>NC_134584.1:105350731-106580731 GCF_037038515.1 Microtus pennsylvanicus | reverse complement strand
TCACCACAAGCCTCAAGACACTCCGAAAAGTCTAGTAAAGCATCCTTCCAGTTCCTGCCTGCTGACTTCCCCTGGGAGCCGCAGGGAGTAGGACTGTGTGCTGGGAAAGGCGAAGTCATCTTAAAGTAGGGGTAGATGTCAGGACAACTTCGGTCTGGGTTGAGTGACACAGCCTAGAAAACAGAGCCTTATCCTTTGTTTCTAAAGATCCAGCACTGTTGGTCCTTGCGGAGCCCCACAACAGCTTAGCTGAGTCCGAATCCATTAGGATATAGTCAGAGCTCGGCGATTCCGACTCTGCCGAGACTCAGTTTTCTTTCCGGACAGGAAGGCACAGCCACCACTCCTCAGTCAACACTCTCACATACCTAGTCTGAGTACTCCGTCGTCGCCTTGGGGAATGCGTATCCACTGTATCCAGCACGCGCCGCAGAATCGTGCGAGGTGTCTGACCCGGGTCCAGACTGTAGCGACTCGCCATGTTCAGGATCCGCCCCTCCTAACTGCTGTGGCTGCAGCCAGAGCTGCGTTCCCGCCGCCTCTTTGGAGTCAAGTCTCGCGATGCTGCCACATGGCCCCACGGGAACTGTAGTCCCATAGGTGGTAGCGGGGTCAAAAGAGATTGTAAATTGGGTTTGGAGGCCATATCACATTAAACTTGAGCAAAAGCCGACTGGTGTTGATGGCGCGCTGCGGACCTCTGTGAGTTCGAGGCCAGCCTGGTCTACAGAAGCAAGTTAGTTCCAGTACAGCCGAGGCTACACAGAGAGACCTTGTGTCAAAAACAAACAAACAAACAAAAAAATTAAGGATGATAATTTTCTTAAAAAGGAACTGTGGCCTACTGGCTGCTCCTGAGTAGGACCTGGGTTCTGTTCCTAAGTACCCTTTTGGAGGCTTATAACTGCTGCAACACCAATGCCAACCTCCTCCGGTCTCTCAGACACCAAGCAAGTAGTGTCAAACTCTCTGGGCAACCTTCTTACCTCTATCTGGTGAGCGCTCGGATTGCAGGTAGAGGCTACTATGCCAGACTTGAGTGATTTCACACATACACTTTGTTGTTGATACAGGGTCTTATGTAGCCCAAGCTAATTTCGAAGTCCCTGTGTAGCCTAGGCTGACCTTGAACTAAACCTCCTTCTTCTACTTCTTTGTGCTTGGATTACAAGTGTGTTCCATCACACCCAGTTTAAATCTTTCTCTTTTTTAAAAAATTTTTTAAAAATATTTATTTATTTATTATGTATACAATATTCTGTCTGTGTGTATGTCTGCAGGCCAGAAGAGAGCAACAGACCTCATTATAGATGGTTGTGAGCCACCATGTGGTTGCTGGGAATTGAACTCAGGACCTTTGAAAGAGCAGGCAGTGCTCTTAACCACTGAGCCATCTCTCCAGCCCCCTTTTTTTAAAATTTTGATTAAAGGTTTTGTTTTTGTTTTGAGACAGAATTTCGTGTAGCCCAGGCTGGCCCGACTTATCCGCTAGCTGAGGATGAACTTGAACTTCTGATTTCCTGACTTCCAGCTCCAGAGTGGTAACATTACAGTGTTCTATACCATGTACCATCTGTACGTACTAGCAATCTGTCTAGTTAGATCTGATCTTATCTAAATTTGCTAAGTCTTTATTAATCAATTTCCATGGTCACTATCAACTATCTGAATCTAATTCCCAAAAATTTATTTTATTCAGGAAACATGGTGCATGCCATTAATCCTAGCACTCTAGATGCAGAGGCAGGTGGATCTCTGTGGAGTTTGAGGCTAGCCTGGTCCTCATAGTGAATTCCAGACCAGCCTTGGGCTACAATGTCAGACCCTATCTCAAAACAAACGTACATTTAAACAAACAAAATTCATATTTAGTACATCCTTGTTTGTTTTAGATAAGTTACGTAGGGCTTGACTGGCCTGGAATTTACCATGTACACTAAACAGGCTGTGAACTTGTTCTAACTGCTGCTCCTTTTCGGCCTATTTAGAGCTGAGATTATGGATCTGGACCACCACTTTATTTTTCTGTTGAGGAATATTTTTTTTAAATATTTATTTATTTTTTTATTATGTATACAATATTCTGTCTGTGTACATGTCTGCAGGCCAGAAGAGGGCACCAGAGCTCTTTACAGATGGTTGTGAGCCACCATGTGGTTGCTGGGAATTGAACTCAGGACCTTTGGAAGAGCAGGCAATGAATGCTCTTAACCACTGAGCCATCTCTCCAGCACCCGAGGAATATTATTTTAAGGTGTATGACTTTTGCTTATGTTGCATTTATTTAACGTTGCGAATATGTGATTCTTTCCTGTCTAGAAGACCTGACGGTCTAATAAAGAGCTGAACAGCCAACAGTGAGGCAGGAGAAGATAGGCAGGGCTGGCAGGAGTGTACAGATAGGAGGAGAACTCTGGGAAGGAGGACATCAGGGACTAGCCATCCAGCCACCCACGGAGTAAAAGTAAGATTTATAGAAGTAAGAGAAAGATAAAAGCCCAGAGGTTTGAAAAGGTGAACAGGAGAACTTGAGTATAGCTGGCGAGACTGGGTGGTGGTGGCGCACACCTTTAATCCCAGCACTTTGGAGGCAGAGGCAGACAGATCTCTGTGAGTTTGAGGCCAGCCTGGTCTACAGAGGGAGTTCCAGGACATGCTCCAAAGGTACAGAGAAGCCCTATCTTTTTTTTTTAAGATTTATTTATTTATTGTGTATACAACATTTCTTCCATGTATGCTTACATGCCAGAAAGGGCACCAGACCTCATTACACATGGTTGTGAGCCACCATGTGGTTGCTGGGAATTGAACTCAGGACCTCTGGAAGAGCAGTCAGTGCTCTTAACCTCTGAGCCATCTCTCCAGCCTTGAGAAACCCTATCTTGAAAAACCGAACCAAACCAAAAATTAAAGCTGGCAAGAAAGAAGCAGAGCTAAGGCCGGGCATTCATGACTAAGAATAAGCCTTCATGTGTAATTTGTTTGAGAGTTGAATGGTGGGCTCCCCAAAAGCCGAAAGAGTAAAATATCACACTACATTTTTCTTTCTTTCCTTTTTAGAAAAATTGTTTTTCCAGACAGGGTTTCTCTGTGTCATTTTGGCTATTCTGAAACTCACTGTGTAGACCAGGCTAGCCTCCAACCCAGAGATCTGTCTGCCTCTACCTTTTGAGTGCTGGGATTAAAGGAATACACCATCAACACCCAGCTACTTTTTGCTATTTTAATTTTGAACTTTTATTTATTTTGCAAGTGTGTGGGTATGTCGTGTCACGGTGCACAAGTAGAAACCAGAGGACAAGTTGCAGGAGTCAGTTCTCTCCTTCCTCTCTGTGGGTTCCAGGAATCGAACTCGCGTCTTCAGGCTTGGTGGCAAACACAATTACCTACTGAGCCATCTTTCCAGTCCCAGGTTATTTTTTTTTAATTTTTTTTAAAGATTTATTTATTTATTTTATTTTATTTTATTTTTTTATTTTTCGAGACAGGGTTTCTCTGTAGCTTTTGGTTCCTGTCCTGGAACTAGCTCTTGTAGACCAGGCTGGCCTCGAACTCACAGAGATCCGCCTGCCTCTGCCTCCCGAGTGCTGGATTTATTTATTATGTATACAACTTTCTGCCTCCATACGCCAGAGGGCACCAGATCTCTTTACAGATGGTTTGGAGCCACCATGTGGTTGCTGGGAATTGAACTCAGGATCTCTGGAAGAGCAGACAGTGCTCTTAACCACTGAGCTATCACTCCAGCCCCCCAGGTTATTTTTAAAACAATAACAATACTGGGTTGAAGTGAGGATGGGAGGATGGAACGTAAAAGGTTCGCAAGGCTCAGCCTATCTATGTGGGTGGGTTCTTGGAGGCTCAAGGAAGGAGTTTAGACAGCATTATAAATAGAATAGGAAGTGGCTTTATTGACATATGGTCTATCAGATTTTCTTTGGCAGTCCTAAGAAGAACAGTTGTGGAGGAGGCAAGATTAGAAGCAGAGACATGAGATGTGATTCTTGCTTTCTACTAGATGACAAGCTAAGGATGGGCAGGGTAGTGGGGGTAAAGAGAAATTATGTATTACATGAATGTCTTTGCTTGCTTGCTTCTGGTGGTGAAGATCAAAGACAGGCCCTTTCCTATTCTACTCCAAAGCAATACTTTCAACTTACTAGTTACTATTTTTTTAAAAAAAATATTTATTTATTATGTATACAATATTCTGTCTGTGTGTGTGCCTGCAGGCAGAAGATGGCACCAGATCTCATTACAGATGGTTGTGAGCCACCATGTGGTTGCTGGGAATTGAACTCAGGACCTTTGGAAGAGTAGGCAATGCTCTTAACCACTGAGCCATCTCTCCAGCCCCCACTAGTTACTACTTAAATGTATATAAGTATATATTAAAGGTTATTTTACTGAAGGTAGAGTCTAATTCAGCATCTTCTTCAATGCTCTGTGAAATTGAATCAGTGTACTCCTTCTTTACTCAGGTAAAAAGCCAAGCATGGAGGACTAGAGAGATGGTTTAGCAGTTAAAAGCACTGACTGCCCTTCCAAAGGACCCAGGTTCAATTCCCAGCATTCACATGGTGGGTTACAACTGTCTGTACCTTCCGTTCTAGGAGACACCCTCACACAGATACTCATGCAGGCAAACCACCAATGCACATAAAATAAAAATAAATAAATTATTCAGAAAAAAACTAAGCGTAATGCATATAATACTAGGGCTCAGGAGGTATAGACAGGTGGATACTTGCAGCTCACTGTCTGGCCAACCTTAAAAAGAAAAGGTGAAGGGCTCAAAATTGACCTTGGGCCTCCACACACACTCATAGGCACACATATGAACATGCACAAACACAAATTGTACCATCTACACACACATATACACCACAGAACAACATATGATGTATATTTGTAAAATGTCTCCCATTACCTTGAATTCTAACTTAAAAAACTATTAAATTTAAAAAATGTATATGACAATATTTATATAAACTATAAATATATATAAATATAACCATTATAAATATACCATTTGTTTTGATGCAGGGTCTTTCTACGTAGATCAGCCTGGCCTTGAATTCTCAGAGATCAGTTTGTCTCTGCCTCCTGAGTGATGGAATGAAAATTGTCAACCATTTGAGAATGGAGGGGTGGTGCACACCTTTAATCTCAGTACTTGGGAGCCAGAGGTCTTCAGATCTCTTTGAGTGCAAGCCCTCAATCCTGGAAGCAAAGGCCTGTATTCTGAGATCTGCATTTTGGTTACAGCCATCTTAAGCTCACAAGTTAAGAAAAATATTTACCTCTATCCCCTCTGCAGGGTCTAGGAAATCAACCTGGTATCTCATCTCCTAGCGGAGACCTACAGGCACCAGGCTCGGGAACTCATTGGCATTCTCCTTGGTTAGTCAATAATTACAGACCCTCAGTATTTACTTATCAGCTAGGGATGTCTCCGGACCTGAGTTCCAGCAGACCTGAGCTTCCTGACACCCTTCCCTTCCCCCTAACACTTTTCCCTTCCTCCCTTTGCCCGTTTGCTATATAACAGCTTCTGAGAAAGAATAAACGGAACGGCTTGATCAGAAATCCTGTCTTGACGTCATTTCTCGTGTCTCTTGTCTCCTTTCATTCCTCTTCACCAGGTTTATCAGGGACCCCCGTTTGTATCCCGCGGGTCCGGATACCTCAAGGCCAGCCTGGTCTACAGAGTAAGTTCCAGGACAGCCATAACTACACAAAGAAACTCCGTCTTAAAAAAACAAAAACAAGCCGGGCAGTGGTGGCTCGTGTCTTTAATCCCAGCACTTGGGAGGCAGAGGCAGGAGGATCTTGTGAGTTCGAGGCCAGCCTGGTCTACAAGAGCTAGTGCCAGGACAGGCACCAAAAACTACAGAGAAATAAAAAAAAAAAAACCAAGAAAACCAAAACCAACCAACCAAAGAAACAAACAAATAAAAAAACCTTGTGAACCATCAAACTGAATGCTGGTAGCAACCTATGTCCTTCCTGTTTCAGCACCCAAAGAACAGTTCCCAAGGTGAGGGGGTTGGGAGAGGAAGCGCTGATACTACTCATTATAATGTTTGTTTGTTTTTTATTACATAGGTTCTGTGGATGTCCTCTTTGTCCGGCTGATTCTTTTGTGGCATTTATTCTTGATATCTATTTATCCATTCTAGTCAGTCAGTCCCTAGGAGAGAGAGGGCCGGGTGGACCTGACTGCTCAAAATTACCTTCAGTGCATTCTCCCTACACTTTGGCACATAGTAGGCAGCTAAGGGACCTGGTTTAGGTCAATGAGTACAAGTAGGAGGTAGTTGAGAGTCGAAAGAGTGCCCCCAAGTGAGAAGGTGACTCCAGAAGGCCTTCTGGCCTGACTCGTGTTCTCTCCATGCTAAGGAATGCCCTCCACTCCAAGGAACTGGGGGTTGGGGAACTTCTGCAGGCTGCGAACCTCCTTCAAATCCTGGTCTACAGGAACTCCGCCTCTCCCTTAAGCGGCGCTGCAGCCCTCAGCAGCAGCCGCTGCCCTTTCTGAGGCAGCATGGAACTTGTAGTCTTTGTGTGCTTTTACCCAGAGCGCTTGCGCTAATGAGGCGCGAGCCCTCGTACCATCAGGATTCTGGGTCCTTGTGAGGGGTAGCCCATGCGACAACGTTCCATTCGAATAGATTTCCTCCCTCCGCCTAGGACGAGCCTCATCTGGAAAGTAATCGGATCTCAACAGGGGTCGCGTAGCCCGGGAAAGCCGCCGGAATAAGCTTGCCCCCGTCCCGGAAGTGAGCGGCTTCTGGCGCGGTGCATTGTGGGGGGCGTAGTCCTCCTTTCCAGGCGGTCCTTCGCCGCGTCCCCCGGGCCGACTCCGGAGCGCAGGCGGGCGGCCGGGTGGGTAGCGCGGCGCGGGCGGTCCGCAAGCATATTCTGGGCACGGGGCCCCCGCCCTGGACGACTTGCGTCGGGCGGCAATAGTGAGAGGCCTCTGAGGGCCTCGCGCGGCGCCGCCCGTCGAGGAGCTGAGGCGGGGGCCAGACCCGGCCGTCGAAGAGCGCAAGAGGCCGGTGGGCCGGGCCGCGCGTCGCAGCCATGCCTGGCTTTACGTGCTGCGTACCGGGCTGCTACAACAACTCACACCGGGACAAGGCGCTGCACTTCTACACGTTTCCCAAGGACGCTGAGCTTCGGCGCCTCTGGCTCAAGAACGTGTCCCGTGCTGGCGTCAGTGGGTGCTTCTCCACCTTCCAGCCCACCACGGGCCACCGTCTCTGCAGCGTTCACTTCCAGGGCGGCCGCAAGACCTACACAGTGCGCGTTCCCACCATCTTCCCGCTGCGAGGCGTCAATGAGCGCAAAGTAGCGCGGAGACCTGCGGGAGCTGCGGCAGCTCGCCGTAGGCAGCAGCAGCAGCAGCAGCAACAACAACAACTGCAGCAACAACAGCAGCCGTCTCCGTCCTCCTCCACTGCCCAGACCACGCAGTTGCAGCCGAACCTGGTGTCTGCCTCTGCGGCCGTGCTTCTTACTCTCCAGGCCGCTGTAGACAGCAGCCAGGCTCCGGGATCCGTGGCTCCGGCGCCCACCGCTCCCTCGGGAGATGATGTGAAGCCCATCGACCTTACGGTGCAAGTGGAGTTTGCAGCTGCGGAAGGCGCAGCCGCTGCCGCCGCCGCCGCCGCATCGGAGCTAGAGGCTGCTACAGCTGGGCTGGAGGCCGCTGAGTGCGCTCTGGGCCCTCAGCTGGTGGTGGTAGGAGAAGAGGGCTTCCCTGATACTGGCTCCGACCACTCGTACTCCCTGTCGTCAGGTACCACGGAGGAGGAGCTCCTGCGCAAGCTGAATGAGCAGCGGGACATCTTGGCCCTGATGGAAGTGAAGATGAAAGAGATGAAGGGTAGCATTCGCCATCTGCGTCTTACCGAGGCCAAGCTCCGTGAAGAACTTCGGGAGAAGGATCGCCTGCTTGCCATGGCTGTCATCCGTAAGAAGCACGGAATGTGAATGGTTCTCCTCCGCAACCTTCAGAATTAGTGACTCCTTTCAGCCCAAGGAATCAATCCTCAGGCGGATGTTGAACTCCCCAATATTCTGGTTGACAGTGCTGAGGTTTAGGGCAGCGGAACTCTTGTTGGTCATCTGGCACCCTCATTTGTTTCCTCCCGAAATAGGAGTTGGGGACTTCAGAATCTGGTGACACCAGCAATTGTGACTTTGTCTCCGACTCCCCAGTTTATGTTGCAGATTCTGGTTAAGCAAAGGTTTCAGAACTATCGAACTTGAAACTTATCCTGGAGAGATGCAGATGGGAGACTCTTAAGGACTCTGGGTTGGAGAAAACCACACATTAAGGTTGGCCAGCAGTTAGAGACAGCTTTGCTGTGCGTAGTGATAAGAGATCTTGGTAACATCATTTCCCCTTTTCATGCTTACCTGTGACTCAGAGGGGGACTAGTTGGTCTGTGCCTCTGCCTTCTAGGACCTTCTACCCAGAAGGTCTTTTATGAGAGGGCTCTGGGTGACTTGCTGATGGAGTTCCAGCTTACCAGGGACTTAGGTTTATCTCGTTATGTTTGCTACTGGTTACAAATTCTATTTTCTGTACAATTAGACTAAAGTTTTCACTGTGTTTGTTTGGCAAAACAAATTAAAGAAAAAAGTAAGGTTTTTATTTGGGTTTCGACATTTTATTAAACCTAAGTGTCCTTATAATATGGTTTATAGGTTTTGGCCTATTTGAAAGAACTGGCTAGCGCTGAAAATAGAGATGATTATTATTTTATTTTTATTATTATTATTATTATTTTTAAATGGTTTCCCTGTAGCTTTGGAGCCTGTCCTGGAATTCTTTTTTGTAGACCAGGCTGGCCTCGAACTCACCGCGATCCACCTGCCTCTGCCTCGTGAGTGCTGGGATTAAAGGCGTGTGTCACGGCTGCCTGGCGAAAATAGAAATGTTTTAAAGGTCTGTACCAGGTTTCTCAAAGCAACAAAAAGCACATAGATCTTCACAGAAGTTCCTTGCTCAAGTCACTCCATAGTGTTTGGAAGCTGGGTGAAAAGGTCTTGGTTTGCCCATGATTTTCTCCCTGGATCTTTGTGTGTATATACATGTGTATATTTTGGGTGCCTAAGGTTTCTGGGCTGCCTTTCCTCAGGTGCTATCTAGCTTTTTTTTTCTTTTAAGACAAGGCCTTCTAGAGGTTGGGGATTTAGCTTAGCGATTGAGCACTTGCCTATCAGCTCTGGGGGTGGGAGGTGGAGAGAGAGAGAGAGAGAGAGAGAGAGAGAGAGAGAGAGAGAGAGAGACAGACAGACAGACAGACAGACAGACAGACAGACACACACACACACACGGAGGGAGGGAGGGAGGAAGGGTCAGTCTTCTCAGTGGCTTACTGGCTTGGAACTCATCAAGTAGTTTAGGCTGGCAGGCTAGCCAGTGAGCCTTTAGAAAATCTGCCTGACTGCCCCCTGCCCCCCAGTGCTAGGATTACAAATTCACATCACCATGCCTGTTTTGTTTTGTTTTTTTTTGTGTGGTTTTTCGAGACAGGGTTTCTCTGTGGTTTTGGAGCCTGTCCTGGAACTAGCTCTTGTAGACCAGGCTGGTCTCGAACTCACAGAGATCCGCCTGCTTCTGCCTCCCGCACCATGCCTGTTTTTAATGTTTTGTTTTGTTTTTTGTGGGTCTTTTGTTTATTACTCAGGTACTGTGATATACTTCAAGGCAAGCACTTGACCAACTGACCTGTGTCTCTAGCCCTTCCCTTGATTTTTTTAAACAAAAAGTGTGACTGAAAAGTGTTGTTTGTTTCTCTAGACTCTGATATCTTAATTTCCTTTTTTTTGGCGGGAGTGGGGGTTGAAACATCACTGTGCAACCCCGTCTGGCCTGGAACTCAGTTTGTAGACCAGGCTGGCCTCAAACTCAGATTCATCTGTCTCTGACTGCCAAGTCCTGGGATTAAAGGCGTGCAGTACTAATTTCCTTCTTGAATTCTCATCTAGAGCTGAAGTTTGTTTACCATTTCATCCCTTGGGACACATAATGTCTGGTACATGTGTGAAAGCAATTACTTAAAAAAAAAAACCAGTTAAGTTCAGAACTGGAAGCAGCCTCATCTCCTTGAGGCACAGGAACTCTTGTTGCAACTCCATTGGTTCAGTCCACCTTCATTATGAGAGGTGAATAGAGAGCATTAGGAATTGCTTTCTAACCCTACACTGGTTTTGACTTCCTCTATATCTAGATTGGATATTGGAAAGGTAAGATACTATTTTTATCTATATTTGTGAGTAATTTAGCTCAAACCTAATGGGGAGATATGAATGGTCTTTTGTTTTTATTTGAGACAAGGTTTCTCTGTGTAGCCCTGGAACTGAACTCTGTAGACGATGCTAGCTTTGAACTCAAAAAGATCTGCCTGCCTCTGCTTCCCAATGCTGGGATTAAAGGTATGTGCCACCCCACCAGATGCGAATGATTTTTTTTTTAATTGCTTTTATTATTTTCAAGTATGTGTGTCTGTGTGATTGCATCTGCCTGAAGTGGTCAGAAGGCCATCAGATCCCTTGGAGCTGAGTTACAGGCTTGGGTCCTCTGAACGAGATGTATATATACTTAACTATTGAGCCACCTCTCCAGTTCTGTAAAGCCTTTTAAAACTACCTGTTTCTGTGACTGTTGGGGCACGAATGGATTCTTCTTAGGCTCTGACTCTGTAAAATTTGACTCCTTAGTTCCTTAAGGATCAGTCACCTTGCCTGGGGACATGCCCTGTGACTTGCAAGCTGAAGTGTCCCCAAAACTCCAAAGGTCTATTTCCTTTGTGGTTCTTTGGCTCTGAGTTGGGAAACAGGTCTTGAGGAAGCTGCAGTATTGGTCATATTTATTAGGCACCCAGTTTGGGCAGAAGATGAACCTGCCTCTGTAGGGATAGCTTCAGCTTGTAATCAGATGGCGAAGGCATAGCAGTGCATTCTTGGCTAACAGCCAAACCTTCAAGTGCCACTCTTTCCTTGGAGTGGGGCTTTCCCAGTCCTAGGCCGTACTCTGTATCCTTGAGCTCCTCTTCTTTGAAAGGACAGCTGCTGTCACCTTGCTGCTCTTGAGCCTTGCAGTGGCACTCTGGATCCTTCCTTCTGTTTCTAACTTGTCTTGTGTTTTGTTTCCCTGGTGGTGGTGGTGAGGCTCCAGATGTATCATCGACAGGGTGAAACAGAGTTTAGGGAATGGGTCATAAAAGCAGCATCCAGTCAACCAAGTGATCTGGCCAGACGGTACTCAATCAAGAAGCTTAGCCCAGTTTTACCAGGAGGTGGGTGTGGCCAAAAGTGCAAATCTCCTTATGGCAAAACAGAAGTGCTCAAGATCTTTCTGGCCTGGAGGAAGGAGTTAGGGGTGTTGGAAGCCATTTTCCTTTCCTGTGGTTCTTTTTTTTTTTTTTTTTTTTTTTTTTTGGTTTTTCGAGACAGGGTTTCTCTGTGGCTTTGGAGCCTGTCCTGGAACTAGCTCTTGTAGACCAGGCTGGTCTCAAACTCACAGAGATCCGCCTGTCTCTGCCTCCCGAGTGCTGGGATTAAAGGTTTGCGCCACCACCGCCCGACTTCCTGTGGTTCTTTAGGTTGGCTGCAGAGCCATTTACTCAGCACAGACCCAACTGAAAAAGACCTTCAAGTCGGGCGGTGGTGGCGCATGCCTTTAATCCCAGCACTCGGGAGGCAGAGGCAGGCGGATCTCTGCGAGTTCGAGACCAGACTGGTCTACAAGAGCTAGTTCCAGGACAGGCTCCAAAACCACAGAGAAACCCTGTCTCGAAAAAAAAAAAAAAAGACCTTCAAATGTTTGTGTTACCAAGGAAACTGGAAAGGATGCTGAAAGGAAGGGGAAGAGGATTATTTATAGTCTAGTCATGTGGGAATGTTAGGTTGACCTAACCTAACTTTGGGGCAGGTGGCTAGAGAGATGATTGGCCATTGAGAGCACCGACTGACTGCACTTCCATTCCCAGCACCCACAAGGCAGCTAACAACCATAACTCCAAGATCTGACACTCTCACACAGACATACATGCAGGCAAAACCACCAATGTACATAAAATTAGAATAAATAAATTAAAAAAATTAAAATTCGGCCTGGGTGGTGGTGGCACATGCCTTTAATCCCAGCACTTGGGAGGCACAGGCAGGTGGATCTCAGTGACTTCGATGCCAGCCTGGTCTACAGAGTGAGTTCCAGGACAGCCAGGGCTGTTTACACAGAGAAACCGTCTCAAAAAAAAAAAATAATAATAATTGTGGTGGTCACACATCACCTTTAATCCCAGCACTTTGGGAGGCAGAGGCACGTGGATCTCTGAGTTTAAGGCCATTCTGGTCTACAGAGCAAGTTCCAGAGCAGCCAGGACTACACAGAGAAACCCCGTCTCCAAAAAAAGAAAAATTCAGATGACGAGATGGCTCAATGGGTAAAATAACTTGCCTCTAAGTGTGAGAATCTTATTTCTAGGCCGCCATGGTGGAAGAACTGACTCCTGTAAGCTTCATATATATATCTGGCTCGTCCATCAACACAAAATGTAAAAGACAAAAGACAAAAAACGTCATAATTACTCTGCTGCAACAAAACAAGAAAACCTATACATTTAAAAACCAAAACGAACCAAATAAACAAAATCTACCCCAAAACTCAACGATTCTGTTTTGAAAATCCCTGTCTGTACAAGTGAGGTTAACCTCTCCCAAGTATGACCAACCAAAGGGGCGTTTTGAGTCTCGGGTCTAAGAAAAGCCTAGTCAGCGTGCAACCAACTTTGGAGGTATCTCCCTCCGAGACAGCTAATTCAACGAATGAATGCTGGGACAAGAGACGGGGTGGGTTTCGTCACGTGGTTTAAGGTAACGCCGTGAGCGTAACTAGTAGCCAGACTGAACGTATTACAGCCTAGGGGCCCAGAAAGGGGCTGCTTGGAGGAGCCAGACCAGCTCCAAGCTAGACCTGGCTCCCACGAAGGCGGGGTCAGGCACCATCGACCGCACCACCTAGGCGGGGTCAGACCAGCCGGGTCCGGACTACGACGGAGAGTTGATCCTCGCCTGGCGCCAATTCCGTGTTCCAGAGGCTTCCACTAGACCACAATTCTCAGGGGCTCGCTCATACAGCCTCCCTCCCTGACTTAACCTCTCCTCCCGCGCAGCGAGCCGTGGTTGCGCCTCCGCGCTTAGCATTCTGGGAGTTGTAGTATTATTGAAGCTCACTGACGCTCATAAGGCGTGTGTCGGGACTACGTTTCCCAGAGGGCAGCGGAACGGGCGAGGGAAGGCAGGGGGGAAGGGACAGTCGGTCGCAGACCGCGCTGGGTTGCCGCTGCCGCTGCCGCCATCGTGCCAGCCCCACGGGTGAGTGTTGGGGCCAGCTCGCCGGGGCGGGGGCTGGGCCGCAGGAGCCGCGTTCTAGGCCGCCGGGAGCTTCTGCTTCGAGGCCCTGGGAGGCCCCTCCCCTCTTCACACCCCCCCGGCGGCCCGAAGAGGCGCGGGGCCTGCACCATGTGTCGCGCGCGGCTCCGCCTCCCGCGGATTCTCTGCGGCCGCGGCCGGGGGAATGCTGAGAGCCTGACGGACGCCTGTCCGTGCAGTCCTGTGCCCTGGCTGTTGCGCCGGACTGCGTTGTGGCCATATCTTTTTTTCTGGTCTGGATGATCAGGATAGCTCTCAGGGCCCCACCCTGTGTGGCCTTCCCTGGCTTGCTCGAATCCTACAACCTCTGCAGGCAGGTTGGCGGGCCGACCCCAGACCCACGTCCCACCACCGGCCGGCGAAGATCCGGGGATGGGCAACGTCACCCAGCTCGCTCCAGAGCCAGCATGGGTAAGGGTTGCCCGCCTGCCGCTGCTGGGGCTTGGGACCATTGCCCGGTTCCAAACCATAGCCCGGCTAGGATGTAGGTGAACGCTTCTTTGCCTGATTGCCTGCTGGGAGTGCACGAAACTTAACCTCTACCTCGGTGGAACCTGTGCTGCATTGTCCAGCATGGAGGACAGGGGAGGGAATCTGGGGCGGGAGGGGATGCCTCGTGGGACTTTATCTCTAGTTAGTCTTAGAAAATCTGGACCTTGTGTCTTTGGAGAGGCAGCTCCCGGCTGGTAGGCCCAGCCTCCACACTTCTTTATCCATGACTAGGCTCCAGCTCTGGGGGTGGGTTGCCTGACTTTGTTATAATGGAGGAAGGATGCAAAAGAAGTGAAATTAGTTGTGTGAGTATGAGCCACCAAGGGTTTTGTTAGTTTCTCAGGCACGGCCCAATTCTGCAATCCATCAGAACTCCTAGAGTCAGCATCACGTAGCCTGAAGAAAGATGACTCCCGATGAGGTAGGATATAGTAGGTGAGGAAGTGAACTGCAAGCTGGAGGTCCTTGAGCCCAGAGCTGGACAAGAAAAGGTGGAAGGGACCTTGTGACTAGAACTCTGGTTTGGACAGTATTTGCCTCTTGAAGCTGGTTGCAGACCTGGAGCTGGAAGTCGCGGAATGTCTGGTTTCTCTTCACTTTTGCTGGCGCTGCCTTTGAGAACAGTCGAGAAGCTGGTTGGGCTTTGAGAAATTGCCTTAGTAATGGCACCATAGATCATCACATTGAGTTCCTGGAGAAGAGGTGTATATAACCAGTTACTATTAGGCAGGCTTTGAAGGCACTTCTGTGTGAGCGGTAGGGAAGCTTCTAGGACGTGGCTGAAGGCAGCTCTTGTCAGTTTGAACTCTCCGGCCGGTTACAGCTTCTGTGTCACAGTTCTCATAAGGACTAAAAAGCGGGTCAGTCCTGCAGATCTGGCCTGTGCAAGCAAGCAGAGTGCCGGCCTCTTAGAATGACTGCCTGGGCCAGAAGGCAGGAAGCCACTGTCTTCTGCCTACTGCTCCTTGGATATTTCCTCAGGTATTGTCTTTCTGGTGTTCACTTGAGAAGTTTTCTCTGCCCAGTCATTCACCCTAGTCAAAGGCAATAAACAGATTTATTTCCAGACTTTCTGGGAGTGGGTTCATAGATTTCTTGTTTAATCGCTAGCACTGAAAACACTGGGTGTGGTGGCACAAGCTTGAAATCCCAGTTCACTTAGCTTGAAAAGGAAGGAGCACGAGGATTAGAAGTTATATCTTCCGCTACATAGGAAATTCAAGGCCAGCCTGGGATATATGAGACCCTGTCTCGAAGAAACAAAACAAACTAGCTTGTCTGAGTTTCAGATGGGCTAGGTCTATTATGGCTGTAGATGAGTTTGCGTATTCCAAACTTCTGGGTAGCTTGTGATGGGACCTCCTTTATTATATATATGTGAGTGTGTGCAGTGCTAGGGATCAGACCCTAGATATTATAAGTGCTAGGCAATGTGTACTCCAGCACCTTGAGGATCAAAAAGATACAGTTCTCCAAAACTAGCCAGAAATAGGAATTTGGGTCTCTCCGTATTCCTCGGAAGTTCCTAGAAAAGGTTTCCAGAAACTTCTTTCTAGAGTAAACCATTGTTAGGCATCCTGATCCTGAGAAGCCCTTGATCTTTCTGGGCTTGGAAGGTCGCTGAGGTCTGAGAGATAAAGGAGAACCCTGAGGTTCTTCAGAATCTCTCTGTGCCCTCTCCTGCTCTGTAGAAAGTCATGGGACCTGACATAGGACATTGAGTATAGCTGCACAAACAAGTGACAAGAAAACTTGTGTGTCTTAGCTAATGGAATTATTTCTTAATTTTTTTTTTCATTTAGAAATATACTTTGTGGAGCCGGGTGGTGGTGGCGCACGCCTTTAATCCCAGCACTCGGGAGGCAGAGGCAGGCGGATCTCTGTGAGTTCGAGACCAGCCTGGTCTACAGAGCTAGTTCCAGGACAGGCTCCAAAAACCACAGAGAAACCCTGTCTCGAAAAACCAAAAAAAAAAAGAAAAAAAAGAAATATACTTTGTGTTTGACTCTGCATGTGCCACAGCTGTGGGGTCAGTTCTCGTCACCATATCATTAGGTCGTTAGGCAGCACAACAGGGACTTCACCTCTTGGGCTATCTCAGGAGCCTCAGTATAGCTATGTAATTCAGAGTAGTTCTGAACTTGCTGTATAGCCTAGGCTGGCCTTGAGTTACAATCGTCTTGTCTCAGCCTCCAAAGCTACTAGGATTATTGATGTACATCACCACAGTTGGCCTTTTAATATAAACTTTGATCCATTTCTAGAATCCCACTTCTGTCTGAACCTTGTGTTCCTTATTCTGCTGCCTCTGCAGTTAGTGCACTGAGAAAATGATAAAAATGCAGAATTCCCAAATTTTAGAATTAGGTGTCTTTTATCAAAAAGGTGGCAAATACCTGTAATTCTGGCACCTGTGATACTGAAGGCGTGATCATGCATTTCAGACCAACCCAGGATTACAAGACCTCCTTCTCGGGGCTGGAGAGATGGCTCAGTGGTTAAGAGCATTGCCTGCTCTTCCAAAGGTCCTGAGTTCAATTCCCAGCAACCACATGGTGGCTCACAACCATTTATAATGAGGTCTGGTGCCCTCTTCTGGCCTTCAGGCATACACACAGAATATTGTATACGTAATAAATATTTAAAAAAAAAAAAAGACCTCAGAAACATGAGGACAACAAAAAACCTTCCAAAAATTGGTTCTCAGCTGTGGGTCACAACCCATTGGGGGTTGACCTTTCACAGGGGTTGCTAATACCTTTGGAAAACCCAGATATTTACATTATGATTTATAACAGTAGCAAAATTGCAGTTACAAAGTAGCAATGAAAATGTATAACCTGAGGAATCTTATTAAAGTGTCACAGCATTAGGAAGGTTGAGAAACCACTGTTTTAGTGTAAGAGATACCCAAGTGGGTAAGAATGCTTGCTGTGCAAGTTTGAGGACCTAAGTTGTTTTTGTTGTTGTTTCGTTTTTTTGGTTTGTGTGTGTGCTTTTTAAAAAATATTTATTTATTATGTATGCAATATTCTGTCTGTATGCCTGCAGGCCAGAAAAGGGCACCAGACCTCATTACAGATGGTTGTAAGCCACCATGTGGTTGCTGGGAATTGAACTCAGGACCTTTAGAAGAGCATCTCCAGCTGCCTGTCACACCTTTCTTAATCTGTCCAGCCCGTGGGTGTGCTTTTTCGAGACAGAGTTTCTCTGTAGCTTTGGAGCCTGTCCTGGAACTAGCTCTTGTAGCTGGCCTCAAGCTCACAGAGATTTGCCTGCCTCTGCCTCCCCAGGGCTGGGATTAAAGGCTTGCACTGCTGCAACCTGGCAGGAACCTGAGTTTAAATCCCCAGCACCTACCCAAGCATTGTCAGAGGCTGACAGTTTTCTGTGGCTTGCTGACTGCCAGCCTAGCTCCAAGTTCAGTGAGACTGACTTGGGCTTCTTGTGATATTTAGGTACACACCTGCACAAGCGCATGCACACAAACACCATGCAAAAGAATGACTAATCTTAACACTCTGGAGCTTGAGGCAGGAGTGGGGGTTAAGAGTTTGAGGACAAGCCTTGTCATGGTGGCTCATACCTCTACTTCCAGTACTTGAGAGGCATAGGCAAATGGATCTCTGAGTTTGAGGCCAATCTGGTCTACAGAGTAAGTTCCAGGACAGCCAGAGCTACACAGAGAAACCCTGTCTCAAAAATCTAAAAAAAAGAAAAAGAAAAAAAAAAAAGACAGTCTGGATTATATAATGAGGCCATATATCAAAAAAAAAAAAACCCAAGATTCCCTTAAGCATTTAGCTTGACATGATCAAGGTTTGTTTTGTTTTTCTCTGAATGTTCAGATTTTTTTCTGAAAACATTCTTTTGTCCTTTTTGAATGTCTGACTCCGGGCTGAGGCTCCAGGGACACACGCAAACACATCTAGTCCTGGTGCTAGAGAGAGAAGGTGATGGAGTAATGTTGGCGGTTTATGCTGAAGGCTTAGCTGGAGAGAACTGGCACTCTAGTTCTTTATAGGATTAGAGTGCTGAAGAGCAAAGACTTAGTGGCACAACCTTCTCTCCAGTGTCTGGTAAAAACCAGAGGAGTCTGCAAGTTCCCAGGATGCCTGGGAATGTCACCTACCTTGTCTGCCTGAAACATGGCATGTAACACCTCTTAATTGAGATCCCTCTTGAGCAGCTTGATTCAAGTGATGAATCCTTGGAATTCTGTCCTGTTCCTCCAGCTTCCACCTCTGGATTGGCTTGGATTATCTCATAGGTCTGTGTGCCTTCACTGTCCTGTTTAGGTAGAGCTAGGGATCAAACTGGGCTTGTGGTAGTCTCTGGCCAGCACTCTACCCACTAAACCACTTGTTCCTTAAGTGGAAACCAGAACATCTTTCTAGGATGAAAGATTAGAGGAGGCTTCCCCAATGAAGGATCACCAGAACTGGTCACAGGGATTTTGAGTATGGAGTCAAGTGATGGCCATTGCAGACTATATTTTAGTTTATTCTCACTGGGGCCTCTAGCGTGAGAATAGTCTCTTGGAGCCAAGGGAAGTAGAAAAGTATTTTCCAAGATGGACATTGAAAGTTAGGCAGAGGTCTACGGCCAACCACCCTGAACACACCCAGTCTCGTCTGATCTCAGAAGCTAAGCAGGGTCATACCTGGTTAGTACTTGGGTGGGAATACTGGGTGCTATAGACTTTAAAGAAAAAAAAAAGTTAGGCAGAAGGGGGCTGGAGAGATGGCTCAGCAGTTAAGAGCACTAGCTGTTCTTCCAGAGGTCCTGAGTTCACATCCCAGCAACCACATGGTGGCTCACAATCTCTGGGGTTTGTTTTGTTTTGAGACAGGGTTTCTCTCTGTAACAGTCCTGGCTTTCCTGGAACTCACTGAAATCTATATGCCTCTGTCTCCCAAGTGCTGGAAGTAAAGGCAACTCTCCTTCCTTCCTTCCTTCCTTCCTTCCTTCCTTGCTTCCTTCCTTCCTTCCTTTTTTGTCTTTTCAAGACAGCGTGTCTCTAGCTGTCCTGGAACTGGCATCTTAGATAGAAGGTGTGGGTGAGTGAGACATGGGTTACTGAGCCACTTAATGTTGAGCGGGATTGCCCAAAACTGACAACCCCAGAGAACAGCCAGCCCATACATTAATCCACTTCGTCAAAAAAAGTTATTAAGGGGGCTGGAGAGATGGCTCAGTGGTTAAGAGCATTGCCTGCTCTTCCAAAGGTCCTGAGTTCAATTTCCGGCTACCACATGGTGGCTCACAACCATCTGTAAAGAGGTCTGGTGCCCTCTTCCAGCCTGCAGGCATACACACAGACAGAATATTGTATATAATAAATAAATAAATATTTAAAAAAGTTATTAAGGACTTGGCCAGATACCATGGAAATGGGTGATTAGGACTACTCTGGTCAGGAAGAGAGGCCACAATGTAAACATGATGCACAGACAAGGTGATGAATGCTAAGAAGAGCAATACAGGAGATAAAATGAGTAAGCTGACTTTGGGGCATGACGTGGCTGATGTACCATGAACTCACAGCAGCAGCTATCTGCATAAGATTGGGTCCCTGACATTTCATGGGGGGGGCACATAAGACTCCCACCCCTCCCTGAAGAGCTGCAAACAGCGAATAGTTAATGATTGCTGAGAGGGGGAGTTATTCGTGGTGTTGACTTTGTGGTTTGCCCTGCTCAAGAAAATAGCCCTCCTCACTCATGCTTATGCAAGTAACTTTAATTAAATGGAAAGAAGGTTTGGTGGGAGAAGGAAGGGGATTTGAGAAGACAGTGAGGGAGAATATGATCAAGTCATATCTCTATGAAATTGTGAAAGGATGAAGATGAGTATAGTCAGGGAAGGTATCAGTGAAGAGGTGACATTCGAATTGACACATGACAGGGAGCCAGGTGTCTAGTTGCAAGAATGGTCCAGGTATAAGAAGCAGTGACAGAACTGGTGTGTTACAGCATCAAGCCTTGCTTAAATTCGTTGGGCTCCTGGAAGTCTCGTGAGGAGGAGTAGCTGCCTAATAGGTAAAGGTGTTTACTGCCAAGCCTGACAACCAGCCTTCGTTTCCTTGGACTCTAGTGTTGGAAAGAGAGAACCAAGTCCTGCGAGTTTTCCTCTGACCTCTACACGTTTCGGCTCAAACACACACACCCCTAAATGAATGCAATCAAAGAAGCAGTGACTACAAAGCTCTCCGGTGTGAATGGGCTCAGTCTGTACAGAAACTAGCAAAATGCCCAGCATGGTTGCTAAAGAGGGAAGAGGGTAGGTGGGTGGCAAAGTCAAAATTAGACAGCCAGGAGGGCCAAGTGACCTAGGGCCTTGAAGAAAAAGTAGTAGTAAGGCTTTGCTCCAGATACTATGGACGTCATTGTGAGGCTGTAGAACGTGAGCTATATACTGCAGATTTTTATATCATGAGACTATAGAGGCAGGATTCCTTTTTAAATAGGTTTATATTTAATTTATTTGTATGAGTGTTTTGCCTGCATGTATATATGGGTACCTGCTGCTGGGAATTGAACCCATATCCTTTGAATAATTGCTCCTTTATTTGTCTGTTTATTTTTGGTTTTTTGAGACAGGGTTTCTCTGTGGAGCCTATCCTGGAACTATCTCTAGTCCCGGCTGGTGGCCTCAAACTCTCAGAAATGAGCCTGCTTCTTCCTCCCGAGTGCTGGGACTAAAGGCCAGCGCCTGACCAACAAGTGCTCTTAACCACTGAGTCAACTCCAGCCCAAAGGCAAATTTTTATAAGTTTCTATTGCAAGCTCAGCACATTTAGTGTTCTCCACTGGACCTAAGTGATGAGTCTTCAGATATGAGATCATCTGTCTGTGGAATTAGTGATTTGTTTTGTTTTTTCAAGACAGGGTTTCTCTATGTAACAGCCCTAGCTCTCCTCCTCCTCCTCCTCCTCCTCCTTTCCTGAAACAGGGTTTCTCTGTTTAGCCCTGGCTGTCCTGGAACTCATTCTGTAGACTGGGCTGGCCTTGACTCAGAGATGTACCACCACTGCCCTGTTTTGATGGTTGGAATCTTGGCGATCTGAACAACCTGAAATTATTGACAAGATTTGTCCATTTCTACCTTTGTGCATGATTGGCAGAGTTACAGCTTTGTGATTCTCAGAGGATCTTTGTACTACCACATACCTAAGGGTCCAGAAAGACTGACCTTGAGGAGCTTGGCCTTAGTCTGTGGACTAGTGGGTGCAGCCAGAGATGGTATGGTTCCTAGTGTCTTACAAGAGCCCTAGAATCCACAGGATGAGAATGTTAGTACTCGGGCATCTGTATGGCCTGCCCTTGGCTCTGGCAGGATACCTGTGCAACTGCAGCCACTAAGAGCTCCTGTGCAGATTCCCTAAGTCCCTTTTGTTTAAAGGGGCCTTGTCCACCTTTTCCCTCCCTCCTTCCCTCTCTCTCTCTTTCTCTCTCTCCCCCTCCCCCCTTTTCCCATTTCCTTTAAAAAAAAAACCTCTATGTGAGCCCTGTCGTGTGGTGTTTCTCTGTTGTGCTGTTTTTAAAATTACAACATTGGTTCACTGTCAGAACCCTAAGGGCAGGCCATACGATGCTTGAATACTAACAAGGACAGTTGTCAATGTCATGTGAGACTGCATCTCTGAGTCTGGTTTTCAGACTTTTGCTTTCACAGTAAGCATGCAAAGAACAAGCTCGGAGTTTTCTGGCTATTCTGAGGAAGCATGTAGCCCTGTCTGGACACCTCCCACGGGGGAGTTGTTGATGGGAGAGGGCCTCTACATTCTGCTTCTTTTTGCATTTGGAAATGCTGTTTTAAAACTGAGTTGAAAAGGTTGTAGGTTTTGAGTAAGCTATTAAATCTGTGGTTTGCATGCCTCTGCATTCTATGCTGAGAAGGATGTGTGTGTGAGAGGATTGTGTGTGAAAATGACCCAGTGACCCGGTGTGGTGGGCACACCCACCTTTAATCCCAGCACTCTGAGTTCAAGGCCAGCCTGGTCTACAAAACAGTTCCAGGATAGCCAGGACTGTTATGCAAAGAAACCCGGTATTGAAACAAAACAAAAACACAAAAAAACAGGGAAAGCCCACATGGGAGAAATAGGGCTTCAAGGCAGAGGAACAGAGCTGGGGTCAGCATTGGTGTCTGGTAAGAGTTGATCAGTGACTTGGGGGAAAGAATGAGAATTGACAGCCGGGCGATGGTGGCGCACGCCTTTAATCCCAGCACTCGGGAGGCAGAGGCAGGTGGATCTCTGGGAGTTCGAGACCAGCCTGGTCTACAGAGCTAGTTCCAGGACAGGCTCCAAAGCCACAGAGAAACCCTGTCTCGAAAAACCAAAAAAAAAAAAGAAGAGAAAAAGGAATTGACCAAGAAAGTGATTGTATCCTGGATAGGGATTCACCTTTGCAAAAATGCTGGTGAGCAAGCTCTGGACCTGGGGTGTGTGTGTGTGTATGTGTGTATGTGTGTGTGTGGTGCTAGATCCAGATAAGAGTGAATGGCTGGAAAGATAGGGGTGGGTATAGATGACCCCCAGCAGAGCTTGGAGAGTTTTATATTTTTTTGTTTGTCTTACCCTTTTTGTTGTTGTTTTGTTTTTATTATTGTTTACTTTTGAGACTGGGTCTATTGTAACTCTGGGTGTCCTAGAACTTACTATGTAGACCAGTCTACTTCCAAACCCTGTAGATCTCTGCCTCCTGAGCTGAAAGTAGAGATGTGCACTGCTTCTTGCTCCTTTTTTATGTATTTTATTTGTATGGGTATTTTTTCTGCATAAATATCTGCACCACATTCGAGCCTGCTGCCCTTGAGTTGCAGAAGTTGTGGGCCTTCGTGTGGCTTCTGGGAATTGAACCCAGGTCCTCTAGAAGAGCAGCCAACACTTTTAGTTACCCCCACCTTATTTATTTATTTTGAGACTTACTCTGTAGCCCAGGCTAGTCTCACTGTTGTCACTGAGGTGATCTTGATTTTCCAACAATTTTTTCACCTCAGCATCCCGAAAACTTGGGTTTTAGGCGTATGTCACACCTAGCAGCTTGTCTTGTGTGGTTTTGGTTTTTTGTTTTTGTATGTCTGTGTGACCAGAAGAGGGTATCATCAGATCATTTGGAGGTGGAGTTAGAAGCAGCTATAAGCTGAACTCTGGTCCTCTGAAAGACTGGGAAGCACTAGTGACCTGAGGCGCTCCAGTCCCTCTCTTTGTTGTTTTTGTTTTAGTTTGGTTGGTTGAGACAAGGTTTCACTATGTAGCTCTGGGTGGCCTCGAACTCAGCCGAGATCCTCCTGCCTCTGCCTCCAGGTGCTAGAATTAAAGGCCTGCACAACACCACACCCGGATCCTATTATTTTTTGAATAAGTCTCAAATAAGTTTTCACTGTGCAATCTGGTGGCCTGAAACTCACAACAGTCCTACTGTGCCTACCAAGTGCTGGAATTACAGGCGTGCTCCAGGTACCTGGCTGCTTGTTTTGAGATGTGTCTTGCTATGTAGCTCTGGCCTGCCTGTAACTCATTATTCTCTCCTTTAAAATTGCCTGAGTGCTGGGGCTGGAGAGATGCACTGCCATACTGGGTTTAGGATTTGGCTTTAACCCAAAGGCAGCAGTGTTGAAGGAAACTTGTTCAGTCATACAAAACCATGTCAGCCCTGTCTGAATGAGCTTTAGACAAGCCCTTCTAAATTGTTCAACCTCACCTAAGTTTACTCTCTGTAAAGCAAGATGGCAGTGGAACATCACATGTCATGTTTGGGTACGTGGAAATAAATGCACGGAGGTCGAGCAGGCTTAGAGTAAGGCTGGTGTTGGCTCCTGGAGCTGCTTTTGGTATCCTTAAACAAAGATCTTTATGCAGTCTTTTTTGGGGATTTTCTTTTTGTTGTTTTACTTTTGAAACAAGGTCTCAAACCCAGGCTTGACCTCGAACTCCCTGTGTACCCAAGGGATGGACACCTTGAGATTTTGACCCTTCTGCCTCTACCCTGTCTCAAAACAAGCAAAAACAAAACAAAATCCTACCTAACTGGATGTGGTAGTAAGTCTTTAATCCTAGCACTAAGGAGGAAATGTCAGATGGATAACAGTCCAGCCTGGTCGATGAAGCAAGTTCTAGGCCAGCCAGTCTGGGCTGCATAGTGAGATTCTCCCCGATGAGAGAGTCATAGGATAAATAGAACAGTACTACTGAAAGAAAAAACACCCTCCTTCTTATGTCAGCCTTACCATGTGCCAGCACTTGACTTGGTTCTGGATTTATTTCCAGCCTTACTTAATCTTGCTTCCATCTCTGACTTCGTAGTTTCCTACCCCGGTCTGTTTTAGTGGTGCTTTCTTCGGCTTGGTATGTTCTTTTCTAGGACCTCCCCTGAGAACTGCCCAGCCTTGGTGTGATCTGAGGGCAGAAGGAAGAGTGACCCTCATTATTTCTGCAGCTTTTTTCGAGAGCTCTTGGGAACTGGGCAGAGTCTTTTTCTTAGGGTTTTTGTGGCATTGGGACATGTTGAGTGAATACTAAGGTAGAAGAGACAGAGATGTGAGGGCGTGAAAATGTGGAAATTTGGAAACGTGACCAAGATTGCATGTGAAACTAGTAGTAGGTCCTGTGCTTCCATTTATTGATTTGTTTCTTGGCACAGATGTGAACTGGGACACACCTAATGTTCCTGTGTACAGGCGTGGCGCAGTCCAGGCTTTCTCCTATGACTTGTTTTAGACTTTCCTGGACATTTCTTAGTCATCTGAGCATAGAGTTTCTATTTTTAGTTGCAACTACCTCCTAGGGAACTTAAAATAAAACTGGCTTCATTTCCTGGCCTTTCATTGGCTAGAGGATCCGTCATAAGCTAGAGGATTGGATTTATTTCTATTTCTCTACTCTGTCCCTTCCTGCTAGCTCCTCTGGCCTTGGCTGAGGTCTTAGTGACGGTAGTAACTTAGTATTTACCGTGTCAAACAATCACTTTACTAAATCTGATTGGCAGAGAAGCTACATAGCCACCAGTATGCCCAGGGTCAACATCTTAGTTTTGCAGAGGAGGCTGTGGAAGCCCTAGAAGCAGTGACTTGGATTAGCTCCTACTGCAGCTAATGGTTTTCTGCTGGGCTGAAATTATCTTCTTACTGTTTTGTCTGAAACATATTATCAGGATAGAGGGTGTGCTCCTCTGCAGTCAGATCCATGCAGAACAAACAATACCTGGGTGTGTAGGGCCCATAGGAAGTGCAGGCTGCCTTTTTCTTGAAGGGCTTGCTTTGACAAACCCCTGAGATATATCGGTATCCCTGGGATCATGGCCTCTAGCTGGTGGGGTTTCCCCTTCAGGAAGAGGACAGTTGGTGAGACGGCTGATGTGCAGAGGTGCTACTTCCCACTCACAGCCTCCATCTAGTTCCTTTCTCTTCCTTCTGCCAGTTCTGGAGTGAGAGGAGGATGTCATTGTCACCAAAGCAGATCACCTGCCTCAGAGTTGTTAGGTGGCTGGCTCCTTAGGACTTCCTGTGGTCAGGAGTGGGGTCTTTAGAAGCTATGTGTGTCGTTCGTTCCCCTTCTCCCCTCCCACGTCCCATTGCCAGCACATCCCTGAGACATTGTTGGAGGCTTGAAGGCTAAAAAAGAAACATTCTACACAGATACATCAGTAGTTTCTGGTCTGATCAGTAGTTAGAATGACAGTAACTGGCCTTAGAGGTTATTGAGAGGATTAAAAGAAAATATGGACTGGGACCAGTGTTTAGTTCCTTCTTCTCCCTTACTGGGCATTATAGGGCTATTTTGGTATTCCTTTGCCCCAGTTACATGCTCAGCACCCATCTCATATAACTGGCATCTCTCTATCATCAACCTGGAGCTCCTTAGAAGATGGGCTAAACGTGGTTTCTACCACTGGTTGGGGTTCGTAAGGTCTCCTATGAGATCCCCAGGGCTTTGTCATATACCCTAAAAGAACAGGTATCAACAAAGGATTTACCTGCATGAGATTAGGAAGACAAAGGTCAGTGCTGACTACTTCATGCTTCTGTGATGTTAACTCTTCTGCCTTTCTTTGTTTTGCTGTTCTTTGCAGGTCTTGGTGAGGTGGGTGACTCTCCAGGATGGGAGACAAGCCAATTTGGGAGCAGATTGGATCCAGCTTTATTCAGCATTACTACCAATTATTTGATAACGACAGAACCCAGCTAGGCGCAATTTACGTAAGTCTCCAACATGAGAGCCAGAATAGGACCCTAAGAAATTAATTTTTTAAAATATTTATTTATTTATCATATATACATTATTCTGTCTACATGTATGTCTGCATGCCAGAAGAGGGCACCAGACCCCATTACAGATGGTTGTGAGCCACCAAGTGGTTGCTAGGAATTGAACTCAGGACCTTTGGAAGAGCAGGCAATGCTCTTAACCTCTGAGCCACCTCTCCAGCCCAGAAATTAATTTTTGAATATCAGAGTGGGGATTCCCATTCCATGTAGTTGGCACCTCATCAGGGCACATAGTCCTAGAGTACCTCTCTTCCAGAGGAAGTAGCAGCAGTCAGAGACTAGGACTCATTTTCCTCTGGAGGCAGCAGCCGTGAGCATTTGCAATGCAAAGCTGGCTTCTGGAGGTCATTTGAGACCAGAACACCTGAGTGCTCATGGGGATCAAGTAGTTAACCCAAGGAATCTTCTAGGCAAGCAGATTACTTGATGGGCTTTTTGAGACAGTTTCTCTGTGTAGTTCTGGCTGTCTTAGAACTAGCTCTGTAGGCCCAGGCTGGCGTGCACCACCACCACTGCCCAGCACTTGATGCTTTAAGAATAGTAATGCTGGACAGTGCCTCCTAGCCCCTGGAAGGCAGAGACAGAGACAGGTGGCTCTCTGTGAACTTGAGTAGAGCCTGGTCTATAGAGGAGTTCCAGGACAGTCTCCAAAGCTACAGAGAAACTGTCAGGGGGGAGGGGGGAGAGGATAACAATGACAGGAGGAGCCTTGGAGCCTGGTTGGGCTGTCAGAGGTTATTAGTTTCTCTTCCACAGTGTCAGATTTCATTCAGAAATTTTAGAAAAAAAGAAAGACATCTTAGCATTTGAGAGACCAAATTCATAACAGATGACATAAATTGTCTTTATGAGTTAGAGGGATTGAGCCCAGGTCTGTCACTGGCTAAGCATGGTAGCATGTCCCTTTGATCCCAGCACTTGGGAGACAGTCAGAAGGATCTAGCCAGTCAGGGCTACACAGTGAGACTGGTTTACAAAGTTGGGGAGGGTGTGTGTGTTAATAAGGACATTTTGATAATCTTTTTGTTTTGTTTTTTATAGACAAGGTTTACCTGTGTAATTCTGACTGTCTTAAAACTCTCTCTGTAGACCAGTCTGGCCTAGAACTCAGAGATCCTCTTGCCTCTGCCTTCTAAATGGTATGATTAAAGGTGTGCAGCTCTACCACCTGGCTGATAATCTTTTAGAGTGAAACAATGGTATATAATCTAGAAAGTTTGCTGGGCATTGTAGCATAAACCTCTAATCACAGCATTGGAAGGCTAAGGCAGACGGATCTTTTGAGTTTGAGGTCAGCTAGGGCTACAAAGTGAGACTCTGCCTCAAAAAATAATGAAATAAAAAAGAATTAAGGAATTTCTTTTGTTTTTTGAGACAGGGTTTCTCGGTACCCCTGGCTGTGCTGGAACTCGCTCTGTAGACCAGGCTGGCCTGAAGTCAGAGGTCCACCTGCCTCTGCCTCCCAAGTGCTAGGACCACCGCCCTGCAGAAATAAAGAACTTCTAACTTAGAAATTATTACTAGTATAAATTTGGGATTCACCCTTAATTTTTCTCTTGTTTCCAGACAAGTAAACAGGTATAGACTCATTTCCCCAAGCAAGACCCTTTTGAGAACTTTTTTCTTTCTTGTTTCTTTTAAGGCCTTAGACTGCTGAGGCCCTGACTCTATTTTCTATGTACTTTTCAGATTGATGCATCATGCCTTACGTGGGAAGGACAGCAGTTCCAGGGGAAAGCTGCCATTGTGGAGAAGTTGTCTGTAAGTAAAGCCCAGAACTGAGAAACAGGTAGTTTATCTCATGCCCTTCTGACCTCAGCCTGCCTCCCATTCTTTGTCTTGCAGAGCCTTCCGTTCCAGAAAATCCAGCATAGTATCACGGCACAGGACCATCAGCCTACACCAGATAGCTGTATCATCAGCATGGTTGTAGGCCAGCTCAAGGTAGTAGTGCCACTGTGTTTGAGGGTAGTCGTGGGTAGGCAAAGCAAGGCCCTGGGCTAGCTACTACCTTCTCTGTGGATATCAGGATGTGGTGTGTTTATTGAGGGACATCCAGAGTGACTGTCAAAACAAAAGCCAAAGTAACTGCCTATGTGTGCCTTTTTCTTTTCTTCTGTGGCGTTTTGAGATAGGGTTTTGATGTGGGATTCTGTATGCTGTGAATACCATTGATAAATAAAGAAATTGCCTTGGCCTTTTGATAAGGCAGAACTTAGGTAGGCGGGGAAAACTAAACTGAATGCTGCCAGAAAGGAGACAGAGTCAGAGAGAAGCACATAGCCTGCTGGAGACAGACGCTGAGAGCTTTTCCTGGTAAGCCACAGGCATGTGGCAATGCACAGATTACTAGAAATAAGTTAAATTAATATGTAAGAGTTAGCTGGTAAGAAGCTAGAGCTAATGGGCCAAGCAGTGACTTAATTAATACAGTTTCTGTGTCATTATTTCGGTCTGAGCAGTCGGGCCAACAAGCGGCCTCTAACAACAGGGTTTCCAGTGAGCCTAGCCTTTTAATGGCTTAGCCATCTCTCCAGCCCGAGATAGGGTTTCTTTGAGTGGCTTGACTGTCCTAGAACTAACTCACTCTGTAGACCAGTCTGGCCTCAAACTCAGAGATCCCACCAGCTCATAGTTCTGCTTTAGCCTCTCCAGAGCCAGTGTTACAGGTGTGAGCCATCACATGAAGAAGTCATGTTTTTCTTAACTCCCACATCCCACCCCTTCCCACCTGAATGCTTTCCCTTATTTTTTAGTGAATAAAAAATATTTTTTGAGATGGTCTCATGTAGCCCGAAGTGATCTCATTTTCTCTGTGTAGCTAGGATCATCTTGAACTCTAATCCTCCTGCCTCTACTTCTCAAGAGCTCCAATTACAAGTGTGTGCCAATCCATATAGCTTTATTTATTTATTTTGAGTCAGAGTCTCACCATATTCCAGCCTTATCTCAACATTTTGATCCTAGAATGCTGGGATTACATGCATGAGTCACCAGATATTTTGGGGTTTTTTGTTTGGTTTTGGAACTAGCTCTTGTAGACCAGGTTGGCCTCAAACTCAAAGTGATCCACCTGTCTCCGCCTCCCGAGTGCTGGGTTTAAAGGCATGTGCCACCACTGCCTGGCAACATTTTTTTTTAAAGATTTGTTTATTTATTATGTATTCAGTGTTCTGTCTGCATGTATGCCTACAGACCAGAAGAGAGCACCAGATCTCATTATACAGATGGTTGTGAGCCACCATGTGGTTGCTGGGAATTGAACTCAGGACTTCTGGAAGAACAGTCAGTGCTCTTAACCTCTGAGCCATCTCTCCAGCCCCCTCCTTTTCCCTTCTTAAGTCCTTATCCTTATCGACATCCTTACTGTCATCCTCGTAGTCAGATAGTGTTTTCAAAGGCAGGACAAATTGGCTGACCCCTTGGCCAGATCTCAGCTTTCTGGGAATATGTTGTGGTAGGTCTCTGTGTATGTCCACATTTCCCCTCGACTTCCTGCATCCAGTATGGGTGTGGAAGGGGAGTATTTGGGTCCAGTATGTATGTGGAAAGAGTGTCTTGAGCCTCTTTATTGGACCTGGAGGGAACACCTACAAGTCCGGCCTTATTCTTCTGCCAGTTTCTTTTGCCTTTTCTTAGTGCCCTGCCCAGAACCAGCAAGCCAATAGGCCCTTAGAGTTGAGGAGGTATTTCCAAAGAGCCCATTGTCCCCTTCGTAGACTGAGGCCATAATTCTTCCTGGTGTTTCTGTCCAACCTGGAGCTTCAAGTGACCAATTTGCCTCCTTGTTGGCTGTAGTTCTTAGAAAAAAAATGATGCTGAGAACCGCCTGTTAACTAGGCTTTCTCCTCATTTTCTGAGTTCTGGTTAGAGGTTTGGGGCCTGCATTAGTACTTTTGCAGTACATTGCTGGTCATTTCCCCATCTTACCCCACCCCTTATAAAATTGTGACCCTAAAATGAAATTTGTGTGTTTGTTATTTTACTTATTTGGGTTTTGAGGGGGCTTATTTGTTTGATTCTTTGTTTTGCACTGGCAGACATGTCTCACCATGCCCACTGTGAACCCAGTTTTGAACCTTAAATCATTTTACCAGACAATTAGTTTTAGCAGTAATTTCTTCTGATTGGACTAATTGGCTTTGTTGACTAAGATTGCTTATGGTTTTTTGATACTATAAATTAAATGGTAAGTGCTACAAGATTCTTTAATTTTTTTTAAAATTTTTTTTTATAACATCTACCCAGAGACAGTGTTGTACAGAGACAGGCAGGTCCTCTGCTCTGAGCAGTGCACGTTCAAACGTACCTATGCTGTACTGGAATTCAGGTTTAAGACAGTAAGTGCCTAGCTGGGCGGTGGTGGAGCAGGCCTTTAATCCCAGCATTAATGAGGCAGAGGCAGGTAGATCTTTGTGAGATTGAGTTCCAGGACTGCCAGAGCTACATAGAGAAACCATCTCAAAAAAAAAAAAAAAAGACAGTAAGTGCCTAAAGTCTGTGTTAAATACCTTGTTCTACCACTGAACATCCTTCCTGCTCCTTGGCCCTATTACCGAATCCTTTCTTTTCTCATCCATACAGGCCGATGAAGATCCCATCATGGGTTTCCACCAGATGTTTCTATTAAAGAACATCAACGACGCTTGGGTTTGCACCAATGACATGTTCAGGCTTGCCCTGCACAACTTCGGCTGACCTCCTGGCCAGACGCTCACGCTGTTTCCTCCTCCCTCCTCTTCCCAATACTATCTCACTCCTCCAGATGCTCCAAATATCATACACAAATGAGCAGGGCCGAGGTGGGAGTGGGTGCAGTGCGCTTCTGTCACCACGGTGTTGTGCATGATGTTTGGATGCTAGACTAGTTGCATCTGACAGGAGACGTTTGTGTTGTACCAGCGCATGCCTTGGAAAGACTTAAGTAATGCAAAAGATTGTCGGTTTTTGTTTTATTTCATTTTTTAATCTACTGACAAGTTGCTCTAGTAACCCAAAGAAGTGAAGGAGAAAGCAGCTGCCTCACCACCCAGATATTGATTTGTTCAGATGTTTCAATGCCTCATGATACAATAAAACCACAAAAGTTTTCTTAACAGTTTAAATTGTTTTAATTAGTTAAATAGTTGGCTGGGCATCAACAGTTCTGGCCACTTGTCCCTCATGCTGCCCTCCCATCTCTGACTACCGTAACAGTACCTGCTGCCAGGAGCAAATTGACTGAAGTTAGCAGTCCCAACTAAATTTCTCTCAAGCCTGCTAAGGCTGAGTTCTCCTCAGCCCACTTGGGCTTTGGAAAGCAGGAAGAGCTGGAAGCAGGTCTGACCTGAAGCTTGTCGTGTACTGAAGGCTCTTCAGTCGGTTCTGTCTGACATTTCCTGTGGCCTCTGCTCTGAGTAGGTGGTTTGGGTCTAGTAGCAGGGTAGGTGATTCTCCTTTAGCAGCAGAAAGGCCTTGATAAATACGGTTTTCCATGTTTAGACTCTCTGGGTGGAAGTCCCAGGAGGAGGGACCTGCTCTATCCCCAAAACAGAATCAGATTCAGAGTGCCCACATTCCCCATGCAAAACAAGAGATGCTGTTCTGCCTGCTTGGGATATTAGCCAGGCCCCACTGAATTGGAGTATAAATTCCACATTATGGAAGAAATCAGTATAAGAGTCATGCTCTAGTTCTGCAGGGCATTTACACACCATCTCCTTACCTTCCACATGCCTGAGCTCTTCAAATCCCAGGGAGTCCTAACAGGGCAGTTTCTGCCCTCCTTCTTTGTTTGGGCACAGGTCTTGCCTAGTATAAAGTTGGTATCAAGAAAGCAACTGCTGGCTAGAACCAAGCCTAGGATTGGTTGGGCACACCTGAAAACTTCCCCTTCTTCCCCCACTCCCATCCTGCACTGGGGGGTGGGAGTAAATTTCCTCACACTCCACAGGTTGCCTGGTTACACCAGCATAGTCCTGGACAGCACACAGGAGGTATCAGTGGGACTGATCTCTAAGCTGCTGTGTATTGGGGGAAGTAGGGGTGGGGAAGAGGTAGGTACCCACTGCCTCTTAATCCACCCTGTATAAAATCTGCAATACAGCTTCTTCCATGTACCTGTGCCTGAAATGTCTGCAATAAAGAGGTGTTTGTAAACTATGGTTTCTTTATTTCTAATTTGAAGTTGCCACGTGGGATAAGGGGATGACAGTAGGTTTTTGGTTTTTTGTGGTAATAACCATCTTCCTGGGCCTAATGACCTCGCAAGTGTCTAGGTCTTGTTTACTCCTAAAGGAGGAACAGAACCTTTTTCAAGGTCTGAAAAGTCAGTACCTGGATGTTAGAGTTGGTTCTGAGTTCATCAGAATGAGCCAGAGCCTGAATTGGATCCCCGGAGACAGCAGGGCTTTAAGCAACCCAGTGCTCTATGAGCGCATTTGCTCTTTCTCAGTCTTGGTAAATTTCTCCACTGCTGAGCTAGCCTGAAGCTAAGGAAGGCAAACTCAGATGGGAGCTAATTGGTCGCCCACACCGCGGAACCTTTCTTCTGTGGTCCTTGTAGGATCCGGGAAGAAAAGGTCAGTAGGACCGGAAGTGGAGGCGGTTGGTGGGGTTGGCGGGGCTCAGAGACGCAGCCCCTGTGGCGGTTTGCGAACTGTGGGTAGATATTGTGTAGCGCTTGGTCCTCTGCTGTCTGGCGGGGTCGTGGCTGAGCGAATTTGGACAGTGCACGGAGGTAGAGAAACTAACCTCTTGCGAGCCGGACTTTCGTGGCTGGGCCCATGGCGTCCTGCGCGAGCATCGACATCGAGGACGCCACGCAGCATCTGCGGGACATCCTCAAGCTGGACCGGCCCGCCGGAGGTGAGCCGGGATGGAATGGGGGGGCTCTTGGCGAAGAGGCCGACCTCTGGCGTAGATCTGAACCGTCCTCGGGTGCCGCATGCCCTTTTAGACAGGCTCTGGAACCTCCCATTTGATTGCGGAGGACGAATATTGGAGTCATGGATGATCCCTGGGCATATCCAGAGAATGGCGCAGACCCCTGGGTGTTATCCTTACCCCTCCCTATCCCGTGCAAGACCATTCTGCCTTGTCTTTAAGTATTTTGGCCAAAGGTAAGGGTCCTCAGAATCTACCCAATCTTTCTGACTTCCTCGCCTCCAAACTCCAGTGTTTTGAAGGCTGGCCCTGTGCCCCTACTCGTCATGGTTCGGAGGCCTGGTGCAGTGTCTGTTTACCGAGTGCTGGGCCTAGAATTAAGCGATATTCAGAAGAGCCTCATTTCCTCTTCATAACTTGCCTCCCTCATCCCCCCAGAATGTAGACTCCAGGCCTGATGTTACTCTGAAACTGATTTTCTGATAAAAGGTGGGCAACCCCAAATCCAAGTCTTAATAGATTGAAGGCAAATCACAGACACTGTGGCTCTGATTAGATTAGGTTCCACACATCTGCAAACCCATATGTTCCCAATTCATCTGAGTGTTACTTAGCTCCTAGTATCCCTTTTGGTGCTACTCTTGCCAGATAAGAGTTCCAGGGCAGCCGGGCGGTGGTGGCGCACGCCTTTAATCCTAGCACTTAAGAGGCAGAGGTAGGCGCATCTCTGTGAGTTCGAGACCAGCCTGGTCTACAAGAGCTAGTTCCACGACAGGCTCCAAAACCACAGAGAAACCCTGTCTCGAAAAACCAAAAAAAAAAAAGAGTTCCAGGGCAGAAAGCCTACAAAGTTGTGGTATACTGTTGTTACTGTAAAAGATGGTTGTTTGAAAAAAAAAAAAAGAGATGGTTGTGATAGCAGTGGGAGTGTGTGTGTGTGAGAGAGTGAGAGAGACGGGGCAGGTCTGAGAGGAAACTATTTAGTCTAGATCAAATACTATAGACAAGAAATTGAGTGCCAGGAAAACTATTCTAGGTACTTACATAGAAAGCACATATTGCCTAAAGGAAATAGTGTATGCAACCTCGATGTTTGAAAGGTTGACTGGTGATAGTGCTGTAAATGTAGGCCATAATTGAGAACTGATTCTTCTCTCACACCTTGTTATACTTGCTGGGAGGACTCAGATTGCTAAAGCCGGCACTGATAGGCTGTCCAGTGGGGTTAGCTGATACAGATAATTAATCCATTCCCTGCCTGAGACCACTGGGTCTTTGCCTCATGCCTGGTGCGTGCTCCGCTCCCTTTACTCGTGAGGTGCTTTGTGCCTCTGATGCCCACCCTCAGCTGAGCAGGCTATACTCCATAGAGATTTGGTAGAGCCTGGCATAGTTAACTGTATAGACTAGGCCCATTGTTTATCCTTGTGGTAGAGTGCTTGGAAGGAAGAGTAGCCAGCCTATCCCTGAGCAGCTAGAGTGGTTTTAGTCATAGGAAAAGATAAGAGAGGGGTCTTTCCCTGGAACTCCATTGTTTAATGACTGGTACTTGATTTGTTGTTTTTTGATTTTCGAGACATGGTTTCTCTGTGTATCCATGGCTGTCCTGTAATTCACTCTGTAGACCAGGCTGACCTCGAACTCACAGAGATCCAGCTCTCTCTGCCTCCAAAACGCTGTGATTAAAGGCATGGGCCACTATGCCCAGCTTATTCTTTTTTTTTTTTTCCCAAGTACTTTTTGTTTGTCTCTTTTCATTGACGGACCTAAGACTTATCAGCCCTAGACTATTTCATGACTGAAAACTTGGCTCTTTTCTTGAAGCACCTTACTAGCTTGGAGTTCAGAAAGTGGTGTCTGAATTGATGAGTCTTTGAAACTTAACCAAAAATCAGGCATAGTGGCATTCACCTATAGTCCCAGCTTTTGGGAGGCAGAGGTAGGAGAATTGTCAGTTGAAAGCCACCTCAGGCTACATGTTGAGACCAAATCTCAGTAAAAAAAAAAAAAAATGTAAATACATAAATTGTTGGAGACATAGCTCAGTGGTAGTGCAATTATCTTGCATGTGCAGTGTCTGAGTTCCATCCCCAGCACTATCCTCCCCTCAAAAAAACAAAAACCCACTTAGCATGTATGGGTTGCCCAGGATTCAATCCCTAGCCGTAAGGAGGAGTGGGACCAGCCATTGCAAACATCCAAAATACTGTCATTCCTGATTCCACACTCCACCCCATGCCCATATAGCTTCTCTTTGTCCAGTTCCTCAAGTGCTTACCTTTCCTTCTGAACTTACCTGCCCAATTCAGGCTTGTTAACTAATTCAGTGTATCAGGCCCCGTATTTGCTTGAATTGGAGCCATCTCTACAAACTCTACCAAGAGTCCGGTGTCACGCAGGTTCTTAGTTGTCTGTATCTTGCCTTGGAACAGTCAGGCCACTGGCTCCAGCTGACTATGACAATTTAAAACTCTTCTAGAACCAAGTGTGCTAGCATATACTTGTAATTCCCGCACTTAGGAGGCAGAAGCAAGAAGATCCCAACTTCAAGGCCAGCTGTCTGAACTCCACAGGAAGGTGCCCTGTCTCACAAAAGGGAGGGAGCAATGAATTTTTATGGCTCTCATTGCACAGAGGGAGAGACTAAGCAATCCAGCCTCATATCAGAGGCACTAGCAGCCCTGTTTTTCTTCTATCCTTCCCATGTTTTGTTTCTGGATTGTTTGTTTTTGTTTTGTTTCATACTTTAAAAAAAATGGTTTAACCTGTGTATATGTATGTGTGCGACATGTGGGCTTCGGGCCTAAGGAGATCAGAGGAGGGTATCACATCCCTTGGAACTGGATTTACAGATGGATGTGAACCATCATGTGGGTTCTAAGAACGGAACCTGGCTCTTCTGCAAGAGCAACAACACAGAGCCATCTCTCCTACTTCCTTCTGTTTTGTTTTGAGACAGGATTTTATTATGTAGTCTAGGCTGGCCTGAACTTCATATATAGCCTAGTATGACCCTGAATTCACCATCTTTCTGCTTTACTCTCCCAAGTGCTGAGATTATAGCCACAACACCTAACATTTCCCATGTTTGTATGCTGTAAACACAATTGTTGTAATGTCCTGATTGTCCTTATACCCTCCTTCAAGTCAAGTTTGTTTGTTAGCCCAAGTATTATTTATTTATTTATTGGTGCTAAAGATCAAACCAAGGGTCTCACATACGGTAAACAAGCAGGCAAACATGCTACCACTAAACTGTGGGTCTGGCCCCATCAGAAGGTCTTTACTGGTTTGTACCCCTTCCACAGGTAGAAGAGTCTCATGGTCCTGCTCTACACCCGTACTTGTAGAATAAAAATGAACAAGAAACCCTCCTCCCTATGGATATAATAAGTGTTCATGACTACTTTGTGGTCTAGAGCTGTAGGAGAAGCTCACGGCAGGTAAAGAACCTTGTCACAGTGTCCTTTTCCCCCCTAGGCTCCAATGCAGAGAGCCAAAGGCCATCCAGTGCCTACAATGGAGATCTCAATGGGCTCCTGGTTCCAGACCCACTCAGCTCTGGTGATGGTAACTCAACAAGCAAACCTGGTATACGGACCATGCCACTTATTAACCTGCAGGAAAAGCAAGTCATGTGAGTACCTGAGAAATACTAATGGTGGTAATGATATCTTTGGGGTTTTTGCATAGCTAAAGAGGTAAGATTAGAGCCGGGCAGTGGTGGCGCACGCCTTTAATCCCAGCACTTGGGAGGCAGAGGCAGGCGGATCTCTGTGAGTTCGAGGCCAGCCTGGTCTACAAGAGCTAGTTCCAGGACAGGCTCCAAAGCCACAGCAAAACCCTGTCTTGAAAAAAAAAAAAAGAGAGAGAGAGAGAGAGATAAGATTAGGGTCAAGGGGACCAGCAGCCTCTCCTTCTTCTCTTTTGTACTGTCTGGGGCTAAGCACTGTACCATGTTGAATTTATACTAAGAGATGAAGACAAGCTAAAGACTGGAATGGAATTAACCTCATTTGTCAGGAGGGAGGTATGCGAGGAGAGCTGTGTATGGGAGCATGGACCACACAGAACTGGGAATCTGAGACTAGACATCTCCATCATGTGGATCAGTCCTTAGAACCCTCTACTGCTATTTGGTGAACAGAGACTCGGTTTATGTACCTCTTCCAGTTGCCTCTCTGGAGATGACAGCTCCACTTGCATTGGGATTTTGGCCAAGGAGGTGGAAATTGTAGCCAGCAGTGATTCTAGCATTTCCAGCAAGGCACGGGGGAGCAACAAGGTGAGTACCAGGACTGTGAGGTACATGTTGAAGTAGACTCCCCACAGCTGGGCCTCCCTTCTAGATCCTGGATCAGGCACATACCCAAACACTTGTTTTTCACAATGAGATCCTTTATTAAGTAGAAAGAAAAATTAAAGTGACTGATTTCTGACTCGGGCAAAAAACGGCAGTAAATGACCTTACAGGTATAATTTTCTTTCTTTCTTTCTTTCTTTTTTTTTTTTTTTTTTTGGAGACAGGATTTCTTCTCTGTGTAGCTTTGAAACCTGCCCTGGAACTCACTTTATAGACCAGGCTGGCCTCGAATTCATAGAGATCTGCCTGCCTCCACCTCCTGAGTACTGAGATTAAAGGCATGTACCACCAATGCCTGGCTGCAGGTGGAATTAAAAAAAAAAAAGATTTTTTTAAAATTTATTTATTATGTATACAGTGTTCTGTATGCCTACAGACTAGAAGAAGATACCAGATCTCATTCAGATGGTTGTGAGCCACCATGTGGTTGCTGGGAATTGAACCTAGGACCTCTGGAACCAGTGCTCTTAACTGCTGAGCCATCTCTCCAGCCCCCTGCAGGTGTAAATTTTAGAATGGGCAAGGATGTGGTGGTGTATTCTGATTGGGCATGTTAATTAGGTGAACCAAAGGGAGTTTTGATTACTGGACTTTGGTATTCATCCTCAGGAATGAGCCTGGCATAAGAAAGTGTCCAGGTAAGGGAATAGGCCATGATGGCTAGCTTTAGGAGTGCAATCTGATGGTTTTTAACAAGCAGAAGGAATGGGAGAAAGGACAAGTTCTGCCATAGCCACAGACCAGGTTGACGGCCCATCACATGTAGCGTATGGGAGCACACTCAGTGCCTCTCTTCTCTTCTTACTCATGCTTCCGATTCCTATGAGAGCAGCTTTGGTATAAAGAGTGCCTTATTTTCAGAAAACCAGTGTTGACTCCCAGTCCTCTGTGGAAATCTGTTCTGGGAGGTATCAGTGGTACTAGGCTTATTCCTGTAGCCTGTCTTGTCCTCAGAATTGGTACTTACTCCAGGTCTCAGCTTCTTCAACCTTCCTTACTCTGAGTTCTCAGGTGAAAATCCAGCCTGTCGCCAAGTATGACTGGGAGCAGAAATACTACTATGGCAACCTGATTGCAGTGTCTAACTCCTTCTTGGCGTACGCCATTAGGGGTAAGTAAGGGGCCGGGCAAAGAGGAAACATTCTGCTAGAAGCCCCAGAGATGCAGGTCTAGTGTCAGGCTACTGAACCCACTTGGGTGGTAGTAGTACAGTAGAATGCTCATCAAGGCTTCCTCGACATCTCCCAGGTCTGGCTGGGGGAGATGGTTAGGGAAAACCAGGCTTGTTACTGTGATGATAGCAGTGACGTAGGCAAGGGCAGGGCTCCTGGGCTGCTGCCTGGGTCCGGGTGCTTGCTCAGAGTCTCTGCTTTTCTAATTCCAGCTGCCAACAACGGCTCTGCAATGGTCCGTGTGATCAGTGTCAGCACTTCAGAGCGGACCCTGCTCAAAGGTTTCACAGGCAGTGTGGCTGATCTGGCCTTTGCACACCTCAACTCTCCACAGCTTGCCTGCCTGGATGAGGCTGGGAATCTTTTTGTGTGGCGCTTGGCTCTGGTTAAGGGTAAAATTCAGTATCCATTTCCAGGCAAGGGACTGAAGAAGTGGAGATGGGCCTCGGGCTAGAGCCTCTAGGGCTACTTACTTCATCATCCACCTATCCAAGCCTTAACTCCCTACTCAGAGAAGAGATTTTAGTTCATATCCGCCAGCCAGAGGGCACGCCGCTGAACCACTTTCGAAGGATCATCTGGTGCCCCTTCATCCCCGAGGAGAGTGAGGACTGTTGTGAGGAGAGTAGCCCAACAGTAGCCCTGCTGCATGAAGACCGGGTGAGAGGGCCGGCGGGTGTGGTGAAGGAGGGGCAGAACCACCATATAGTGCCTGTGCGCTGAATACCTCCTGTACCGCTAGGCGGAGGTATGGGACCTGGATATGCTTCGCTCCAGCCACAACACCTGGCCTGTGGATGTCAGCCAAATCAAGCAGGGCTTCATTGTGGTAAAAGGCCATAGCACGGTATGCCTACAACTGGTTGCCTCCCTGTTCCCCTCTTCCTGTGCCCTTCATCTACTCCCCATTTTCATAGCTGCCCAAGTGGTTTTACCAATATGTTGCCAGTGTGGATGCAGAACCCAAATTGGCCCTCACTTGTACAGTTCACTTCTAATCTAGGTGTGCCCTGAAGGACAGTTTTCTCTGTAGTGCCTGCCCACTTCATTCAGTCCCAGAGAAGTGTGAGTCTGCTGTCGGGCAGTCCAGCTCACTACCAGCCTCATTTAGGAAGGGCTCATTCCTACCTCTGGTCAGGAGGAAAAGCAACACTGTTTGGGTTGTTTCTGTTGTTTGTTTTTGAGACAGTTTTTCTGTGCAGCCCTGGCTGTCCTGGAACTCTCTGGGTTCTTTGCAGTGTCTCAGTGAAGGAGCCCTCTCTCCTGATGGAACTGTCCTGGCTACTGCAAGCCATGATGGATTTGTCAAATTCTGGCAGATCTACATTGAAGGTCAGGATGAGCCAAGGTAAGGCAAGACCTTAAAGACCCTACTTTCTACCTCCTGTCTAGAAAGTTGGGTGGTTCATTCACTCAGCCCCTCATCTGTCTGCTTACAGGTGTCTGCATGAATGGAAGCCTCATGATGGGCGGCCCCTTTCTTGCCTCTTATTCTGTGATAACCATAAGAAACAGGATCCTGAGTGAGTGAGTGGGTACGCAAAGTCTGTGGCAGGCTTGTCCATGGGCTCCTTGCCAGTAACCAGTCAATGCTTTATTGCTTTTCAGGGTCCCATTCTGGAGATTCCTCATTACTGGCGCTGACCAGAATCGGGAGCTGAAGATGTGGTGCACAGTGTCCTGGACCTGCCTGCAAACCATTCGGTATACTAGAGCTAGGGGGTTGAGGATAAGCCAGGAGTATGCCTGCTTTGAATTCTCAGTCTTGCTTGATTTACTTCTTGGCTTCCTAGTTTCTCCCCAGATATCTTCAGCTCAGTGAGTGTACCTCCCAGCCTCAAAGTTTGCTTGGACCTCTCAGCAGAGTATCTGATTCTTAGTGATGTGCAGCGAAAGGTAGGCTGCTGTGGTGGTACTGGGAAGCGCTGGTGTTGCTGGGGCTGGCAGGGATATGTGACAGACCACAACCCTTGCAGCCTCAGTTAGGGTTGTATCATTCACACAGGTCCTCTACGTGATGGAGCTGCTGCAGAACCAAGATGAGGGCCGTGCTTGCTTTAGTTCCATCTCTGAGTTCCTGCTCACCCATCCTGTGCTGAGCTTCGGGATCCAGGTTGTGAGTCGTTGCCGGCTGCGGCACACTGAGGTGCTGCCTGCTGAGGAGGAGAATGACAATCTGGGGGCTGGTGAGGTGCCCCAGGGTCAGGGCTGTCTGCTGGTGTGTGGGAAGTGTCCCAGCACAGAGCAGGCCACTTAATGATCCACACTGTCCTTTCAGAGAGTTCCCATGGGGCTGGTGCCATGGAGTCTGCAGCTGGGGTGCTTATCAAGCTCTTCTGTGTGCACACTAAGTGAGTGTTGGGGAGGCCCGTGTCCTGTCTGTCCCCCACCCTCCTCGCCCTGGATCATTTGGCTATTCTGTTCTCCCCCTCTCTGTTCTTTAGAGCACTACAAGATGTGCAGATCCGCTTCCAGCCACAGCTGAACCCTGATGTGGTGGCCCCGCTCCCTACCCATACGGCTCATGAGGACTTCAGTGAGTTAGGGAAGAGAAGGGAAGGAAGCAGGTTACACTGACATGGTTCTCAGATCTGACTCAAGTAGCTTTCCCAACAGCTTTTGGAGAGTCTCGACCTGAACTAGGCTCTGAGGGGCTAGCTTCAGCTGCCCACGGGTCTCAGCCTGACCTCCGACGCATCGTGGAACTGCCTGCACCTGCAGACTTCCTCAGTTTGAGCAGTGAGACCAAGCCTAAGTTGATGACACCCGACGCTTTCATGACGCCCACCGCTTCCCTGCAGCAGGTACGTCCTCAGTGAAGAGAGACGTGGTAATGTTCCGTTAGCAGCCTTAGTGCTCATTCTCTGAATCTTCCCAGATCTCTGCGTCCCCTAGCAGCAGCAGCAGCAGCAGCAGCAGTAGCAGCAGTAGCAGTAGCAGCAGCAGCAGCTCCCTAACAGCTGTGTCTGCTGTGAGTAGCTCCTCAGCCATGGACCCTTCCTTGCCCAGGTAAGGCAGAGTCTGGGTGATAGCAGAGCCTGGTGCCACATGTGATGAATCACAGTAGCTAATACCTCCCCTTTCTGTCAGTAGGCCATCCGAGGAGCTGACCTTGAGTCCCAAGCTGCAGCTGGATGGCAGTCTGACAATAAATAGTACCAGCAGCCTGCAGGCAAGCCCTCGAAGCCTCCTTCCTGGCCTGCTCCCAGGCCCAGCTGACAAATTGACCCCCAAGGGACCTGGACAGGTGTGTGTGTGAGAAACAGAAAGAGAATCTGTAAAGTGTTAAAGTACTGGGTAGCAGGTGGAGAGCAATGGGGAATATTGGGGTGCTGTATTCCAATGTACTTTTTCTGTTGACCGTGCTTAGCCTTGAGGGCTTCATATTTCCCCAAAGGAAATACCTTCCTTGGAGGGTATCTCCTCAGCCTCCCATCTCCCTCTTGTGAACTGTGGCCTGCTTTTTACTTGGATCTCTCTTCCCTGTTACACTGTCTCATCACTACAGTACCAGTACCGTGTCTCTGTGCCCCTTACTCAGTATTTAAGCCTCCATCTTTGGCCCTTGTCAGGTGTCTACTGCTGCCTCTGCACTGTCCTTGGATTTGCAGGAAGTGGAGCCACTGGGGCTACCCCAAGCCTCTCCCAGTCGCACCCGTTCCCCTGATGTGATCTCCTCAGCTTCCACTGCCCTGTCCCAGGACATCCCTGAAATTGCATCTGAGGCCCTGTCCCGTGGCTTTGGCTCCTCTGTCCCTGAAGGCCTCATTGAGCCAGACAGTATGGCTTCCGCAGCTTCAGCCCTACACTTACTGTCTCCTCGGCCCAGGCAAGGCCCTGAGCTTGGCTCTCAACTTGGCCTAGATGGAGGCTCTGGGGATGGGGATCGGCATAGTACCCCCTCCCTACTGGAAGCAGCCTTGACCCAGGAGGTTGCAACCCCTGACAGTCAAGTTTGGCCTACAGCACCTGACATTACTCGTGAGACTTGTAGTACCTTGGCAGAAAGGTGAGGCGCTTAGAGGGGCAAAGTATGCTTATGGGAGGGGCATTAGGATTATCCTCTACTAAATTTGTGTCTCCTTAGCCCCAGGAATGGCCTCCAGGAAAAGCACAAAAGCCTGGCCTTCCACCGGCCACCTTATCACCTACTGCAGCAACATGACAGCCAGGACACCAGTGCTGAGCAAAGGTGGGCACCACTTGCTCTGTTTTTCCTCTCCTACAGGAGGGCCAGCCTGTGAGCAGGCACTTAGCCCTCTTCCCCTTCCACAGTGACCATGATGACGAGGTTGCCAGCCTTGCTTCTGCCTCAGGGGGTTTTGGCAGCAAAATTCCTACTCCACGGCTGCCCGCCAAGGATTGGAAGACCAAAGGATCCCCTCGGACTTCACCCAAGCTTAAGAGGAAAAGCAAGAAGGATGATGGGTAGGAGGTTTCTGGGATTGGGGCCAGGGAGGGTCACCAAGCTGTCTGATGTGACCTTCAATGCTCCTTGCCTATGTAGGGATTCAGCTGTGGGATCCCGGCTCACAGAGCACCAGGTATGTAAGGGAGCACCTTTCTACCCTTGGGACCCCATCCCACAAGGATGGGAGGGACTTTAAGTTATTCCTTTTTATGGTGGGTGGAGATAGGAAGGACAGACATTATAAGCTGTCAGTGCTTCTGGCAGGTGGCAGAGCCCCCTGAGGACTGGACAGCATTAATTTGGCAACAACAAAGAGAGCTGACAGAGCTATGGCACAACCAAGAAGAACTGCTACAGCGTCTCTGTGCCCAACTTGAAGGACTACAGAACACTGTCACTGACCATGTAGAACGTGCCCTGGAGACCCGGCATGAGCAAGAGCGTATCCTTGGGGGTAGTGACACAGCAGGGCAGTAGAGCACGGCAGTGTTCTTGTCTAAGGAAATGTATAGATCCTGCTGTAGGCCTGTTCCTTAGCTCCACCACAGAGCGGCGGCTGGAGCGGGCCTTGGCTGAGGGGCAGCAACGGGGTGGGCAGCTGCAGGAGCAGCTGACACAGCAACTGTCCCAGGCCTTGTCTTCAGCTGTGGCTGGGCGGCTGGAGCGCAGTATAAAGGATGAAATCAAGAAGACAGTTCCTCCGTGTGAGTTTCTCATGAGATTTCTTTTGGGTGAGCCATGTGGGTATAGGAGTCTTTTTAACTTCTTTTGGTTTCATCCGTCTTTCTTAGGTGTCTCCAGAAGTCTGGAGCCTGTGGCAGGTCAGCTAAGCAACTCCGTGGCTACCAAACTCACAGCAGTGGAAGGCAGCATGAAAGAGAATATCTCTAAGCTACTGAAGTCCAAGGTGGGAAAATGAGGCCAAACTGGACTTAAGCTTTCAACTTGACCCCTCCTTATATTCTAGAACTTGACCCCTCCTTATATTCTAGAACTTGACAGATGCCATTGCCCGAGCAGCTGCAGACACATTACAGGGACCAATGCAGGCTGCCTATCGGGAAGCCTTCCAGAGCGTGGTACTGCCAGCTTTTGAGAAGAGTTGCCAGGCCATGTTCCAGCAAATCAATGACAGCTTTAGACTGGGCACACAGGAATGTGAGTGGCGTCACAAACCCAAAGTAGTAAGAACGGTGTGCTCTGCTGTCATCCTTTGCTGATCCCTGGTGTCGCCCTTCAGATCTGCAGCAGCTAGAGAGTCACATGAAGAGCCGAAAGGCACGTGAACAGGAAGCTAGGGAGCCTGTGCTGGCCCAACTCCGGGGCCTGGTGAGCACACTGCAGAGTGCCACTGAGCAGATGGCGGCCACTGTGTCCAGCAGTGTTCGGGATGAGGTGCAGCACCAGCTGCATGTGGCTGTGGGCAGGTCTGTGGGCAGGGCTCTGGGTGAGGTGGTAGTTTAGGAAGGGCCAAAATGGGCTTCCAGTCCACTTCACTGGGTCACTTCCTTTTGCAGCTTGCAGGAGTCAATTTTAGCACAAGTACAACGCATTGTTAAGGGTGAAGTAAGTGTGGCCCTTAAGGAACAACAGGCCACCGTCACTTCCAGCATCATGCAGGCTATGCGTTCAGCTGCTGGCACGCCTGTCCCTTCTGCCCACCTTGACTGCCAGGCCCAACAAGCCCATATCTTGCAGTTACTGCAGCAGGGCCACCTCAATCAGGCCTTCCAGCAGGTATGACAATCCTGTTACAATCCCTTCACAAAGATGTCTCCTGAGAAGATCTACGTAACCTATGCCCACTTCCCCAGCAGGCTCTGGGCTGTCTGGCAGACTGAATCTTTTCGGCTTCTTAAGCCTTTGCTCCTGTTGTTTCCTCATGCTAGACTACTTTCTTCCCACTTCAGCTCCTTTCCTCATGACCACCTTGCTCAGGAAAACTTCATAATCTGATTTTCTAAAGTAACTCTACAGCCTTATCAGTTTCTGAACCTCACTTCTGGAACCTTTAGAATCCAACGTTGGTCCTCTGCCCTTAGGCCATACACCTCAGAGAAGCAAGCATTCCATCCTATCCTGATGTTAGGTATAAATGAGCATGCTGCCTTGTTCTACTCCCAGGCACTGACAGCCGCTGATCTCAACCTGGTGCTGTATGTGTGTGAAACTGTGGACCCAGCCCAGGTTTTTGGGCAGCCGCCCTGTCCACTGTCCCAGCCTGTACTCCTTTCCCTAATCCAGCAGCTGGCATCTGACCTTGGAACTAGAAGTGACCTCAAGCTCAGGTGAGCGGGGCAGTTGGGGGATCAAAAGATGAGCTAGAGACAGGATAGAGAGAGAATAGTTGAAAGCAGACACCTACTCTTACCTGACTCCCATCCCTAATTTTTTACCCACGTTCTCCACCCCCTCCAAAATGAGGCTTAGAAGCTGTCTTTGCCGTATCCCTCTGGGCTTCAGTGCCACTAGGGGGCACTCCTGTCTGCTGGCATCCAGCTGTAGCCTGTTCTTTCCCCCATCCCCAGCTATTTGGAAGAGGCTGTGATGCACCTGGACCACAGTGATCCCATCACTCGAGACCACATGGGCTCTGTCATGGCACAGGTGCGCCAGAAGCTCTTCCAGTTCCTGCAGGCTGATCCACACAACTCACTTGGCAAAGCTGCCCGTCGCCTCAGCCTAATGTTACACGGCCTTGCGACCCCTAGCCTCCCTTAGCTGTTTAAACAGAGACGGGGTAACACTAAAGGCCGGTTGGCAGGTCTAGGCCAAGGCAGGACCATGTCTGCTGTTTACCTGCCCAGACCTCCATCTCTAGTGTTTGGAGGGAGGTAGGGGGCAGGACACACTGGTCTATGCATTGTGGTAACCAGCAGGGTTAGGCTGGGCCCAGGGCAGGTATTGTGCTTTCTTGGGTCCTGCCATGCCTGAAGCATGACCCCAAGATCGTGATACCACTTGAGTTGAATTTTCCATGTTCCTTTTTACCTATAATTTGGATCTTTTTGTTTTTGAAAAACATTGAGAAATTCAATTAAAGCCTTTTGGAATAAAACAAAGTATGTGTATGGTTTTGATTTGCTTTTGATGTTGTCTCCTCCTTTTGGGGGAGCGTGTCTAAACCAGCCCACCTGGGGGTCCCCTGGCACCCATTGTCATCTGATAAACCGTCTACTCCTATCTCCCCTGTCCAATTCAAGCTCCTAGAGCCGGCTTAGCATCAACACATCTCATCTCTAGGCAATTTTGCCCTCTGGGGTCCTTCCTTCTCTGCCAATCTGGGTCCTGGAGGTGGGGCTGACAGCTGGGATGAGGCCCCGCCTCCAGCTCCTATCCAATCAGGATCCCTTCCTCTGGGGGCTGGGCCCACAGGCAGCTCTCCAAGCCTCTAGCTCCTGCACTAGGCTCACAGCCAGGGATGATGTGCTGCTGCTGCCACTGCCCCTGCCGCTGCCGCTGGCAGCCGCTACCCTGTGCCCTGACGCTGTTGCTGCTGCTGCCGCCACTCGGTAAGTGTGAGTGTCCTGGGCCCAGGCTGCAGCCCTTCTCAGAGTTCTTAGACTGGGTGTAGGGTGAAGGAGCACAGGGCTTAGGGTAGAGTTCAACAGTAAGAGCTCTAGGAAAGTGTGGTAGTGGCTTCAGCATGGAGAGTGTGCAAACAGCTCAGTTGTGGGAGAAGACCTTCTAAATCCTGTAGCCCCTCTTCTGACAAAGGGAGTTTGTGACCCCTAGCAGACCTGAGGCCATGGACCCCTGAGCTTAGGGTGACTGGCTTTGGTTCCCCACCCTGCCGCTTAGCTTCAGCAGAGACTCTTGTCTTTGAGGAGGAGGCAATGGGTGTTCCAGCTGAAGCTCATTAAAACTACAGAAAGATTGCCTTCTGCCCATGACTTCATGCTTCCTATACCCCTGAATCCCTGAATTGACCTAGAGCCCCAGAAACTAGAGAAGGAGCTGAGCTCTGGACCCAATACCCCTTCCTGTTCCCACATCACATCTTCCATGTGCATCACAGTCCAGATCCTAACTTTAAGACAAGTGATCTCCAGATAGCCTGAAGTTCCCTGGGGCACCTCTTTCACGCTGAGTCATGTCCCCAGAGCACTGCCAGGTAAACAAGATTCTGATGAATGGACCCTGGCTCGTTCTATCAACTATTCTCTATTCCCACCCCATTCCTAGTCTTTGTACCCTCTCTAGCTATGGCCTCTGAGGGCCCAAACCTCTGTGATACCATATACCAAGGCTTTGCTGAGTGTCTTATCCGCCTGGGGGATGGCATGGGCCACGGAGGCGAGCTACAGACTGTCTGCAGGTACCAGCAGGTGGGAGGCAATGGGCCAGTGGGAGATACCATTTGATAATCTGTGCCACTGGGGCAACAACCTCAGGGCCTTGAATCTCTTCCTACTCTAAAATCTCTGCCCAACTCCCCTAACCCCATTCTGTAACAGATCCTGGAATGACTTCCATGCTTGTGCGTCTCGGGTCCTGTCCGGCTGCCCAGAGGAAGCCGCTGCAGTGTGGGAGTCACTGCAGCGAGAAGCTCGCCGTGCCCCCCACCCAGATAACTTGCACATCCTCTGTGGCGCTCCTGTGAGTGTTCGGGAGATGGTTGCTGGCCCAGAGACCAACCAGGAGACACTACGGGCCACAGCTCCTGCGCTCGCTCCAGCCCCAGCCCCAGCCCCTGCATTGCTTGCTGCTGCTCTGGCACTTGCCTGCCTCCTGGGGCCTCTGGCCTAAACAGTCTGGTTGGCTAGCCAACAGTGCCCATGCCTCCCATCACTGCATGCAGTGGCCACAGTGTGGGCTCTGCAGAGTGTGCATAATTTTCATTAAAGGTATTTATATTTGCACCAAGCTGTTTTCTTTCTCCTGGCTGTGACCCTCTTGGCAAAGGCAAGGGCCCCCAGAAGCTGATCCCAGCATGGAATGGGCGGGCTCAGGACCTCCACAAGGGACTCATCCACCCTTACAAACATTTGTTTCATGATGGCAGTGTTGAGGTTTCTTTCCATTACACCTTAGATCCCAGGAGTACCTTGGATCCCAAGAGCTCTTGTAGAGACCCAAGATCTGCCGGAATGCACAGCCTTTCTCTGCCTTCCCAACCCAACAGGGATGTGGGGAACCAATGGGGTCCAGAACTCACCCCTAGTGGCCAGGTAAAGTCTCTCTCAGGCTCCTGCCGTCTCCTGGTGCCTTACCTGTACCTCCTCCTGCTAAACTATCACCTCAGCCTTCAAGACGTGCAGACTTGGTGCTCAGTCTTCTCTTTCGAGGTCTGGACTAGACTGTCCAAAGAGAAGTCCACATTCAAACCCCTGACAGGATCTGAACTTACACAAGTTGAAGCCATAATGAGGAGGTGATCTGGTTTCTGCTCTCCAGAAGCTTGCTCTTTGGGGTTTGCAATGAGAAAACAAAATAATTCAAGAAGGTGTTTTGGAAGCCATAAAATGAGAGTAGATGGTGTGGGCAAAGCCCCTATTCATTCCAGTGGAGGCAGAAGAACAGAGAAAGTTAACTCTATGCTAATGCTATGTTAATTTGTTTATTATTATTATTTTAAATAGCACCTTCTTTAGTAGCTCTTGACTAGCCTGGAACTCACTATGTAGACCAGGCTGGCCTCAAACTTGGAGTGATCCTCCTGCCTCTTCTGAGGTGCTAGGATTATAGGCATATGGTACCATTCCTTGAATAAACACTATGACTTTTGTGGACTTCTCCATGGCTTCCTCATGGGCTACTATTATTCAGTCCCTCTACTTTCTAGGTTGAGAAACTGATGCTTGTGTTACACTCCTCCCCTCTTGTCTATAAGGTCCTGCCTAAGCCAGCTCTGTGTTCCTGCAGGACCAGTTCTACCTACCCAGTCCTTGAGGACAGGAGGTAGCACACAGAGCATGGTAGCTCATGAGGACAGCAGCCTTACAACTGGTTTGGAAGGGATAGGGAGCTTGCTAGGCAAAGCGCTTGCCACTCAAGCATGAGGACCTCAGTTTGACCCCTAGGATCTATGTAAAAAATCAGTGTAGTGCCATACACTTGGGAAGGCAGAAAGAAGTGGATCTCTGGGGCTTAATGTAGCCTAGCCTAACCTGTGAGCCAGGCCACTAAGAGATTCTATCTCAAAAAACAAGGTAGATGGGACCTTAGGAATGACACCCAGGGTTGACTCTGGTGAACACACAGTGCAAGCAATGAGAAGGCTCACCACTCAGTGTAAAACCAAAAGGTAGGGGAGGTCTGACTCTGGCAAGTTATCCTCTGACCTCCCCGTGTGCACAGGTACTCATACGATCAGAAATAACAAGGTGACAGGGGGTGGCACACACCTTTAATCTAGCACTTGGGAGACAGAAGCAGGCGGATCTCTGTGAGTTCAAGGCCTTCCTGGTCTACGAGCAAATTTCAGGACAACCAGGGCTACACAGAGAAACCCTGTCTTAAAATACAAAAAATAAAGTAATAACTATCAAAAATTGTCATAAAAAAAGAAGTGGTACAAGAAAGGTGAGCAGATATGGAGAGGGATTTGCAAAAGAGGCCGTTAGCATCACAGGGACTAAGCTTGGAAGGCTAGGCTTATGATATCCATGTTGGGAGGCTGTTGACACATACATGCACATATGCACATACACATGCACACGCACACAGATGCACACGCACACACACGGTGAAAGAGAGGAACAGTCAGGTGCACCATGTACATGCCTGGTGCCCCCAGAGTTCAGAGGAGGGTGCCACATCTCCTGGAATTGGAGTTACAGAAGTTTGTGAGTGCTGGGAATACAACTTTGAAACTCTGAGCCATCTCTCCAGCCTCGCTCATTGGCATAGACTTTTATCTCCACTTCTAGACACCAGTTATTGCTCGCCTCACATTTCTGAAGGAGAATCCTGAGTCAGGCAGTGGTGGCACTTGCCTTTAATCTCAGAACTCACTCAGAACTCAGGGGCAGGTGCATCTCTAAGGTCAAGGCCAGCCAGTTACACAGAGAAACCACGTCTCAACAACAAAAACCCAGCAAAAACAAAACAAACAAAAACACTTAAAAAAAAAACCACAAAACCTAGAATCCTGAATGCTGAATCAAAACCTAGAATCCTGAATCTGCTACCTTTGGCCACCAGAAATTTCTTGAAAGAAAAATGGAATTTTTATTCTTTTGGGTGTATCTTTTTTTGGGGAAAGTCTCACTATGCAGTCCTGGTTGTCCTGAAATTCACTACATTGACCCAGATGACCTCAAATACTTAAAGATCTTGCCCACTTCTGCTACCTGAGTGTTGTAACTAAATTTGTGTAGCACCTTGCCAAGGCTGTATATGTGTTTTACAAAATACATTGTGTGTGTGTGTGTGTGTGTGTGCGTGTGTGTGAGCATGGGGGGCATGAGTGCTGCGGGGTGTGCCACAGTACACATGTGGTGGTCAGAAGAACAACTAGGAGGAGTCAATTCTCTCCTTCCACTATACCGATTTTGGGGATTGAACTCAGGTCACCATGCTTGGCAACTTATTGTGCTGGCCCTGTACATCTATATTTTTAATAAAATATTCTTTCTTATTTCTTCTTGGTCAACAAGAAACAGTTATATCTTGCTTAGTATTACCTCTTCTAGAAAATACTCTGTAACTCTGTATATAAGTTGAATAAAAACCACCTCTAGATAGACACAGAAGTGTGCTTTTCCCTGTCTCAGTGTAACACTGGTTTATAATTCCCAAGTCCCAGTGAAAATTCCCAGCTGTAGACTCCTCAAGAGTAAGGGGTACCTTCTGTGTCTCTAGCACCCAATCTAAGGATAAAGAGTGCACTATGGGGATCTGGAGAGATGGCTCAGTAGTTAAGAGCACTGACTGCTCTTCCAGAGGACTCGGGTTCAATTCCCAGTACCTACATGGCAGCTTACAACTGTCTGTAACTCCAGCTCCAGGGATCCAATGCCCTCACACAGAGATACATGCAGGCAAACCACCGATGTACATAAAAATAAAAATAGATTGGCTGGGTGGTAGTGGCATGCACCTTTATTCCCAGCACTGGGGAGGCAGAGGCCTGTGAATCCCAGTGAGTTCAAGGTCAGCCTGATCTACAAGAGCTAGTTACAAGACAGCTAGGACTGTTACACAAGGAAACCCTGTCTCGAAAAACCAAAAAAAAAAAAATCTATAAATAACTTTAACATAGGCATCGTTATAGTCAACAAGACCTTGGACTGAGAATTAGTCCAGTGTAGAGGCTATGTCATTTTGGGACATCTGCCTTAGTCCGGGAATACAGTTAGGGTTGGGGGGATAGGTTGGGGCTTCAGATCCTGAAAGTTTTCTAGATCTATTAAATGGCCAGGAGCAGCACGCCTCTCCTAGCAGGGCTGGCTGCTCTGGTCAGCCATTGTTGGGGATTACCATCCTCTACAGTGACCTATTTTTACCCTGATGTTTTACTCCCTAAGTCCTTACTCTTCCATGGGCTGGGTTGGGAGGATGAGTGGGGGAAGAATTTGCTCTCTGGTCAGGGGCTTAAAGGCTTTATGGGTTTTATCTCAGAGCTAGAGCAAAGGGGTGGGATGATAGCCAAGATGCTGGGGCCTGGGCACAGCTGCCTAGGCCCGAGCATAGCAATGATAGTGTTCTGCAGCTGTAGGTCTATAGACAAAGTATAGTCTGTTGTTCAGATGGTCTGGCTTCAGGTGCCACCACACCTGCACACTTTGATACCAGACCTGTGCTTTTCCCTAGGGCCCAAACCATGGTGCACCTGAATATCTGATAAATATTGGTTATTTGCCAAATATCTGTCAAATGAAAGTGTTGTATAAATAAAGTGTCGTTAACCCTGGAGTTCTATTTAATATTTTCTGTGAGGTTAGGATTATGATTATAATAGCTTTTTTTTTTCCCAGACAGGGTTTCTCTGTGTAATCCTGGCCATCCTGGAGCTCTCTCTATAGACCAGACTGGCTTCGAACTCAGATATCTGCCTACCTTGCCTCTTGAGTGCTGGGATTAAAGGTGTGCACCACCACTGAATGGCTAACTAGGTTTATAATTATTATAAAGCTAGGAAAACAGTATGTAAAGTGGTTTGAGGGAGATGTCTCCCCTAAGAATTCACACGGCTGTGGAAAGGTCAGATCTGAGATTTGATCCCAGGTTTGGTCCCAAAGTCAATGTTCTTTTTTAGGCAAGGTCTCACTGTGCAGCAGCCTTGGCTGTCCTGTTTGTAAATAAACCATGCTATTCTTGAAGCCCACCTGTTTCTATACAGACCACGCTGGTTTTGGAACCTCTGAAGATCCACCTGCCTCTGCTTCCCAAAGTGCTGGGACTAAAGGTGTGCACCATGGATGAAGTCCTTGCTTTTAGTAATTCCACTACTCTTTGAGAAACAATTTTCATGGTGGCTGTTTTGAAATAAGGTCTCAGTTTATATTCCAAGCTGACCTAGACTCTATATATAGCCTAGGTATTCTTTTTGTTGTTGTTGTTGTTTTTCGAGACAGGGTTTCTCTGTAGCTTTGGTGCCCATCCCGGAACTAGCTCTTGTAGACCAGGCTGGCCTCGAATTCCCAGAGATCCGCCTGTCTCTGCCTCCCGAGTGCTGGGATTAAAGGCGTGAGCCACCACCGCCTGGCGGTATTCTTTTTTGAATACTTTATTTTATGTGCATTGGTGTGAGGGTGTCAGATTCCCTGGCACTAGAGTTACAGACAGCTGTGAGCTGCCATGTGGGCCCTCTAAAAGAACAGCCAGTGCTCTTAAGTGCTGAGCTGTCCCTCCAGCCCCATCCCAGGTATTCTTGATCTCTCACTGCAGTGCTCCTTTAGATCCTGAGCACCAGGATTACAGGTGTCTGTCAACACACTGTTCATTTTTCTTTTGAGAAAGGACATCTGTACGTAGCCCAGGCTAGCCTCAAACTCAAGACTTTCTTGCTGCTGCTTCCAGATTACTAGAATTACAGGCTACAAGTACCAACACACTAGGCTTTGAAACAACTTTCAGTTTTTTGCTTTTCAAGACAGGGTTTTCCTGCACAGCTCTGGTCCTGGAACTCACTATGTAGAGGAGGCTGACCTTAAACTCAGAGATCCACCTGCCTCTGCCTCCCGGATTGCTGGGATTAAAAGGCGTGAGCCACCATGCCCAGACTGCTAAGAATCTTTAAAATCTCTCTTTAAAAGTCGAGTAGTGGTGGTGCACGCCTTTCGTCCCAGCACTCGGAGGCAGAGGCAGGCGGATCTCTGTGAGTTCAAGACGAGTCTGGTCTACAGAGCTAGTTCCAGGACAGGCTCCAAAGTCACAGAGAAACCCTGTCTCGAAAAACCAAAAAAAAAAAAAAAAAAAAAAAAAAAGACTAGCGTGTAATTCCTCATTCTGGGAGGCCGAGGTAGGAGGATTTCCGAGAGTTCGAGCCCAGCCTGGAGTACGTAGTATATATTCCTGGTCAGCCAGAGTGACAGAGTCAGATCGAGTTTCAAATGAAACAGAACAAACCATTTAATTAATGAGATCTAAGTCAGTCATCTGCGGAGATCCAGGGGCAGTTAGAGAAGCCTCTGCGCTCACTGTGCTCTCTCCTTGCCTTTCACAAGCCCTTTCAGCTCTTTAACCTTGACATTTTCTCCGGGACCCTCTCAGTCTTCCCGCGTCCCTCCCACAACCCGCTCCCGGGCGGCTTCGAGCCACAGACAGACCCACCCTCCCGGAGAGCCCTTCTCCGCCCGGAAGTCGTTGATTGGCAGGTCCTCAGAGGACGCCCACCGCGTCCGCCGAGCAGAGGGTCCGCCTCGGTTCCTCCCTGTAGGTCCCCCAAGTTTGTTTTGGCGTCAGGCGCGCGCAGTAATGACGTCACGACGCTGACGCGAGAGAATGGCGGCGGCGTCCGTGGCCTGGGCCGGGAGACGGTGGGCTCAGCCGCCGAGACTCCGAAGAGCCCGCCGGCCGCGCGAGGTGAGGCCTTCCGGCTCGGGGCTTCGGCCTGACCGGCGTGAGGGGCTGGCGAGCTCGGCCGTGGCGTGGGCTTGGCGCTGCCGGGCCGCCGCAGTGCAACTCCGAGCCCTCGGCCCCTGTGCACTGGGGCCTTCGGGCTGGGGAGCGGGCCGGGCCGTGGCTACCCACGGTCCCCTGGCGTGGCCTCAAAACCTGCTGCGGCCTTGGGCCCTATGGACGTGGTCAGCTGCCCTGGCTGTGGCTCAGCCGTCCCGCACCCAGCGCGGGTCAGATTGATCTAACCTTGTGTGCTGCGCCTGCTCTACATCCTGCCTTTGCCAGTAAACGCCAGGGTCCTGCGGGGGCCACCGATCTCCTTCCATGTACTGGCTGGAAAACAGGCCAGAGTCCAGCTGGGTCGCTTGCACGGCAAACCTGCCATACTTCCAAGGAGCGCCCCATCCCCGCCCTGTCTTCCGTGAAGTTGCTGCAGTGATAATTCCCACCTTTTCAATCACTAGTTGTAACCGCCTCCCTAGTCACTGTAGGGAAAAAACTGAGCCTTCTAGGCTGTGGTATTCAGAGCTTGTCATCATTTGCTGAGGCCTAGCCCTACAGTCAGCTTTTGGGCGCTGCGCTGCGCTGCTTTTCTGGAGTGCATTGCTGAGGCATGTGAGCCTCTTGTTAGCTCCGTGGTTCCATACCCTCAAGGTTCAGATAAGCTGCTTTCTCGGTTTCATTCCACCCTCACCCACCAGTATAGGAAATTTACACGTGTCCTTAAGAATCTACCAGCGACGTCTCTTCCTTTTCCCTTGCTTGCACATAGCGGTAGTGTTTGATTAAGGTTGTTGCGGCATTGGCCGTACGGTGGAGCATCTGTCATAGCCAGCAGCTGAGACAGTCATAGCAAACACCTATCTTTGTGTGATAGGTGCTGCTTCTTCCTCGTCAACCTTAATGACCTAAAAATCTTTGGAGTAATTTTCCAAGATTCAATTTCAAGAGTTGCCAGGCGGCGTCTTTAATCCCAGCACTCGGGAGGCAGAGGCAGGCAGATCTCTGTGAGTTTGAGGTCAGCCTGGTCTACAAGAGCTAATTCCAGGACAGACACCAAAGCTACAGAGAAACCCTCGAAAAACAAAACAAAACAAAAAAAATTCAAGAGTTTCATTCTTAGTAGAAATGGTGGGATACAGCGGGGCGGTGGTGGCGCACACCTTTAATCCCAGCATTAGGGAGGTAGAGGCAGGCGGATCCTGTTGAGTTCGAGGCCAGTCTGATCTACAGAGTGAATTCTTGGACAGCTAGGGCTGTTTCACAGAGAAACTCGGTCTCAAAAGAATTTCTTTTTCAAATTAAAAAGGTAGGATACACTTCTAATCCCATTTATGAGAATGGAGGCAGGGTGACAGTAAAGGCCAGCATAGGCTACGAAGTATGTTCAGAACCACCAGCCTCTGTCTCTCAAACAAAATACCCCAAAGTCCAGATAGGGTGGGCATACATGTGATCACTTGCACGCCGCAGGCAGAAGCAGGGGGATGCCCAAAAGTTGAAAGAATCTGATACGACTTCCAGAGGTTCTCGTGGGGAATTTTTTTTCACTCTGTTTTTTGTTGTTGATGATGGTGATGGAGACTGTACCCAGGGCCTGTACTCTTAGCACTTAGACGATATGTAAGCTCCATGGTCAGTTTACTGTTGGAGTTCAGAAGTTGTGTGGTAGCTCCAGTGCCGTAACCCCAGCATCTGGGAGACTGAAGGGGGATGACCATGGGTATGAGGCTACCCCAGACTGTATATTGAGTACCCATCAGCCAGGGCTACAGAGTGAGACCCTGTCTCACAAAACAAAACAAAAATAGGAAACAGGATATGAGATAGAGACTTGTATTTTTTTTAATGTATTATGTATTCAGTATTCTGCCTCCATGTATGCCTGCAGGCCAGAAAGGGACACCAGGTCTCATTACGGATGGTTGTAAACCACCATGTGGGTGCTGGGAATTGAACTCAGGACCTCTGGAAGAGCAGCCAGTGCTCTTAACTGCTGAGCCATCCCTCCAATCCTAAGACCTGTGTTTTTAAAGTTGTTTTTAAGTCTTCTTCCCCCTGTATAGGAATTGTTCCCAGGATGTTTTGCATTCTACCAAATGAGCTGTGTCCCCATTTCAGAAATCTATATTTTAAAAAACAACAGCCGGGCGGTGGTGGCACACGCCTTTAATCCCAGCACTCGGGAGGCAGAGGCAGGCGGATCTCTGTGAGTTCGAGGCCAGCCTGGTCTACAACAGCTAGTGCCAGGACAGGCTCCAAAAGCTACAGAGAAACCCTGTCTCGAAAAATCCAAAAAAAAAACAAAAAACAAAAAACAAAAGCAGGTCATGGTGGTGCACATCAGTAATCCCAGCGTTCTGGATACTGAGGCAGGAGGATCGCTGTGAGTTTAAGGTCAGTCTTGTTTAATAGTGAGTTCCCTAGACCATCTTGGGCTATAGAGTGAGACACTATCTTGGTTGTGGTGGCACACGCTGGTAGGATTTCCTGAAGGAGGCAGAGGCAGGAGGATTATGAGTTCAATGCCAGCCTGGGCTACACATTAAAAAAGAAAAGAAAATGAAAAAAGCCAAAGCTAAAGACACTACTGTACTTCCTTGGATGAAGATTTTGTGTTATTGCTTCAGAAGCTACGGCCTTGTAGACTCTTGTTATGGATTCGTTGCCTAGATCTTAGAAAATTTTGAAAGACCTAAATTAGATTATTGGCCTTTTTTGTTGTTTGTTTTCTTCAAGGCAGGGTTTCTCTGTGTAGCACTGGCTGTCCTGGGCTGGCCTCGAGCTCACAGAGATCCACCTGCCTCTGCCTACTGAGTGCTGGGATTAAGGCATGCGCCACCACTGCCCAGCTCTGTTACTGGCTTTTTAGCATCCTGAGAGTCTCTGAGTTCTATTTCCCCATATCCAAGGTAGGAGAGTCATGTTACTTCATTAAATCTCCTTAGAGTGCAGATGGGTGATATAGTATATATAAAATGCTGAGTACACTTGAAATTTTCTACATGGAACCACTTTACTAATGTCCATAGTGTCTTTCATCTTTTTTTTCCTTCCAGTGTTGGGTATCAAACCCAGGTCCTATGCATACTAATCAAACATATGCCTATTATATACTCTACGCTACTGAGCTACAACCCCTAGCTCCGGAAATTTTCATCTTTCTGTGTTTCTTTTCCTTTTTTCGTGTGTGTCTGTGTGTAAGTGATCGTTGGTTCAGGGTTGTAACGCAGGTTGTCAGTCTTGGAAGCAGGTGCCTTCACCCACTGAACTCTCTTGCCAGCCCCATTGTAGCTGATGTCTTTGTTTTGTTTTTCCCTAATACTAAGTGTTGGACCTAGTCAAGAACTCTAGCAGTGAGGTATAACCCCAGCCTTCTTTTTCACTTTTGATTTTGAGATAGGGTTTTACCAAGTTGCCGAGGCTGGTCTTGAACTTACTCTGTAGCTAAAACAGGTCTTGGGATTTTCCTGCCTCAGCTTCCTGAGTAACTTGGATTATGGGCCTTTCCCACCAGACCCAGAAAATGTCATCTTTTGTTTTGTGGTTTCTTCAAGGTCACTTCTAGGCAACTGAGAGCTCTGGTAACTTCTTTTCACCAGATAGATGCAGTTGGCCACTCCACTAGAAGGTCTTTGGGGATGTTTGCTGCTGAGTAAGCGAGTTCTCTAGGTCTAATTGTAATCCTGTGCTTAAATTGTATGAATGAGCAAGGGAAAGTGCAACCTTCAGGGAACGTGTTCGCCTCTGACAGTGAGCTGTACTTTCGCATCTCTGGTTTTCTTGGCACTTGCCACAGAGTACCCTTGAGTTCCGAGTGCCTGTGCAATTTGAAATAGATGCGGAGGTATTGTGTCAGAGTCACAGGTCATGGTTAGATGGGTGAGAATTTGGTTTCGCCTATTATGTGGCTTTGTAAGCATGAGCACGTTATGTGCGCAGCTCTGACCTTCCTCGGCACTTAAGCAGCTGTGTGATGATGCGATCATGCTGTACGCAGCTGAAGCCATTGACCTTACACTTGAGTGTAGCTGAGAGCAGCTGTCTGCATTGGTCCAGATCATTGCACAGGAGGGTTCTTCACTGTGTGTATCTGAGAAGTAAAACTCTAGAAAAAGGGAAGCAATCTCGGTTATTGAGAGCTGGAAAGAGGCTTATCCAAACACCCTTCCCTTCCAGAAATCTTAGTATTGGCTAGGTCACCACGGAACTAATTTTTGATACAGTCTTGCATTGTCAGGGTATTAGGTGTTAAGGTAATGAAAATGTGATGTTTTCATTTGCTGTAAGGAAATTATCTGAGAGACTTTTTCAGGCTACAGGTTTGAAGTAGCCTTTCAAGGAATCATAGGAATGATGGTCAGCTGTGTTTAGTGACACACACCTTTAATCCCAGCACCTGAGAGACAGAGGCAGGCAGGTCTCTGTGGGTTCAAGGCCAGCCTGGTCTACTTAGTGAGTTCCGTAACAACCAGAGCTGTAGACGTGGTGAGAACCTGTCTCAGGAAAAAAAAAAGCGCCGGGCGGTGGTGGCGCACGCCTTTAATCCCAGCACTTGGGAGGCAGAGGCAGGCGGATCTCTGTGAGTTCGAGACCAGCCTGGTCTACAAGAGCTAGTTCCAGGACAGGCTCGAAAACCACAGAGAAACCCTGTCTCGAAAAACCAAAAAAAAAAAAAAAAAGCACTGTCCCGGGTATAAATTCCTTGAGAGCAAAGACTATACCTTACTTTTTTATCGCTGCCCTAAAGAGTTTCTAGTTCGAAGCAGGATACCAGTAAATATTTGTGGGTTGGAAGGGAGAACTTGGTAAATTACTAGATCTGTATTTCTGATGTTGGGAGGTCTTAGATTTGGGGATCATCACAAAGTGGGGAAACAAAGAAAACCTTGGAAGTCTCGTTCTCAGCAAGATGAGGTCATTGTCTACCAGCTGTTACCATGAGGACAATGTTCAGCTGTAGTCCTTGAAAAGTGGGGTCCCAAGATACTATAGCCCAAGAAGCCATTACTGGGCATGGTGGTGTATGATTGTGGTGCCAACTCCTTAGGGGACTGAGGCAGAGGTATTGCTTGAGTTTAGGAGTTTAAGACCAGCAAGGGCAATATAAACCCCCATCTTAAGCCGGGCAGTGGCGGCGCACGCCTTTAATCCCAGCACTCGGGAGGCAGAGGCAGGCGGATCTCTGGGAGTTCGAGGCCAGCCTGGTCTACAGAGCTAGTTCCAGGACAGGCTCCAAAGCCACAGAAAAACCCTGTCTCGAAAAACCAAAATAAGGGCTGGAGAGATGGCTCAGCGGTTGAGAGCACTGCCTGCTCTTCTAAAGGTCCTGAGTTCAATTCCCAGCAACCACATGGTGGCTCACAACCATCTGGAATGAGGCCTGCAGGCATACACGCAGACAGAATATTGTATACATAGTAAATAAATAAATATTTAAAAAAAAAAAAAAAAAAAAGAAAAACCAAAATAAATAAATAAGAAACGAGTAAGTAATAAAAACTGTAGCAATTGTGGCAGCACAATGTCCCAGCGTTCAGGAGGCAGAGGCAGGTAGATCCTTGAGTTTGAGGCCAGCCTGGTTTACAGAGTGAGTTCCAGGACAGCCTGGGCTACATAAAGAAACACAAAGAAAAATACAGTAACAATCATTAATGATATTAAAAGTTAAAAACCAAACATGGTTATACATATCTGTAATCTCAGCACTTGGGAGACAGAGGCAGGAGGATTTCATGTTCAAAACCAACCTAAGCTAAGTAGGGAGACCCTATTTTAGAACAACAGAAAATGCCCCATAAAAGTTAAAACATAAGAGAAAGTGACACGTAAGTGCTTTTTAGGAACAAAGATGTGTGCCGCCACCACCGCCTGGTGGCCTCTAGCTAGCTTTTTTTTTTTTTTTTGCTTTTCGAGGCAGGGTTTCTCTGTGGGCTTTTTTTGTCTAGCTAGCTCTTATAACTTAATTTAACCTGTTTCTCTTCACCTACGTTTGCCTTGGACCCTTCTTTATTTCCTTCTATATGTCCTATTTTCATGCGTCTTCCCTATCTGTCTGGCCCTGGGAACGTTCTCTCTGCAGCCTAGATTCCTCCTTCTATTTATTCTGTCTGCCTATCAGCCCCACCTATCCCTCCTCTGCCTAGCTAATGGCTGTCCACGCATCTTTACCTCTTAAACAAATGCAGCATAAACAAAAGTAAGGCATCTTTACACAGTTAAAGTAATATTCCACAGCACATATCTGTACTCTTATGAAAGTGGTTTTGTAGCTTTGTTTCTAGAAGTGGAATTGCTGCGACAGTCTCCCTGTTATAGAAACGTAGTGAGTTCAAAGTCAATTAAGGCTACACAGCAAGTCTGTCTAAAAGAGAAGACAAACAGAAGAAAGCTGTGAGCCCCATGACAGAAAAGGGCTCAGCAGAGGTGTGGAGTGAGCAAACTGTTCAGTCTTTGACCTGGTGAGGTCAAATTCTGCTGGGCCCAGGTACTTCCGAAGTCTTGACTTTGTGAAGAAGAGATCCTTGGATGGAGAACCAGGAGACCGGAGTCCATGCTTGAACACACTTTGAGTGGCTTTGGACAAGTCTCACTACCGCTCTTGGCTTGTCTTTTCTGTAGTGTCAGGGACGTGCTCACTCCCTCTGGCACCATCCAGCATGCTTGGGCTGGTATCAGTCTGGGAGCTGAAGGTGCAGCACAGACCCTGGAGAACAGATTAATTTCTGTGTTAGCTTTGTGACCTGGTATAACATTTCCTGAGGCTTCTTTCTCACTCATCCTGTCTACCCCAGTACCCATGCTGGCTACTAAGTTGGGCACATACACAAGAAAGCTCAAGCAGGTTCTCAGCAGGTTCTTGCCAGTCAGCACCATTTTCCCTGTGTCACTTTGGGAGAAGTTAGTAGATGTGGTGGAGCTGAGCATCCAGAGGCAGAGACAGGTGAATTTCTGAGTTTGAAGCCTTCCAGGTTAGTCAGGGCTCCATAGTGAAGCCCTGTCTCAAAAAACAAAACACAGATGTGACTGGAGTTTGGAGCTGCTCGGATCATCTGGAGGATGTTACTTATGTCCCTAGCTTGCTGGCTTTCTTTCTAGCTGCACCTCTCCCCATTTCAGTCCTTATTTGGAATGGTAGAGTACTGATAGCAGCCCACCTTTGAGTGTTTCTAATAGGAGAAACATGGTGCTTCACTGCTGACTTAAGGTCTTTGTGGGGGCTGGAGAGATGGCTCAGAGGTTAAGAGCACTGCCTCCTCTTCCAAAGGTCCTGAGTTCAATTCCCAGCAACCACATGGTGGCTCACAACCATCTGTAATGAGATCTGGTGCCCTCTTCTGGCCTACAGCATACACACACACACACAGAATATTGTATACATAATAAATAAATAAATAAATATTTTTTTTTTTAAAAATGTCTTTGTGCAGGCTTTGTTTAAAGTGAAAAGTCAGGGTTTTTCCTTTTCTTTTTTCTTTTTTCAAGGTTTTTTGAGACAGGGTTTCTCTGTGTAGCTTTGGAGCCTGTCCTGGAACTTGCTCTGTAGACCAGGCTGGTCTCGAACTCGCAGAGATCCGCCTGCCTCTGCCTCCCGAGTGCTGGGATTAAAGGCGTGCGCCACCACCACCCAGCCCTGGCACCTGCACTTATGTGCACATCTCTCCCCCATAATTAAAAACAAACATCTAAAAAAGACATATATTGGAACATGCCTCTATCCTTTATTCCTGCCTTATCCTATAGGTGTGGTGTTTTTTTTTTTTTTTTTATTTTTTTATTTTTCGAGATAGGGTTTCTCCATAGTTTTTGGTTCCTGTCCTGGAACTAGCTCTTGTAGACCAGGCTGGCCTCGAACTCACAGAGATCCGCCTGTCTCTGCCTCCAGAGTGCTGGGATTAAAGGCATGCGCCACCACTGCCCGGCTTTCCTATAGGTGTTTGATACCTAGTGACACTGTGCCAAGATTTCTGGTCTCCAATTCACTGGGTTAGATTTTAGCCATGTGGAAACTGGGCAAATACGAGACTGGAGCAGGATAGCTGCTGAAGAGAAGGCTGTAGAGACCATGCAGGAAAGTGAAGTAAGGACCGACTCAAGGTAGCTTTGCTGTTATAGGGGTCCACCTCTGTAAGAAGATAATGTTTAGGAAGCTCTCCATGGAGACCTGGAGATACATCTTTCTGAGTTTTTATGGGTGCTGCTGCTGGAGGAGGTCTCCAACACTCTACATCCCTGTTTCAGAAGAGATGAGTCAGAAAGATGAGGAGTGATTTTTTTTAAAGTTAAACGTTCTTTTTTTAAATATTTATTTATTTATTATGTATACAATATTTTGTCTGTGTGTATGCCCACAGGCCAGAGGAGGGCACCAGACGCCATTACAGATGGTTCTGAGCCACCATGTGGTTGCTGGGAATTGAACTCAGGACCTTTGGAAGAGCGGGCAATGCTCTTAACCTCTGAGCCATCTCTCCAGCCCCGATGAGGAGTGATTTTAACACTTAGGAAATATAAGACTTCAGCTAGGAGGGTCAGGAAGACTAAAGAGGTGCCTGGTGAACGTCTTGCCCTCTGTTAGGCTTGAAGAACTTGCGATCCAGGAAAATGTAAGCCAAGGCCATAGAAATCAAATCAGCCCTGGTCTTTTTCCTAGACCCTCCCCTCAGAATGAGATTGTAATCTGAGTTGTTTTTATTTTGTTTTGAGACAGGGTCTCTGTAACCCTACTCTGTCTCAGAAGTCGCTGTGTAACTTAGCCTGGTATTGAATTTAAGATAATCCTCCTGCCTCAACCTCCTAAACTTTGAAATCACAGGTGTGAGTTGCTACTTTGTCTGGCTTCTGTACTCTGATGTCTCTTTTTATTTTCATTTTATTTAAAATTTTTATGTGAGTGAGTGTTTTGTCTATATGTATGTTTATGTACCATGTGTGTGCCTGGTGCCATTAAAGGCCAGAAGAGGACATCAGATCTGCTGGAACTGGGGTTACAAACAATTGTGAACTGCCGTATGAGTGCTGAGAATTGAACTTGGATCTTCTGGAAAAGCAACCAGTTTTCTTTCTTTCTTTTTTTTTTTTTCGTGACAGGGTTTCTCTGTAACTTTGGAGCTGTCCTGGAACTCACTTGGTAGACCAGGCTGGCCTTGAACTCACGGAGATGTGTCTGTTTCTGCCTCCCAAGTGCTGGGATTAAAGGTGTGCACCGCCACCACCACAACCCTGTGTTCTTAAACTGCTGAGCCATCTTTCCATCCCCTACTCTTAACTTCTTAAGATGTCAGCAACATCCCTTTGCAGGGTATTGTGTCAGTCAATTGTGTTTGTTTTGAGACAGTCTCATTATGTAAAGTTGGATGGCCCAGAAGAATTGCTTTGTAGACCAGACTGGCCTTAAACTTGCATGATATTCCTGCTTCTGCCTCCAGAGTCTAGAATTACAGATATGCACCACCATATCTGACTTCATTCTTAATTAGGCTGCATTTATCAAGGCGACAGGAAGAGGGAGGGATACCTGCTGTCCTTCAGGGGTATCCCTGACTATACTGACTTACCCTCTCTTCTATTGCATAGGTGTAGACGGGGCACTGCCTACAGAGCAGGTCCTGCCAGCCTCGCTGGAGAGGATGCCCCCGTGTCCGTGATGGGCTGTGGGACAAGCAAGGTCCTTCCTGAGCCACCCAAGGATGTCCAGCTGGATCTGGTCAAGAAAGTAGAGCCCTTTAGTGGCACCAAGACTGATGTATACAAGCACTTCATCACAGAGGTAGACAGTGTTGGCCCTCTCAAAGCTGCCAGTCAGCATGCACCTCCATGCCCTGGTGTTCCCACTACTGGCTACACAGAACCTCCTTCAGAACCACCACGCAGGGTCAGGGTGGCGAAGTACAGAGCCAAGTTTGACCCACGTGTGACAGCTAAGTATGACATCAAGGCCCTTATTGGCCGAGGCAGCTTTAGCCGAGTGGTACGAGTGGAGCACCGGGCAACCCGACAGCCATATGCTATCAAGATGATCGAGACCAAGTACCGAGAAGGGCGGGAGGTGTGTGAGTCCGAGCTTCGCGTGCTGCGCCGGGTGCGCCATGCCAACATCATTCAGCTGGTGGAAGTTTTTGAGACACAGGAGCGCGTATACATGGTGATGGAGCTGGCCACTGGTGGTGAACTCTTTGACCGGATAATTGCCAAAGGTTCTTTCACTGAGCGGGATGCCACAAGAGTGCTGCAAATGGTACTGGATGGTGTCCGATATCTGCATGCCCTGGGCATCACACACCGAGACCTCAAGCCTGAGAATCTCCTCTACTACCACCCAGGCACTGACTCCAAGATCATTATCACTGACTTTGGTTTGGCCAGTGCCCGAAAGAAAGGTGATGATTGCCTGATGAAGACCACCTGTGGCACACCTGAATACATTGCTCCTGAGGTCCTGGTTCGAAAACCCTACACCAATTCCGTGGATATGTGGGCACTGGGTGTCATTGCCTACATTCTACTCAGTGGCACCATGCCCTTTGAGGATGACAACCGCACCCGGCTTTACCGGCAGATCCTCAGGGGCAAATACAGTTATTTGGGGGAGGTGAGTATGTCTTGCTTCTGTTCCAGGGATGTTAGAGAGGCCCTTCTGTGGGAAGGTATTAACTCCTGGTCAGAAGGATCTGCTTTGAGGGCAGATCATGGGGACCAGGCAGACAGTGTAGAAACAACATAGACTAGTAAAGTGTCCTCGTTTGGTTTCTCCTAAATGTAAGTCTTGAGGTGAGGACCTGGGAGCAGAAAGCTTATGTGGGAGGTGGTTCAGTAAAGACAGGAGAAAGTGATGCAGGAAAGAAGTAAGTCTAATGAACAAGGACATTTAGAAGTGGATTGACTAGTCTGCTCTACATATCAAGTTACAGACCAGCCATTGCTGTGTAGTGAGACCCTGGCTTAAACTAAATAAAACAGGTGGGCTGGGACTGGGGAAATGGCTCAGCTAGTTATATGCTTGCCACGTAAGCACAAGGACCTGAGTTCTGATCCTCAGAACCCATGGAAAATAGATGTAGTGGCATGTGCTTGTCATCTGAGTACTGGGGAGCCAGTGATGGCAGGGTCAGCCAGTGAGATACCCTGTCTCAAAAATAGGGTAGGGAATGATAAAGGAAATAAATCACCCTCTGGCCTCATCACATATGTGCGTGTGTACCTGTACACACACGCACAAACGCATGCACACCCAGACACCACACAGAGAAGTGAACTGCCACTGTGGGCTACCACTGTGGGGTACTAGAACTTAGTCCCACTCCCAACCTTGTGAATAATTATGTGGGATGTGTCACAAAAATTTATCACCAAAGAGCAAGTGTGTGTGGTTAACTTGTCTCTACCCTATGAGTTAAGGATTTCTTTTGGGGAAGGTGAGGGCTGGAGAGATGGCACCATGGTTCAGAGTATGTGTGTGTGTGTGTATTTTTTTCTCCTAAGACAGGCTTTCTCTGTGTTGCTTTGGAGCCTGTCCTGGAACTAGCTCTTGTAGACCAGGCTGGCCTCGAACTCACCAAGATCCACCTGCCTCTTCCTTCCAAGTGCTGGGATTAAAGGCGTGTGCCACTGGTGACTGCCTGGCTGTGTGTATTGTTCTTGTGGAGACCCTAAGTTTAGTTCCCAGCCCCATGTTGGTCAGCTCTTAACCACTGAGCCATCTCTCCAGCCCTTATCTCTATTTCTTATCTCTATTCAGTTTCCTATCTCTGTTCAGTTTTGCCAGACAACGAGGACCCATGTATGCTCATCTTTTGATTTAAGATGTTAGAAGTTAGTTTAAACTGGGCAGTGGTGGCGCACGCCTTTAATCCCAGCACTCGGGAGGCAGAGGCAGGCGGATCTCTGTGAGTTCGAGACCAGCCTGGTCTACAAGCACTAGTTCCGGGACAGGCTCCAAAACCACAGAGAAACCCTGTCTCGAAAAACAAAAACAAAAACAACAAAAAAAAAGTTAGTTTACTTTTGTTTTGAGACAGAGTCTCATCTAACCTCACACTCAATATATAACCACTGCCTTAAACGTTTAATCTTCCTGCCTGCTGGGATTATGAGCTTGTACCACCATACCTAGCTTTAGCTCACATATTTAAATAGTAAGTTATATGTCAACAAATGCTAGCCTGTGTGCCAAATTCAAATAGCAACCCATCCAGTTTGTGTATCCAGATCCATGGATACTTCTGATAATTGCAAAAAAACTATCAGTTTTGGGGCTGGAGAGATGGCTCAGTGGTTAAGAGCATTGCCTGCTCTTCCAAAGGTCCTGAGTTCAATTCCCAGCAACCACATGGTGGCTCACAACCATCTGTAAAGAGGTCTGGCGCCCTCTTCTGGCCTTCAGGCATACCGACAGAATATTGTATACATAATAAAAATAAATAAATAAAAAAAAAAACAAAAAACTGTCAGTTTTTAGTATTGCTGATTGCTAAAGGAAGGTGCAAAGAGAGTCATTGCTGGTTGCCCTTCAGAGGATTCTGACGGGGTAGGGATGAGGCTGACAGCCGTAAACTGTGAGCTGGAGAATACCTGTGTGCTTGTGGAAGAGTGGCCATGCTCTGTGAGAACATGAGCTGAGTTATGCAGGACTATAGGACTCTGCCAAGATAGTGAGAACCCCTCCCTCAAAGTACAGAGTGCTCCCCTCAGGGCTGGGGCTACCAGTGTGCTATTGTCTGTGCCTCTTTTTGTTGTTATTTTATTTTGGTTTGTGTTTTACTTTTTATTGCTTTACTTATTATTGTGTGCGTGTGCATAGTGGGGGTGTGTGGGCATGTGCATGCGGCAGCATGTATGTAGAGGTCAGAGAACACCTTTGTGGAGTAGGTTGTGTCTTTACACCTTCATGTAGATTCTAGGACTCAAACTCAGACCATACTTTACCTACTGAGCACATTTCAGTGCCCCTTTGCTTTGTTTGTTTGTTTTTGAGGGGGAGTATCAAGTAGCCTAGACTGACCTGAAGTTCTGTGTAGCCAAGGATGGCGTTGAACTGTAATTCTCCTGCCTCCACCTCCCAAATGCTGGGATTACAGGTGTGCCTCACCACTGTCAGATGCCATTTCTGCCATTTTTGTCACTTGCAGAGAAGGGAAGGAGCTCTGGGAGCAACTGTTTTCTGTGACCTAGTTTCTCCCAGGGCTTTGGCCCAGCCCTCTCATCCCCATCACCTGGCTCAGAACAGTGTTCCTTGTAAGAGTCACCCAAGGGCCTAGATCACTTTGTTTCAGGGTTTGAGATTCCACGCTTTGTCAGCCTGCCTGTTAGTTTGCAGATGAGGTTGTGGGGTTAGTTAAGGATGTCCCTTTCTCAGGAATGGAGCTGCTCTTCTCTAGGAGGGTTCCCAGGTCAGACATTTCAAAGATGGCAGTGATTGAAGGACAGACACCTTCCTCTTCAGTGCAACTCTGTGACAGGCACTGAGGAGGGTTTCCGTTCGCACCATTTACGGGAGAGATGATAACTGTTTACACTGAAACCTGTGCTTGGTCTCTGGAGTGCAGGGGTTGCTAGAGAACACCTGATAGTTTCCACAGAGCCAGCAGCACCATGGAAGGCGCATGCCTGGTCTCCTGTCCTTTGTGGATTTTAAGTGAATGGGTATGTGACTGAAAATTTGATTCTCACATATTTGTGCTGGGCTAGTACGAAACAGCATAAGATGCCACAGGTCAGCCAGTGCATCCTGTAGAGGCACTCGGGAGGCAGAGGCAGGTGGATCTCTGTGAGTTCAAGGCCAGCCTGCTCTACAAGAGCTAGTTCCAGGACAGTCTCCAAAAGCTACAGAGAAACCCTGTCTCGAAAAACAAAAACAAAATCAAAAAAAGAATATAAATTTTTGAAAGTTGAAAGGCTGCTTCTATTCTGAGCTTTGTATGGTGCCAAGCTGTTGAGGGTCCCTCCAGATGACAGGGCAGCGTGGATCTTAGCTAAAGGAGGAAGAGAGAGAGAGAGAGAGAGAGAGAGAGAGAGAGAGAGAGAGAATGAATCTGTTTCTCAAATGGAAAGACTTGAAAAATCTGTAGGAACTCCTAAGAATTTCTGATTCTGGCAATTGTTGATGAAGCAGTTTATTTAATTGGAGCTTGCACAGTGTCACTGACTGTCATTGATTATCTGAGCATGAGGGAATAACAAAAGAGTGAAGTGGGGGATGTACTTGCTTCTACTCAAATTCAAAGACTAGACAGAACCAGAGATTCTGTGCTCTGCTCTGGGAAGGGTCCAAATGCAGCTGCTGGTAGGCAAGTTGAAGCAGAGACCTTGCTGGAGACGCCTGGCCAGGGCCACAGACAGAAGGGTTCACAGTACACCAGGAGTGAATGTGCTCTTCATTTAGGGCAAACACGGGGCATTGAAGGAAGAGGAAATGCATGCAGATAGTTAATATTGCAAAAAGAAGTCTTAAGTTTACCTATTTGGAGGTGCTGGCATCAAGAAGGCAGTTTGAAAGTGAGGGAACATTCTGTTAAGGGGCAAAGAAGACCTGCATAAGGATGAGAGAAGACTAAAGACACAAAGCCACCCAAAGGTGAACTTCCTTTAACAGGAGGCTCAGGAGGCTGGAGGAGCTGTTTTACAGGAGAGAGCACAGGATGTGAGTCATCTAGTTCACACTGAAGTATAGTGGGGGTCTCTCTCTCAGCTGCCGTGTTTCACTTGACAAGTGTGACACTCCTTGGCCTGATGTCATTGCTTTTGTCAAGGGTTCTATTCCTAGAGGCAGGATGTATGAAGAGGCTCTTGGAGGTTGATGGCAGAATGATGGTGCCATCAGCAGTTCTGCTGTCTTTCGAATTTAGAAGCCTGAATTTTCATCCTCCTCCACTTGGGCATTCTGAGCCGTGGGTGCGCCTCGGTGACTACACCAGGAGCCCAAGTGCCTCTGAGAAGGTGACAGTTGTGGGAGAAGAAACCCACCCTACTTCTGCCTGGGAAATATGGGGTAGTGGGAGGTGGTCCCTGGGCTAGCTAGCCATCCTTCTTTTTGGAGCCAAGGGTTCTTGAGGGCAGTGAGCTGGACTAACACCGTTTAGTTCTGATCACCTGTGATAAGATGGGCTCCCAGAGTCAGCTCTTCCCTGACCCGCTCCTCACCTCACTCTTCCTCACTTCCTTTATCATAGCGCTTGCACTCGGGGTTATATGATGTTCCAAAGTCTATAACTGCCATTTCAAGAAGATACAAGTAAGGGACACTGGGACTTGCCTCAGGACCAGCACTTGGACAACATGGCATGGCAGGATGAATGAAGACATGAATCTTTTTCTCTCTGTGTAACAGCCCTGACTGTCCTGGAACTTGCTTTGTACACCAGGCTGGCCTCAAACTCACAGAGATACACTTGTCTCTGCCTCCCAAGTGCTGGGATTAAAGGCGTGCGCCACCACCACCCAGCACTACTCAGTTTTCTATTCCAAGTTGAACTGGATCACATTGGACAGGACCTCAGTTTTCACCATTTTGTCTGCCCTAGACAAACTAGATTGCTGATACCCTCAGACAGGCCTTCCTTAATACCTAGCAACATGTGCCTCTGAAAGGTGGCCTTGTTTGGGCCACTGGGTGTGTAGTGGATTCTCAGTGGCTGGCAGGAGACCTATCCTCGTTTGGAATCCTCTTTTAGGAAGATAAGGGCTGTTTTCTATATGATGGGGCAGGAGACAGGCTCTGAGGGAAGAAGGCAGAGCCCCATCATGTGCTACCTCTCTGGCTGCAGGCTCCAGAGTCTAATCCTTTAGGCTTTTTTCTGTTGCTGCTGCCCTGGTTACACACTCCCCAGAGAGCCACCCTGTAGTGGCAGAATCAGCTGCAATTTCTTACACGGCTGTCTTAGCCCTTCCTACAGAAAGGCCTTGCTTCAGACACTTCAGCAACATGTCAGCCTTAGCTAGAGCTACCTTTCATCTCTGCCCTTTCCACTTGCAGCCCTCAGAGGCCCTCTAGCAAAAGGAAACAACATGGCTGTGCTCAGAGTCATTCCCTGTGTCCCCTCCCTCTCCTTTTCACTGTTTGAATTCACCTCTTTGTCATAGGCTCTTTTGCTTCCAGGCTCTCTAGTTCTGGGGGCTAGGCTATCATCTCTCCCACATTCTGACTTCAGAGTCACTCATGGCCTGAACACTCCCTCTGCCTCAGCTAAGATAGGTGCTAACTCTCTATTGGGTAGATGGTTATGTTGATCTACCTGGTCTACCTGTCTCCTACTGGCCATACCTCTGTATACTCTCCTTCCCCACTTAGTCTCTCATCTCACAGAGCCACTCTTTCTGCCTAGAATGCTTTGTTTTCTCTGTCCTAGTAAATGCCTGGTACCCCATATTGGGCTCTGGCCCAATGCTGTCTGGCTCACTTGCAGAAAGCTGAGTTACCTTCATCTCTTCACTCATCCTGCCATTCAGTCTTGCCTAAGTACTTGTCCTGAACTAAATCCTGCTGTGCCTAGAGTTCTAGGGACACAGACCTCCGACAGAGACCACAACATCTGTGATCTAACAGCCACTGAGGCTCAATACCACCTCAGAGTTAAAGTGGGTATGTATCTCAGTTGGTAGAGGGCTCCCCCAGCATACCTGAGGTCCTAGGTTTGGTCCTGAGCATTACATGTTTTCAGGATTGGTGGTGTACACCTCAGGAGGTGAAGCAGGAGGATCAGAAGTTCAAGGTCATCCTTTGCTGTGCAATGAGTTTGACCCAGCTTGGAATACATCTAAAATTTTGTTTTATATGGAAAGAAGTCATTTGTTTAAGAAACAAGGGAAAGAAAGCTAGCTCAGGCTCTGGACACCACTTGGCTTCGGCAGAATCCTTAAATGGAAACAGATCATTTTTAGCACTCATCTAGATCAAGAACCCTCCAGGGTTGCTCCCGGACATTGTTAAAATAGACATTGCTAGATAGGCTGGCACAGGCTGTCATTCTTCTAGGCACTTCCTGTCCCCCTTCGCTTCATGAGCTCTTAGAAGGGACAAGACTGCATTTGTTCTCATTCTCGCTCTCCTTTTCCCTCCTTCTCTTTCTCTTCCTCTCTATTTTGGTGCTCAGAATTGAATTCTGAAGCCGGGTGGTGGTGGCGCACGCCTTTAATCCCAGCACTCGGGAGGCAGAGGCAGGCGGATCTCTGTGAGTTCGAGACCAGCTTGGTCTACAGAGCTAGTTCCAGGACAGGCTCCATAGCCACAGAGAAACCCTGTCTCGAAAAACCAAAAAAAAAAAAAAAAAAGAATTGAATTCTGAGCCTTGTACAGCGATAAGCAAGCACTGTTTTACTGAGCAACACGCTTACCCTCTCTGTGTCTATTTAATTAAATTAAAATTTTGTTTTGTTTTGGTTTGGTGTTTCAAGATAGGGTTTCTCTGAATAACCCTGGCTGTCCTAGAACTCACTCTGTTGCCGGGCGGTGGTAGCGCACGCCTTTAATCCCAGCACTCGGGAGGCAGAGGCAGGCGGACCTCTGTGAGTTCGAGACCAGCCTGGTCTACAAGAGCTAGTTCCGGGACAGGCTCCAAAGCCACAGAGAAACCCTATTTCGAAAAACCAAAAAAAAGAACTCACTCTGTAGACCAGGCTTTCCTCATACTCAAGAGATCTTCCTGCCTCTGCCTCCCTAGTGCTGGGATTAAAGGTGTACACCACCACCTAGCTAATTAAATTTAATTTTTAGAAATAAAATTTTTGGGGGGGAAAAATTGGGGGGGGCGAGAATTCAAGGCCAGCCTAGTCTACAGGGCAAGTTCCAGGACAGCCAGGGCTAAGCAGAGAAAAACAACAGCAAGGGCTGGAGAGATGGCTCAGCGATTAAGAGTATTGCCTGCTCTTCCAAAGGTCCTGAGTTCAATTCCTGGCAACCACATGGTGGCTCACAACCATCTGTAATGAGGTCTGGTGCCCTCTTCTGGCCTGCAGGCATACATGCAGACAGAATATTGTATACATAATAAATAAATAAATATTTGAAAAACAACAACAAAACCCAAAATATCCTTTGTTCTTATCTTTTTTGTTTGTTTGTTGTTGTTGATATTTTTTGTTGTTTCCTTGTTTTTGTTTTTTTTTGTTTGTTTCTTGGCCTTTTGGCTAAGACAGTGGTTCTCAACACTCCTAATGTTGTGACCCTTTAATACAGTTCCTCATGTTGTGGTGACCTCCCCAACCATAAAATTTCATTGCTACTTCATAATTCTAATTTTGCTGCTGTTATGAATCTGATGTGCAACCCCAAAGGGGTCGAAACCCACAGGTTGAGAATTGATGGGCTAAGATCAAATGCAAATTTCAGGGCTAGAGATGATTTACTAGTATGCTTGAAGCACCCCAAAAAACAAACACCGGAAGTGCATTAATCCCAGCACTCTGGAGGTAGAGGCAGACCTCTGTGCGTTCAAGGCCAGTCTGGTTTACCAGAGCTAGTTCCAGGACAGACTCCAAAGCTACAGAGACCCTGCCTGAGGGGTGGGTAGAGCTATGTATCAAAACTAAAACAAAAGCAGAGCTCAGTAAGGCACTGTGGTACACCCTTAGAATCCCAACACCCAGAAGGCTGAGGCTGACCTGAAACCTTGTCTCTACAAACTCCTTAAAACTTCTCTTCTTCTGTCTTTAGACTGTCCTTCTACATCTTCTTCTCTGCTGTCCCTCCTTCCCTAGCCACCATGGACTTCAGTGGGAGGGATCTGATGTTGCTATCTTGATCAGAGGGTGTGTTGGCTCTACCAGTGTCCAAACTTGCTACATTTTTCAAAAAATATAACCTTGGAGGCCACTTCTGTCTGTGTTGTCCTTATTGTTATATTGAGAGTTCTGCTCTCCTAAGTAAACCCAAAGCTCTATTTCCAAGAATTTCTTCTGTGCCCTTTTCCTGGCTTTGATTCAGGCCCACGTAAGTACAGAAAGGAGGCCTTTGAGAGTGGGAATACTGGGTCTGAAAATATAAAAATACATCTTGAGATAAAGCTGAAGGAAGAACTGAGTCATGGTAGCAAGCCCAACTTTGTTCCTTCCTCCCCCGACTGCTGTGCAGCAGGACTGCCTTTTCATCCCAAATTCATGGGTTGTATGAGGAACCCCAGGGGTCAGGAGGTCGGCTGCAATAAATAGCACATCCTGTGCCCTCACGTGCAGCCAAGGAGTGAGAGATGGGAAGCTATTTCTTAAAATCTAGAACTTTCAAAATCAGGAGAGACTTAGAATTATGTTGTGTTCAGTCTCTCTGTGTTGAAAATAGTTAGGCTGTGAGTTCTCTTAGGTCATACAAAGAAATGGAATTGGTCACTGGGCTTGTAGCCTGACACTTTAACCTATCACCCTGATGCCATCCAGAAAAGACCTGGGCCATTTGTCCTCTTGTAATCTCACTTGAAAGTGGTCAGCCTTAGCCGGGCGGTGGTGGTGCACACCTTTAATCCCAGCACTCGGGAGGCAGAGGCAGGCAGATCTGGGAGTTCGAGGCCAGCCTGGTCTACAAGAGCTAGGTCCAGGACAGTTAGGACTGTTACACAGGGAAACCCTGTCTCGAAAAACCAAGAAAAAAAAAGTAGTCAGCCTTCTACCAGAGGAAGTCTGGGGTAGCAGGTGAGCAGGGTTTTCTGCATCCCTATGCAGCCTCGGTTGGACAGCTGCCTCCAGCCTCCTTTTCTTAGCTTTCAGGCTCAAAGTGAGACTATGTCGTAGCCTTGGGAAATGTTCTTGCCATACCTTCCCACTCAAGTAGAAGGGGCAGAGAGAAAAGGGAGACACGCTCTCTGAGCTGGAACACAATGCCTTTGTATATTGGTGCCTCTCCCTCTAGGAGAGAGTTGGAGTCCACAGAGGAATGGCTTTGCCCAGGAGAAAAGTAGGGGATAATGAGGGGAAATTGGTGAGGGGGTGCTTAGGGAGCGGTCCCTCCCACTCTCTGTAGTTGTCTCCTCTGCTGTTAGAACCTCAAGAGTAGGTACTTCAACTGCAAGGGAACAAGGTCTTTCGGAGTTTGTGTACAGGGAAAAAGGCAGCCAGCTTGATGGTCAGACTCGGAGTGCCAGTGATTACCCTCCTCCCTCAGCCTCAGCCCAGGGCCCAGCCCACACAGGCAGGGTCCAGAGACTTGTGGAGAGTATGAGCTAGTAGCATATACTGAAGCTGTCTTCACATAGTAACATATACAGATCTCCTGACTGTCTGCAGGCAGAGCTAACTGACCTCTTCCTTCTAGTCCTCACCCCGCCTGTGTTTTATATCGGTCCAGATGCAGGTAGAGACCAATGGGAGACTAACCAACTGCAATTGGGACCTGTCCCATTTGTTAGTCACCTGAGGCCCACGAATGTCCCTATCTGACCACAAGGATATATACTGAGGTCAGAGTTCTGTCCTTTAGCCAGAGAAAGCAGTTAGAACTTTGGAAACTGAAGGGCATGGTTGTTTAATCATTTTTCTTTTTCTCATGTCCAGAATGCCTCCTGACCAGTCAGTCATAGCCTGACAGACATACTTAGGGTTCAGAGAAGCAGGTGGGATGGACTTCAGGCAATGGCCACTTTCTTGGGAGGTGCTGGAATGACCTTGAGTCCAGAAGTGGGACTGTGGAGGACACAGGAGGCCTTGCTTTTCTGAGTAATGTGGGAGGTCGAGTTAAGAGGTTGCTCAACTGAGGTCACCCCAAACTCCTGCCTCGTTGTCTGCAAGCTGGATGAGGGCCACTTCCCTGTGTTCAGCCTGCTTGACTTCCTACTCTAGTTTCTTCCAACACACAAAGATTAGACGGAGAAACTTTGGCTTGGAGACCACTACCAGCATAGCTGCTCCCAGCTCCTCATAGATGGGGAGTGTTGGGGGCCTTCCAGAGAGCTGGCTGGCCTGCAGACAAATGAGTCCATTGGCATTCTGTACCCAGTGGCACGAACACAATAATTGATGAGGCGAGAGTCTGGGGAGTAGGAAGGGTGGATCAATCTGGCTCGCTTTGTCACTAACAGGCTGAGCGCGTGACAGGCAGCAGGGGTTAGTGCCTGGTGTGTGCCTGTGCTCCTCTGGAGATGGAGATGTTTAAGCTCACTGTGCAGGTCTGCTGAGAGGCCCTTTTAAGACAGTAGCAGACTGGCTGCAAGCCGCAGGAGTCCATGCTTTAACTGTGTGAGAATCTGAAGGGAGAAAGTCTTCACTTCATCCTTGTTTAGGCTTCTAGCTTGTGAACCCACCTTCTGCAGAGAGCGGCTACTCTTATTTGGAGGAGTGTGTTTGTGAGGGTCTCCGGAAGCCTCGGTTGGCTTTAAATTGTCTTATAAAGTCTAGGGTGGCTTTGAACTCCTTATCCTCCTGCCTCCACCTGCTAAGTACTGGGATCTTTTTATTATTATTATTATTACTACTACTACTACTACTATTTTTTCAAGGGATGGTTTCTCTGTGTAGCTCTGCCTATTCTGGAACTCACTCTGTAGACCAGGCTGCCCTCAAACTCAGATCCATCTGCTTCTGCTTCCTGAGTGCCAGGATTAAAGGCGTGTACCACCACTGCCTGGCTAAGTGCTGGGATCTAATGTGTGTACCAAAATCCCTGGCTTAGGAGTTGCTCCTGTTCAGAATTGAGTAAGGGACAGACTCAGAATCATTCAGCTCTGTTCGGAGTACCCTGGGCTGCCTTGGAGTTGTTCTTCCAGCAAGCCAGGCTGGGCTGCAGTAGCTTTCCCAGTTCCCAGAGAAGCCCAGCAGGGCAGCACAATGCAGGTACTCTGATCTGATCTGTTCTGGGCTTGCCATGTTTATCACATGTTCTAATAGGCCTGCTGCATCCATCTCGTGATAGGCAGGGGCTTGTACTCAGGTGGCAACAGCAATCCACAGGACTTTCTTTAAAGGAAAAAAAAAACTATGTGAATGGGTGTCTTTCTTTCTCTTTGTTTCTTTCTCTCTCTTTCTTTCTTTAAGGGAAGCAGGGTTTAGTTTCTCTGTGTCTCTGTTTGTCCTGGAATTTGCTCCATAGACCAGGCTAGCCTCGAACTCACAGAGATCTGCCTGTTTCTGTTTTCCTGAGTGTTGGGATTAAAGGCATGCGCCACCACTGCCCAGCAAGCTTTGCTTACTAACAGGGAGGTGAGGACAGTGACTACAAGAAAACTACCTACCTCTTCTTAGGAGTCCAGATGAGTCTTCTCTCTGCATCACTTCTGTCTGTCAGTTAGGAGCCCTGCTAGGGCAATTGAATCAGCAGGTGTGTGTCTTTGTTAAATGGCCATGTCCCTACCTGGAATGTGGACTGTTGCAAGGTGTGCCTGACCATGGAGAGCATGTTCAGAGGTTCCCCAAAGTAAAAGGTGCCATGGAGTAGGCACCTCTTTACCTAGCATTAAAGAGAGAGTGGTAGCCGGGCGGTGGTGGCGCACGCCTTTAATCCCAGCACTCGGGAGGCAGAGGTAGGCGGATCTCTGTGAGTTCGAGACCAGCCTGGTCTACAGAGCTAGTTCCAGGACAGGCTCTAAAGCCACAGAGAAACCCTGTCTCGAAAAACCAAAAAAAAAAGAGAGAGAGAGAGAGAGAGAGAGTGGTGTCGTGGCATCATAGTAGAGCCCCATATAGTAGAACAGGGAATTACCCGGCGGCCTACCCTTAAAGGAGCGTCAGAGCCCTTTCTAGAAGCTCTCTCAGGAAGTTCAGGGGCCCAGAGGCTGGGTTCCATGGCCTGAAGCAGCGTTCCCAGAGGGTACTCATTAGACAGCATCTGATTGCTCAACCACCTGAACCTACTCAGTGCCTCCTGTGTGAGCTACACCGAGCACTAGGGCTCAGTACATCGAACGCTAATAATCAACTTGGAGCTCAGAGCCTGGAATAATTGTAAGCACTGGAGGCTAGGAGAGCATTGAAGGAAATGTCCTTTCCCCTAAGAATTTAACTTCATCCAGGTCAAGACAAGTTAGGGAGGCTGAGAGCCAGCGTTGATAGCTACTTTGTGAATGGCTAAGACAAGGCAATTCTGGTTACCTGTAGCAGACCAGGCTTTTAGGAGAGCTCTGTAGGGACAGAAATGGACTAGAAGGAGGCTGGCACATAATACTTAAGGACTTGTTTGTTTGCTTTGAGATAGGCTTTCACTATATAGGCCATATTGGCCTAGAACTCACAGACGTCTGCCAACTTCTGTCTCCCAAATGCTGAGATTAAAGGCATGTACCATTACACCTGGTTAATCTCAGGGGCTTTTGTGGCTCAAAGAAGTTATATAAACTTGTAGCACAATTAATAAAAACCCAAGGACAGAAATTGGGGATTGGCCTGAAGGCCAGGAAAACAGAACAGCCAGCCGCTGGCTCTTAACCTCTACTTCAGTTTGAAATGGTGATCCTGCTTCCAGGAATCTCAGAATGAGACTGTGTGTGAGAGCTCTCTCCTCCCATCTTATATTACTCTCTAGTGCTGGGATTAAAGGCGTGCACCACTACCTCCTGGTTTCTGTGGCAAACTAATGTGGCTACCGGGACTAAAGGTGTGTGTTACGCTGGGTGGTGATGGGCACATCTTTAACCACTGCCTAGTCTGTAAGGCTGATCAGTGCAGCTGTTTTACTCTGAACTTCAGGCAAGCTTTATTTATTAAGATAACAAATGAAATATCACTACACAAACTGGACAGAGTCTCTGAGAAGGGCAATCATTTTTATCTGGCTCCAGAAGTCCCTACTCTGTCACCAAACTGAGAAATATAAATGCATTAAATGGTTTTTTTTCTCTTGGTGCCTGAATGCTGATGGGGAACTCCTTGGAAGTTAGAAGGTGAGACCCTCTCAGTAAGGACTCTAAAATTTCCCTCTACTCAATATGGTCCAGACAGATGGTTGGCGGAGTTTAGCCATGGTGAGAAAATGTGGATCACTTTCTTCAAAAATCTAGTGTTGGGGTTGCTGGGGAGATGGCTCAGTTGTTAAGAGCACCTGGCTGCTCTTCCAGTAGGACCTGGGTTCAATACCCAGCACCCATATGGCAGATCACAACTGTCTGTAACTCCAGTTCCAGGGGATCTGACACCCCCATACAGACACATCCACATGAAATAAAAATAAATAATTAAAAAAAATCTAGAGTTGGAGAGATGGCTCAGCAGTCAAGAGCTGTCCTTGTAAAGGACCAAGGGCTCACAGCTGCCGAAGCTCCAGTCCATCTGTCTTCCGTGGGTACTTGCATGTGTGTGGTGGGTATACATACACTCAGGTACACACATATAAAAAATAATAATTAAAAAAAGCCTTTAATTTCAGCACTCAGGGAGGCAGAGGCAAGCAGATTTCTGTGAGTTCGAAGCCAGCCTGATCTACAGAGTAAGTTTTAGGACGGCCAGAGCTACAGAGAGACACTGTTTAAAAATAAAAAATAAATTCCTAGGGTAGGTTAGGGGTCTTGGCATGGTCCACCTCCTTTAGTTAAAGTCCCTAGGGTAGGTTAGGGGTCTTGGCATGGTCCACCTCCTCTAGTTAGGCTTTGCTTCCCAGGATAGATAATGCGTCCTTTTCCTCCTTGTCAGACTCATGAGCAAGCAGCGCCTGCTCAGTAAGCTGTGTCAGCCTGAGGGGAAGGAAAGGAGCTCCAGTGTGCTGCTCCAGAGGAGAGGTGCTGCCTCTCTAGACTGCACAGATGCTTGGTGGAGCCTAGTGCTGTGGAGGTATCATCCAGAGGGGAGGGCAGCATTGAGTCCTCTCACACTAATGCTTGTCCTTGGCTTCTAGCCCTGGCCTAGTGTATCTAACCTGGCCAAGGACTTCATTGACCGCCTGCTGACAGTGGACCCTGGAGCTCGGATGACTGCACTGCAGGCCCTGAGACATCCATGGGTAGTAAGCATGGCAGCCTCTTCGTCCATGAAGAATCTGCACCGATCCATCTCCCAGAATCTCCTCAAGCGTGCTTCCTCTCGTTGCCAGAGCACCAAGTCTTCCCAGTCCACACGTTCCAGCCGCTCCACACGCTCCAACAAGTCCCGCCGTGTTCGGGAGCGCGAACTGCGGGAGCTCAACCTGCGCTATCAGCAGCAGTATAATGGCTGAGCCACCAGCTGTGACATGGACACACTGTTGTCTCCTTCTGGCCACTCTCTGCTTTGTTACCTGGGCCCAATGTCTTCTCTGTACCCAGGCATCATGGCCAGCAGTATATAGAGCGTGTCTGGGTCTAGCTCTTCTCTGTGCCTTTAGTAGCCCCTACCTCCTCATGGGCCTGGGCCTGTTGTGATGGGATGGTGGCCCAGAACCATCTAACCTGAGCACCTGGTAGGCAGCTGCTGAGTTGGAAGAAACGACAGGACCCAGTCCCCACTGATCTCCTTAATGTTTGCCTTTTTCTTGGACCAAAGGAGTCTATAGTGTTGGGTAGAATGGGTCCTATGGCTCAGGACTCTTTGAATCCATTACTTTTATAACCCCCCTTTCTTCCACAAAGCATTGGTCTAGCTCCCATGTCCTATGTCATACTAATCCTTAAGAGTATGCTCCAGTGGGAGGTCTAGCTTTTGCCACAGCTAAACTGCAAGCCCCAGTCAGATCCAAGCAACCTCACCATTTTCCCCAGCCGACAGCAATATTTCTTCATGGTGCCACCAGGAGCCCTTCTAGCCCCCAGACTTGCCGCGTGGTAGGACTGTGGCATGGGTCTTCGTCTCAGGCTCTGGCCTCTCTGTAAGCAGGATTCTGTGCATCACCCTCAGTGCCTCTGCAGAGCCCATTATTGTCTTTCTCTTCGGCTTAGATGCCCATGTCATTCCCCAGCTGCCTCCTTCCCACCTGGAGGGGTGGAGGAGATCCACTGCTGCTACCTGGGGGGTGGATGAGCATGAAGAGTTCTCAGAATTCCGTTGTCAACCCTTGTTCCACCCTTTGGTATTGTCCTTTGCTGGTCCCTTTCTAAAGCTGCCATGCCCTCTTTATAGCTTCATGATGGCGCCATCTAGTGTCTGGTCTAGGTATAGGTGGCCGGGGGAGGGGTGGTGACTGGTGCACCCCCTTGCCACAGCCCTCCTAAAGGAAGAGGAAAGAAAGGAGTTGCTGAATTGGGGGAAGAGTCCTGGGCTGCTCAACTCCTCTTCTGCTCAGCTTCTCCAAACCTCACCCTGGAACTTAGCCGTACTGTGTTACCTGCCTCTGAACCCCGGGTGCCTTGGGTGCTGACCTTGCTGTAAGAGCTGGCCTTGCCCTATCTGCCCTGTGCCCACCTCTTTTCATAGCATTAACTTTCGAGGCTGTCCCCACTGAGTCAGGCTGGAGGGAGCTCCTCTGGGAGGTAGGGTAGGGTTGCAGGGGCTGCTTTCCCAGAGAACTGAGCCGCAACAGCTCCTATAGCTGGCATGGTCTCCCTACCACCACCACACTAGGCTGGAATCCAAGCTCCCTCCCTCTGTAGCTGCTCTCCGTGGGTAGGAAGGGGCCAGACAGAGCCTAGTTTGAGCCTTAGCTAGACTAAGAGCCTCTGTCGGCAGAAGGGTCTGACTCCCACACAACTCCTCTTAGTAGGCAGCCCTAGGCTAGGCCCTCTTTCTAAGTTTGCCACCTCCATTGGGAAACCAAACCAAAGAGACCACTGTGTGCCAAGTCAACTGTGCCTTATGTACTCTCTCCTTATATCCTCCTGCCCTCTGGATAGGAGGCCCTGGAGGACTGAGCCTCACAGCCTCAGAACCCCTCACTTATCAGCTGCCCCAGGAATTTCTGGGGGTGTAGAACCACTGGGGATTTAATTGTCTTTCTTGCCCAAAATAGGCCTGGTTGTGAGGATAGGGCAGAGGGAGTTTGTGTCTTGGGCCTTTGATAGGTCCACCAGGCGTTCATGCCATGGCCCGTGGATGGAGAATGTGCAGTTATTTATTTTGTGTACCCTGTAAATGTATCTTCTGTATCCAATAAACAGGCTGCCATCCCCAGGGAAGGCTGCCATTTTCTTCTGATGCCCATGATTGTGCCATGCGACTAATGGATTGTTCAAAAAGAGGAGTTGGGGCCACAGCCTGGGGTATCAAAGTCCAGGTCAGGGGGAGAGCCCCTGAGAGCCTCTCCTTTCCACTAAGCCAAGACGGAGGACAAGGCTACACAAAAGAACTGAGCCTGGTGTCTTTATTGAATTGGGATGGGGAAAGGATCTGCAGACAGTTTAGTTGTAGGCCATGACCTGGTTGATCCAAGTGCTGAACTTGCTCACGCGGGCATATACGGCTGGGGCCTTCACATTGCAGTTCTCAGTGCCCCAGGAGACAATGCCAACTAGCACCCAGGCATTTCCTTTCTGGCAGACAAGGGGGCCTCCTGAGTCACCCTGAAAGGGAAGGAAAGGGGGAAAGTTGAGATGGCAGTTGAGGAAGTATCCCATGGGACAGTACAGAGGACAGGGTGCCTGTGCTTACCTGACATGAAGAGACACCCGAGGCTCCTGCACAGATCATGGAGTCAGTAACACCTGAACCCCAGTACTGCCGACACTGGTTCACAGTGACCAGGGGTAGAACTGCTTGCTGCAGACGTGCTGGTGTCACGTTGCCTGTGGGCCAAGAAAGGTGGTCAGGCTGGCCCAGGATGCTTCTTCCAGGCTCCCCTCGTTCTCACCCAAGTTCTTACCTACACCACTGGTGCGGCCCCAGCCAGTGGTGACACATTTGAGGCCTTCAGGCAGTGCCTCATTGGAGGAAGCCAGGCAGACCGGTGAGATTCGTGCCGTGTACTGGGCTGGTGAGGCGAGCTTCAGGAGGGTTACATCATTGTTCAGAGTGTTGGAGTCCCAGTTAGGGTGTGTGATGACCTACGGAGCCAGGAGAGAGCCATGGGAAGCTGGAGCATGCGGTACCCAAGGTTGGCGCCGAGGGGTAGGTCGGGGTATGCTTGAGTTTCTGTGTCCAAAGCAGACCACCTAAAGCCCATTGTCCTTTGTACACGTGCAGCCAGGGACTTACCTTCGAGATGGAGCGCACTTGCACAGGCTCGGCATTGGAAGATCGGTCATATTCTCCCAAAACAACTAAGTGTCGTCCAGCACTGCAAGGATAATGGAAATGGGAATTCAGACCCTGAAATGCCTGTAAACAACTTGTTTTCTTCTGCTCTGAGCAGCCTGCAGCTGCTCTGAGCATGAGACCCTGATGGCAGGGGAGTGGGTTCTGATTGGTCTGCAGCTGAAAGATTCTGAGAGCTGGGGTATGGCCAGAGCACTATATAAGCTGCCCCTGAACACATTAAAGGGGGCATTCTTGGGGAATTCAGGGATGACCTCTGTCTCTATGTATTTGTGTGTTTCAATCTCCAGCCCCTTGCCTGGCTTGCGGACTGTCCCGTGGTACGCTACAGGTGTAGTACAGGCGCTGTACAGGCGCTACAGGACCGTAGTATGTGTAGTATGTAGCGGGGATGCTACAAGGAAGAAGAAAGAGATAGACTGGGCAGGGCCGGTAGATTACACTCACATGACTCCACAGTGGGCAGCAGTGACTACCCAGTTCTGGCTGATGAGAGAACCACCACAGAAGTGGAAGCCATTGGTTTCCTAGGGTCAAAAGTCATACGTGAATGGGCTTCAGTTACCCATAGGCATAAAACATACAGGACCCTGACCCACCCCTAGAGTGTGTACCTGTAGAGACACCTGCCAGGGCCAGGAGCCTGACACTGCGTTCTGCCCATTGACAATCCTCTGGCTGTAGCTCAATGCAGGTGTGATGGCAGGAACACCACAGCCTGGGCATAGTAGGGTGGTGAGTATCCACATCCCAGCCCACCTCGCCATCCCTTCTCGCCCAAGCCCCCACGCTGTGTATTCCAGAGGGATCCAGATCACGAGGATTTCTCACTAGCCCTTCTCCTAGTTCCTTTTAGGCATACACAGCTGTCTCGGCTACCCTATCCTACCAGCCCTCAAACCCTGTGCACGTCACATCCACCAGCCTGGTGCTGATATTCTCCAGGCCACCTTTCTCCCTGATCTCTGGGGTCATCTCCTTGGCCTTCTGTTAGTCTGCTTTGCTTAGACTATACATATCTTCCATGTTTTTTCAGGTCTGGCTCAATCGTCTGACTCATTTGTTTTTTTAGCCTAAGTACATTAGTTTTCTTTTGCCTGTACTGTCCACTTTCCTTCTAGCCAGGCCGACTCCTCTGGTCCCCTAAACAGGAGCTGGAAGCTAAGTTGCCCTAAGTTGATCGGTCAGGATTGGTCCCCAGCCCACTTACCCCAGGAGGAGCCAAGGAAGACCAGGCTAAGGGTTAGGCTGAGCAGTAACATTGTGGAAGATAATGAAGTGGAGAATGGCCTGGCTTTATTTATGGGTATCCTTGTCCTTGGGCAGAAGCCTTAGGCTTGAGACTAGGCCAGCTGTGTGGTCTTAACACACTCCCACACCAGCCTAGGAGAGGTCTTCTTAGGCCAAAGTCCTTGGAATTATCAAGTATCCAGGTGTGAGGCTCCCACCTTGGGGAGGTGGCTCCCCAAGCCTTGCCTTCCTATTGGCTTTCTGAGCCACCTCCTGTCCCAAGTGTTAGTCACTGGAAACTAAGGACATACGTGTAACTAGGTGTAAAATAACAAACTGGTGGCTGGGAATTATGAAGTTTCCCAGGGCTGTCAGAAGTCCTGGACTCCCAGAGAAGCTTGCTCAGAACATACAGGTACCATGACTGGTGCCTCTGCTGTGAAGGCCAGGGATGGAGATTCTGAATCTTAACAGACATCATCTCGGATTCCTCATCAGTGTGGAACAGGAGTCAGAGGTTTGCCCAGAGAGGTGGGATGGGACAGTTCTAAGGCCTATATTGCCAAAAGTGTGAGTGAGCCCTCAGGGACAGACTCTGGACTGAAGTTGGAAGCACAAGAGTGACAGCCGTGACATCTGTTTCTAGACCCCAGATTGCCATGGGCAAGAACTGTCCACAGTGCATTTGTTATTGAGCTCCAGGCTGAACTAAATCAATGGAGAGATGGTGTCTCTGTGTGCAGAGTTGCAACAGGTGAGTTGGCTTGAATTTTTCTAGAATATCAAAGGCTTTGACTGACTCAAGCATACCTCAGCCTAGGGGAGGGACTGGGAGGAGGAGAAGGAGGGGAAAGGCAGTCGGGATGTAAAATGAATAAATAAAGATTTAAAAAAAATAATACCCCAGTCTAAAAAGCGCAACAAGTGTACAGGTTAATAAAGAGGAGGATAGAAATAAGATCAAATCCAGCAAAATATGAATTATAACCTGATGGACATTTGGATGCTTAGTGAGCTGTTCCCTTAACTTTACTACTGCATATACATTTTTTCATAATAAAATGTCAGGGAACACAAAGTCAGGGGCCAAAGATGTCCAGCCTGGAGGAGAAGAACCTCTCTGGAGAATGTGGCTTATTCATTCTGAAGACCCAGTGGGGCTTAGCTACTCTGAGAGCAGGATGTTCCCAGCAGCAACCCAGGGGCTAGGCCCTCGGTGGATGCTTAGCAAAAATTTCTTGTTAAATGTGTCATCTTCCCCCATGAGTTCACGACTCCTTTCAGCCCAGAGAGCTTGGAATCCATCTCCCTACTCACAGCCCCACATGTGCAGACAAGGCCCAGCTTTTCACCAGTGGCTCACACATGCCAGGTCATTTGAGGGATGCCATAAAGTTAGAGGCACTGTAGGTGGATGAGGGGTGCTTGCTGAGAACTTGCCACCAGCCTTAGAGTCAGGGAACAGTTGCTCTATCAGCAGTTTAGCCCCCTTAGAACCCAGGGTGGACTTGGTGGCAATAGGGCAGCACTGATAAGCCAGGGAACGGCAATGAGTAGGGGCTGTCCATGGGGTCGTTCAAGATGGAGACCGGTGGGGTATGCTTCCACCGTGTGGAATTAGGTTTGGGATGACAGAATGTAGCTTTCCACCTCAAAGCCTGTAGTGCTGACTAGAGCTGGGATCAAGACAGACCCCTGAGGTGATGATGAAGGAACCAGGCCTGTGGTCCTTAGATGCTCCAGGCACAAAGCTCCTATGGCTCTTTGTCCCACTCCTCTCAAAAATGACAAGAGTCTTTTGTTTAAGTGTTTGTATTTCCCGGGTTTATTCCCCCTTGTTCCAAGCTCTAAGTCTAAGGCCACTTTATTCCACCTCCATGGCCTGCACGGTTTCCTCCAGAAGCTCCAGGTTCAGGGGCCTCACTTCCTGGGTCAGGACAGCTGTGGTTCCAGGAGCAAAGTGGTACCGGGCAGCTCTAGAAGAGAGGAGGGCCAGCCTTTCAGCGTGCAGCCCTTCAGCGTGCAGCCTGGCAGTCCTCCCAGCCGGCGGTCCTCCCTTCCCCTGCTCCTACCTCTGCACGGGCTTTGTGGGTGAGCTCAGTGTCCGCAGCAGCTTGGCACCTGCTGCAGTGATCACACACGCATCCACGCTGCCTCCAGAGCCCAGGTCACCCAGGATCCCTGCAGTGATGGCTTCCACCAACAGCTCTTGGGCAGCCTCCAGCTGTGGTAGTGTGAATGAGGTTAGGGAGCCTGGTGTGGCCTCACACTAACCTGGGGACTTTGTTAATCTTGAAGCCTAGACAGTCGGCCATTTGTGCAACCCCAACCTCCTTTCTCTCCTGCCAGTCAAAATTCCAGTTCCTCGGCTTCTGACTTGCTTTCTCCCCAAACCTCGTGTTGCCTCCACCCACTGGTCCCCCTGTACAAGCTTCTCAGTGTCCCTTACACTTCCAGGGCCCCTCCGGCGGTCTTCTCACCCACCAATCTAGTCCTCTGTCACTAAGTGTCTCTCTGGGCCTTAGTTATTCCTGAAGCACATAGTCGCCAATTTCTATCGCACTCCGAAGTCCAGACCTCAAACCTCATATAGAACCGCACTGGGCTTTACCTCTTCCTTCAGTTAACGATCATTTGTGAGCATCTCTCAGTGGTCTAAGCTTGGTTACTGCTGGACCTTCAGCATTATTCGGTCCCTACTCAGGTGTCACCTTCTTCCCCTCCAAGCCTTCCTTACTTGGCCAGGTTTTTTTGTTTAGTTTTGTTTTGTTTTACACTCCCCACCTGTGAGCATGAAGTGATGGACAGAAATCGCTCACCGTCATGTTGGGCTGGAACCGGTCCTCCAGTAGTGCCAAGGCTGCATCCTGTCCAGAGCCTACAGGTGGAAAGGGGCATCTGAAGTCAGCTGTTGCTGCCTACTCTCGGGAACAAACCTTGAAGGTAGTGTTGCAGGGGCAGGATTCGTGGGAAAAGGAGGGAAGCACTCACCCAGGGCCGTAAAGAGCAGACGGCTGTAGGAACCGTGGGGGTGTACTCCATAGAGTTGTGGCCCGGTCAGATCAACCCCGCCCACGATCAGTGATGCTCCCACGTGGCCTTGGTACCTGTGGATAAGCGGGCGCTGTTAGTGCCAACTGGAGCCGGCTCCGCCTCTTATGCCAGTTCTAGGTCCGAGTCCCTCCCCTTCCTGTGACCTGGCGTCCTATGATTGATATGGCTTCTTCCGGAACTCAGTTTTGGCCACACCGACCTGGCTTCTTCCGCAAGTAGCAGCCTCGTCTTTTCCTTGCGCCGCCCCCCGCCCCACCCCGCCTACCTGCAAGTAAATGACCCCCGCTAGGGGTCATCTTTACCCCACCTCCTCACCTGAAGAGTGTCTGGCGCAGGATACGGGTGACCGTGGCCACCCGAGGCTCACGACCGGTGGACAGTGCGTGTAGCTCCATCTTGGAAGCTGCCATCCGCGTGGTCATCTCAGTGTCTGCAGCTACTCCAGCCCCACAGCAGCTGAGGGGAAAGGGGTGGTGGGTGTAGACTGGGACGTGCAGGGACAGAGGAGGGCGTGAGTGACAGACAGTGCAGCGTTTGTCTGAGTGTGGGGACTGAGCTGGGGATTCTTACTAGATTTTGGGAGCGATGAAGTGGATCTTCTCGCAGCTTTTGTCAACCACGACCGAATCGTTAGTGGCCCGCGTATCGGCGCCCAGAATAACTCCATCCTGCAGAGGAAGAGCCCAGCCTTAGTGCCCACGCGATCTCCGCAGTGGCGCCAACCTAACCCTCCAGTCCTATCGCCCTGCTCACTCGGAACACGAGTCCCGCGATGGTAGTCCCGGTCTTGCGTGCATGAGGGACCCGAAGGCCCGACAGGACTTGTTCCAAGGACGCATTCCTGCAAACAGTGGGGTGACTCACGTTTCAATTCTGCTTCTAGGGAGAGCCCTTGAACCGGCCCCCCAAACTATCTCTACTTTCCTCATCTCCTGGGTTAAGCCCCTACTTGGTCACCCAACATAAGGCTCCCCCACTTCCACCAGTAAAAAAAGGCCGCCTACTGTCGAGAGCTCTCAACTAGAACTCCACTCCCCCTTCACCTCTGGCAGTTCTCGAAAGAGAAGCCTCCTCTGTGTTCCACTGCCTGCTTCAGCATCTCGGGTCAGGGAAGCCAGCTGAGATCCGGGGGTCGATCAGATGAAAAGAGTGAAGCCCGTGGGGCGAAGCAGAAAAGCGTCTGCCTCGGCGTCGGTGGGGTTGTACAGGACGCTTAGTGCTTCCCGCTTTCGGTTTCACCTCCACCCCAGTTCAGAGGCTGCAGGCGCTTTGTGCGTCTTCTGTTTCACTTTCACCTTTGCCTCTGGTTCCAGGGAGCTTGAGGAAGGGGCTGTTGTACCCCTTGCCAGGTCTTCCATGGCGCTCCTCAGTTCCTCCATCCCCCTCTTATCTGACTGCAAGCCCATACATATATGCAGGCAAAACACTCCACCACATAACTCTTGAAGTATAAATGAAGCCCTTTTGGGTTTAATTGTGTTCTAGTGATGCCAGGTGCCCACCAAGGTCAGAAAAGGGCATTAGATTCCCTGGAACGAATGATTGCGAACCATTTGGTGTACCATGTGGGTGCCGGGAGCCAAACCCAGGTCCTCTGCAAGTGCAACAAGTGCTCTTAACTTCTGAGCCATCTCTCCAGCCCCAAATTAAGCCTTCTTTAGCTGAATTGCCATTCTTTTAGATCCCAAGCTTCCTAGACTTTTTCTTTTTGGTTTTTGAGACAGGGTTGCTCCATGTAGCCCTGGCTGTGCTGGAACTCAATCTGTAGACCAGGCTGGCCTGAATGTTGAGATTAAAAACGTGTAGTGCCATCACCTAGCTCTAAACGTATTTATTTATTTACTTATTTACTTACTTATTTATTCTAGACAGGGTTTCTCTGTTTAACCCTGGCTGTCCTGGAACTAGCTCTGTAGACCATTGTGTTCTGCTTGCATGCCAGAAGAGGGCACCAGATCTCATTATAGATGGTTATGAGCCAACCTATGGTTGCTGGGCTGGGAAATGAACTCAGGACCTCTATGGAGGAGCAGCCAGTGCTCTTAACTCAGAGCCATCTCTCCAGCCCCAATTTTACATTCTTTTTTTTTTAAATATTTATTTATTTATTATTTTTACAATATTCTGTGTGTATGCCTGCTAGCCAGAAGAGGGCACCAGACCCCACTGCAGATGGTTGTGAGCCACCATGTGGTTGCTGGGAATTGAACTCAGGACCTTTGGTAGAGCAGGCAATGCTCTTAACCTCTGAGCCATCTCTCCAGCCCCCCAATTTTACATTCTTAACAGATCTCCAGCTCTCAGCTCCCATATTATAAACTCTATTGATTTATTTAGTTTAGTCTTGTTTTTTCAAGACAGGGTTTCTCTGTATAGCCCTGGCTGTCCTGAAACTCACTTTGTAGACCAGGTTGGCCTCAAACTCAGAAATCCGCCTGTCTCTGTCTCCTTAGTGCTGGGATTAAAAACGTGTGCACCACCATTGCCCAGCCATATTTATTTATTTATTGTTTTTGAGACAAGGTCTATGTGGCCCTGGCTATCCTGGAACTATATAGATCAGGCTGGCCTCGAACTCACAGAGATCCGCCTGCCTCCACCTCCAAAATGCTGGGCCTATTTTAAACTCTTATCCAACTAGAATTCGAATCATATGTCTCTGTGTCCCATTCCAACAGCTGTACCTATATTTGAATATTGGCACAGGTACTGTGAAGGAAGGCAAAGGGCAGGCTTTCTGAGCAGCTCAACCAGGGCAATGAGATGCTATACCTCTCATTGTTCAGTTCAATGGCAGGCTTAGCAAAGCCCATCTCACCTCGTGCGCCTCTGGGTTGGGTGATACATGAATCTAAGGATCCTAGTAGTGCCTTCCATTTAAACCCACAACTCACAGGACTTATAACAGCAAAGGTCTTTATTCAGGGGGTGGGGGACCTGGGCTGGCAGTGGGGGACGCAGGAGTGCCATGACGGTAGGCACCCAGGAGAATGGCATTGATATGTTCCAGTGTGTTATTGCTGAAGACCATGTTGAGATGCTCGGTCCCATTCATGGGCAGCAGGTGCACAGGCTGTGACTGGCGGCCCCGCCACCGGCCACAGAGCTCAGTGCTTCGTGTGGCGACAGTGTCATCCCCATCCTCGTAGAGCGCAGCCACCGGGTCTTTGTAGGGGAAGCTATGGTCATAGATGTAGGTGCCGGGTGTGGGCAGACCCACACCATACAGACAGTACACTTCCACACCAGGCGCAGGGAGGCCCGCCAGTCGGTCACGTGACTGCAGCCACATGTACCATCCTTCTTCAAAATGCAGATCCTCAAAAAAACGCTTGAAGTCTTGGCCTGTGTAGTTGAAGTTTGGGGTGGAAATGAACACGTGGTCTTCAGGCCAGACCTGGTGGGCTGGAAACATCCAGGGTGACGTCGTGGTGATGCGCTGCTCCTCTCTCAGCTTGATGCTGGACATGATCGGGATGCCCTGGTTGTCGCCTGTGGATACAGAGCCCGGTGGGACAGGAAGCACTCAGCCCTGTCCGGGCCCTGTCCCGACCTTGATTCCAAGACCCAGACCAAAGCATGCCTGGTGTCCAGTCAGGTGCTCAAGCTTGAAGAGGCCATGTTACTACTTCTGTAAGCCAGAGCTATGGGGCCTCAAACGGTGTGTCAGTTAAAGAGAGTGAGATCTGTGGTGTGTGTGTGTGTGTGTGTGCATGCGTGTGTACTGGCTATTCTTCCTCAGGTCCTGTACGGGGCCTATGCTGCACGGTGATCACAGGATTGTATTTTTGGAGGATTAGATGGTGTCTGTTTACAGTCAGTGACATAGTCTGGTGAGTTACTCACTAGACTGTGAACTTCCACAGTGAAGGCTGGGCCTTGCTGTGCCCAGTATAAAACGGCGTTCAGTGAGTGGTGGCTGTATTAGTGTTGGGTTCCTGAGGAAGCTACTCAAAAACACAGCATGAGGTCTGGCCATGCTGTGGCAAATACATCCTCAATAAAACAGATTCCTGGGCATGGGGCTCCAGGGAGCAAAAAGCAGCTGAAAGCCAGAGGACTTGGGGCTACATAGAGCAAATCAGAAGCTGACAGACTACTGGGATTGACTTCCTCCATCACCTCCCTTATCATCACTAAAGACTCTGCAAGAGGACATCCTAATGGTACTGTCTTCAAGGAGCTGGGCAGCCGGTATGCCCCACAGACAATATCCCTGGGCGACACTGTGAGCACAGTTGGAGTGACAGCCAGCTCTGTGGTCTGCTTCATCCCTTCCTCACCCCACACAGGACAACAGCAATCAAAAGCTCCTCACCTGAGGCCAGGACCAGCATGGGCTTGACAGAGCCACCCCATGGAGCCCCAAGAGAGATAAAACCATCAATGAAGCGGTCTTTCCAGGACTGAGGCTGGCGCAGTAAGAAATACAGCACATGTAGGCAGCCCAGGCTATGCCCAATAAGGAAGACAGGCTTCCCGTACGCAGCATGCATCTCCTCTACCAGCCCTGCCAGCTTCTGGTAATATTCCTCTTGCTGGCCTGGAGACAGGTAGACATCAGGACAGTGAGGGTCTGGGACCACCTGTCATACCCTGGCCCCTCACCTGCAAGCACTTACTGGGTTCCAAACGCCAGTCATAGGGTGCGGCCCGCACCGTCTCATCCCGCACATACCCATTGTTAACCAGATTCTGGACCAGTGTGTGCATGTAACCTGTGGGGAGGCAGCAACATAGGGGGCTCGGTCCATGACACCGCTAGGCCAGCTTGATAGCCAAGAAGAGCCCCTGCCTTTCCCCGAGCACACACACCTGCTAGCTTGTTGTCGTCTAAGTACTCAACAGAGTAGGTCTTGCCAAAGCCAGGGACACGGATCTGTACACCAGGAGCATTGGACACGCGCCCAGAGCTGCGATTGTAGACAACCCTAGGGACAGTGGGACATTTAGCAGCCAGCAGCCGAAGGGTAATGTGTAGGGGCTGGGTAGGGCACATGGGACATACCTGGTATTATCAATCCAGCAGTCCACCCCAAGGGGTAGAAACATATTGAGATCCAGGAAGATGGTGAAGAAGTCCTCTGTCTTGCGGTAGCACAACCAGTTCACCACATCTGGTTTATCCAGCTTGGCTTCTAGACGATTCCCCAGGCAGCCAGGTACTGTGGGCACCAGCTTTTGTTCTGTCTGGACTTAGCTTCTCTCCACACCCCGAACCCTATCACCAAGAAAGCCCACCCCTCCATCTCCCGCACCCTCAGGGTTCTGGTGACACTTATCCCCTCTCCGTCACACTTCTTACAGTCCCACCAGTTCTGCAAATTCCAGACTCCCTTCAGGCAGGGAAGGTGCAGGAACCAAGGCCGCTGCCCTCCGCCCCCACAAAACAAACATCCAGCTTGGCTTTCCATTATTGCCAAAGTCCAAAGAGAGAACAAATAGGTACAGGGGAACAGGGGCTGGGCCTAGAGCAAGGGGCAGGCCTTTCTGGACCTCTGCTGTCTTGTCCTGGACTAGGTGTCTTGTCCTTGGTAAGGCAGAAGCCAAGGAAGCAGTGGGGCTTAACCCAGTATCCAGTGTGTCTGGAGTTGGCCACAGCTCACGCTGCCCTGTCCAAAGCCGTAGGCAAACTGCATTCCATTCGCCGACCACCACCCCATCCCAATCCCCTGAAGAAGACAACCTGGAGACAGAACAGTGTGAAGGGAAAGGGGCAGTGTCTCTGTAGAACAAACCCTTGACCCTTCCCCGTACCAAGTCCGGCATGAGGGCTGATGGTGGAGGCGGAAGAACCTTGACAGCATCTGATGCTGTCAGGTGTTAGGACCCAGGGTCCCCAAGGTCTCGTTTGATGCATCAGGGACCTAGTGGGGGCTTACCTAGGATGACAGGCCTTGTGTGGTTACTGAGTTCAGCCTTGGGCGTGGTGTGCGGGGGGAAGAGCACATTGAGGAGCCAGAAGGGGGCAGCGGGAGGGAGCAGCAGCCCCAAAAGCAGCAGCACCCACTGCCATGGGGAGCCAGGTAGCCCCATTCCAGCCCAGTGCCTACTGCCAGATGAGGCAGTCCTGGGCCGGCCTTATCTAGACCGGGGATGGGAGGGGCCCCAGGGCCAGAGGGAGGGGCAGAACCACCAATGGGGGTGGCCAGGAAGGGGCATAGCCTTAGGGATCTGGCTCTGGGTTTGGGTTCAGTTCAGTCTTTCTTTCCTTGGCGCCACGGGAAAAAGAGCTGGGGCAGCAGGAGGCCCAGAAGTACACAATGTTTTATTGAAAAAAGTCAGGCTCAGCTTGGCCAGCTCCATTCCACTTGGCTTGATGAGGGTCTCTGTCCACAGCAGCCTGAGCCAGGTCTTCCTGCAGGCAGACCTAGCTCAATTTCCCCTCTTATTGTCCCTCCCCTCTTCTCTGATGATGACATCCAAACAATAAATATACAATAAATAACGTTCCTGGGCCAGACTGGGACTTCAAATCCCATGTCAACCCTCCCCAGTCTTCTAGTCAGGATAGGCCTGTACTGGGGTATGGGAAGGAAAAGTCCCTATATCCCCCAGGGTCCCACGGGTCTGCGGATCCATTTCAATTGCCAGGTCCAAGCTTGGTTTCCCAGGAGACCTAGCAAAGCTGGTCCAGAGCAAGGCCGGGCAAAGCAGAACTGGCAAGTAGGTGTAGGGGTGGGGGTTGTTGTCCTAGACACCCCAACTCCAGGCCACAAGACTCCACTGGCCTCAGGAGTAGATGGTGATGACTTCACGGCCACCTCCACGCACCAGCAACACCCGTTCAAGGCCCTCAGTTAGCACTTCAAGAAATTCCATGTCTGCAGGGCATCAGGTCAAGGAGGCAGCCACAGGACCACCACCTCCCACCCACCCGTGGGCACCTCAAGGAGAGGATAGCACCCCACTGTCTGCCTTTACACAAAAGGATACAGTTCTCATCACCCTCGCTGTTCTTAGGGGGGCCAGGCATGTTCAGCAGGACCAGGCGGGCGTCGTGGGAACGTGTGACAATGACTTCATTGAGTTTCACGGCAGTGTGCATGCGCCTCACATTGGACTGATCCCTGCAGAGAGCAGTTGATCACAGGCTACCGAGAGCTTCCTAGCAAAGAGGTCTCTGTCCCTGGCCCATCTGCACAGCTTGCCTGCTCCCACTCCTCCTCCACTCAAGACCTTAACATCGTTTGAACTCACGGCTTAATGTGCACCAGCTCCCGGAAGTTGTCAGGGGCATGGCTGGGGTCCCAGGGCTCAGGCATGTACTTGTCTCTGGTCCACGTCATCTGGATCTTGTCGGTCCCCGCTGCAGACTCGTCCTCCTCATCTGAGTAAAGGCTCTCTAGCCGGAGGGCTGAGTGTCTGTCCTTGACCAGCTGGGCCTGAGGACAACCACAGTGTACTCTGAGAAAATGGGGGCCTGAATGGCCGGGCATGACCACCCTGCCTCTAGGATATAGGCACTGATTGTTCTAGTTCAGGTGGAGCAGGTGAGGGGTTTTGTTAGTTTAAAGCAAGCTGGCCTCTTGCCTCAGCCTCCTAAGTACTGGAATTACAGCCATAAGCCACCATGCCTAGCTTTTTGTTTGGTTGGTTTTGTTTGTTTTTTGAGACAGGGTCCCGCTATGTAGCCTAGGCTGGCCTGGAACTCACTATGCAGAGTAGGCCAGCCTTTAACTCACAGGAATCCACCTGTTTTAACCTCCTGTGCTGGGGTTATGGATATAAGCCATCATGCCTGGACAAATGAGTCATCCTGATACCTCCACCAGGCGACGGTGTCTCCAAAAGTGTGATCTGGCCATGACCCAAGCCTGAACCAGGGCAGCCATTTACCTCTCGATCCCGCTCGGTTTTGGTCAGCCTCATCTGCCGCAGCATCTGAGACCGCTGCTCCATCATCAGGGTCCGCTCATAGGTATACGCAGAGATGTCACTATTATGCTGGAGAGAGGGGAAGCTATGAGGGCCAGGCTGCAGGACCTGGATCATCAGGGCGAGGCCAGGGCAGGCAGCTTACCATCTCTACCACCTCCACTTCAGCTTCCAGGCGGAGGTGATACAGGAAGACGGCTAGATCCTTCTTCATCTGGATGCTGTTGTCATCCATCTGGGCCACAGTGAAAATGCGCATGCGGCACTTCCTCCAAACCTGCCGCGATGAAGCGGTTCAGCCACAGCTGGCTTCCCAAGAGCCCAGCTGCCCCCACCCACGCCCAACCAACCGGCACACCTTATGCTGGCGTAGCAGGAAGGGCAAAAGCATGAGCATGCCTCCGTCATGCACGATCCACCACACGTCAATGTGGCCCTCCAGGTAGCGCTCGTGGTTGCTGGGGTAGAAAGCTATGTTCTTTGGCACCAGCAGGGCCAGGTGGGCAGCTGTGGTACAGCGCACAGTGTCTAGGGAGGAGGGTCACTGCTGACTGCCAGCCTGTGACCCTCTGGTCTCTGCCACCGCACTTTAACCCTGGCCCTTGGTCCCTGGCCCAGCTTAGATGCCAGACCCTCACACACCAATAAAGGTCTTCCAGGCACGTGGGTCCTCACTCTGTCGCCAGCCATAGGGCCAGCCCAGCACCACGGAGTTATGTCTCATGCCGCCCAGGCCGCAAGACTGGATGAGGTGGGCCAGTCCCTCTCGAACCTTGCTGGCCACCACTACCTGGCAGAAGCCTTTAACTTTCTCAATCTCCATCATGTTCTTGATTGTCTGTGGGAAATACAAGAGCATCAAAAGGCAAGGACCACCTGTTTCCACCCCAGCTGGGATCCCTAATAGGGGAGACCTTGGAGCAAGCTGCCGCCCACAGGTTCTATTTTCTGAATTGCATGCATTTTATGTGTGTGCTAATGTGACGTGTGTATGTGAATGTAAATACAGTGCAAACACACGACATCATACGGACGTCAAAAGACAACTCTCGGGAGTGGGTCTCATCGGAAACCTTGTAAGGGTTTCAAGGTAGGACAATTATACTCATTCAAGCCTGAAGACAGTGGCAGTGTTGGCCACCTGGTTGGCCACTGTGGCCCAGACTGGTTCCCTCCCATATATGCCTGATGCGCCCCAGTCACCTCTGACTTGTCTAAGCTGTCTTCCCACCCCTGGCCATTACCTGCTCAGCAGCCTGGGCCTCACCATAGCTCTCTAAGAAGCTGCCCTGGATGACGGAGCCAACGATTGTCAGGCCCTTCCCAGCCTTGAGCTGGGAGGCAAAGGTGAGAAGGCGGGGGTACTTCACATGAAGGTCTTCGTCTAGCTTCAGCAGCACTAGCAGCTGAGGCCTGCGGTGGTCAGACAGTGGGCAGCCTAAGATGAGAGCCTGGCCTTTCCCAAGAGTCCTCTGCTTTCATTCTCAGAGAATCTGGACTCCCACAGGTTTGGGAAGCACAGAGGCAAGGACTCAGCAAGCATAGGGTACCTCTTATAGACTCTGGGGGAGAACTCTAGGACCTCCCACCCTCGGCGTTCCCTAAGAACCCTGAGACGGCCCCGCCAGTCAGGCCATGGACTTACCGCCAGTTCTTGGTATGCGGAGGCCCTTCTTCCAGCCTCAGCAGGGCATAGCGCGCAGCGCTCAGAGACAGGCCTCGAATCCCATCGCCCCACTCCTTCTCAGCCCTGCAGATGCCACCACAAGACACTGAGCCCCTGGTTCCCTCCCTCCCCCTCTCTCCCTCCCTCTTCTGCATGTTAAGTGAGTACTTTACTGTGGAGCTGCACTCCTAGCCCTGGACCCAGGGGTTTCTATGTGAATACAGGCTGAAGGAAGGCCAGGCCCAGAGTCACAGCCCCTTAACTACAGACCAAAAAGCAAAGCTGGCCCTGACTGCCATCGCCAACCCAGCACTCAGCCCATTCTAACCATTCAGGAGGCACAGGCAGAGCTGTCCAGGCGATTGCCAGGCTGGCCAGCAGCCCTCACTCACCCTTGGTACTCGATGTACTTGTAGATCATGCCTGCAATGAGCATGGCGACTAGAGCGTAGTACCAGGAGGAGACAAACATGAGAGCCAGGCAGAGACTCATGCCTAGAAAAGACAACGCCCTGGGCAGGCGATGAGAGGGTAAGAGTGGGGAATCCAGGCCACAGTCTGTCCCACACTCTGCTGGCCCTTACAGGTCCCAAGTCACAAGCTGGAACGTGAGAAGCAGGCCAAGTGTGCGGAGAATCCCCCTCATAGTATTTCAGGAGCAAAGGCCTGGGAAACTCAGATGTCTTCTAAGAAGGGTCTCATGGCTTCCCCAGGAGGGCCAATGATCAAGGGACTTGCACCAGGGATCCAGCAGGCACTCACCAGTGATAGTATTTGAATCGGGGCCGCCAGTTGGGGGTCCTCAGAAGCGTCTGCACAGCACAGGCCAAGTTCACAAACAGGTAACACATCAGAAAGAACCTGTAGGACCGGGAGGCAGCTGGAGCACAGGAGCTTCCTTGGTATCTCTAGGCACCTGAAAACAGGCTACACCTGACCCAGAAACTGACCCACACCATGGCTCCTATCCCCCAGGCACCCACTCCTATGGCCCGATGCAGATGGCAGTATCGAGAAAATGCCCTCAGAGCCAAGTGGCAGAGGATGGGGAAGTATTCACCAGCAGAGCGGTGAGAAAGGAGCCAAGTCCAGGTATAATGAGGGGAAGGTTGTAACAGGACTGTCGAGGAATGCCAGGGGACACTCCATGGGACAGAATGGGGGCTGTCAGGAAAACATGACAAAGACTATATAATTTTGTTCTGAAGAGACAGAGGCTGCTGTGCTGCGTGTGTAGTACATGGGCAAGGCAGGCTGTGTGAGCCCTTCTGAGGAGTCAGCTAAGGAAGAGAGGGGACAGGCCTTCAAACTCCATCCGCAGTGATGAAGAGAATGGACAGAGGGAGGGAGATATCAGGGGGCAGGAACTCCCATGGGGGAGTAAGTCCCAACATGGGACTGCCAGCAAGAGTCACATGACAGAGGATGCCCTATTTCCTTTAGCTTAGGCAAGAAAGACACCACTCAAGATGCCTACAGCAAGAATAGCTTAGCTGAGCGGCAGTGGCGTACGCCTTTAATCCCAGACACAGGTGGATCTCTGTGAGTTTGAGGCCAACCTAGTCTACAGAGTGAGTTCCAGGATCGGCTCCAAAACTACACAAAAAATCCTATCTCAAAACCAAGAATCAAACAAAACAAAACAAAAAACCAAACCAAACCAACCAAACAAACAAAAACAAAGTATAGCTGAGGTATGCACTTTTGTGGGGAGCTGGGAGCGCTAGGGTAACAGGAGAACTCGGATGTGACCAGTCTGGCTGGGGACAGGGCTGGAGGCTGCTCAGGATGAAGGCAGCCCTGTCAGGTCTGTAAGCCGAGTGTGTAAAGCAAAGCCCCTTTATAACTGAACGAGGACGGGCCATCAGCCGTGGGGCAGAACGGGTGAGGGCCCCAACATGGGCATAGGTGAGTATAGAAACCAAACTGCCTCGGAGATCCCTAGGAAGCATGCTGGCCACCACACCTGAAAGGCGCGAGCACACTCATCTCCTCAGCTCACAGGACACTGAAAAATAATGATGGGGCAGCGAGGGCTTGGCTAAGGCAACCAGGTGCTCGCCCTCTTCAAAGCCGGCATCTGCTGTCCTTCTGCTCCCATGGGCATAGACAGGGTCTGTTGGTTTCTTCAGCCTCTGTGGATGTACCAGGCTGGCTTCTGGGTAAACAGACCTGCTAGCTCCCCCTTAGTCCAGCCCATCTCCCAGTGGCACCCTAGACACCAGGCAGGACCAATGGGAGGTGCTGGGGTCTTTGGCTGATGAAGGAGCTTTCCCCAAGACTACCCCTTGCCTTTCCCCCAGCTCACATGGACAGAATGGGGGCCACCATGTCCAGAGAGGCAATGAGGATGCCCAGCTCAGCGATGAGTGCCGTCAGGAGGAGTGCCCACGTTGGCTCGCCATTTGCTTTCCCATGGCCAAACACCTGCGGGCACCAGAAAAGGAGCTGTTCCTACCACCTCCACTGCCCACATCTGCAGCCCCCAGTCATCCCACTGGTCCCAGCCCTATGCCCATGTCACAAGTTTCTCCAACTCTGCTCTGCTCTGGATGAAGCACAGACAAGCCACAGACTCTGGGTCTAATCAACACTGCTAACAGCAAACAGGGTCAGAGAAGCTCTCAGCAGCTCCTTCTGGATGACTGCCAAGGCCTGGGCCAGTGTAGCTAGCCACGCTGCATCTGAATCTGCCCTCCCCTTGCCAGGATGAGGGGCCAAGAGCATCAAGGCTGTGGGGCACACAGAAGGGCTTACCCGGAGGAAGGGGATGATGTTATCCTTGGCAATGGCTTGCAATAAACGTGGCGCCCCAGTAAGGCTCTGGAGGCCAGCACCACATGTTGAGAAGAAGGAGCCGATGACAATGACCCAGGGCGAAGGCCAGGCCAAGGTGCCCACCACCAGGTTCCTGCTGACGCCATCACCGTACCTGCAGAGGCCAGGCTCAGACCATGCTCCTGATGGGAAGCCCTCTAAGCCCTGGGTGGGGCCTCAGGGAGAAAGGCTGAGAGGAAGGACTCTAAATGCTAGTGGAGGCCAGTTGCCAGCCCTGGACTTTGCATCTTTGCCCTTTAACTCATCCTTGATGGTAACATCACCATCAGCTCAGAGGCAAAAGTCATGGAGAGTCCTGACCTACCTGGTTACATAGATTTTTACTAGAGTCAACTGCCTGAGATGTGTGAGGCCATGGGTGGTGAGGGATGGGCTGGAGCGAGGGCAGAAAAAGCCAACAGGGAGGGGCATGGCTCACTCACTTGTCCCGGAGCACGACACCCTCAATGCAGGCGCCAAAGAGAATCACGCTGCTGAAATCTGGGCTGTATTAAGGAAACTAGGTGTCTACCAAATTGTAGCCCCAATTCATTCCCCACACAGCGCCCTAGAGACCTTCCCAGCCATAGCCTTGACCTGCAGACATCAGAAGGTCCCGTGGTGTACACATGCAGTCTCAGTGGTGTGCAAGGACGGTAAGTACCATGCCTGTGTGAGTGTGGTGTGTCCGCACACACTGCCTGGCAATTTATATACAAAGAAGTCCCTCCTGACACCTGCCCTACAATGCCACGTAAGGATACACACAAGTGAAGTGGTAACAATGGCCAGGATGGTTCCCACTGGGATAGACTTCTGGGCATCACGGAGGTCCCCAGAGCGGTTTGAGCCAGCCATGATGCCTCCAAAAAACAGACAAGATTCTCTCAGGGAGTCTCTAGATTTTGGGGTAGGGTTAAGCATGTGGGCATGAAGACCTTACCTGTTACAGAAGGGAAAAAGATGCCAACCAGGACAGTGAAGGATGTGGCAATGTCAGCCACCACATACAGGGACAGGTTCTCCTTCAGGCCAAGGGTGTCTGTAGAGGGCAGCCCATGCTTCTCCACGACCTCACCCTTCTCCAGGTAAGTACTCCAAAGGTTTTCTGTAGAGGCAGGAGCATTACCACTATAGCACCACTGGTGTCCCCAGAGAAGTCTGGGGCAGCCCAGCAAGATCCTACAGATGCAGGGGAGCTCGGGGAATTCTGGGGACAGCCTCAGCACAGTGACTATGGAGTCTTCCATAGGACTGCTTTGGCCAGAGAGGATGCTGTCCTGTTACAACTATAACAGATAAAGGTGACCGAACCTTCGTCACTACTGCCCGACTCTCAGACAGAGGCCCTTTATGATTCTTGTGGGAACATCCCCCACTGCATCAGGGGCTGGTAGCCAGGCAAAAGGAATGCCAGAACTTTACAGGGTTCACTGTGGGCCTGGGACTTTGGCCAAACAGGCTCCGTTCACCCTAAATTCAGCTACAAGGAGCCAGGCTAAAAGGACACCACTGAGCAGGGAAAGCCGCCAAGCCTGCCCCGCCTGCCTTGATCTGGGCGTACAAGGACAGCTCTGTGTTTTGTTTTGCTGCTCAGCCTGGGGACTGGGGGTATGGTGGGCTTAGGAGACCAGAGGGAGGACCCACCCTGGAGCACACCAGCAGCTGCCCCAGGTATGCCAGGGATTTCGGTCACGTTGTTGAGCAGGAAGTAGGGGTCACAGGAGTCAGCAGTAAGGTTGGGGCTATGGCAGAAGAAACTCCACAGCCTGGTGGCCACTGTCTCATTGTCCACCGTAACCGTCTTGGCACAGATGTCAAACTGGTCCCGAGACAGGGTCCTATTGCCCAGCATGCATACCCTGCAGGGAGAGAAGCACTGGCACCTGCTCGGTTGGAGTCCCAGCCCGTTCCCACCCAGCAATCTGAGGGATACACAGAGCATCAGAGGCTTAGAAAGGGTGTCAGCACAATGACTGGACAAATGCCCTAGCTACTTACGGAAACACAGGAGGGTCAAAAATAGACTTGATGCCTCCAGCGTAAATGGAAAGGATGGAGATGATCACACAGGCCAGGAAAAGTGAGGCAAATTTGTTCACATACTTGACACCAACAAACACCACCAGAGTCATAAAAGTCAGGAAAATGGTCCCATACACTCGCATGTTATTTAAGGTGGCACTTGACACGTCGTGAGTGCCCGACGGGTGAAAGATGGCAGCTGGTGGAGCAATGTAGGTCTGCAACAAGAAGTTCAAGGCTTCTGTCTGGGGACTGAAACCGTCATTTGGTTTTCTTTTTAAAAGTGTGTCTACAAGAACCCAACCGTAGAAGACCAATAGTGTATGAAATGTCCAGAAGAGCAAATCCACACAGAGAGAGAACACAGACTAGTGTCTGTTAAGGGATGGGAAGAAGGGAGATTGACTAATTACTAATGAAGTTTCTCTTAGAATAATGAAGACGTTCTAAACTGATTCTGGCAGTGGTTACATCCCCAGAGCATCCTGAAAACCAAGAACTTTGTACATTTTCTTCTTTCTTTTCTTTTTTGACAGTATCTCACTATGTAGCTTTGACAGTTCTGGAATTCACTGTGTAGACCAGGCTGCCCTTGAAGCCACAAAGATCCACCGCCTCAACCTCTTGAATACTGGGATTAAAGGTGGCACCTTCACACCCAGCATATATATATGAAAGGTTTTGCTATGTAGGTCAGACTGACTTTAAACTTTAAACTTACAATATCCTGCTTTAACCTTCTGAGTTCTAATGTTAAAGAAAAAACATTTAAGCTGGGCGGTGGTGGCACACCTTTAATTCCAGCACTTGGGAGGCAGAGGCAGAGGCAGGCGGATCTCTGTGAGTTCGAGGCCAGCCTGGTCTATAAGAGCTAGTTCCAGGACAGGCTCCAAAGCTACAGAGAAACCCTGTCTCGAAAAACCACAAAAAAAAAAAAAAAAAAAGGAAAAGCATTTATTTATCAGGATGGAGGTCAGAGTAGGAATTGCAGGAGTCGGCTCTTGCCTTCCATCATGTGAGTCCCGAGGACTGAACACTAAGCCATTCACTGGCCCGAGCCGGACACTTTTTGAATGAGTAATGAATTACTTACCATGCATGTTGTAGTTCAACAAAACCAGTATTGAAAGAAAGGGAAGGCAAGGAATGGAAGAAAAGGAGATACAGACACAGGTGCCAACCTAATAAAGATGGTATCGGATTATACCAATAACCCAGAGAACAAAGTAAACCTCCAGAAGCCCATATAATTACATGGTTGAAGAAACAAATACACTGGGGAAAAGGGACACATTTCCTTATAGATAACATCTCCTCCCAAATAACACAGAAGAAATGTGAGAAACAGGAAATAAAAACTCAGATCTAGACAAAAGGTCCTGGCTTCTGGCTGGGAGTACCACACAGTGTGTCTAAACATCTATTCTCTGGACCTCCAAGGGGGCACCTGTCACCCTGTGACACTCTCCTCATGTCACTGTGCTTCCCCCACGGTTTCTCTCCCATTGGTGTAAGCATGCATTGGTGAGTAGGGGCTCTGGGTCTGAGTCGGCACCCATGGGATTCAAGCGCCTCCAGATAGCAGTCTATGGCTGTTCACTCTGATTTAAGGACAAGGAGAAAATAGATCTAAAGGATCCCGGCAGGCACAGAGTCTGGGGGAGACAGAGCCATCAGGGCCCACAAAAGTCTAGGAGGCAATCTCTCTGTCACCATCAAGATCAGCCTAATCCAACATTTGGCAGACCCTGAGCCATGGCCCAAACAGTGTTTAGATAGGAGGAATATCCAGGTCAAGTTGAAGGCCTCTTCCCTGCTTGGCCCAAACTAGCACAGGTTTAAGGGGGAAAAGATCTGAGCAAAGTTCCTGCTCCCTTGAGGCCTCCAACAGAAAACCCCACACCCTGATGATCAGGGAAGAGGGAAGTACTAACAGCCTCTAGAGTCTACAGAGACTGTTCACCACTAGGTTAACCTAGGCCCTGCACAACTCACCAGCAAGATCTCAATGGCCCCTAGGATATACATGGCCGCTGCAAATGTCGTCCCCAGGTAGAAGCACAGGCCCACGGCACCTCCAAATTCTGGTCCCAGTGAACGGGAAATCATGAAATAGGAGCCACCAGCTATGATGGAGAAAGTGTACACAGGTTAAGACTGGTTCTTCAAGCCGGGTGGTGGTGGCGCACGCCTTTAATCCCAGCACTCGGGAGGCAGAGGCAGGCGGATCTCTGTGAGTTCGAGGCCAGCCTGGTCTACAAGAGCTAGTTCCAGGACAGGAACCAAAAGCTACGGAGAAACCCTGTCTCGAAAAATCAAAAAAAAAAAAAAAAAAAAAAAAAAAAAGACTGGTTCTTCAGTGAGATCTCCCTCACAGGGAACCTGCACAGCCACCCAAAAGAACAAAGACTGCGTTTCTCTTTAGCAGATCAGGGCAGCACCAGCGTCTTGTCCAGGCCTGCCCCGAGTCTTGGCTTCTGTTAGGATCTAGCACCCTAGAAAGCAGGCAGTCAACAAAGAGCTCAGAGACAGTGGTCCAACACTGCCATTAAGTCCTCTCTGCTGAAAGTCTAATAACAGGCATCAAAAAATGCAAAAGTGATCAGTCTCTTTTATGTTGCAAACCCACCTTAAGGACTCCCCTAAATGAAGAATCGAGGTGTCTCAGACTGTCATGACAATACAACGGATGGGGGTGGGGGAAAGGCTGATGTAGTGGCATGTGCCTATAATCCCAGCTCTTAGGTGTCAGAAGCAATATCACTTCAAGTTCAGAGCCAGCCTGGTCTACATAGAGAGTTTCTGACCAGCCAAGGCTAGCTACATGGTGAGACTCTGTCTCAAAAGACAAAACAAAACAAGCAAACAAACAAAAAAACCCCAAAAAACCCAAGAACAAAATACACTGTTGAAAATTAATCCATAAACAGGAGACGATTCCATAAACTGATTATATCCTGCGTAACCTGCTTTCAAGAAAATTCCAAACTTGGGGAAATGTGAATGGTATACACATGGAGAGAGACTAACACTTTGTAAGCACCTAAAGCCATGCATGTTCAAAAGCCAGCACTAATAACCTCAGTCAGCCTGGTGAGGGTATGGGTGCTTTTGATTTTCCATTCCGCTTCCTGACCATTTAAGCTCTCTTATAGTAAATACGCATTGTTCCTTCTTGGGAAGGGCACACTACTTTTATAGTGACAAAACACAACAGCAGCTTCAAATTCTGTTGAGCAGAAAAGCTCCCAGGAGGCACTGTCTTAGAGGCAAGGATGTCACTGCTCAGATCTTAGAGGCCCCCTGCCAGAAAATTCCCTGGGAAGAAGGGTTAATGGAGGACAGCAGGCAGATCTAGGTAGATTCCGAGCCATGTTTCTTACAACGGGCCCACAGGTGGCATTTACTCACCTGGAACCACACCATTGGTGGCAATGGCACTCATGGAGATGGCTGTCAGCAGGGTCTGTAGGAAGGAAGGCCTGGATGAGCAGCTCGGCTGGGTGGGCTCTGGGGAGCAGCACGGCCCGCTCCCAGCCCGGCTCCAGCCCCCAGACACTCACACAGCAGCAGCAGATGAGCACTATGAGGAGGGCCTGCAGCACACCCGCTGTGCCCACCATCCAGGTCAGCCGCAGGAAGAGGATGACCCCGAAGATGTTCTGCAGGCAGGGAAGGTACACTCCCATGAGGGTGCCCATGCTGGGTGCCTAAATGGGCAGGAGGGGAGGGTGCACACGGCATCAGAGAGGTCCAGATACGCCACAGGAAGGACCCAGTCACTCAGCAGCCTCTATACCTGGGATCCAGTGGAACACAGGAGGCAGGAGCAGAGCTAGGCTATTTCTGCAGGCTCTCCCATAGGAAGACAGTTCAGACTAAGAAGGTATGAGACCTGATTTTTCTTTTCTTTTTGTTTTGCTTTTCGGGACAGGGTTTCTCTGTGTAACAATCCTAGCTGTCCTGCAACTCACTCTGTAGACCAGGCTGGCCTCGAACTCACAGAGATCCACCTGCCTCTGCCTCCCAAGTGCTGGGATTAAAGGCGTGTGCCACCACCGCCCAGCTTCTTTTAAATCATTAGGTATGTGTGTGGGTGCAGCATGTACACACACCTACACGTTCATGTGACAATGCTCAGACTCAAGCCATTAGGTGTGTGCCTTAAGTGCTGTTACCCACGCAGTCATCTGGACAGACAAGCCCCTACTGTCTTATGTGTAAGGCTCTAAACCTTAGTCCACCCCCCACACACACACCAAAGGCTTGCCTCTTTCCCTTCTTCAGATGTTCATTTGTTCATTTGCTTTTGAGATAAGTTCCTGGTTGACCTGGAACTCTCTATGTAGACCAAGAGAGCCTGGAACTTCTGATGATCTTCCTCACTTAGCCTCCTGTGTCCTAAGATTATAGACGTGCGCACTATTTCTGGTTCTCCTCTTCTTGGTTTTTGCTTTTGGAAACAGGGTCTCACTCTTTGGTCAGGCTAGCCTGGGATTCACTATGTAACCACGCTGACCTCAAACTTGTGGCGATCCTGTCTCAGTCTCTGGGGTGTTGAGATTACAGGAGTACACTGCCGCACCTGGCTTCTGACTTCTGCTCAACTTCCTGGAAGTGGAGCCCTTCTCACCTGTCCTCAATATGCAAGCCAAAGCTCAGAATGTTGTCGCTGCTCTCTCTCTCTTTTTTTTTTTTTTGTTTTGTTTTTCGAGACAGGGTTTCTCTGTGGCTTTGGAGCCTGTCCTGGAACTAGCTCTTTCTTTTTTTTTTTTTTTAGGCCCTGCTAATAAAAGGAACTAGCTCTTGTAGACCAGGCTGGTCTCGAATTTTTTTGGTTTTTTAAGACAGGGTTTCTCTGTGGTTTTGGAGCCTGTCCTGGAACTAGCTCTTGTAGACCAGGCTGGTCTCGAACTCACAGAGATCCGCTTGCCTCTGCCTCCCGAGTGCTGGGATTAAAGGCGTGCGCCACCACGGCCCAGCTGCCCTCCTTCTCTCTGATCCCCATCTCCAGCTTAGGTAGACGGAGTTCTGCCTTGCTGGCCTCGAGGCGGCTTGGACACTAGCCTGCTTTGTACTGGTAATCGGGGACACTGGATGGCGCCTCCCGTGCCCGCCAACCTCTGAAAACCAAGTCCAAAGCCATCATTCCTGTTGAAAATCCTCTGCACTGCCCTCTATCGGAGTATGGGGCATGTGGTCCAGACTCCTCGGCTCTGGCCACTGGACACAGCCCATCACCTCCCCTGTCAGGTGCAGTTTTGAACTACATTCCTCTGGACTATACACCAGTATGTCCACGACCGTATTTAGTAGACTTGGCTTGTGCGATGGCTATTCTTGGTTGTCGACTTCACAACTGGTATTCACAAAAATGCAAATGTCTGGGCACACCTGTGAGAGATTTTCTTTGTTAATTAAATCATCAGGAGCGGGAAGACCCACTTCAGATCTCTGTGGTGGGAAGATCCACCTTTAACCTGGGCCACACCTTCAGCAGGCAGCCTATGTAAGGACATGGAATAAAGAAGCTTGCTCTCTTGTCTGCTTGCTCTCACTCTCGCTAGCAAGTCCATTCCTTCACTGGCACCAGAGCCTGCTTCTTCAGGGTCCCAGCATACACTGAAGACCAGCTGAGACATCCAGCCCTGTGGACTGAACAACTACTGGATTCTTGGACTTTCCATTGGTAGACAGCCACTGTTGGACTAGCTGGACTACAGCCTGTAAAGCCAATCTAGTAAATCCCTTTTTATATGTGTGTGTATTTATTTATATTTATACGTATATTTATATATGTGTGTATATATACACACATACATGTATATACATTCATATTCTTTTTATATATATTCGGTATATATATATATATATATATATATATATATATATATATATTCTGTATATATATTCTTTAAGTTCTGTTCCTCTAGAGAACCCTGACTAACACCGTTTACTTACTGTTCTAACACCACCAGGCCCAACAAGTCCACCCAAAGTGCTCCTGAACCCAGTGAGTGGTGCCTTCTAAGTCCCTTCCTGCTTTGGGAGTTTCACAGACAGAACAGAGCAAGTGAGAAAGCTCTAACATACAGGCCGGCAGTTTCTCGACTCTGGAAGGGCAGCTGAGGGGCTACCCAGGAGGCCGTGAGAGAGGTGGTGTGTGCAAAGGCAACAGTGACACAACCCAGGGCAGTGGGGTCCTGAGAGCATCCACAGAACCCCAGCAGATCCTCCTCTGCCCTAAAGCTGGGGCCTGAGGATCTTCAAAAGAGCCCGAGTAAGAACAGAAGCTTGCGTATGCCATCCTGCACAAGGCTGTATGGGTGAGAGATAAACCTTGTTTTGGGTTCTGGTGCCTTTCTCGGGGGACATCACCTACAGGATGGTGATAGTAGCAAGAGCTCCTATTCTTACCCCAGCCTAGGCTGAGTCACTCTAAAGGGCAGTGTGGGAAAGGGCCGGACAGGAAATGCTTTTTGCATCCCTAAATAACCCCTGGCAGTCTCAGAAGGTCACTGGGTTAGAGCAGAAGTGGCTGCCAGAGAGAAGAGGCTGACTTTCAGTTCTGGCACGGTCTGGTTGGAGGCCCACCCTCCCTGATTCAAGCCTTCTTTTCTGAGGCCCATGGCTCCCTAGCTCCTATTAGATTTAGCCAGAGTCCTCACTCCATGGGTCAGCCGCGGGGCTAGGACTGTTAGCTACCTTCTTGTATCATTACTATACTAGGATCAGGTACATTGGGTGGCTGAGCATCTTCACAGGCTCCTAATTAAGCCCAGAACCAAAGCCCCTTACAAACTCAGGTTTTCCCCCACAGGCCTTTCTTGGTTTTTTATTCCCAGTCACCAGCTCCCAGGCATTGCCCAAGGATTCTACTAGCACCAAGCAATACTCTTTGGACGTTGAGACTGCTCCTATGTAGGGCTGGGTAGGGATGACTAGAGACAGGCAGAATTCTCGCTATCTTTTTTGCTTGTTTGTTTGTTTTTCAAGACAGGATTTGTCTGTGTAGCCCTGGACTTCCTGGAATTCACTCTGTAGACCAGGCTGGCCTTGGACTCAGACCCGGGGTGCTGGGACTAAGGGCACATGCCACCACCGCCTGGCTGAATTTTTGCTGTCTTAGTTCAGAACATGCCAACAAAATCACAACCAGCAGAACAAGGTGGAATCACGTCTAGACCACCTCAAGACACCAGCTGCCCTCTCTGAAGAGGGGGCTGACTTGCATTAGCAGAAGATAAAGGATACACTTTGGCTTGGCTAACTTTCCTGGACCCCCCTCAGCAATGCCCACATCTCCATAAGCAGTTCTGAAGCCAGTAATCTGGTTTATTTCAACTAGGAATTACTTTGGCTTGTGTTTACTGCCAAGGAGAATGCGGTAGCGGGCTCAGACAGACCCCCATTCCTTCCAAGCACAGCTGCTTGCCCAGACAGCTCTGGGAAGGCTGAGGCACAGCCAATCTGCCTGCGTTAGCCCCTTTAAAATCACCAGGACTCCAGGTATGTACCACCAAACCCGACTTCCGTCTCAAAGATTTTTTTTTGTGAAAATAATATTCTAGACCCAGAGTTCATTCTTCGATCTGCCCGCCTCTGCCTCCTGATATTAAAGGTGTGCACCACCACGGCCCGGCCAACCTGGGTCCACCTGAAAACTGTGTTTCATCTGCCGACAGTTAGGAACAAGGAGCTACTGATCCTCATGTTGCTTTTGAGGTTCCTTTGGCCCTCTGCTCCCAGGAGCTCCTCTCGGCTCTTAGCCTCTGAAGTCTCCTTCAGCTTAAGGCACTCAGTTCTCACCCTGTGTGCCCACCGCCCACTGGTCCAGGTATGCTCAACACCCCAGAGGGAAACATCTATTTCCAGCATCTAAATCCATGGCACTCTGGCTCCCCAGATGCAGCCCTTCTGCTGACACTGACTTGCTCACCTTGACAGCTCTCCGACGGGCACCTTCCCCGCTCTCGGCTTCCTCATGTTCCTTGGCTCCTTGGGTGAGGTTGGTGTAGCTGACAAGCTTGCCCAGGAGAGAAGACACCTTTGGGCGTATGTCCAGTTCCTCCTATAAACAGAGCCACGGGGCAAGATGGCAATAGGCCAGGCCAGGCCAGTGTCAGGCTACCTGTGTGTAGCCAGCAGCCTGGCTGCTGGCCTAGTGCCAAGCCCTGAGGCAGGCCTGGACTTGATCCCAGCTCTTGCCTGGGGAAGCCCAAGCCAGCTAGCTGGGCAGGTGTGGGCACCACACCCCAGAAGGCAGCACTCAAAGGCCCAGCGGCTGCTTCTCTGCCCCACCTTGGCTGTAATCACTGCCAGCTCATTTGTGAAAACCACTCGCCTCAGGGGAGAAGGAAGGGCAGGCCCTGCTGGCGGGCAGGCCCTGCTGGCAGACAGACAGACTGTACACTTCATCCTGCCTGCTTGGCCACTTTGAAGCTATGGCTGCGTCTCTGGGATTCACATTTATCTTAACACACACGTGTGCGCAAATGTGTATACACACACACACACACACACACACACACACACACACACCACCCAGGTTACATCCGGAAAACTGAGAAAGACAAAGGAGGGATATCTGGAACAACTGCAATCCATTAGTTGTCTGAACCCTCACCTGTCTGGTGTCCTCAGGCCCTAGTCTATGAAAAACATACTCATCTCCAAGGGAGGATGTCTGTTGTCCGCCTCCCCCTCCTCTTCAGGTGGGGACAGATCACAGGACTTGTAGCACTCAAGGGGTCGAAGGTTTCCCTGCCTCTGTGGCCTTAGCACTGGGGCTACCACCTGTTGTGATGCTCCCTGCCACCTTTCTGACCCTGTAACACGGGGAGTCTGGCTGGGAGTGGTGAGAGACGATGGAGGTTCTTTGGATGTGTGGAGTCTGAGAAGCCTACAGGTTCTTGGCTGTGAAGCAGATTAATGTACAGGCTCAGGGTTTAGGAATCTGAACCACGTCTTAAGTCCAGATCTTATTTCTCAGCTTGGGTCTGCAGAGAAAAAAATCCTGGTGAAAGGCAGAAATGTGGGAACCTTTCCAGAGAAGTGTGCACCAGAGCTACAGCTACGGAGGGCAGAGTGAGCGAGGAGGAAGAAGAGGCCTCTGTATCCAGAGGGGAAAGGGGTCGGAAGAGCCAGCTAGAAATGAAAAGAAAGATTCTATCCACAGCAGACAGCAGAGCCATGGGCTGGGAAAAGCCCGGGGTACGGAGGGGGAAGAAAGTGTGAGGAAGTAGTCGCCTTGGTGAGGGGCACAAGGAAGGCGAAGGTGAATGGCCCTGAAGATGGCAATGGAAGTAGGGTTGCGAGGGTCTCAGAGGGGCCAAGAGAACCACAGCCTGGCTTAGCTGAGCGGTCTGGAGAAGCCCCTGCCAATTGCCCACCTGTCCACCGCACCTGAATGGTTCCCCCAGATACCTCAAACAGTGCCAGGTTCCTGTCATAGTAGTCACTTCCTCTGGAAGCTTCCAAAGGGCAAAGGAAAGGGCTGTTCTCTCTGTGGTTACTCTGTCCTGTGGAGAGAGAGGGAAAGTGAGTTGCTGCCTCCCTGAGTCCCAGCCTATACTATACCCCACCACAGACGGCCACAACCCACAAAACAGCACTGCACGTCTTAGCCAGGAGGCTGAGAAGTCACAAATACACCGTCTCTCTAAAACATTTTTGGAAGCCATAGCTTTTAAGAAACCCTGACACACACACACACACGAAAGAAAAAAAGAAAAAAGAAAAAAAAAGGATGGGCGGTGGTGGCGCACGCCTTTAACCCCAGAACTCGGGAGGCAGAGGCAGACAGATCTTTGTGAGTTCAAGGCCAGTCTGGTCTACAAGAGCTAGTTTCAGGACAGGCCCGAAAGCTACAGAGAAACCCAGTCTCGAAAAGAACAAAAAAAAAAAAAACCACCAACAGAAACCAAATTAAGAAAGAAAGAAAGAAAAGCGATGTTGAGCTTCCATTTTCTCATCATACACTTCTCAGCCTTCTTGAGGGACCATAAAGAAGGCACCAGGAATCAAATCTCAGGGCATCATTCTCTGTAGAAAAGCCCACATTACCACACTAGCGCCAAGTGTACTTGAAGGGCGGGGCCTGCTGAGGAGGCGGGGCCTGCCCAGAACCAACACTGAGACCCCACCTTCCTTCTTCCCACAGATCTGTAACACCTAGAGTGCCAGACACCAATCTGCCATCCAGGAAGATGAAACCACACAGAGTTCCTTTCGCTGCCATGGCCCCATTAGGGGCCAGCTAGCTACCCCACCATGCACCGCGTGAGGTGTCCCGGAGGGTAGCCCAGAGCATGCTGGGAGACGGGGCCAATCTCACATAGGTACACAGGAGCCAGAAACAGCCATTGGGAAAGCCAGGGCACGGGATGAATCTTGGACTGAGCAGAAGCTATGTAGGAGCATGGAACTGCATTGGGGGCGGAGGTGTCACCCGTTGGCCAGATCCAAAAGGAATCCCTGAGTTCAGGAGTCCGAGGGTTCCGGTTTGCTCCAGGACAGATTAAGAAGCCTACTGCAGGCTCCACTCACTTCTCAGACTGGTGAAAATGTGCCTCATCAACCAGAAAACCTCCCAGCAAGGAGGGAGTCTGCGCGAATTCGTTTTCTGCTATGTGTCGGGATGAACCCACAAACTCATGGAGCACTATGGGGAATGCTGTCAAGGGGCCACAACCACATTCTCCAGCCCCTCCTTCTCCTAGGCTGAGCCCAGGCTGGCCTCAAGCTCGTGCCAATCCTCTTGCCACAGCTTCTTAAGTATTTTGATTAAAAATATAAGCACCATGCCCAGCTCTCACACCCTTCCTTTTTATATATGTGTGGTGTGTTTGTGTGTGCGCAAACATGTCTACTTAGTATAGAGACCAACGTCAACATCAGGTGTATTCCTTTCTCACTTGCCATCTTATTTTTTTGAGACAGGGTCTCTCACTAAACCGAGAGATCACCAATTCAGCTAGACTGGCCAGTCAGCAAGCTCCAGGGATCCTCCTGGCTCTGTCTCCCCAGTGTTGGGATCATAGAAGGTGCATGTGCCTGGCTTTGTACACCTGGTTCTCTGCCCACATTTGGTGATCACGTAGACCAATGGCATCGTAGGTCAATGCCAAAGCAGCAGTCATTTCAATCCACCAAGTAGCGTTAAAGCTTGGTGGGGTCAGGTAGTTCCCCAGACACTCTGTGGCATTTGCGACTTCCGTGCTCATTCAGGAAGGAGAGGGAATCATGAGGAAGGAAATGTCAAAATTCAGTCACGGTTGCCATTTCCATTGACAACTCTTCCATGAGAAGCTCTGACAACAGAAACAACGCCACCACAACAAGAGCAACACAACAGAAATGAGAACAGCAGCTCCACAGCCCGTCTTCCTTCCTGCCTGCCTTGCACACTAGGAATTTCCATAAATTTATCCCTCAGATGCGGCCCTCTCCCCCTGGAGCTTTGCAGGGGGCACTTTCATTGCGTACTTCAGATCCCTTTGTGGAACGAGGCTGGGAATAAACATAAACGATTCTCAGTGCACACACTGTTGGCTGGCCTACCTCAACTGTTTCTAAGAACAATGGACGATTATTTAGAAACGGTAGATCGGTGGTTCTCATCTTCCTAATGCTGCAGTCCTTTAAGACACCACCTCATGATGTGGTGACCCCCAACCAGAAAATTCTTTTTGTTGCTACTTCATAACTGCAGTTTTGCTACTGTTCTGAACCATAATGTAAATATCTGTGTTTTCCGATGGTCTTAAGTGACCCCTGTGAAAGGGTCGTTTGATCCACAGGTAGAGAATTATCTCTGTAGACCTAGGCATGGTGGCACAAATCTGTAATCCTGTGAGGTGGTTGAGGGAAGAGCGTGAGTTCAAGGTCAATCCGGGTTACAAAGTGGTTTCCAGGGCAGCCTGGGCTGCAGAGTGAAAACAAACAAAACAGCCAAAGGACTAGGAATGTAGCTCAGTGGCAGAGTGCTTGCCTATTACGCTCAAAGCCCTGGGTTCGATCCCCAGTACCTCATGAAACTTGTGTTAAAAAAGAAACCAAAGGAAAAAATTCTACAAACTGCTGAGCAAGTACACACTAGTGACCCCTCTATGAACCAGCTGATCCCTTGTCCCTACAACCATCACTCGCAGATGGCTTGGACGTTCTAGAGGCTGTCTCTATTACCTGACCTTCTGGTATATGTCATTTACCCTCTTCCAGGAACAAGACAAGGCATGGCTGTGTGGTGAAGAGGGCCAGATGAGCTGTGGGTTCCCTTTTCACACTTTAGATCCCAGTCCATTTAGGGGGCACTCTGGGATAGAGTAAGATACCTCAGCATAGAAATGACCTCTGGGATATGTAGTTTGGCCACTGTGTGCATACCCCAGCCTCTGGGTGTTCGGAGGGCCAGCAATCTGGCTTTAATTCCTGCCTCTTGCCCTGTGTGACCCAAGGTAAACTGCTTACTCTCTCCGTACCCCTATCATTGTCTGTGAAGTAGAGGCAGGAACTCCCTCTTCCAACTTCCCTGATGCATCAGAAAAGGTTCTCTCTGGTTTCAGACACGGGGAAGGCACTCCTTAGATTCCACAAATCCTCATTTAAGGACCCCTCCCATAGGATATGAGAGGGTCTAAACAGTGCCTCAGATCTGTACTCCCCTAAACTTCAAGCTACCCGCCCTGGCCTCAGCTATTCCAAAAATTCCAAGGCAGGTTTAGGCATGCCTGCGTGCCAGGCTCAAGTTTTTCAAACATTACCTGAGACCCTCAGAGAACCAGATACAACTCAGGTCCGGGGCGTCCTGTGAAGCACACAGGTGTGTTCCTACCAGCAATTGTAAAAGTCCCAATGGCAGGGAATGACCTGGGTGATATTGTTGGTCCCTACATACATAGCTTCTACCTACAGTGCCCTTCCTTGACCTTCCAACTCCTACCACAGGCCACCTAGATGAGACGGCCTACTTTGGCCCCTCAGAGTAGAGGCGTGTGCTAGAAGTTGAGGGGTTTCAGGAGAGTTGGGCCTAAGTTAGTTCTGTGCTCTCTGACCCTTTGACATACCGGTTAAGAAGCAAAATCACTCACCAGGGTGCAGGGTATCCCCCATGCTGCAAACAAAGCCACAGTCTGGATGAAAAGGAGTAAGAGGAGGAGAAGAAGGGGGTGGGGTGGGAGGAGGTGGCCTAGCCTGGAGGGACCTGGCTGGACATAGCCAGCAGCCAGCATAGCTCCAGGTTACTCCGATCACCCTGTGAAGGACCAAGGCGGGACCAAGGCTTAGCACTGCCCACTGGTCCAGGCTAATGATGTGGCTCAGCACATCATCTGGGGACAAACGTCCTTCCAGGCCTAGGGGAGGAGGGAAACTGTTCTGACTCCTTGGACCAGGATAGAGGCAGTCAGGGACATTGGGCCTAGGGTTACTTACACACGGCTGTGAAGTCTGACAGCTCTCCACGACCTCAGGCAGCCCAAGCACTGGCCTGTACCACATCTACACGTGGCAGACAGGTGACTCTGCCATCATTCACATCAGGCACAGGCTACCCCAAGCATGTCACCATTACGGACCTATCAGATAGCCTCTGATAAAATCACCCTACATGTTTCTGTGACTGTCAGTCCCAGACACCACAGACATTTGTTATATCAATCAGAGCATCACGCTCCTCTCTGGCAGCCTTGCTGGAAACAGTAGCCATGAGGATGTCCCGACCTGACCCTGCCTTCACCCTGCGATACTCTGCCACACACATGTATTTGCACATGCCTACACAGCTCCACAGACACATATTCCCAGCGATGGTCACATTCCAAGTGTGTGTCAGGACTGGCCTTGAGGATCCTCCGGGGGTGGAAGATGGAGGAAGGGGCACCGCAAGAGGGGAAGGGTTCACCTCCATGGCCAGTCCTAGATCAAGGCACGGCACTTTCACATCCGGGTTTGAATCCCACTGGGAACCAGTTACATAACTCTTCGCCACCTCTCTTCACTTCTTTCTAAGTGCGAGTAACAGAACCTGTCCCATGGGGGAGGCTGGAGGATTAAAACGAGTTGCTTCATGTACAGTGCCTAGACAAGCTTGGCCCCGTGTAACTGCTCCCCAGAAGCCTGATGTACCGACAGATCTACACCCTGGCCAACTGAGGCCCTTCAAGGAGCACACCCTTCGCTCCTACCCGGCCAGAGCGCAGGGGTGGGGAGAGGACAAGAGAGGGGTGGTGAGTCACAGGGGAAGAAAGGATAACTCTCAAGAGGATGGGGGCGAGTCACAGAGAGCGAGGAAGCTGCAATCCAGGCTTCCGTTGAGCCTGGTCCGGGCCCGGGACGCACGTTCGGCACCAGCCTGAGCGAGGCAGCCTGCTGGCCGGCCTCCCCAGGCGGCCACGTCTGCAGCCCCCGCCCGTGACTCTCGGGGGAGGAGCTGGGGGTGCGGGCGGGTGGAGGATGACCTGGCTCGGGAGTCCCGGACCGACAAGACTCGTCGGTCTGAGCACTCGTGAAGCAAGAAAAGTGGAGTCCCGCATGGACGTGCTCGCGCGCGGTCCGGCGGCGCGAGCGGGTCCCGTGTAGACGCCCCCCGTCCCGGCCCCGGCCGAGCGCACCCTCACCGTCCGAGTCTTCCCGCTCGGCGCGCTCCCCGTAGTCCACCCAACTGAGCCCCTCGAGGTTGTCATAGTCGCCGCGTCGCGGCCCGTCCACCGGCACCACGGTGAAGTGAGGCATCGCAGCGCGCGTTCGGGCCGCTGTCCCGGCCTCCCAGCCGGCTGTCCCCGCGGCCCTGGGCCGCCCCGCCCGCTCGCATTCCACCCCGCTGCGCTCACTTCCTCCATCCGCCCCCCGGGCCGCCCCTCGGGGGCGGGGAGCAGGAGGGGCTCGGACCGGCTCCTCCCCGAGGCGGAGGGGGTGGGGGAGACAGGGTGGTGAAAGGACCCCCAAGAGAGTACTCAGGCTGCTGGAGGGTTGGGTTCCTGTGTGACTTTGGTTCAGGGGTTGCCCTCTCTGAGCCCTAGATGAGATACTTATAAAGTGAGGGAAAGTCGTTTCCACTTAATTTAGGGGCTTTTTGGCGGTAGACGGGGCGCAGGGTGCCCTGGCTCTGCGCCTTGGAGTTGATGAGTTCTCAATCACTATTCTGTTACTCAGCGGGAAGGGAAGGCAGGGCCCGCCCAGTGTCTCAGTGGCCACCCCTAACATCCCCGAGTCGCTCATCACCCTACATACACACTCGTCCGTTTCCATCATTTCTCGCTCGTGTTTCTGGTAGCCAAATCCCCGCGGACGCACAGTCTCTGCCCTCAGTCCTGCTGCTGCACCCTCTCCTCTGGAAGGCCGCTACACCCTCGGCAGAGGTGGCACCCGCCCGGCCCTGTTTGACACTTGAGGTTAGCCTAGCTATCTCATTTGAACTTGCTCCTTCACAGCCTCGCCTTCCGGCGGTTCTGCACCCCAAGCCCTTTCCTTTCTTGGTGCTAACTTCTTTCACATTCAGATAACTTATCTAGTTGCCTTTACTTCAGAATTTTTATCTTTCTGGGTTGTCCTTTCGGCCTCTTTTTCTCTCCCCTCCCTTCTTCTCTCCTATCAGAAAGCCTCAGGGCTCATCTTTCGAGTCTATCTCCATTCTTCTCCCCCTTTCTGGCTTGAACAGCCTTTAAAACGTGGGCTGTTCTGTTCGTAGGATCCATGCCGTCTGACGGCCGCTGTCCAATCCCAGCTCTAACTCGGTGGGTGGGCCGGCCTGCTCAAGGTCTACAAGCCCGGTAGGACCCTCCCCTCGCCTGGAGCAGTCTACCTTCTAACCCTGCTCAGCTTTTCTTGGCTGCTACCCGGCCTCCCTCTCCTCACCCTCCACTGCTTTCCAATCCGGCTTTTCTCTGCTCTCCGCATGCTGCGCTCTCTGCCATAGAGACGGATCAGTGTTTAAGAGCGTTTGAAGCGCTTAGGGCAGACCCAAATTCAGTTCCCAGTATCCACCCTATCAGGTGGCTCGCGGCTGACTGTAACTCCAGCTCCAAGGGATCCGATGCCCTCTGGCCTCCTCAAGCTCCAGCAAGCCGGAGTTCACACACACACACACACACACACACACACACACACACACACACACCAGGCATGGTGACACTCATCTTTTTATCGTTTTGTTTGTTTTGCTTTGTTTCTAGACAGGGTTTCTCTGTGTAGCCCTGGCTGACCTGGAACTCGCTTAGTAGACAAGCTGGCCTCAAACTCACAGATCTGCCTACCTCCCAAGTGCTGGGATTAAAGACATGCGCCACCACCACCCAGTGACAGCAAGGGCTCTTAAGTGTCCAGTCATCTTTCCAGCACCTGGTACTCACCTTTAATCTGAGCACTAGAGAGCCAGGGGCAGGTCCGCCTTGTCTATGTAGTAAGTCCCGGGGGGTGGGGGGGTGGGGGGGGTGGGGGGGTGGGGGGGGTGGGGAATAGAGGATTACAACAGAAACACTAACACCTGACTAATAAAAAATCCCAGAAAACGAAATTAAACTAGAGAACTCGGGAGGCAGAGGCAGGCGGATCTCTGTGAGTTCGAGACCAGCCTGGTCTACAAGAGCTAGTTCCAGGACAGGCTCCAAAACCACAGAGAAACCCTGTCTCGAAAAACAAAAAAACAAAAAAAAAAAAAAAAAAAAAGAAATTAAACTAGAGAAAAAAAAAGTTGCATTCTCAGAACTCATCAGAATGAGGAGGAGTTTGAGGACAGCCTGGGCTACATATAAAACCCTGTCTCAAAGAAACAAAAAGTGAATTCAAGATGTAGATCACTTGGTAGAGTGCATACTACTCAAGAAGGGGGCGTAGGAAGTGGTGCCTGCTTGTAATCTCAGCACTTAAGCCAGAGGTAGAGGTCGGAGGCTCAGAAGTTCAGAGTTATCCTTGGCTACATAAGGAGTTTGAAGCCGACCTGGGAATGAGCTTCCCGAACATTATACTAAGATAAAAACACTCAACATGAGTCACATAGCATAAGATTCTACCTGTAAGAAATACCTAGAAGTTGGGTGGACAGGAGGACCTCTGTAAATTTGAGGCCAGCCTGGACTACAGAGTGAGTTCTAGGACAGGCTTCAAAGCTACAGAGAAACCCTGTCTCGACAATACAAAAAACAAACAAACAAACAAAACCCAAACCAAACTAAAACAAAAGAAAAAAAAGAAATACCAAGAATACTCAGAGACAAAAATCAGATTGGCAGTTGAGTGGGAATGAAGGAAGGAAGCAGAGAGTAACTGGTTTTTTTCCTTTTTTTTTTAAAGATTATTTATTTATACAGTATCCTGCCTGTAGGCCAGAAGAGAGCCCCAGATCTCATCATAGGTGGTTGTGAGCCACCATGTGGTTGCTGGAAATTGAACTACTCTGGAAGAGCAGTCAGTACTCTTAACCGATGAACCATCTCTCCAGCCCGAGAGTAACTGTTTAATGGTACTTTCCTCTCATCATGACTAGAATATTATGGAACTTGGTAGAAAGAATGGTCATACAACCTGTGACTATATCAAAAGTTATTGGTGGGCTGGGGAGATAGTTTAGTTGGTAAAGAGCTTGCCTTAAATATTTAGTTTAGAATCACGCAGGCAGCAAGCCTCTGGGCATACCTGGGGGAGATTATCTACATTAGGATGGCCTCTAGTCTAGGAGGATGACGGCTTTGGTCCTGGACTACATCAGAAGAAAGCATTGCTAGGCCTGGTGGCATTCGCCTTTAATCCCTGCATTCTGGAGGCAGAGGTAGGTGAATCTCTGTGAGTTTGGGGACAACCTGGTCTACAGAGCAAGTTCCAGGATAGCCAGGACTGTTACACAGAGAAACCCTGTCTCGAACCACACACACACCCCCCAAAAAGAAGAAGAAAGCAGATTGAGTAGTATCATCTAGTTTCCTGACTGTAAATGCATTGTGACCAGCTCTCTCAAGTTTCTCCTGCCCCGTGACTGCTCTACCATGCTGGACTGTAGTGTACCCTGGAACTGTGAACTGAAGTAAATGATTCTTAAAATGCTTGTCAGGGATTTCCTGACAGCACGAAGGAAGTTAACAAGCATACCTTGCAAATATGAGGACCTAAGTTTAATTCCCAGAAGCTATATTTTTTTTAAAAAAATTCTGGGCGGTGGTGGTGCACACCTTTAATTACAGCACTTTGAAGGCAGAGGCAGGTGGATCTTAGTGAGTTTGAGGCCAGCCTGGTTTACAGAGTGAGTTTTAGCACAAAAAATACTCCAAAGCAGGGGCTGGAGAGATGGCTCAGAGGTTAAGAGCATTGCTTGCTCTTCTGAAGGTCCTGAGTTCAATTCCCAGCAACCACATGGTGGCTCACAACCATCTGTAATGGGGTTTGGTGCCCTCTTCTGGCTTGCAGGCATACACACAGATAGAATATTGTATACATAATAAATAAATAAATAAATAAATATTTAAAAAAAAAACTCCAAAGCAATAAACAAACAAACAAACTGTGATGAGCTTTGGTCATATATAAGATATAATATAATAGCATATAATGTGTAATATATTATATTAATATAACAACATATAATATGTAATATATTCATATAATTAATATTTTTTTAAAAAGCTGTGGGACTGGAGAGATGACTCAGCAGTTAAGAGCACTGGGTGCTCTTCCAGGGGTCCTGAGTTCAGTTGCCAGGACCCACATGACAGCTCACAACTGCCTGTAACTCCAGCTCCAGAGCATCTGACCCTCACACCAGTGAACATAAAATAATAAAATAAATTTAAAAAAAGCGAGATGCTATTTGAGACATCCAAAGCCTGCTGTAAGTGGGTTAATCTATTTTTTTTAAAGCATAGATATAAAAGGTTTTACTGTGTTGAATCCTAGGCATCTTCATTATGAGGAGTAGTTTATTAAGAAAGGAAAATGGAAGTGGGCTAGTGTGCTGTAGAAGGAAGCTCACAGGCTGGGTTTTGTGGTGTGAATGAGAATAGTCCCTATAAGCTCATATATAGTTTTTTGTTTGTTTGTTTTGTTTTTTGTTTTTTTTTTTCAAGACAGGGTTTCTCTCTGTAGCAGTCCTGGACGTCCACAAACTCACTCTGCAGACTGGCCTTGAACTCACAGAGATCCACCTGCCTCTGCCTCCGCAATGCTGGGATTAAAGGGTGTGCCACCTTGCCTGCTTCAACTCATATATCCTACCTCAGCCTGAGTCTGTGCTGTCTGAGGCCTACATTGCCACCAAAGACCACACTGATGTCCAGGATCTGGGCTTCCACCCATGGCCTTCTTGGTGCCCGAGGGCTATGCTGCTGCTAGGCCCATACAGACCTGAGTAACATGTGTTGCCTCCTGGGGCCGGGGTGTACGGGCCTGAGCTGTCTGTGGCCGTGACACAGACAGGACCTGTGTTGGTGTCCGAGGCTCCTGTAGCCGTCAATGGCAGTGCAGATGCCTGGAATCTGGGCCACACGTGGGGCTGTGGGGGCTCCATGCTGCTGTTAGGTGATCTAAGTTGACCTGCACTGCCAACTGGGACCACGGTGACATCTGAGCCCAGGTGCTGCTCACGACCATGTCTGGGTCCATGGTTTGATCACAGCAGGGGTCTGTATTGATGCCACCAGATCGTCAGGGACCTGGGCGACCACCTGGGTCCAGGTTAGTGTCTAAAGTGTCTAAAGGTTGAGCCTCTGCCAGGGCCATGCAGATCTGAGTAGCCTGCGCTGCCACCCAGGACCACGAAGCCACCTGGGCCTAGGCTACTGCTGGGGACCATGTCTGGGTCTGTGGCTCCTATTACCACCAAAATCAGTGAAGAGAGAGCTGCGCAGACTTGGTCCTGCCCTTGCTGGCAGCAGCACTGAGGAGAGAAGGCCCTGCACTTTTCCTGTTGACCTGATAATAGAGCTGACCCTGCTGGAAGGGGCAGAGGTGAGCAGGCCTGGGGAGCATGAGAACAGGAGGCCCGAGTCTGCCCCTCTTCGTCTGTCGTATGGTGGCATGAATGAGGAAATAAAATGTCCTCTCTCTCCTCACCCCTTGCCAACTGTGGCAGGTGAGAGAGGTGGCCCCCGGGCCATGAGAATGGGAGAACTGGACCTGCTCCACCCCCAGCAGCAGCACATGGGAGAGTGGGCATGGCATTTCACCTGGGCAGCACACCAGAGCTGACTCTGTAGGCTAGGCCTGTGGGCGTGAGAGCAGGCGAGCTGCCCCTGCCTCCTCCCTCGTATGCCATGGAATGGCAAGGGTAAGAGAAGTATGCCCTCATCCCCACCCCTTGCCACTCATGACAGGCAGGAAAGCAATCCCGGGGGCATGAGAACAGAAGAACTGTCCTTGCCCCTCACCAACTGCAACACTCAGGACAGTCGGCCCTGCACCTCGCCTGGGCAAAAGCAGTTCTTCCTGCTTTTTCTGTCCAGCGCTTCCACATTCAGGTCAGAACTATTTTCCTATAATCATCTTGTAGAATTTTCTTGTTTTTTTTTTATGAAGGGTCTTATTATGTATCCCTATGTAGCCTGGAATAGACAGGTCTGGCTTTGAATTTGTGGATGATCTTCTTGCCTTTAGGATTAGAGGCTTGAGTCATCGTACGTAGACCAGGACTACATAGTGAGAGAGTCTCTCTATGCAGCCCTGGCTGGCCTAGAACTTTCTATATAGACCAGACTGGCCTCAAACCCTGAAGTTACAGAGATCTGCCTGCTTCTGTTTCCTGAGTGCTGCCAGGGTGATTTTTATATGAAGTAAAGAAAACCAGAAAGCTAGGCGGGATGGCACATACTCAAAATTCTAGTACTTGGATGGCAGAGGAAGGAGAATCACTTGAGCCCAGGAGTTCCAGGCCAGCTTAGGCAACACAGACTTGGTCTGTGGTGGTATTTGTTTGTGATCTAACAAATAAAGCTTGCCTGAAGATCAGAGTAAAGCACTAACCCACAAGTTAGCCATAGAGACCAGGCAGTGGTGGCTCACACCTCTAATCCCAGCACTCAGGAGACAGACTGGAGCTCTGTGAATTCAAGGCCACGCTGAGTCACACTAGATTGATCCAGTCTGAGAGAGAAAGAGACAGGCTGTATTGACTCACAACTTTAAACCCAGCACTAGGGAGGTGGAGACAGTAGTGATCTGGCTGGGTTGAGAGAGGAATATAAAGTGGGGGGATGGGATGGGGAGTTGGGAGATGGGGCACACACACACACACACACACACACACACACACACACACACACACACAAATGCACACACAGAAGTCTGAGGATTCATAGGGACAGGATTGCTCCTTTGGTCTGAGCATTGGTAGAGGTAAGAACTCTAGTGGCTGGCCGCTCTTTTTCTCTGATCTTTTAGTTTTCACCCCTGCCTCTCCCCCTGCCCCCCTGTCCCCTTAGCTGACTCCGGGTTTTTATTATTAAGACCAATTAGAATTTGTGCTACACTGGTCTCCAAAACAAAACAAATAAACCCCTAAAACAAACAAAAATATAACCTTTCAGAGGGACCCTAATTTACTATCCCCATGATCCTTGGTTACACTGTTGTGTGGGCTCCAGCTTTCGGGATTTGGTGAATTGTCTCTGCCTGTCCAGAGGACCACGGCTGCAGGTTCCCTCACCAAGGGTTCTCTCTTTTTTTTTTTTTTTTTTTTTGTTTTTTCAAGACAGAGTTTCTCTGTAGCTTTGGTGCCTGTCCCGGAACTAGCTCTTGTAGACTCTTGTAGACTAGGCTGGCCTCGAACTCTCAGAGATCTGCCTGCCTCTGCCTCCCGAGTGCTGGGATTAAAGGCGTGCGCCCAGCTTTTTTGTTTTTTTTTTTGTTTTTTTTTTTTTCGAGACAGGGTTTCTCTGTGGTTTTGGAGCCTGTCCTGGACCTAGCCCTTGTAGATCAGGCTGGTCTCGAACTCACAGAGATCTGCCTGCCTCTGCCTCCCGGAGTGCTGGGATTAAAGGCGTGCGCCACCACCGCCTGGCTTCACCAAGGGTTCTCTGACCCTAATCCCAACAGTAAAGAAAGGCACTGAACACTTAGCTCAATATTTTAAATATTTATTCTCAAAATAAACTGGGGCCTGAGCAGTGAGGAGGGGAACTTTGTGGATTTTGCCACATTGACCTGTGGCCAGATCACCAAAGCCAAAGGACGAGGGCTAGGGAGGTGACAGTAGCCATGAGGCCTGAAATGCGGCATGGGGGAGCTCCTGAGGCCCTCCGGAGGACCTGATTAGTTGGCCTCTTGGTCACCTTGAAGTGTGAGTCCTGATGCTTCTCCTGGGGCTGAGACAGGGTGTGCGAGTGGCAGGTGCTGCTTAGCTGCCTGTCTGGAAACTTGACCTCCACAGGGCTCTGTCCCAGGCTTCTCTCTCTCACCTGAGGGAAGGAGTCACAGTAAAACAGACACTCCCACCCCTCCCATGCTCCACTAGTGAACCACCTATCTGTGATGGCCAGTCTTTCTCCCCGCCACCCCCCCCCCCTTTTTTTTTTTGAGACAAGGTTTCTGTGTAGTCCTGGCTATCTTGGAACTCACTCTATAGACCAGGCTGACTTTGAACTCAAGAGACCTGCCTGCCTCTGCCTCCAAATGCTAGGGTTAAAGGCGTGTGCCACCACCACCAACTAGTGATGGCCAATTCTGATTGTTAACTTGACTATAGCTGTAATCAAGTAAAACCCAAAAAACTGGGCAATCCTGTGAGAGATTTCTTCTTTCTTTCTTCACATTGTTAATGACTTAGTTATTTTTATTTTATGTGCACTGGTGTTTTGCTTGAATGTATGTCTGTGTGAGGAATCTGTGCAATCCTTTGGAATTGGAGTTACAAACAGCTGTGAGCTGCCATGTGGCTGCTGGGAATTGAACCTGGGTCCTCTGGAAGAGCAGCCAGTGCTCTCTTTTAACTGCTGAAGATGTATCACCTTCAGAGATTTTCTTTTCTTTTTCAGTCTTTTTTTTAAGTTTTGGGTTTTTGTTTGTTTGTTTGTTTTTGTTTTTTAGTTTTTTGAGACAGGGTTTCTCTCTGTAGCCCTGGCTATCCTGGAACTCACTCTATGGACTAGGATGACTTTGAACACAGAGATCCACCTGCCTCTGCCTGGGATTAAAGTGCTGGGATTAAAGCTGTGTGTCACTACTGCCCGGCACCAGAGATTTTTTTTTTTGATTGGATAATCTTAGGTAGGAAGAACCACTCCCTAAATCCTGGCCAATACCTGGTGACTGCCCGAATAAAAGAATATGGAAGGAGGAGTTTTTGCTTTTTGCCTGCTTGCCCTCACTAGCTCATCTACCCTGTTGCTGAGGTATTCTTTCCCTAGGATTAGAGACTACTTCTTTGGGATTCTCGTATATATTGAAGACCAGCAGCTCTCCAGGAATCCTCTGGGACTTCAGCACTAGACTGAGACTTCTGAGACAATCAAGTCTTATGTACTAAACAACTACTCCACTCTTGGCCTTTCCAACAGGTGACAGCCATTGTTGGACTACCTGGACCACAGCCTGTAAACCATGCACAAATGTCCCCACCCCACGTATGTATGTATGTACGTGTGTATGTATGTGTGTGTATGCTCTACCAGTTCTGTTCCTTAGAGAGGCATGACTAATACACCATCCTTTGCTTTTAACCCATGTACCTGTTCCACCTCTCTGAAGACGCGTAGCAGGTTTTCTCGAAGGACACCTTTCAGCTCCTGTTCACCCCAGCCCCGTCTCAGCAACTCCTCAATGAGCACTGGGTATGTAGACACGTCCTCCAGGCCTTGAGGGAACCTGTGCAGATATCCACCGTGAGACCTTGCCCCTAATCCTGGTCTAGAGCCTGCTATCCCACCAGCCCCAGGCACATAAGACCAAAACTAAGGGCCAAGTTCTTTAGATTAGTGAACGCGACTTTAGAAGTTCTTTAAAGATTGAGTTCTTGTGACCACACCCAGCCCACAACAGAGCTGGGCTGGGCAGCGGTGCTTTAACAAGATTCTTTTAGCCTAGGAGTGGGAGAGAAGATGGGGACTGGGAGACCAGAGCTTGTAGTTGAGATTTGAAGGATGAGCCGACTTTTGAATGGGGACCTAAGGCTTGAAACCTCTGTTGTTGCCTCCAGGAGGAGTCCAGGGATAACATTCACCTTCCAGATCCATCATAGTCTCCACCAATCCCAATGAATTCAGATCCAATGACTGTCCTGATGTGGTCAAAATGATCTAGAAAGCAGAGGTGGGTAGAAGAGTTGGGAGCATTTCTAAGTGGGAAGTTGGGTCCTGGCCAGTTATCCAGTTTACATCTGGGTGACAGTGACAAGCTGAGCTTCCAGTCCCTTGAAGGTCGGCCACTACCCAGCATGTGCTAGAGTTCAAGTCAGAACTGCACAGGCGCTGAGGTATGTGTGGGGGCGGGGCAGAGAGATGGCTCGGTGGGTCCCAGGTTCAATGCCCAGCACCCACACAGTGGCTCACAACTACCTGTAACTCCAGTTCCAGGGGACCTGGCATCCCCTCTAGCCTCCATTTCTCCATGGGGCACCAGGGAGACACATGGCACACAGACATACAGGCAGGGAAAATACCCAGGAACATTGTTTTAAAATTAAGAGTTGAGGTGGGACTCACCTGCCACAGTGGACACATTAGCAAGCAGATTGCACTGTAGCACCCCCATAGACAGTGTCACCATCACAATGCCACCGTTCTTTTTCTAAAGGGATAGACAAAGAGGCAGTCAGGCCAGCCCCACTGTGCTTCCCTTAATGGGGGACGCTTGCAGGGCAGCAATCTAGCAGGGGCTGGAAGAATGTTTTCTCCTGGGTTTGGGGCTCCCTGGGTAAAACTGATTTGGACCTGGTTTCAAAGATGGAGAAAGGTTAGTCAACCAATAGCTTTCTTTACTCAGGGTCACAACTCTCCTCGCAGTCAGACATGATGGAACATGTAAGGCCAAGGCAGAGGTAGTATAAGGTTCAGGTAGGACAGGACAGGACAGGACTATTTATGTAAGAGACCCTACCACAAACAAACAAGACCCTTTTTTGTCCCCGTTCTTTCCTTCCTTTTTGGATTTTTGAGATAGGATTTTGCTGTGTAGCCTAGGCTGGCCTCAACTCATGGTCCTCCTACCTCAACCTCTCAAGTGCTGAGGTTGTAGGCATGTGTTATTATGTTTGGCTTTAAGACCCTCAAAATGAGTCAAATGTATCGGCACACACTTTTAATCCTAGCACCTGGGAGGCAGAGGCAGGCAGATCTCTGCAAGTTCAAGGCTATCCTGGTTTACATATCGAGTTCCAGAGTCAAATAATAAGACCCTGTCTCAAAAAATGAAAAAAGTCAGGCAGTGGCGATGTACGCCTTTTAATCCCAGCATTGGTAGGCAGAGGCAGGTGAATCTCTGTGAGTTCGAGGCCAGTCTGTCCTACAGAGCAAGTTCTAGGCAGCTAAAGCCATGTTGGTCTACAGGGTGAGTTTCTCAGATGAAGTGTACTTAGTCCTGGGTTTGAGGGCCCAGTTGGCTACTCACCAGAAGATACAGGATGTCATCAGGAACATTCAGCAAATTGTCGCAAACAGCTCTAGCCGCTGAGTGGGAGAAGATCACAGGAGCCCGAGACACCTCCAGGGTCCGCATCACTAAGGTGTCTGAGCCGTGGGACAAGTCAATCATCATGCCCAGGCGGTTCATTTCTTCTACTACTTTCTGAAAGGACAATTGGATTTGGGAGGGAACAGAGGGTGTCAGGGAGCAAAGGTGTGTACAAGGATCTGCAGGAAACACACAGGGTAGGGTATGGTACAAGAATCCTCACCTCACCGAAGCTGGTCAATCCACTGATGTTGGTATAGAAGTGGTGTCTGAATTTCGTGGCGCTTTCTGCCCTGCAAGACAGACAAGAGAAAGCAATTCTTGCTGCTATAGCTTGGCTATCAGTGACTGGGGGCAGGGGCTCTGCTTATTCATCCTACATGTAGAACAGATGAGGACCAGGGCTGGCTAGCTGGTGGAAGTGTGAGGGACCTGCTGGGAGACCTGCCTCTCCCTCATCCCCCCACCTCCCCTCCCCTCACGCACCACTTTATAGTCATTTCTTTTGCCAGGTCCATGTCAAGGAGAGAAGTTTCCTCACCACACTGTCTGCCATGCCACAGGGCCAGGCACCATGCTCACCAGGGTGTGCTGCAGGTGAAGGTAAGTGTCAGGTAGCGCACTCCTAGCTCGTAGAAACTGCGCAACACAGAGAGGCTGCTGTCCAGTGAGTGACCGCCCTCGACGCCGATGAGGCAGGCCAGCTTCTGAGTGTTATTCAGACCTAGAAGACGGTGGCGAGTCAAACAACCACATCCCAAGAAAAGAGCCAGTGGTGTCGATCCCAGGCTGTACCCCAGTTCACCTTCAGCTGAGGTCACAAGCTCCAGCTCGGGGTAAGCAGCGCACATTCGGCGAATGAGGTCGATCTGTTCCAGGGCAAGGCGCACGGCATCCCGGTCCTGGGTTTCGCATGGGATGTAGGCTGACCAGAACTAGAGGGAGGTCCAGAGGTCCACGATCAAGCCAATATGATCTCTTAGGCCCCCTATTTCTGCCTCAGCCCCCACAGCACCCATGTAAGTCAACGGTTCCCCATAGTGTCATGACTCAGGACTACTGAGCTTGGCAGCCTGCAAACAAGCTGTGGACTAATGACATAGCTGTTGTCTGTCCATGACCCCGTGTGAATGTCCCAGGCAAGGCTACCCTATCTTTTGTGGTTCTAGCAACCTCAACCTCCACACTCTCCAGGGATTTTCTGGTTCTTTTCTATGTATTCCCCTGAACCTGAGCATCTGTGCGGCTCATCTGTGTTGGTCCTCCACGGCCTCATACATTCTTGTATTTGCATGACGGTGTACTGTATGCCCCAAGTATCTAGCCGTCTACTAGGTTTCTGTGTCCCCAACGTCCCCATTCTTCTGGCACGGTTACCTGGGCGCCCACAAGGCCTTCTCTAAGCCTATCCAGGCTGGTCTGGCTGTGGGTGAAATTGCGCAGATTCACATCCTGCAGCTTATTCTGGAAGAGTTCTCTCAGGCGCAGAGGCAGGTCGTTATGGCTGGAGATGCGGTCAGTGTGAGAACACGGTCTCCAGGTCAGAAGCTTCAGCCCGGGTCTTGTTTCTCCCCGCCCCTCACCGGGCCCCACCCCCTGCACGCCGAGCTGGAAAGCCCCCCCCCCCCCCCCCCCCCCGGCAAGGGCGCCAAAGGGAGAAGGGACACCCATGAATCACAGAAGGGAAAGGATATCCAGCGAAGGTGCTAAGGGGCCTCATCAATAGTCCAGGGGTAAGCTTAGCCCTCTCTTTTGGTTTTCTGTGTGAAACAGTCCTGGCTGTCCTGCAACTCGCTCTGTAACTAGGCTGGCCTAAAACTCACAGAGATCCGCCTGCCTCTGCCTCCCGAGTGCTGGGATTAAAAGCGTGCGCCACCACCTCCCGGCAAGTTTAGCCCTCTTCGGTCCCACTCCCGCACGTACGCACCCGTCCACAAGCGGGAAGTCTCTCATCAGGGCCAGCGCTAGCTCTCGAAGACGAGGGTCACTGGTCACGCCAGGTGTGGCAGAGGCATTGAAAGTGTCCGGAGTGGCATTGGCACTGGAGGTCGCCAGTGTGGTCGAAAAGCTGGAGATGCTCTGAGTGGTCGGGGTGCAGGTTACCCACAGAGGCGGAACTACAAGTAGCACCTCCAGTAGGAACAGCCAGGGCCCCAGAGGCCGCAGGCCGAGCGCGCGGGGACCCTCAAGACCCGCGGGCTGCATGTTGCTCAGACTTGGTCACAAAAGCCTAAGAAGGGCTGGGATAGGGCAGAGGATGTCAATGGGGTTCTGACCTTCGATTCAGGGTACCTAGGACGCGGCCTCGCTTGGAAAAGCTTGCAGTCGCACGGCTGTGCAACGGACGCTCTGGAACTTTCCACCCCTAGAAGCGCAGTGCAGCCGCTAGAGGGCACCACCGCCCTTCCGCTCCCCCAAGTAGAAGGGCGCCCCCTTGGGCCTGGCGGGTCTCTGCTCGCAGCATCCATCTACTCGCTCACTGCTTCTGGTTTCTGGCTGAGCTGAAGGAGGAGGGAGACTAGTGGGGAGCAACGGGGGGGGGGGGGGGAGGACACACGAGAAATCTAACTAATCTCACCCTATAGCCGTTACGTAAATGTGTTAGCGCCCAAATGTGCCTTATCCTCAATGGGGTCAAATATCTTGCCAAGTTCGCTTAGAGTAGTTAATTAGATCTGTGTGGGTTTTGTTAGGTTTTAGTCTTGTTTTTGTGGCGGGGTCTCGCTGTGTTGCTGGGACTAGCCTGGAGCTCCTGAGCTCAAGCTGTCGACAGTATGAGTACTGTCATCTAGGGAGTACATCGCCACTAACAGAAAAAAATATTGTCTAGCCAAGTGTAAAATCCCGGCGATCAGAAGGTAAAGGCAGGGCTGTGAGTTTGAAGCCAATTTGGGCAATATATCAATATCCTGCATCAGAAAAAAAAATCATGCGTAGTAGCTCACGCACATAATCCCAGCATTTGGAAGACTGAGGCATAAGGGTTTCAGAACACTCAAGGCCAACCTGGGCTACACAAAATCCTAGGCCAGCCTGAACTAAAGAGTAAGACCTTGTCTCAAACCAGGCAACCAACAAACTAAAGTATGATTCTCCGTTGAGAAACCTGCGCCCGCATTTGAGTGTAGTTAGCTTTTCCTAGACATCTCTCTCCCTCCTGAAACACCTCTTCCAAGATACACTAAAATGGTTTCTTACTAAATTTCTAGGGTTCGAGAGGTGGCTCAGTGGTTAAGAGCACCGTCTTCTCTTCTAGAGGTCCTGAGTTCAATTCTCAGCAGCCATATGGCAGCTCACAACCATCAATAATGGATCCGATGCCCTCTTCTGGTGAGCAGACTTACATTCAAACAAATCATTCATAAAGTCCATAAACAAAATGATAATAATAAATTTCTGCTGTTCTCATAAAGAAGATGAAGGGCATCGAGATGGCTCTGAGTACAAACACTTGCTATGCCAGCCAGACTACCTGAGTTCTATGCGCATATCTCATTTTTAAAAAATAAAGAGTTAGATGCAGTGGCAAGTGTCTGTAACCCCAGCACCCCTGCAGGGAAGAAAGACCCCGCCTCAGTAAGGAGGAAGTTGTCCTCTGACCTCAATAGGAATGTCATTGTAGGTAGTCACTGCCGCCTTTCTTTCACACACATACTAATAATAAAATAATTTTTACAAACGGAGATGAAAAAGCTGAGTAAAACAAAGTTTGGAGGTAGAGCGAGTGCCTAACAAGTATGATGGCCTAGGCTTAACCCACTACCATATTTAAGTAGATATGGACATAAAAAAAAAACACTTTCTGTGGGCAGTGGTGGCACACAGAAGGGAGGCAGAGGCAGGCAGATCTCTGTGAGTTCAGGGTTAGCCTGGTCTACAAAGAGAGTTCCAGGACATCCAGGCCTACACAGAGAAACCCTGTCTCAAAAAGAAAAAAAAACAAAATGAAACAAATTAAATTAAAAACAAATTAAATTGAAATGAAATTAATTAAATTAATTTAAAATAAATTAAAAACAAAATAAAAGCCTATCTTCTTAGCCAGGTATAGTGGCACATGTCTTTAATCCCAGCACCAATGAAGCAGAGGTGAGCAGATCTCTGAGACAGGCTAGCCTGAGTCTACACAATGAGTTCCAGGCTAGCCAGGGATGCAGAGGGAGAACCTATCTTAAAAAAAAATCTTCTCTCTCTCTACGGACGTTGTGGAGACAAAGACGCACATTCAACACTATGGGAACCCTGATAAACATGTTCTCTGTTTTGAGCTGGAAGATGACGAACACATCCTCGGAGGCTGGATGATTCAGAATTAGTGTCCCTAGGCATGCTGCAATCATGTTTATTAAGCAATTCCTTTTTCTATTCTTCTCTCATACATTACATGCCGACTGCAATTTCCTCTCCCTCCACTCCTCCCAGTCTCCCTATCCCCCACCTTCCCTCTCCCCCAGATCCACTCCTCTGTTTCCTTTCAGAGAAGAGCAGACCTTTCAGGGATATCAAGTGAACATGGCATAACAATTTACAATGAGAACAGGCACAAACCCTCATATCAAGGCTGGACCAGGCAACCCAGTAGGAGGAAAAGGTAAAAGAGTCAGAGACACTCTACTCCTACTGTGGGAGTCCTACAAGAATAACATATGTGTGGAGGAGCTATCTCAGACCCATACAAGCTCCATGATTGCCGGTTCAGTCTCCATGAGCTCCTATGAGCCCCGCTTAATTGGTTCTGTGTGCCGTGTTCTCATGGTGTCCTCGGCCCCGCTGGTTTCTACAATCCTTCACCACCACCACCCCCTGAACTCCTCCTGAAGTCTGGCTGTGGGTTTCTGCATCTGCTAAGTAACGGCTTCTTAACTTGCCTTATCTCTGCTGAAGGACACAAATCGTGATGCTAGGGCTTGAACTGGAAGCAATCAATGCTGGAATCACATTACTAAGAGTTCTCGCCACGGGGCCACTCAGCAGACACCGAGAGGAGGAGGAAAGTGGGGTCTTTCCTGTCGTTCCTGTTCCTCTCCTCACCCTCAAGAGCAGCAGGTGGCTCTACTTGCCAGTTTCTTTTGACTGTCACAGACCCGCCTTGGCATTAGAGCATCTCCACCTGCAGGGCAGACTTAGAGCCTCACAACAAGGATATGCTGGTACATGCCTGTAATCCCAATACTCAGGAGGCTGAGGCAGGAGGATTGTCACAAGTCTGAGGATAGCCTAGGTTACATAGCAACATTATCTCAGAAAAAAAAACAACCAAAATAACAATTAAAAAAATTATGGCCGGGTGGTGGTGGCGCACGCCTTTAATCCCAGCACTCGGGAGGCAGAGGCAGGCGGATCTCTGGGAGTTCGAGGCCAGCCTGGTCTAGAAGAGCTAGATCCAGGACAGGAACCAAAAAAGCTACAGAGAAACCCTGTCTCCAAAATCAAAAAAAAAGAAAAAAGAAAAAAATTATGTCCCCAGCACCATACGGCCCCGTAAGTGTCTAGTTCCTACCAGCACCCCGCCTTTTCCTTTTTGTCTACAATCTAGAAAGGTGAATACAGCTTTCAAAATTCACCTTGGAGCTCACCTCAGTGTCACCTTGGTGCCTTTGCAGCAACTCTGTGATCTGTTCCCTCCACTTTAACTGCCAAGAGCAGCTGGGCAACAGTAGTTCATGCCGATAATCCCGACTATTGAAAGCCTGGGGTGGGAAAAGTGACTTTAGTCCAACCTAGGCTATAGTCCTTGCCTCATAGTAAACAAAGCCTAAGCAATAAATAAATAAATAATTAAAAATAAAAGCACCACTATTAGAACTTACTCAATGACAACTCAGAATAAAGTAAAAAAAAAAAAAAGGAGCCTAAGGAAAAAAGAACTTCATCCTAACAGGCTGCACAGGCTGTTACGCGAGTGTAGGAGAGGCAGAACTGGCGCCAGCCCATTAGCCAACCCCGTCCATCTATCTGTTTGTTGAACAAGGGTTTATTGTGCCATCTAGTGCGCCTCAAGTCACTCAGAAACTAAAAGATGAGACAGACTGGACTTGAGGGAGTACACCTGCAATGTCAGAACTCCAGAGGCAGAAGCAAGATGATCCTAGCACATTTGAGGCTAGCCTAGTCTATATACTGGATATCCCAAGCTATCCAGGGATACATATCAAGACTTTGTCTTTAAAAAAACAATTAGGAGGGGGCTGGAGAGATGGCTCAGAGGTTAAGAGCATTGCCTGCTCTTCCAGAGGTCCTGAGTTCAATTCCCAGCAACCACATGGTGGCTCACAACTATCTGTAATGAGGTCTGGTGCCCTCTTCTGGCCTTCAGGCATACATACATTGTATACATAATAAATAAATAAATAAATAAATAAATATTTAAAAAAAAATTAGGAGCCGGGCGGTGGTGGCACATGCCTTTACATACCAGCATTCATGAGGCAGAGGCAGGCGGATCTCTGTGAGTTCGAGACCAGCCTGGTCTACAGAGCTAGTTCCAGGACAGGCTCCAAAGCCACAGCGAAACCCTGTCTCGAAAAACAAAAACAAAACAAAAAAAAACAAAAAAAAAAAAAAGAAAACTTGTTGCCAGGCTCAGAAGACCCAGGTAATACACTGGGTATAGCCTCAAATTACCTGTAAGCCCAGTGATGTGAGGGCAGAAGACAGAGGATTGCTGGGGCCTTGAGGCTGCCAACCTAGCTAAAAAGAACCTCTAGGTTCAATTTGAAACCAGGCCTCAAAGGTAGAAAATAATAGGGTAGGACATGGGTTGCCCTCCTCTGGCATTGGCCTCTGTGCCTGCCCAGGCACATGCACCCACAAACTCAACAACACAACACAAATAAATATGAGGAGAGAGAGTTCAAGGTCAATTACAGTTACAGCTCTCAAAGATAATGTCTCAAAAAAGAAAACAGCATACTGAAACCTAGCTAAAACAGGGCTACTGTTGAGTGTGGCTGGAATGAACGGATCCCAAGAGGGGCAGCCAACCACGATGGGAGGAGTTCTTAACAAATTTATCTTACACCGCTTTTCCAAACATACTCATTACAGCCCAGAAACAGCAGGCTTTTGGAATCCTTCTCATTTGTGGGAGGAGAAACTAAGGGGGTCTCAGCTGTAGCTAGCTCGAGGGTCTACCGTTCTTTATGGAGATGGGCCACACACGCAGGCCTCACACAGCTGCCACTGGCTCCCCAAAACCAAGTGCTCTTACAGAAGCCCCCTCCAAGAGGACCCACGGCAGTGACAGGCAAGGCTGTGTCTGGGATGCCAAGAGACAGGAAGGGGCCTGAGAGGAAGGGCTCTGCAGCACAGAGGACAGAGCAGAAGGGATTGATCAGTTCTGGTTTTCTCTGCAGCACCCGTGCCTCCTGCAGTCCCCCCTTCCCCCGGATACTACCATGTCCTCTACAGAGAGCACGTACAAGCTCTTAACCTTTGAGCCATCTCCATCTCTTGGGCTTTTAAAAGTTTGAGTCTGAAGGATTGAATTCTGGTTCTCACACCTGCTTGTAGGGCAAACACTTCACTTACAGAGCTACCGCACCAGCTTTCATTTGTTTATTATTTATTTATTTTTGAGACACGTTCCCCGTACCCTAGGCTGGTTCCCCAGCTCAGCCTGACCTTGAAATTTCTGCTCTTTCTGCCTCTACCTCTCAAGTGCTAGGGCCGCAGGTGTGCAGCAATAGGACTGGTTTTGTGTGGTGCTGCGGATCAAATCCAGGACTTCCTGCATGCTGGGCAAGCGCTCTACCAACTAAGCTACAAAAGAGCCGAGTATTGGCTCTTAATATTGCCTGTTATTACTGCAGTTGCTATTAATTCCCAGTCAGTCCCTGGGCGTTGGATGGCATGGACAATTTGTACCTGGTAAAGAGGAACTTCCTGACTGCTGAAATCTCACCACATCAAAGCCAGTCCAACCAGCAGAGGCCCAGGACCCAGTATGTGTCCTGGAGTTCTGGCCTTTGTCCCAAAAAGAATGAAGGTTACTCATGATCCAGCCAGGTTCCCTTCTTAGGAATCTAAAGAATTGCTTGAGAGATTGTATGGTGGGAATCAGTGGTTCAGTTTATGTATTGAGGTGAAATGCTCAGAACGACCCCTAAATTCCAGACCTCTCCCTGAAGCCAGACCCAACCCATCGGCTTCATCCAGCGTTGGGCCCAGCCACTGAGGTAGTGCAGATCACTGACAACTTCCTTGAGCCAATGGTGGCTGAAAGGCCACGTTCCACAGACCACGAGCGCTGGAAGCCCGTGTTACCCTGAACTGCCACAGAGAAGGACGCTCACATCCGTGTCTACATTAAACACATTTACTTCCATTAAACGTTTGCTCCTGCACAAGTGGAGGGGGTTCGAGGGTACAGAATGATAACTGGGAGAGCTGCGTGGATCACAAAGTCATACAATGAAGCCTAGAAAGGCTGTAACAATGGTGAGGATTGGGGCTATGTGGGGAGATTTTGAGTGTAACCCCTCGGGTGATAACTTGAGTGTATGATGTGTTGGGATCTCTGATTGGTTCTTTTCCTTTTGCTGTTTCTCTTGTCGATGTGGCAAGACTGAGTGACAAGCACTGTCCAGCTGCTCCTCTGGAATCATGTCCTCCAGAGGACTTTGCCATCTGCTTTGCTCCCGGACCTGGAGGTGACAGTTGTCAGTCAGCAGCTTTTCCGGGTCTCCTGTAGCCTGTTAATGCTACGGAAGCCCCTGCGCAGATTCATGCCCTGCTCTCTTGCTGTCTCACCATACCTGTTCCACCACTCTGAAGACGCGCAGCAGGTTTCCTCGAAGGACACCTTGCAGCTCCTGTTCAGTCCAGCCCCGTCTCAGCAACTCCTCTATGAGCACTGGGTATGTAGACACGTCCTCCAGTCCCTGAGGGAACCTGTGCAGTCACCAGCAGGCGAACCTCAGACCCGATATCCTAATCCAACTGAAAACCTCAGCTCTATCTGAGTTGCACCCTCAGGCCATACGTGGGGCTGGAGACAAGGAAGGGGTAAGTAGTTTGCTCCAGTCCTAATTCTTCAGAGGTCTGAAAATCTCTTAAAAAAAATATGTAGTGCTATAAATCAAACCTTGGGCCTCATAGATAAGCAAGTTCCTTATCACTCCTAGTCCCTTCCTTGAACAGCTCCTAAAACTCACTAAATGGTCTTTTAAGATTTATGCCTTCCAGTTGGGCAATGGTGGTGTGCACCTTTAATTCCAGCACTTGGAAGGCTGAGGCAGGCTTCAGATCTCTCTGAGTTTGAGGCCAGTCAGGGCTACATAGTGAAACTCTTTCTCAAACAAACTCAAACAAACAAGAAAAGATTTATGCTTTTTTTTTAAGGTTTATGCTTTCTAATAAATGCAGATATCCCCTCTGTTAAAAAAAAAAAGGAGTATCTGAAGCTGTTGCTCAGGAGTAGAGTCCCTGGCTTGACTAACTTCAGGAAGGTTCTGAAGTGGATTCCTAGAACTGGAAAAGAAAAAAAAAGAATACTGAAGAAACAAACGCAGGGGCCAATAATAGGTTCAGTGACTAAAGGCCTAACAACCTGAGTGTAGTCTCTGGAATCCACATGGGAGAAGAAAAGAGTGATTCCTGCCATGTGTGCCCTAGTATGCACATCCACCCCACTTTCCAAGTGGTAAATATTGTTTTAAAAAAGAAAAGGAATAGCCAGGCGGTGGTGGGGCACACTTTTAATCTTAGCACTTGGGAGGCAGAGGCAGGCAGATCTCTGAGTTCAAGGCCAGCCTGGTCTACAGAGTGAGTTCCAGGACAGTCAGGGCTACACAGAGAAACCCTTTCTTAACAACAGTACCAAGAATAACAACTGGCAGAGAAGATAGTCCGCTCAGAGGTCTGCAGTGAGTACACGGGCTAGAAAAATGAGCTTTCTCAAAGTACCTTAGTGGGGGCCTTGGGCTGAAGACATACAGGAGAGCACAGGAAAGAGCGCTGGGGATGGAGAGATGTCCAATGGGCAAAGCCTAAAGGCCTTGAGGACCTTGATGCTGCGAGAGCAGCTTCAGATCAGCCACGGAGAAATACTCACTGCGCGGCGCCATCGTAATCTCCACCAATCCCTATGAACTCCGATCCAATCACTGCTTTGATGTGGTCAAAGTGATCTGGGGAAATGGACAGTCAACAGAATGGGGCTTTCAGGGAAAGAGTGGCCTTGGAACTAGGTTTGGCAGATCCCATTCCTCCTTGGATTACAGTCTAGGATTCTCTCTCTCTCTCTCTCTCTCTCTCTCTCTCTCTCTTTCCTTCTTTCTTTTTTCGAGACAGGGTTTCTCTGTAGCTTTGGAGCCTGTCCTGGAACTAGCTCTTGTAGACCAGGTTGGCCTTGAACTCACAGAGATCCGCCTACATCTGCCTCCTGAGTGCTGGGATTAAAGGCATGCACCACCACTGCCCAGCTCAGTCTAGGATTTTCATAAGCCATAACTTCACAGGAAACAGGCTCTAGCCGCCTGGACTCCTTCCCAGTCAGTCCCACAAAGTGAGCATCTCTGAGAAGAAGAGACTGGTATTTGCTTCAGTTGACCTTTCTCCGGCTTCCTTTTCTTTCATTTTTCTTTTCTTTCTCTCTTTTGTTTTTCTTGTTCTCCCCCCATTTCAGGAAAGCTATCTTGGCTCTTAGAGAGTTTAACAATGCTCAGTCTGAACATTTTCTTGGCAAGAATCTTGCCCTTGACTTGTTTATTCACAACAAAGCCAGCAGCGTGCTGCATGATATTGTAAACAATTTTGCCAGGGTAATATTTATGAGGCCTTTCTTTCTGAATAGTGCCCAACTCCTTGATGTCTACAGTATTATCCTTTTCATAGATTTGTATATATGTGGTCAAAGCAACAAATCTATATTTCTTAAAAGGCCTAGAAAGAGCTGGAGAGATGGGTCAGTGGTTAAAAGCAGTGCCTGCTCTTCTGGAGGACCTGAACTGGGTTTAATTTCCAGCATCCACACAGTCATCTATATTTTCAGTTCTGGGGGGTCTGACATCCTCTTCTATCCTCTGCAGGCACCAGGCATGTCTAGGATACACAGACATACATGCAGGCAAAACACCCATACACATAAAATAAATTGCTAATAAAATCAAAACAAAGGCCTAGAGAAGTTACAGAGGGTGCCTTTCTTCTTTCCTTTTGTGTTTGGCATTTTTGGTGAATTACTGGAAGATGGCATCTATGGCCCAAACAGATTTCTATAACTGTAGCTGTTACTCCACACACAGTCCTGGCATCAGAACTAACACAAGCTGCTCTAGACTAGACTTCAGGTTGGAGTGAAAGTGTTTAGAGGGGCCCCTAATTCAGTTCATAGTCAACCTAATTCATCTCTGATTCCAGTTTGGAAAACCTGGCAGGGCCTCCTTTCAACGAGACTGAAGGCAGAGATGGGTAGGGTAGCCCATGCAGAAGCACAGATAGCTGGCACATCGCTCTAGAATGGTCCCCAGCCCCCTCACAAAGCCGTTTGGGTTATTTGACTCTGGTTCCACGGTAGTACTAAAGTGCTCTGCGTCTTGTCCACCATGCACATTTTTTAAACCCCCCCCCGCCCTTTTTGGTTTTGTTTTCCAAGAAAACTCTTAAACTCAAAACTCTCTGTAGCTTTGGAGCCTGCCTTGGAATTAACTCTTGTAGACCAGGCTGGCCTCAGACTCACAGAGATCCACCTGCCTCTGCCTCCCGAGGGTTGGGATTAAAGGTATGTGCTACCACTGTCCGGCTTAAAATGTCTTTTTTTTTTGAGACAGAGTTTCTCTGTATCACCCTGGCTATCCTGGCACTTGCTCTGTATTAACAGCTGGTGGGGATGGAGTCAATCCAGGCCTTCATAGGAGGCAAGTGCTCTCTGCAATTTTTGTCTAGACTGCCGTGCCGACACCCTGAAGTCTTCAGGTCAAACTCAGCACTGTTCAGAAAGCCCAGGGGGGAACGGTTTCCAAACCTTTATTGCTAAGCACGCTCCCTTGCTGGGATTTACCTCAGAAAGTAACTTTGCCGCTTTTCCTCCCTCTTCCTGTCTCCCCTCATCTATCTCTCTCTCGCCTTCCCTCATCACTGAAGATGCTGATGTTTACGACTTGTTTCTTTTTTTTAAAAAAAAAAGATTTGTTTATTAATTATGTATACAGTATTCTCAGTATTCTGTCTGCATGTATGCCTGCAGGCCAGAAGAGGGCACCAGATCTCTCATTACAGATGGTTGTGAGCCACCATGTGGTTGCTGGGAATTGAACTCAGGACCTTTGGAAGAGCAAGCAGTGCTCTTAACCACTGAACCATTTCTCCAGCCTTACGACTTGTTTCTTGTTATTGTCCTTTCAAACTCCAATAAGATTGTCTTTGGTGTTTAAAGACAAAGGAAGAGAGAAAAAGATATACCAAGAGGCAGGCTTTGGAAGACTCACCTCCCACAGTGGACACATTCGCTAAGGGGTTGCATTGCAACACCCCTACAGAGAATGTCACCATGATGATGCCACCGTTCTTCTTCTGCAAAGATGGTCAAAAGGACACTCAGCTTGGCACCCCAGCATAATTATGTGTCTACCTCCACCCTGTGAGAAAGCTTTGGGGGGCAGTGTCAATGAGCAAGACTTAACTCTGTTTTAAGTGATGTCTTGGCCCTAAATTTTAGGGGTATAGGAATAATTATCTGCAACAACCTCCTCACCCCACAACAGAGAATTTGGGCGCAATGGACTGTGGGTTTGTGAGGCAGTGAATGCTCAGTCTGGGGGGCTGAGGGAACGGAGGGGACAAATTTCAAGTTCAAGGCCTCCTGGTTTGAATTTCTCGATTTAGGTCCCAGGGCTAGAAAGTTTCTCACCAGAAGCCTCAGGATGTCATCAGGAAGATTCCGAGCATTTCTGCACACACCCCTGGCAGCCGAGTGGGAGAAGATCACAGGTGCCTGTGACACTTCCAAGGCCCGCCTTGCAGTAGCATCCGAGACATGGGACAAATCAACCATCATACCCAAGCGATTCATTTCTGCCACCACTTTCTGTGAGCGCAGGTTAGGAGGAAGTCTCAGGGGTACATACATGCATGCATTACTCATCCAGGAAAGGGCACATGCAGTGCACATAGATGCATGCATTAGTCATCCAGGAAAGGGGTACATGCAGGGTACATACATGCATGCATTACTCATCCAGGAAAGGGGTACGTGCAGGGTACATACATGCATGCATTACTCATCCAGGAAAGGGGTACGTGCAGGGTACATACATGCATGCATTACTCATCCAGGAAAGGGGTATATGCAGGGTACATACATGCATGCATTACTCATCCAGGGGTATGTGCAGGGTACATAATGCATGCATTACTCATCCAGGGAAGGGGTACGTGCATTTGCATGGAGTATCACTCAGAGTCCTTACTTCGCCAAAGCTGGTCAGTCCTTTGACTCTGCTGTAGAATGAGTGGACGTCCTTAGATGAGCTCTCTGCCCTGCAGGAAGGCAAGAGGCAAGCTAATTGGTGGTCATGCCCTCCAAACTCTTCATTCTTGCAACCCTAAAGAGCTAACTCAAAAACCCCAATTGCCTGGCAAAAGGAGGAATCCCAATCTTGCCTTATAAACCCCAACTACCAGCCCCTATATGCGAGTCCCAGGCGGTATCGGTAAACCTTGGTCTGTGTCCACAAGGGCAGCTTTCTGCTTCAGCGGGCTTGCACCATCTGCATTGTGCTCACCAGGGTGTATTGCAGGTGTGTGTGAGCGTCAGGTAGCGCACCCCCAGCTGGTAGAAACTTCGAAGCACGGAGAGGCTGTTATCTAGTGAGTGGCCGCCCTCCACACCAATGAGGCAGGCCAGTCTCTGGGTGCTGTTCAGAGCTGTAGGCACGGGTCAGGTGATTATGTCCAGGAGTAGTAGCTTCATCCAGTCCCCAATACCCTAAAGAAGTCCACTTACCCTTAACCGAGGTCACAAGCTCCAGCTCAGAATAAGAGGCGCACATTCTGTGAATGAGGTCAATCTGTTCCAGTGTGAGGCGCAAGGCATCCCGGTCCTGGGTCTGGCATGGTACGTAAGCGGACCAGAACTGGAGCAAAGACAGGGGTTGACTTTGGGCCTTTACAGCTGACAGACTTGTGGGTCTAGAGACCACATATAATAAACGTGATGCTTGCTCTGTGGTACTTCATACCCACTTGCTGGCTTGCTATTGACCCCTCTAGCCACAGCATCATAGTGTTTTTTTAAGTCACTATAGTAACAGACTTCCCATCTGACTAATGTCATTTCTGGGGTCCCAATTTCTCCAGCCTTCCCCAGCAGCCATGCTAGCATTTGTGTGTGTGTATGTATTACCTGGGCTCCCACAAAGCCATTTCTCAGCCTGTTCAGGCTTGTCTGGCCATAGGTGAAGTTTCTCACATCAGCATCCTGTAGCCCACTCCAGTAAAATTGCCTCAGGACAAGAGGAAGGTCGTTGTGACTGCATGAGAGTCAAGAAAGAGCTTAGCTCAAACAGAATTGGTTGGATGGTACCCATCCTGAGTGCACTCAGAAGGCTAAGGCAGGAGCATCATTTAAGGTTCCAGGTCATTCTAGGATACTTGGTAAGTTCTGGAGCAGCCTGGGCGCGAGAGAGGGACACACACACACACACACACACACACACACACACACACTGCTCAGAGAACACATGGCTCTACCTCTTTGGTTTCCAGGTCTAGCAGAAATAATTCTGCTACTCCTAACCCACGTTATCCAGACCACACTGAGATGCCCTAAAGCCTGGGCTACCAGAGAAGGAGGGATAGAGAAAGGCCAAACATGGTTGATAGGGGACAACATGTAGAAGTGGATAGTAGGAGAGGACCGGCAGGTTCAGAGCCCTCACGAGTATGCTCAGCCCGGTTTCACCCCAAGCCATCCTTTACCTACCCGTCTACAAGAGGGAAGTCTTGCATCAGGGCTCTCGCGCGATCTCTCAGGTCTGGAAAATTGGAGTTGCCGGCACTGGTTGGGGTGCTGGAGGTGCCGTCTGGCTTGGTGAGGACTCTGGGAGTACTTGGTGCTCCAAAGATGCCAGATCTGGTTTGGGTCCCTGTTAGAGGCTGTGAAGGCCCTAACAGGAGCAGCACCAACAGGAACACTGAAAGCATTGGGCCGGGCATCCGGTGACCCTCGAGGCCCGTGGGTCGCATCTTGCTCAGGGCGGGGCAAGCGAGCGTAAGGTGAACGTCTCAAAAGCCTGAGAGGGACAGATCGGAGAGACCGGGTCTAGTGAGAAGGGGTTTGAGGTCAACGGATGCGGCGGCGCAGCACTGCCGCCAGGGGGACCTACAACCCAATTATCCTAATCTCTAAGGGCACTTCCGCAGGGCAGGGTAGTTGAATCCGACAGCACTCAGTTCAGCTCCTCTCTGGGCGTCCTTCGTCCCATGCCTTCTTCCCTGTTTACTGTTCCCAGGGAGCCAATCCCGGTGACTTCCTGGCTGTTTCTAGGGATTGCTCTCCGAGAAAGCGGCCCTGTGGTCTTCTTTCACACAACGAAAGTGAGCTCTTGGCAAGACCACATCGTGTCCCTGACTCCCAGCCTGGGAACTACTCAGAGCACACACACACCTCCATACCCCAACCCCCTTCTGTCATCATTCAGGGTGACGGCTCTCTTCTCTGTTGATGCTGTACCCGCCCAGAACTCTCACCATGACCCATCTGAGATGAGACCTGAATGCGCACTAAGTGGTGCTCATTCAAGGAACACTCAGTAGCACAGGCACAAAGTCGATTAGCTAGTGAAATGGAAGGGAATGAAATACTTTCCAGGGCAGCAGAACCCCATCCCAGCACCTTCTTCCCTGGGACTGCAAACTTACCTCCTCCCTCAGTGCGGAAGCCAGGGCAGAAGTAAGAGTTCCAAGGCCTGGGACTTGTGTCTAGTGGCTTTGTACACCTTATCTGTGGCTCTTGTGGCCTGAGCTCTGCCAGAAACTGCGGGGGCTTAGTTTCCTTCCTTGCAAGCCCCACCCTGTTCCCAGCCCTCACCCTTTCTCTTCTCCAGGAACACCCCAGCCGCAGAAACATACAGGCACACACATACACGCGAGCAAATGCACGCACGAGGCGTGCGTTTTTGTAGACGTCCAATGACGGGACTTTAAATGACATAAAGCCCCTTCAAGAGCTCTGCTCACTCTCCACCAGAAAACTTTCGCTGTTCCTGTCAACCACTCAAGGTTCTGTCCGTGATCCCTGCCGCTAGTGGAGCATCTCCATTTTCTTTTTTCTTGGTTTATGTGGTAGAGAAGCCCTCTTAAAAAAGGAAATGGAGGCTGGACATGATAACAAATGCCTTTAACTCCAGAACTTGAAAGGCAGAAGGCAGAGGCAAGCAGCTGTGCGTTCAAGGCTAGCCTGGTCTACCTAATGAGTAGACCAGATAGAGTTAGTTACAAAGCGAGCCTTGTCTCAAATGAATAAACATTAAATAAAATTTAAGAAGGAAATGAGAAAACTCTTTGAAAGGTAGACGGAAATCTTGGACTACCCAGCAGGGATGGATTTGTGTTTTGGGGACTGCACACTAGTGCCTGCTGTCTGTGATGGCTCTGCACTCAAGGTTGTCAACTCCTGGCCTGCTGCTCACTGGTAGGCCCACTACAGAATGTGTGTTCCTTTAGGGTCAGGCCAGGGCACTTTTCTGCCCATCCCAACTCAGGCCCAGCTCCTTTCCTTTCCCTTCCCCCACTGTCAAGAGGCAAAAGGGAAGAGAAACTCTTAGACACGCTGGTCTCCTATCACAGCTGTGGGTTTGAGGGTAACCTCCTGTTTGTTCCATTCTTAATAAGCCCCAGGAAGCTGAGGGGAAGAAAAAGAAGAGGGCTCCAAGTGTCCTCCTCAATCACTCTACGTCTTATTTTTTGAAGCAGGGTCTCTCACTGAACCTGAAGCCCACGGTTTCAGCTGCCCTGACTGAGCGGCCAGCCCCAGGCATCTTCCTTCCTCCGTCCCTCCCTGCCCGATGCTGGTATTATATCAGCGCCTGATATTTTCCCTGTGTGCTGGGGATCCGAACTCGGGTCCACATGCTTACACTTTACTAACTTAGCTATTTTTCCCACCTCCGCTACAAATTGTTTTTGAAATTTTTTTATTACATTTATTTACTTACTTTCCTGTGTGGGTACATGCGTGGAGGTCAGAGGAGAACTGGCAGGCATTGTTCTCTCTTTTCTTCACGTGTGTGTCAGGAATCAAGCGCAGGGTGTCAAACAAGCACCATCACCTGTTGAACTGTCTTGCTGGCCTTATTTTGTTTCAAGAGGTTTTTTTTAATTTATCTTTTATTATTTTGTGTGCATGAGTATTTTTCTTGCATGTATGTCTACCACATGCATGCCTGGTGCCCTCAGAGGTCAGAAGAGTGCACTGGATCCCCTGGAACTGGAGTTACAGATGCTTGTGAGTCACCATGGGGGTGCTGAGATTTAACCCTGACCCCCTGGAAACAACAAGGGCTATTAACCTCGGAGCCACCTCTCCAGTCATGGCCCTATTTTAAAGCAAACCATAGGGCTGAGATCCAGCTCAATGTGACTCCACCTCTGGGGGAAAGCCCACCAAGCAGTGACAACTCCCCAGGGAGGGTCATGACCACTCCCACAGGCTATTTTGGCTGCCCCACAGAGAATTAACACATGGTCTCTGGGTTTCACGTGGTCTCCCCTTCTCTCTCTTCCCCCTCACCAAGCTTTCCAGGTGCCATCCGGGAGCACTGCATTAAACATGGGCATCTTTTATTCCATCTGATTTGGTCTGATTGAAATTATTTGCATCGATGGAGAGGGAATATTAGAAATGTTCCTAACAGGTGGCAGGCACCTTTACCTACCTGCTGAACAATCTGCCCTCCCTAATTGTTTTTTGTTTTGTTTGTTTGAGACAGGGTGTCTCTGTAGCCCAGGCTGGCATGGAACTTACTATATAGTCTGGGTGATTCTCAAATTCACTGCAATTCTCTCGATGCCTCAGTCTCCCAAGTACTAAGATTACAGATGTATATCACCATACTAGAGTCTCCCAAGTGCTAAGATTACAGGTGTGTGTCACTATACTGGACTTCACGAAACATCTTTATTGCCCCAAACTATCATGTTCAAATCTTCATGATTCCCTACTTTCTAGAATTATTTGAATTTTAGTGTAAAAATGATGTAGCATATTGAATGTGGTTGTCATGGTTTAGTTTGAGTTCTAAAGAGAATGAATGCTTTGAAATTGACTTACTGAAAAAAATTGCTGGTTTTGTCTTTGGTGTTTTCCATGTTTTTGAGTTTACTAATTATATTCTATGGTATTTGGTGTGTTTCTCTGCTCCTTGTTTCGCCTATAAACTGGAATATGTGAAGAGCTTTTTCATTTTTACTTGTTTTATTTAGAGGTATAGACGCTCTCTGTATTACCATACCCATCCTGTCCATCAACTTGTAGTCTAAACAGTCCTCTCTCCTCAGCCTCTGACTAGCTAGGGCTTCAGGCATGTACCAGGAAGGAATTTCTTGTTTGTTTTGAGACAGAGTCTTCCTATGTAGACCAGGTTGGCCTGGAACTCAGAGACCTACCTTCAGTACTGGGGTTAAAGCGTGTGCCCCTACACCCGGAACATAGGAAGCTCTTGAAGCTGTATTTCCAGGGCTTCACCTTCAAAACTTTTGCTGATTCGATGTTTAAATCTCCTCTTCTCAAGAGTAGGAAACCAGAAAGAAGGTGTACCCTGGGGATCCTTGTAGGCACAGGACTTTAGAAACCTGTTTCTCTGTGAAGGAATTTACTTCAGAGGAGCAGGAGGACTTGAAGCTTGGTCTTTAACTTCAAGTCCAACATTGGTCACAGAAAATCACTCTCTTGGACAGGAGGGACCTCCTGAAAGCAGTGATGGGCTGGGATTAAAGGAACCCGTGAGCCTCAGGCGTGGGGAGGTATTCGCTGTACTTTTCCACAGTGTTCTTGCCCCTGGCAGCAGGTCTCCCAGGGGCTCTTCATCTGCCTCTTGAGCCATTAGGCAGGAACCTCAGTTAACTGCTGCTTGTTTCCTCTAGCTTTAGGGAGCGCACCACACCTGTCCTGTGCTGCTGGCTGCTGGCATGGTTAAGAACAGAAGTCTACTCACAGAGAGAGCTCCAGCCTGGCCCCTCTGTGTCCTCTCTCTGTGCTTGTCTCCTCCGCTCACAGCTGACTGTCCCTTTTTGTTGCCCAAGAAGACTCTAGAGGACTGAAAGAGGGGGGCTGTTCAGAGCAGTTAATCCCCTCTGAGGCTCCTTACTCATGGCTAGTTGGCAAGCAAGCAGATTCCTGACTAGAGAGGACGCAGGCAGAATAGCTACATTAGTGGTCAGTGGAGGTCATTGCTGAAGAGGGCTCAGTCATCTGAGGCAGCCACTGGCCTGTCCTCTGGGCACTGATGCTCAGGCAGCGTGCTTCTGTGGGACTACCCCTTTGCCACCATGCTTCATTTTAAGGCGAGGAATTTTGGCACTAGGACACCCCAGGTCTTGGTCTGACTCCTCCTGAACTCTCTGTCTCTTGCGAGCCCGCCTGGGTGCTGGTGTCTCTTCCTCAGCTTTTGCCGGGGTGGCCAGCGGAGCATCCCCATAGACACGATAGCCTCCAATCAGGCAGTATGTCTCTCCATGCCAGCCTATCTGGGCTTGTACGTGCTCTCTGTAGAGGACATGGTAGTATCCAGGGGAAGGGAGGGCTGCGGGAGGCACGGGTGCTGCAGAGAAAATCACAACTGATCAGTCCCTTCTGCTCTGTCCTCTGTGCTGCAGAGCCCTTCCTCTCAGGCCCCTCTTTCTGTCTCTGCCTAAAGCCCTCCTGTCTGCTTGGAATCCCAGACACAGCCTTGCCTGTCACTGCCGTGGGTCCCCTTGGAAGGGGGCTTCTGTAAGAGCACTTGGTTTCCTGGGGAGCCAGTGGCAGCTGTGTGAGGCCTGCGTGTGTGGCCCAACTCCATAAAGAACTGTTGACCCTCGAGCTAGCTACAGCTGAGACCCCCTTCGTTTCTCCTTCCACAAATGAGAAGGATTTCTAAAAGCCTGCTGTTTCTGGGCTGAAATGAGTATGTTTGGAAAAGCAGATATTAGCTATAAAAAATAATCATGTTATAATCCACAGACTCAGGGAGACCAAGTAACAAGAAGTTCTCAAGGGGGAGGGCATATAGTTCTCCCTGGGAAGGGGAACTGGAATAGATTTTTCAGGAGGGATCAGGTAATGGTGGGTGCTGGGGGGAGATAATACTGGGAGAGATGGGGCTGGAGAGATGGCTCAGAGGTTAAGAGCATTGCCTGCTCTTCCAAAGGTCCTGAGTTCAATTCCCAGCAACCACATGGTGGCTCAAACCATCTGCAATGGGGTCTGGTGCCCTCTTCTGGCCTGCAGGCATATGTACAGACAAAATATTGTATACATAATAAATAAATAAATATTAAAAAAAACTTTAAAAAAAAACTGGGAGAGATGATTGAGATTGGGAGACATTTTGGTGGTGAGGTAGAAACCTTGGGCAATGGAAACTCCCTGGAATCTACAAGGGTAACCCTAGCAACGACTCCCAGTAATGGGGGATATGGAGCCTGATTCATCTTCTGTAACCAAGCAAGCCCCCCCCGGTGGAGGGCCTGGGATACCAAACCAGCCTCAAAAACTTGGACCTACAATTTGTCCTCCTTGTAAGATGTGCTGGGGAAGCCAGGCGGTCTTGGCGCACACCTTTAATCCCAGCACTCAGGAGGCAGAGGCAGATGGATCTCTGTGGGTTCGAGGCCAGCCTGGTCTACAGAGTGAGTTCCAGGACAGTCGGGGCTATTATATAGAGAAACCCTGTCTTGAAAAATAAAAACAACAAAACAAAAGATGTGCTGGAGTAAAGGTGTTGCAGAAGTTGTGGGATTGGCCAACCAATCAATGACTGGTCCAACTTGAGACCCACACCATGAGATGGTGCCCATGCCTGACACTTCCTGGATGGCCAGTAAGCAGAGGTGGGATAGCACAGCATCCTAGGATAGAACCATACACAACTGGCAAAAAAAGAAAGTCAATGGAATGATTCCTAATGATATTCTGCTATATGCATAACATAATTGTCACCAGAAAGGTTTCATCCAGCAATGGATAGGAGCGCATACAAAGACCCAGGGAAGAGAGAGAGAAGGATTGTAGGAGCCAGAGGAGTCAAGGACACTATGGAATATGGACCACAGAGTCAATTAACCAGGGTTCCTAGGCACTCACAGAGACTGGACAATAATCAGGGAGCCCGTGTGGGTCTGAGCTTTGTGTATATGTTATGGTCATGTACCTTGGTGTTCTTGTGGTACTCCTAACAGGGGGCGCAGGGGCTATCTCTTGTTTGCCTGCTTTTGGGACCCCTTTCCTCCTATGGGGTTGCCTTGTCCAGCCTTGATATGAGGTTACGTGCCTTGCCTAGTCTTACTGCAACTTGTTATGCTGTGTTTGGTTGACATTCCTGAGAGGCCGGCTCTTTTCTGAAGGCAAACAGAGGAGAGGTGGATCTGGGGGAGAGAGACTGGGAGGAGAGGAGGAAGGTGAGGCTGAGGTTGGGATGTAGCATAAGAGAGAAAAAAAGAGTGGTATTTGAACTTCTTAACCACCGAGCCATCAATTTGCCAGTTACTTGAAAAACAAACAAAAGAACCCCCCCCCCAAAGAAAAAGAAAACAAGGTAGATAGGTGTGCTGGTGCACACCTGATTTTAGCTCCTGGGGGGCAGAGGTTAGAGGATTGTCACAAGTTGGGGCCATGCCTTATCTACATGCAGAGTTGTAGGCCAGCTGAGTTATATACTGACATTGTCTCAAACAAAAACAAAATCTATGTGTATAGCAGAATATCGTCAGGCATTATTACATTGACTGCCCCCTCCCCCACAAGTCATGTTTGGTTCTATCCTAGGTCTCTGAGTCATCCATCCTCTGGGTTCTGGTGTCCAGGAAGTGTCGGGGTGGGCTTACACTCCTGGCATGGGTTTTAGGCTAGACCTGTCATTGGTTGGCCACTCCCTCGATCTCTAGGCCACCCTTACCCCAGTACATCCCATAGGCAGGACAGACTGTAGGTGGAAGGTTATGTGGTTGGGTTGATTTCCCACTTGCTCCACTTGAAGTCTTGCCTGGTTACAGGAGATAGCCAGTGGCTCCTTATCCACTGTTGCTAGGAGTCTTAGCTGGGGTCATTCTTGTAGATTCCTAGGAGATTCCCAGTTCTCTTGTCAGACTCCTGGTAGTGGGAACAGGGGCTATCTGTGACTCTTTCACTGGCTTTTGGGACTTACTCCTCATACTGGGTAACCTTGCCCAGTCTTAAAACATGGGGAGGTGCCTAGTGTTACTGAAGATATGCTGTGTTTTGTTGAAACTTACAGAAGACCTGCCCTTTTTAAATAGAAACTGAGGAGGAGTGGATTGGGGGTAGGTGGAAACAGAGGGGTGGAGGTGAGGGGAAGGGACTGGGAGGAGAGGAGGGAGGGAAAACTGTGGCCAGGATGCAAAACAAACAAACAAACAAATAAATAAATAAATAAATAAACACACCAAGAAAACAAAACAAAAGTGCTGGGACTGGTGGCAAACACCTTTAATTCCTGCCCTCAGAAGCTGGCAGATTTCTGAGTTCAAGGCCAGCCTGGTCTACGGGGTGAGTTCCTGGATAACCAGAGTCATGGAAGCCAGGAGACTCTGTGAGGTGGAGGGGGAATCATTTTATAGCCCAGAGGGAAAGCTAAACTGAGAAGATGAGCTTTCTAAACAGTTGCCCAGAGAGGATCTGTTATTTGTCCTCAATATTTAGCAAGAATACCTGGTGTATGAGTCAGTGTTACAATTTCCCTTACTCATGGTTAGAGAAATTCTGAGGGATGACAAGCCTAAGAGAAATATACAGTCCCCAGTGAAGTTACATGCATACCAAAGGCTCTTGTGTGGATGCCTGGTCTAGATTTACCTGAGTAACAGCCCTCACAGGGGATAGAGGACAAGTTACAATTAATATAGAAGATCCGGTCAGTCATTCTCAGACACTCAGACTCGTCTCCAGTACAGAAACAGTAGGAATGTTTCCCTAAGGCATCCAAGTTTCTATAGTTACATCGCCATGGAAACTGAGAGCTGTGATGTCATCACTACCTACTGAGGTCACACATGGAAGAGACCTTGAGGTTTTAAAGAGAGCAGGGTAAAGGCAGAGGGGAACCCTGGATAGGATTCTTCTACAAGATCTACCTAAGTAGCCACTCCCTGGGGATCCCTGTGGCGCACTTAGATGGTTACAGTCCCAGTGGCCACTGAAGGGTATGAGAAACACAAATTCTAGATTGGACAGAGTGAAGATTAACCTTAACTAGCCCCTAAGCAATAGAAAGGCAGAAGGTTGGGTGGATTAGAGAGCAAGAGGGCATGGGTGTGGTGGTGCACACCTTCGGTGCACTTGGAGGCAGAGGCAGGCAGATCTTCTGAGTTTGAGGCCAGCTGAAGCAATGTAGTGAGACCCTTAAAAAAAAAAGCCAAATCTTTACAAGTTCAAAAGACATACCAGCTAGCAAAAATGAAAGGCAGGGGCTGGAGAGATGGCTCAACAGACAAGAGCACTGACTGTTCCTCTACAGGACCTGGGTTTAATTCCAGCATTCACTTGCTAACAGTCCAGTGCTAACTCCAGTTCCAATGGGATCCAACACCTTCTGGCCTTCAAGGGCAATGCATGACTGTCGTTCTTAAACATGCGTGCAGGGAAAGCATAAACATAAAATAAAAACCTAGCTCCCAACACACAGACCACACACACAAAACCAGGCTTCTATTGGCTTTGTTCTGTCCAAAGAATACAGTTATAGAACCCATAGAACCCCTATCTTTTTACAATTGAGGTCTCAAGAAAATTTCAGGGGTAGGCTTTGGGTATAAAGTTACATTCAGAGTGCTCACCTAGCCTGCAGGAAGTCCTTGATTCCATCCCCAGCAGCACATAAACCAGAATGCATACTCCAGTAGTTTCTGCTCTTAGGAGTGGATGCAGCAGGATCAGAAAGCAGCCATCAGAAAGATGGCTCAGTGGTTGAGAGCACCGGGTGAGCTGGGCGGCGGTGGCACACGCCTTTAAATCCAGCAGGCATTGGTTTGGAAAAAAAAAAGCACTGGGTGCTCTTCCAGAGGTCCTGAGTTCTAATTCTCAGTAACTACACGGTGGCTCACAGCCATCTATGAAGTCTGCTGCTGTCTTCTGGAGTGCAGGTGTACCTGCAGATAGTGTTCATAACATACAAGTGTTCATAAACATAAAATAAGTTATTAAAAATAGTTTCCTCTCGGGGGGCAGAGAAGCAGGGAAGGGAGCAGAGAAAAATGTAGAACTCAATAAAAATCAATAAAAAATTACCATTAAAAAGTTTCCTCTCAATAAAGAAATTTATTGTTTTTTGGTTTTTAAAGACAGGGTTTCACTGCATCTTTGGAGCTTGTTCTGGAACTAGCTCTTTTTTAAAATAATTTATTTTTATTTTATTTGCATTGGTGTTTTGCTACCTGTATGTTGGTGTGAGGATGTCAGATCTTGGAGTCACAGACAGTTGTGAGCTGCCATGTGGGTGCTAGGACTTGAACCCAGGTTCTCTGGAAGAGTGCTGGGATTAAAGGTGTGCACCACCGCTGCCTGACAGATCTATTCCATTTTTTAAAAAAGACTTAAGCAGGCATGGACCAATAAATGTAGCAGTAATAAAAGGCTGAGGTAGGAAGATCAGTATGAGTTCAAGGTCAGCCTGGATTACAGAGTAAGATCCTTTCCAAACTGCTGAAAATATGAGTCATATACGCTAGCACAGCCAGCTTTAATCCCAGCACACGTGAGGCAGAGGCAGAAAGAGCTCTCTGAGTCTGAGACCAGTCAGGTCTACAGAGCAAGTTCCGTGCCAGCAGGCTACATAGTAAGAACTGCCTCAAAAAACAAAAGCAAAATAACAAAACAAAAAACTGAAAATGAAAAAAACAAACCCAAACCTGGTGTCCTTCTACCCCTGCCAAATTCAAACAATGAAATCTACAGGTTTACCCGGGGTCACACAGATACTGTATTTGTTTTTTAGAAAACTTCCTTTTTACATTGACTTTTTGTATGTCTGTGTGTGTGTGCCCATTTGCCACAGATTAGTGCTAAGGTCAGAGGACAACTTGAGGTGGTTATCACCTTCCACCATGTGGGTTGCTAGACTTGATGCCGGGTGCCATATTCACTTAGTCATTTCAGTGGCCCAGGATCGGGGTTTTCTTCACCAAGACTACAGGTTCATATTGTTCAAGCTTGGGTTCCAGACTTAGAGTGTTGAGAAACATGATGACAAGCTCCCACTGTAAGTGTTGGAGATCATTGTATCAAAGTTGACATATACTGGGAGGATGTTAGAGGTGCCGCAAGGGAAAACAGTTGTCAGTGATTTCACAAAATGGGATTGGCAGAATATTTTTTTAATTAATTAATTTATTTATTATGTGTACAATATTCTGTCTGTGTGTATGCCTGCAGGCCAGAAGAGGGCACCAGAGCCCATTACAGATGGTTGTGAGCCACCATGTGGTTGCTGGGAATTGAACTCTGAACCTTTGGAAGAGCAAGCAATGCTCTTAACCTCTGAGCCATCTCTCCAGTCCGGCAGAATATTTTTGTAGAAATAGTATTTATGTAGTGACATAAATGGACAACCCTTCCACTTCCCTTTTCAAAACAAAAAGCAATAGTGTTTGAGATGCAGCTTAGCTCAGCAGTAGAACACTTGACCAACACGCTTGAGGTCCCGGGTTAAAGTACCAGTATGGCAAACAACCACGACAAGAAACAACAACAGACCAAACAGGGCTTGGCTCAGTAGGTAAGAGTGCATACTTGCAGAGGGCCAGAGTCTGGTTTCCACCACCTTTATGGGAACATTCACAGTTGAATATAATTCCAGTTCTAGGAATCTCACTCAACCTTCTAACCTCTGAAGGTGCCTGCTTCATGTGCACCTACCTACATAGACACACATACAAATAATTCAAAATTAAATAAACCTTAAAAAAAAAATAAACCCAATCCAAGCCAACAAAATCCTACATTTGATGGAGTGTAAATCCTCAAAATCTACTAAATTCTCTTCAGAAGGTGGTTACTGTTAGGGAAGTGCACACAACACTGTGATTAGCTAGGGGTAGGGACACAGTCTCCAGTCCTAGCGTTCATCAGCCAGGTTAAGATCAACAATGGTCCATGTGTGCTGACACATGCTTTTAGTTCTAGCGCTCATGAGACAGAAGCACACAGTTTTTTGTGAGTTAGGGGCCAGCCTGATCTATGTAGTAAGTTCCAGGACAGTCAGGCCTACATTATGAGATCCTGTTTTTGTTTTTGTTGTTTTTTTGTTATTATTGTTTTCTGGAGACAGAACAGGGTTTTCTGTGTAGTCCTGGCTGTCCTGGAACTTGCTGTGTAGACTAACTAGGCTGGCTTCAAACTCAGAGATCCTTCTGTATCTGCCTTCTGGGAGTAAAAACATGTGCCACCACCTCCCTGTCTTAAAAAGACAAACAAAAAATTGGGGAAAAAAAGGATCACTAAAGACTAACTTGAGCTAGTGACACACAGTGAGTTCAAGTCAATTGTGAGCTACATAGTGTCAACCTGTTTCAAAATACACAAGTCATTTCTTGTTAGAAATCATGACATGAGGTCCATTGAGATGGCTAGGGGGACAAGGGCACTTGCCAAGCAAGTCTAGTGAGCCTAGATCCCTGGAACACCCAGAAAGGTGGAAAGACAGGATTGGTTACACAAAATTGTCTTCTGACCTACACACACACATACAAAGAAGAAAAATGAAATCAAGACATTATATAAAGTCAAATACCCTTTATTTATTTATTTTTAATATGTTAGTCTCCAGTTCTGGCCAGTAGTTTACTTTTCAAATCTCCAAACAGTTCATCATGTTTTCAGAGAGGCAAGGGGTGGTGTGGTGATCCGATGTCACCCACTGACCAAAGTATTCAACCCTCCTGCCGGCCCCCCCCCCAGGAAGATCCCTGTTCTAGTATTCCAGCCAGCCAAAAATCAGGCTTGTTGGGGCAAAGGGTCTTCCACTGAAGAGGCTAATCCTGGAAGGCTTCTTCTTCGACGAGCTGCCAGCTCAATTTTCTGGACTAGGCTCACATCCCAGGGATGGGTCACAAAACTGATGACGGTCCCTGGCACTTCACTGCCCACTCGACCCACCCTTCCTGCTCTGTGGATGTAATCCTGCAGAGTAGGGGGGAAATCATAATTGACAACCAGTTCCACATGGATGCTATCTAGACCTCGAGATGCTATGTCTGTGCAGACAAGGACGTCTTGGGAGCCCTTTTGGAATCTCTGGAAGATGCCGGCCCTCATCGAGGCAGGCATCTGCCCTTGCAGTCTCAGATGTTGGATTTTGTGGTCATCCAGGATATATCCCAGCCAATTCACAGTGCTGGAGCTGTTGCAGAACACCAGGACGGTTCCTGAGGCTTTTGTCTTATTTGCCTTGTCATGCTGTTTGAGGATCTGAACCAGTTCTGTTACCTTCTCCGCTCCCTTTAGTCTCATAAATGTCTGTCTGACATGAGGCATGATGCAGTGGAGCCTGGAGCTGGTGACGGTGGTCAGACAGTCTGGGCTGGTGACTTTACTCAGCAGTTCGTTTACGCCTTCTGGAAACGTGGCTCCCACCATCACTAACTGAGCTTTGGGATTAAAGGGGTCTTCTAACTCAGCTGGACTTTCTGCTATAGGGCTCTTTCCCAAGATATAGTCCACAAGTTCCAGGAAGCTTTCATCCAGCAATGTGTCCGCTTCATCCAGCACGAGGAAGGAAAGATGCTGCAAGCTGACCAGTTGACTTTTCAGGGCCTTCCACAGAGCCCCGGGAGTGGCCACGAGCACATCTGCTGACGGTAGTCTACACAGCTGCAGTTTGAGCTTACTCATGCCGAGGCCGCCTCCAAGCTCTGTCACCTGTAGGCCCAGGTACCGACCCAGTGACTGGGCCACGGCCTGTACTTGCTCGGCTAATTCTCGGGAAGGTACCAGAACCAAGCCTCGGGGAGCTGTGGAACTGCGGGAGTCCAAGCCTGGTCCTCTCAGGAGACGTTGAAATAGGGGCAGTAGGTAGCTGAGGGTCTTGCCACTACCGGTTTCGGCAGCGCAAAGGAGGTGACGGCCGCGAAGCACTGGCGGGATGGTTTTCGACTGCACCGAGGTTGGCCGAACGATTTCGGGTGCAGCCTCCTGTAGCGCGAGCAGCACTCGGGGCTCCAGACCCAGGTCCACGAAGCTGCCACGGGACGAGAGGTTCGTCAGCGCGGGCGTCTCTTGCTGCACTCGCTCTATGGAAAAATGATCCCGACGCGATCGTCGATGCTTCCAGCCACGCGAAGCCAGTGGAGCGCACTCCCAACGGCCCAGCGTGAGGCGCGCGGGCTGGTTCAACTCCGGCCGCCGCGCCGAGACCAGCAGTGGACCGGGTCGTACTAGCACCGGCCGTGAGAAACTCCCACGATCGCTCTGTCGCTGTTGCTGCCGTCGCTGCAGAGCCCGCGGAATGCGCACCACTGGCAAGGGCTCATCGGAACTGTGCACCGCTATGTTCCGTCGGGGCTCCAGAAGCAACCGAACCGCTAGCGACAACAGTCTCATTGGCCGGGCTAAAGCCATGATTCCCTTGATGCAGAAGAGGCGCCTGCTAGTGACGTCAAGTACGCGACCGTGGTCTTGGGTACGGTGGCTGGCGCAGCTCAGTGTGGCGTGTGGTGCTGCAGCATCGTCCGGAAAGAGGGAGGATTCTTAGAGTTCAGTGGCTGCGAGGTGTGTAGGTTCCCATCGGGTTTGGCGACGTCCAGATTGGGGTCATTTTTGGGGAAGGTGCTCGGTGGAGGCAGGATCCCGGGTCGCCAATAGGAGGTGACCGTGGGGCCCTGGCTCAAGGCGTCAGGAGTGAGGATGGCCTCTGTCAATTGGGTGCTTAATGTCTGAGATTCTTATTTGCGGTCTTCATTGCCCCTGCCAAGCTTCCCATAAAACTCCAAGGTTGCGGAGTGAGGCGATGTTTTCACAGATACGCGCTCGGCTAAAAGCCTGGGTGTTTCAAGTGTGGTGAGAGTCTGAATGAACTGTAGGCCGGGGGACTGATGCAAAGGTTGGGAGTCCGGATCTAGGCTCAACCCTATTCTCTAGTTCAGACTCCAGAGTGCATGCTGGTGGCCTGCTGCTTCTTTCATCTCTGAAGTAGGAGATAAGGACTCAGTTCTTTTAGAAAGAGTTTCTCGTTTTTACACGTTGTCCCGTCCTTTCCAGGCAAACCTCACTCTCCATTCCTTGTAACCCCTTCCAGCTTCTCATACCGGACTCATCACTCATCTTGCTATCCATTGACTTCTCAGGCCGATTCTGAATTGCCTGAATAGAAGTAGTAAGAAGGGTCCCGTTAACCTTATGGAGTGATTAAGCTTATCTCACAAAGCAGACTACTTATCTTGAATTTGGTGGTTCAGGTTATTTAAACTTTTTTTTTTTAATTTTATTCTTCTTGGACACATCTGGGGAAAAAAATGGATGTATAGTGTAAAGTGCCTGGAGTGGGAGATAAGGTCGATGTTTGTGGATTGATTACCTGGAAGGTTTCTAACATCTGGAGAAAGTGTTTTAATTTCATTAACTAGAGCTAGCCCTTCATATTATAGGTGGATATCTGTGGATTTTTCCCACTGTAGAGTGAAAATATTCATAAAAAAATGTGTCTGTACTAAACACGGGTATACATTTTCCTTTAATGTTACTCCCTAACAATATAGTATAACAACTATTTACATTGTGTTTATATTGTATTAGTCATTAGAAGCAACTTACAAATGATTCAAAACATATGAGAGAGGGTTGGGATATAGCTTAGTGATACTATGATTGCCTACTATCATTTATGAAGCCCTGAATTCAATCTCCCAAAAAACAAAAGTATATAGATGGATATGTAGGGATTTTATATAAGGGGCTTGAGCATCTTCAGATTTTAGTATCATTGAGGTTTCTAAACTGGCCCCTGATAGCTACCTATTGATGACAGTACCATTAAAAAGATCAGAATTTATCTGGGCATGGTGGCACATGCCTTTAATCCTTGTACTGAGAGTCAGAGGCAGCTGACCTCTGAGTTGGAGGCCAGCTTGGTCTAAATACCATGTCAGCCTGGACTCTAATAGTGAGACCCTGTCTTTAAATAAAAAAGCAGGACATAGGATTTTATTTTCTTCTTCTTCTTCTCTGTGGTAGTGGGGATGGAAGCCAGGGTCTTGTGCATGCGAACTGAGCAAGTGCCTCCCTAGTAAGCTACAGTCCCAGCCCTTGACTGTTAGCCTCCCCACACCCCTCCTTTTCTTCCTTTATGTAGCCCGGCTAGCTTAGAGCTCACCATGCCCAGCCCCAGCCCCTGACTTTCTTTTAGTTTAGTTCCCCTTGTCTATCCATCGTTGCTCTAGAATATGACTACTTCTCACCAACTTCACTGAATCCCTGTCGTCTCTCATGCTGATCACTGGATTGCCTTTGAATTTATCTCCCTGCAGTCCTGCAGGCTGAAAGTCCTTACTTTGATAAGTTATCTCTTTGATGTCCCACTGAGTCACGTCTCAGGGCTGCCTCTTATCTCACCGACTTGTTATTGTTACTGAGCTTGTTATTTTCTCTCCTTGTGTGGTCCACGTTGTCCTCCTTCGGACGCCTCCAAAGTACCACACAGGCTCCTCTTAGGCCCTGTGCACTGGCCACCACCTGTGTTGTGCATTGCACTATGTTCCTACTTGACTGATCCAAATCTTTGTTTAAATCTTATCTTTTTAATGACACACACCCCAACTTCTCTTTTTAAAAACTGATTCTAATGCTTTCCGTCTTGATTCATTTCCTTTTTATTTTTTTTTAATTCTTGTGTGTTGTTAGTTTCCCAGGACACTATTCTAATGGTTTATTTATTTATATACTTACTGGGTTTTGCTATTACTCCCCCCCTGGACTGAACACTCTGCTAGGCAGGAGTCCAGTTAGTCCTGCTAGTTCATTTTGTTCTCTGAGTCTATGACAGTTTTGTTCCCAAGAGATCTTGGCAGTGACTGGCACTTAATGAACAGTTGTTAGATGAATGGCTAAGCATGAATCAGAGATATGTGTTAGAAGTATGGAGAAAGCCTGCCCGGGATGATAGGAGGCATTTTTTTTATTCGCTTATGTTTCTTTTTTTTAAGTTATTTTTATTTTTTATGTATATAAGTGTTTTTGCCTGCATGTGTATCTTTGTTGTGCTTCTGAGTCTGGTGCCTGCAAAAGTCAGAAGAGGGTGTCAGAACCCCTGAAACTGTAGTTACAGAAGGTTGTACGCTACCATGTAGGTCCTGGGAATCAAACTCAGGTTCTTTGCAAGAGTGGCAAGTGCTCCTAACCACAGATTTCTCGCCGATTCGCCATTATTTTTTTAATTTAAAGACGATTTGGGGGCTGGAGAGATGGCTCAGCGGTTAAGAGCACTTGCCTGCTCTTCCAAAGGTCCTGAGTTCAATTCCCAGCAACCACATGGTGATTCACAATAATCTGTAAAGAGATCTGGCGCCCTCTTCAGACAGAACACTATATACATAATAAGTAAATCTTTAAATAAAAAACAAAATAACAAAAAAAAAGATTTTAAATTGTGTGTATTCTGGGCATGGGCACGCGCTGAGGCCCGAGGATGAGGCCTTCAGGAGTCAGTTCTCTCTTTCTGCTGCGGGCTCTGGGGATCAACCTCAGGTTGTCAGGCTTACAGAGCACATGCGCTTACCCACCGAACCTGCCTGCCGCTCTCGTTCTAACCTACGTTTTCCCTTTCTTCAGGCATAGCGGAGGAATGATTGGGAACAGCCTCTCCCTGTGCTACCACAATAAGCTCATCTTAGCCCCCATGGTTCGGGTGGGGACTCTACCAATGCGACTCCTGGCCCTGGATTACGGAGCAGACATTGTTTACTGTGAGGTAAGGTATTCCTGGTTTTCTGGGCGCCTCAGGGGACGGGGAACAGGTTTCATCTTTGGGTATGGCAGTGTTTAGGAGAGGGGGAGGTAGAATGGGACCTCCACTTGTGGTCTCACTAAAATCAGAAGAGATCAACACACGTGACACTGATGAGTTCAGGTGGTCCCGAGGCCCTCAGGAACAGCAGTGGGTCAGATGGGTAGATGGCCATCCTGTCTCGTCACTGCCCAGGCATCGCCCCCTGCCCTCCCTGCTCAATACACTGGTGTACTAACTGACACCTGGAAGGGGAGAAAGAGAACCAGATGCAGGCTAAGGAAGTAGGATGAGGTTGGCGTTGGTGGCTATAGGATTTTTTGGTGATAGGTCAGTAAATATATCCACTGGCTGCTCTGGAGATTACTAGGGCTTCAGACCCAGGTTCAGAAGGATCAGTAGGAAAATGGAATTGTAAGAGTAAGCTGACGCTGGATAGTGAGGGAGTGTTCTTAGTTGAACACTTATCGGAATTACCTGGAGGGCTATCAACGTGGTGGTCAAGATGTGTGTGAGAAGAGGCTTCTCAGCTCGTGTCAGCCCAGAGGGAGAGAACATGAAGCAGGCGTACATTCCCCGTAGACATGCTTCTTCCAGCTAGGCCACATCTCTGCAAATTTCTGTCTTCTTCCAACGATGTCATTAGATGAACTAACTGATGATGTCAAAAGCCCATTTCTGGAGATGTTGCATTAGGGGTCAATCTTTTAACAAGTAAGCTTTTTTTCTTTTTCCATTTTCATCTAATTATGTAGCCCAATCTAGCCCCAAAGTCTGTTCTGTTGCCTCAGTTTCTCGTTAGTTTTGAGTTCTTTTATTAATGGCCAGACCGAGAGTGGGCTGGTGCCTCTGAAAAGTCTCTTGATACCCAAGATCAGGGGTAAGGATTTTTCCAGCAGAAGGATTCCTTGGCAGCCAGGAGCCAAGAAATACCACAAACTCACACTATGCAACAAACCTCACACAAGAGATTTATTGGGGGAGAAACCCAAGGTAATGGCTGTCTCTCAGTGGGAAGAAAGACAGCAGAGAGCTGGGCAAAAGGGAGGGCTTTTATAAGGTCCTGGACCATGTGCAATGAGAAGGGTGTTCTCTGGTCCCTACATTAGAGGTATAGAGTTTTCAAAGACAAAACCATGATTATGGGAGACAGAACCTTAGTGAGGGATTTAGAGAGGCCTAGTAACATCTGTTTTCTCTCTTTTTTTTGGGGGGGGGGTTGTTTGTTTTGAGTCTGGGTTTCTGTATGTAGCCCTGGATGTCCTGGAACTTGTTCTGTAGACGACCAAGCTGCCCTTAAACTCAGAGATCAGCCTGCCTCTACTTCCAAGTGCTGGGATTAAACATGTGCACCACCACTACTTGGCAACATGTGTTTTCTTTGCGAGGATCAGCAATATCTTCTAGACACTTCGTTGTCTGGGCCATGGTCAAGGTCATGGACAGTTCCAGAAGTGCTGCCAAGGCAGAGGTGACTGTTGGGGGTGGGAAGTGTGGAAGGCTGAGAAGTGACCAGGCAGACACAGAATAAAGTTGGGATAGGATGGTATTCCTAGTCATCTCAGCAGGAACCTGGGGAAGGTGAAGCTTGCATCCTCTTCTGGGGAAAATGAGTGTGTAGTTTGACTGGCACACAGATATGCTTGTTTACAGCCTATGGAACAGAAAGCTGAGAAGCCTGGCTGAGGGGAGGGTACACCGATGGTTGGGGGTTGTTGTGCTGTAGCTTAGGGCCAGGGTCTCTAAGATGATGGCAAGGTAAAGTGGGAGGAAGGAAGTGTTCACCAAAGAGATTTTTTTTCCTGTTTTTTCAAGACAAGGTCTTATTGTAATTCAGGCTGTCCCCAAACTATCTTGAAGTCTGGATCTTCCTGACTAGCTCTCAAGTGCTGTGAGTTCTGATTGCAGGTATGTGCCACCATGGGCTGGCTGTTCCAAAAATTGAATGCAGAGGGCAGAAAACATGATTCAGCATTGGGGCTCACAGAGCTCACATCCTCGTTCCTAAATATCTGTAGAGAAATGTGATAGGAATGCGAGCAGGCAGGTCCGTGAGCCTTTGTGTTAGAGCTGCCTCAGGACGGAGGAGAGCTGTGTCCTGGGGTTAGGTGTTGGGGCACCAGGCACGAAAGGTCCCTGGGGTGCTCAGCTGTGTGTTATCCTTAGTTTTTCTTGGCTAGCACTAACATTTACCCTCCAGAAAAGTTTCTTGGATTTGGAAAGGAAATAGGAAAAGGGAGAGTATGACTTCTCAGAGCTTGAGGCCTAGGGCACAAAAAAAAAAGAAGACCAAATCCCAGGAAATAGACAGCTATTAAGTCTTTTTTTTTTTTTTTTTTTTGTGGAGACAGGGTCTAACTTTATAGCGTTGGTTTGTCTAGAACTTACTGTGTAGTACAGGCTGACCGCAAACTCCCAGAGATCCGCCTGCTTCTATTTTCCTGCGCAGGATTAAAGGCATGCACCACTATACCCAGCAGGCAGCTGCTAAGTTTTCTTCCTAATGGTGAGTCCACATGCTTCTGCAGGATGACAGAGACGGACACGGGAGCTCTTCACCAGCAGAGTCCCTTTTTACCAAGCAGGTTCAGGGAATGGTAGATTCTAGGGGAAACCCCCGGTTGACCTGCTGTCTATTTCTTCTTTGTCCAGCTGTGCCCTCCCAGGGTCACCTCAAAGCTCAGGGTGAATGGTGTCCCGCTCCATTGTCCTTGCATTTTGCATTCTGTTTTTATTGATAAATCTTTGTCTGCCCCATGTCCTATTGCTTTTTTTTTTTTTTTTTTTTTTTTGGTTTTTCAAGTCAGGGTTTCTCTGTGGCTTTGGAGCCTGTCCTGGAACTAGCTCTGTAGACCAGGCTGGTCTCGAACTCACAGAGATCCGCCTGCCTCTGCCTTCCGAGTGCTGGGATTAAAGGCGTGCGCCACCACTGCCCGGCTTGTCCTATTGCTTTTAGTGAGAAAGACTTGATCCATGGAGTGCTGGCATCTTGTCCCTGCCATGCCCATCTTACTAATGTCATGTACTGAAACAGGTGGTGGTAAGGGTTTAGCTCTTTAGAATCATAAACTCCTGTGGGCTCAAGCCGGTTCTGGGGCGAGCTCCTAAGTGATGCAGTGGTGCAGTAATGTAGTGGTGTGATGCAGTGATGCTGTGGTGCAGTGGTGCCATGGTGCAGTGATGCCTACGTTTATACTCTCAGTCCCTTCCTCTGACCTTTATTTTATTATTATTATTATTTTTTTTTTTTTTTGGTTTTTTGAGACAGGGTTTCTCTCTGGCTTTGGAGCCTGTCCTGGAACTAGCTCTGTAGACCAGGCTGGTCTCGAACTCACAGAGATCCGCCTGCCTCTGCCTCCGGAGTGCTGGGATTAAAGGCGTGCGCCACCACTGCCCGGCTGACCTTTATTTTTCCTGAGAGCCCAGAGAGCCAGAACCTGGGTATGTTTTCGCTGAGAGAAGTGTAGACGATATGCGGACGGGCGGGCTGACCCTCACAGTACAGTGCTTGTTCTAACATTCATGGTTTGATGAACCTGGGTCATCCACTAATGGGGGTCGTGGAAGCTGTGCCGCAGGAGCAGCTGTCTGCGAGGCTCCACACTGTCAGCTAACTCTCTGGGAATCCTTGGGCTGGTTCAGGCCATGTAGAAGTTAGGGGCCCAAGGTTTATGTGATTATTTTAGTGTGTGCCTCCTTTCCCCACCGCTCCACTCTTCCTTCCCTTCTCCCCTCTTAACCTTTCCTCCCCTCTCTCTTTTTTTGAGATGGGGTCTCATGTGTGGCTGAGGATGACTTTAACGCTCTTATCTCTACCTTCCATGTGTTGGTGTTGTATTAGTCAGCGTTCTCTAAAGGAACAGAACTAATGTGTATAATCATGATATAAATTCTAATAATTATATGTAATATAATCATATATATGCTTGGGGTGTTTATTAGAGTTGCTTACAGGCTGAGCGTCTGAGCTAGGGTTCTTTACTAGTCAGGCCATTTACCCAGCCACTGTACCTGTTTGCTTATTTGTTTGGTTTTGTGTGTGTTTTGTTTTAATGTGGGTGTTGAATAGTGACCTGAACCCTCAAGCTTGCACATCAAGCCCTTTACTGGATGAGCTGTCTCCCCAACTTGAAAAGCATGTTTTACCAGTAAATGTGACTCATTTTTTCTTTTAGGGCCTTGCTCAGATTTGGAGTGAGAGTGAAAATTCCAAATACTTTACACCTGTTTGATGTGTCTATGCTGAGAGACTTGGTGTGATTTATGAACAAAGATGTTTCCGTTAGAGAAGTCCTAAACTTTCCACTCAGGCCCAGCCTCTGAAGAGAGCAGGCAGAGAAGCAGGTGCTTCTCTTGTTTGGCTTGGGGACCAGAGTCTGAGTGTTGGACATGTGATAGTGTGGTGCCTAGTGCCCCCTGGTGGAACCAGAGTTGTCCTACAGGCCAACATCAGGATGAACTGCCTGGATGTTCTTTCTAGGTGATTGACATAGTTGATCTGTGTGATTAAGTGGTTGACTCAGCTCACCTGCCTTGTACAGTGGGACTCCAGGAGTCCAGACTTTAAGGAGACACCTGACTTATTTTCTTTGTGTATGTAATTGGCTTTTTGAGACAGGGTCTTATATTGTTGCTGTGGTGGGCAGGTAACTTACTGTGTTGGCTAAGGTGGCCTCGAATTCCCAGTGTTTCCTGAGTGCTGGGATTAAAGGCATGTGCCAGCACACCTGACAAGATTTATTTTTCATTTTTTTCCTGATATATGGGTGTTTCACCTGTATGTATATCAGTTGTGCGACCCTGCTCCTGGGGAGATGTGAGCAAACGCCTCTCACCCCAGATATGGAACCAACAGCAGACAACTCACAAAACCTGGGAACTCAGAGCACACTGCACAGCCTGCAGGCAGTTTAACAGGCTGGAGGGTGACTTTCCAGGTGGCTCGTTTGGTTTGAGCCTCTTCCGGGCAGCTCAGCTAGTTTTTGTTTCTTCTAAGTAATTCTGGGGTTTCCGCTCCTTACAGTGTGCTTGGTTAATCTGGGTCTTCCCGGCTACTGGGTCTGAACTTCTTCCAAGTAGTCGAACTGGTCTGAGAGTGTCTCAGCAATTCTTATTTATGTTTGGGGAGGGAGTAGCCTAGGGAATCTGGTCAGCCAACTTGAGTTGTTTACTTCCTGTCTTAGCAAGCGTCCCTGTAGGATGGAATCTTTCTTCTTTTTCATCTTTTATTCTTCTTCTTCTTCTCCTCCTCCTCCTCCTCTTCCTCCTCTTCCTCCTCCTCCTTCTCCTCCTCCTCCTCTTCTTCTTTTTCTTCTTCTTCTTTTTTTTGATTTTCCTGACAGGGCTTATCTGTGTAGCTTTAGGCATCTTGAAACTCATTCTGTAGACCAGGCTGACCTTGAACTCAGAGATCTGCCTGCCTCTGCCTCTCCCAGTGCTGGGATTAAAGGAATCTTTTAGTCTCAGAGGAAACTCTTACACAGCAATGTCTGTGCAAGCTGTGGGTGCCTGGTGCTCCAGGAGGCCAGAAGAGGGTATGGGATTCCTGCAACTGAGTTTGGGGTGGTTGTGAGCTGCTGTGTGAGGCCCTGGAAATGAAACCTGCGTCTTCTTCTAGAGTAACAAGTGCTCTGAACCACCAATCCATCTCCTCCTCCCATCACAGCCATTTTTGGTGTACAGTTCAGTAGTGTACACTATATCTATGTTGCTATGAAACAGATCTTTGAAGCTCTATCTATCATCTTATAAAACTGAAGTTCTTTAAGAGCAACTCTCCTCTTTCCTTCCTCTCTAAGCTCTGATAACCCTATTCTGCTTTCTGTTTCTGTGAGTTATTCAGGTACAAGGAACTCCGCAGTACTTGTCATTGCGTAACTGGTTTATTTTACCTAGCGTAATGTCTTTTTTAAGATTCATTTTAATTTTTAAAGATTCATTTTACTTTATGTGGATATGGGCATGTGAGTGCAGTGGTTGCAGAGGTGACAAGAGGGTATCAGGTCCCCGGAACTGGAGTGAGCCACCTGCCTTGGAGGCTGGGAACTGGATGCTAGTCCTCTGTAAGAGCAGCAGGTGCTCTTCAAGCTGAGCCATCATCTCTCCAGGCTCTAGCATAATGTTTTTAAGATGTAGCTAGGCCGTACGTGGTAATGCATGTCTTTAATCCCAGCCCAGGAGGCAAAGGCAGGCAGATCTGAGTTCCAGGCCAGCCATGAGCTATGTAGCAAGACCCAGTCTAAAAATCAAAAGAATACAAAAATAAAACCAAATTTACCTAGCTAAAGCCAGTGAGATGGCTCACTGGGTAAAGACTCTTGCTGACCTTGAACTTCTGATTCTCTTGCTTTTGCCATTTAAATGCTGGTGTTACAGGTGTGCAACCCACTGCTGATTTTATGCAGTTTGGGGGCTGAAACTCAGGCTTTGTCAACGGTAGGCAAGCACTCAACAACTGAGCTACATCTCCAGTGAGACAGGTTGTTACTAGTTAGTCTACTAGTTAGTCCTGGCTGACCTTGGACTCAGATATCTGCCTGCTTCTGTCTTCTGGGAATTGCAGTCATGAGCCATTGTACCCAACATTCTATGCAGGTCTTGAACTCGTAAATCCCTTGCCTTCACTTTTTAAATGCTAGGTTTATAGGCAGAAACTACCATGTTCTACTTACTTTTGTTGTTGCTTTGGTCGTACTAGGGAACAAATTCAAGACTACACTATTGAGCTACGTTGCCAGCTCTTCAGAAAATTTTTTTGAGTGTTTATGTAGTGCAGTTGGTTAGCTTGTTCAACCGTTTAAAAATTTGTTTTGAGGATGAAGAGATGGCTCAGTGGTTAAGATCACTTGCTGCTCTTACAAGAGGATCCTGGTTTGGTTCCCAGCACTGACAAAAGGTGCCATAGCCATCAATGACTCCAGTTCTAGGGTGTCCAGTGCCCTCTTCTGACCCCTGTGGCACCAGCCATGCACATCGTGCACATACACATGCAAGCCACACATTCGTACGCTTGAAATAAAAAGAAATCTTTTTTCGAATATACAATTTTACATTTGAGGTATAATCTCACTAAATTGGCTAGACTCCCCTTAAATGTCTAACTTCTACCTCTGCCTCCCAAGTAGTTGAGATTACGGACATGGGGCATAGAATCAGAACCATGTGCCCAAACTTGACTGTGTTTTTTGTTCAGGACTGGACATTAGATGTTTAGTGATTTGAATGTTGTATTGGAGGAATAGACACAGAGACATATGTTTACCCACATGTTCGTTATATTGAGAGAAGCCACGTGGATACCATCAGGACCTTTTGATCATCTCCTTGATATACCTATACATGGAATGGTATCACCAGGCTGTGGTGTGGTTTGCTGAGGCTCCTAAGAGGTCCATTTGGGGATGAATATCTTGGATGATAATCTTTTTTTTTTTTTTTAAATATTTATTTATTATGTATACAGTATTCTATCTATGTGTATGCCTGCAGACCAGAAGAGGGCACCAGACCTCATTACAGATGGTTGTGAGCCACCATGTGGTTGCTGGGAATTGAACTCAGGACCTTTGGAAGAGCAGGCAATGCTCTTAACCACTGAGCCATCTCTCCAGCCCGGATGATAATCTTTTACTTTCTTTTGGATGCCTAGAGTCCATGGCCATGAGCTTCCACATCTGCTGAAATAATCACTGAACAAAGCAGAACAGTCTTGTATCCCACCAAGTATTACTTACCAGAAGACATCACATTTCCCTCCATTTTTAATGCTGATTTTGAAGAAATCTCTTTTTCCTTTCTGTCCTGAATCTGCTGGAATTATCTTACCCTGGTGGGAGCCTCATTTCTTTGTTTACATACAGTAAGCTGAGTAGATTTTTCTTTCCTGTGTTTGTCTCAAACCTGCCTCTTTGGGCTATTCTTCTCCAGTTTAATTTTGTCCTTGGCTGTTGCTGGGAACCCTTCCCTGCCTGCCCTTTGCCTAGTAATTGTGGTGGGAGGTTCTTTGAAGTGGTGGGGCTTGAGCTGAGATCAGTTTCTAAGAACGGTGTCTCAGTGTCCTTACGTTGGACGGTTCCCTTCTTTCTAGCACTCTGAGTGACTCATCCATTGTCAGAACCCTGGAGAAAACAGCAGATTCACAGAAGCTCTCTCGGGGCCTTGCTTTGCCAGGCTTAGTTGTAGGAAACAGCACACTGTGTCCCCAAAGCCATGGTTTGTTGTCGGCACTGCGGTCGTGAGGGATGCAATAAAGATCCTCCATCTGTGTGGAAGCCTGGTGTCCAGGACTGACAGTATCTTCCGATTCCTCTGCAGGAGCTGATTGACCTCAAGATGCTCCAGTGCAAGCGGGTGGTAAATGGTAAGTGTCGCCCTGGCCTCCGCATTGGGTGTGTGCAGGTGGCTCAAGTACCTGTCTCCGCCGTTGCCCAGGATCCTTCCTTGTTGTTTTGTGTAATTGCATAAAGCACCTGCTCCCTCAAGCGCAGTCACTGCTCTTGATGTAGTGACCAGAGCCATATGTGAGGTTCCCAGGCGTAGCTCATTGGTAGAATGCTTGCTTAACATGTTTGAAAGCCTAGGTTGGATCCTCAGAATCACAGAAACAAACAAACAAACAAATAAATTGGTTGTGAAACAGGCTATGAATGCCTTTCTCTAATAGACTTGATAGCGCAGAAATTTCCATATTTCATAGTGTAGGTAGGAGGTCCTGGAATAAGGATAACTTTAGTACTGGGCCCAGCTAAGACTTCTTTTTTTTTTAATATATTTATTTTCCTCATAATTTATTTATTTTTATTTTATTTGCATTGGTGTTTTGCCTGCATGTATGTCTATCTGAGGGTGTCAGATCTTGGAGTTACAGACAGCTGTTAACTGCCATGTGGGTGGTAGGAATTGAACCTGGGTCCTCTGGAAGAGCAGTCAGCGCTCTTAACCACAGAGCCATCTCTCCAGCCCCCAGCTCAGACTTCTAATAGTTGTGTGATTGTGGGCAAATCTCATGTCTTGTCTCCATCTCAGATTCTTAGTGGTGAAATGAAAATCATAAGCCTAGTTGGATTGTTGCATAAAGAAGATAAAGTACCAATAAGTACTTTGCACACCTGAAGCTCTGTGGGATGGATTAGTGGTGATGCACTGTAAATCCCTTCTGCTTTATTGATGTGTTGATTGTGCTTTAATTAGCATTGTAATCTTCCCCCCGCCCCTCGGACAGGGTTTTTCTGTGTAGCCCTGGCTGTCTGGAACTCACTCTGTGGACCAGGCTGGCCTCAGACTCACTGAGATCCGTCTGCCTCTGCCTCCTAGTGCTGGGATTAAAGGCCTCCAGTGCCTGGCAGCATTACACTCCTTAGAGATCTAGAGATTTTGTTTGTTTTCTTGGGCTGTCTTTGAACTTTCTGTGTGGTGGAGGATGCTGTTGAACTCCTGATACTCTGGCCTCTACCTTTTAAGTGCTAGGATTACAGTTGTGCAGTACTGTTTATTTTAAATTATATTTTATTTTGTGTTATGAAAATTTCAGAGTTGAGCAGTGGTACACGCCTTTAATTCCAGCACTTGGGAGACGGAGCAGACAGAATCTGTGGTTTGTAGGCCCCTGGGCACCATAGTTCCAGGCCAGCCAGAGCTACATAGTGAAACCCTGTTTTAAAACAAACAAACCAACTTCAGTATTTACTGGGTCATCACTTTGACAGGGCATTAGGAATCTAATGCGTGTTTTTGAGACCTTGTCCAAAATAAATTTTAATATTAACAGATCTGTATAACATAGAAAACAAAACTGCTCCAGAATCCCATACCTAAAGTGGAAATCACAAGAGGAGTGGTGTCTATTTTCCTGCACACTCAGTTACACAGTAAGCATAGTTCATATGTAACTGTGACTTGCTATGTCTGTCTTTCCCCCTGGGGATCTGCCTCACATATTGCTTTGCCACCTCTTTTTCTGATAGGACATTTTCTGTGTCAGAAACTATAGGCGACCATATCAGAATGGGTGTCATCAGCTCCTTAGTGGGATTTTCCCATATTTTGCTGTTCTAATGCTGCATCATAACCTTACATATTTTGTGTTGTTCTTAGACTTCTTACCATCTTTGACTATCCATGCTAGGAATTAATTAACTTTCTCAGCAAGGCATCCCTCTACCCTCCCTTTCATAACTGTTGTGGGGTATTCCCCTGTTGTGGGACATTCACCAGAGAAGACTGCCCAGACATGGCTTTAAGCCAGTAGAAAATCTTTATTAGCTATCCGTTGCCTACAATACACTGAATGCTTTGGTTCTGCGTAGCCATGAGCCCTTCCTGGAGCTAGCTTTTCAGCACAGAGTCACGTTGTGGGCTGACACACGTCAGCTAACAAGAACCATTAGCCAGAAGCGGAACTACAGAAGCAAGGTTGGTGTGTTTAGAGAGCGTCCCAGGACTGTGGGCTTTGGTGGATGGCTGTGGTTTTAGTTTTGGCAGGTGATGCTGCTTACATACCGAGGATCACAGCCTAAATGGCACTTCCTTTTCTTCTCTTTCTTTCCTTTTGTTTTTGTTTTTGGAGGCAGGGCTTCCTTGCGTAGCCCTTGCTGTCCTAGAACTAGCTCTGTAGACCAGGCTGGCCTCTAACTCAGAGATCTGCCTGCCTTTGCCTCCTGAGTGCTGGGATTGAAGGTGTGCAGTGCCTCTGCCTGGGTCCTGAATGGCCATCTCATCATGGAGTTAGTTGTGCTAGGGTCTGGGGCCCTGTACAAAGACTGCCTATCTGTTCCATGCTGGGATGTTAATGCAGATCCATTTGTGGGTGTGCTTTATGTGCTTAAAAGATCTCCTGTATTTTTTTTCCAACATAATATTTTTACCGATTATTTGGGAATTTCACATAATGTACCCCAATCATACTCACTTCCCAGTCCTTCCAGGTCTACCTCCCCACCCTTATGGACCCCCCCCAAAAGAAAGGAGAAAGAAAAGAAAACAAACAATAAGAAAATACAAGTTCAATATGTGTTGCTTATAAACCCACTGGAGGATGGTCAGACTCCCAATGGCCAGCTCCTTAAAGAAAAGGAGTCCTTCCCCACCTGCACACCTGGCAGAAGCCATCAGTTGTGGAGAGCTACATTTATTTCAGCACGCTTAGCACTAACCAGACTGGCCTTGAACTCACAGAGATCCACTTGCCTCTGACTCTTGAGTGCTGGGATCAAAGGTGTGCGCCACCAAGGCCTGGCCCTTATCACAATTTAAGAGTTCTCTCCTGGGACTGGGTAGATGGCTCAGAGATTAAGAGCACTGACTGCTCTTCCAGATTTCCTGAGTTCAATTCCCAGCAACCACATGGTCGCTAACAACCATCCATAATGAGATCTGGTGCCCTCTTCTGGCCTGCAGGCAGGACATACAGGCAGAATACTCTATACATTAAAAAAAAAAAAAAGAGTTCTCTTCAAAAGCCTCTTGTCTAGGCGGTTACTTTTTTGGGTGGGGGTCGGGTTTGTCACAGAAGCCTTTCATGAGTTTCTTTCTCAGCTGTTGTTATGCCCAAGTTCATTATCCCCAAAAAAGAAATTCCACAGAACCGGATCCTATGTGATGCACAAGAGGTTTTTAGACTACATCTCCAGCACGCCAGTACAGTCAGTGAGGGCAGTGCAGCGCTGAGCCTGGGGAAGGGGAGGACTTTTAAAGGAAAACGCCATAATCGAGGGAGTTCGAGTCCTGTCGTCTTGGGATTGGGTACGGAAGGCATAGAATAAGGTAGTTTCGGAAATCACTGCTCAGTTTTTGGGCACGAAAACTCTTACAAAGAGCCATTAATAACTGACCAGGTGTCTTCAAGGACAGGCCTCCCAGGAACATCTGGGCCTCATTAAGTTTTATGGCCCTGCTCCCTAGCTCCTTAATTGGCCATTTTCAGGGCATCTGTTCAAATTCTGCTATCTGGAGCTGAGATCTGCCCCCCTCCCCGCCCCACTCATTATATGGCTTAAGATAAAGCCCCTTCCTTAAAATGGAGTTTGCAAAGTCAGGTCCTCATACGGGGAGTCTGCAGACCTCAATACCATCACAGAAGTAGCTTCCTTGTCCTTTGCAGTCAGAGGGAGCATGGGTCATGGACTTCCACATGCCACTGACCTCAACATGGTCTCTGGTGGCAGTGCAGACAGACCATGGACATCAACACAGACCTCTGCCGCAGCAAGGGCCACAGACATCATCATATCCGTAGGCACAGACTGGACACTACTGTTGTCCCCAGTGACTGTCCGGCCCATGGACACCACTGTTGTTCCCTGTGACTGTCCGGCCCATGGACACCACTGTTGTCCCCAGAGACCGTCCGGCCCATGGACACCACTGTTCCCTGTGACTGTCCGGCCCATGGACACCACTGTTGTCCCCAGTGACTGTCCGGCCCATGAATATCAACATGTCTTCAAGAGAGAGCACAGACCATGGACATCCACAGTTCTCCCTCGGCAGCACTGACCTCAGACCTTAACATGGTCTCCAACATCAACTCAGACCACAGACCCCACACAGCCCTTAGCGGCAGCACAGAATCATGGACATCAGCACAGGTCGCTCACATCAACGTGGCCAGGGTGGCAGCACAGACCACAGACATCAGCACGGCTCAGCCAGGGTGATTGTTTGGCTGGACAGTGTGTTCGTGGACTGAGTCTGCAAAAACTCCGGGCTGCTGTACAGGACCCTGCCGACCTTACTTGACAGCAGCATGTGTTTCCCCCCCCATCTCCCGCACCACAGCCTGCTCTCACACCTGTTGCTGACGCTGTAGCCTCTCTAGTTCTGTCTCTCTCCACAGCCTACTCACCGCTCTGTCCTCCACTTTCCCACCTCTTCATCTCGTATTCGTTTGTCATAGTGACATTGGAAACTGCAGGGTATCACACACACACACACACACACACATTTGCTCAAACAGCTTTACATGGAAATATTCCTTACACTGAGTCTTTGGTCTGGTTCAAGGTTTCTGATTTCTGACACACCATCAATTATCAATCCTGGATTCTTGCCAAGACTCGTCTCAGACATCTTGTTGTTGCCCAGAGTCAGGTGATTTTACAGCTAGGCAGGATGTCTGTGGTGGGTTCTGTGCAAGCTCCAGGCTACTGCGCACCTCTCAGCTGTCAATATCGGTTTGCTGAGCTTAATCTTTGTGCTGGAGCATGCAGGCAGCACCTCTGCTCCATGCTCTGTCTCCCAGCAGGCAGTGTGGGCTGTGCCGCAGTGACTCCATGCTGGGTGCCACCCGGTGGGCCTAGAGCCAGCCCTATTCAGTGATGGCATCTGGTTCTGCAGGACCAGCTCCTCTGTGAGCTCCAGCAGCTTGTAGGCGGGGTAGATGCTTGAGTGTCCTGACTCAGAACACTGGATGTAGGCTCGGGTGACAGCCTGTGGCCTGCATGGCCTGTGGCCTGCATGGGTGTCCCTAGATAGCCCATGTCATAGGTGTATTCAGTCATCCACTGTACTGGATCTTTTTTATGTAGTAGTCTTCTTTGACTGTTAATTGTACTTACTAAAAGGTAAATAAAACATTTAAGAAGAGTAAGTGAGGCACAATACCCCATGTTTAACAAAACAAAACAAAAGAATTAAGAATAGATGAGCCAAGTATGGTGATGCACACCTTTAATCCCAGTACTTGGGAGGCAGAGGCAGAAGTAGCTCTGTGAATTTGAGTCCATTTGGTCTACATAGCCAGCTCCAAGACAGTCAGGAGTACATAGAGACCTGCCTGTCTTATATTAAAAAAAAAAGAGTAGATGAGATATGATCAACTTTTTTGTAGTTACGTTCTATGAAGTTGCTGCTGAGAACACTAATTATGCAAGCACTGAACCACCAGCTCTAAGGAGATACAAAGTTAGATTTTAGCACCAGGTTTAGGATTACAAGTCTATACCCAGCATTGGGGGGTGAAAGCAGAAGATCAGGAGTTCAAGGCAAGTTTAAGGCCAGCATGGACTATTTGAGACCTTGTCTTTAATCCTAGCAATTGGGAGGAAGAGACAGGCAAATCTGAGTTTGAGGCCAGCCTGGTGTACAGAGTGAGTTCCAGGACAGCCAGGGGTGCACAGAGAAACCCTATCTTGAAAAACAAAAGCGAACCACACAAAATTAGATTCCTTTAAGTCTTTGGTCACATTTTCAACCTTGTTTTGGTTTTTCGAGACAGGGTTTCTCTGTAGCTTTGGAGCCTGTCCTGGAACTCCCTTTGTAGATCAGGCTGGCCTCGAACTCACAGAGATCCGCCTGCCTCTGCCTCCCGAGTGCTGTTTTACATATGTTACTATTCAGAGTCATGCTATTTAATATATACATCATAGCCAATAGCAGGACAATTTCATGCCTGAATGAAGGTTATCTAGGGTTGGGGATACAGTTAAGTTGTAGAATGTTTGCCTAGCATGTGGGAGGTCACTGAGAAAGCTTAATTTCAGCATTTGAAAGGCAGGAAGGTTAAGACTTCAAGGCTTGGGCTATATAGGAAGACCCTGTCTCAAAAATGAAAAAAAGGGGGCTGGAGAGATGGCTCAGAGGGTAAGAGCGCTGGCTGCTCTTCCAGAGGTCCTGAGTTCAATTCCCAGCAACCACATGGTGGCTCACAACCATCTGTAATGAGACCTGGTGCCTTCCTTGCCAGCAGTACATTGTATGCTTAATAAATAAATAAGTTAAAAAAATGAAAAAAAGGAAAAGAAAAAAAGAAAAGAAAAAGAAAACAAACAACAGCAATTAAAAATAGAAAATTCCAGGGCTGGAGAGATGGCTCAGTGGTTAAGAACACTGTCTGCTCTTCCAGAGATCCTGAGTTCAATTCCCAGCAACCACATGGTGGCTCCAAACCATCTGTAAAGAGATCTGGCGCCCTCCTCTGGCGTGTGGAGGCAGAAAGTTGTATACATAATAAATAAATCTTTAAAAAAAAATAGAAAATTCCAACACATGTATTTTGTCTACTAAGCCTACCTCAGCTTTTTTGTGATTAGAAGCAGTAATAGAAGGGTTAGGCAAATGGGCCAGTTGTTAAGAATACTGGTTGTCTTTGCAAAGAACCCATATTCAGTTTTCAGTACTATGTGGCAGCTCATAGCCCTCTGCAACTACAGTCCCAGGGATCCAGTGCTCTCTCTGCCTTTGGGGGCAGCAGGCACACAAGTGGCACACAGGTACACACGCAAGCAAGGCAACCACACTCACAAAAATAAAATAAAAAATTTAAATTAAAAAGAAACAGTTTTAGAAACACTACATATTCTTTATCACTATGTTTGGAGTCATTTTATTTTATTTCAGTTTGTTTTTTCAAGACAGGATTTCTCTGTGTAGCTTGGCTTTCCTGAAACTCACTCTGTAGACCAGACTGGCCTCGAACTCAGAGATCCTACCGGAGTCATTTTAAACAATGAGAACACCAATATAAAACATAAAATTCAAGAAACCACTAAGCATGATTTGTAGAGTAGTTTTTGACACGGGGTCTTATGTAATCTAGTCTGGCATGAACTCCTTGTGTAGTTGAAGATGAGGCTGGACTCCACATCTTCCTGCCTCAGTTTCTCAAATGGTGGGATTACCGGTGTGCACCATCAATGCCTGGCTCTACAGTATGGAAACAAATGAGAATGTCGCCTTGTTTGACCTCAGCTGGGAAAGTGACTCATTTTTTTTTGCCACATTTGTTGTCTATGAGTGATTAGAAATATTGAAAATATTGATTCGCAGGTAATAAATGGATTTTAGTAAATAAGGGGGAAAGGAAGGCTGACTGAAGTGCAGTTAGTCTGCACTCACGCTGCCTGGGTACTACATTTAGAAATGGACCTGAGAGTGCCATTTTGTCTAGCAGTGTGGGCTCAAGTTTCCTATGTGTCCCCTTCTTCTAGCTAAAATGCTGATAGCATGTTAAAATTGCAGGACGTTAACTATAAACATGCCATTTATAAAATAACTGTAAAGTGAACTATCATTACTCTGAAAAGAGACCATCATCAGCAACTCAGAAAGCTTCTAAGTGCATATTTATTTCTTTTAGGAAGAATATATGTCAAGCCAGGTGTAGTGGCACACAGCTTTAATCCCAGCTCTTGGGAGGCAGAGGCAGGTGGATCTATGTGAGTTTGAGGCCAGCCTGGTCTACAGAGCAAGTTCCAGGATAGCCAAGGCTGTTACACAGAGACACCCTGTCTCAAAAAAAACAAAAACCAAACCAAACAAACAACAAACAAAAAATGAACGATAGAAAAGAAAGAAAAGAGAGATAGAAGAATATTTATCTAGAATCCACTTTTTCCCTTTCTAGGTTATAGTTTGACTGTGGCTTCCAAGGCTTAGACTGGGTTGAATTTGCATCTTAACTGGGTGGTTTGTGCTTTCTTGCAGAGGTGCTCAACACAGTGGACTTCGTTGCTCCTGATGACAGAGTAGTTTTCCGTACATGTGAAAGAGAAAAGAACAGGGTGGTTTTCCAGATGGTAAGAGACACCTCCCTCTCTAGTGTCTAGTGTCCTTCTGAGGTTCCCTGGACCCTGGAGTTTCCTAATTCCTGCGTATGCCTGCCTTTGCTGGATGCCTGTAATACACTGCGCAGTGGTAGCAGCCTATATATGTGACTTGAACATTTTCAGAGATTCATTCATGATTGGCATACTGTTGGAGACTGGAAACCAAGCTGTTGCCATCTGTTCCAAGTCTCCAGACTCAAACTTAGTTAATTATAGGAATTATCTCTTTGGTATGACTTCTGTATTTTTTTTTAATCCTTAGGATTGATTTTTCTGGCCAAAGTGTTTATTTTTATATAGTATATATTAAAAGACTTGGATTTTCTAAAGATTGGTTAAAATTTATGTTACAAATATAACCATAATATAGCTTTTCTCTCTCTCTCTCTCTTCCCCTCCCCCCCCCGCCCACCCCCAGACAGGGTTTTTCTGTGTAGCCCTGGCTATCCTGGAACTTGCTCTCTAGACTAGACTGGCCTCGAATTCAGAGATTTGTGTAGTGATGAGGCGAGCCCCACCTATGTTCTGACCTATCAGGCCAAGCAGTTTCTTTATTAATTAACCAATAAAAGCAACACATAGAAAGAAGACCCACCTACATCAGATTTGTCTGCCTCTGCCTCCCGAATGCTGGACTTAAAAGTGTGTAGCACCACCACATGGCTAGCTTTATTCTCTTTCTTTTGGCATAGCTTGGCATCTTTAGGAATAGCTCCTGAATGACATTTAGATACTTTTAAAATTAGTAGCAATGGATAGACAAAATGCATAGCAAAATATTTATTGTAGAATTTGAGTTACAGGTATCTGAATACATGCTATAAAATTTTCCCCCTTTTTTTGGTATGTGGCAGTAGTGTGTGCATGCATGCGTGTGTGCGTGTGTGTGAAGTTGATGTTTGATATCTTCCATTGCTCTTCAGTCTGTTGACTGAGGCAGGTATCTTGCGGAACTCAGAGCTTGCTGATCTGGCTAGTCTAGCTAGCCAGCTTGCTCCAGGGATTCTCTGTTTCTGCCTCCAGAACATTGGAGTTATAGACAGGCTGCCACTTCTGCCCAGTGTTTTAAAATAAAATTTTATTGCATTATTTATTATTTATGTGTGTGTATGTGTGTATGTGTGTGTACATGTGTACAAGGGGACAACTTGTGGAATTAATTCCCCTGCCTTATGTATCCCAGGGGTTGACATTCTTAGCAGCAAGTGTCGTTACCACTGAGCCATCTTGCTGGCCCCTACCGGGTTTTATGTGGGTGCTAGTGATCTGAACTCTAACCTTCATGCTTGCATAGCAAATATTTTATTTACTGAGCCACCTCTCCAGCCCCTGTTTGAAGGTAGCCATGACATTAATGAGATTGTCTAGTCCTTCCAAGTTCTTTTTCCTTTGCTGGTGATGAAAGTAGCCATGACATTAATGAGATTGTCTAGTCCTTCCAAGTTCTTTTTCCTTTGCTGGTGAGCCAGTGTAGCGTACTGACCTGACTTTTTTTTAATTTTTAGTTATTATTATTTTATTTTATGTGTATGGGTGTTTTGCTGCATGTATGTCTATGTACCCTGTGTGTGTCTGATGCCTACAGAGGTCATTGGATCCTCGGGAACTGGAATTATAGACATGTAGGTGCTGGAAATCAAATTGGGATCCTCAGGAAGAGCAGCCAGTGCTTCTAACTGCTGATTCATCTCTCCAGCCCCAAGCAAGCCTGACTCGTATACTTCCTGGCATATGCATGCGTGCATGTATGTATGTATGTGTGTAAGATACCAATAGGTGTGTTTGTCTACTTGTGTGCACTTGTGTCAAGACAGGTTGATGTAGTTTCTTGTGTTCCCAGGGGACTTCAGACGCAGAGAGAGCCCTTGCTGTGGCCAGGCTTGTGTAAGTTCTTCCCTCCTTGGGAATGCCTTGTCTCTTCTGTAAGCTGTGAGACCTTAATGTTACTAGCAACCCATCTTTTTCTTCCTAGCCCCTTACCTTCTGTTTTCAGGTGAAGGGTATTGGGTTTCTTTCCCTGTGGTATCTGAAGGCTGTCCTGGGACTCTCGTACCCACTATGGTTATATCCTAGAGAGCCTCTTTATCGAGCCCTCGTGTTAGTGTTTATTCATGGGATCCCTTTCCAGGGATTCTTCTGGGAGTCCTGAAGCTTTAACCCTCATGAAATGTAGAGAGGATACACTCCTTCCTGACCTAACTGTCAGGAGAATGCATAGTTGAAGTGGTGGTCTTTGGAAGGAGAGCTCAGTTGGAATTCTGGCTCTGAGCTTTGCTAACTGTGAGAACTCAGGTAAATTACCTATTATCATTGAGAACTTTGTTCTCTTATTTATGAAATGATGCCTACTGGCATTTTAGGAAACAGCAAGTGAAATAATGCATGCCATGTCTCTGCAACATGTGGTACATCATGAGTGCGTCACACCAGCGCTTGTGATTGGTGAGGGTGAGAGTAAGAAAGAACTCAGGGCATACTTGCTGCATATCACAGACTGTTCCAAACCAGTGGCTAAGGGGAGGATCCTTTCTATATCACAGAATTGTTTGGAGTAACCAGTTGTGCAACTCAGCAAAGGAGGCCAGTCTATTACAACTACCACCAGTACCACCACCTCCTCCTTCTTTTTCTCTCTCCTACGTAGCCCAGGTTTGTCTCAAACATGATCTTCCTGCCTCCTCCCCTTTCTGAGTGCTGGGATTACATGTTTATGCCCCCATAGCTGGCTCAGTGTAGTAACTTTATAGAAGATATGCTCTGGCGATGGGCTCTGTGCTCACAGCACTTTTCCACATTGACAAATGGCTTCCAGTATCCCAGCTGAAATGGTAGCCCTAGGATGGCAGATCATATGTGAAATACTAACCTGACCCTCAGTGTAGCTGTCCTCTACATCCAGCTCTTTATAGATATGTATTCGTTATGTCTTTCTTCCGGAACTCTGCTCAGATGAGGCAGTTTGGGGATGGAACTCTTTTCTGATTTTCAGCATTTGTGATTGAGAATTAGTGTGTTTCACAGGCCCAGGAGAATCAGGAGCACAGAATCCCTTTATCTGTCTTCTATTTTTCCCCCTCAAGTAGAATATTTATTACTTTTTCTCCTTCATGTTTTTTCAGAGAAAATGATGTAGCTGGCATTGATGTCAACATGGGCTGTCCAAAAGAATATTCCACTAAGGTAAAATGATGTCTTTATGTTCCCTATAAGTATACTGTGCAGATTAAATGAGGCTTACTATACATGACAGTTAAGTCTGGCTCTGGGCTAGCTGGATCCTGCGCTGGATGAGGAAAATGCTCACAGGGATGCTGTTAGGCTAGGTATGATGGCACATACTCGTAATCTGAACTTGCCAAGGCTGGAGGACAATGAGTTGGAGGCTAGCCTAAACTACAGATGACCTTAAACTTCTGAGCCAACAGTCTTTACCTCCCAAGTGCTGGGCTTACAGGTGTTGCCACCACATCCAGTTCTATGAGGAGCTAGGGATTTAACCCTGGTCTTTCTGTGTGCTAAGCTACAATTCTACCAGCTGAGCTACATCTCAGTCCCTTCACTTTATTTTTTTAATGAATTGAGACTTTTGCAGATCCTGTGGGTCAGCCAGCTGCCTCAGTGGGCAAAAGTGCTTGCAATACAGGCCTGATGACATGAATTCAGTCTCTGAATCTTCTGTGGAAGGAGGTAATCAACTCCTAAATGTTGTCCCCTGACCTCCACACATGCGCTGTGGCATGCAAGTGCTCCCTCCCCACACACCATACATATACACAATAACAGCAAGCCAGACGATGGTGGCGCACACCTTTAATCCCAGCACTAGGGAGGCAGAGGCAGGCGGATCTCTGTGAGTTCAAGACCAGCCTGGTCTACAAAGCTAGTTCCAGGACAGGCTCCAAAGCCACAGAGAAACCCTGTCTCGAAAAACCAAAAAAAAAACCAAAAAAACAATAACAGCAAATACAATTAAATTGACAGCCGGGAGGTGGTGGCGCACGCCTTTAATCCCAGCACTCGGGAGGCAGAGGCAGGCAGATCTCTGAGAGTTCGAGGCCAGCCTGGTCTACAAGAGCTAGTTCCAGGACAGGCTCCAAAAGCTACAGAGAAACCCTGTCTCGAAAAAACCAAAAAAAAAAAAAAAAATTAAATTGACAGCATCCTCCCTGTAGGGCTAGAGAGACGGGCTTAGCAGTTAAGAGTGCTTGCTGTTCTCCTAGAGGACCTGACTTCAGTTCCCAGCACACAAGTCAAGCAGCTCATAACCACCTGTAACTCCAGCTCAAAGAGACTTGAACCCTTCTGGGTTCTGAGGGCATACCTACACGTGTGGCCTATATATATACATACATATTTAAAAAATCCCTTCTCTATTCCCCACCCACAATTTATTAAAATAATTCACAGCAGCTTGATAATGTGTTTACTACTGTAATCTCAGCACTCATGCTGAGACAAGAGGATTGCCGTGAGTTCAAAGCCAGCTTGAACTCTTCCAGGGTTATATAACATGATCCTGTGTCAACAAAACAAAAGACAAAATAATCCATAATAATTCCAATACTTCATAAATATAGACAATTATGAAAAAAGCAGGAAAATGTATCTGAGGTCTCTGTCTCACCCCATACCACAGCTGTTTTAGAATAATCACCCAGAGGTTTTATACTAATTACAGACTGTTTGGCCTATGGTTCAGATTATAACTAACTAGCTCTTACATTTAAATGAACTCATTTCTATTAGTCTGCGTATTGCCATGTGGCTGTGACTTTACCAGTCTACTGGCATCTTGCTTCTTGGGTGGCTGACCTGCGTCTCTCTTCCCTTTACCCTTCCCCTCTGTAGATTTTCAGTTTGGCTTTCCCGCCTGGCTTTATTCTGCCTTGCAAAGCAGCTTCTTTATTAGCCAATGAGAAGAATACATATTCACTGCATATAGAAGGATTATTCCAATGCAGAAAAATTATTGGTAAATAAGTCTGTTGTCAGGAAACAACCATTGGCAGGAGTGATGGCTCACCAGATATGGATGCTTGTCACCAAGCCTGGTGACCTGAGTTTAAACCCCAGGATGCACACAGAGAGCACTGATTCCTGCAAACTGTCTTCTGATCTGTACACATGTATACACACACACACGCACACAATAAATAAATACTAAAAAGTTTTGAGAAAGAGAAAACCATTGTTGTCATTGTTGAACTCTAAATTGCTCTTTGAATTGGTGGTTTTCATTGCTGGACTTTTTTTTTTTTTTTTTGACCCAGGATATAGCTGTGAAGTACAAGCTAGCTTTGAACTCACCACTGTGCAACTGAGGCTGGCCTCAAACTCTTGAGCCTCCTGACTCAGCCTCTTGAGTGTGTGTGCCATTGATGCTCAGGTGAACTCCTTGTTTTAAGGATACAGTAGATGGCAAGCTCCAGTTTATTGTGACTCTGAGATCTCTATGGGGGATAGGAAGTCCTAGAAAATAAAACTTTAGTGCCCATTTCTAGGTTGATACATGGTTTTGCAAAAATGGACAGAGTGAGAGCTTTCGGATTCATCACATTCTGGTTCCTGGTGGGATCTGTGCCCAGACAGTGCTGCTTTCCTCTGTGGTTAGGGAAATGCCAGTTTCCAGTGAACCTTGGCTACCGTGTTGCTACACCGTGTTGCCTCCCGTGGTTGGCACCATCGTCCTCCAATCGTAAGGCCTCTGTGTGCTTCTCCTTAGGGAGGAATGGGAGCTGCTCTGTTGTCAGACCCTGACAAGATTGAGAAGGTAAGTGACAGTAGAGTCCCCAAACATGCTGTGATCTAGAATTACCTAAAATGTCTCTCCTCATTCCAGATTTACTTATGTCTACCTAGATTCTCTATTTGAGTCCCAGAGAGAAAAATTTTTAATTTATTTGTTTTTCTGTGCTATGGGTGTTTTGCTTGAACGTATGTCTGCACCATGTACATGAAGTGCCTGAAGAGATATTGGATCCCCGGAAATAGAGTTACAGGTGGTTCGTGAGCTACGTGATATGGGTGCTGGGAACTGAATTCCATCCTCTGCAAGAGCATGGTACACTCTTAATTGCTAAGAAATCTCTCCAACCCTGGCCTGAAATTTTTTTAAAAGTGACTGATATGCAGCTAGAACTTACAATGTCAAATTTCTTTTTCCATTCTTTTTTTTCTTTCTTTTTCTTTATTTCCTTTTTTCCCTCTATCCCTCTGCCCCTCCTTCCCTCCCTTTTTCCCTCCTTCTTTCCTTTGAGAGACGGGATCTTATACATGCCAGGCTGACCAGTGGTTCTGGTGAGGCCAACCTGCTGTGGGTGGATGTATTGTTCTCCTAATCAGATCTGGATTTTTGGTTTTGGTCCTTTCCGTCCTCTGGCAGCGACATGTAGCATGATTTAAAGCTTCAAGAATTTCATGCTACCTAGCCCGCAAAAGACAGCCTCAGGAAGCCCAGCAGTGGTGCTGCACACCCTTAATCCCGGCACTTGGGAGGCAGAGGCAGGTGGATCTCTGTGAGTTCCAGGACAGCCAGGGCTGTTACACAGAGATGCCCTGTCTCTCACCTACAAAGGGTGTGTGTGTGCCCATTTCTCCCTAGTGTGATCCTAGCAAGTGGCTGGGTCTTTCACTTCCCTAATTTCCTTCCTAATCTTTAATGTGCATGCGAACAGAAACTCTAAAGGAAGTTCCCAGAGCTACTCTGCGTAAATCAAAAGGAAGTCCTCTAAGACTGAATGCTCTATCAAACCAGTTATTATTTTGTCCTCATATTTCAACCTTCTAGAGATGTTTGTTGATTTGTGTATTTTGAGGCAGGGTCTCAAGTAGTCTGGGCTGGCCTTCTACTCACGTAGTCAAGAATGACATTGAATTCCTGCTCCTCCTGCCTCTACCTCCCAAATTCTGAGGCGTGTACCACTATTCGCTAGAGTGAGAATTTTTTTTTTTTTTGAGACAGGGTTTCTCTGTAGCTTTGGAGCCTGTCCTGGAACTCCCTTGGTAGACCAGGCTGGCCTCGAACTCACAGAGATCCGCCTGTCTCTGCCTCCCAAGTGCTGGGATTACAGGACTGCGCCACCACCGCCCGGCTAGAGTGAGAATTTTTGTAATGTTTCCCTGTGAGCTTGGTAGTCCCCTTCCTTAAAGTGCAAGTGCCCCTTTAAAGCCTGGCAGGATGACTGTGGGAAATCAGGTCTAGGCTGTTGTCTGAGGCAGCACCTGGAGAGGGTTCCTTCCTACTGGTCTTGCTGGTGAACTGTCTGCCTTTCAGCAGGGTTCTTGGCCTGATGTCTGAGGTAGCCTTCTTCTGGTCTTAGATAAGGAAGTTTTACTATAACTAGCTCTCTGCTGCCCCCATCTGTCTAGACTCAAGGTAAATGTAAGTACTCATGCCTATCAGCTGCTGCCCCTGTTGGTTAGAAATCCAGTTCTTGGAAGAAGGCTGTTGAGATCACCTTCCCTCCCTTGTGCCTGGCCTGAAATTGTGATGTAGAAAGAAGATAGCGATGCTACAGATATTCATTGTCATTTATCTCTCGTGATCTCTGGGTCTCATGTTGCCTTGTTATATTACCTCCTTGACTACTGCGTGACTTATTGATCTTCCTCTGCAACTTTTTCTAATTATTGTTTAGGGAGCAGTAAAAATACATTGAATGTGTTGTGTTTTCCTTTTCTGGTTTATATATTTGTATATCTGACTTCTCAGAAGAGAAGAATTCATGAGGATAGGGCCTTCAAGATCTTCCTAGTCTCATTCTGTAGTTGGGATAGCACTTGGAATATCCCTTTACCTCAGAAAGGAGGTTGTGTCATTTGCTGGGAAGTGGTAGCGCACACCTTTGATCCCAGCATTTGGGAACCAGAGGCAGGCGAGGCCAGCTTGGTCTACAGAGTGAGTTTTAGGACAGCCAGGGCTACACAGAGAAGCCCTGCTTTGGAAGAAAAGAAGAAGAGGAGGAGAGGAAGAAAGCTGTCAGTGGGCTCATAACCAGGACTAAGCCTCAGGATTATATTGAGGGTGTTGGGCAATGATTTTGAAAGCATGGGTTTCTACTTACTTATTTTACATCCTGGCCAGTTTTGCCTCCCCTCTCTTCTCCCAGTCCTTCCCCTCAGCCCCCCACCCACACTTCCTCTGTTTCTGTTCAGAAAAGGGTGGGCTTCCCATTGATATCAACAAAGCATGGCACATCAAGTTGCAGTAAGACTAAGCACCTCCCCATGTATTAAGACTGGGCAAGGGGGCCAGTATGAGGAGTAGGAGGAGTAGGGTCCCAAATGCCAGTAAAAGAGTCAGAGACAGCCCCTGCTCCCACTGTTAGGAGTCCACAGAAGGACCAAGCTCCACATTTGTAACAAATATTGCAGAGTGCTTAGATCCCATGAAGGGAAAGCACAGGTTTCTAAGCTCTGTCCCTGGAGAGCCATTCAGGAAATGCTGTGGTCGGTTCTTAGAGTTTGTGTTACCAAACCTCCAGGTAATTCTAATATTTTCGCTGGTAAAGAATCCCTGTGTTCCACACAGGACTATGTGCAGATACACTCATTTCTCCCTTCAGTGTATTTAACGTGTGTGTATACGTATACCTGTATTGCCAGGCAGGAACTTGCTAGTGTTGGGATTTTAGCATAGAATAGAGGCAGAATCCTTGCCCCATGGAGTTTACATGTAATTATATACAACAGATAAATGGAAGCAGCCATGAATATACAAACTGTCCTTCTACTATGCCCGGGTCTTATAGGTGTGTTAATTAGTGCAAGTAGTGTGGTGTTTGTTCCAGAAGAGATAGATGTTCCTTTTGCTCCTCTTTGCAGATTCTCAGCACTCTTGTTAAAGGAACACACAGACCTGTGACTTGTAAAATCCGAATCCTGCCATCGGTAAGGATGTGTTATTTAAAGGTTATTCTCTCGTGTGCTGTTAAATCTGGTGGCAAACTGACTCTGCTTTAGGAGTCAGCAGCTCCTTCCTTGAGTGCTAACGACCACCTTGTACTGTAATCTTTCTTACCCAGCTAGAAGACACCCTGAACCTTGTGAAGCGGATAGAGAGGACTGGCATTTCAGCCATTGCAGTTCATGGGAGGTGAGCGTTTGCCTTCTTAGCGATGGCTGGCAAGGAGACGCCTCAACAGACCCTGCATGACAAACAGCTTCTCTGTGTATATGGCCTACCTCTGCCTAGCTCTCTGACAGCCTCTGAATCCAGAGACCATTCAAGCTCTGCATTTGTTTATTCATTGAGTACCTTCTGATGGCAGGAACAATGTCAAGCATTAGAAACACAAGAGGAGTGGTGGTAGTGCACACCTTTGATCCCAGCACTCAGGAGGCAGAGGCAGGTGGATCTCAGTGAGTTCGAGGCCAGCCTGGTCTACAGAGTGAGTTCCAGGACACCCAGGGCTATTACACAGAGAAACCCTGTCTCAAAAAACAAAAACAAACAAAAAACAAAAAAAGAAACACAGAAGGAAGTCCCTTCCCTTCCCTCCCTCCCTCCCTGCCTGTGTGCCTGTTTTCTTTCTTTCTTTCTTCCTCCTTTTCTTGCTTGCTTGCTTTCTAGTGCTGGGGATTACATCCAGGGTCTCATATGTGCTAGGCCAGTGCTTTGCCATTGAGGAATATGCCCAGTCCATTTTCCCTTTCTTGGTTTGGTTTGGTTGTTGTTATAAAGTCTCATACAGCCCAGACTGGCTTCAGAGTCGATGCATAGCTGAGGCTGGCCTCGAACTCCTGATCTTCTTGCCTTCATCTCTTAATGTTGGGATTATAGGTATTCAAAACTATAATCAACTTTCTCTCTTTCTAATTAACTAATTAATAGTTAGTTAGTAAATTTATATTTTTGTGACAGGGTTCACTATACAACCTAGGCTGATGTGAATAATCCTTCTTCCTTAGCCTCCTAAGGCTGGGATTATAGACATGAGCCACCACACTCACTGAATCTTTTTTTCTTTCCTCTTCATTGAGCACTGGCTTCTCCTTTGAATGACCGCAAGCAGATGGCTGTTCATTTAAAGACACTGGCTTTCTTGCCTACCCTTGTTGGACTGCCAGCTGTCCCTGATGTCTGCTTTAAACAGTTCTTGTATCTGTAGCTCATGTGTTCTCTATTGGGAACTGAGTCTTTTTTTTTAATTTTATTTTTAATTATGTATATGTGAATGTGTCTGTGTGTCTCAGTGCAGGTGCTTGCAGAGGCCAGAAAAGAGTGCTGGATCTCCTGGAGCTGGAGTTCCAGGCATTCGGGAGCTACTTGATGTGGGTACTGGGGACTGAACTTGTGTCCTCCGTAAAAGTAGTATGCACTCTTAACTGCAGGGGGCCATCTCCACACACACACACACACACACACACACACACACACACACACACACATATGGGAGAGGGGTGCTCTCACTGTTGCTCTGACTGGGCCGAATCTCATCATGTAGCCCAAGCTGACCTTGAATTCATGGCAATCCTCTTGTCTCAGTTTTCCAAGTATTGGGATTATAGGCATGAGCACTAGGGCCTGCTAAGCCAGAGTGTTTCTGTAGGCTGCTCTCTATCTCCCTGCGCAACTTGCTTTCTGTACTTAGCATGTCCTTTTGCATGTGATCCTGACAAATAGACTTGGGCTGACATTCTTTCATGGGGAACTCAGGGGTTTATAGGAACAGCCCAGGTTGCTGGTGATCTCTCTTACTAAATTTTGGGGTATACCCTAAGCAACAACAAGCAGAACAGTGAAGTGGAGCTGTCCGGATGGAAGCTAGGAGGGTTTGGAGGTGACACGTGCACATAAATGCACATTCTGCATTCCTTGCTGAGGCAGTCGGCTGTAGAGCCAATGGCCTGGTGTGAAATCCCAGCTCTGCAGTTTGCTCGCTTTCATTTAACCTCTCTGACTGACACATTCCTCATGTATCAATCAGTACAATTTCTGCTTCTTGCTATTTTATGAAATTGTAAATGAACAGTCTTGCACACAATATGTAGAAAACTTACTTTTCCCAAAAGTTGGATGCAATTAGAAGACGAATGTGGGAGAGTTTAAGGAAGAGCTTCCTGACCATCAGAAATTCAGCAAATGTAGCCATTTAGTGTGGAATAAAACTGGCTGCTGGGGCTCTAAGGAGTCAGAGGTGGAAGCTGGGTTGGCAGGCTCTTCTGAGAAGTCAGAATATAGCACAGGAGCTGTGTTCAAGCAAGGACTGGTTAGTCACCTCTCCTGCTTGTCTTCACACATAGCTTGGCCCAGGCGTCACCGCAGCATACCTAAGATTTGCTTACTCACGCACAAGAACTTTTTGCTTTTGACCTTGGTAGGAAGGAGCCCTGGGTTGTCCTGCTTCCCCTGTGACTTATCGTGATGGTCATGGTCTGTGGTCTGCCCTGGTGGCCCCTGGAACGGGGCCTACCCCATGTCAGGTGCTTCTCCCAAAGATCAGCTGTGCAGCTTGGCCTCAGCACAGGCAGCTGTGTGGGAGTGGCCTGTCTGAGTGGTGGCAGCTGTTCCAGGTCCCTGGGGAAGGGCAGGGCTGGGACTGTAGGGACAGCATTTTTGTGACACTGTCTCTTATTTCTGGCAGAGGCAAGGGGTAGCCAGGGAAAAGCAGTGTGACCTTGGGCACCAGGCCACCCACATTGGTCCTCTGCAGCTATGCCCCATCTTAATGATCTTGAGAACTAGCCTTAACCTCACTCTCTTGCGCCTTTGGACAGAGTCCTTCCCCTAGGTCAGGGAGGCCGTTTCCAGCAACCTGTCCTAGATAGCCCCACAGCTGTCTGATCTGCTTGAGGTTCAGTAGGAAGGACAGAAGGATTTTAGGAGTGTTATGGCCTTTGGCCCTCAGCCCCCAGGCCCCATCTCTTTTCTTCATCCTTAAGGAACCGGGAGGAACGACCTCAGCACCCTGTCAGCTGTGAAGCTATACGAGCCATTGCCGAAACCCTCTCCATTCCTGTCATAGCCAAGTAAGCCGCCATTCTTCCTCATTTGCCTGTGCGCCGCCTCATTTAGAAAAGACTTGTGCTAGCGTTAAAAACTGGACTGACAGAACATGGAAAAACTGATACAAGCCAGCCACGGTGGCACACACGCCCAGTGTAATCCCAACCATAGTGTAATCCCAAACTACGGTGTCAGAGAGGCAGATGGATCTCTTTGAGTTCAAAGCCAGCTTGACCTATATAGGAGTTCTAGGACAGACAGGAGAGACCCTATCTAAAAACAAACAAATGAAAACTCCAACAAAAACCAAAACAAATACAGGGCTGGAAATTTTGCTTAACAGATAAGGGTGTCTGACACCAAGTCCCTGAGAGCACTGAATCCTGCAACTTGACCCCTGACCTCCACTTGGGTCATGTCATCTAGCTCCCCCATCCCCAACCAACCAAATAAATATAAAAAAAGAAATACCTAAAAACTGGCCATATGGGTTCATAGGGGTTCTCCCGAGACTGAACTGAGGACCAGGGAGCCTGCATGATATTGGCCTAGGCTCTGCATGTATGTGACAGTTGTGTAGTTTGATCTTCTTATGGGACTTTTTTGTTTGAGACAGGGTTTCTCTGTAGCTTTGGAGCCTGTCCTGGAACTAGCTCTTGTATGTAGATCAGGCTGGCCTCGAACTCACAGAGATCCTCCTGCCTCTGTCTCCCGAGTGCTGGGATTAAAGGCATGCACCACCACCGCCTGGCTCTGGCTCTTATGGGACTCCTAACCACAGGGATAGGGACTCTCTCTGACCTTTCACTGTCTTTTGGGACCCTACTTTTCATACTGGGTCACCTTGCCAGCCTTAATACATGGGGAGATGCTTAGTCTTCCTGCAATTTATTTATTTATTTATTTATTTATTTATTTATTTTTTGTTTTTCGAGATAGGGTTTCTCTGTGGCTTTGGAGCCTATCCTGGAACTAGCTCTTGTAGACCAGGCTGGTCTCGAACTCACAGAGATCCGCCTACCTCTGCCTCCCGAGTGCTGGGATTAAAGGCGTGCGCCACCATCGCCCGGCCTTCCTGCAATTTATATGCCATGTTTTGTTGATATCCATGGGAGACCTGTCCTTTTCTGAATGGAGACAGAGAGGAGGGGATTGGGAGATAGAGGGAGAGGAATGGGGGAGAGGGACTGGGAGGGGAGAGGCTACTGCTAGCATGTAAAATAAATAGGTAAATAAAAGGAAAAGGAAAAGAAAAAGAAAACTGACCATAAAGGAATGGAGTGAAAGTAGAAAGTTAGGAGTGAGGCTGGCACTGGTGTTTGGACCTAGCACTCTGATGGTGGGCTAGGCTGTGGGTAGGAATGAGAATACTGACAGCGAAAAGGTTGCAGAATCAGACCTACGGCAAGATGGTGCCACACCTAGAGTTAGATGTGCAAGGTGCAGGGACTATGTGAGGAATCCCAAACTAGAGCTCTTAGCAAAATCCAGACAAAGACCAGGGAGCACACATCTTTAATTCTAGCCCTTGGGAAACAAAGGCAGGCGGATCTCTGTAAATCTGAGGCTAGCCTGGTCTATATAGAAAGTTTCAGGTCAGCCAAGAGAATATGGTGAGGATGTATCTTTGAGGAAGGAAGGAAGGAAGGAAGGAAGGAAGGAAGGAAGGAAGGAAGGAAGGAAGGAAAGAAAGAAAAGGAGATGGATGGATAGGTGAATGATGCCAGGCATTGTGGCTCACACCTTTAATCCCAGCACTTGGGAGGCAGAGGCAGGCAGATCTCTGAGTGTTTGAGGCCAACCTGGTCTACAGAGTGAGATCCAGGATAGTCACAGTTATATAGAGAGACCCTGTCTAAAAAGAGAGAGAGGAAGGAAGGAAGGAAGGAAGGAAGGAAGGAAGGAAGGAAGGAAGGAAGGAAGGAAGGAAGGAAGCGGAGGGGGGTGGAGAGGAGGGGAGGAGAGGAAAAACCCACTGGGCAACTGCAGACACTTGTGCTAGCAAATGTGGGTTTTGATGACCAGCTAGTTGTAGTTGTCTGTGTTGAACACCTAGGAGTCCAGCTCATCCTTCTACCTTAGGACACCAGAGACTCAGGGAGCCTGGACATTGGAAACAGGGAAGTCCTGAGGAAAGTTACCTCTGATCAGTGTGAGGAAGAAGTAGTGATGGGTGGTTGCTAGGACATATAATCTCAGAGAAAGAAATTTTAGAGGTGGTTTCAGGGCCCCTGCTTTTCCTGTCACCTTAGAGTCCTCCCAGCACAGGTGTCTCTGGACGGGGACTGACTTTGGATGAAATAGTTGAGAATAGAGAAGTCCCTTAGAGCAGCAGGGTGGAAGGAGGGGGATTGTGACCAAACCTAGTCTCCTTATTTTCCACCACCATCATCAGTGAGCGTGCCCTTCCTAGGGTTTTGAGCTGGTCCTCAGAGGGTCTATGGACAACTTCTCTGCTTGGAGTTTTTTCTGTGGCCACAATTCCACATGTTTTGCTTTTGTTTTTTTAGTCTTATATTTTAGACAGGGTTTTACTGTGTTGTCCCATGCTGGTCTAGAACTGGCTACATGACCCAAGCTTACCTGGAAGTCATGATCCTTCTGCCTTCACTCCTGGGTGCTGCTGTTCTAGGTGTATGTCAGCTGATAGCTCAGGTTTAGTCCTACATCTTCAGATATTGTCTCCTTGGCTACTGTTCTGGGTAGTAGAGAAAAGTCAAATTTCTAAAATACCTCTTCAGTGCCAGCCATGGTTCACTTGCCAGGGGGGTTTGCTTTCTAATCACTTCGTGAAAGTTCTGATAATTGAAGGAACTTGGCTAATGCCGTACTAATGATGAATGGCAGATGTGAAAATCATCTTTTTCTGGAAACACTGGTGGGTTCCATTATGGAATCTTCCTGTGCCCCTATTGCTTTTAGTGGAGGATCTCATGATCACATCCAGCAATATTTGGACATAGAGGACTTTCGCCAAGCCACAGCCGCCTCTTCAGTGATGGTGGCTCGAGCAGCCATGTGGAACCCCTCCATCTTCCTCAAGGATGGCCTTCGTCCCCTGGAGGAAGTCATGCAGAAGTACCTCAGATATGTAAGTCTTTGCACTTTTTCTTGCTTTTACTTTTTAGTTTTTTTTTTTTAAATGTGTAGCCCAGGCTGGCCTCGAACTCGTGATCCTCCTGCCTCTGCCTCCTTCAGCAAATCCTACCGGCGTGCGCCACCACAACCGGCTACTTTTTAGTTTTGATATAGAATCTCATAGCTTCGATTGACCTCTAATCCCTTATTTTTCTGCCTCTACTTACTATGTGCTGGGATTACAGGCCTATGTCACCACATGCTGTAGAATAGCCTTTCCTAAACCAATTTCTTCTCACTATGAGTATGTTTTTTTTTTTTTTAAATGAGTTTCCTGAGTACAGTTCTAGGGACAGTGGGATTCTACTCTGGGCTATGCCTGTTCCTGGTGGGCAGAAACAATAAAATGTCCTCAAAGTTCTTCACTGAGTTGGATCTGAACAGAAGCTCCAGCCTTCTCACAGGGTGGTTTTCCACCTCCCTTTTCGTTCTCAAGTCTCACTAATGCCTGGGGTTATCTATGCATTGGGTGCTTTTTATGCTGGGATCGTAGGATGAGGCAGGTATCCAGTTCTTGGCAGCTTCTGTCTGAGCACCTCCTCTCCTCAGCGCTATAGCCCTTATCCGCTTGGTTCTGGGTGTCCTGGTATGTCTGCTGGTGACTGTCAGCTCCTGCCCAGGTCAGCTGTCCAGCTCTTCTGGCCACCTGGCAAGCGTGTGGCAGAGAAGAGATGTTCAGCCGTGCTGAGCCTGCTTACTAGGTGAAGGGTGAGGCTGTCACTCTTGCTCAGCCATCATTTGGCAGCTTTCAAGAGGGTGTGTTGTCCTGGAGAAAGAGTAGCCCCAAGCATCAACATGGGTGCTTCTGGTCTCATCTGGTACTTTCTGGGCCAGACAAGCTGAATCACGGGCCTGCCCTGGCTGGGACTTACTCACGTACCCCATACTTTCTCCCGAGCATGCCATGGCCCCTTCGTAGGCACTGGAGACAGGCCTAGAGGAAATTCTTCAAGCGTAGGGGGTGAGTGCTTAGAGGGGGTTCTGGAGGCCTCCCTGTAAAGCCTGTACTTCCTGCTGCTTTCCTGCCCATCACCTAGCTGGGTGAACATCCATGGTATTTTTTCTGGGTAGCCATCTTGCTTCTCTGGGCCTCACTTCTCAGGCTGCAGAGTGAGGTAAAGCTATACTTATCTTTGCATAGATATTGATAAGTCACGTGTATGAACATGCTTAGGAGATGGGGTTGTGCCCCACCCATATAGGGGAAGTTGGAGATTGGTTAGTCAAGATATAACTATATCCTGGTTGTAAGGAATCTTACCCCTGTCCTAGGGCTAGATTTGCCTTGCCAAAATTTGGTGTGTTCCTTTTCTCTGCCCCAGAAGATGCTCAGCATTAGGCTCTCTGTGGTAGCCTGGGGTAACTGAAGCCTGGGTTGATCCCTCAGTCAGGCTGTCTAGGTGGGTATGCTGTTGAACACGAGCCCTAGTCTGATGCTCAAGCTTTGTGTGACAGCAGGTGGACTAGATGGCAGGTCTATGGTAGTTCTTATATGGGGTCACGTCGGGTGGCTGTAAGCACATCTAGTGCCCTTTGAGAGCCCCTTTCCTTCCTGGTGGAAGCTCAGATCTCAGTGTTTGCTGGTAACCGCTGGGCTCATGCTAGTTCTCCTCTTAGGCGGTGCAGTATGATAACCACTACACCAACACCAAATACTGCTTGTGCCAGATGCTGCGGGAACAGCTGGAGTCGCCCCAAGGAAGGTTGCTCCATGCTGCCCAGTCTTCCCAGGAAATTTGGTAAGAGAACAAGGGTCTATCCATCTATTCTGGGAGACTTGACCCAGATTTGACCTTGATCCCTAAGCTATTTTGCTGAAGGACCAGGGGCACAACTTCTGGATGTGTTTGTGCAGGAGTTGAGTGGTCGTACAGTTTTGCTTTCACAGCTTTGAAGCCTTCCAGTCTTTGACTGATCTAAGCAGCAGTTTGGTTACTAGGGTACTGTTAAAATAGAGGAATGCAAAACATAGGTCTGGGAATTCCTGAGGAAGAAGGTTTTCTATTAATGGGCCTTTTGCCTGCCAGACTAACAAGTGGTCAAGAGAGACAAGGCTTTAGAATGGAGCTCTTGACATATGCCTGTGTCAGAGACATATGCCTGGTCAGAGAGGCTACTGCTGGTCCTTCAGATCAGGTGATTAACACCTGGAGGTCCTTGGCAACCAGCTCTTTCAACTTCCTGTCTACTGTTGCCATGACTCATGTTTGGGTCCTCTGTCTTATAGGTCTTTTCTCCTCATGTTGGCTGTCTGTATCTTCCTTCCTCCATTGCCTTTCTGAATCACTCTTGCCTTCAGGGACCCATGGTTTTTTTCTAGAAGGCAAAGCTCTTCCAGAATCCTTTTTCTACCTTTGGCTTGTGCTATTGCCAAGCTTCTGAACATAGTGTTTTTTGAGTTTTAGAAGAGAATGTAACTCTGGAGCTCTGAGTGGTTCAAACTAGGTCCATGGTAGCCATGGGTAGTGAGAAATCAATTAGCTTTTCCTCCCATGGGTCCTCATGAGGATGATACTATGTACATCCCAGTTGTTGAATCAGTATAGGCCAGCTCTGCCATGGCTTCCTGGGTACATCCATCTGTGTGTTCGTCCTTGGGAGAGAGATGAGAATCATGGGGGATAACCTCTGGAACCTTTTCTCCCCAACCCAGCCTCCCTCCAGTGTTCATACTCAAAGATTCAAATTCATTCTCTACTTTCCATTCTAGGCAGCTGCTAGGGTGTGTAGGAAGCACTTTCTGAAGTCAGACCCTGGTTTTGTTATATGTGGCACAGGAGTTTCTTTTTGGTTGGGTTTCTATCCTGCTCCACCCCTTTCTCCACAGTGAGGCCTTTGGCTTTGGTGCCTTCTATGAGGAGACCATTCGGAAGCTAGATGCCCGGCGAGCTGACCTCTTGGCTAAGACTCCAGAGGCAGTTGAGGAACCCACTGAAGACACATCTGGCATCATTAAGATGGCTATCAGATTTGACAGGTATGTTTCTACTATATTCCAGGACCAATTGTGTAGGAGTTTAAGGGGCTGTTATGTTAATAATGTCAAACTTAGCAACTACAGGTTTCCTTGTTCCTAGTCTTCAACTTTCAAAGAAGGTGCTTTTTGTTATTGTTTTTTTGTTTTGTTTTGTTTTTGAGACAGGGTCTCTCTACATAGATAGCTCTTGTTGTCCTAGAACTCCTCACCGCGTAGACCAGGCTGACCTTGAACTCACAGAGATTCACTTGCCTCTGCCTCCAGACACTCAACACATGTGCCACCTCAAGACTTTTTACTGTGTTGTTTTTGTTTTTTTCTCAAGATAGGGTCTCTCTGTGTAGCTTTGGCTGTCCTGGAACTCACTATGTAAACCAAGTTGGCCTCAAACTCATAGATCCTACCTCTATCTGCTTCTTGAGTGCTGGGATTATATGCATGCACCACTATGCCCAGATTTTTGTTACTGTATTATTTAAGACAAGGTCTCTTGTAGCTTTGACTGACCTTGAACTTGCTGTGTAGCTGTTGACCCTGAACTCCTGATCCTCTTGCCCTCCAAGAGAAGGTGTTCTTAGGGAAGATGGTCCCTGAAAGCCCAGGCAGCCTTGCTGGGGGCATACTTTTCTAAGACAGAATTGAACTTCACTTTTTTCCTGATCTACTCATTCCCTTTCACAACTTGGGACAGGGAGATGGGTCTTCTGTTTTTCAGTCTGTGATTTTCCCCTGAAGCTCCTCAGGGGCTGTAGGAACCCTGACTTTACTCGACTGTGTACCCTTGCCTACACTGCTGCCACTCACCGGGCCAGCGGTGCCCTCTCTAGGCAGAAGTAGCCTTAGTCTGACTCTCGCCTCACATTTTGACTCAGCTTTGAATGGTGCTCTCATTCCTGTACTCTGCCATCTGGGTCTGAGCCTTCTCTGCTCTCCAGACCCAGACCAGGAGCCAGTCTTGTCTGGCAAGGACTTGAGGTGGGGTTAAGAGGACAGCTGTTGGGCAATCATATGCCAGAGGGAGTTCCCTGTGGAAGATGGAGCATGTCCCTTTCACCCTGTCACAGACTTACTCTGAAGCCAGAGTTTATTGTGTCTATAGCAGAGCAGATAACCCTGACACTCGGCAGATGGACTCAGTGGGCAGCAAGCTAGAGCTGTCAGCCCCCTGTATAGCCACCTCCATCCTTGAAAGGCAAAGTGAACCTTCTGGCCGCTGAAGGCTGTTTTCCTGGCTGCAGCTCGGAGAAACTGGGAGTTCTCACGTGTGCACTCATTATTCTAAGCATGCAGAAGCCCATCTTTCCTTTAGATAAAAACCTAGGCTGCAACTGCTGGTAGAACAGGAAGGGAGTGGGTACAAAAGCCTCGGGGCAGCAGCCCGATAGCTCAGTTTCTCCAGTTCCGGTAGCACCTATCAGTGGCTGATTGGTGGCTCTTGCTAAGGGATAGAGTAGAAGTGGTGAACGGGCCTTAACTGTTTCTCCTCCTTTCCCTAGGAGAGCATACCCACCCCAAATTACCCCCAAGATGTGCCTCCTGGAATGGTGCCGGAGAGAGAAGTTGCCACAGCCCGTGTATGAAACAGTGAGTTTTTCTGGCTGCTGCCCGTCTGGCATCCAGCCACAGTGCTGCCTGCACTGGTATCAACACCCCAGTGCACCACAGTGCTCAGTTCTAGGCTGCTTTCTTAGCACCTGGACTTGATCCCCACAGATGTGCATAAGTTACTAGAAGCAGGGCTAATTACTGATAGCCCTTTACCTCTGACCTTGGGCTTCTGTCCAATTTTGGCAGATATATCCTTGGATTGGGCTTCAGCCAATGGGACACAGAATTATGCCCACACACAGGGCCCCTGGGGTGGAAACCTTGAGAGAGTCTTGCTTCACTTCCTCTGGTCCCTGTGGCTGCTCTGTCTTTCGTACTGACCTTCTGGCCTCCAGACTTACACTTCTGGGTCTAGTGTCCCCTCTTACAGAGTGACACCTGGAAAACAAACCTAACTTCTGTCTCTTTTGTTCAGGTTACCAGCTCCCCAGAACACAAGACCCCAAATACCTTGCTGTTTTATCTCTTCCACTCAGCTTTCTACTCCAGCCACATCCCCTGATCCCTCTGCCAGGTGCACCTGTTTTGCCCCCACCCTTGTCCCGTCTCAGTCCTTTGCCATCCGGTGAACTCCTTTCTGCTGGGAACTGGCCCACATAGAAGCCAGTAGGCAGAGGCCCCATAGTCATATACGGGCTCTGATGGTCCTTTGTTTAGTTCAGTGGCAGAACTCTGACACACTTGCCATTATGGTCAATTTGCATAACTGCCTTTTCCCCCTTGATAGATGCAGCAGGTACTTTCACGTGGGCGGAGCATGTGATCAGGCAGCCTTGACTTGACTTAAGTTACAAGTGCTTCCCTTTCATTTCTGTGTTCTCCATGTGATGAGGCAGGTGGGCAATCTTGTGTTTCCCTTGCTCTCCCTGCACCAGGTCCAGCGGCCCGTAGATCGCATGTTCTGCTCTGTCGTCACTGTTGCGGAGCAAAGGTACCAGTCCACGTTGTGGTGAGTTTCTCGTCGGATGCTGTGAGACTCTTGGTGTGGGGGAGTTGGGTGTATTGTTTGTGAGGGCACTGGATGATGACCCTCTCACCAGTTTATCAGAATCTCTGGAAAGGACGAGACTCAGGACTTCAAGACTGTAGTGCTGCTATTTGTTTGCTTTATTAATTAATATATTGATTTATTTACCCAGGGACAAGTCCAAGAAACTGGCAGAGCAGACTGCAGCCATCGTCTGTCTGCGGAGTCAGGGCCTCCCTGAGGGTCGACTGGGTGAGGAGAACCCCTCCTTGAACAAGCGCAAGCGAGAGGCCCCTGATCAAGATCTTGGGGGTCCCAGAGTTCAGGAGCCAGTACTACCTGGGGAGATATGCAAGAAGCCATTTGTAACCCTGGGAAGTAGTGAAGATAATCTCCTGGAAGGCTGTTGACTGTCCCTGTCACCAGTGTGGGGGACTGATGTGAAAGTGGTTTGGGTGTTGGGGCCTAAGCCACATTCCACTGGACAGTTTTCTGGCCCTCGCCATTGCAGACGTTAGAGGTCCTGACCCCGTCCATCAGTCTGAAACAAGTGCCAAGGGCTGTCCAGCGGTAATCCTATCTCCTCTCATGGGTCTGAATGGCTAAGCCAAGTTCCCAGTGACCTGAATGTTTTTTTGAAAGCAAGGTTTTCAGGCCGCACCTCTAGCTTGACATTGGTACTGTGCAATAAAGATAGCCTGACTTTCACCCATGGCCAACTGCGTCAGCCTTGGACTACATCCTGGCATAATTACTGTTTCTACCCTCTGAAGAGCTGCCGAGTTCCAAAGCATGCCTCTTGCATGTAGGGAAAGACTGGACCTTTGGGGTCCACTGGATTTTGGTGAAAGCAAGAAAGGACCAAAAAAAAAAAACCATTTTAATGGTGGGAAACCTAGGCGTTAACCATCAGTTGACTTTGCCGACGAGAAGTTCTGTGTAATCCAGAAAAACAAGGGTATCTGATACCCCAGTAAAGGGCCAGCGTAGTAGAGTTGGGGTAGGGGTAAAGGCCACAGAGTCTCCTTTGTGCCTTACACTTAATTCGGGCTCAGACCTGATGAAGTGCCTGCTCTGTGCAGGGGACACCTGGGGCTGTCATGGTAGCAATTTGGCTTTGGGGAAATGCAGCATTCACAGATCACACACTGTCACTTTCCCCACCCCAGCTCCACTTGAGGTGGAAGGAAGTGGCAGATTCTCTTTAATTTCCTCCTGGCAGTGAGAAGCAAACAAACAGCTACCACCACATTTACTGGGGCCTCCCCACTCCCCTCCTGGGAGGGGTGACCTGACCAAAGGTCTCTACCCTGCCCCACCCCACTTCCTCTGCTGTAAACAGGCTGTGTGACCTTCCTTTTGCCAGGCTATATGGGGGGAGAATTCCCTTCTAAACCAAACCTGTCTTTCCCCCAAGTCCCCTGGGACAGTCTCATGGTCTTGTGCCAGCCGGCAGCCCCTGGCCCTGCCTGTCTCTGAATCAAAGGTTTAGTGACTTAGGCTGTGCCTGTTTCCATGGACACCCACCCTTGCTCTTCTTTGTTAGATAAGGATGCCATGCTCCCAGAGGCCTCTCAGAGCCCCTTGCATTTTGACCTTGGTTACTAGAACTCATTTCTAGTAATCAGCCTCATAGTGGGAGAATTGTCCTCTGCTTATGTGGAGCTGACCTGGGATAGGGTACTATGTGGTATGTTTCTGCTTGCTGAGAGACTGCTCTAACTTTTCATCCTAAGGCTGTCAGAGTATGAGCCCCACTAAGGGGAAAGATAGTCTTGGTCTGATCTCAGCCATCCAGATTTATTTGTTTCTACTAAACCTGGCTTAAAATTCCCCCTTTACTTTTCCTCATACTTAAGAGACTGGCAGTAGGAAGACCAAGGCCACAGAGGACCACTTCCTTCAAGCATGCTGGAGGATGATTCTGGGGACAGGGCGTCAAGTGCAGTCTAAGTGGTCCTGGGTACTGATATCAAGCCTCTTGTACTATTAGTGCGGTTTTCCTGGGGAAACCCCTACCTTGGCAAGGTCAGATTAATTTTCTCTGCTACAGGAAGCAGAGACAAGGGTAGAGTGCTGTTAAGATTCAGGTTGCCCTGAGTGGGGGTGGGGAGGTGGGTGGAGCTCCGAGGACCCTGGGGAGAGGGGTTGGTTAGAATGTGTCCAGTGATGGGGATACCTGGTGAAGATTCTGGATGAATGTGTTGGTCCTCATCCTCAAACCATTTCTTCATTAGTATTATCATATTTCAGTGACGTCTACCTTGGACTCAGTGAGCTGCCCAAGATCTGGGACTGACTGAGAGGCCCAGTCAAGCCTGGAGCTGTGGTCTTCTAGTCTACCCTTAGCATAATTCACCTAAGAGTTCCCAGCCAGTTGGGCAGTTGTGGCGCACACCGTTAATTCCAGGACTCCAGAGGAAGACAGACAGATCTCTGATTCAGAGGTCAGCCTGGTCCACAGAGCGATTTTCAGGACAAGCTCCAAAGCTATAGCGATACCCTGTCTCGGAAAAGGAAAAAAAAAAAACTAAACTAAAAAGGACTTTCCAACCCCTTCCTAGGCTAGTAGTGGTTTTCGCCCCTCCATGTCCTTTATTGAAGCACTCTCCTTAGCTTATCACATTAGGGGGGCTTTTTGTTTTCTTTTGTTTTGCAATCCAAGCTAGCCTGTATTAATTTATATGTATTTATTATGTATTTACTTATTGCTTATCACTCTGTGTGCATGTGGATACATCTGGATATCAAGAGGATGACTTTATGAAATCATATATCTTTATGTGGTTTTCAGGGATCAAACTCAATCAGGCTTGTATGGCAGGTGCCATCTTGTTAGCCCCTTGTACCGATTTTCTTTTTAGGGTTTATTTTTACTTCCAGCTGGGGATTGAATCCAGAGGTTGGTAAGTGCCAGGAAGCAGTCTTGTAACTGACTGTCTTAGGGTTTCTAGTGCTACGATGAAACGTCAGGACCAAAAAACAAGCTGGGGAGGAAGGGGCTTATTTGGCTTACACTTCCATACTGCTTTTCATCACTGAAGGAAGTCAGGATTCAAACAGGGCAGGATCCCAGAGGCAGGAGTTGATGCAGAGGCCATGGAAGGAAGCTGCTTACTGGCTTGCCTCCCATGGCTTGCTTAGCCCACTTATAGAACCCAGGACCAGCAGCCCAGAAATGGCACCACCCACAATGGACTGGGTCCCCGCCCATTGTTCACCAATTGAGAAAATGTCTTACAGCTGGATCTCATCAAGGCATTTCCTCAGCTGAGGCTCCTTCCTCTGATGGCTTTAGCTTGTGTCAAGTTGACACACAAAACCAGCTGGTACACTGACCTACATCCTCAGTGACAATTTTTATTTGTTTTTATTTTTCAGTAGGGTTTTGTTATGTAGCCCTGACTGGCCTGAAGCTTGCTATGTAGAACACGCTGGCTTCCAGCTTGTGGGCAATCCTCCCTTCTAGCAGCAGAAGACACAGTGATGGCCTGGGTTCGCCTTACTCTGTGCTGACTTGAGCAACTGTTTTCTGAGGTTGTAGTTGGCTGGCCTTAACCTATCCATCCAAATCGAAAGCTGCTCAGGGGTAGTCCTTTTCTCTACGGCCAGCACTGGCACAGAGGTAGAGAGCAGGCACAGCCAACTAAAAGAAGAGTTTAGAGTTGGGGGGTATATGGCACAGAGAGGAAGAATTTCTAAACTTGAAGGAACATGCAACTGGGCTGGGCTAAGCTGTCCCATCCCATGGCTCTGAGGTATAGAAGCTTCCGCGGTAGAGTCTCATAGCCAGACCTGTGGCAACAGGTGAAAGAAAAAGGTTTCTTTTGATTCTCAGGCCTGAGCCATAATTTACACTGGAGGAGCAAGGATCTACAGAGACCCCCCACAGTCTCTGTCTGATCTGAACTTCTTGCTACTGAACTGTTCTTCAGGCCCCTGAGAGATCTGCACATGGAGTAGATGATGAGCTTGGGGGTGGGGGTGGGGGAAATCTTGGCCCCAGCTGGGGAAGCAGTGAAAGAGTATACATATCAGAGGGGGGAGCCTCTGTGTATGTGTGTGTTGGGGGGAACCTCCATGGCCTACAGGATCCTAGCCATTTCTAACCCCCGCTAATCCATTCTGCCTTTCTTACAAAGATTATGACTCACTTCCTACAATTGGTTCTTAGCTCTGCTGATCCTTTATCACTCTATGTTAGAATCTTAGTTTACCCCCAACCAGAAGCCTTCCCAATAGCATGACCCCTTTCCTTTCTAGATATTATCAGGTACTCAGTGTCTGGGGAAAAGATCTGTTGCTGAGCATTTAATAAATGGGTGGATTTTTCAATTTATCTGTAACATCTCTTATGAAGTGTTGGAATTGACAGGCCAGGGTCTCCATTCTGCCTCCCTAGGCAGATTTTGATTTTTTAAAGATTTATTTATTTTGACTTCATGTACATTATTGTTTTGCCTACTTTTATATGTGGGTACTACACGTGTGCCTACCAATGCATAAGAGGGCATCAGATTCCGTAGAAGTTGCAGAGGGCCATGAGCCACCCTGTCTGTGCTGGGAACAGAATCCAGGTCCTCTGGGAGAACAGCAAGTGCTCTTAGCCTCTGTCTCTACGTTGGCCGAATGGGCTGAGCCCCTGGTTCATGTGGTCATAACACGAGGGTGGGTAGACTGGGTCCACTTTCCCAAACTAAATTATAAGTGTGTGTCTATAGATGGGGCGGAAGTTGCTTTAAGTTTTATGGGAATGGAGAAGTAAGCTGACCAGATCTGGGGGGGCCTTATAGGATAGTGGGATCATGTGAACTAGTTGGTAAACCTCTAGCCTGTCTCAGACAAAAGGTTGCAGAGCTGAAGGAGCCTTTGGCTTCCTAGTTTCATAGTCAAGCTTTCTAGTTAGACTCTCTGAAGGCAACATAGCATATCGTAAAGTGTTTTTCATCCACCTAACATGTTAACTTTGTTTACATTTTATTTGTTTGTTTGTCTTGAGACAGGATCTCCTGTACCCAAGCTGTCTTCAAACTCACTGTGTAACTCTGGATGACCTTGAGCTCCCGATCCATTGCCCTCACTTTACAAGGTGCTGGGATTCCAGGCAGGTGCCACTAAGCCTGACTGCTTTCTGTTCTGCTGCTTTTAATGTCTTCAGACATTAAATGTCTTCAGACAAGTGTTCCCTACGGAACTGACTGTCTCCTGCTTTAAACACTTGTGTAGCTTCTACTGTCCTCAGGATAAAGTCCAAGCATCACACAGGGACCTGTTGTACTCTGCCCACCCATCCAGAATCACCTTTGACTTCTGCCCACCGTTCCCTCTCTGAACAAGCTTTGCTCTTCTCCTGTCTGGCTCTTCAGCTCCTACTAACCCCTGGAGTTGGGTGTGTGTTGAATGTCCTCTGAGCTCCTATCAGAGCGCTAATCTCTTTGCACGGTAATTATATATTCGCTATTCCTCTCTCCTAACCCTGAAGGGAGACTATCTCTGTATCTCCAGGTCTTGCAGAAGTACTGGCAGAAAGCCCTGAGCAGGAACAAACCAGTCCAAGATGAGTGGCTCACGTGCTCAGAACATTCCTTGCTCCTTTGGACCCGGGCTTAGTTGGACCTTCTTAGTAGCCTGGGATTCACTGAGATAGTGAGATCTTTGCATGGAGCTTGTCTTTGTCTTGTTCTCCCAGGGGCTTTTGTGAGTGGTATGAGATGTGTGTGGGTGGGGGGTGCAGGGTGTGTGTGGGGGAGTCATAGCTTCTCCCAACTCCCTCTCAATCATGCCCTAAGTAAACAAGACTGAGTCCCCAGACTCTAAGGTATGGTGTCTTGGGCCATCTCTTGTCTCACCGGGGAAGGCAGGCTCTTTGGGGTGGAGCCAGGACTGAAAATGGGTTCTTTTGATAGTGTCACTTCCTATATGTGGTCATTGGCTCCGTGTCACAAAACCTCTGTTTCATGGTTATGTACGGAACGAGGAAGTCAAAAGGGACCTTTCCGTTGTGTTTGCTCGACATCCATCAGGGACCACACCTGGCCCCTCTGATTTAGGTGCAGCCTCGAATGCACGATGTCCTCAAGAGAGCAGCTATCTGCGCCGGCTAGTGGGGACAAAGGCAGAGACAATGAGGCGGGGTGGGGGTGGGGGGTACCCTCTTGGGTCTGAATCAACTCCAGTTTCAGCTCCACCCCAATTTACCGAGAAGCTCGAACCAATCCCTGACCCTCTCGAGATTCCGCCGCTGAAGTTGGTATGGAGGGAATGAGTGGTGTATAAGTAACCTTGAAGTGGTCTGATGCAAGCACTCTAAACCTAGCCATAAGGGGGAAATACCTCGGTGGGGGCAAATACCAGGATGCCCATAACCCCAGCGCTCCGCTACCCCTTCCTCGACGTGAGTGCCGCCCAATGGGGAAAGGGAGAGTCTCCGATTGGCCTATGGCGGGTTCCAAGTCTAATTAGACAGCGCTATTGGCCCCACACTCGTCTTTGGCTTAGAAATTGCGGAAGAAATAGACTTTAACTACAACTCCCGAGAGGGAGCGGGGGCCCTACAGCGCCTTGCTCACGTGACTTCCTCCTCGCAGAGCAGTCACGCGATAGGCCGGCGGGGAGGCGGGGCCCATGGCCGTCAGCAGATCCGGCGGCCTATGGGCCGCCCCGTCGGAGGGGAGCGCGGCGGGGGGCGGGGCGGGGTTGGGCGCGCTGCAGGGCGCGGGAGCGCGCCGGCGGCGGTGGCGGCAGTGGCGGCGACTGTGGGAGGGGGGGCGGGGAACCTTGGTTGAGGCGACCGTGGCTGTTAGGCACCCTCGGCTGGCGGCGGCGGCTCCTGGTGCGGCGGGGCGTTCGGCCAGCTTTCCAGGTCGGAACGGAACGCCTGGCTTCGCGGGCCCCGCCCGGAAAGTTTGCAGCGGAGCGGCGACCTCCCGGCCGGCGCGGCCCAGCATGAAGCGGCGCTGAGGAGCCGCCGCGGCCGCCTGACGAGGAGCCGCAGCACCCGGGGCCACGCCGATGACTACTGCAAACTGTGGCGCCCACGACGAGCTCGACTTCAAACTCGTCTTCGGCGAGGACGGGGCACCAGCGCCGGTGTCCCAGGTCTCGCGGCCTGCAGGTGAGTGCCGGGCCAGCCCAGACTGGGGAGCGTGCCCTCCCCGCGCTCCCGCCAGCTCGCCTCTCTCCTGGTCCCCCTGGTTGGTGCGTGCGTGTGGTGAGTGAAGCACGATTTAATTTGAGGAGGAGGAGGAGAAGAAGGAGGAGGAGGCGTGTGGTTGGCGGCGACGTGGAAGTGGCTCGGCTGGAAGCTAAGTCGTGGGGAACTCGACTCCGGGTGGCCGGTGGCCGCCCGGAGTTTGGAGGCGGAGGGTTGGGGCCAAAGCCCCAAGAGGTTTCTGGTTGTCGCTGCTGTGCCAGCGTGGTGCTGAGGAAACGTCCCCGCGAAGCACGCGTAAGCGCACATAGCTGTTTTTAGCTTGTTTGTAAAGTTCTTCATTTGAAAGATGCGTACTCTTGTAGAAGAGCAGGACCCTTTTAAAATTCGTGTATTTTTTTTTAAATCTGCTTTGCTAAGAGAGTTAACACGTTCGAGAAATTGTTCAGTCTTGCAAATTTATATTCCACACTTAATTTCAAGTATACTGTAACAGACTTTTCTGAAAACCGGGTTGTTTTACGTGAGCAAAGTGTTTTCTGGAGATTTTTCTTTTTTTTTCTTTTCCTTTTTAAAGTTAGGGTGCCTTTTTTTTTCATAAATTACCTATAATGTTCTAGAAGTCAACTTTTGTTTTAAGAAAAAAGCTTTTCTCAGAAGATTTTTAAAAGGAGATCTTAGGTTGGGAAAGCCGGGCACCATAATGCTTGCAGGTCAGGCCAGTCAGGAAATAGAAACAGGATGATGACTGGGGACTTAACGCTCTCCTGTGACCTGGTTTGGAATAGTGTGGTTCATTAAGTTCGTTTCCCTTTACATATGTAATAGAACTTAGAGAAGATGGGAAAGAGTATCTCTTTTTCTGTCTAGTGTTGAGTACTTACTGCTATCCATACTATATTGAAACTACTGGAGTTCCATTGAAAGAATTTTTTTTTTTTTGTAAGTCGAGTCTCTAGATGGCACAATACCTGTTTTATTCGTTCCTTTTCAGCCTTTATATGTTAGATGCCTTTTTCAATGTAATAAATAATCTTAATAGTTAAGTGTTGGCTGTGTTTGTTTTCAGTTCCACTAGCATTATTTGAGCCAGGCTCTTGTTGAAGATACTACTGGATACTTAGTTGTGATGTGCTATATTGGTGCAAATCTCGGGCTCCTGAGGAGGTTGGGAAATAGATGAAAGAGACACATAGCTCAAATAACTGTATTATTATTAGGCAATCAGAATTGTGATAAATTTTATATATAAAAGAAACAGAAAAGAGGAGCTTATGGAGAGAATGGCATTGAATTGTACTTAGATTATGGAGATTGAAAAAAAATAAAAACAACTTGTTTGAGTGAATTTTTAGGAAGAAAGTTTGTGACTCAATTTGCACTTGGAATTCCTAGAAGTAAACGAGCAGTTTTAGTTTTTACCAGAAGCCCACTTTAAAATATTCTAGGAGGTTTTCTTCCCTCTCTTCTTTTTAATTTTTCCCTATCATTTCTTTCTTAGTCTCTAATTCCAAGTGGGCTCCTGCCTCATCTTCCAAGTGCTGAGGTTGGAGGCATATGCCACTATATTCAGTGGTCATTTTTTTTCTTTTCTTCTTTTCTCCCTCCCCTCCCCTCCCGTACCCTCCCCTCCCCTCCCCTCCTCTCCCTCCCTCCCTCCTTTCTTTCTTCCACCCCCCCCCCAAGGTTTCTCTGTAGTTTTGGAGCTTGTCCAACACTCTGTAGGCTGGCCTTGAACTCACAGAGATCCACCTGCCTCTGCCTTCTGAGTGCTGGGTGTGTGCCACCACTGCCCAACTGGTCATTTTCTTAAAAATATGTTTTCCATTATGGTGAAATTTATATGAAAAATAAAACTTTTTGCTTTTGTATTTTATTGAGATATTGTTTCCCTATGTATCATAGGCTAGCCTAGAGCTCACCACTATGTAGCCCAGGCTGGCCTTGAAATGCAAGTAGTCTTCTAATTTTGGCCTACATTGGTTCTATATTTCTCTGAAGGTTTGAGAATAGATAGAGCACGTTGAAATTTCCATACAGTGAAAAGGTATTTTGAAAATTCTTTATGGAAGCTGATCATGGTTGGTCAGCATGGCTAGCCTGCTCTATGAGTTCCAGGATAGCCTTTTTTGTTTGTTTGTTTTTTGGTTTTTCAAGACAGGGTTTCTCTGTGTAACAGTCCTGACTGTTCTGGAACCTGCTTTGTAGACCAGGCTGGCCTCAAAATCACTGAGATCTGCCTACCTCTGCCTCCCAAGTGCTGGGATTAAAGGTGTGCACCGCTATTGCCTGGCTGACTTTTTTCTTTTTTTAAAATCAGACTATTTTGTTAAACTTTTTCCTAGTGTCTAGCTTCAAACTGACCGTGTACCCCCTTAGAGATTTTAGAAGCATTAATGTAGTGCTAGTCAAAGTATTTTATGTAACTCAGTGTTGTTCGTGTTCAGAGTAGGTAGAGGCAGGCTGACCACAACAAGTTTGAGGTCAATATGGTTTATGTAGAGAATTCCAGGCTAGAAAAAACAAACAGCAGGGGCTGGAGAGATGGCTCAGAGGTTAAGAGCACATTGCCTGCTCTTCCAGAGGTCCTAAGTTCAATTCCCAGCAACCACATGGTGGCTCCCAACCATCTGTAATGAGATCTGGTGCCCTCTTCTGGCATGCAGGCATACATGCTAGCAGAACACTGTATATAATAAATAAATCTTTAAAAAAAAGAAAAAGAAAAAACAAACAGCAATAAACAAGAACAAAACCTACCTGTGTTTAGTGCACACTATTATTATAAAGAGCAACTTGTAGTATTCTAGTATACTGTTTGCAGCTCTCTAGTTTGCTGTTATAATAATTGTTATCTGAAAATTCAGTTTCTTTGTGTGGGGGGTGGTGGGCGTGGGTGTGAACATGTAGTGTGCAGGTTACCTGTCATCCTCAGTAAAGCTGCTCATTTGTTTTGAGATAGGGTCCCTTCTTTGGTCTGGAGCTTACCAATTAGATTAGATGTCTCAATATAGTCAACCCCAGGGATCCTCCTGTCTCTGCCTCCCCAGTGCTGAGATTACAAACCTGTATCATCACCACACCCAGAATTTTTGCATAGCTTCTGGGAACCAAACTCTGGTCCTAATACTTGTTAAGAATGAAGACATGTAAGTCAGGTATCGTATGTGCATGAAATGCCCAGGGTAGGCAGAGAACAAATAGTGGATGCAAGGCTGCAGGAAATGGGAGGAGCCTGCTGGGCATAGAGCTGATGTAGTGGCATGGCCAGGGTGTCGGGAAGTAGTAACTGATGATTGACCTGGGGAATATAGTCAAACCATTGAAACATACTTTTTTTTTTTTTTTTTGAGACAGGGTTTCTCTGTGGCTTTGGAGCCTGTCCTGGAACTAGCTCTGTAGACCAGGCTGGTCTCGAACTCACAGAGATCCACCTGCCTCTGCCTCCCGAGTGCTGGGATTAAAGGCGCGCGCCACCACTGCCCGGCCGCAAGTACTTTACGTACTGAATTCTCCCCCATCTGTTTATTTATTTAGACAAGGTCTTCCTGTGCTATAGCCGTAGCTTACCTCTCACTACCTACTAGAGGATGAACTTGTACTCTTGGAACCGTCTCATGGGGTCCTCCTATTTCTATTTCCCTAATGCTGGAATTAAAAGCCTGTATTACCACATGTGACGAGCTTTCAGTTTTAGTTTGTTTATTTATTTGAGACAGGATCCCACAAAACAGGCTTGAACTCACTCAAGTTTGTGTGAGTATGCTTTTGTGTGTATGTGTGTGTGTGTGTATATATATCCATATCCATGTGCACAGATGCCAGAGGAGGAAGTGCAATGTTCCGTTTTATTACCCTTTGCTTTTTTCCCTCAAAGACAGGATCTTTCACTGAATCTGAAGCTATGCTGGTGGCCAGCAAGCCTAAGCAATCTTCCGGTCTCCACCTCCCACCTTGCTGCAGATATAGACAGTTGTGGGCCACCCATTGTGGGTCCTCATAATTGTTGGGCTGTCTTTCTACCCCAAAATTTATTAAGAGTATTTTCTAGTCCAAAATGAGAATCACCAGAAGAAATGCATGCTACATTATGTATAATATCTTACCTACTACTGGTTTTAAGTTTTTGAAGAGAAGAAATATTTTGTTTTATAATTTATTTTTGCAAGAAATTTACATAATCATCAAATATTAATATACCTTTTTTCTTTAAAAATAGCTTTCTCTGTAGCCCAGGCAATTCTCAGACTCATGGTAGTTTTCCTGTTTCAGCTACACCTACTACAACAGGTTTTTCATGTGTAAACTTTGAGGCTTTTTTCCTAGATAGAACTTTTGGCTGTAATTTACTTTGCTTAGTGATGTCAATATAATTTACTATGCCTTTGATAAATTATTTTCTAATGTCCAGTTTTTATTTTTTTATTTTTGAGATACAGTCTTACCATGTAATCCAAGCTGGTCTTGAATTTATAATCCTCTGTCAGTCTCCCTTATTCATGTGCCACCATGCCCAACTCTGTTTTTATTTTCACTTAGTGCTTTTGTTCAGTTTTTTGTAACTGGGGTAATACACATGTCACGAAGTTCATAACTGTTTGTAATTTCAGCTCCAGGGAGATCTTACACCTTTGGCCCTGAGGGTACCTGTACTCACATGCACATACCCCCGTGATTTAAAATAAGAAAATGTAAAAGCAAAAACAAACAACAAAAAAAACCTGACATGAGTTGGAGTAATTGGTCTTAGATATTTTCATTTTATTCTTTAAAAGCTTTTTTTTTTAACATTTATACATATGGGTTTTTGTGTGTATACTTGTGCACCACATATATGCAGTGCCCGTAGAAGCCAGGAGTGGGTGTGAGATTCTCTTGGGACAGGAGCTGCAGATGGTTGTGAGTCACTTGTGTGGGTCACTGGAATCTAACCCAGGTCCTCTGGAGGAGTAGTCAGTGCTTTTAACTGCTGAGCCACCTCTCTAGCCCTGATTTCATTACTTTTTTTTTCTTTTAATGCAAGTCATAGCAGTACACATCTTTAATCCCAGCATTGAGAAAGCAGAGGCAGGAGGATCTCTGTGAGTTCAAGGCTACTCTGGTCTCCATAGTGGAGTTCCAGGGCTATATAGACCTTACCTTAAAAAAAATGCTCATGTTCTTTTGCTTTTAATTATATTGTTCTACTTTTTTCAGTTACTAACTCAGTAAGGTTTGAAAGGATATTGATTTAATGATCATACAAGTATAATTGGATATTTAAATCAGGATGAAAAAAGGGAAGTTGCTTGTTACGATTTTCTGTAATATTTTTACAGTTCATATATTAGGTATTTTAGAAGACAATTTGATTGCTACCAATCCAGATTTTCATGCCATAGACTAGATTTTTCTGTAGACTTGGATGCAGTGAGAGTATGTATTGAGTAATTGAGTCAGTGAAAACATTTCACTGTTTACTTGGAATAATAGTTTAATATTGTGTGTTTGTTTTGTTTTGAGGTAGGGTCTTGTGTATGCCAAGCCGGGCCATGTAACCAAGACTGATCTTGAACTCCTGATCCTGCTGCCTTCACCTCCCAAGTACAGGATTACAAGTATGCACCATTATGCTTGACTTTATTTATTAATTTCCTTTGGGATTAATAAATAAAGTCAAGCATAATGGCATATATTTATTTTGGGTCCGCTTGCACTGCCACAACTCATGTGTAGAGTTCGGAAGACAACTTGAAGGAGCCAGTGCTGTCCTTCAGGTCTGTGGGCTTCAGGCTGCTGAGAAGGCCCACTGACCCTCATTCTTTTGTTTTCATCACATTGTGTTTCAGGACTGGGCCTTGGTTTTGTGTGTGTGATTTTTGTTTGTTAGTTTGTTTTGCTTGCTAATATTGCCGTCTTTTTATTTTTAAAGACACATCTGTAATGGTACTGCTACTGATTTTTATTTGAGTCTGTCATAGGATTTTAAATTGTACCAGTCTTCAGAGAGCTTTCTTCATTCAGCTCCAAGCCTCCAGAGATAGGTGAAAAGTGTTCTGTAAAATGTTTTACAATGAGAATAGTTGGGTTCTGTCTGCATGTATACTGCAGGGCAGAAGAGGGACCAGATCTCATTATGGATGGTTGTGAGCCACCATGTGGTTGCTGGGAACCAAACTCAGGTCCTCTGGAAGAATAGCCAGTGCTCTTAACCGCTGAACCATCTCTCCAGCCCCTCCAGTGCCCTCTTTAGATCCTTCACAGACATTACTTGGTTATCTCCCTAACCCTACCCGTTTTATTTTTTATTTTATTTTTTCTATTTATTTATTTATTTATTTTATTATGCATACAATAGTCTGTCTATGTGTATGTCTGCAGGCCAGAAGAGGGCACCAGACCTCATTACAGATGGTTGTGAGCCACCATGTGGTTGCCAGGAATTGAACTCAGGACCTTTGGAAGAGCAGGCAATGCTCTTAATCACTGAGCCATCTCTCCAGCCCGCCCTACCAGTTTTAAAGACAGTGTCTTTTTATATGACCCAGTCTCACAGTAAGCTCCTGGATCAAGTGGTCTGGCCTTTGCCTAAGTAGCTGGGACTACAGATATATCACTATTGGTGTGTTTACATATATGCTTTGTGTGTCTGGTACACTAGTGTGTGTATGGAGGCCAGAGGTTTGTATCTTCTTTAGTAGCTCTCCACTGTGTTTCTGAGACTGGCTTTTCTTTTTCTTTTTCAAGACTGGTTTTATGACTGGCTTGTGTATTCCAGGCTGGTCAAGGAAACCTATCCCCTCTTCTGGCCTCTGTGAGTACCAGGCATGTATGGGATGCACAAGCATACATGCAATCAAAACATCCATACACATAAATAAGTAAATCCTTTGAAGAGTATTTTTGTTCTGCATTGGTAATATATATATATATATATATTAAATAATTTATTTATTTATTTTGGTTTTTCGAGACAGAGTTTCTCTTTGTAACAGCTCTAGCTGTCCTGGAACTAGCTCTGTAGACCAGTCTAGTCTCGAACCAGAAATCTGCCTGCTTCTGTCTCACAAGTACTGTAATTAAAGGCATGTGCCATCACCACCCGGCCTTGATGGGCTATATTAATAATAAAAAATGGTATTTGTTAAATTATGTGTTCATTCTAGCACAGTGCTTCTCAGTATTTTGTTTTTGTTTTCTTTTTCTTTCTTTCTTTTCTTTTTCATTTTTTGTGGTCCCTTTCCCCTTTCCCCCTTCCCCCTCCCCGAGACAGCGTTTCTCTTTGTAGCCCTGGCTGTCCTGGAACTAGTTCAGGCTGGCCTTGAACTCACACCTTGAATCTGCCTGCCTCTGCCTTCCAAGCGGTGGTATTCTGGCTTACTCTGACTGTCCATGCTGACCTGGAGCTTGTTATATATAGATCAGGCTGGTGGTGTTGAAATTGGTGGTAATCCTTTTGCTTTGCCTTCAAAGTGCTGGGATTACAGGTGTGTGTCACCAAACTTCTTGACTGAATGCCCTACTGAATGCCTTATTTGACTCCCCCCTTTTTTTGAGCCTGTGTAGCCCTGGCTGTCTGGGAACTCGCTCTGTAGACCAGGCTGGCCCCGAACTCACTGAGATCCACCTGCTTCTTCCTCCCAGGTGCTGGGATACATGCATCATCATTGCCAGGCTTGCTGTTGCTTATTAATGAAACTATGGGAATACATTACTTTTTGTTATCTTCTATTGCGATATTTTTTCAAATTCAAGTTGTGATTTTCAACAATTTTCTTGTTTATTTGTTTCTTTATCTATGTTGGTGTGCACACGCCCAGAAGCTAAAGGATTATGTTGGGCAGTTTTTTCCCCATGTTCTGCCTTACTCCTTTGAGACAGGATCTCTCACTGAGTTTCACATCCTTTGCCTCAGCTTCCTTAGTACTAGTATTACAGCTTGCGTTGTCACACCTGGCTCTTGTTGAATCTTAAATGGGCATCTGTTTGTTTTTTGAGTCATGGCTTTGCTCTGCTGCTTAGGCTATCTTGAAGCTCAGATTTGAGATTCTCTGCCTCAGCCTCTGGATAGCTGGGATTAGGGCCATGTGCCACTATGCCTGACTTGACTATTTTAAATTTTGAAGCTTTTCTCAGCTGTGTGATGATTGTTGTAACCTGCTAATGACTTAAATGGACACCAAAATCATATATTCTGTGATCACAAGGATGTTTGCTAACTGTAGGCCTTGTAGGTTTTTTTTAAACAAGGTTACCTTTGAGGTCATTATCTGTAGTGCTTTTTCCTTAGGTTATTAGATTCCCAAGTGAAAAGTCTGCCAGTCTATTGCCTAGAGAGTGTAAGTGTGTTATGCTGTGAGCCATGGGAGTAGAAAAGCACGTAGGGTTTCAATATACGCATTTTAGAATGACTTTATTTCATCATCCTGTTTTCAGTGTGGTTGCCCAGGCATCCTTTCACCTTGTCAGAAAATTTCATTTACTGCCTTAAGAAAAAGTAGAGTTGGGAGGTGTGGAAATTTGGGAGCATGGTTAGTTACTCATTAAAAAAAAAAAACCAAAACCAAAAAACTTTGTACCCAATTAGTTTTTTAGTTTGCCTTCACTTCTTCCTAATTCTGGATTTGTTTATTGTGGATATATAATATAAAGGGCACAGTGTGACTTTGTGTTTATGCCTTTCACTTAAAATGTTTTCAAGTTTAACTCAAGATGTAGTATTTCCTTTCCTTTCCTTTCCTTTTTTTTTTTTTTTTTTTTTTTTTTTTTTGAGACATGGTTTCTTTGTGTAGCTCTAGCTGTCCTGGAACTCACTCTATAGACCAGACTAGTCTCGAACTCACAGAGATTTGCCTGCTTCTTCCTCCAGAGTGCTGGGATTAAAGGCATACACCACCAAGTGCTCTATTTGTATGTATGCCTGCATGACAGAAGAGGGCATCAGATCCCATTATAGACAGTTAGGACCCACCATATGGTTGCTGGGAATTGAACTCAGGTCCTATGGGAGAGCAACCAGTGCTCTTAACTTCTGAGTCATCTCTCTCGCTGGCATTTCTTTTCTTAATGAGAAAGATTCTTACTGTGTTGCTTCAGCCTACTACTAAGTAGCTTGGATTGCATTTATGCAGTACCACAATGTATCTTATTTGTTCCACTTTATATTTCATTGAATATACCATGGTTTGGTTATCCATTAATATATTGAGAATTATCTGATTTTTTTTCACCCTTTGGCCATTTCAAATAATACTGTTACAAACATATGTGTATAAGTTCTTATAGAGACATATTTTAATGAATATATAACTGGGAAGAATTGCTTAATCCATAGTTATTCTTTTTGTTGTTTTTTTCTTTTTGAGATTGTAGCCCAGAATTCTAGAACTCACTATGTTGCTCAGGCTGGCCTTGAACTTGTGCCAGTCCTTCTGCCTTAGCCTCTTGAGTACTGGGATTTCAGATATGCGCTACTGTGAAAAATTTGAAAACAGAGTTGAACTGAGGATCCAGGTGTCTATATCCATGGCTGATCTAGGATTCCTAATCTTTCTGGCTTCACCTCCCGGTGCTGGGAGTATGTACATGTATGCCATATTCATCTTGCTTACTTATTGATTGATTGTTGCTGTTATTTTTGTTTTGAGACAGAGTCTTGCTATGTGTGCCTCAGCCACCCAACTGCTGGGATTACTGGTGTTTGTCACAAGGCAGAGTCCAGGATCACTGCAGGTTCAACACAAGACTAGTACACTTAAGAGAGTTGTAGGTCAGCTTTATGTACACAGCAGTTTGCAGACGAGTCAGGGATTCATGGACAGACACTCTTTCCCCCACACTTCTCTACCTCAAAGCAAAAGGACTGGATAGATAGCTTTGTGTAGAGTGTTCGCCCAGTGTTTGTAAAGCCCTAGGTTCAGCCCTGAGCACCACAGAACAACAACAAAACTATATTACTGTGTCCCAAGCAACAATGTGGCATCAACTTAAGTGTTTTTTCAAAGTTACTCTTCTCTATCTTTATGGGACAGTAACCATGGACAGCACATAATTAAATGTGGCCAAGTTCCAATAAAGTTTTATTTATAGACACCAGAATTTGAATCATATTATTATATCTCATAAAACAGTTTCTTCTAAAAACCATTCTTAGCTTGTAGGTTGTCACAAAACAAAAACAGGTGGTAGGACAGATTGGTTCACAGGCTGTATTTTGCCAACCCCTGGTTTACTGTTAGTAAAGACATGAACGGCTATCTGTGTTCTCCAGATTCTGTCTGCTTTCCTAGAGCTCTCTAGTCTCTGATAGAACATTTTTTAAAAAATTTAACAAGTCTTGAGATGGTTCTGAAGCATCTTCCATCTAGAGTTGAAAATCTTAAGACTGTTAAGGTGTGGTTGGAGTGGCTGCTATCATTTTCAGAGTTGCGACTTCTAGACACAGAGAAAAGGATGAAGCAGTACATTACATCATCTTTTGTGTCTGTACTACTTTAAGACATTCTGCTTGTGTGTTTATAAGTGTGTGTCCACGCTCCCATGCACAGAGAGGCTTGTGGAGGATGTCAGGTGTTTTCCTCTATTGCTGTTCACCTTATAGCCTTGAGACTCTCCCTGAACCAGAAGCTCACCATTTCTGCTGAGCAGGCTCGCCTGCTGGGAATTCCTGAGAACTGCCTGCCTCTCAGCCCTCAGTGCTGAGGTTACAGACATATGCAGCCATACCCATCTCTTTTCATTAGTTGATAGAGATTTGAGTTCAAGTTCTCATGCCAACACAGAAAGCTCTGATACACAATGATCCATTCCTCAACACATTATTTATTTATATGCTTTTTTATTTAGTTTACTTGGAGGAAGCTATGAATTTCAGCATTAATCAACCACTGAAATAACATTGGTATAATAAATGCTCTAGAATGAAACTATAAAGTCTTTCATGAATGATTTCTACTCAAAATAAGATTTTTTTTTAAAAAAAGTACATTAGGTAAAAATGAGTTTTTAAAAACTGGATTATGTAGTGATGAAGAATATAATAGTTGCTAGTATGGTTTTAAGTCTCTGGCAGGACTTGCTTAGTATTATATTCTAGCAAGGGGTGGATTTGATCTTACTTAATACTTATTTATTTTGAGACAGGGTTTCTTTTGGTAGCCAAAGCTAGCCTTAAACTCTATTCCACTGCCCAAACTGGAGTGCTGAGATTATACATGTGTGCTACCATGCCTAGCTAAGGAATAAGTTAAAAATTCTAAATTTATGAAGATTAATAATCAACTATAAGTCAAAATCCTCAATCAGTTATTTTCTGTTTCGGTAAAGGATCTAGCCGTGTCTGGCATTTTTGTTTTAATTTATGTGCATGGATGTTTTGCCTAATGGTCAGTATAGCATGTGCATGCTTTGTACCCATAGAAGAGAGCATTGGTTCCTCTTGGACTAGAGTTTCAGACACTTACAAGCTGCTATATGGGTGCTGGTAGTCAAATCAAACTCAGACACTGGGTTTGTGGGCATAAACCTTTAATTCCAGCCCCTGGGAGGCAGAGGCAGGAAGATCTTTGTGAATTTAAGGCCAGTCTGGTCTACACATTAAGTTTCAGGACGTAGTAAGACCCTTTCTCAAACAAACAAACAAACAAAAAGCTCAAAGACAAAACAAATCAAACCCAGATTCTCTGGAAGAGCAGCCAGTGCTCTCTATTGATGAGCCATATCTCCAGCCCCTGGTCTGCTGTGTGCAAACATGAATTCCTGATGATATGACTACAGAGGAAAAATATATTTGTGTTAATTATATACTCTTCTTAAAAGAGAAATCTTGAATTTTATTGCAAGGAAACTGAGACCTATAGAGAGTAAATGACGTAAGAGTCCAAGTTAATGGTAGGGTAGAACAAACAACAACAAACCATACCTCCACCAAAAATTAGTAAAAACCTACCATTTGTTTTTTAAGACAGTCTCATTGTGTATCCCAGATGGGTCTCAAACTCATTGTCTGGCCTAGAACTGGTGATCCTTCTGCCTCCCAAATTCTAGGATTTAAGTATAAACCATCACTCCCTCCTAACTCCCAAGGTGCTTTTCTTTCATTTTCTTTCTCTCTCTTTTTCCCCCACAGACAGGGTTTCTCTGTAACCTTGACTTTCTTGGACTCAATCTGTCGACCATGCTGGCCTTGAACTCAGAGTTCCGCGTACCTCTGGCCTCCTGAGTGCTGGGATTAAAGGCATTTGCCACCACTATCCAACGTCCCAGGTGTTTTCAAAACTGCTTCATTCAATCTTAACCTGCAATTGCCAAATATGGCACTACCATTTAAAAAAAATTCTTGCCAGTGATGGTCATGCCTTTAATCCCAGCACATGAGAGGCAAAGGCAGGTGATCTCTGTGAATTCGAGGCTAGCCTGGTTTACATGGTGAGTTTCAGGACAACCAGGGCTACACAGAGAAACCCTGTCTCAGAAAACCAAAAAGAAAAATTCTTTGAGGCTTGGAGAGATGCATCAGTGTTGAAAGCACCTGCTGCTCTTGCAGAGGATCTAGGTTCTGTTCCTAGCACCCACAAAGTTAATTATAACCTTTTGTAACTCTAGTTCCAGGAGATCTGATGCCGCTTGTACCCATGTCGTATATTAATATAAATGCAGGCAAACACAAAAATGAAAAGTAAAATATCTGAAATTTTAAATTAAATTCAGGGTATTTTTTTTCCCAGCATGATGGTGTGAGTGTGCATATGCCACAGTGCCCCTATGGAAGTCATAGGACAAAATGCAGGAGTTGGTTTTCTCCTATCATGCAGGTCCCAGAGCTTGAACTTACATCATTGGATTTGGCAGCAAACCCCTTTACCCACTAAGCCATCTTGCTGATTCAATTTATATTATCTTATTGTTTTGTGGCTTTAATTTTTTATTTATATGTGTGTGCGTATATAGATACACACTATACATTTTATAAAAAAATAGTCTGTTCTCAGAGAATAATTTTTGGAAATGTGGAAGTCAAGAAAAAGAATGTCACAATACATATTTCCATATGTAACAGTCATACATAGCTGCAAAAATAAATAGATGCATTTTTAAGTCACCTTGTTGTTGAGATATGGCTTGATGAAATAGCTCAAGCTGGCCTGAAACCCACTGTATAGCTAAGATAGGCGTTGAATGTTCAGTAATCCTCTGCCTGTGTGTTGCAATAAACAGAATCACTGTGCCCAACCCTTTACTGGAGGTAATGACATGCATTTTGGTGTCCAAATTTTTTTCTCTCACAGGGTTGTTATTACTTTTTCATCTAGTAATTTATACACTTGAATTTTCTAATTACTTTTATTGACTTTCTTTGGTTGTGGTGATTTTTTGTTTTTCCTTCCCTCATAGATCTTGAGCCAGATGATTGTGCATCCATTTACATCTTTAATGTAGATCCACCTCCATCTACTTTGAACTCATCACTTGGCTTACCACATCATGGACTGCTGCAGTCTCACTCCTCTGTTTTGTCACCATCATTTCAGCTCCAAGGTCACAAAAATTATGAAGAAACTGGTGATATTTCTGAATCTAAATATAGCCCATTAGGTGGTCCCAAACCCTTTGAGTGCCCAAGTATTCAAATTACATCCATCTCTCCTAACTGTCATCAAGGAACAGATGCACATGAAGACAACCTACAGATAAATGACCCAGAAAGGGAATATTTGGAAAGACCTTCTAGAGATCATCTCTATCTTCCACTTGAGCCATCTTACCGGGAGTCATCCTTTAGTCCTAGTCCTGCCAGCAGCCTTTCTTCTAGGAGCTGGTTCTCAGATGCATCTTCTTGTGAATCTCTCTCACACATTTATGATGATGTGGACTCAGAGTTGAATGAAGCTGCTGCTCGATTTACTCTCGGCTCACCTCTGACTTCTCCAGGTGGCTCTCCAGGAGGCTGTCCTGGAGAAGACTCCTGGCAGCAACAGTATGGACCTGGACACTCCTTGTCACCTCGGCAATCTCCTTGCCACTCTCCTAGATCCAGTATCACTGATGAGAATTGGCTGAGCCCCAGACCAGCCTCAGGACCCTCATCAAGGCCCACTTCTCCCTGTGGTAAACGACGGCACTCTAGTGCTGAAGTGTGTTACGCTGGTTCCCTTTCACCCCATCACTCACCTGTTCCTTCCCCTGGCCACTCCCCTAGGGGAAGTGTAACAGAAGATACCTGGCTTACTGCTTCTGTCCACACTGGATCAGGCCTTGGCCCTACACCTTTCCCATTTCAGTACTGTGTCGAGACTGATATCCCTTTGAAAACAAGGAAGACTTCTGAAGATCAAGCTGCCATACTACCAGGAAAATTAGAGGTCTGTTCAGATGATCAAGGGAGCTTATCACCATCCCGGGAGACTTCAGTAGATGATGGCCTTGGATCTCAGTATCCTTTAAAGAAAGATTCATCTGGTGACCAATTTCTTTCAGTTCCTTCACCCTTTACTTGGAGCAAACCAAAGCCTGGCCACACCCCTATATTTCGGTGAGTTGATAGAAATGACTACTGACTGTTTTTTCATGCTTAAAAATCATTTGCATTGTCTAACTATATTATCTGTTTGTTTGACAACCTCTCATTTTTCTTTCCCTCTCTCTTATCTCCTTCCTCTCCCCTTTTCCTTCTTTTCTCTCCTTCTCTTTTCCCTTTCCCTGCCCTCATCTTCCTTGTTCTTTGTTTTTTAAAAAATAAATTCTACCTGCAAAAAACTTAGAAGTCCTTTTTATTTCCCTTTAAGTCTTAAAAGTATTTTTAAATTGACTAACATTACATTTAACGGTATATAAATGAAGAAAATATAGGTGATAGATTGTAGATAATAGTAAATGACATTTAAGGATCCCTAAAAGGAATTTTCTTATTTAGAAAAGATTATGGTGCAGGTAGGCTATAGTATGAATTATATTACTAATAAATTAACTGGGAATTTGCATATTTTGAAGACGTATGTGTGCAGGTGTGTATGTGTGTTCACATGGAGGCCAGAAGATAGCTATGGGTGGTGTTCCCTGGAGTCATCATCTTGTTTTGTGAGACAAGGTTGCTTATTGGCCTGAGAGCTCACCAAGCTTTAAAAATAAAATAAAACAAAACAAAAAAAAATCAACTTTATTGTTGTATGTGTGCACACTTGAGAAGGATGTGTGTGAATGAGATGTGTGTCATGTCCTGTGTGTGTTGGTCAGAGACAACTTCCTGGAGTTGATCTTTCCTTCCACCTTTATGTGGGTTCTTGCATAGTTTGGAAAGCATTTTACTGACTGAGTTCTCTAGCTTTGTCCTATTGAAGGCAAGCATTTTCCTCACAATTTACTTACTTTTAAATGCTTATATTATTCAGACAGTGTCTTGCTATATTGCCTGTGTTGACCCATGTCAACCTAAAATGTGCGGTCCTCCTATTCTAGCCTCCCAGAGTAGCTGGGACTATAGGTACATGCTATTTGTGCTTGGCCTTCCTAACTTAATTTTTTTTTCTTTTTTTTTATTAAAAATTTCCGCCTCCTCCCCGCCTCCCTTTTCCTCCCCCCTCCCCCCACTCCTCACCCCCCACTCTTCACCCCCTCCCTCTAACTTAATTTTTTTAAAAAACTTTTGACAGTCTTGTTTTTTTTTCTTTGAGACTGGGTCCTATGTAACTCAGACTGGCTTCAAGTTTACTATATTAACTGGCAATGACCTTGAAGTTCTGATTCCCCTGCCCCCGCCTCCTGGCATACATCATTACACCTAGTATTATATAGATTGGATTCAAACTCAGGGTTTCTTGCATGCTAGGCAAGAACTCTACTAACTGAGCTTTGTGTCTGTTGCTGTTTAACCTGTAGATATGTAAGTAATTTTCTAGTTCAACATTTCCTTCGTGTGTATGTGTACATGTGTGCATATAGGTGCACATGGAGGCCAGAGGTTGACATTGGCTGTCTTCTTCATTCCTTATTTGCTTCTCCACTTAGTTTTTAAAGATAAGATCTCATTTAACCTGGTTGTTTGGATAGCCCCAGGGATCCTCCTGTCTTGCCTCCCTAGTTCTGGGATTACAGGCTTGGGCCACTGTGCTGGTTTATATGTGTGTTCCGGGGATTCAAACTAAGCCCTCATCAAAGACTGACAAGCATTCTTCCTGTTGAACAATCTCCCAAGCCCTTATAACATTTTCAATATTAATATATATATAATATATAAATATAATATATAATATAATATATAAATAATAATATATATAAATTAACCTTTCAGTCATTAAATTCTTATGAATCAAGGAAATACTAACCTTTAAAATATACTACAGATGTTTTGTTTTTGTTTTAGGCAGTTATGCACTGAAACTAAATTTTTCTTCAAGATACAGAGGATGCCTAAGATAATAAGCAGTTTTTCAGAGAGAGAAGAGTGAAATGATAGGAAGTGGATGAGGCCAGAAGCATAATAGATTGATTTCTGCAGATCTATACACAAGGGTGGAGAGATATATACTGAAAGAAATAGAAAAATTTAGATTTTAAAGGTCCCTAGGCTTGGGACCTAGAGAGATTGCTCAGTTATTAGGAGTACCTACTGCTTTTCAAGAATGTAGTTGTTGTTTTTTTTTTCTGCTATTGTTTTTTAAGCTCTTCAGGGCCCACCACCTAGCTTCCAGATAATTATATGGAGACTTATTTTTACTTATGAATGCCTGGTTTTAGATTCACTTGTTTCTAGCCAGCCTGACTTAAATTATCCTGTTTCTCTTTAACTATGTTTTGCCTCTGGGCTTTTTATCTTTCTTTATTCTGTTTTTCTTTTTTACTCTGTGGCTGGCTGGGTGGCTGACCCTTGGCATCCTCCTCTCCTCCTTTTCTTGCTCCTCCTCCCTTTTTCTCTCTATTTGTTTTCTCCTGTTTGTTCTCTTTGCCTGCCAGTCCTGGCTGTTTCTCTCTCCTGCTTAGCTATTGGATGTTCAGCTCTTTATTATACCAGTATTTTAGGCAGACAAAGTAACCTAACTTTACAGAGGTAAATAAATGCAGCATAAAAGAATACAGCACATTTTTGTACTATTAAACAAATATCCCACAGCATAAGCAAATGTAACACAAATTAAACTAATATTCTACAAAACCAGAAGATCTAGGTTCGATTCCCAGCACCCACCTGTCCGCTGACAGCCTCTGTAACTTCAGCTCCAAGGGATACAACGCCCTCGTCTGGCCTATTCAGGTATTAGACATGCACATGGCATACAGACATATATGCAGGCAGAACACTCATACATTAAAAAAGATACTTAGTCTTACAGAGCTACTGATATATATACAGAGAATGGATATCTTTAAGAAACTGAACTACTGTTCTTTTGATTGCTTTTATGGTTATATACAATATAACCAATATACAGTTGAGAATTTACAAATCGCTATAGAGTTTGTTCTTTTTCAAAATAAAAAAGGAATACTAAATGTAGAAACAGTATATTTTAATATTTAGGTTAAAGAATTATTTATAATTATTTATTTATTAAAAAGAATAGTCATGGGGCGGTAGTGATGCACGACTTTAGTCCAAGCATTCGGGAGGCAGAGGCAGGTGGATCTCAGCCTGGACTGGAGTTTGAGGCCAGCCTGGTCTACAGAGTGAGTTTCAGGACAGCCAGGACTACACAGAGAAACTCTGTCTCAAAAAAAAAACAAACAAAAAAAACAGTAAGTAAAATATAAATAAATTAATTAAAAAGGATGTTCTATTAAATACATACCATAGTTGGTACTATAACTTACTAAGTGAAGTTGGTTTTGGAATACTCTGCTGCAAAAACCACTAGGAAAAATACTGGGAGTGGCAAAGAGATGCTCTGGATCTCTGCTTAGCAATGATAATATGGTGAAATTGTGTGTGTGTTTTGTTTATAGCACATCTTCATTACCTCCATTAGACTGGCCTCTACCAACTCACTTTGGACAATGTGAATTGAAAATAGAAGTGCAACCTAAAACTCATCATCGAGCCCATTATGAAACGGAAGGTAGCCGTGGGGCAGTGAAAGCCTCTACTGGTGGTCACCCTGTTGTGAAGGTATGAAACTTTGGAGCTTTGCTTCATAGATCTGTACACATAGTAATGAGTGAATGAATATATTGATTTAGCGAAAAGAGAAAGCAAATGTGCCTCTTTCGTCTACCTGTTGATATGGCCATACTTCTGCATTGAATGTTCTTTGTTAGTCTAGAAGAAACCTTCCTGCCTAACTTTTTCATCGGAGGAAATGAGATGTTGGTGGTCAAATTGCTGTTTTTTTGATTTTAGAAAGAGTAATTGTGCTGGGCAGTGGTGGCCAGCGCTTGGGAGGCAGAGGCAGGCGAATCTCTGAGTTGAGGCCAGCAGAGTGAGTTATAGGACGACCAGAGCTACACAGAGAAACCCTGTCTCGAAAAGCAAACACACAAAAAAAGAGCATATTGTGTCTATAAATATATTACATGCTCATTTAAAATGTAAGTAATACATGACTAAGGAATGACTCTGGAGAAAAAGCATATTCTATAAATGTGAAGACTTAAGTTGAATTTCAAAAAGTGGCTTTAAAAGCCAGACATACAGCCTGGTCTATAGAGCTAGTTCCAGGACAGGCTCCAAAGCCACAGAGAAACCCTGTCTCGAAAAAGCAAAAAAAAAAAAAAAAAAAGCCAGACATAAATATATATGCTTGTAACTCTCAATATTAGGGCAAAGAGACAGGCTAATTTCAGAAGTTTTCTGACCAGCCAGCCTAGCCTAGTCAAAAGAGCCAGCTTCAGGTTCAGTGAGAGAACTTGTCACAAGGCAGTAAGGCAGAAAGTGATAAAGGAACTGCATGTGCGTTCACATCATACAATACACACATACACATACGCAGATTTAACTTATGCAGAAGGTAGAAAGAATAATGCAATAGATTATCCAAAATTTGTCACTCTGGAAAATAAACAACATTTGATAAATTTTAGTAACATTTCACTTTCTCTGTCCCCCACCTTTCTCTTGAATATATATTTAGTGGAAGACTAGATAGTTGTCTAGGAAGATGAGTTAATTTTTTAAAATCTATTTTATGTGTATTTGTGCCTACTTGTTTGTGCCTGTATCTCCTAAAACTGGAGTTATTGGAAGCAGTGAGCCTCTGGGTGTGCATGCTTAGAACTGAACTTACGTTCTCTGTAATAACAGCAAGTGCTTTTAACTGCTTAGCCATTCTCTAGCCTCGTTACTGTTTTTTCTTTTTTTTGTTTTGTTTTATTTTTTGTTTTTTGAGATAGGCTTTCTCTGTGTAGCAGTCCTGGCTGTCCTGGAACTCACTTTGTAGACCAGGCCGACCTTGAAATCACAGAGACTCTCCTACATCTGCCTCCTCAATTGCTGGGACTAAAGGCATTTGCCACTATCACTTGCCTCATAAGTTTTTGAGGATAGTAGGTTAGTAAACTTTGCATCACTGTGATATTATGCATGTGGTCATCAAGTTGTAGTGAGAAAGGGCTTATTTTGGCTCATTTTAGAGGTTTCACTCTTGTTGATTGGTTCTGTTTTATTGGGGCCTATAGTGAGCCAGTATACCATGGTGGGAGCACATGGCAGAGGAAGACCCTCACCTCATAGAGTCTAGGGGATTAGAGCACTGACTGCATTTTCAGAGGCCTGGGTTCAATTCCCAGTACCCACAAGGCAGTTGACAACTATCTGTAACACCAGTTCCAGTGGATCCAATACTCATACACAGACATATATGCTGACAAAACACAAATTCACATAAAATAAAAATAAACAACCCATTAAAGAGAAATACCCCCAACCATGTGCAGTAAACTAATTTTTTCCCCAATTAACCACCACTGTTTAAAGTTTCTGCCACTTTTCAATATCACCACAGATTGGCAACCAAGGGTTTTACAAATAGGCCTTTGGAGGACATATTCATAAACCATAATAGAATTATATTGAACATTTAGTGATTAAAATATTTATTTTCTTGCTGGGCGGTGGCGGCGCACGCCTTTAATCCCAGCACTTGGGAGGCAGAGGCAGGAGAATCTCTGTGAGTTCGAGACCAGCCTGGTCTACAAGAGCTAGTTTCAGGACAGGCTCCAAAACCACAGAGAAACCCTGTCTCGAAAAAGCAAAAAAAAAAAAAAAAAAAAAAATCTTTTAACTTAACTAGAATAAAATTATGTAAAATTTGCATATTTAGTATCTTTCAGATATGTCTCATATTTTAAAGCTTTGAATCAAGATATTTTTATTTTTCACTTGAATGGACTATAATATTAAAAAATAATGAAACTTTGGGGCTGGAAAGATGGCTCAGTGATAAAGAGCACTCACTAGCTTTTCTTCCAGAGGACCCAGGTTCAATTCCCAGCACCCACATGGCAGTTTACAACTGTTTGTAACTCCAGTTCCAGGATACATGCAGGCAAAACACCAATGCACACAAATAAATAAATAAATATATTAGAAAGGTAAAAGAAAATAGTTACTAAGAAATGCTGAATCTTACACTATTGGTGGTGATCCTTACTTGTAATCCCAACCTTCAGAAGATTTAGGGTGGTGGTTCACGCCTTTATTCCCAGCAGTGAGGAGGCAGAGACCAAAGGATCTCTGTGAGTTAAGACCAGTCAGGACTACAGAGTTCAAGGCTAGACAGGGCTACAGAGTGAGACCCTGTCTCAATAAAACAAAAACAAAAGCACAGAATACTTAGCTCAAGAAGATCACTGTGGATTCAAGGTCAACCTGGGACTCATCAAAAGTGCATCATGAGTTCTAGGACAACATGAGCCACGAAGTGAGACTCTACCTTAAAGAAAAAAAATAAGGAAAGAAACAACAAAAAGAAAAACTAATCAGAAAATATATAGTAACCTGAATACCAATATTCATAGCAGTTATTGAACCCAAATTAGAAACAACTCAAGTAGATTAGTAGTTAAACAACCTCTAGAATATTTATAGGGTACTTCCGTCTGTCTGTTAGAAGGAACAAATAGTTGATATGTGCAACAACTTTTGTGGTTCTCCATCGTAATTTTGGTCTGTCATGGTTCTCTGTGGAAGGGTGTTGGTTGAAAAGAAAAATTCACAGTATTATATGCAGTATGGTCCTATTTATATAGTTTCTCAAATTAGGTAAACTTTTGAGACAGAACAAATTAATAGTTAGCAGGAAATAGTTAATATAAAGGGGCAGCACAAGAAAATGTATTTGTGATGATGGAATGTGTATATCTTTACCTAAATCTCTACCTGTGATAAAAATGCATACAAACAAACAAACATACAAGAATGCATATAAAATATGTGGAAACTGTGTGGAACTATAGTTAGCAATTATACCAGTGCCAGTGGTTTTTAATACAGCTCATTGCTGTAAGTTTATGTGACAATACATAAATGCATACACATGAAATCAAGATGCTGACCCATGGGGATTTTTGTAAAGGAAAAAAAAAACTTATATAGTTTGATTAACCTGGTCTGCTTAGTGAGACCCTGTTTCAAAAGTAAAAATAAAGAGTATTGAATAAGCATTGGCAAGTCAGCTTTTTCTTTTCTATTTTGTTGCTGTACTAGGGGCAGAACCCAGGGCTTCATACAGTACAAGTACTGTAAGACTAAATTCTGTTCCTAGCCTGAGGCAGAACTGTTTTAGAAATTACTGTAGTTTGAAAAACAAGGTTTAAAATTTTGTTTTTAGACTTTGTATTTTATCATATGTCAAGATCCATTGCCTAGTGATGATTTGTTTTAATTTTTTGAGACAAGATCTTATGTAGCTCAGGTTGACCTAAAAGTCACTGTGTAATTAAGGATGGCCATGAAGTACTGATCCTCCTGCCTGTGTTCCAAGTGCTAGGATAACAGGTATGTGCTACCATACCTGACTCTAGTGATGATTTTTTATATGATATTGTTAGGTGTACATTTTAACATTTATTTTTGTTTTGTCACATTTTTACTTTTAACCGATTTATATTTTGGAATTTCAATTTTGTATTTTTAATATCTCTACAATGTTTCTAGTACAGTGTTTCTGATATAGTCAAATCCAAGGGCCCTCCCTGAGTAATTTGGCAGGACTGATAATGGAACTGTTGTGAAAGCTGCTGTAATGTGTCCTGTAGTGACCTTCAGGCTTCAACCTTCCAGCTTAAGTTAAATTAAGCAGGCACAGACCTTTGCTATGGAAACAATATAGAAACATAACAAACAATGACTTACCTTCTTTCACACTACAGTGGGTGGCCTGACTAGAAGAATACTGATAGTAGATGAAAGATTTTAGAGAATCATGTTAACAGTAGTAATTTATTGATAGTGTATAACATATGTGTTCCTTCTGGGATGGGATAAGGTGATAGTCTAACTAGTTTATTCTTCTTTAAAATCCCTGAGATGCAGAGGAGCAGTCCTGTTTTTATTATGCTGTATTATATGTACTTAAGCAGATGTTGGCGAAGTATGTGTTACGAAATATATTTATATATATTCCCTTTGAAATCTTATATGTGTGATTACTTTCCCACAGCAGTAGTTTATGTTATCAAAGTGAAAAGGACAGGTGGCTTACATCTTTGCCAGGCTGTATGAATATGAGTCATCTAATGTGACCAAGGAGTCTTTGATAGATGGTGCTGATCCATCTATCATGACATCACTTGTCATGTGATAGGAATATCTTTAAATTTGTATTTTCTTTTTAAGATTTAACTACATCATTTTGGCCAGGTACTTAGTATTTATTGTTTCAATAGCTTGGGAAGGAAGATTGCCTCAAATTCAAGGCCAGCCTGAGCTGCTGAGTCAGACCCAATCTCAAAAAATGGAAAAAGACCAAGTGGTGGTGGTGCACACCTTTTAATCCCAGCACTTAGGAGACAGGCATGTGGATCTCTGTGAGTTCAAGGCCTGCCTGGTCTACAGAGGGAGTTCCTGGACAGACTCCAAAGCTACACAGAGAAACCCTGTCTCGACCCCCCCAAAAAATGAAAAGAAAGATAAAAAAAAGAAGAAAGGTTGTGTGTACATATTTAAAATATGGCTCATATGTAACATGCATATAGTTATAATGCAAAAACAAAATGCTGGGTTGAATTTTTGTTGTTGTTTTTGTTTTGTTGGGTTTTTTTGTTTTGTTTTTGTTTTGAGACAGGATTTCTCTGTAGCCTTGGTTGTCTTAGAATTTCATTAGTAGACCAGGATGGTCTTGAACTCAGAGATCTGCCTGGCTTACTGCCAGGCTTAAAATCTTATTTATTTTTTTAAAATACAGATTTGCTAGGGGAATAGGATTGAAGATGTGTATATGTTATTTAAAAGCCACTAGTCTCTCTTTTTATTTAATTTATTATTTTGTATGTATGGGTGTTTTGGCTGCACATATGTCTGTGCACTATGTGTGTGTGCAATGCCCCTGGAAACCAGAAGAGGACATTGATGCAGCTGTAATTACTATATTGGGTCTTAAAATATTATCAGTGTATACTGTCAAACAGGAAAAGGAAAGCCTACCTCAATGTTAATTTTTTCAAGGCATAGCACATATATTATGTATTATTGTTATTAAATATCAAGGCCTATGTTAATTGTGCAGTAATGCTATGGTTGTGTTAAAAGAGTATATCTCTTAGCCATGTGGTTCTCAATCTATGGATAGCAACCCCAAAAAGACCATCAGGAAACACAGATATTTGCATAACGATTCATAACAGTATTCAAATTACAGTTATGAAATGGCAATGGAATGATTTTATAGTTGTGAATGAACCACAACTCGAGAAACTGTATTAAAGGGTCGAAGAATTAGGACAGTTAAGAACTGATGTCTTAGCTGGGTAGGGGTGGTGCATGACTTTAATTCCAGCACTGGGAGGCAGAGACAGGCAGATCTCTGTGACTTCGAGGCCAGCCTGGTGTACAGAAGCGAGTTTGGGGATAGCCAGAGTTGTTAAACAGAGAAACCCTATCTCGGGGGGGGGGGACCTCTGGAAGAACCTCTGTATGAAAGCTTGTCATAGTGATGCATAATTGCAGTTCTAGCACTTGAGTTCAGAGCCAACTGTTGCTCCATGAGTTTGAAGTCAATGTGAACTACCTGAGACCCTGTTTTAAAACAAAACAAGCAAAAGCCTGAACTGGGTAGAAGGCTCAGCTGTTAAAAGGATAAGGCTCACAACCAAAAACCAAAAACACCCACTTGCCTTCTTAGGGTCTATTGGAATATCCTGGTCTCTGCTCAGGAGGCCCAGGAGATGCTACTGTAGCCTCAGTTTACCCTTTAACACCTTGCTGGGGGCAGGAACATGAAGGATGCTGCATATCTGAAGCTAGAAATAGGTTCGGTGTCTTTTGAGAATGTAGCTGTTATATCAGCTGACAGGAGTGACTGTGGAGATGATCCTCAGGATCTGCTATAGATTTGTAATACTTAAAAGTGTTCTTGGGCCACTCTGTGTCCAAACCTGAGTTTATCTTCAGGTTGGAGCATAGATTTGGGCCATGGAGTCTTGGTTTGATGTGATCACTGTGAGAACATGACAATATGGTAGTGAGGTTAAGATACTATAAAAGGGAAAATAATAATCTCTTGACAACCAGCTCATCCTCTGAAGCTGATCCACCTTGTCAACCATCAAAAGTACACACACCAGAAAGAACTCAGCTGATTCCATGAGTTTATAAATATAGAGTAGCTTATTATCTGGTGTTAGGTAATTACTGTTCCCACAATAGGCAGTATGCTAGCTGGTATTCATTGGTAAGTAGTAGGTACCTTATAGTTTTTGATGTCCTTTTTCTCTTGTTAGTTGCATTTCTTCTTGGATGTTGTATTATATGATTAATATATAGATATAGATTTACATGATTACTGTTTAGACTCATACTCTGCCACACATCACAGAAGGAAACAGACATCCTCAGCTTGACCATTAAGCTGGAAACACACTAGCAAACTAGATTGTCTGGCATGGGGGCGGTCAACAGCATGTTGGGTAGGGTAGGAATCAGTGATGTTCATTTGAAACTTCCTGTCCTGCTCATGCAGACTCTCTTGGATGTAAGTAAGGAGTTTATTAGAAAGGTTATTAATGCCATAGATAGAGAGGCAGGTGCATGGCAAGGTCTTTGAAGAGAGAAATTATCTTCTCACCACCACCAAGGCACTGGATTCTCTCTCTGAGTCTTACAAAACTATAATAAGGAGCTGGGCAGTAGTGGCGCACCACTTTAATCCTAGCACTTGAGGCAGAGGCTGGTGGATCTCTATGAGTTCAAGGCTGGCCTGGTCTACAGATCGAGTTCCAGGATAGCCAAGGCTACACAGAGAAATCCTGTCTCAACAACAAACAAACAAAGAAAAATTAAAAAGTAAAAATACCATAAGGAGTTATTTTTCCTTGATTCTGTCATATCATCCCTTCTACTTTACTGTAGTAGAGTCATACTTGTTAATAATGCCATCGTGTGAGCACTGAAGCTTAGAATTTCTGACTTGTTTTCTTTATTATGCTGTATGTAGTCAATTACAAATATCTCTTTAGGATTTCTAAGATTTATTGTATTTATAACTTTTTCATAGTTTCTGTTATGTTCCTGCCTTTACCCTAATTTAAAATTTCAAAACTTTGATTTTAGTGTTTTCAGATTTCCAACTGGTGTCTGTGTTTCTTTCCATTCTCTTCTGGTTTTTCAAGACAGGGTTTCTCTGTGTAGCCCTAGCTGTCCTGAAACTAGCTCTGTAGTCCAAGCTGGCCCATAAGTGGAGGTCAGAGGACAACTTTTGCTTCTCTCCTACTATGTGGGTCTGGCGATGGAACTCAGGATGTTAAGCTGTTAGGCTTAACAGCAGTGCTTTTACCTGCTGAACCATCTTATTTGTCTGTGATTTTTTTTTTTTTGTAATATCTTATTTGCCAGGCGGTGGTGGTGCAAATCTTTAATCCTAGTACTTGGAAGGCAAAGGCAGGTGGATCTCTGTGAGTTCAAGACTAGCTTGGCCTACAGAGTGAGTTCCAGGACAGCCAGTGCTCTTACACAGAGAATCCCTGTTTTGAAAAAAATAAAAAATAAAATAATAATAATAGATTTATTTATTTTATGTGCATTGGTGTTTTACCTGCATATATATGTGAGGATATCAGATCCACTGGAACTGTAGTTACAGACAGTCGTGAGCTGTCATGAGGGTGTTGGGAATTGGACTCCAGTCCTCTGGAAGAGCAACCAGTGCTTTTAACCACTAGGCCATCTCTCCAGCTCTACTCCCCTCCCCCTTTGTTTTTCAAGACAGGGTTTGACTGTTTAGTTCTGGATTAAAGGCATGCACCACCACCACCACCACCCAGTGCTTCTCTCTTTTTTAAAGGAAAAAAATAAGCCAAATGTGGCAGTTCATGTATATATAGAGGTCGGTGGGAACGGGAGACTAAGTGAAAGATTGCAAGTCCAAGCCAGTTTACCCTGTATAACAAGTCCTTGTTCTGAAAATTATAATGTAATATATTATAATAATATCAAGGGGAAAAACACATTCTTGCAGATTGATTTTTAAAAAGCCTTTGCAGGGATTATGGGGTACAGCTCAGTGGCAGAATATATATTTATTCTGTATAAAACTCTAGTTCATTTTTCTGAAACAGAAAAATGTATCCTTGTTTTGTTTTTTTTTGTTTTGTTTTGTTTTTCGAGACGGGGTTTCTCTGTAGCTTTGGTGCCTGTCCCGGAACTAGCTCTTGTAGACCCAGGCTGGCCTCGAACTCCCAGAGATCCGCCTGCCTCTGCCTCCCGAGTGCTGGGATTAAAGGTGTGCGCCACCACTGCCCGGCTCAAAATGCAAAGAATTCACTGGACTGACTTTTTCTTTTAATTATTTATTTATTATGTATACAATATTCTGCCTACACATATGCCTGCAGGCCAGAAGAGGGCACCGGACCTCATTACAGATGGTTGTGAGCCACCATGTGGTTGCTGGGAATTGAACTCAGGACCTTTGGAAGAGCAGGCAATGCTCTTAACCACTGAGCCATCTCTCCAGCCCCTGTATCCTCGTTTTTCAAGACAGGGTTTCTCTATAGATTTGGAACCTGTCCTGGAACTAACTCTTATAGACCAGGCCGGCCTCGAACTCACAGAGATCTGCCTGCCTTTGCCTCCCGAGTGCTGGGATTAAAGGCGTGCACCAGCACCGTCCAGTTATGTGTCCTGGTTTTTAATTACGTGACTACGTGTAGTCTTTCGTCTCTATGTATGTTTGTGTGTGCACATTTGTTTGGAGGCGAGAAGACAGCCTTGGGCGTTGTTACTCAGGTGCCATACATCTTGGCACTTATATCAGTTTTGATTACATGGTGACTAACAGCTCTCTGTAATTCCAGTTTTAGGGAATCCTGTGCTCTCTTGTTTTCTGACGGCGTCAGGCACACATAAGTGCACAGGCATACATGCAGGCAAAACACTCATGTACATAAAAGAAATTTTTTTTTTTTTTTTTTTTTTTTTTTGGTTTTTCGAGACAGGGTTTCTCTGTGGTTTTGGAGCCTGTCCTGGAACTAGCTCTTGTAGACCAGGCTGGTCTCGAACTCACAGAGATCCGCCTGCCTCTGCCTCCCGAGTGCTGGGATTAAAGGCGTGCGCCACCACCGCCCGGCATAAAAGAAAAATTTTAAAAAGAAAATTTGGAATTACTTTATTGTCTTTTTTGTAATAATACTTTTATATACAATAATATGTGATATAAATATAATTGGCTTGTTTTAAGCTTATTATAAAATGTATGGATAATGAAATGTACTTTTGTGTTTCTTTTCATTTAGCTCCTGGGCTATAGTGAAAAGCCAATAAATCTACAGATGTTTATTGGAACAGCTGATGATCGATATTTACGACCTCATGCGTTTTACCAGGTGCATCGTATTACTGGAAAGACAGTTGCTACTGCAAGTCAAGAGATAATAATTGCCAGCACAAAAGTTCTTGAAATTCCACTCCTACCCGAAAATAATATGTCAGCCAGGTATCTTTTTTGTTTTTTGTGGTTTTTTGTTTATTTGTTTGTTTTTCTTCCTTCTTTTTTCCTTTCTTCTTTTCTTTCTTTCTTGTTTCTCATTATGTAACTCTGGCTATCCTGAAACTAATTATGTAGACCATGGTAGCCTCGAACTCATAGAGATTCATCTGTCTCTGCGTCTTAAAGCCTTTGTTAAATTGAGCATTAAGCTAACTCAGCAGTTAAAATCCTATACTCTTTCAGAGGACTAGAGTTAGGTTCTGCACACCCACATCAGGCAGCTAACAACTGCCTGTATTTCTGGCTCCAGGCTATCTGATGCTCATAACCTTCACAAGCCCCTGCACTCACGTGCATGCATGCCCCTCTATCCCTACCCCCCCCCACTTACATAATTAAGAATAATCTTTTTAAAACCTTAATTTAAAAAAAATCAGTTTTCTTGAAACAGTTCTTAGAAAAATACATGATTTGTTTGGTTTTGGTTTTTAGTTAACTATAAAATATTTATTGTTTACTAGTATTATATAATTCTGGAAAGTTTGTTCAGGAGGGCAGTAAGTTTCATATTTCCAGAAAGAAAGTTGGCGTCTTCTGCCTATAGTCCCAGAATTTGGAATGTAGATTCAGGAAGAACAGTTGAGAGTGATCCTTGAGTACATAGTGAGTTAGAGGCTGTCCAGAGCTGTATATGACCCTGACTCAAAAACTAGTCTCAGCATTCAATAGGCAGAGACAGAGATGATGGATCTCTTTGAGTTTGAGGCCAGCCTCGTCTATATTTCCAGTTCCGGGCCAGTCAAGGCTACACACTGAGCTCCGGTCTCAAAAACAAACAACCGAGGAGTAAACAACAATGAAAGTACAGAACAGCAGATACATGCTGCCACTGTCTATTTTCTCACCTACTCTTAACTTCTTCCTGTCTGAGAAATAGGGTGGACATGAATGTCAGTGTTACACCTTGACTGAAAACAAAGGTTAATTTGTTAATATATACCCTATACTAACATTTAGAAGTCTAAGTCAGGACAGTTTTTGAGTTTGAGGTCATTTGGGCTACAAAGTGAGAGAGATCTTATTTCAAAAAAACCAAAATTAACTAAGAGGTCATTTCAAACAAATTAATATATATTTTCATCGCTAAATATGAGTTTTTGTAAGCTTATATAGATTTTTTTGGTGGGATTGCATTTCTTACTTTTAAGATTCTTATAATTTGTTTTTTTTTTAAATCACTTTTCAAAATTTAAGCATTTTTTGAGATATGTTTATTTTATGTTTGGATAGTTTACTTGTATGTATATCTATGCACCATGTGCATGCCTGGTGCTGAGGAGGATAAAAGAGGGGTTTAGATCCTCTGTAGTTAGAGTTACAGATGGTTGTGAGCCACCATGTGGTTGTTGGGAATTGGACCTGGGTCCTCTGGAAGAACAATTAGTGCTCTTAATTGCTGAGCCATATCTCCAGTCCAATATTTTAATTTTAATTTGTTTATTAAACATATTTTAAATTATTTATTTTTTAATTATTTTTAAACCAGGCGTGGTGGTGCAAGACTTTATTTAATCCCAGTACTCAGTAGCCAGAGGCAGGCCAACCTGGTCTACAAAGGAAGGAAAGAGGGTTATTATACAGAGAAAACCTGTTAGTTATCAGTAACTCCCCCTTTTAAAAATTATCTGATCATTTGAGTAATTCACTTCTAAAAAGATATTTTTTAAAGTCTAAGCAATGCATTTTCCTAATGAGTGTAAATATAAGCAGCACAGAGGGAGGAGTATAAAAGAATTGTGACTTCACAGTTCTCAGTATTTAAGAATGATTGTTCTAAGAAGTGTTTCCAGTTTAGCAGCTGCATTAAATGTCTAGGATTCCCCCAAGGTTTTACCATGAAGAAGGTTGGACCACAAGAGTCTATGTAACTCAGGAAGGTACTGGAAGAATGTGTCTGGTCCATCTCTTTTCACTTCTTTGCTGAATTGTTGAGGGTTAATTGTTGCCTTACAATGTTACTGAAATAAACTTTTTAACATAAAAAAACAAACAAACCTGTCTTGTGGGGGGGGCCACTTTTTTTTTTTAGCTATTTCATTTTGTTTTATTTTATGTGTATGAGTGGTTTGCTCAATGTGTATATATTATTTATTTATTTTGGTTTTTCGAGACAGGGTTTCTCTGTAGCTTTGGAGCCTGTCCTGGAACTACCTTTTGTAGCCCAGGCTGGTCTTGAACTCACAGAGATCCACCTGCTGCTGCCTCACGAGTGCTGGGATTAAAGGTATCCCTCCCAGTCAATGTATATTTGTATCAATGTGTGTTCTGAAACTGGTGTTATGGACTATTGTGAGCTTCCTTGTGGAAGCTGGGAATCAATCCTGAGTCTTCTGTAAGAAGTGCGCATAACTGCTGACCCATGTTCCAACCAACTATTTACTTTTTATTTCCTTTTATTTTCTTATGTATATTTATTTTCTTATATGTTTGTGTGCTGAGTGTATGTATGTGCACCATTTGTATACAGTGCCCAAGAAGTTCAGAAGATGGTGTCAGATCCTTTGGAACTAGTGTTACAAATCATCGTGAACTGCTTGGCTGGGGTACTAGGAACCAAACTTGGGTCCTCTGCTTGAACAGCACACCCTTTTAACTACTGAGCCATCTTTATAGTTCATTAGTTTTTGATTGCAGGTCCAAGTTGGCCTTGAACTTAAGGTAATCATTATGCCTCAGTCTTCCAAGTATTGGAATTATAAACATGTATATCATGCTCACCTCAAATATTTGTTTTTGACCTGATTTGGGTTACAGAATTCTTTCTGGAAAATTTTTGTTTGGCTTTGAGATAGAGTCTCTTATAGTCCATTTTGGTCTTGAGCTCACTGTGTAGCTAAGGCTGACCTGTAACTACTGATCCTCCTGCTTCTCTCCCTCTCAAATGCTGGGGTTATAGGTGCACAAGACCTGGCAAATTGCAGTACATATTTATGCAGTTGAGTTGTTCAGAACAGTTTCTGAATAATGAAATTAAAATGTATTTTTTTTCTAGTATTGACTGTGCAGGTATTTTGAAACTTCGAAATTCAGATATAGAACTTCGAAAAGGAGAAACTGATATTGGCAGAAAGAATACTAGAGTACGACTGGTATTTCGTGTGCACATCCCACAGCCTAGTGGAAAAGTCCTTTCTCTGCAGATAGCATCTATTCCTGTTGAGTGCTGTAAGTGAGCTTGCAATATGTTTTAAGATTTTGATGTAAGTTTTGTGCATTTTGATTAAAATGGGATATATATTAAAACTACAAAGTATTGATTCTGAGTTGCTGGTTTGTTTTTCTGACATGAAAATGAGCTAACCAGGTGAGAAGAGTTCTAACTTTATGTTAGAAAATGTCTTCTCACTATAATTTGATTCTTGTCAGCTATGTGACTATAGAGAAACTTTTTCCTTCTCCTCTGCCTCCCTCCCTCTCTTTCTTGTCTCCGATTTACATTTTTCCTGACTCCTACCACAAGCCTATGTGTTGGGGTCAGTATAGGTTTGTGTTACCTTGCCTAACAGTCTAGGATTTGCATTGCTGTGAAGAGACACTATGACCACGACATCTCTTAAAAAGAAAGCATTTAATTGTTGTGGCTTGCTAACAGTTTCAAAGGTTTAGTCCATTATCATCTTATCAGGGAACATGGCGGCATGCAGGCAAACATGGTGCTGGCAACATCTTGATCAGAAGGCAATAGGAAGTGGATTGTGTCACTGGATGGTATCTTGAACATAAGAAACATCAAAGCCCATCTGCTTAGTGACACACTTTTTCCAACAAGGCCATACCCACTCTAACAAATCCACAACTCTAATTGCCACTCCCTACGAGATTTTGGGGGCCAATTAAAATTCAAACTACCACACTAACTATAAATTAAAACAGTTGAGAATCCTGTCATGAAGTTATGATCTTTATGCTTTTAGTTGTTACATGATTATCTTTGTTTTATGTAAATGTTAGCCTTAATATAATAGTAATAGCATCCTGTTTTGCAAGCTTACTCCTCAACTGAATAAGAATCAACCATGTTGGTTGGTTGGATGGAGACAAGGTCTCACTCACTATTTAACCTAATTGGCCTAGAAATCCCTTTGTAGATCAAGCTGGTCTCAAACTCAGAGTTCCCTCCCTTTTCCTCCAGTGCTTAGATTAAAGGCATGCACCTAGATGACAAGCTAACGGGTTTTGTCTGTTTTTGCTTTTTTAATACTATCGAATTATTATGACATCCATTTCAAAAAGTGGGTGATTTTACCTCCAATTTGCAAACATAAGATATGAGAAAATGTCCTAAAACTTGACATGTTTTCAAGCGTGGCAGACCTGTAGGTCTCAGAAGGTTAGCTGGCATAACTGAATCATTGAGAACAGTGTAAACATGTATAGTGAAAGGAGACAGAGATATCTCATGTATTCATACAAGTTTATTTTATTGTATTTGTATGTTTTGCTTGCATGTGTGTGTGTGTGTGCACCACATGTGTGCCTTGTGCCTGGATAGGTCAACAGAGCATGTCAAATCCCCAGGAACTGGAGTTACAAATGATTGTGAACCACCATGTAGGTGTTATAAATTGAATTCCAGTTTTCTGAAAGAGCAGCCTATGCTCTTTTTTTCTTTTTTGTTTGTTTGTGGGTTTTCTGTTTTGTTTTGTTTTTTGAGATACCAGCTTTGCCTGGCCTGAAAACTTACTATGTAGACCAGGCTAGCCTTGAACTCACAGAGATCCACCTGCTTCTGTCCCTGGAGTGCTGAGATTGAAGGTGTGTGTCAGAACGTTCAGCTCACAACAAGTGCTCTTAACCTCTGAGCCTACTCAGTAGTCCCAGCATTTTATTTTGGAAAGGAAAGGGAAAAACTATTATGTTTATTATATATATATATATATATATATATATATATATATATATACACACATATATATATGAATATTATATACGCGCATATACATATATTAGAAAAATATAACTTCTGTTCAGAACAGAAAGTAGACGGTAAGGATAGAAAAAAATACTTTATGAAACTTTATAGTTAAGTAACACTATGAATTAGAAGATCAGATTATATTCCTCAAACCCTGTGGAGGTAGAGAAATGGAGTCATTGCAGAAGTACAGCTGCTTTTAGAAATTAAATTGTAAAATATGTGTTTCATTTATTATTTATTTTTAAAATTATCTACTATATAAGCCTAATATGATGATGATTGACTATTTCTCATAAGGAAAGGGTTGTTTGTCCTGTAGTAGTTATTTAGATACTTGTCTTCTCTTAATTATTCATAGTTTAGTTGCATAGTTTTGGACTTGATTTTTATAATTAGGTTTGTAAATTTTAACAGTTCTGTGGAAGACACATACTCAAGAAGCTAAGTTAAAAGTAAAATATTAGGTAAATGTGTGGAAGCCAATGTGAAGTAAAAGACATTAATTTATCGTTATCAGTTTTTTTGCAGTTGTAGTCTTAAGAAATAATTTTATACCAATTCAGTATAACTCTGTTTCTAAATGTTTGCTCTTTAATAAGAATTATTACCATTGTCTTGAATTTTAATAGCTTAAATTAATTAATCTCAGTGCTTATTTTGTGTTTTGAGCTCATCTTGTATGTGTGAAATGTTTTAAAATAATATTTTGCTTTTCTTAACTTGTAAAACAGCTCAGCGATCTGCTCAAGAGCTCCCTCATATTGAGAAGTACAGTATCAACAGTTGCTCTGTCAATGGAGGCCATGAAATGATTGTGACTGGATCTAATTTTCTTCCAGAATCCAAAATCATTTTTCTTGAAAAAGGACAAGGTAAATAATATAAGATACAAATTAACTTCATTATAAGTGATAAAAGAATGAAATTATAGATATTATATTGATATTAATGTTATTTCCTTAGGCTATAGTCATCATCTAAGCACTGAGTTAATTGGGGAGTTGCAGTTAATAAATTTATATATAAATGTTAAATTTTTCTCTTTAATGGCATATTAAAAATAGAATTCATTCAGCATTTCTACTCCTTGATATGCACTCAGGAAACCTGTGAACATGCCCACACAAAAGTTGAAATACAAATGTTTATGGCAGAATTGTTCATAATAACTCCAAAATGGAAAGAACCGAACAGTTCTTTACCAACAGTTAAAAACAATGTACTATGTCCCACTATCCTAGTTTCATCTCTGTTGCTTTGATAAAATACCCTGACAATTAGGTGACAGAGGGATTTCTGGTTTATAATTTCCGGTTCCAACTCTTCTAGTGAGAAGGCAGGAACTTGAAGCAGCTAGTAACATCCACAGTTGATCTCACAGGCTTAGCTCAGGCCAACTTGATTTAGATAGTCCCTCACTGAGACTGCCCAGCCATTCTAGTTGACAGTTAACATTAATCGTATACAGGCAGTAATGGTGCACAAGCCTTTAATCCCAGCACTTGGGAGGCGTAGGCAGACTGATCTCTGTGAGTTCAAGGCCAACCTGGTCTACAGAGCTAATTCTAGAACAGCCAGGGCTATCCAGAAAAATTCTGTCTCGAAAAACCAAAAAAAGGGGCTGGAGAGATGGCTCAGAGGTTAAGAGCACCGGCTGCTCTTCCAGAGGTCCTGAGTTCAATTCCCAGCAACCACATGGTGGCTCACAACCATCTGTAATGAGATCTGGTGCCCTCTTCTGGCGGGCAGGTATACATGCAGACAGAACATTGTATACATAATAAATAAATAAATTTAAAAAAAACAAAAAAATAAAAATAAAAAATAGCAAGAAAAGAAAAAACCCTAATCATATATAAGTGGAATATTATTTGGCCATAAAAATTAATGAAGTAGCCAGGTGGGGGTGGCTCACGCCTTTAATCCCCTCAAGCAGAGGGGATTGAATTCTCTGTGAATTCAAGGCCATGTCTGGTCTATAAGAGGGAGTTCAGGACAGCCAGGTCTACAGAGAGAAACCCTGTACAAAAATAAATAAATAAAATTTAAAATTAATAAAATACTACTAATGCATGTTATATGGCCAAGTGTTGAAGCTATTAAAAGTAGCCATCACAAAATATATAGAATAAGCAATTCACAGAGGTAGGAAGTAGATGTAGTGTTTTGTAGTTGTTTGAAGTCATCAGAAGTGACTAGGGATGATAAAAATGATCTGTAATTAGTAGTTGGTTGGACAACTCTGTGAATATTCTAATAGTTTAAAGGGGTGGCATTAGCCCAGTATTGTCAAAATACCTTTTATGTTATTTTGTTTTTGTGTATCCCTGGCTGTCCTGAAACTCACTCTGTAGACCAGGCTGGCCTCAAACTCAAAGATCTGTCTGACTCTGCCTCCCAAGTGCAAAGATGTTTGCCTGGCTTAAAAAAACATATATATGTATATAATTTTTTTTTTTGATGCTGCCCCTTTTTAAAGATTTTTTTTTTTTTTTTTGGTTTTTTCGAGACAGGGTTTCTTTATGGCTTTGGAGCTTGTCCTGGATTTTTTAAAGATTTTATTTATTTATTTATTAAGTTTACAGTGTTCTGCCAGAAGAGGGCACCAGATCCCATTATAGATGGTTGTGAACCACCATGTGGTTGCTGGGGATTGAACTCAGGACCTCTGGAAGAACCTCTGAGCCATCTCTCCAGCCCCTAAAAAAACATTCTTATAAAAATAATAGTGCTACACAGTGAAACCTTGTGTCCAAAAACCAAACAAACAAAAAGCAACAACAACAAAAAAGAATAATATCAGATACTTAGGGTTACTGCCTGGCCTCTTGCTTCCCCTTTCAAGCAGATCCCCCACCCTTGTTTATTTGTCAGGGTTTTGGTTTTTGTTTGAGACTAAGTCTCATATAGCCCAGACTGACCTTAAGTTCTTTGTTGTTGTTTGTTTTGTTCTGTTTTTTTTTTTGTTGTTGTTGTTGTTGTTTCCGAGACAGGGTTTTTCTTTGTAGCCCTGGCTGTCCTGGAACTAGCTCCGTAGACTAGGCTGATCTCAAACTCAGATCCACCTGCCTCTGTCTCATGGGTGCTGGGATTAAAGGTGTGCGCCACTTCCTGGCTCTTTTTTTTTTTTTTAATTGAAAGTCTGTGAGGAAAAATATTCTCTCTACTAATAATTTGTGATGTTACATAGATTAGATTTTCTGTTTTCGAACTTGCACTGCTTTTAACTGTAATTTTTTTCTTTAAATAGATGGAAGACCTCATTGGGAGGCTGAAGGGAAAATAATCAGAGAAAAATGTCAAGGGGTAAGAAAGTCACCTTAATTACTTAATTAGTAAGAAGTATTTAAACAGGGCTGAAGAATTGGCTCAGTGGTTAAGGGAACTTGTTCCTCTTGCAGAGGACCTGCATTCAGATCCTAGTACTCACATACTCACATTGTAACTGCATTTCCAGGGGATCCAATCTCCTCTTCTGATCTCCTCAGATATACACAGTACATATACATATACATGCAGGCAAAAGGTTATACATACAAAATAAAATGAATCTCAAAGAATTTTTTATAAAAAAGAAGTGCATTTAAGGCTAGGCATGGTGACATATGCCTTTAGTCCCAGAACTTGGAGGCAGGGTTAGATACAGGTCTGTGAGGTGAAGGCTAGCCAGGTCTTTATTGTGAGACCTTACCCCCCCCCCCCAAAAAAAGGGAAAGAAATGTTAAAGAAACTCAGGAGAAAATTGAATAATTTAACTTTTTGGTATGGGAAAGACTATTGAGAAAAAGAAAGATTAGAATTTTTAGGTATTCAGATTAAAGTTTAAGAAAATAAACAAGCCTAGTGGCAGTGGCCCATGCCTTTAATCCCAGCATGTGGGAGACAGAGGCAGAGGCAGGCCAGGTATGGTGATGCTAGCCTTAAATACAGTACTCAAGAAGCAGACCAGGAGGGATGTTAAGGCTGAGGCTGTTCACAAGTTCAAGGCTAATAACATGTTCCTCCTAGCCCCCCAAAGTGACTGTTGTAGCTAGTTTTGTATTCAGTTACTAGAGAAGAGAGAACTTCAGTCGAGAAAAAGCTTTCATAAAATCAGGCTGTAGGCAAGCCGGTAGGGCATTTTCTTGTTAGTGATTGATGTGGGCTGATGTCCTTGGTTTTATAAGAAAGCAGGCTGAGCAAACTCTGGAAAGCAAGCCAGTAAGCAGCACCCATCAATGGCCTCTGCATCAGCTCCTAACTCCAGGTTCCTGTCCTGTTTGAGTTTCTGTCCTGACTTTCTTCAATGATGACAGTAATATGGAAGGATAAGCCAGATAAATCCTTTCCTCCCCAAGTTGTTTGGTCATAGTGAGTGTGTAATCACAGCAATATTAGGACTAACTAGGACAGTGACTATACTTCTTTTTTGTCCTTTTTTTTTTTTTCTAGACAGGGTTTCTCTGTAACTTTGGAGCCTGTCCTGGAACTCACTCTGTAGACCAGGGTGGCCTTGATCTCACAAAGTTCTGCCTGCCTCTGACTCCTGAGTGCTGGGATGAAAGACGTGTCACTGCTGCCCAGCAACTGTACTTTTCTTAAAAAACACCAACTTTGTTTCATGGGACAAGCCCCTAGTGATTTGTCTTTGAACACACTTCCTAACACCACAGCTACTCATTAAACCATTAAGCCTTCCAGAATCCTTACTGAAAGAAACTATGATCTTGCATCTTGATTGGAATAGAGGCAATCTTTTCTAGACTACAATATATTATTTTCCACAGTGCTTCCTAAAGACATGGAACAGTTACATGGATGATCAGATTTGATTTTGAATAAAGGTTTTCACTTTGTATATAGGTTTTATATACTTTCCAGTTAGAAGTTTTGAGTATAAATCTCATACTAAGAAATCTAACCCAGGGACTGAAGAGATGAATCAGCAGTTAAGGGCACTTGTTGCACTTGTAGAGGACCTGAGTTTGGTCCCCAGTACCCATGTGTTGGCTAAGAACCTTCTATAACTTCATTTCCAGAGGATCCAAAAATCTTCTGACCTCCTTGGGTACTATATGCATGTGCACAGACATACTTATAGGCAAGCACTCATATATTTAAAATTTAAAAAAGAAAAGTATAATATAACTTGAAGAATGTTAAACATGATCATATTCTGAAGTGGGCCTTTTATTAAGATATATATCTTAATGTTGAGTAGAGTCACATATTTCAGTACGTAGTATGTAATAAGATGTTATCTATTTATTTTAAAAGGTCTTACAATGTAACTCAGTCTGGCCTTGAATTTGTTATCTATCTGCCTCTACCTTCTGAGTGCTGAGGTTACAGATGTACATCACTATGCCTAACAACTCTCATTTTTGCTACAACTAATTGGGCAGGTAAAAATCAATTTCTTCTTTAGTGATTAAAGATTTTTTGTCTGTCAACAAGATACTGGTGTAAATGATTTATATGACTAGTTGATGTGCATAATCTTCTGTGACAGGGAGAGCTTGTATTAAGGGTTAAGTCTCATGAGTTGCTCTGAGTTTGGCAGGTGCATTTCATTTTTAGTTATGCGTATAACACAGTGTTGCTTTCCTTGTTCCTTAGGCTCACATTGTCCTTGAAGTTCCTCCCTATCATAACCCAGCAGTTACAGCTGCAGTGCAGGTGCACTTTTATCTGTGCAATGGCAAGAGGAAAAAAAGCCAGTCTCAACGTTTTACTTACACACCAGGTACAAGAAATTGTGATGGTTTAGAGTTTTCTTTCATAAGAATTTTGCATTAAAATGTTTAATGTTAATGACAACATATTATTTCTTCTTTTCTTCATTTATGAAAACATAATTGAAATGCCACTACATTTCTCCTTTTTATATAAAATAAAAGAGGTTATAACTAATATAAGAAAAAGTATATGCAGTAAGTACAACAACTATGTACAATATATACAGGCAATAAATACATCAACAATGTCTAGCCCATTTGCATTTTTTTTTGTTTTTTTTGAAACAGAATTTCCTTGTGTAGCCCTGGCTTTCTGGAACTTGCTCTGTAGACCAGGCTGGCCTCGAACTCATCCAGCTGTCTCGCCTTCCAAGTGCTGGGATTAAAGGTGTGTGTTACCACTACCCAGCTGCAACATAGTCTTAGAATTTGTATTGACTTTAAATATTAGGATTAAAAGATGGAATATAGGTTTGAACTTTTCAGAAGTTCTCAGAAATCACCAACAGTGTAAGAAGGGAAAATGTGCGTGCTCTTGGATCATGAATTTCCATTGTGCTTTTAATACCAAGGGGTTAGTATGTCCATGGTGTCTTCATTTTTTTTTTTTTCTTAGACAGGGTTTCTGTGATATGGAGCCCTGACTGTCCTGGAACTCCTTATGTAGACCAGGTTAACCTCACACTTAGAGATCCATTTGCCTCTGCCAGTCTTCCAAGTGCTGAGATTAAAGGTGCACACCACCATGATGCAACTTTTGCTGCATTTTCATCTGATAAATGATAGTTGTTTCAGTCTGTGAGCTAGGGATATAACGTTGATGTCAGAGTTTTTGATTTTATGGTACCACTAACCACGGATGTATCCATGCCACTTTTTGCAACCATTAAGGATGATTTAATTTTCTAGTCCCCTCCTCCCCCCCAGAAACAAGTGTTTTTTTTTGTGTGTGTGTAGCCCTGGTTGTCCTGAAACTCACTGTATAGATCAGGCTGACCTGAAAACTCACAGAGATCAACCTGCTTCTGCTTCCCAAATGCTGGGATTAAAGGTGTGTCAGCACTACTTGGCTCTAGGTTGTTGTTTTTTTTTAATGACATACCTATTACATTTAGTAATATATACTAATAGTTACATTAGTTAAAGAACAGATATTTGGAAAAGATTTAATTAATAATAATAATGATAATTAAGGAACAAGAGGCTGCAGAGATGGCTCAGCAGTTAAGAGCACTGCCTGTTCTTCCAGAAGACCTGAGTTCAATTCCCAGCAATCACATGGTGGCTCATGACCATCTGTAATGAGATCTGGCATACTCTTCTGGCATGCATGCCTGCATGACGACAGAAAATTGTATATATAGTAAATAAATCTTTTTTAAAAACCCAAATATTTATAGAGGTTTTCTCTGTAGGCATTGTGCTTGTCACCAAGGCATGGGCATGGGATAATTTTTTCTTTTTTCTTTTTCTTTTTTTGTTTTGTTTTGTTTTGTTTTTTGTTTTTCTAGACAGGGTTTCTCAGTAGCTGTTGAGCCAGTCCTGGAACTCATTAACTCATTCTGTAGACCAGGCTGGCCTTGAACTCACAGAGATCCTAAGTGCTTTGCCTTCCAAGTGCTGGCATTAAAGGCGTGCACCAACACTGCCCAGCTAGAATAATAGTAATTTAAAAACATTGTAATGAGGGGCTGGAGAGATGGCTCAGTGGTTAAGAGCATCAAAAACAAAAACAAAAAAACCATTGTAATGAACCTTCCTCTCCAAGATTTACTCTTTCAAAAACTTGTTTAAATTCATTTTAAATTTTTAACTTACATGTATGGTTGTTTTGACTGCATGCGTATCTGTGTTCCGCATGCATGTCCAGTGTTGGTAGAGGCCAAAGGGGGCTTCAGATTCTCTGAAACTGGAGTTAGAAATAGTTGAGTCCCATGTGGGTGCTGGAAATTGAACCTCTGTAGTTCCTCTGCAAGAACAACCAGTGCTCTTAACTATAGCCATCTCTCCAGCTCCTTTCCTTGTGTTAAAGCTTTTACCCTGTATATACTAAGTCAAAAGAATCAACAGTTTATTTGAGAGGGTGAGAGGGTGAGAAGGTGGTGGTTGTTTGCTTATTTAGAAGGGTTTTTTCTTTTTCTTTTCTTTTTGTTTTGTTTTGAAACAGATTGGGTCTCACTCTATAACTGCCCTGGGATTCAATTTGTAGCCCAGGCTGACCTAAAACTCTTGGGAATCCTCCTATCTCAGCCTCCTGGGTGCTAGAATAATAGGTATATGCCGCCATATAATTCTGGTTATTATTAAGGGTTATTCATTTGTCATATATATATCAGACTGGCTATGCTACATTTATAGTCTATAAGGACTTCTTATGGGGTCTGGAGAGATCGCTCAGAGGTTAAGAGAAGGACTACTCTTACAGAGGTTCTGAGTTCAATTCCCAGCAACCCAGTGGTGGCTCACAACCATCTATAATGAAATCTGGTGCCCTCTTCTGGTGTGCAGGCAGAACTCTGTATCATAATAAATAAATCTTAAAAAAAGAAAGAGTTCATATGTTTTTATATCAAGCTCTTGTGGTTAATGGGATTATAGAATTTTATGAGACTTATAATATGTAATGTGTAACAGATGTTACATTTTTCAGAGCTTGGGATGTAGTTCAGTAGTGAAATTTTTGCTTAGCCCTGAGTTCACTCTCCATAGCCACCAGGGACTTCCTGTAATTAATCCAAAGACTTTTGGAGACAGAGGCAGGAAGATGAATTTCAGGCATGCTTGGTGTACATAGCAGTGGTAGGCCATTCTGTGTCAATGAGTAGTAGGGATTTTTTGTTTGTTGGTTTGTTTGTTTGGTTTTTTAACTCATAACTGAAGAGTTAGATTTATATGTCAGGAACCCACAAAAGTTTTAAAAAAAAATAACTCGGGGCTGGAGAGATGGCTCAGAGGTTAAGAGCACTGACTGCTCTTCCAGAGGTCCTGAGTTCAATTCCCAGCAACCACATGATGGCTCACAACCATCTGTAATGAGATCTGGTGCCCTCTTCTGGGATGTGGGCATACATGGAGGCAGAATGTTGTATACATAATTAATAAATAAATAAATAAATAAATAAATAAATTAAAAAATAACTCAAACAGTGAACGTGTTTTAAATATTCAGGAATGGGAGTATTGGTGAATATCAACTTTTTGCCTGGCAGAGGCATGTGAATCTCTGTGAATTTGAGGCCAGCCTGGTCTACAGTTCCAGGGTAGTCAGTGCTATTTAGTGAGACCCTTTCTCAAAACAAAACAGGAATATCAAATTTCTGAGGAAGGTGACAAGGGATAAGATTTTAAAAGATAGAGATTAAAGCCAGCCATGATGACACATATATGTAATCTTAATACTCAGAAGGTAAGACAGGAAAGAAGATCATGAATTACATCCTGGGCTATGTAATGAGACCGTGTCTTAAAGAAACTAAATGGAATGGACTGAAGAGGATGACTGATACCCATACTCATGAACTCATAGATCCTAAATGTCCGTGTTTTATTACTTTTAGGATATGTTTTTGTCGTTTGTTTGTTGTTTTTTTGTTTGTTTGTTTATATCCCTGACTGGCCTGGTTATTAGCTGTGTAGATCAAGCTGGTCTTGACCTCCAGAGATTGGCCTGTCTCTGCTTCTGATTCCTGAGTGCTGAGATTAAACACATATACCTCCATGCTTAGGGTGTAACTTACTGATGCTGCACTCAGATGTTATCAAGGATTGTTGTGATGAAACTCATCTCTGTCCTGAATGACGAAGAATGCTCTGTAATTACAAAAAAAGAGAAGTAGGGTGTACAAATTAGAGGTATTGATTACTACCTAATAGTGGTAGTAACTCAAAGGCAAAAGCAGACAGGAGAGGCTATGCTGCTTTCATGTTACTACCTCATGAATTGGGAGGACACGGTAAACATATAATCCTCCCAGGATGGAAGAGCACTGGACTGTAGCTATTGCCGCTGACATTATTTTCTGAGTGGAAATAAAGGGATATATACTGTATACGGACTCAAGGAAGAGTGTCACAGGTGTATTTGGACAGTCCTTGTTCAGGTAATGGCTCTCTGTAGCATTTAGCTTTTCTTCTAAAATGAATTTGGATTTTTCTATAAGGAGACCACTTGTTTGTTTCCCGGCCACTCAGCAGTTCAGACCTGAAATAATCACAGAATAAGTTATGCCATAAAATGACTATCAAGTTGGCTCAGTGAGTAAAGGCATTTTTCTGCTAAGCCTGATGACCTAAGTTTGATCCTCAGGACCTAAATGATAAAACTCCCAACAAGCCGTCCTCTGTCTTCACATATGTGCTCTGGCATATATATGCACTCACACAAACTAAATGAATGAATGTATGTTTTTAAACCAAAAATATTTGTGTGTATGTATGAGTGTACATATATATATACACACACACACACACAAATAAAACATTTTACCTCAGTTTTCTTTTCTAAAGACATTGAGTTCATCCTCATACGTGTTATAGTTATAAGCTAGAGTTATAGAATTAAGTTATGCCATAATCATTTTATGAACTGCATAATAACATTTGTTTTAATCATTTATTTTCAGTTTTGATGAAGCAAGAACAAAGAGAAGATACTGATTTGTCTTCAGTTCCATCCTTACCTGTGCCTCATTCTGCCCAGACCCAGAGGCCTTCCTCAGATTCAGGGCACACACATGACAGTGCATTGTCAGCATCGAGAAGCTTGATTTGTCCAATCCAGCCAGCATATGCATCTTTAATAACCTCATCCCATTTGCCACAGTTGCAGTGTAGGGAAGAGGGTGCTGGTAAAGAACAGCACATAATACCATCTTCAGTCATGCACCAGCCTTTTCAAGTTACATCAACATCTCCTATGGGGTCTTCCTATCAGTCTATACAAACTAATATGTATAATGGACCAACTTGTCTTCCTATGAATCCTGCCTCTAGTCAAGAATTTGATCCAGTTTTGTTTCAGCAGGATGCAGCTCTTTCTAGTTTAGTAAACCTTGGCTGTCAACCATTGTCACCATTTCATTCTTCAAATTCAGATGCATCAGAACATCTCTTAGCACATTCACCTCATTCTGTGCAAACCCCACCTCATCTGCAGTCAATGGGATTCCATTGTTCAAACACAGGACAAAGATCTCTTTCTTCTCCAGTGGCAGACCAGGTCACAGGTCAGCCTTCTTCTCATTTACAACCTATTACATACTGTCCTTCACATCCAGGATCTGCTACAGCAGCTTCCCCAGCAGCCTCTCATCCCCTGGCTAGTTCACCGCTTTCTGGGCCATCATCCCCTCAGCTGCAGTCTATGCCTTATCAATCTCCTAGCTCAGGAACAGCCTCATCACCATCTCCAGCTACCAGAATGCATTCTGGACAGCACTCAACTCAAGCACAAAGTACAGGCCAAGGAGGTCTTCCTGCACTTCCATCCTTAGTATGCCACAGTTTGTGTGACCCAGCCTCATTTCCACCTGGTGGGGCAGCTGTGAGCATTAAACCTGAACCTGAAGATCAGGAACCTAACTTTGCAACCATTGGTCTACAGGATATCACTTTAGATGATGGTAAGTCTTGTTGGCTCAACACCCCCACCATCCTTTTCCCCTACGTGTGTGTGTGTGTGTGTGTGTGTGTGTGTGTGTGTGTGCCGCGCACGCACATTTGTATTTGAGTTAGGCTGGTCTTGAACTCACTTTATAGTGGAGGGTGGCCATAAAATTCTGATCATCCCAAGTGCTAAGATTACAAACATGTACCACCAGATCCATGTAGTAACTAGAGGTTGAACACCAAAGATGTATGTGTATAATGGTGGTGATGGGGGTTTGCAGAACTGGAACTCAGTGTGCAGCTCAGGCTTACTACATGTTGATCCTTCTGTAGCACAAATAGTAAAAACACGGGTTCGCCCTGAAGATCATAAAAGCAAAGCAGCCAAACCACTAGAGAACTCTTAACCTCTGTAAAATCTTCAGACTGAGAGAGAGTGATGAGTTCCTGTCTCTTCCCGCCTTACATTCCTTTCTAGTGCTGGGATTAAAGGCACCACCACTGCACGGCCTCTATGGCTAACTAGTATGGCTGTTGGGATTAAAGGTGTGTGCCACCACTGCCTGGCCTATATGGCCGACTAGTGTGGCTGTTTTGCATTCTTGTCTTCAGGCAAGCTTTATTTATTAATATCATTACAACCTTCTCCCTTAGCTTCCCGAATAATGGGGTACAGGAATGAGGCACCATATATGTTACTGGAAAACACCATATATAGTTACCTGTGACTATCATCTAGTGAAAAGCCTAAAGATTCTGGATATATAATTTTAGTTTTCTCTCTAATTCTATATTAATCTGTCATAGGAAAGTAATTCTGGATCAGCTGTCTCCTGTTACAGGTTTGGAGAGGTTCTAGGTCCATTCCTTAATGGGAAAGCTGTCATTAAATGTCAAGTCATAGGGCTGGAATGATAAAAACAAGTGCTTTTATCAAATCAGAGTTTGATTTCCAGCATCTATATGGCAGTTCATAACCTGTGACTCTAGTCCCAGAAGATCCAATGCCTTATTTGATTTCATGGTTACTGCACATGGTACACATACATACATGCAGGCAAAACACAAAATAAAATAAAAAAAAACATTTATATGTAAAGTCCTAAGCACAAAGATCAAAAAAGACAAATAATATGTAACCTGTAAGCTTCTGGGACCTTCTAGTCATACATAATATCTAACTAGTGGCCTGTATAATGTAGGCAGTCAGATTGCTATAACCAGTTTATAAAAGATCCATATTAGAAAGTCAATAGATATATGGATGACAGATTTCATTAGAAGGATTTGGCAAGGCTTCTATAAGTCAGTGATGCTTTCAGTAAACTTGAATCAGTGGGCAACTCAGACAGTAAAGCAGAGAAATTTTCCAGGAAGAGCATGGCCTTTATAGAGATCCACCTGCTTTTGCATCCCAAGTACTAGGATAAAAGGTGTGCACTTACCACCTGGCCTCTGTGTCTGGTCTAGAGATGTAATTTTTCTTAAGCTTTTTTATGATTTTGAGGCCAGTTTTAGAACAGCCAGGGCTATACAGAGAAACCCTCTCTTGGTGGCGGGGGGGGGGGGGGGTAAATAGGGGGAAAGAATTTCTGCGTGTTATGCTGTATGTGATCTAGGTTTGGACCAAATGATATATATTAAAATATGATTTTTATAACATGCAGAAATAATTGTAGTTATGTTTTAAACTTTTTAATTAAGATTATGGTATTGTAAAACTGGACTAGTAGCCGGGCAGTGGTGGCACACACTTTTAATCCCAACATGCAGGAGGCAGAAACAGGTGGATCATTGTTCGAGACCAGCCTGGACTACAAGAGCTAGTTCCAGGACAGGCTCCAAAGCTACAGAGAAACCCTGTCTCAAAAAACCAAAAAGAAAAGAAAAGAAAGAAGAAAAAGAAAGAAGGAAAGACAAAAAACTGGACTAGTTGTTTGTCTTCATTTGTTCTTAGACTAACAGAAGCACAGCTGCAGCTCTTGCATCAGAGGATTTGTGTTTAATATAGTTCAACCTGCTGTTGTGGTGAAAACTGCCACTTGCTGGCTCTATGCAGCAACATGCTAATCCTGAATGTAGGTCAGTTTCTGAAGTTAACAATCTAGGTATTACCTCAGCTGCTTCAGTGCTGTATGTTAGCGTTAAGAAGTAGGTTGTTTTCCTTTGTTTTTTTTAAATGAAGAGCCTTGCCCAGGTTTACCTTGAATTCATAACCATTCCACCTCTGGCTTCCAAATGCTGGGATTATAGATGTTTGCGACAATGCCTGGCTTGACAGATACATTTTAAAAGCAAAGGAATAATAAACACAAGATTCAAATATGTACTGGCTGGTGTTGTTTGTCAACTTAACACAAGCTAGAGTCATCAGAGAGGAAGGAGCCTCAGTTGAGGACATGCCTTGATGAGATATAGCTGTAAGACATTTTCTCAATTAGTGAACAATTGGGGAGGATCCAGCCCATGGTGGTTGGTGCTATCTCTGGGCTAGTAGTTCTGGGTTCTATAAGAAAGTATACTAAGCAAGGCATGGGAAGCAAGACAGTAAGCAACACCCCTTTGTGGCCTCTACATCAGCTCCCGACTGCCTTCAGTGATGAACAGCAATGTGAAAATGCAAACCAAATAAACCCTTTCCTCCCCAACTTGCGTGGTGTTTCGTTGCAGCAATAGGAACACTAAGACAACATGGCTGCTTTACTGTGGTAGAGGAGACTATTATGGAGAATAAGTAGAGAAGTAAATACATCAGTTTTTTGGTGCATTTATTGGATAGTGGTTTCACTGGTGTTTATTGTATTTACATAAATATTTTATTACATTTTTATTTTGTGTGTATGTGTTTGGCAGGAGAGTCCCTAGAAATGATTGTAGACATTGTAGAGACAACTTACAAGAGTTAGTTCTTTTTCTCTCTTTATTTTTTATTTTATGTACATTGGTATGAAGGTATCAGATCTCCTGGAACTAGAGTTAGAGACAGTTGTAAGCTGTCATGTGTGTGCTGAGATTGAACTTGGGGCCTCTGGAACTGGAATACCATAACCTCTTGTAGGATACATATATGTATCATCAGCCTTCAAACATATGAAGAATTTCAAAGGTTGAAAGAATTGTTAAAGATGCTTATGTAGGGCTGGAGAGATGGCTCAGTGGTTAAGAGCACTGCCAGCCCTACCGAAGGTCCTGAGTTCAGTTCCCAGCAACCACATGGTGGCTCACAACCATCTGTAATGAAATCTGGTGCTCTCTTCTGGCCTGCAGGCATACATGAGGACAGAATACCAAGAATACTGTATACATAATAAATAGATTTAAAAAAGAATGCTTATGTAGACTTGGATTATAGAAAAGGATTCAGGACCTTAAGACACTATTACTCTGGAATATGCAGTAAGAAAAATGAGTTTCGCTAGGTGTGGTGGTACATGACTTTAACCCCAGCATTTGTGAGGCAGAGGCAGGATATATGCCAGCCTGGTTTACTACATAATGAGTTCTAGGACCATCAGGGCTACAAAATAAAGAGACCTTGTCTTTAAAAAATATATAAATAAATAAAGAGGAGGAAGAAGAGAAAGAAAACTAGTTTCTAGATCCAGTGAGAAAACATTTGAAAAGCTCTTTTGCTATATAAAGAGAGTTTATGTATCTACAAAACAATTTAGTTGTAGACTTTTTAAAAAATTAATTGCTAGATGTGGTGGCGTGCACACTTTTAATCCTAATGTTGAAGAACAGAGTCAGGCAGATCTCTGAATTGGACCCCAGCCTGATCTACATAGTGAATTCCAGTTCAGCCAGTGAGATCCTACTTCAAAAAAATCAAAACAGACAAAAAAATTAATTTAATTTATATGTATGAGTGTTGTTTCTACGTACCACAAGGTGTCCCTCATGCCCTCAGATCCCCTGTGAACAGGGCTACAGATGGTTACAAGCTGCCATGTGAGTGCTGGGAAAAGTTGACAGTGTTCTTAACCATGGAACCATCTCTTCAGCTCCAGTTGTAGCCTTTTTAATAACAAGATGTAAATTATTAGGCTTATTGGTATAGACATTGATTAGAGAGCTAAGCATTCTCACAGTATGCTGTGGCTACAAATATTATGACTGGAGTTGAATCCAGGTTTGTGTGAAATTTAACTACTCTTGCATGTGTTTAATAGGTTTTTTTTGTTTTTGTTTTGTTTTGTTTTTTATGTATACAGTGTTCTGTCTGCATGTATGCCTGCAGGCCAGAAGAGGGCACCAGATCTCATTACAGATGGTTGTGAGCCACCATGTGGTTGCTGGGAATTGAACTCAGTGCTCTCAACCTCTGAGCCACCTCTCCAGCCCCTGTTTAGTAGTTTCTAAAATAACTCTGATTTGTTTCTTTGTATATCCTGGACTCTGTAAATATAGCAGTAGCTTTCTAAAGTCTGCCCTGGGTGAAAAAGCAAAACCAATTGTTTAAGATATGTTATTCTATTTTATTATTTGTGTCCTCTTTCCAAGCTACTTAGAAGATGGGTTTTGATCTTCGTTTTTGTTTGTTTTTGATTTTTTTTGGGATGGGGTTTTTCTGTGTGTGTGTTCCTGACTGTCCTGGAATTCGCTTCTTGACCAGGCTGGCCCCAAACTCAGAAACCCACTTGCCTCTGCTTCCTGACTTCTAGTACTAAAAGCATGCGCCGTCACTGCCCAGTTGAAGATGGATTATTACTAGGGTCAAAAGTTTTGTTTGGATGGGGCAGTGGTGGTACATGCCTTTAATCCTAGCACTCAGGAGGCAGAGGCAGACGGATCTCTGTGAATTTGAGGCCTTCCTAATCTACAAGGGCTAATTTCAGGACAGCTAGAACTGTTAGAGAAACCCTGTCTCGAGGGGGAAAAAAGCTTTGTTTAGGGGCTGGTTTTCCCACTCTTAATGCTCTCTGGTAATTTTCCCTGTACCTTGGAAGATGCTATAGATATCTCATCTAGGGAGCTGGAGAGATTGCTCCGAGGATAACAGCGCTGACTGCCCTTCCAGAGAATCCGGGTTCAGTTTTCCAGTTCCCACATGATATCTGACAACCACCTTTAACTCCAGTTAGAGAGGATCTGATGTCTTCTTCTGGCCTTTTAGAGCTCAGCATGCATGTGATACATAGACATACATCCAGGCAAACATTCAGTATGAATAAATAAAATATTTTAAAAAGATTTCTCATTTGCAACTGAGCATTCAACAGTGACTTATTCTCAGCACTTGAAATGGTTGTAAGTTTCTATAGTAACTCCACTTGCCACATCTAGGGATGGATGGACCTGACTAAGTTGGCAAGAGAATGAAGAAAAGCTAAGATTAGATGGACTGGGCTTTTTGATTTAGAAGCCTCAGTACACCTGAAGCTCGGTTTGTTTATTATCAGGTACTATGTATACATATTTATTGTATAGTATACATTTGAATAGAGAGGCAGCATTATTGCATAATGCTGAATCAGGAGGGTAGGATTTATTGAATACAGCTGAATCAAGAAGACAAGTTTAGCTTATCCCAGTGGGAGCAATCTTCAGCTTATAAATATTGGGTGGAGAAGGCTATTTTTCTGCTCACATTATCAGCTATTTCCTGCACACGTCAACATCCACAAATGAACCACAGGAAGGCTTTGCCATCCCTCTGAGCCTTGGTCTGAGGCCTGGGTCCTTGACGTGCCCATGCCAACACCACACATCCACTTAGGACTTCATTTACTCGGCTTTTTCTGCTCCCCACATTTCTCCCTTATTTCTTAGATGTTCAGAATGGATCTTGTTGTTTGTTTTTGTTTTTTGGGGGTTTTTTTTGGTTTGGTTTTTTTTTGTTTTTCGAGACAGGGTTTCTCTGTGGTTGTGGAGCCTGTCCTGGAACTAGCTCTTGTAGACCAGGCTGGTCTTGAACTCACAAAGATCCACCTGCCTCTGCCTCCCAAGTGCTGGGATTAAAGGCGTGCGCCACCACCGCCCGGCGAGTTTTGAAGATTGTTAAGGATAATTTTTGCAATAGTAGCAGGAGAAACCAATTTAATCTAAGCCTTTTGCTTTTCTAGGATATGCAAATATAATTGGCCTCACCTACGCTATCATTACTCTGAATCCAAGCATCCATTAGATGAATCCCAGCTAATTCTGTTATCTAATTTGCAGGGTTGTAGTCCACCCCACATAGTTGAGTGGAGCTTATTGGAACTCCAGCTGGTTACAGCAGTACCCTCAAAAACAGAGAGACTCAGTATAAACAGGTCAGGAGGATGTGACCGAGCCACTGGATGAAAAAGCATAGGACCACTAGACTTCTTCCCTGACTCCTTACATGAATACCAGACACAACTGGTAGCATATAAAGCCTTCAAGATTTTTCATTTTGAATGCTGGGCAGTGGTGGTGCACACCTTTAATTCTAGCACTAGGGAGTCAGAGGCAGGTAGATCTCCGAATTTGAGACCTCTTCCATCTGTCTGTGCTTTCCCATTCCTTGCTTTTGGCTACTTTCTTGTCCTCCAGTGTACAGCAGCCTCTGTTGTACTGAGGTCACATCTGGGCTCTGGAGATTCAGGCCACTGAAAGGCCAAATCATGTGGCTCACATAGCTACCCAGAGCCCCACCTCTATGTGTCTGTAACTGGCGGAGCTGCCTTTTCTTATTTTTCTTAATGTTAACATGAAAGCAGTTAGACCCAAAGCAAAAAAGCAGGAACATGCTCTATTCCTTAGTCGCTCTCCTGTTTCTTTCTGAAGTCGCCAAACTTACTGTTTCTTTTCCAAGAAACAAAGGACATAGTCTCCTGAACATAGTCTAAGAATTGATGAAGCTGCAATGCTTCCATCCCACTTCTGAGTTTCCCAAAATCTCCCAAAGCACCAACATGTAACTCCTTAGCTCTAGATTTAATGTGTTAACTGCCTGCCTGTCTCTAGATATTCTACCTGTCCCAGTGTTTTATACCTAACAAACTGAATTGTGCTCCCCTCTCTTCCTTTATTTGTTCCCTTTTTTTTTTTAAGTTTTTCGAGACAGGGTTTCTCTGTAGCTTTGGAGCCTGTCCTGGCACTAACTCTTGTAGACCAGGCTGGCCTTGAACTCACAGAGATCCCCTTGCCTCTGCCTCCCAAGTGCTGGGATTAAAGGCGTGCACCACCACCGCCCGGCTTGTTCCTTTATTCTTATTTCTTCTTTATTCCATTACCTATAACATCCTTTTGTCTGACCAGTAAGAGGTCCCTGTAGTCAGGTGTGCATGTTTATGTTCCTGATCACATCCCCATCTGGGTACCACTTTGCTGGGTTCTTGTACAACTCCAGGGACCTGACCTGACTGGGGCAGTAGTGGAATGGAGAAATGACAGATGGGAACATGCAAATAGGCTAGGGTTGGGTAGACTGGGCTCTGTGATAGAGAAACCTCAGCACCCATATTTATCATATACATTTGAGCAGAGAGGCAGGGTTGTTGTGTACAGCTGAATTAAGATGACAGGTTTAGCTAATCTCAGTAGGAGCAGTCTCTGTAGGGGAACAGTCTTCAGGCCATAAATATCTGCATAGAGAAAGCTGTGGAGGGCTTTTTCTGCACACACCGTCAGCCTCCACACATGGACCAAAGGAAGGCTTTGCCATCCCTCTGAGCTTTGCCATTTTTTTTTCATGGATCTGAGGTTATGGTCATTTACATGGTTGTGTGCATATCAACAGCACACATTCACTCAGGACTTTCTCCACTTTGCAACCATCCATTGCAAAAAGAAGTTTCTCTGACCAAATCTAATAGCAAGACTAATGTAGGGACATAAACATGAATATTTAGAAGGCAGGTTATCGTGCTGATTCAGCAAAACACTTAGCTTCCTAATTGTTTTAAAATAAGTGTTTTATCTCACCAGCCACAGATTTTTGCCCAGGTTTACAGTATCAGGTGTGAATTTTCTTCTTAGGAACAGGCCTTAATTCAACCAGAAAGCAACTTCATAGCAGTCATGCCTCTGTGGCAGCAGTGTGCCCGTCTCTTTTGGCAGGTCAGTGGTCTAGCGTATCAAGTCCACAGTAGACTAAGACAGTTCTTACCAAGCAGCCTGAAGAGCATCTTCCAGCACTGTAAAAGCTATCCAGCAAAGAAGAAACTTTTCGTTCAGTTCTAGCTTGATTCCTGTATCCTGCAATCAAAGCATGTGGTGTTGTCTGTTACACAGTCAGCATCAGTAGCAATAGCCTGTATTGTTTAGGGGTCTCAGAGGCCTTCTTGGCCAACTTTTAACTGTCTTGAAACTGTTTTTTAATGCTCAATTTTTTTTTTAATATTAGTTAGATATTTTGGTGCACACCTTCTGTCCCAGCACCTGGGAGGCAATGACAGAAGGATCTTAGAGGCCAATCTAATCTATATGGCAAGTTCTAGGACTACATAGTGAGACCCTGTCTCAAAAAATTGTATTTGGGCTGGAGAGATGGCTCAGCAGTTAAGAGCACTGGCTGTTCTTTGAGAGGTCCTGAGTTCAATTCCCAATCACTACATGGTAGCTCACAACCATCTATAGTGAGATCTGGCACCCTCTTCTAACCTGCATGCATATATCCAAATACATAAATAAATTTTTAAAAAATTATATTTAATTTTTAATAATTTTTCCTTTTTATTGGCTGTATTTTTGGTTTGGTTTCATACTTAAGATTTGTCATATTTTTTTAGAATTAAGTTTTAGCTTTCTAATTTAGGTCTTTGGTCCATCTTGAATTTTTATATGCTACATAAGGTAAGGATCCAGGCTGGGTGGTGGTGGTGCACACCTTTAATCCCAACACTCAGGAGACAGAGGGAGGCAGATCTCTGAGTACAAGGCCAGCCTGATCAACAAAGTGAGTTCCAGGACAGCTAGGGCTACACAAAGAAGCCCTGTCTCAAAAAACGGAAGGAGGGAGGGAGGGAGGGCATCTGTGTGTCGTGTGTGTGTTGATTTAATACTCACACTTCAATTATTAGCACTAATTTTAAATACTTTTTAAATCTTTTGTTTATTTTTGTATGTATTAATGTTTTGCCTGCATGTGTACCTGTGCACCATGTGTGTGCTTGGTGCCTTGAAGGACAGAAGAGGGTTTCAGATCCTTTCAAACTGGAGTTCTAGACAGTTCTGTGTAAGAGTGACGAGTGCTCTTCACCTCTGAGCCATCTCTCCAGCCCCCAGCACTAACAGGTTTTGAGAAGTATTCTCTTGCAGCACAGACTGGCCTTGAACTAGCTGTATAGCTGGGGTAGGCCTTGAACTGGTCTTTCTGTCTCCATCTATTAAGTGTTGATATTATGGACTTGTGCTGCTATGATAGCTTTTGGCAATAACATTTTTATGTGTGTATAGAGGGAATCTTTTGGGATTGGTTTTTGTTGGTGGTGGTGGTTTTGTTTTTTTAATTTTGTTAGTTTGTTAAGAAAGGGTTTTTACCCACAGCCTTGACTGTCCTGGAACTCTCAGTAGACCAGGTTGGCCTTGAACTCCCTAAAAGTGTGCACATTTCACCACCGCCACTGTCTTTTAGGGTCAAATGCGTAGATGGTGCCGTTTGTGAATAGAAGCAGTTTTACAACTTCCCCTGATCTTGAGGAAAGCTTTTTGTCCTCCACCCATGAGTATTATAATAACTGTGAGTTAAGGCCGGGCGGTGGTGGCGCACACCTTTAATCCCAGCAGTGGCAGGTGGATCTCTGTGAGTTCGAGGCCAGCCTGGTGTACAAGAGCTAGTTCCAGGACAGCCAGGGCTACTACACAGAGAAACCCTGTGTAGAAAAACCAAAAAGAAAATAAAAAAATAATTGTGAGTTTGTCATGTGTAGCTTTTATCATAAGGGAATTCCTTCTATTCCTAGCTTATTGTTTTTATTTTGAAAAAGCTTTGAATTTTGTGACATAGTTTTTCCATCAGCTGTTTTTTATTCCTAAATTCTGTTAATGTTGTGTATTTATTGGTTTTTGTATTAAATCATCATTGCTTTCCTGGATAAAATCCACTTAGTCTATATATATATATATATATAATCACACAACCCACCCACACTTTGAGTCTGTTTATAACAAGATTGGGCACACTTAGAATGGATGATTTTAAGTGACCTCTTAGAAATTGAGACAAAAAAACTTGAGGCATAAAATAGAATGGATGATTTTAAGTGACCTCTTAGAAATTGAGACAAAAAAACTTGAGGCATAAAAAAAATTATATGACAAATCTCTGGGTTTTGTTTTTAAACCCCTTTGTAAGGTGCACTACAAATTAGTTCATCTTTTGTTTGCTTAAGATGAGGATATCAATTAGTGTTTAGAGATACTACATACAGATTCTTTCCTTCCAGAGTGGAATTATAGTGTTGTACAATAAAGGCCCAGAATAGTTCATATAGGTCAAAGGAGGGGGCTTTTGAACTTCTTATCTACAGTAATAAAAACTGTGTATTTTAACTGAATTTACCTCCTTAAAGCCATAATTGTAGCCAAGCAGTGGGGGCAAATGTCTTTCATCCCAGCACTTGGAGGCAGAGGGAGGTGGATCTCTGAGTTCAAGGCCAACCTTGAACATGGTGAGTTCTAGGACAGTTAGCCAAGGCTACACAGAGAAACCCTGTCCCAGGGGGCAGGAGAGGGGAGCTGTAATTGTAACTCATTTAAAAGCATTACCTTGGCCTGGCGGTGGTGGCGCACTCTTTTAATCCCAGCACTCGGGAGGCAGAGGCAGGCGGCTAGTTCCGGGATGGGCACCAAAGCTACAGAGAAACCCTGTCTCGAAAAACCAAAATAAATGAATAAATAAATAAATAAATAAAGCATTACCTTTTTAGTTAAAAGTCATTCAAGGCTGGGTGGTGGTGGCTCATGCCTTTAATCCCAGCACTTGGGAGGCAGAGCCATTTTAAGGCCAGCCTGGTCTACAAAGTGAGTTCCAGGACAGCCAGGGCTACACAGAAAAACCCTGTCTCGAAAAACAAAGTGACAGCAATAAATCATTTATTACCTTAATTTTCTGGACTTCCAGTATTAGATTGCCTAACAAAATATGGGGAGCCATTGTATGTAAAAGTAATTGATACATAAAAGAATTAAATTCCTCTTACTCTCAGGTAACAGAACTGAAAACAGTCAGTGTAGTGGATTTTCACCCTCTGGTTTGTTCCATTTAGTAGTGATGTTGTCTTCTCTGACACAGACCAGTTTATGTCTGACTTGGAACACCAGCCATCAGGTTCAGCAGTGAAATGGCCTAATCACAGTGAGCTCTCATGTCCAGTTCCTTTCTGGAGAATCTAGAGGGTGAGTGTTGATTGAAATGTGTCATTGTTCTTGTGCCCTCATCTGGTATTTGCATGTCATGGCTGGATTTGCATGTGCTATAAAGGAGGGGTATGCACAGGCATTTTCTTGGTAGGCCCATTCATTGTCTTTGTAGGAACACTTTGACTCTAAGATTCTGCTTTTAAAATCCAACCACACTAAGCTTCTCACACCTGAACTTAAAATTTTAGATTGTTTTAATGAATAGCAAGTATTTAATTAGATTTGTTAGAACAAAGGGACTTCTCAGTATATAAATTTTATGGCTTAGGTACTAAGTAAGTTTGGTTGCTTGTCTGGTGAAATAACTCCATGGGCAAAGGTGCCTGTCACCAAGCCTAACCTGAGTTCAATCCCTAGGACTCGCGTGGGAGGAGGGAACTGACTCCCTCAGATTGTCCACAGACCTCCACTGTAGCATGGGCACACAGGCACGCATACACAATAAATACAGTTTTTCAAAAATAAAGTTTGGTTGCTAATCAGGTGTATTAAGCCTACACAGTTCTGATTAAATACTTGTAAGTTATATTTAAGACAGTATATAATAGAAGGTAAAGCAGAAAATTGTGTCCAGTTTGAAGAACGACCTAGAATATTCAACTTTGATCTGCCTCAGACCCACATTTGTGCCCTGTAGTTCAGCTTGTGGCTCCACAGTTTCTGTAAGAATAAGACCACAGCCTTTGGCTTCTGAACCTCAGCATCTGTCTAGGAAGTCTTCCCTCGCTGTCAGATCAACTCTTTCTTTTTTTTTTTTTTTTTTGTTTTGTTTTTTTGGTTTTTCGAGACACGGTTTCTCTGTGGCTTTGGAGCCTGTCCTGGAACTCCCTTTGTAGACCAGGCTGGCCTTGAACTCAACAGAGATCCTCCCGCCTCTGCCCCCCTGGTGCTGGGATTAAAGGCGTGCGCCACCACTGCCCGGCTCAGATGGATTCTTTTGGGTTTTTTTTTTTGTTTTTTTGTTTTTGTTTGTTTGTTTTTCGAGATAGGGTTTCTCTGTGGCTTTGGAGGCTGTCCTGGAACTAGCTCTGTAGACCAGGCTGGTCTCGAACTCACAGTGATCCGCCTACCTCTGCCTCCCGAGTGCTGGGATTAAAGGCGTGCGCCACCAGCGCCCAGCTGCCATGAATTTATATTTAGAAATGGCCATACAGGGGGCTGGATAGATGGCTCAGCAATTAAGAGCACTGGCTGTTCTTCAGAGGGCCTAAGTTCAATTCCCAGCAACCACATGGTAGCTCACACCCATTTGTAATGAGATCTGGTGCCCCTTCTTGCCTAAAGGCATACATGCAGGCAAAACACTGTAGACATAATAAATAAATAAAAAAACAAACCTTTAAAAAATGTTCAAAAAAGGAAAAGAAGAGGTCATACAAAGCATGATTAATACTCAGTATTTTAAGATATTTTTGAGCTGGGCGACCGTGGTGCATGCCTTTAATGCCAGCACTCAGGAGGCAGAGGCAGGCGGATCTCTGTGAATTTGAGGCCAGTCTGGTCTACAAGAGCTAGTTCCAGTACAGCTAGGGCTGTTACAAAAAGAAACCCTGTCTTGAAGAAAAAAAAAAAAGATTTTTTTTTTTGTATGAATGTTTGGTCTGCATGCATGTGTATCATATGTGTGTCTGGTGATTGTAGAAACCAGAAGAGGGCATTGGGTCCCCTGGAATTGGAATTATATACAGGTGGTTTTGAGCCGTCTCTCTAGCCCCAATATTTTAGGAGTTCGAAACCTCCTGATTATCAGATAGGATATTAGAACCCTGGATTTCTGGCTTCTTTCAAAATCCAGGCCTATTCTGGTGTCATGTAATTCTTGTCTGTGATAGGGATAAAGTGTTAGCTGTTGGAGGGGTATGTGTCCTAGTTAGGGTTATTGTTGCTGTGATGAAATGCCAGGACCAGAAGCAACTTGGGGAAGAGAGGTTTTATTTTACTCACAGTTCCATGTTCATCATCAAAAGCAGTGAGAGCAGACAGGAACCTAAGCAGGGCAGCAACCTGGCTGGAGGCAGAAGCTGATACAGAGACCATGGAGGAGTGCTGCTTGCTGGTTTGCTCCCTGTGACTTTCTCAACCTGCAGTTCTTTTTTTTTTAATCATTTTTTTATGATTATTTATTTACTTATTTATTTATTTATTATGTGTGCAGAGCATTCCTTCCATGTATGCCTGCAGGCCAGAAGAGGGCACCAGACCCCATTACAGATGGTTGTGAGCCACCATGTGGTTGCTGGGAATTGAACTCAGGACCTTTGGAAGAGCAGACAATGCTCTTAACCTCTGAGCCATCTCTCCAGCCCCTCAACCTGCAGTTCTTATAGATCACAGGACCACTAGCCCAGAGGTGGATCCACCCACATCATTCACTACTTGTGAAAATGCCCTTTCAGGCTTGCCTGTAGCTTGATTTTATGGAAGCATTTTCTCAAATGAAAAAATAGATTAATCTCTCAGATAACTAGTTTGTGTCAAGATGACATAAAAATTAGCCCAGTATTGAAAACTTTAGAGAATTATAATAGCCAGAGGACTTAAAATAATTTTGTGTTGGGAATGGTTGGTGTGTGTCTTTAAACCCAGCCAGCACTTGGAAGCTGGGGTAGATGGTTGGATCTCTGTGAGTTCAAGATTAGCTTGGTCTACATAGTTAGTTCCAGTTCTAGTATTTAATCCAGTGTTCTTCCTATATGTAGAGCAGCAGTTTGTCAGTAGTGATGTTTATCATTAGTTAGGATGGTTTAATAAAAAATATGTGTATATAGTTAGTAGAAGGTGAAACAGAGCAGAAACAAAACTCAGATGACAAACTATGGTCTGGTAAAATGGCTCAATGGTTAAGAACACTTGTTGCTCTTCCAAAGGACCTGGGTTCAATTCCCTGCACCCATATAATGTGTCGAACCATCTGTAACACTGTTCTGACCTCCTCAGATACCAGGCACTACACATGTGCACAGATACACATGCAAGAAAACACTTACAGAGTTTAACATTTAAAAAAAAAATGTTAAACTGAAAGAATTTAGAGGGGAATGTGAGATCTAATGCTATTTGCTTGCTTTTTTCATTTCCTCCTTTCTTTCTTTCTTTCTTTTCTTTTCTTTTCTTTTTCTTTTTTTCTTCTTTTTAAGATGCTAACCTCCCCAGGGAAGATGATACTGATGATGGAAAGTGACAAACATTGATAGAGTGAGGTCTTGGAAAGGATTGAAAGTGCTTATATTGGGATGAGTAATGATTTATAACTTCAGAGCTCAAATTTACCTCAAAGAGTACCATGTTTTTGGGCCATTGGTAGACTAGATTAGTAAAAGATAAGTAGATTCTTCTGTGGGCCAGGAATGTGGCTCAGTTATAGCGTGCTTATCTAGCATGCAAGAGCTCTGAGTGTGCTCCAGAACGGGTGTGGTGAAACTCCTCAGTCTCATGCCTTGACTCAAATTAAAAAGAAGTATTTATTTTTCAAATTTCAGTTTTTGCTGATAGGAAAAAGTACAGGCCAATACTTGAGTGTTCTTTCAAACATCTATGTAGTGTTGTCTCAGCTTCAGATTTAAGCAGATTTTTTTTTTAGAAGACCTATTTAACATTGTACATAGAGATTTCTTAAAAAGAAAGTTCTAGCTGGAATTTACTCTGTAGACCAGTCTGGCCTGAAACTTAGACATCTGCCTGCCTCTGCCTCCCTAGAGCTTGGATTAAAAGTATGCGCCACCACCACCCACCCAAAATGAAATCTTAACCATCAATATATCTTCCTTAATTGGTTGTAAAAAGCACAATGTAGCAATTTCCCTTTACCTAGTCTTAGACCCTGTAATGTAAAAAGTGAAGGTTATCTTCTGATCATTGTGCATATTTTCAATATATTCTATGGTTGAAAGGTTTATAGCATTCAGGTTAATTTTTAAATTATATTAGGACCCCTTGTCCTGCACCAGCTTTGGTGGGCAACACAGTAGAGCCAGTCCTGTTGGCAGAGGTATGGGTGAGCCAGCCCTGAAATTGTGAGCATGGGAGATAGGGGCAGCAGCCGGTTAACTAATAGGAGTTCCAATGAGGGCCCAGCATCGATAGTATATCTGATACCAGAGGCCTCAAACCAGACCAGTGACTCTGCAGTTAACATTTGCAAGTAAAGATATGGATAAAAGGGTTTACTGCTTGACTCACCGTGTCACAATACAGCTTCCATGACGAGATTGATTTTTTCTTTCTTTTTTTTCTCGGATTTTAGTTTATTTTGTGGGAGAGGCTGCAAGGACAGAGGGTGGATATGAGTGGTTGCAGAATGAGTAAGATGGAGAGGCATGATGTGAAAGACAAAATAGAAAGTATAAAAATTATGAATGGAGACATGGCGCAAGTATAAGCATGAACTTCAGTGTAAGGAGATCTCCACTGTTGAAAACTGACCAACTGTGAGTCTGGGGATAGACCTACACTTACAGTTCTAGCTGGTTGTGGGGAATGAGGGAAGAAGACCATCTGAGCTCAGGAATTGGCAACAGGGCAAAACCATGGCTCAGAAAAAAAAGTACTTGAAAGGCAGAAGCAGAGGATCAGTTGTTTAGCGTGGTTGAGTCTGCTTAGAGCTGTAGGAGACCGTGTCTCTAACAACAAAAAAGTAAAAGGGAAAAAAGATGAACATTAAAAATATTGAGAAAGCTTTGACTGCTTAAGTAAGATACCCATACAATTCAAAGCGTGGCGGCACACTCCCTTCATCCCAGTACTCTGGAGACAGAAGGTGGATCTCTGTGAGTTCAAGGTCAGCCTGGTGTGCACAGCAAATTCTAGGACAGCCAGTGCTAAATAGACCTTGTCTAAAAAAATAACAACAAAAAACCTACGTATTCTGTGTTGCCATTATGGTATCGATCTTAGTGTCTGTTTTGAGACGTTCTCACTGTGTAACTCTGGTCTACAAGTCGGATGTAGACCAGGCTGGCCTTGAATTTAGAGGTCCACCTGCCTTTACTTTTGAGTGTCAGGATTAAAGGTAAGGGTCATGTTGGGTGGTGGTGGCGCACACCTTTAATTCCAGCACTCGGAATTAAAAAGGAGAAACTTGTTTCTCTTTCTCCCAGATTTCATCAAGTAGTCACCACTTTGATTACTAAATCTTAGTCCACTGCGGAAGGAAGAGGAGAAAGAAGGAAGCCATGCAGGTGTGAGGTGCTCACGTTACAAATTAGAGGACTTTCACTAGCTACAAAGAGGATCGCTGAGAAATACAGAAAACTGGCTGAATAAACTTCAGTTACTAGTGAAGACTGTATTGTGCTGGGAGTGGTAGTGCACACCTTTAATCCCAGCATTTGAGAAGCAGAGGCAGGCGGATCTCTGTAAATTGGGTCAGCCTGGTCTACAGAGTGATTTGCAGGATAGCTAGGGCTATACAGTGAGACTCTATCTCAAACAAAAAAAAGTATAGAGACAGCAGAAAAATCCAGATATCTGCTAAATATTTGAGAATTTATTTCTGTCTTTAGCTTGAGAAGGCACATTGATCAGATTTTAGTAAATTAACAAATTTTTGAGACAGGGTCTCATATGGTAGTCCAAGCTATCCTTGAACTCCTGATCTTCCCACTTCCATCTCCCAAATACTTGCAGATAGTCCTGTAAATTCAATATTTCATGCGTTTAGTTTAGATGGTATTCTCATAACTTACCAGATAATCTAAAATTCAATCTTAGTAAACTGCTATTGAATAGTAATTACTTATAAAACAAGTTACTTACTATAAAGTAATACTAACTAGATTTCTTATCCATTTCAAATCATTTATATACCATTCCTTTATTTCTAAGTTTCTTCAAGTAAAACTGACAAAGTGACTGTTGTATGTAGCTTCCATCTTACGAAAAAAACATCTCCATTAAATTGTTTACCTATACAAGATATAATAATTATGCCTTTAATCATAGAGTTCAGGAAGAATATATGAACTCTGGTGACTTTTCTTTGTAGCTTCAAGAAATAAATATAAATTGAGGATGGGTTTTGTCTGAGACATATGTAGCCCTGGCTAGCCTGGAACTCCACTTGTACACCAGGCTGGCCTTGTAGAGATCCTTTTGCCATGCTGGGATTTTAAATAGCGCTCCCCCTCTTTTTTCCCCTTCTTCCTTTGAGACAGGATGTCTCCTAAAATATAACTCTGGTTGTACTGGAACACGCTATATAGACCAACCAGGCTAGCCTAGAGTTCACAAAGATCCACCAGTCTCTGCCTCTGCCTCATGCCCAGCCTTCTAAATAAAGTCTTAATAGTCAAAATCCATTACAAAGATGAAAGTCCCCTGAGTCAATCCTTAACACCATCCTGAGTGGAAACGGGAAAACAGCTCCTGATGGGAGGTAGAGGAAGGAGGATCTCTGTTAAGTTTGAGGCTAGCCTAGTCTACATAGTGAGCTCCAGGTCAACCAGGACTACATAGGGGAGGCCCTTCTCAAAAGCAGCCAAGCCAGGCGGTGGTGGCACAAGCCTTTAATCCCAGTACTCCGGAGACAGAGACAGACGGATCTCTGTGAGTTCGGGGCCAGCTGGTCTATAAGAGCTAGTTCCAGGACAGGCTACAAAGCAACCCTGTCTGAAAAAAAACCAATAAACAAATAAACAAGCAAATAAATAAATGAATAAAGTGGGCCAGAGTCCTCCTGAGTATTTTGTATACTTATCAATACACAAAAGACATGCCCTGATTACCTTGTTGTTCTTTATCTGGTTTTGAGGTGTGTTTTGTTGTTGTTTTTATTTTTTGCCATACCAATGCTTGTGAAATACAACTTTGAGTCCTTGTGTTTGAGAAATAGCTATAAACAGAAGCATATTCTGTTGTATAGGACATTTCAGTGCACTGCTAACTTGAGCATTTCCTTAAAAAAAAAGAAGTTTGTTGTCAATTAGTGTTTTCTTTTGCTTTGGTGACAGCAGATACTGCTGATGGTTTTTACTTTGGTTGTGCTGGCACAGACAAATTGAGGTGTTGAGATTAAGGATTGTGGCTGCTAAAAGTGGGCCAGGTGCTGTGATCTACATTCTCTATTGGCACTAGTATTGAAGACTATTGACTCTTTACTTTGGGCTTTTAGTTTTACTCTTTAAAGGGAAGAAAATGGCCAGGCATGGTGTCATACACTTTTGAGGCAGAGGCTGGTGAATATCTGAATTCTTTTTTATTTTATTTTATTTATTTATTATGTATACAGTATTCTCAGTATTCTGTCTGAAGGTATGCCTTCAGGCCAGAAGAGGGAACCAGATCTCATTGCAGATGGTTGTGAGCCACCATGTGGTTGCTGGGAATTGAACTCAGGACCTTTGGAAGAGCAAGCAGTGCTCTTAACCACTGAGCCATCTCTCCAGCCCTGAATATCTGAATTCAAGGCCAGTTTGGTCTACAAAATGAGACCCTGTCTTAGTAAATAAATTACCCTTGAACATTTATTTCTTAAAAGTACCTTTCAGCTCTGAATGGAGCATTGAGCCTTTGGAAGGAGGCTAAGAATGTTTCCTGTTGGGGTTGGAGAGATGACTTAGCACTTAAGAGCACTTGTGGCGCAGGCCTTTATTTCCAACACTTGGGAGGCAGAGGCAGGCGGATCTCTTGAGCTTGAGGCCAGCCTGGTCTACAGAGTGAGTTTCAGGACAGCCAGGGCTATGCAGAGGAGCCCTGTATTCTGTTTTGAATAACCAAAAAATAAAGCACTTGCTGCTGTTGCTGAGAATCTGGGTTTGACTTCCAGCACCAACATGGTGCCTCACAGACATCTCTAACTCTGGTTTGGGAGGATGCTGTGCTGTCTTGGCCTCTAAGATACCAGGAGTGAGAGTGCAGGGTGCTCAGACGTACATGCAAGCAAAACTTCCATACAGAAAGTAATGTCATCAAATTGTTAACAGAATGTTTCCTGTGCTTAGCCATTCCTTCAACTCCAAACATAAGTGAGAGGGGCGCGGGTCTGCATCCACTTGGGGAATGACGCTTTGTGTTTATGCCATTCCGCTATGGAGTGCGTTTCAAGTGCAGCCTTTACCTTCGCTCAAAGCCCTTGGAAGGAAAGTGCCTAAGAGGTAAACCTCATGTTCCTTTGAGGTTGCTAACCACTCTTTTTCTTTTTCTTTTTCTTTTTCAGTGAACGAGATAATTGGGAGAGACATGTCCCAGATTTCTGTTTCCCAAGGCCCAGAGGTGAGCAGAGATGCTCCTGTCCCACGTCCCAAGTCCCCAGATATAGGAAGATCTGATGAGCTCTAACAGTGCTCACTGCAGCTTTGTGCCCACTACCTGCTTCTCTCTTGGACCTTGGGTTTCCAACCAGACTTCAGAACCTGTTCCAGGAGTTGGACTCTGTGGGAAAAGCAGCATTCCTCCACCTCAATCAAGCCTTGGGCAAATTTTGTAAAAGAACAGGAACAGCATAAGCTGTTTAAGCTGTGGGAAAATGAGCTTTGCTTTTTTTATATATTTAAATAGGATACTTTTATATGATGGGTGCTTTGAGTACGAATGCAGCAGGCTCTCTATTTCAGAGGTGCTGCTCCTGCAGGTGACCTGGTTGCATAGCTAGGGTTAGTCATTTGTACTGCTTTCTGGTCATTTGAGAGCCCTTTAGTCTTGATGATATTTTTAAAATATGAAATTTTGATAAAAACCTTCCAGAGGCAGACAAAAAAAATTATCCTAGGCCCACGCTTACACCTCAAAAACTTAGCATGCATACTGAAGCCTTTCATAGATTCTTAGGAAGTAAAGCCAAATGTAGCTCATACTCTTTATAAAAAGTACGTTAGGTAAGTCAAGAAGAGACCATTCCATCATTGAAGTGTTGGAATACAAATACATTCCAGAGCATAGTCTTTCTGTAACTTTAGATAGTCCTCAAGCAGTCTCTCCACTAGCTCTATGTTCAAGCCGTTTTCTTCCCTCAGGACCTTGGGTAAATTGTCATTTGTAAGGTGAATTTCAAAGGTAGGATTTTAGCTTGGGTAGTTATTTTCTACCCACCTAACTTTTGAAGTGGGAGCACCTGCCATGAGTCTGTAGTCTTTGAAGCCAGTATCCTGATAGTTTAGGCTTTGCAGTTTTAACTCAGTCAAGCTGGCAGTGTCAGGAGCTAAGTATGAATGAGCTGTGTACTAGGAGGGGCAGAGAAAATGCAGGACTCCAGATAAGACTTAAGATTCCCCATGGCATGGAAGACTTATCTCCTATTCTGTTTACAGCCTGCAATGACTCTGTCCCACAGTGTCCTGACTGTATGATCTAAAAACCAGCCTTTTCTCCAGAAGGCTTTGAGGCACATCCAAAAATGAGGTGGTGTCATAGACCTGTCCTTCCACACCAAAGACACCCTGGTGCTGCTGCTGGTGAGGCTTATGTCCGAGGCAGGGGCCAGCAGAAACTCCAGCCTGCTGTCTACCAAAGGAGGTGCCCCAGTTGGGTACTGTTCCCAAACCCTGCCTTTACCCTTCCCTTTTAAAGTCCCTGAATTTTACAGTATGTTTTCAAATTAAATTGTGTACTTTTTCAGGAAGCAAATTGAGTGCCTACAAGTAAGACACTGTGCTGCACTGGCTAAAGACTCAATGCTGTTACTCTAGGGGATTGTGACCCTTGATGGCAGGGCTTTTTTTACTAAGGCTACATCAGGCCTAAGCAGGGTATAGCCTATTGCCCACCACCTCTAGTGAGCAGGGTAGGAGATACTGATTCAGAATGAGGGAAATATGTGTTTGTTTTTAACACAATGCTTTAGATGTCTCCCCTCAAAGTAGTTAGAAAACAGTCTATCAGCAAATTGCTCTGGCCACTCCTGGAGCTGGATATTTTCCAAATTTCTCTGAAAGCGAGTTTTATATCAGTGAGTGTGGATAGTGAAATTTGCTTTAGGGCCTATGGTTGGTAGTCCACAGCTTCTACAGGGCATTGGCCTCTCAGGTGAACTTGCAGAGACTTGGCCAAATTTGCTTCCACCCTCTTTCCCCTGGGGTAGCTGCCTCATGTAGGGTCGTTGCAAGACCCCTTGGGGGCGCTGCTTTGCTGCCTTCAAGAATAAAAGCCTCTATGATCCAGAGTTGCTATGCACCAAATTTTGATGCCTTTTAAATACCTTGATGCCTGTAGCATTAGAGATGCTTTCCTATTTAAAACAGGTTAGATTTTCAAATAGAGCTTTGTATTCTATGTAACGGTTTTATATTAGCTTTGTATAAGCTTTCATGTAAGAGTCATATTTTTTGGCTTTGTAGATAAAGACTTAAATTTTTGTGCAAAATTGTGATGGTAAAGCACACATCCATTGGACTATGCAAATTGATTTCTAGTAGCAGCACTGAGCAGCTGGGCATTTCCTAGCACACACACTTTCCCCTCACCTGTACTACACCTTGGGGTGAGGAACGAAGGAGCAGCCTTCTGTTTACTAGAGAGGCAAGAAACATGGCTGAAAACATTAAAAAGAGATGTTTGGGTTTGTATGTGGTGCTGCTGCCCTGGGTACAACCCACCACCACCCAGGACCAGGACCAGCCAATATCATCAGACCTCTGCTGGACCTAGCCGTGAGGCCCAGTTTTTAATATGTAGAACACATGGTCATCTTTAAGGCTCAGATGGGCTCAAGTTGAAACTGTGTTTTATAGAGCGGATGTTTAGGTGAAGGAATTGGTTCTCAGTTATGTTTACAGCACTTGGAATTGTGTTTTCTTGTACATTTTGTATTTTAAAATCTTTTATAGGAGTGCAGTGCTCCTTACACAAATACAAAGGGAAGACGAGCCAGCAGTTCAGGCTCCTCCTCGGTTACAGTGCTGAAATAATAAACAGTAACGATCAACAGCGTCCTTGAAATCTCAGTTTCTCTCCAGATGGGGCTGGCGTGGAACCCTTCGGGCCAGAGCTAAGGGCCCTGTGACTTGTTATAAATCTGCTTCATCAGGAATTTTCATTTACTTTACAGAGAAGATAGAGTTCAAAATTCCTTCTAGGATGAGTTCTGCATCCTTTAATGGATGCAAAGGACACGCCACAGTGTTTGCTGGGGTCTAGACAACTGGTCTTCCAAGGTGTCGCCAAGAAAACCTTGACAAGAGTCCCCTTTAGAGTTAACCTGAGTTTGCAAGTGCTACTTGCCCTCTGGTGTTCTCTGGGGATATTGCAGCAGCACAATTTAGAATAACTGGGGGGGGTGGCGGGGGGGGGAGTATACAGCCTTGACTGGATTAGAATTGACTGTGTAGACCAAACTAGATTTGGACTTAAGAGTCTTCCACCCTGTGTCTCCTGAGTGCTGGGTTACAGACATAAACCATCACATCCAGCTGGTGATTTTGCCATCCGAAGCTCCTTGGTTCTGGCTGGAGAGGGCTTATTTAAGGCCATCTCTGGCGCTTTGTTTCTGAAGTCCAGGTATCCTGAGCGTGGGTGCTGACTCACTGCTGTCCTGCCTCTCGGAAGGATAGGGAGAGTAGAGCATTGGGGTCTCGGGCTCAGGTGGATACCCACACAGGCCTGTTGTGCACCCTTCAACCGGATCAAAGGCTTCCTGGGTGTCACGCCATCACAACCCCAGTCCTGCCTCTAAGGTGGCCATCATCTTTAGGGTAAGCAGGCAGAGAAACAAGGGTGTATGGGAGGAAGGAGAATGGTGCTGAGCTTGATCTTTTCCTGGTGCCTTTGAGAGCTTTGATAAGCCAGAAAGAAGCCGCTGGATCGAGGGCGCTCTGGACTCAGGAAAGGCATGTTGGCTGGGGACATCAGCTCACTCTGCTTCCTGGTTTTCTCTTCTACAAACACACCCACTCCTTGGGGGCTTGTAACACAGTGCGAGGCGGGTCACCAACAGGCATCAGAGTGGTGTAGTCATCAGGGGCCAGCTGCAGAAATAACACAGATTTAGGGGATGACGTTCCAGGCTCAGCTAAGCCCTCAGGCCCTCCCAACTACACAGCCTCACCTGATAGGCTTGGAAGACACTGAGGAGATCCTTCATACCAGCCGTATATGGGACCCCCTGCATTCGGACCAGGGCTCCTGGCTGTGACAACATTGAAGTGGGAGTAGAGGCCAAGGCAGTAGGAGGTGTGGTGAGGTAGCCCACCGTAGTGGGAGAAACTGGGGGGCTAGGGTGGGAGAGACAGCAATTTAGTTATACGTCCCACCTATCCCACATGTCCCGCCTGCAGCCTAGACCAGGATCAGCCTCTCCTGCACCTCTACGTAGCGTTTGATCCTTTTTCCTTTCTGAACACTCTGGCTCTACAGTGATATCTCCAGCCTGTCAGCCCACCCCTGTAACTCCCTTGCCATCTCAAAGTGAAGTCTGATTTCTAACCGATCTTGGATTATCTGGGCCAGAAATGTAGCAAGGTACCTGGGGTAGTAGGCTGTGTAGTTCATGTACAGTTGAGTGGCTGGCCCTGGGTAGTAGGCAAGAGGAGCAGGGGCAGCAGGTACCCTGGCAGCTGGAAGCAGTGCAGATGAAGGATACAGTGCTGTTGTCTCTGTGGGAATGAGGGCTGGGGTGGCTTGGAAGGTGGCGTAGGTAGGTGGTGAGAGGCCTAAAGACAAGTAAGGAGCACATTTATAGAGATCCTACAGTTTCCCTGGAGAGGGCAAGTAGGATGGAAAGTGGTGGCTTGTAACATCCTCACTCCCACACGCCTCCTCCTCCTCTGGCCCATGAAGCACTCACAGGGCAGTTTGCAGGGTGGAGGGGACATGCCGCTGCGGCTCAAGGAACCCCCCATCAGCACACGACTCATCTCCTCTGTGGAACAAGGGACTACTTCCACGTAGCGTTCTTTCATCACCTTCTTGTGGCAACGCTGGGCAGCCACCAGAGCACGCTCCGATGACATCATCTGGATGAAGGCATCACCAGACGGCCGGCCCTGCGCACACCACCTTGTAAGCAGTTTGCCACAAATAAAAATGCCTTCCTCCTAACACACCCTTTCCTACCCTGTTCAGGGACCCTTCCTAGCAGGAGCTTCACCTGCTGGTTGAGCACCATATGCACACCATGAGGTCTGATGTCAGCTGCTGCCTCTCCTAGAAAACTCAGAATGTCTTCAATGGTGGCTGTGTAGGGCAGGCCTCGGAGGCGTACACAGTCCCTTCCGGTCCCTCCTGCCAGTGGAAAGGGAATGGGCAGCAGCGGAGCAGTCAGTGTGGGAAGGAGTGGACTGGTTGCATAGCGGTTTAGGACCTAGTAAGAAAGGCAACAGGTTTATCACACTGTAGGGACCCAAGGCACACCCTAAGAAGCAGCATACTGGGACATGGGGAGTCTTGAGTGCTCACCTGCTGAACCTCCGCTGCAGTGCTCCTGAAGAGTTCGATGTATCGCTTACCCAGCATGCCTTTGTGCCTGCGCAGAGCAGCCTGTGCCTGTTCCTCACAGGCAAAGAGAGCAAAGGCATCTCCAGTTGGCCTGCCATCAGGGTGGCGCACAAAGAGCAGCCCATCAGCACCCCCAGTCACTGGGCACTCTGGCCCCAGGAAGCCTAGGACATCTGTTGGCCCGGCTGAGAAAGGGAGTCCGCGTAGCCTCAGGATCACTTGGTCTTCCTGGGACAGGAAGCGGGCCACCTCCAGTGATGTGCCTAGGTCGAGAAAACAGGAGCCGCTTGCTGTTTAATCCTTGTAACAGGCACCACAGATGTCGGACCCCAACACACAGGGGACCCAAGAAGCAAAGGGGGGGGGGGTGAATGGGATATAGATGAAGACATAATAGAACTCGGGCCTTCTGTGGGCGCACTCACCCCCTGCGATCTTTATGAATTCCTCCCCTGTGGCTTTATATACCTGTGGGTACAGAAAGCAGCCCATAGGTCTCAGTCCTTCCTCACCTTTGCCCTGCTCCACTTCTAGCCCAAAGCCCCACCTCAATATAGCGGACACCCATGTGGTGCTTGTGTCTCTGCAGCGCTAGGTCCCGCTGCTCGCTGTCCACGAATCGGATGAGGGCCTCGCCATTTCTGCGGCCCTGGGCGTTGAGACAGAGCGCTACACCACCCCTGTGGAGCCAGTGTTGTTAGTGCCTCCTGGGTAGACTTGCCCTCTTACCCCTCCCATCCTGCCACACCCACCTGGCAATGTTGAGCCCTTTGAAGAATCGAGCCACATCCTGGTCTGATGACTGCCAGGGCAACCCACGGGCTCGTACTACAGTCTCATTGTCCACCACATCAGCCTTGCTGCTGTGGGGGCAGGGCACAGGATCAGAGCTGTCCAAATGTTGTCACCCCCACCCCTGCTCCCACACTCACCAAGGCCCCGTTTCATATTTCTGCTTTACCACCTCTGGCTTCGAAAACAACTGACCTGAGAGGAGATGGCATGGGGGTCAGCAGGGTCTGGTGGAGGAAGTCTCCCCACCAAGCTCTGCAAAAATAGGACAGGTGAGGGAATTGAGGAGGTGATAGAGGGGTTTCCACCTTGTGTTCTCTTAGAGAAGGTCACAAGTCTGCCAAAGGACTCAGAAATGGGCATCACCCAGCCCCGACAGTGGGTGACAAGCTGCACAAGTCTTACCATTGGGCCCTTCAAGTAGGTGGAGAATAACAGCTACCATGGTCTTCACCTCCCAGACTCCAAAGTCATCTTCTGTCGCATCTGTTTCTAGTCCCAAGTCTACAGGCAGAGAAGTGTCTACTAGGGCCCAGGTCCACACACCCCACGTCACCCCCCCTCCCAAACACCCGCAGAATCCTAGCAAAGACTTGTTATGACCCATCTCACACATGCCCCTACAGGCCCTCAGACCAAACACAGACATGCTCACATTCCAGATATAGCCCAGCATAGATGCAGACATGTGTACCCTAAAGGACAAGGCCAACATCAGACTTGCCTACATCGATATAACCCATACAGCAGCATGCACATGCTCAGATTAGCCACCCCTCCACCTTAATTTTGCTGGATCACAGGTACCCTGTGCCATGGTTCCCACTGTGAGGTCCCTGGCAGGGCAGGCGCTTGGATGCTGCATATGAAACTCTCTGCGGAGGTCATAGAAGGAGAAGAAGGTGTCCGGGAGCACCAGGTTCTGGGAGCACGTGGGAGTAGGGATAAAGAGGTGAGCCGAGGTGTCTGGCCATCCCCACAAAGACAGGCATCTTGCAAACCCAACCACCCTGTGCCCTCAAATGGCATACCTTCCTGGAGGCCTCAGGGTGCAGAACCTGTCGCAACAGCTGCTGCCCATCAGTGCAGAGCACGTAGGGGCCCCCGCCCAGCAGAGCCACATCCCTGCTCACCAGCTGTGAGAACTGGGGACAGGGAGTGGAGACTCAGACATAGATTCACAGCTAGGCAGGCTGAAACTGGGGGGCGGGGGACTCAGGCTGCAAAGCTGGTTCAGCAGGATGTTCCGCCCTGCCCTGCCTGGGAAGTAGAAGGCGGTGCTCTATACATCCCAGGCTCCTAGTCCCCACCCCTACCCTAGTCCACTGTCACCTCCTCCGGGCCAAAGGAGAACAGTCACACAGAACCCAAGCCCCCATCAAACACACTCCAGGAGTCTGGAGTAGGGCCAGAGCAAACACCTGGTGGAGTGAGGCAAGCAGGTGGAGAGGGGAGGGGCAAAGCAGGTTAAACCTGTCCTGGACCAGGCGCCACCCTCAGACAGGTGGGGGAGGCTCACACCTGCCTGAGGGCCAGGAGGCTCTTGGTCAACGGCAGCCCCGCCCCTTGGTCTGACCAACCCAGGAACAGAGAAACACCAAGGACAGAGCTTCAGACTCGGACACTAGCGGCAACCTGAGCTTTGACCCACACCCTATCGACCAACTGGCACTGAACTGTTTACTCATAGAGGGGGTGGCACTCTGAAGGCTGCCCAACAAGCTCCTGCCTCTTCCCTGCAAATTCTGTGACACTTTTCAGCCTAAGGCTGGCAGAGCAAGACACCCAGATTGTCTGCAGCACCCTCATAGGTGAGCAGAAGGTTAGGCCTGGAGCCCTTCTGTAACACGCTCAGATTCCGCATCTTTGTTTCCTAAGAACCACAGAGTTGGAAGCGGAAAGAACCTATGCTTCTTAAAGGACTTAACACTCATTACAACTCGGGTCAAGGAGGGTGAGTGAGCAGCGCAGACAGGGAAAAAGCAGTGAAGCTGACTCCCACTTAACCCGAGTTTGGGGGGTACATGCCCCTAGGCCTTTGTGCTCAGCAGGCAGGTAGCCCCCAGGTAGAGTACGGACAGCACCCACGCCTGGCCAGTCAGCTGGGACAGGCCTAAACCAGCAGCCCTCGCCTAGCGGCGTCTGCCCCTGAGGCAGACACCGCCCGACGCCCCCGCTCCAGCCGCTCCCAAGAGGGCAGACAGGAGGAACCAGTGATCTAGGGGCCACACTTGAGCCCCTTGACCCTATTTCTGGATCTGCTGGACCTCGCTCCTCTGCTACAGGGGAGTGTGGGACGGGGGGGAGGGGGGAGACGAAGGGACCTCGGGGGTGGGTCCCTCAACCGCTATTGTCACCCCCTCAACAAGAGTGGGTGCCTTGTGAAGGTTGGAAAGGAAGGGGCCTCTAGGAATGGCCTAGCACGCGCTCACGCGGTAGTCACTCAAAAGTTTCAAAGGAGACCTTGTCCTACTGTCCGTGCCAGTGGGTCGCGCGGCGCTCCAGGCTTCGCCTCCCGCCTCCCCCACCCGCCGGCGAGGTAGCGTCTCTGCCACCCAGCTGTTCCACAACCCACGCGGGCCCCCACGCTCACCTGCTGCAGCACCTTGTCCAGGGACTCCGCCCGCGCTAGGCTGTCTGCGCTGAGGCCGCTCGCCTCGCGGCACTGTGGACTCAGGGCAGCTGCCTCAGCGCGAACTAGCGACTTGTGTAGCGTCCCCACCTAAGAGCAGCAGGGGAAGCCCGATGAGCCGCTGCACCTCGCGGCTGTGCCCCGCCACCCTTTCCTTTTCCCACCTTACCTGTCGGCTACGCGGCTCCACCACTTGCCAGACTAGGAGGATTAAGTCGGTCTCGTCCGAGCCTAGGTCCGGCCCCAGCGCACCAGCCGTGGCCCCGAATAAAACGACCAGCGACTGGGACCCTGGGCAGGGGTCTGCGGCGGAGTCTACTGCGGGATCTGGGCCCGGGGGTGGGGGCGGAGGCGGCGGTGGAGTCATGGCCGCAGAGGAAGGGGGCGCTCGGCCACACGCACGCGGACCGACGAGGCGCACGCACACACCGACCGACGGCAGACAGACGAGCTTGGGCGGGATCCGGTGTGTTGGGGGCGGCACCTGCGGCGGGGCTGTGGCAGTGGGAGCTGCAGAGACCCGCCCGCGGTGCCCTTTGGGGCTGGGCGGCGCGGCGGCTGGTCCCAGCCCACTCCGGCGAGTTACCTGCGGCCCCGAGTACCACGTGATCGGGGCGGCCCCGGGAACCTCGGGGGAGGGCCAGTACCCTGCCCAGGAGGCGAGAGCTCACTTTAGCCTTGGCGTGCTTGCTCTCCTCGGTGGCTGGAGTCCACCTCTTGGTGAGGTCCTGCGGGACTCCTGGGACGAATCTATTATTTCTCCTACTTCCTCTCCAGCAGGCAATGAGTTCTCCGCAAAAGAATGTGCAGGATCAGAGGCCTTTTCCATTCCGCGAGGGTCACGCGGAACCCGTGGAAGTCGCCAGGAGTCAATCCAGGGACTGTAGGGGGTCACGACGTGCGTCTTGGAGGTTAATGGAAGTCACAAAGGGTCAAAAACCGACAGTGAGCGCTACCACGTATCCACTGGAAGCCGGTGGGAGAGATCGGTTGGGGAAAGAGAGGGCGGCAAAAATCAAGGGTTCTTAGAGCTGTGGGCGGTCACTAGAGATCACAGGGAAGGACGTGTCCATACAGGTGTTAGAGTCGGTCTTGGACTGCGTCGGCGGCGAAGTGCCGGCAGTGAAAAGAGCAGTCACTATAGACGCGAGGATTCAGGCCTTGATGCCAGGGAAGGAGCACCTCTCCTCAAACCCTAGAGAGCTGCATCCTAAGTGAGGCTAAGCCAAATAAATGGTCGGGACCTGGAGACAGCCTACCTACCCCACTTGGGGATTGCCTGCCTGTTTTCGTCTTTCTTGGATGATAGACGTGCGATCTGGATACTGAAAGCACTCTGCAGGTACCGGCTAGCGGTAAGGTACGTACCTGCATGTGCAGGCTACAAAGCCTGCATCCCAGCCCGGTTCAGACTGGTCCCCACGGAGTTTGGTGAGGCTCCCTTACTGTTGTCCAGGCTGTTCTGTGGGCCCTGGATAGTTTTCCTTCTACTCAACTGTAACTAGAAATCTGGCGGGAGGAAAGAGCTACAGCCTGGGGTGGGACTGAAGAGATACAGTAAGCCGAAGCCAAGACTAAAGAAGAACCTCGTGTGTCCGGAAAAGCGGGGTGCTACATATGAGTCTAGAATAAAAGGGAGCCTAGAACCCGGGCGCATCCCCAACTCATACCCTAGGAAAGAGTGGAGCCAGGGAACCTAGAGTGGATCGTCCCGGGTTTCCCACACAGTAGCGCAGAAACACAATGACGAGATGTAGTGGAAGGTGGTTGGTGGGAGAACCCTGCAATCCCCATCCGGACGGCCCACCCGCAGCCAGCCTCCTAAGCCACGCCCCCGACGATAAGCCTGGAATGTCAAATATTTGCTCCAGGAACCCGGTGAAACTGTGAGGTAAAGCCCCTCCCATTCCGGAGCGCGCCTGCGTCAGTTCAGACTTTTCCGTAGGACACACCCTTCCGACTAGTTCCTTTTACACGCTACTCTCCACCCCTGGTCCTGGTTATTTAACGGCAAGGTCTGCTACTCCACAGCCTCAGTGGGGCCAAGCCCTGTGGCGTGCGTACACGGCTAAACCGGTGCTCCCGGGTCAGTCTCTACCCACAGCCTTCCAGCAAGGCATACTGCCTCGTTCAACTTGTAAATCTCGCTTCCCGATTCTCAGAAAACCTTTGTGGAATACCTGACTGTCCTGAGCTCACTGTGCCCGGGTTCCCACTAGGTGAAGCACAGTACTGATAGACTGGGTGGCTCCTTTCAACTCTGGCGCGCTCATCCGGCCATTCCCCATGGTAAAACTATACTAGACCCTCGAAGTCTTTGGTTTTTATTTGTTTTATCACATTTATTTGTGCTTGTGTGTAGGTGCGTGCACGCCACAGCGCTTGTGTGGAGGTCAGAGGACCACCAGGATGAGTTGGTTCTCTCCTTCCACGAAATGGATCCTGGGCGTGGGACTCAAGCAAGCCATCTTACCACAGCTGTTTTGTTCTTTGAGACCGACTCTCATGTACCCATGCCCTGGCTAAATAGCAGAGGCTGAGCTTGCCAATCGGATTTTCCTGCCTTCACCTCCCAAGTGCTTGGGAACCCAGACTGAAAGTGTCTCTGCACTCAAAAGTCAGAGGCTGGAGGATGGCTGCAAAGATCCAAGCTTCCAAGTTCCAGGGCATAAATCAACAAATAAAACCTGTAAGATTAGTAGCTGAGTGTGGGCTTGCAATCACCACACCCAAAAGGTTAAGACAGGAGTTCCAGGCTACCTCGAGCTACTAATTTTTAAAATCAGTTCTTTAGCAAGGCAGTGGTGGTTGCTCATGCCTTTAATCCCAATGCTCAGGAGGCAGAGGTGGGCAGATCTCTGAGTCTGAGTCCAGCTTGGTCTACAGAGTCAGTGACAGGACAGCCAAGACTACACAGAGAGACCCTGTCTCAAAAAAAGCAAACAAAAATTGTTTGTAGTCAAGTGTGGTAGTGCCTAAATCCCAGTACAAACAGGCGGATCTCTGAGGTCAAGTCAGCCTGGTCTAGGACAGCCCCAGGACAACCAGAGCTGCTGAGACCCTATCTCAAAACAAACAAATCAAATACTGATGTGTCCTAGATTACCTTATCATTCAATAAACAACTTTGCACTCCTTACCCTCCCCCGTGAAGCCAATTATTTTTTAAAGAGAGAGTCTTGGGGCTGGGTAGAAGGGTTAGTGGTTAGGAGTACTGACTGTTTTTCTAGAGGACCTGTGTTCAATTCCCAACACCCACATGGCAGCTCACATCTGTCTGAGACTCCGGTTCCAGGGTACCCAACCCCCTCAGATAGACATACATGCAGGCAAAACACCAATGTACATACATACATACATACATACAAGAGTCTCACTATTATAGCCCTGAGCTGGTCTAGAACTCACTATTTAGACCAGTCTGGCTCAGACTCACAAAGATCTGCCTGCCTCTGACTCCCCAGTGCTGGGATTAAAGGTGTGTGTCACCATGCCTGACTGCTTGCTTCCTTCCTTTTTTAAAAATATATAATTTATTTTTATTTTATGTTCATTGATGTTTTGCCTGCATGTATATTGGTATGAGGGTATCTGAAGCCCTGTAACTGGAATTACAGACAATTACAGACAACTGTGAGCTGCCAGGAACTGTGTGTGCCAGGAATTGGACCTGAGTCTTCTGGAAGAAAAGCCAGTGCTCTTAACTGCTGAACTATCTCCTATCTCCCCAGCCCTCTTTTCTTTCCTTTTTATTTTATTTTTTTTAATTTAGTGTGTGTGTGTGTGTGTGCGTGTGCGTGTGCGTGTGTGTGTGTGTGTGCGTGTGTGTGTGTGTACTATGTGCATACCTGGTGCTCACAGAGAACAGAAGAAGGTGTCAGATGCCCTAGAACTGGAGTTACCTATGACTGTGGGTCACTGGTGGGTGTTGGGAATTGAAAAATGTCCTCGGCAGGAGCACGAAGCACTCTAAACTACTGAGCCATCTCTCTAGCCCCTGCTTCTGCTTTCTATGCCAGCACTGGCAAGTTTCTTTGGACCAAGGACCCTTTCCTTTGATGTCTTTTCCTCTCAAAGTACAGGCAGGGATCCCCTGTGCAGTCTGAGATTTCTGTACTGATAAAGGTCCCAGCCAAAGTCAATCCCCACTCCTCTGTTTTCTAGGGTGATTGATGAATCAATGAATGAATGAATGAATATATGAATGGCAGATGGGTACCAAACAGAGGTAGTAAGTAAATGCTGTCCCAAATTGCACTCTAGGAAGAAGGGAGCATGTTTCAAGCGAGTGCACACAATTGTCCACTCACACATGAGGGTACATGGGGGGGAGGGTTGTTGGCGCAACTTTTATGCTAACAGGAGTGGTGAGAAAGTATGCTCTTCCCTCTCTTTTTGACCAGAAAAGATGCTGCGATAGAACAAGATTATACCAGAGGATCACTTTTTTTTTTTTGCCCTCAGCTTCTTCCAGCTAACCCTGGGTAACTAACTAGAAACAGCCAGCCTATCCAAGTTTCTCATCTCTGTGTGTGCAAAAATCATTTAATGCCACCAGAGGGTGTGCTGACTCTGGCCTTAGGAAGCAGGTGACAGTGATGCGTTAGAGCATGCATCTCTCTGTGGGCAATAACCAGGACAGAGAGGGAAAGCCTTGACACTGCCAGCCAAGCGTTTCCCACTGGCTTCAGAATCTCTGTGTGACTCCTGAGACCCAGCATTTAATCTACCAGCGTGCAAGCTCATGCATATGTATAACCCGTTCTGCTAACCCGCATCCCTGCATCCACTCTTCCTCTCCTTCCAATAAATCCTATTCCACTTTCATGCCTTTTTGTTTTGTTCTTTCGACCCACTGTGATTAACCAGGGCCACTAGCATGGGCAGAGGTATGGAGCTATCCACTGGAACTTTAGTGACTCCTCAGTGGCTACGTCACTGGAGACAATGACTTCCCCTGGACCAGGTGGGGACCTACGAGCCCCTCCCACTGTGACTGAATGCTGAAAGAATCCCTGTCTTTTGAGGGCCCTATGCAAGCAGCTGTAGCTGTTGTAAGTTCATGAGGACCACGGCTACATCTGTGTCCCTAAGACAGTGTTTTGTAGCATTCTCCTCAACTCATGCTTTCTGCCTTTTCCTTGATGTTCCCTGAGCCTTGGGGGCAGGGGGACAGGTAGTATAGGTGTTCTCTTTATGACTAAGCACTCAATGCTCACTTATTTTTTTTTAAGATTTATTTATTTATTATGTATACAACATTCTGCCTCCATGTGTGCCCACATGCCAGAAGAGGGCACCAGATCTCATTACAGAAGGTTGTGAGCCACCATGTGGTTGCTGGGAATTGAACTCAGGACCTCTAGAAGAGCAGTCAGTGCTCTTAACCACCGAGCCATCTCTCCAGCCCCCTCAGTGCTCACTTATTCCCAGAAACTTGACCAGCCATGATCCTAGACATAGGTTAGGATTTAGATACGTTTTTCGTATTGTTTTATGTGTGTTGATGTTTTGCCTGCATGCATATCTGTGCACCATGTGCTTACCTGGTACCCACAGAGGTCATAAGAAGGCCTTGAGTCACCTACAACTGGAGTTACAGGCAATTGTGAGCTGCCATGTGGTTGATGGGAATTGAGCCCAGGTCCTCTAGAAGAGCAGCTGGTATTCTTTACCACTGAGGGGTTTGTCGTTATTTTTTTTTTAATTCCTGGCTGTTCTGGAACTTGCTTTGTAGACAAACTCACAGAGATCTGCCTGTCTCTGCCTCCTGAGTGCTGGGATTAAAGGCGTGTGCCACCACCGCCTGGCAGCAATGAGTTTTAAAGCTTACTTTTCAAACCCTCAGATTCTGTCCCACCTTGCATTCTGAACCCTTCTGCTGTAATTCTTTAGCTTTCTGGGCTGCTGGAGCCCTACCTCACCCTTTCTTGTCTTGGAAAACTACTTCAAGTAAAACAACCTTCCTTGATGCCTAGGCCAGATTGGATGCTCTGTTCTAGATGCTTTGTCTTCTGTGTTCTGGATTGAATGGCTGAATTGAGTTAGAGTTTGTCCCCTCAGTGACTCCGGGCAGGCTCTGAAAGCGGAGGAATAGTGGCCTTCGGAGTCTAGGGTTTAAGGGAAAGTGATTGGCAACCAAATGGGCTCAGCTGTGACCACTAAATGGCTTTGGAAGTCCTGGTTTTGGAAGCCCCATAATCCATTGGTCACCATAGGGGGTCTAGCATAGGTCTGTATGAGGAAGTGCTGAGATAGGGAGGCTGTTGGCTGTATTCCCACCCAAGGGAGAGAGCTAACTTAGACTGGCATCAGCTTCTGAGTTCGTTCCTACTTCCAGCCTTTTCCGAGAGTGTGCCTGCCCCCAGGAATACCCTCCTTCTCTCTCAGACCTATAGCTGACCTGCTTCACCTCTGGGTCCTTTTCCTCCTCTAAGGCACACAGGAACCCAAGAGCCGTCCTTGTAAGCTGTGGAGAAAGAACATTGCTGATATATTTAGCACGTTAAGCATCTGTCGTGTGCTAGAAGCGGGGCAGGCAAACAGTTTGCAGTGACTGCGGCCTAGTGGGAGCCAGGCAAGGGTGCTTCCAGAGCAGCGGTCATTTCCTGGCTGAAGCTGAAGTGGGGGATGCAGGGTGTTGTCACTGCGGCAAGATCAGCAGTCTCCTAGGATCCTACTCTAGCGTGGAAGTCAGAGGTTGGGATGAGAAGGCAAGATTGACTGGGAGGACAGGACGGAGCTGGACTATACTTTACTCACTGGGAATGGGAGACACCGTGGGCGGGTGTGAGTTAGAGGGACCTGACGTCGTGGTTCATGGTGTCCAGGTGTCCACCTAGCATATGGAGGACATTCCTCCAGAATCAGGGCACACATTGGAACCCCAGCAGTGAAGCTGTTGTGGTGGTGAGGGTAGTTTGACTTCACAAGAATGAGCTGGAAAGCCGGGCGCTGGTGGCGCACGCCATTAATCCCAGCACTCGGGAGGCAGAGGCAGGAGGATCTCTGTGAGTTCGAGACCAGCCTGGTCTACAAGAGCTAGTTCCAGGACAGGCTCCAAAAAGCCACAGAGAAACCCTGTCTCGAAAAAACCAAAAAAAAAAAAAAAAAGAACGAGCTGGAAAGACTGGCTGACTACCTAGGCTGTAGGTTAGAAAAGCTGGCAGGTGGGTCTGGAGAGTGCACGTCATTCTTGCAGAAGACCCAAGTTTGCTTCCCAGCATCCATTATGGGTAGCTTGCAACTGCCTATTGTTGTAGGATATTTTACTGGTGGCTTTTTGAGGGGCCTACCACAACGCTCCCAAATAAATCACACGGAGGCTTATTATTACTTATGAATGCCCGGCCTTAGCGTGGCTTGTTTCTTGCCTATTTTTCTTAACTTAAATTAACCTGTTTACCTTTTGCCTCTGGGCCTTTTCCCTATTTCTGTATACCTGTACATGAATGTGATAAAATGATCCCATACTAGCTCAGAATGGGGTATAATAAAGGGTTCTTTATTTAGGGATAGATTCACAGATCTACAGTCTTCTGCACGAGCAGGGAACAGTAACCAAATTAAACAGCCGAGAGAGAGAGAGAGAGAGAGAGAGAGAGAGAGAGAGAGAGAGAGAATGCATGCGCGTTTCTAGTACCCAAGGCCATGCCCAACCTGGTCCAGCATCTCAAAGGCCATTGGCTGAAGGAGTTCCCTCAGTACCTCCCTCTTTTGTTTAAATAAGAGAGTTCCAAACCCAATACAAAACTATATATAATAAGAATAGATATCAAGTATAAAAATGAAAATTACAACTAGCATAAACAATATTAAGCAAGAAACATATGCTAAATGTTTCCATAATTATTCTATTCTAAGGAGTCTAAGTCTTTTTATTAGAAATGACTTCACTAAGTCATGAAAGGAAAGTAACTGCAACTATCTAGTCTTCAACCATTGAAGACATGAGAATTGAGATAATGTCACTTGAGTAGACAGGAAGTGCAATCAAGCAACTTCCAAAATGTGCAATAAATGACAGAGACAATTGGCTACCTGGGCAATCACTCAAAGTCTCATTTGCAATGTTTTGCAACCAATTTTGGCTAAAGCCTAGGGTAAATGACAGACCATTTTCAAAACTCTGATGTGGCAAGGTTTGGCAGGTTTTGTTTTTTTTTTGTATCCTGCTTGTCCATTATGGACACTGTGCATTTTGTCAGTGGTTGAGGCATGGGCATTTCTTTGCCCAAAGGCCAGTTTTGCAAGAAGAAAACAAACTCCAAAGTTGAGTGTCTTCGGTGCTCAACATTCTCTTGGGAATAGATCAGTGCTGTCAGGAGGAATCATGTCTCACATCAACAGAACCCTAAGTTATTTAAATGTCATATTCTACAGTTCTTTGAAGTGGTTGAGATTTACCTATCTGTGGAATATAATCTCTATGCATCTAAAAGAACCTGATTAGTCTAATTGTAAGTATAACAAACTTGGATGACTATTGAACTATAATTATTAATACCTATATAGCTTAAAGACTAAGACTTTACATTAGAATATTAGACAATCCTTAAACAACTGCGCAACAAATAAGGACAATGACCTTAAAATGTAAACAATGCATAAATACCTTGATCAGATGTAGAAATGTATAGTGCAATATGATAAATATATCTTTTTTTTTTTTTTTTGGTTTTTCGAGACAGGGTTTCTCTGTGGTTTTGGAGCCTGTCCTGGAACTAGCTCTGTAGACCAGGCTGGTCTCGAACTCACAGAGATCCGCCTGCCTCTGCCTCCCAAGTGCTGGGATTAAACGCGTGTGCCACCACCGCCCGGCGATAAATATATCTTAAAATTGTATCAATATACAAAATGTCTTAAGTAGAAGTAGAAACATGCATGCATACAATATGACAAAATAACTTTGCATAGGTATAAACAGAAATAGGAGTATATTCATATAACAAATATAATTTGAATTTGTATCAATATACAAGAGTCTATATCAATGTAAATTGTCTATAAATAATAGCTCACAATTATTTTTTTAAATATTTATTTATTTATTATGTATACACTATTCTGTCTGTGTGTATGCCTGCAGACCAGACCCCACTACAGATGGTTGTGAGCCACCATGTGGTTGCTGGGAATTGAACTCAGGACCTTTGGAAGAGCAGGCAGTGCTCTTAACCTCTGAGCCATCTCTCCAGCCCCAATAGCTCACAATTATTCACTATTATTATTAGTGTAAGTTCACACTAATCTACTTATTATCCCATTCAATTTCCTTTTATTTTTATAAAGAAGATCCCTGAGCCTACATAATTTGCACCCTAATCTCCAACTCTATACCAGATATAATCAATCCCTAATTGATGTCCCTAATGCTAAGGACAAACTTTTTTGGAAGAGGGGATGTCATCTTTTAGAATTACTTCAGAGCTGGGCAGTGGTGGCGCACGCCTTTAATCCCAGCACTCGGGAGGCAGAGGCAGGCGGATCTCTGAGTTCGAGACCAGCCTGGTCTACAAGAGCTAGTTCCAGGACAGGCTCCAAAGCCACAGGGAAACCCTGTCTCGAAAAACCAAAAAAAAAAAAAAAAAGCTTGTAACCAACCCTTTAAATGATGATAAACATCCACAACTCACCTAATGACCAAAAACATTCACCCACCTCTTGGAAATACGGGCGTTGTGTTCTTAAAATTACTTCCTGTTGTCTGGGGGACTCTGAGAAAATTAAGTTAGTGTCAAGTTCTGGGGGAGCTAGCTGTTGTCCAGTCTTGGTGTAATGGGAAAGTGTAAGACTTATCTGAAGTTCCGGCTGGATAGTCTGTGAGGCTGGATCATCTCGGCCAGCAGCCTTGAAGCTGTTCTGGATGTAGAACCCTGAGAAAACTGTAGCAGAGGGACTCTGAGAGGCTGGTTACCTGGGCCACCAGTTTTCATCAATGTCTGATCCCCTTGCTCTGAAACACACACACTTTCAAGGGTAATGTGCATATCTCCCCTCTCCCAGGATGTTTTATTTTTATTTTTTTAAAGATTTATTTATTTATTATGTATACAATGGTCTGCCTGCATGTGTTCCTGCAGACAGATGTTGGCACCAGATCTTATTACCGGTGGTTGTGAGCCACCATGTGGTTGCTGGGAATTGAACTCAGGACCTCTGGAAGAGCCGTCAATGCTTTTAACCACTGAGCCATCTCTCCAGCTCACAGGATGATGTTTTTATATTTGAGCAGGTAAATATCTATCACCTGTCTTGTAGGTTTTTCTTTTCTTTTCTTTTTTTTTTTTTTTTGGTTTTTCGAGACAGGGTTTCTCTGTGGCTTTGGAGCCTGTCCTGGAACTAGCTCTGTAGACCAGGCTGGTCTCGAACTTACAGAGATCCGCCTGCCTCTGCCTTCCGAGTGCTGGGATTAAAGGCGTGCGCCACCATCGCCCAGCCAAACGATTTTTTTTTTTTGATTTTTCAAGACAGGGTTTCTCCTTAGCTTTTTGGTTCCTGTCCTGGAACTAGCTCTTGTAGACCAGACTGGCCTCGAACTCACAGAGATCCACCTGCCTCTGCCTCCCAAGTGCTGGGATTAAAGGCGTGCGCCACCACCACCCGGCCTGTCTTGTAGGTTTTTCTAGGCTTATTTTTTTTATGTCTGTAACCATGATTTTTTTTGTTTTTTTATTTATTTATTTAATTTATTTATTATGTATATAATATTCTGTCTGTGTGTATGCCTACAGGCCAGAAGAGGGCACCAGACCTTATTACAGATGGTTGTGAGCCACCATGTGGTTGCTGGGAATTGAACTCAGGACCTCTGGAAGATCAGGCAATGCTCTTAACGTCTTTTGAGATAGGGTTTCTCTGTGGCTTTGGAGCCTGTCCTGGAACTAGCTCTGTAGACCGGGCTGGTCTCGAACTCAGAGATCCACCTGCCTCTGCCTCCCAAGTGCTGGGATTAAAGGCGTGCACCACCATGGCCTGGCTGTAACCATGATTTTTTAAGATAAATATATATTTATTGTGTATATAGTGTTCTGTCTGCATGTATGTCTGCATGCCAGAAGAGTACCTCTGGACCTCTGGAAAAATAGTCAGTGCTCTTAACCTCTGAGCCATCTCTCCAGCCCCTAGTAACCATGATTTTCAGGCAGTCTCCCTGATCAAACCTGATTCTCTTTAACCTTGAATGAATCCATGGGCTTTTATTTCCCCATAGAAACAAAATCATAAACTCTTCCCCAACTCAATACATTTTTTGAATTCCATTTTAAAGTTTAGGCATTCCTAAAGTATCCAGGCTGGCTTAATTCAGCAGTCCTCTTCTCAGCAGCTGCCATTCACTAGTCAGCATCCAAAAAATTCAAAGTCAACAAGACACCATATCAGACCCAGATTCCCTGTATATTTTCCATCTTACGGGGCTTATCCTTTTAATTATATTTTTATATTATGTTATTATATTCTCTTTTTAAAGACCTTATTTTATTAGTTATAAACTATTTTTTTACTCTCTTTACCTATTTCCTTTTTTTTTTAAAGCTTACACACATTTTTAAAAACCTATTTAGAGTTTTTTTTCCCCTGCAGTCTGGATATGTCTTCACTGAGCACCTGCAGCCTTCTCTGACCACAGGAGACAAATCTTAAACTGTCACATCATCTGCCGCAAGGCTCGGCTTAGCATTTGGTGCTGGTGCGTGCTGCTGGCGGCTGGCTCATGCTGCTGGCTTCTGGCTCCAGCCTGCAGCCCACAGGCTGTGACAGGAAGCGGTGCTTCTGTATGCTGAACTGGTCTGCCTGAGAGACTGCAGACTAGAAAGTCACATCCGGCTCCTCGTCTAGACTTTTCTTAGCTTTCTCAGGCCCTGTGTTTGGATATTTGAGCCTGACGTTGGGCACCATATATAGATGGGTTTTAAAATGACACGGAGACTTACTATTACTTATGAAAGTTCTGCCTATCACTTAGGCTTATCCCAAGCTATATAAGGCCATCTTATAACTTGAATTAATCTATGTTTTACCTCATGGATTTTTACCTCTCTTCCATCTTGCATTTCCTGTTTCCTCTTCGTGTTCTCTGGCATCTCTCCTCCATGCCTAGATCCGTCTCTCTTCTCTCTCTCTTTCTCTCTCTGTCTGGAAGTACTGCCTAACCTCTTCTGCCTACCTACTGGCCATTTAGTTCTTTATGAAACCAACCAGAAGATGCCTTGGCAAAGACACATCTTCACAGTGTACAGAAAGATCATTCCACAACAACCCTGAAAGTCTTAGTTACTTTTCTACTGTTGTTAAGAAACATCATGACCAAAAGAAACTTGGTGAGAAAAGGGATTATTTGGTTTACACAGCCTAAATCACAGTCCGCTGAGGGAAGCCAAGGCAGGAGCTTGGTTGGCAGGAGTTGATGCAGAGACCATGGAGGAATACTGCCTACGGATTTGTTCTTCATGCTCAGCATCCTTTCTTAAAGAACCCAGAACCACTAGGCTAGGGCTGTTCCCAACCACAATGGGCTTGGCCCAATCAATTGCTAAGGAAATCCTGTACAATCTTACCTGCTTACAGCTGGATAGTCTTTTTCCTCCTCCTCCTTTTCTTGTTGTTGTTGTTGTTGTTGTTGTTTGTTTGTTTGTTTTGAGGTTGGGTTTCTGTGTGCAGCCCTGACCTTCCTGGATCTCCCCCTGTGAACCAGGCTGGCCTTGAACTCACAGAGATTTACCTGCCTCTGTCTCTTGAATTCTGGGATTAAAGGCGTGCATCACCATTTCCCTGTTTATAGCCAGATCTTATGGTGGCGTTTTGTTTGTTTTTAAAGATTTATTTATTTATTATTATTATTGTTGTTTTAAAAGATTTTTTATTATTTATTATGAACACAGTGATCTGCTTGCATGTGTGCTTACACTCCAGAAGAGGGCACCAGATCTCATTCAAGTGGTTGTAAGTCACCATGTGGTTGCTGGGAATTGAACTGGAATACCTGGAAGAGCAGTCAGTGCTCTTTATCTGAGCCATCTCTCCAGTCCCTTATGGAGGCATTTTTTTCAATTGAAGTTCCCTCTTCTCAGATGACTTTTGATTTTGCCAAGTTGACATAAAACTAGCTAAGACACTGAGCTAGTTTTTTGTTTGTTTTTGTTTTTCGAGACAGCGTTTCTTTGTGGCTTTGGAGCCTGTCCTGGAACTAGCTCTTGTAGACCAGGCTGGCCTCGAACTCACAGAGATTGGCCTGCCTCTGCCTCCCGAGTGTTGGGATTAAAGGCATGTGCCACCATTGCTGGGCGAGCCTTTGTTTTAAAAAGGGGTGGAGGCTCATCTTCTGATTCTTATATGAGTAAGGGTTGTTACTAACAAGCTTTTGCCATCCTTTCCCCAGTAATCCTGACTCTTAATGCTTTCAGGGTTTGTGGAGGTGAGACACCTAAACCTCAGTTCACAACAGTGACACTCTTCTAGGGGCCGGAACAGCTAGTTTGGCAAGATGTTGGTACTAGTCAATGTCCAAGGCTATCAAGCCTTTCAGTATCTCCCTTCCGCCTCTTGGCTCTGGACTTTCCAGTGTCCCTAACCTTGGCCTAATGTCTCTATGATCTTCTACTGGACCTTCACCAAATCAGTCTGTAGCAATCCTCTGCTGGTGCCAGAGATTGAAGTGGGGGAAGTGGGGCCTAAGGTAGGGGTTAGTGGGCCTTAAAATTTCCTGTTTTCTGGGGCAAGAGTTTTGGCTCAATAGTTATGAGCACTTGTTGCTCTTGCGTAGGACTGTGGCTTGATTTCCAGCACCCATATGGTGCCTCATAGCCACCTGTAACTCGGTTCCAGGCAAACTCTATTTGGTAAGACTCTTCTTCAAGCTCCAGGCATGCATGCAATGCACGTACATACACGCGGGCAAAAACACCCAGACGCACAAAATGAAACAGATCTTTTTAAAAACTTCCCATTTTGCTATAAAAACTAACTTTAACAACTTTAACACGGGTCAGATGTTTACCAAGAAGAGGGAAGGAAGAGGTGAAGGGTGGGACAGAAATCTTGGGACTAAGCAGCGTCCCAAGGGTGCAACTGGCCTTCAGAAGGAAGTGTGTAGAGGTTCATTTCTCAAATGTCCTGCTTAACTCTACTCCACAGAGTTGGCTTATTACCAGTGTTGAGCCTCAGCCCAGGCTGCCTCTGCCTCGGGACCCAGCTCCTGGCTCAAATCATGCGCCCTTTAAGAGTCCCCAGGTTTGCATGGATAGGAGGTGACGTACACGCAAGCTCCGGAGCCCAGATCTTAGCAGGGGGAACTTACAAATAGATGGTTTAGAGTTTCCGATTAAACCCACTTCCAACTCTACTCCACCTGCCGCACTTAGAATCGAGTGACAGACCCTTCATTTGGAAAAGGCGGATCATTTGGAACAGGTTGTTGATCTAGCTTCTCCCGGACCCATTTCTTGGGTCGCACCTGTATTTCTACCCAGAAGGCAGACAGTCGAAGTTCTCCGGGAATGGGCGGCCGAAACGAGACGCCCCTGAGGATGCCAGGGAGAAGGCTGTACAAAGGTCCTGGTCAGCTGCTGGTGACCTGAGTTTCAAGAACGAACGAACTACCTAGGACTCGCTTCCTCTTTCCTAGCTTTAGGAGAGGTTCCTCAGTCACAGTAGATGATGGAGCTCTTTTGGCTCGATTGGTTTTCGGACCTTCGAGGTAGGAATCGGGAATGAGGACTACCTGAGTGGACTTCGAGTACCAAGGGCAGTGTTGGAGACACCGTGTGAAGTGGGGGTGTCTGATGGCAGGACGTTAGCTGGGAGCCAGGCGGCGCCCGTCTGCCGATCGATGTGTTCGGCGCGCAGCACTGTCTAGCAGCGAGGCCAGGGGTGGGCAAGGACTCGTGGTGAGCTTGAGTGGGAGGGACGCTCGTGGAGGAGAGTTCCAATTGGTAGTGCCTTGGCAAGAGGCGGGTCCTAATTGGCTGGTGGCTGGGAGCGGTGGGGTTAAGCGCGACGCTGCGGCCCCGGCCTAGGCACGATCCCTAATCACTAAAGCAGCCCCTTGGATCTGCTGCCAGTCTCGCGCCATGGATCGCCACCTCCTCACTTGTCGCGCGACCCAGCTCCGGAGTGGCCTCCTGGTCCCCCTGCTTCTGCTAATGATATTGGTAGACCTGGCTCTCCCGGCCCAACGTCACCCCCCGGTGGTTCTGGGTGAGACTGGCGTGCGGTGGGATGGTGGGTGGATACTGCAGGATTCAGGGCAGCCAGGGTCGGCTGGCCCGACTTCCTCGTGCTTTAAGCACCATACCCAGAGTGTTTTGGTCTCTTAAACTGGTTCGGGTCAGTTAACCCACCTTCCTCCATACTGGACATGGGTGTGGTCAACCACCCTCTAAAAGATAAGAGCAAAGGGAAAGGGTACTGTCCGATTTCCCACTCCACCTACCTGCATCAACTCCAAACCTTGCCTCACTATGTCCCCATTTCTTAGCTGTAAAGACTGAGGCAGCTCGACCCTACCTCAGAGGGCTTCTAGTAGTCTCAGAATTGGTCCGAGTCTGCCTAGAAAGCATCGCCTTCTGTGTTTTGCACGGCATGGGTAGTAGCAAGTTCTATCTTTGCTGACTACCAGCATCATTTCCCTTCGCTTTCAATTTAGGAAATGCGTGACATTGACTTTTGGGGAGAAGAACTAAGGGAGAGAGGATGGCTAAGGCAAGGAAAGACAGAGGAAAGTGTTGGGATGATAGCCATGAACAGGTGTTAGGGAGTCGAGGGAGCATGCTCTACTTCCTCCCCTAAGACCTGGTTATTCCATGCTGTGTTGAGGCCAGTGACGCTGCCTGGGGATTCACTCTTTGGTCTTAGACTGGCAGCTGAGCAAGAATCAACAGCGTTTCCTTGAGTTAATAGGCCAGGATAAAATCTTTGGGAGTCTTCTGTTTGCCTTGGCTCTCCTCTTGAGCTAGTGTTTCCGTGGCCAGCCACCGAACAGAGACCTGCTGAAGCGTACGTTACTTACTTATTCAGCTGGAGCGTGCATTCCTGTGCTCTTTCTCCTAGGACTGTTTGTTTGTTTGTTTTGCCTTTTCAAGACAGGGTTTCTCTGGGGTAGCAGCTCTGACTTTTCTGGAACTCACCTTGTAGACCAGGCTGGCCTCAAACTCACAGAGATTCACCTGCCTCTGCCCGCCCCCACCCCCCAAGTGCTGGGATTAAAGGCAGGCGTGTAGGCATGTGTCACCACGCCTGACTGCAGGGAATGTTTTAATAGGGATACTGCAGCTCATAGAAGGATAGTGTTGGCTGGCAAAGTGGTCCTGGGAAGCCTCAATAGGCATTGTAAGCTAAGCCTGGCAGCACACACTAATCCCAGCACTCAGGAGGCAGAGGCATTCATATCTCGGAGCCAGGTATAGCCTGATCTGCAATGCAAGTTCCAGGACTGCCAGCGCTGCACAGCGTCAACAACAAGAAGTAAGCATTCTAGGTCAGGAGATGACTGAGGGATTCTGGACCTAGGTTCACTCTGAGATTTGTTCACACTTAAACCTGCCTTTCTCAAGCTTCCAGGATGGCTCTCAGGGATGAGGTCTGTGTAGGGTAAGCACAGACTCTGAGAGTCAGCTTGGGTGGGTGGATGCCAGGGAGGCCGTCCTGGAGTATGCTGGAACTAGGTGTGCTTGGAGGATGGTTCCAGGCTGGTTGGAATGGAATTAGGGGAAAGCAGGAGGCATACATGGTGTAGAGCTCGTGACTTACGGGGTCATCTGGACTTTACCCTGGTGACCAGTGTGAAGAAGTCACGTGTGAGCCTAAGGAGTTCCGAGAATGAGGGCCTTGGCATTGGGTGTGTGCATTCTCTGACCACATTTATGTTCGCCACCTTTTTTTGTGGAGGGGAGGGCGAGGCTCACTCTATAGCCCTGTGCTCTCTTCCTAGATTAGGCTGGCCTTGAACTCACAGAGATCTACCCGCCTCTGCCTCCCAGGGTACTGGTATTAAAGGTGTGCACCACCACGCCTGGACGGATTGGTGCTAACTGCACCCATTAATCCATCCGGTCTTGGTTCTCCTAAATCATAGCAGAGAAGCCTCAGACTCCACCATGATCTGAACATCTGTATCTTCAGCCTGCCCATCTTTTCAAGGATTGGGGCTGCTGCCGGTAACTCAGAGACCGGAGAGAGCTGTTCTTGTTCCTTAGGCACAACGTGTGGATCCTGAGTTAGTGGTAGAGGCTGCAGAAGTCAGAAAATTGACCCTGGGCCAGGGGAATGGGACCTTAGGCAAACCATTTGTATCCCGCTCAGCCTGAGTCTTCTCATCTGTGAAATGAATAAAGAGGGCATACAGGAAGGCCCAGTGGGCAAAGGGGTTGCCACCAGGCATGAAGGACAACTAGCAGGTTGTCCTCCGGCCTCCGCACACGTGCTGTGGTGTGCTCTCGTCTCACCTCTACATAGCATACACACGAAATAAGTACTCATGATTTTAAAATTTATATGAAGATGACCCTTCGCGGTGTTATGTCAAGTAAGAGCTTTATGTGTGGCTTGCTTGGCTCTTGTCCTTGTTTCAGGCACCAAGTGTCTCAGGAAGGGGCCATTGCTATTTTTAGAAGCCACATAGCCTGACCAGGGCAAGGGGTATCTGGCGGCTTCCTCTTTTCCCTCATTTCCCCTTTGGTGGATGGAGACAGTGACCAGTTCACATGCCCAGCTCACAAGCAAGTCATGCAGAGACTCCGCGCTGGGAATTTCTTGCATCTGCACCTGCGTCCTGAAGGGAGGGGAAAGCAGGTGTCTCACATTCCCACGGCACTCAGAAGACAAAGACATGTGTTCAAAGTCACTGGTGAGGAAAGCCGTGTGGCTCTTCGTAGTAACCGTGGGTCTTCAAAGGGGTTGTCTCTCTGCAATGTCCAGAGGGTAGCCTATAGCAGGTAGATGCAGCCTGTAACCTTAACGGGAGGAAGTAGATTGTGGGGACTTTAAATACTAGCAATTCAAGTGGTGTGGACCAAAGAGATTGATAAGAGTGGGACCCAACCATGCTTGGAACTCGGTCACACCCTGGCCTGTGGCTGCACGTTACTGCGGTTCAATCACGGTTCAGTCACGTGCAGCACATCTCTCTACCATGCTGAGGCCTTCCACGAACTCTACCCTCTGGAACTTCTGCCTTTAGCAAGGCCTAGAGCCTTGGTGGGCCTGCTGGTACCATTGTAAACTTTTCTCATGTGTGTTTTTTTAAGATGCCCCCCCCAGCCTGTAATCCAGCATTTGGGAGGTTAGAGGCAGGAGAATCATGCTTTTGATGTCAGCAAGACCTTGTCGAGAAACAAAAACATGGGAAACATAAGAGCATGGCTTCTGGGTTTAGTTTCTGGCCTAGCACTTTGTCTTATGTCCACGGCCTACGGGTAGATGAGACCCTGCTTGATTCTTTCTGGCCGGGTTTGAACCTGGAGGGTACATATCTAATACCAGCTGTAGCACTGGCCGCAGTTCTGAGATTCTGGGAAACTCCCATGAGCCTTAAAACCCCTCCTCAACAGAGTATGATCTAAGAGTCCAGTTAACCTTGGAAACCATCTTTTTTTTTTAATTGATATTTATTGAGCTCTACATTTTTCTCTGCTCCCCTCTCTGCCTCTCCTCTCTCTCCTTCAGCCCTTCCCTAAGGTCCCCATGCTCCCAATTTACTCAGGAGATCTTGTCTTTTTCTACTTTCTTTTTTTAAAAAATATTTATTTATTTATTTGTTATGTATACAATATTCTGTCTGTGTGTATGTCTGCAGGCCAGAAGAGGGCACCAGACCTCATTACAGATGGTTGTGAGCCACCATGTGGTTGCTGGGAATTGAACTCAGGACCTTTGGAAGAGCAAGCAATGCTCTTAACCACTGAGCCATCTCTCCAGCCCTCTTTTTCTACTTTCTACTTCCCATGTAGATTAGATCTATGTAAGTCTCTCTTAGTGTCCTCATTGTTGTTTAAGTTCTCTGGGATTGTGGTTTGTAGGCTGGCTTTCTTTGCTTTATATTTAAAAACCACCTTTGAGTGAGTACATGTGATAATTGTCTTTCTGTCTGGGTGACCTCACTCAAAATGATGTTTTCTAGCTCCTTCCATTTGCCTGCAAAATTCAAGATGTCATTTTTTTTTCTGCTATGTAGTACTCCATTGTGTAAATGTACCATATTTTCCTCATCCATTCTTCGATTGAAGGGCATTTAGGTTGTTTCCAGGTTCTGGCTATGACAAACAAAGCTGCTATGAACATAGTTGAGCACACGACCTTGTGGTATGATTGAGCATCCTTTGGGTATATACCCAAAAGTGGTATTACTGAGTCTTGAAAAAGGCTGTTTTTCTAATTTTCTGAGAAATCGCCACACTGACATCCAAAGGGGTTGTACCAGCTTGCATTCCCACCAGCAATGCAGAAGTGTTCCCTTTTCCCCACAACCTCTCCAGCATAAGTTGTCATGAGTGTTTTTGATCTTGGCCATTCTTACAGGTGTAAGGTGGAATCTCAGAGTTGTTTTGATTTGCATTTCTCTGATGACTAAGGATGTTGAGCATTTCCTTAAGTGTCTTTCAGCTATTTTATTATTTATTTTTTATTTTGTTTTGTTTTTGTTTTTCGAGACAGGGTTTCTCTGTAGCTTTGGTGCCTGTCCCGGAACTAGCTCTTGTAGATCAGGCTGGCCTCGAACTCCCAGAGATCCGCCTGCCTCTGCCTCCTGAGTGCTGGGATTAAAGGCGTGCGCCACCACCGCCTGGCTCTTTCAGCCATTTTAGATTCCTTTGTTGAGAGTTCTCTGTTTAGGTATGTACCCCATTTTTTTTTATTGGATTATGTGTTCTTTTGGTGTCCAATTTCTTGAGTTCTTTGTATATTTTGGAGATCAGACTTTTGTCTGATGTGGGGTTAGTGAAGATCTTTTACCATTCTGTAGGCTGTCGTTTTGTCTTGTTGACCGTGTCCTTTGCTTTACAGAAGCTTTTCAGTTTCAGGAGGTCCCATTTATTAATTGTTTCTCTCAGTGTCTGTGCTGCTGAGGTTCTATTTAGGAAGTGGTTCCCTGTGCCAATGCGTTCAAGTGTACTTCCCACTTTCTCTTCTGTAAGGTTCAGTGTGGCTGGCTTTATGTTGAGGACTTTGATCCATTTGGACTTGAGTTTTGTGAATGGTGATAGAAATGGGCCTATTTTTATTCTTCTACATGTTGATATCTATCCAGTTATGCCAGCACCACTTGTTAAATATGCTTTCTTTTTTCCATTTGATATTTTTTGCTTCTTTATCAAAGATCAGGTGTTCGAAGTTGTGTGGATTGATATCCGGGTTTTCTATTCAGTTCCCTTGGTCCTCCTGTCTGTTCTTATGCCAATACCAGGCTGTTTTCAGTGCTGTAGCTCTGTAGTAGAGTTTGAAGTCAGGGATTGTGATGCTCTCCAGAAGTTCTTTTATTGTACAGGATTGTTTTGGTTATCCTGGGTTTTTTGCTTTTTCACATGAAGTTGAGTACCGTTCTTTCGAGGCCTTTGAAGAATTTTGCTGGGATTTTGATGAGCATTGCGTTGAATATGTGGAAACCATCATTATATGAAGGGGTAATCCAGGTTGAGATCACAGGGGAATCACAGCCTCCCAGGGAAGTGACTGCCTTGAACCCCTTTCTGAATGGCCTACCAGGAAGTTCCAGTGAAGATCTAGGGAGGCCATTTATATTCCACATTATTGGAGAGAGCTCTAGGCCTCCCCCAAGCATATCAGGCCTCTCTTTAAGCCTCCACAGGGTATGTGGTGGCAGACTTCTTTCCCATGAACTTGGCTTTTGTTTCTTTTTGCTTTGAAATAGGATCTCACTGTGTATCCCAGACTCACTCACTTGATCCCCCTGCCTCAGCCTCCTAAGTACTGGAATTACAGATACTCACCACCGTTCCTAGCTAGTAGCAGCTTTTTCTACATGAAGGTAGTGTCCTGGCTTCTCTGTCAGGTTTCCCTATTTTTGATTTTTCCAAACCTGGAATTGTGCTTCAACTTCCAGAGTGGTATTGCAAAGATTGGGTGTCATGGTGTCCAGCATGGATGCCATGGTGTCCACTCTGGGTGCCATGGTGTCTGTCCCCTCTGGATGACTCTTTCGCAGACTGCAGGGTTCTTGGGGGTCTCCAGCCTGGCAGGGCTCGGACCCATGCCTGTTTTTTCTTCTTCTGCAGTGCCTGGTGATCTGGGTAACCAGCTGGAAGCAAAGCTGGACAAGCCAAAGGTCGTGCACTACCTGTGCTCCAAGAAGACGGACAGCTACTTCACACTCTGGCTGAACCTTGAGCTGCTTCTGCCTGTCATCATTGACTGCTGGATTGACAATATCAGGTGGGGATGGGGGAACCACTGTGGGGCCTAGAGAGGTCTTCAGAGTCCTCGTCCTTCTCATTCCTCAGTAGATGGAAAAGTAGCCCTCTTTTCTGGGCTCGTTAGCCCTTCATCTGGTCTGGTCAGCACTGACTAGCTCCATACGCTCAGGAATAATTTTCTTCTTTTTCCTGCTCCTGTTCTTTCTTTCTCTAGTTTAGCCATCAAGTCCTAGACTCAGGGTTTTTTTTGGCTAGCCCCTGTCCACAGACTCAGTGTGCCTTCCCTCCTTCCTCAAATGTTTGAAAATGAGAAGGACAGTGGATATGGTGGTATATCTATAATTGCGGCATTTGGGAGGAAAGCTGAGGCAGGAGAGTTGTCATAATTGAGGCCAGCTAGGTCTACAGAATTCCAGAATGGGTACCAGTCAGGATTAAGAAGCAGAACACTATCTCAAGACCCCAGACACAGACAGTATTTGATTTCCAGATGTGTGAGCATATCAGTGGTTTTCAGATGATGAAGTTAAGGGGGCTACGAAGTAAGCATTTTAATTGGATGGCAAGTGATTTTTCTGGTGATTATTTTTGCCAGTATATATATATCCCCAAAACAGGGTTTCTCTGTGTAGCCTTGACTGTTCTGGAACTCACTCTGTAGACCAAACCAGGCTGGCCTCTAACTCATAGAAGATCCACCTACCTCTGCCTCCTGAGTACTGGGATTAAAGGCTTGCACTACCACTGCTCAGCTACAATGTATCTTTTCACAATTTATTTTTCGATTTATTTACTTTATTTGATATGGATGATTGTTTTGCCTGCATGCATATATGCATGCCTGCAGAAGTCAGAGGAAGGCATCAGTCTACTGGACATGAAGTTACAGATGGTTATGAGCTACCACATTAGTGCTGGGAATTGAACCTGGGTCTTCTTTAAAAGAGCCATCTCCCTAGTCCCTTTTTCTTTCTTTAAATTTTCCTCTTTATTTTACGTCTATGGGTGTTTTGCCTGCCTGTATGTCTGTAAATCTTGTGTGTGTAGTGCCCACAGAAGCCAGAAGAGGGTGTCAGAGCCCCTAGGACTGGATCTACTATACAATGTATTCTTTTGTTTGTTTTTTCAAAACAGGGCTTTACTATGTATCTCTGGCTGTCCTCGACTCACTATGTAGAACAGGGTGGTCTGGAACTCACAGAGGTCCACCTGCTTTTCCTCCCAAGTCTAGGATTGAAGGATGCACCACTACACCTGGGCTGTACAATGCATCTTGATCATATCCAGCTCCTCCCAAAGACATCCCTTTTCCACCTTCATGTGTCTCCTTTATTTTTATTTTTTTTAAGATTTCTGTCTTTTTATTTTGTGCGTGTGAATGTTTTGCCTTCTTGTATGTCTGTGTACCATATGCATGCATTGCCTGAGGAAGCCAGAAGAAGGTATTGAATTTCTTAGAATTGAGTTTTCGATGATAGCTGCCATGTATGGGTGCTAGGGATTGAACCAGGGTGCTCTGCCAAAGCAGCCAGTGATGGTGGTGGGAGTGGTCTTCTCCTTCCTTTAGATTTATCTATTATTTTATTTTATGTGTATGAATGTTTTGCCTCAGTGCATATTCCTGGTGCCTACTGAGGCCAGTCTTGGATCTCCTGGAACTATAGTTACTGATTATTATGATTGGTCACCCGAGTGCTGGGAGTCAAGCCTGGGTCCTCTGGAAGAGCAGCCAAACCGCTGAGCCATCTCTCCATCCCATGTCCTCTCCTTTAAAAAAATTTTTTTAAAGAAAATTATATTTGGGCTGGAGAGATGGCTTAGCAGTTAAGGGCACTGGCTGCTCTTCCATAAGTCCCGAGCTCAATTCCCAGCAACCACATGGTGGCTCCCAACCATCTGTAATGAGATCTGGTGCCCTCTTCTGGCCTGCAGCAGACATGCAGACCGAATACTGTATACATAATTAATAAATCTTTATTAAAAAAAAGTAAATAAATAAACCTTTTGAAAAGTTATATTTATTCATTTAGGGGTGGGTTTAGGTCGGGGTCAACCTGAGAGCTTTAGCTCTCTCCTTCCACTGTGTTGGCTCCAGGGATTGAACTCAGGTCCTCAGCCTTGTGAATAAGCACCCATATCCACTGAGTCACTTGCTAAACCCACCTTTTTTTTTCTTTTTCTTTCTTATTTATTTATTTTTTGTTGTTGTTAAAGAGGTTTTTTTTTTAACAATTTCTTTTTCTTTTTTTTTTTAAATATTTATTTATTTAGTATACAATGTTCTGTCTGTATGCCTACAGGCCAGAAGAGGGCGCCAGACCTCATTACAGATGGTTGTGAGCCACCATGTGGTTGCTGGGAATTGAACTCAGGACCTTTGGAAGAGCAGGCAATGCTCTTAACCACTGAGCCATCTCTCCAGCCCCCTGTTAAAGAGTTTTTCTGTGTGGCCTTGGCTGTCCTGTGTAACTTGCTCTCCAGCCCCAAACTTGGGCTGCCCTTGACTCAGACCCATATCTTCAAAAAACAAACTCTACATGTGTGTTGTGACATACACCCCCACACAAACGAATACATACTTATGATTTAAAGGCAGAGGCAGGTGGATCTGTGAGTTTGAGGCCAACCTGGTCTACAGAGCAAGTTCCAAGGTAGCCAGGGCTACATAGAAAGACCCTGTCTCAAAAAGCAAAAATGGGGGGGAAAAGTTGTTGTTGTTTTTTTTTAAAAATATGGGTCTCCATAAATTAACTGGCTGACCTTGAATTTTCAGTCCTTCTTCAGCTTCTGGAATAGCTGGGATTTCTAGGGCAGATTAGTTAGACCTTGCGGTACAAACCTGGGATTCCAGTGTTTAGATGCAGAAGGAGATAACAAAATTCAAGGCCAGCGTGGCACACAGAACAAATTCCTATGGCTGTATTGTGAGACCCTATCTAAAAACAAACAAAAATAACAGAAAGAAAGAGGAAGAAAGGAAGAAAGAAAGAAAGAAAGAAGAAAGCTGGGTGGTGGTGGTGCACACCTTTAATCCGAACACTTTGGAGACAGAGGTGGGCGGGTCTCTGTGAATTCGAGGCCAGCCTGGTCTACAAGAGCTAGTTCCAGGACAGGAACCAAAGCTACAGAGAATGCCTGTCTCAAAAAACAAACAAAAACAAAAAAGAAAGAAAGGGAAAATAGTTTATGTGAGGTGGGGGGTGAGGGCTGGACATGTAGCTCTTGCCTAGCACGTGGAAAGTGGAGGGCTGAAATGAGGCTCTTTCAGAAGACCTGCGTTGCTGCTCAGCACCAGTGTTGGATGGCTCACGGCTGCCTATAATTTTAGCACCAAGGGATCTGATGCTTTCTGGATTCCACAGACACCTGAACACATGTCATATAAAGTATATTTACATAAACATACAGACATTGAACATAGATTTTAAAAAGGACAGGATTGATCTCTAGCCCCCTCACCGCCAAAAGATAATGGAGCTGGAAATTTCCCACGGCCTCTGCTAGTGTAGCCAGCTAACATTTATAGCAGATGTTCCTTAGATGCTGGCAGCCCAGTGAAGCCTGTCTGCTGGGACTCACTGTGTAGACCAGGCCTCTTCCTCATGGCCATCTATCCACCCGCCTCTGCCCATGGAGTGCCGGGCTTACAGGCGTGCACATCCATGCTGGGTATATTATGATACTTGATGCTAATAATAAGGAACTGAGTTGGTGGTTGATGTGTTTACTAAATTATGCATTCTTTTTTTTAAAGATAGGATTGTCCTGTGTAGGAACTAAAGGCATGTGCTACAACACCTGACTTTACAATTTTTATTTTATCTTTTTTTTTTTTTTTGTTTTTTTTTTTTGTTTTTTTTTTATTTTTTTTTATTTTATCTTATTTGGTGGAAGTGGGGTGGGTGTATCCCTGGCTGTCCTGGAGTTTACTTTGTAGACCAAGCTGGCCTTGAGCCTTGAACTCAGAGAGATCCTCCTGCCTCTGTATGTGCCACCACTGCCCGGCTAGGCCAATTTTTATATACCATATTTTCATTATTTTGGAATGTTCTACTTACAAAATCCCCATTACTTGAGGATTCTTATAACCCATTCAGGTTAAGGAAGGTGGATTTGAGGCTGAGGAAGGTAGAGTCTAGTCTGGGCTAGCAAGACCCTGTCTTAAAGCTAAAACAAACCACAAAGTTTACTCTATTTACCATGTATAATTCCAGAAGTACTCTCTCTTTCTCTCTCCCTTAATTTAAACGGGAAAAAAAAAGGTTTTGAGCCTGTGGTAGTGGACAAACCTTTAATCTCAATACACTGAGTTCAAGGCCAGCCTGGTGTACCTGGGAGTTCCAGGCCAGCTAGGGCTCTGTAGTAAGGCCTTGTCTTAACAACAGCAAAGACCAACAAAACAGCAACACAAAAGGGGTTGGTAAGATGGCCCTGTAAACCAGGCAGTGGTGGCGCACGCCTTTAATACCAGCACTCGGGAGGCAGAGGTGGGCGGATCTCTGTGAGTTCGAGTTCAGCCTGGTCTACAAAGTGGTCTACAAAGTGAGTTCCAGGACAGACGGAGCTAAACAGTGAAACCCTGTCTCGAAAAACAAAAAGCTAAAACTTGGCCCAGTAGATTAGATCACTCTCTACTCTTGCAGAGAACCCAAGTTTGAGTCCCGGAACTTACACAGTGGCTCACAACCATCATTACTTCAGTTCCGAGGGATCTGATCCCTCATTTGACTTCTGCAGGCACCAGGCATGCATGTGGTGCACAGATGTGTAGACAAAAAAGTCATACTCAGACAGTTAAATTTAAAAAAGGATTGTGAGCCAAGCAGTGGTGATGCACACCTTTAAAGGATTAATTCCAGCACTCGGGAGGCAGAGGCAGGTGGATCTCTGTGAGTTTGAGGCCAGCCTGGTCTACAAGAGCTAGTTCCAGGACAGGCTCCAAAGCTACAGAGAAACCCTGTCTCAAAAAACAAAAAACAAAACAAACAAAAACAAGGGCTGTGAGACAGGGTCCACAGTGTAGCTCAGGCTGGAAATTCCCAGGATAGCCCAGGTGGTCACTAACGAGCCTGGCTCGCCTCCTGAATGCTGGGATCACAGGTGTGTTTTATCAGTCTCGTCTTCTCATGTGTTTCTTGACTGTGGCAAGAGCTCACTTGAATGGATGGTTCGCACTATCTAGTTTTGTAGTAGAACACTCTTGAGGTCTGCGCCATAGTAAAACCACTAAGTGATAAATTTAGTTTAGTCTTGAGGCTCTCCTTGGAACTGGTATTGTCTTTAAGCCTGTTTTATAGGAGATGGGGGTGTAACTCAGTGTATCATACAAAAGGCTTTGAAGTTGATTCCCAGAACCACAATAAAGCAAAACAAAACAAATGTATTTTTTTTATAATTTTTTAAGCTTTATTTATTTATTATGTATACAGTATTCTTCCTGCATGTATGCCTGCAGGCCAGAAGATGGCGCCAGATCTCATTACAAATGGTTGTGAACCACCATGTGGTTGCTGGGAATTGAACTCAGGTCCTCTTGAAGAGCAGGCAATGCTCTCAGCCCCAAAACAAATGTATTTTATAGGTAAGGAAAGTCTGAAAGCTCAAAGAATTTATAAACTTGAGTCCAGGCATTTCATTCAGCTGATAAATCACAGAGATGACTCAGACTCAGAACTGTATAAGTCCTTCCCAGACAGAAGTCCCTAGATTTATTTTATTTCATGTTTTTGCTTGCATATATGTAAATGTCATGTGCGCTGAGCGCTGTGAAAGTCAAAGGACATCAGATCCCCTAGAACTGGAAGTTACAGGTGCTTATGTGCTGGGAATTAAACCTGGATCCTCTGCAGGAGCAACAATTGCTCCTCCCAGCCGTGCTCCAGACAGGGTCTCTTGACGCGTCTGGCTGTCCTGTAGCTGTAGACCAGGCTGGCCTTGAACTCAGAGATCTGCTTGCCTCTGCCTTCCAAGTGCAGAGGGTTCAAAAGAGTGCACCACCACCACCACCCCGCCTGTCCGGCAACAAGTGCCCTTACTAGCCCAGCCAAATCAAAGAACATAGCTGGTGCCCGCTATTTGTTTGCGCTGATTAGAACTTCATCGGTTAAAAGCTTTGCCCTGCTAGCCAGGGCACCCAGTCCTTCCCTGCTGTTCATGCTGCCCTCTCTTTGTTGACTTTCTTTTCAGTGTGCGATTGCAGCTATTCCTGGGCTGTTGATCTGCATTTCTATTTCTGGCCTGGAGACGCGTGGCCTCAGGCTCTGCCAGCAGAGGCACAGGTTAAGGCTGCAAAGAGCTTTTTTGTCTTGGTTGCTTCTCTGACCTGTTTAGAGTTTCATCTTACGCACAGCTGTGTCGGCTTTCCACAACAATTTCCCACACTTTGCAGGTTATCTGCTGGAGAGTGTGGCCTCGCACCCTGTCATTTGGATCAGTGTTGGGGTCCTGTCAGCTTTCTGTGATTGCTTTTTTTTTTTTTCAAAATATTTATTTATTTATTTTTTGGTTTTTTTCCCCATAGGTTCTTTTTTTTTAAATTTATTTATTATGTATACAACTTTCCGCCTCCACACGCCAGAGGAGGGCGCCAGATCTCTTTACAGATGGTTTGGAGCCACCATGTGGTTGCTGAGAAATGAACTCAGGACCTCTGGAAGAGCAGACAGTGCTCTTAACCACTGAGCCATCTCTCCAGCCCTGGTTTTGTTTTTGAGACAAGGTTTCTCTGTGTAACAGTCCTGGATGTCCTGGAACTCACTTTTGTAGACCAGGCTGGCCTCAAACTCACAGAGATCTGCTTGCCTCTGCCTCCTGAGTGCTGGGATTAAAGGTGTGAGCCACCACCGTTCTGCTAAATCTGTGTTTTATAAACCTGTTGTTACTTTTTTCATCTCTTTTCTATCTCCAACCAAACCAGGAGTGATGCTGGAGTATGACTGAGGTCACAGGACAGAAGGACAGACAGTATTTGAGACATACTAAGCATGGTGATACCTTTGAGTTATTGATACCTTCTCCTGGCAGGCTTGTTTATAACAGAACATCTCGGGCCACCCAGTTTCCTGATGGTGTGGATGTGCGTGTCCCTGGCTTCGGGGAAACATTCTCCTTGGAGTTCTTAGACCCTAGCAAAAGGAATGTGGGTATGTAGCCTTGCTCAGGGTCTCCAGGGCATGTAGCTGGGAGCTCTGGGCTTTGCTGGGCTTCCAGCATGTGGAAAGTGCTACATTGCTTTGAAGGGGTAGCCTGGGAGCTGACTTTGATTAGTGGGCGCTTCAGGGAGACAGATGTCACTGTGGGTGTGGTGTGGGCGGTGAACATGGGTTATACTTTATGTAATTCTCTGCATTTCTGTCTGTAGGTTCCTATTTCTTCACTATGGTGGAGAGCTTTGTGGGCTGGGGCTATACACGGGGCGGAGATCTCCGAGGGGCTCCCTATGATTGGCGTCGAGCTCCAAGTAAGAAATCTCCCTCCATCCCCACCCCTGTTCTGTCCCTGAGGGCTTAGGAGGCAGGGATAAGGTAGTCTTGGCCACTAATTGGCCTTGGGCTCTCCTGTATCTGGGGCTCTGTCGCCCAGTGCAAGTGCAGCGGTGGCAGCCACCAGCTCTGACCAGTCTTGCCTTGTCCTCCCTGTCGCACATCCCAGGACCCTCTGAGGCTCGGTGGGGATAGAGGATAAGACCGAGGGGAAAAATGAGCCTCTTGGTCCTCTCTTCATGAACCTTTAGGGGAACTAGTCTGCTCCTACTTAGGCCCCAACATTCTCTGCACCCCCTAGTCCTGGGTCTGGCCTGTGGATTGCCAGTGGTCCAGGTCCCAGGACACTTCCAGCCTGACCCCTGCTTGGCTCTGGCCTGCAGATGAAAACGGGCCCTACTTCTTGGCCCTCCGAGAGATGATCGAGGAGATGTACCAGATGTATGGGGGCCCCGTGGTGCTGGTCGCCCACAGCATGGGCAACATGTACACGCTCTACTTCCTGCAGCGGCAGCCACAGGCCTGGAAGGACAAGTATATTCATGCCTTCATTTCACTGGGTGCGCCCTGGGGGGGCGTGGCCAAGACCCTGCGCGTCCTGGCTTCAGGTAAGACCTCCCTGTCCACTCATGTATGGCTGTTCCCAGAAATGCCTCCTCTTTTTTTCTGTGGTTTCATGCTATGCCAACATCCTTCATGTCTCCTCCCTGGACTAAAACATCCTTCTTTCTCCAGAGTGGTCTTCCATTTCATTTTTGGAGGCCCAGTGAGATGGCTCAGTGGTTAAAGGAGCTTGCTGTGCAAGCCCAACCACCTGCGTTTGATCTGCAGGACCAGTATAAAGGTATAAGAAGAGAGCCAACTCCACAAATGACATGCATGTCATATACACACAGTAGTCAGGTAGAAAGATAAACAAGTGTCTCTCTCTTTTTGTTTTGTTTTTGTTTTTGTTTTTTGTTTTTTTGAGACAGGGTTTCTCTGTAGCTTTAGAGCCTGTTCTGGAACTAGCTCTTGTAGACGAGGCTGGCCTTGAACTCACAGAGATCTGCCTGCCTCTGCCTCCTAAGTGCGTGGATTAAAGGTGTGTGCCACCATCGCCCGGCTTTTTTTTTTAATATTTATTTATTATATATACAGTGCTATGCCTATATGTCTGCCTGTAGGCCATAAGAGGGCACCAGATCTCATTACAGATGGTTGTGAGGCACCATGTGGTTGCTGGGAATTGAACTCAGGACCTCTTAACTGCTAAGCCATCTCTCCAGCCCCAAAACAAGTATCTTGTTTTCTCCACAGAAAATCTAATGCTGTGGCTGGTGAGGTGGCTCAGCAGGTTTTGCATTTGTTGCAAAATCTGAGGGCCTGAATTCAGTCCCCAGAACCCACATGATAGGAGGAGAAAACTAACTCCCACGAGCTGTCCTCTGACCTCCACATGCATGCTGTAGCGCTAACTCATGGGCACACACACACACCTTAAAAGAAAGCAGTTGTGGGGTGGGGTGGCACACACCTCTAATCCCAGCACTTGGGAGGCAGAGGCAGGCAGGGAGTTCTAGGCCAGTTTGGTTTATAGAGTGAGTTCCAAAACAGCCAGGGCCATGCGAAGAAACCCTGTCTTGACCCTCCCCTCCCACAAAGCAATAACAAAGCCGGGCGGTGGTGGTGATGCACGCCTTTAATCCCAGCACTAGGGAGGCAGAGGCAGGCAGATCTCTGTGAGTTCGAGACCAGCCTGGTCTACAAGAGCTAGTCCCAGGACAGGCTCCAAAACCACAGAGAAACCCTGTCTCGAAAAACCAAAAAAAAAAAAAAAAAAAAAGCAATAACAAGGAAATGTAACAGTATTCCTGGTTTCCCGTTTCTAGCTGATGGCCCTGTGACCCGTGCTCTACTGTGACGTGTACAGAGAGTGGCACACCTGTGGGTCGCACAGTATTTGCTTATGTGTACGCACACACAAACATACACAGTGCTGTGCACCTGGCTGGCAGAACTTGGTTTGACCCACAGTTCTTTTGGGGGGGGTCCCTTCTCAAGTCTTCCTTACCCCAGCCCCACTTTCCTCACAGGAGGAAGGCTGACTACCACTTCCTGTTTATGAGTTTCACCTGCCTCTGTGGGCAGGCGCTACTAGGAGGAAGCAGGCGTGGGTCTGGCTGGGTCTGCTTGCCTGGCAGCCATGGGGCAGAGCTTCCTGATGCAGGAAGGAGCCACTCTCCTTCCGCCATGACTGAATGGTAGCCTTGGGGCCCCCTCACTTGGGGACTGTGAACCAGAACTGTCTCAGGAATCTCGACTTTATTCCTGCCGTCACTAGTCCTGGCTAAATTGCTTGCTCATCTGAATGTTAAGATCGGGTCAGGTTCAGAATTTCTCCCAGTACTGATCCTGGGTTGAGTGGATAATGAGCTCATGGCTCAGGTGTTTAGATACAGTGAGGAGTCATCAGAGTCGTATGCTCTGCCATTCCTGGGCCTACAGGGAGACATGTGGGTGCCTTCAGAATTTGACAGGCAGACATGGTAAGAATTTAGGCATTGGCCCTCTCAAAGCTTTCCTGTAAAACCCAGTAAATCTTTACCTCAGATGTTAGGAAACTGCTGTCAGCCCTAGAAATCCAGGGGTGGGAGAGAGAGATCCATGGACTCTTGGGATTTCCCTTTCCCCAAGGATTCTAGAGGTAGCAGGCAAAGCTGAGATCCTGGGGTCGGCCAAAAAGGGCTTGCTGCCTTCAGATAGTGTTGGATAATGGGTGATGGTAGTTCTTGAACAAGTAACTCCTTTCTAAGCTGCCTCAGGCCCTGAAAATCTCATTGGCTAATGGGAAGAGCTGACCCCAGCTGTTAGCTGACTCCAGATGTTAGCTGACTCCAGCTATGGCTGACTCCCGCAGTAGCTTCCCACCCAACTGCCTTGCTTCTAGCAAGTCTGGCCTCTTGGAAAAGTGCATTGTAGATGGGTGGGATGAAAGCAGGCTGACTGAATGCTGATCTGGACCTAGGAAAGGAAAGGCAAGTACACAGGTCAGTGTAATAAAACAAACAAAAACACCCTAACCGGCCAATTGACTTGGCCGCTTCACCTTAGACAAGATTAGTGCCCACAGGTATTGAGGTTTATTTGGGGGTTAAGTTCTATTAAACCTCTCAGGGTCCAGCTAAGATTCACTATAGCAAAATTCTGACTTCTAAGATCGGGAAGTAAATAAATTAACTCACATATGTAACAGGGTTCACTTTATAGATGAACAAACATAAATAACTTGAGGGGGGCAAAGTGCTGCCTGAATATCTGCTGAAGAAATACATAGGGAACATGTAGATATGGATATGTAATTTCCACAGACAGAAAAAAAACAGGAAGAAAAGAAAAAGAAATAAAAGCCAGTGGTACAGAATGGAGATCATGATGGTGGCTAACAGTCTAAGATTCTGGAGGGTTGACGAACCTGCTGTTCAGGTAGTTTGCTTTCCTTCCAGGAGACAACAATCGCATCCCTGTTATTGGGCCACTGAAGATCCGGGAGCAGCAGCGATCCGCTGTCTCCACCAGCTGGCTACTGCCATACAACCACACATGGTCACATGAAAAGGTATTTGTGCACACACCTACAAGTAACTACACACTCCGTGACTATCGCCAGTTCTTCCAGGACATCGGATTTGAAGACGGCTGGTTGATGCGGCAGGACACAGAAGGGCTAGTTGAGACCATGACGCCACCAGGTGTGGAGCTGCACTGCCTCTATGGGACTGGCGTCCCCACGCCAGACTCCTTCTACTACGAGAGCTTTCCTGACCGTGACCCAAAGATCTGCTTTGGCGATGGTGATGGCACCGTCAACTTGGAGAATGTCCTGCAGTGCCAGGCCTGGCAGAAGCGCCAAGAGCACAAAGTATCATTGCAGGAGCTGCCAGGAAGTGAACACATCGAGATGTTAGCCAATGCCACTACCCTGGCTTATCTGAAACGGGTGCTTTTCAAGCTTTGATTCCTGTGCCAGGCATGACTGCTGGATGGCTGGACCATGGAGCTTCTCTTGGCTCTGACCTACAAGCTTGGTAAAGTTCGTGACTATTGTTCAAGTTTCTAGGTCTTAGGCTGTGAGGCATCTGCCTCGGGGGAATGCCATTTCTCATCCTTCCTATGTATAATGGCAGTGACGAAGGAAGAGATAAGTGTGGATTCAAAGGACGTTTGATGGAAAGAATGCTGCTATTGATGGAGTTGCGACCTCAGACTGGCTCTGTAGGCTGCCTTGTTTGGCTCCTTACCCCAGTCCCCACGTCGGGCCACGCAGTCCTCCTAGTTCTCTGGCCTTTCTACTCTTGCCCACTGGGCGCCATCCTTCCTGTGAGCTGAGGTTCCACAGTGACCGTCAGGTGACCTTCCCACACACTGGCTAGGGCTGCTAGCTTCCCTGTGAGCTCGCTGGTGGACATCCTGAGTGTGGCTTCCTGGCGGCAGCCCAGCGCCCCTGCAGGCAGGGCAGTTCGTTGTATTCCCCATGGTTCCTCCAGGTCCTGGGCTGTTCAGACTCCACTCCTACCTCTCACCTTTTGCAGCATCCTGGTCCTGGTTCTGGATTGGGCAGCAGAGGACCCCTCAATTCTGGGGGACATGTCCTAGGATTCCTGCTCTCCTTGGTTGTGATGTGGGTCCCGGTACTGAAGCTGGCTTTCTAGGTTCTGGGACTGTAGTTTAAAGAGAGAAAGGCCTAGAAAAGGCGCTCAAGGGGACAGCTGTGGTCGCTTGGAGTTTCTCTGAGCCACCGTCTTGAGGACTCCACCATCCTATTGCACCCTGCTGTAGAGTCTTACAACCCACTTGGGCTGGCACAGGAGTCGAGAGGAGAGAGGTGGTAGAGTTCCTGCCCAGTGCTTGCTCCCACCAAGCAACTGAACAGGTCTTGGTTTGCAGGAATTAGTCCAGAGAATTGAAAGGGTCTCCGACACCTAGGAGCATAGTGTCCCAGCTAGGGGTTTTTTGTTTGTCCCAGGGATGCTGCATGGTCTCTGTGTGACAGCTGGGATGGTGAATCTGGGTCTGTCCAAGGGACAGTGGACCTGACTATGGGTTGAGACTTGGTCAACTTTTAGGTTGGGGTCCCCAAACCACTTTCAGGCTGGACTGCATACACTGCCTTCCCACGATGATTCTGGCACTGGATTCCCCTTGTTAAGCACATTCCTGTCATCTGTCTCTCACCTGAGTGGTGGCCCCCCCTGTCTGGGGCCCTGAGCAAGCTGTACCTCGATTTTGGCAATAAAAGTATTCTGGATACTGTAAGGTGCCTTGTCTGCGCTGTGCATGAGAGGCGGGAGGGGTGGAGCAGAAGGTAGGAAGGAAGGCGCTGGAGAGGTGGCCATTTGGGCTGCAGCTTTGCTGGGTCTCAGCATTCTCCCCGTTACCCTTCTGTCCTCTTCTCTGGGATCCATTTCTCCACTGGGACCAAGAAACAGACCCAGAACTGTATCTCTAGGAGTTGGGCTCCTGTCCTCACCCTTCTGCCTGATCAGCAGTCCCCATATGATGCCCCAAAGCTGAGGTTGGGGATAAGGATGATCCTGCAAATAACCCTGGTTGGACTCCCTAGCCTCTGCCTTCCCTCAGCTTCTGGTCTCAGTGTCGTTTGAACCTAAAGTTCATTTTAGGAAGTCGCCGTTTTTAGATTCAGCATCTTCTCTCCCTGCTTTCTGAGTCTGGACAGGAAGTCATAGTAAGAGATCAGGTTCTAGCCAGCTCAGCTTCACCATAACACCCCTTAGAACTTCGCTTCAGATGGTGGGAAACTCGCCAGCCCTGAAAACCCAGGAGGAAGCCATGGAAGCTCATATGCTCCTGTGAGTTTTCCTGTTCTCAAGGATCCTAGTAGGAAGGAGAGACTAGGTTAAGACAGGGGTGGGCAGTAGAGATGACGGCTAAGAAATGGGAGTGTACGGAGAGGGACAGACTAAGGGAGTGTCTGAGATAGGGATGTATCTGGGCTGTGGACCCCCAGACCCTGAATTTTATGTAAACAACTTGTTTTCCAATGCTTGCAGCTGCTCTGAGCAAAACAACTTGTTTTCCTTTGTTTGCAGCTGCTTGAGACCCTCAGGAGTTCCTGATGGCAGAGGAGTGGTTTCTGGTGGGTTTGGCTGGGGTGTGGCTCTCAGTTAAGGATCCCTATATAAGCTGCCCTGAACACAATAAAGGGGTCTTGTGGGGAATTCAAGTGCCTCTGTCTGTCTGTGTGTCAATCTCCAGGCCCTTGCCCGAGACTTGCAAACCACCACAGAGTACAGGTGTGTACTGTACCGTAGTGCGTGGCGAATACACGAAGAGCAGACGTGGTATGCTTTACAGGATGCATGTGGAGGGATTGGGCCCCAGCCTCAACTTGGTATAGAACCTGGGCCCCTGAGGATGCTCAGTTCCAATGACAGTTTCCCAATTGAGTCGGTCAGACTAGACGCCAGGTGTTAATATACTCTGGGGTCACTAGAGGGCGATCTAAGCCTCACTGTACCAGGTATAATGGATGCAGTGTTGGCCAGACCTGGGAGGAAGGGGTGGTCAGGAAAGGGTGAATGAGGTGAGGACATACAAGCCCAGCTGGGGCAGTACCCTAAGTGAGAAGCTGGTGACATGAAAAGAAGCCTCACTCCCCGGCCCTACTCACTTGACACCTACTTACCCGCCGTCCATGCCATCTCCTGTGATGACCTTGTAGCCGGCTCATTCGATTCTTGGCCCTACTGGAACCTTAATTTCAGAGGCAGAGAAGCACTCCACCAGCAGCAGACGATTTTCCTTTCTTCTTTCGACCTTCCTGAGTCTCAGCTTCCTTATCTGATCAATGAGGATAAGTGTATCCTGCAGGGATGCTCCTGTAAAACAAGAATGCCGACGTTGGAAAACATCTCATCCTGTGTCTTATACGTGGCGAGCGTTCAGCTGGTGAGCTTTTACATGGGAACCGGAGGCAGCAGAGCCAGAGATCTAGATGAAAACCGGCACGATTCTCTACGCAGCTATTGCGAGGACAAGTGGGTGGGCTGTCACTGAATGGAGCGTTGTCTCAGAGAGGCTTGGGAACTGATTCCAGAAGTAAAGGGTCACGCGCAACTGACTTAAATCTATATAGCCTCATGTACACGTCCAGAGGTGTGTAAGGCTGTAAGGGAATCCAGCCGCTGCCCAGGCTGCGATACTTACAGCACACACACCCCCTACAGGCACTGTTCTGATCCTTGTCTGTGGATCTCTATGTAACAGTGTTTCTCACATGGGGTAGGGAGTTTACATCAAAGGAGTATTGGTGGCCTCCTATCCTGCTCCCACCCCCCACCCTGCCTCTAGTCTGGGAATCAGAGGGGCTGAACCCAGGCTTATGCTGGGAAGCCTTCCTCATCCTTAGTGTGGTATAAGAAACCGACTGCCTATTGATTTCCTGTTTGTGGACATTCTGTCGCTATTTCTTGGGGCCGGAGCCTGAACTCTCCTCAGAGTCCCTGCTACGCTGTTGTCAGTCTGTGTTGTCCATGGTGTTAATGACTTTTAATAAGCTCCATACAACCAGCAGTCCATCTCAGGGCCCTCTTGAACTTGCATCAGAGACCTTTCAAGGGTTCTAAGCAGAGGTTACACAAAGGGGTGGCACCAGCAAGGGTTCCTCAAGGACTGTCATCCGATAGGTGTTAAGTCTCAACGAAACATGGGACAAAGGGCTGAGGTGCCTGTTGACATCAAATTGGACGCTGACTGCAGACTTTCCTAGAACCTGTTACCACCCAGTCGAGTCCTGGCGTCTCAGCATTTCTCGTTACCCCCCTTGTCCCTTACCCTAAATCTTTCCAGTCCTGGGCTTGTTTCCCTTCCCTCCACTTCTTTCCTATATAAACTCAGCCTTTTGTGTCTCTTGTTCTTCTCTTGGCCTCTTAGTCCTCAGCTCCTCTCTGTCCGTTGTCCTCCCTCCTCTCCCCTCTCTTCCTCTCTCCGACTCCCTCTCCTTTTGTGGCTCTGTCTGGTTTATTCTGTTGGCCATATTCATTCTGGAATCTTCCAGATGCTTCTGGTGGTGCCCTTCCTCTCATCTACAATAAAAACGTCTTCAACCATACCTAGGAGTGGTCATGTCCTCATTTTCATTCATCAGGCAGAAGGAAGGAAAGTTTTAAGAGAGGTTTTTTTTTCTTTTGAAGATCTATTTATGTATTTTCTGTATATGAGTGTTCTGTTTGCACATACTTCTGCACACCAGAAGTGAGCATCAGATCCCATGATAGATGGTTGTGAGACACATGTGGTTGCTGGGAATTGAACTCAGGATCTCTGGAAGAGCAGCCAGTGCTCTTAGCCTCTGAGCCATCTCTCCAGCCCAGTCATTACAAATTTTGCACTTAGTAGAATAACCCGATCACGTTACAAAGTTTCACACTTTGTAGAATTTCACAATCAATTTATAAAACAAACATGCAGACAATCCACCAAGCTCATGATATTTTACGTGCTTTTGGGTGGGTACGGAGCGCACGTGGCAGGTGCTGCAGGTTGAACTCTGAGGCAGCTGGCGGGGGATTGGCATGCAGACCTGGGTAGAGAGTTCAGATACTAACTATGCATTTCCAGAGTCTCCCACTGAGGGGATGAGAGTGAGGGTTTGAGTGTCTGACCCAGGACATCTGGCTAGAAGAAACGACTGGGAAGCAGTGTGTGGTATCATGGACAAGAAGATCATGGTTACCATATTTTGGGGTACAGCCTGTTCCCCAACAAACTAGGTTTAGCAACACAACTCAATAAAATGATAAATGGAGACAAATTAATAGTGGAAAGCAGAAGATTCATTCAGTGTGAATAAAAGATCTGTTTTCCCTTATGTTTTTGCCTGCCTGCCTGCATGTGTACCACATACGTGCCTGTCGGATCCCCAAGAACTGGGGTTACAGGTGTTTAGAGGCACCACGTGGGTGCTGGGAATAGAACTCCCTCCTTTGGCCAGTGAACTTAGTTACTGAGCCATCCCTTCTGCCACCCAGGATAGGCTTTAAATCTTAAAATTCCAAGTCTCTCTTTGAAGGTCATCTGACCAGTTGTAAATTTTTCTCCACGAGAAAAGAGCATCCTCCTTTGGATGTTCCAACCACTTCCTCTTCAAGAGGGACATTCCTGGAGGAAATAATGATTTCTTGGGTCCTTTTTTTTTTTTTTTTTTTAAAGTCTGATAGCCTAAGAGGAGAGCACAGCTGTCTCTTTAGAATGTATTTTTTATTCCTGCCAGCCAGGTCGGTTAGAGGGTGCAGTGGAATATAAAATCAGGGCTGAGTCTGAGCGCCAGCCCTACTAAAGAAAAAGATAACCTAAAAGGAGATAGAGAAGGAGCGACCAGAGGGAGAGGAGACGGGTAGGAGGCTGTGGCTTCCCCAAGAGGAGTGTCAGCAGGGTCGGGCGATACCAGGATAAAGCCCTGGGGTGGCTAAGGGAGCAAGAAGTGGTCGAAGTGGATCTGAGCTGACCGGCAGAGCACAGGTCCCGAGTGTGTCTTTCTTCCTGGATTCCGCAGGCTGAAGGCCGGCCGTCAAACGGCGAGGCGGTCTAGAGGTCTTTGTGTGAACTGTCTGAGGTCTCATTGGGTATGGAGTCCCCAACAAAGGCCGAGAAGGAAACGGTGTGGGGACCCTCGAGAGCTCCATGCCTCAGCATCCCCACGGGCTTCAAGTGACTGCGTGCGGCGTCCGGGAGTGGCCATCCCAGGAGTGGGCGACCGGACCTGAGTCACAGTCCGTGGGGGCCCCCGGCGCGGCCCGCGGATCGCCTAGGGCCCCGGCGCGCTCTGGTGCCCGGAAGCAACGCCGCCTGGGGGCCCCCAGCTCCGAGCCGGGTCCCCAGGCGGCGCGCGCTGTCGCGATCCGGTGCGAGTGACGTGGCGTGGGCGGGGCTTGAGCGGCAGCGGCGGCGGCGCGACCGAGCATCCTGGCAGCGCCGGGGCACCGGGAGCTAACTGGCGGGGGCGAGGAGGTGAGGGGCTGGCTCCGGTTCGGCCCGGGGCTGGTTCCGTTTCGGTCGGGGACGTCTCGTGTGCGGTTGAGCGCTCTGCTCGGCCGCCGTCGCCGCGTGCTGGATGCGGGCCGGAAACCGCGTGGGGCGGAGGGCGCGGGAGAGACGCCGCGGCTGAGAGGAGGACGCCGGGAGCGTGGAGCCCTGAGTGGACGGTGGTGTGAGGAAGACGCACGCGCAGCCAGCCAGCCAGCGAGCGGGCGCGTGCGTGCGTGTGTGCGTGAGAGAGAGGAGAGACCCTGGATGGTTTTGTGAGTGTGCAAGACTCTAAGTGTGAGGGGGTCTGTGTGTGAAAGAGAAAACTGCGAGGCAGAGAGTGTAACGGAGACCCAGTGTGCGTGACGGAAAAATCCCAGAGTGTGAGGAGGAAAACTGTGGGCGTGAGGGCGCCTCGAGAGTGTGCGACACTGAGTGTGAGAGGGACGGGCTCCTTCGCAGTCCGTGGCCGTGTGAGGGATCCCCTGGAGCAGAGACTGCGAGGGAGAGGCTGTTGTGCGGGAGCCCGCGAGTGTGAGGAGGGCAGAGACAGCTGGGCGGTGTGCGAATGCCGGAATGCAGCTTCTTGGCGCTGTTGAAACCTCTGACTCGTGTTGGGACTTAGAGTGCTGAGGGGTTGGCGGTCGGGAACACGGTGCTCCGGCCGGGGCACTTCTGAGTCTCTCGAGTTTGTCATCTCCCTTGACCATCTCATGTCACAAATGTCCAGAAATATTTGTGAAACATTCTGAAAATTCTGTGCTGAGCACTAAGTCCAAAGGCTTGTCCCCGTGTTGTGTAATGGGCCAGTATAAATAGAAATCAACATCTAATTTAACAAGTCTTGGGGAACCAGTCGTAAACACGGGGCTTACGTGTGGGAAGGAATTCCGCCTTTGCTGTAAATGAGGGGGAAACCGCTCAGGCTTGGGCTGCTGACCTAACCCTCTTTGTAGCAGGATGCTCAGCTGTTTGGCGCCTGATTTCTGAGAGCTGCTCCGGGATTTGAAGACTTAGCAGGAGCAGACTTGAAGCTGTTGCTTTCTGAGATTTTTTTTTTTTAACCTCTTTACCTGGTGAGGCCCTTCAGGAAGCTGCCCAGGCTTCGTACTTGGTTAAGGCTCCATTGTGGTTTCATACAGCCGGCTTTTGCTTCCCGCCTTTGGTCTTAGGCTGTTTAGTTGAGTTATATTTGGTTTTCCTTCCTTGGCAAATGTAAAGAAAAGTCACAGCTCTGATGGGGATATAGGACCTCTAACAGTACTTGCATACTATATGCAAATCTCTGGGTATCATCCCTAGTTCCTCCTCAAACGAGAGAAAAAGAAAGACAGGAAGACCAACAAAGAAAGAAAACCTTGAGAACCTGATTTTTTTTCCTTCACCCTCTTTCTTTATTTATCTGGATTTTTTTTTAATGTGGCTGATCTTGGAGTATCTCGATAGAGGAATTTTCTGACTTTTATGCATTCTTGCTGTAATCTCTAGAATGTGGAGATGTTTCTACAACAGTTATGTACATGATGCTCTTAGGACCTGGGACTCTAGAGCAGTAGATCCCTATGACTTGAGATGACCAGGGTAGTCTCTGACACCAAATGTGTGCTGATTGTGTCAGTCATACCCTTTATGTGGTAGAGGAAATAATGGGAGTGTAAAGTTTAGATTTTACAGGAGGAAATACTCCGATGCTTTCTGTAAGTTAAGATTTTTTTGACAAGTAACTAAGAACTTATTTGTTACAGAGATTGAATGACCAAAACAGAGAAGTGGAATTAGCCCTTTCTTGGTACCTGACTGTTTTGTGGAGAAATAACTTAAAAAAGCGTGGATCCTCATTGATTTCGTGACAGGTGAATATTACCACTCTGTTCTTTGTTTTTCTTCTCTGTCTCTCTCTCTCTCTCTCTGTCTCTCTCTCTGTCTCTCTCTCTCTCTCTCTCTCTCTCTCTCTCTCTCTCTCTCTCTCTGTAGTTATTTGCATACTTTGTGACTATGATGCTAATAAAAAGGCTTAAGAGGCCAGCCTGTTCTGCAAAGAGGGTTCCAGGACAGCCAGGATGACACAGAGAAACCCTGTCTCCAAAAACAAAACAAAAATCATAGTGTTATAAAACATCATAACACATGTAACTTGTTTTGTAAATGAATTATGTATTTATGTCTTTTTAATTTTTTTTAAAGACATGGTTTCAGTGTTGCCTAGGCTGGCCTCAAACTGTAAATGAGAGGACTTTTAGTCTCTCCGGTGCTGGGATTATAGGTCTGAACTACAGTGCCTACCTCTATCTTATGTTTTTTGTTTTGTTTGTTTTTTGTTTTTAGTGTTGTTGTTGTTGTTGTTTTTTTTTTTTGAGACAGGGTTTCTCTCTATTGCCCTGGCTATCCTGGAACTCACTCTGTAGAACAGACTGGCCTCAAACTCACTGAAAACTGCCTGCCTCTGCCTCCTAAATGCTGGGATTAAAGGCATGGTGGCTTGGCAGAGCTATGAGTATCTTAGCCATTGTGATTGCGAAGTAAATTGTATCTCAGTTACTTGATATTCTTCATAAGACAGTAAGCATCATTTTTGTTACTTGAAAAAAAAGTTAAAATAAATATATCTACAACTTTCTTTGTGATTGCATTTTTATATGATTTACCTTTTTCTTAAAAATTGCATATGATAATTTTCTTGTTAAATTTTCCTAAAGAAATTTTAGGGACCTGCTGCAGGATTCTGGAGAATAGGATGAATCCTGCTAGAAACTGCTGTGTTTTTTCCACTTTTCATATCAGTGCTGGGGATTGAATCCAGGGTCTCAGCCTTAACCCTGCTAAATACACACTCTCCCCATTGAGTCTCACCCTCAGCCCCAGGATGTGTCTTTTGATTTTAGAGATGTCAGCATCTTAGAGATTGAGACTAGTAACTATGTATGATCTATACTGATTTATTTTAACTACTGTATAAGATTTGACAGTGAATCCCAGCTATAGAGAAATGCTGTCTCAAAACAAAAAAAAAATTTGGTAGAATTTTGATAACCCACTTCTTTTTTCTTTTCTTCCCTCCCTCCCTCCCTCCCTCCCTCCCTCCCTCCCTCCCTCCCTTTCTCTTTCTTTCTTTCTTTCTTTCTTTCTTTCTTTCTTTCTTTCTTTCTTTCTTTCTTTTTCTTTCTTTTTCAAGACAGGGTTTTCCTGTGTAGCTTTGGAGCCTGTCCTGGAACTAGCTCTTGTAGACCAGGCTGGCTTTGAACTCACAGAGATCTGCCTGTCTCTGCCTCCTGAGTGCTGTAATTAAAGGCATGCATCCACTGCCTAGCTGATAACCTGTTTCTAATACCAGGCTTAGTATTGGCTTAAGACCCCTTATGCCAGCAGTTTCCATCGCATTGTTTCAATGGTTCTACAGATTTCTGTGGAGAATGGGATAGGCAATACCTGTCACATAGGTGTGGGGTCCTTTTTTGGGCATCTGTGGTACTGTGGGACTGATTAAATGTAAATGAATTAAAAACTTTTTTGTCGTTATTTATATTACTTCATCAGCTTTTACCTGAAAAGCACAGTGACAGAGAATGTCTGTTCTAAATACTGCATTCTAGGACAGCTTGGCTTCTGATTGAGAGAGAGGCACTGTCTCAAAAAGAAAAAACAGGGCTGGAGAGATGGCTCAGTGGTTAAGAGTATTGCCTGCTCTTCCAAAGGTCCTGAGTTCAATTCCCGGCAACCACATGGTGGCTCACAACCATCTGTAATGAGGTCTGGTGCCCTCTTCTGGCCTGCAGACATACACACAGACAGAATATTGTATACATAACAAATAAATAAATAAATATTTTTTAAAAAAACAACCGATATATACGCTTATGTGTATGTATTTTTGTTTTAAAAAACAGCTTTAACAAAAGCATCTTTTTGCTTCGTTTTACATATGTGTGCTTTTTAAATTCCATTTATTTTTCATGTGTATGTGAGTGTGGGCACATAAGAGCCATGGAATGCTATAAAATAGGTCAGAGGACAACTTTAGGGAGTTGGCTTTCACCTTCTACCTTGTTGAGGCAAAATCTCTCTTGCTGATTGTTACTGTCAGCTTCCTCCAGGCTATCTGGCCCACAAGCTTCCTGCTGGCTTGCCTGTCTCAGCCTCCCCTCTGGCCATCCAGTGCTGGGATTACAGATGTGCATCTGGCCTTTTCATGGGTTCCAGGGATTGAACTTGGTTCGTAAGGTTTGTGCAAGTACTGTTTACTTGCTAAGCCATTTTTCTGGGCTCATAATTATTTAGCACTATTTTATGTGCATTGGTGTGAAGATGAAAGATGATAGTTTCCTGGAACTGGAGTTACAGACAGTTGAAAGCTGGCATGCAGGTGCTGGGAGTTGAACCTTGGTCCTCTGGAAGAACAGGCAGTGCTCTTAACTGCTGAGCCATCTCTCCAGCGCTCTCTCTCACTCTCTCTGTCTTTCTTTTTTTCCTCTCTGTCTCTCTCTCCCTGTCTCTTTCTCTCTCTGGCTCTTTTAGGTTTTTCGAGACAGGGTTTCTCTGTAGCTTTGGAGCCTGTCCTGGCACTTGCTCTGTAGACCAGACTAGTCTTGAATTCACAGAGATCCACTTGCCTCTGCCTGCAGAGTGCTGGGATTAAGGGCATACACTGCCACCACCCAGCTTTTTCTTTCTTTTTTGAAACAGGCTTTTATGTAACCTAGGTTAAAGCCTTGTATAGCCTAGGCTGGCCTTGAACTCTGATATATAGTAGCAGGTAAACTGTTTTGATTATGTTGCCTTAACTTGTTGAGAGCTCCTTAGATTATAGACATGGGCATCTGTACTGGCTTTATGCTATACTGGAGAACAAACCCAGGGCTTTGTGTGTACTAGGCAAATACTCTATCAGCAGAGCTTTATCCCTGCCTGTCTGGGTTCTTTTGTTTCTTTTCTCAGTAACTTATTTATGTCTTCATAGTTAGAGTGATTTCCTATAGTTTGCATATTGAGATTTTCTTTATAGTCAATCTCTAACACTGTTAACAGCATCTTTTACTTGGTGTATTTAGATAATTTATATTAAATATAGTTATATAACTTGCTTAAAGCCCGCTATTTTTGATAGACTTGATGCATACCTCTAGTCCCAGGGCTCAGGACTCGTGTGAGGTGTATAGACATATGCCATCACACTCAGCTCTCTACTGTTGGCCTGTTATTATACATCTTTAATATTTTTTAATTGTTGCCCTAATTTTACAGTGTAAATCTTTTATTACTGGCCTCTAGGGGATAGGGCCATAATTATATGTCTGGCAAGTTCTCTACCACTGAGCTATACTTTAGCTTCATGAATCTTTAATTACAGTCTACCCTTAAGTAAGATATTCCTTCACTATAATGTAAGAACTTTATACAGTATTCTTTCAATTTTTGCCTCCTATTCTTTATGATAGTATTGTCAGGCATTCTTTTTTCCTTTGTGCTATAAACCCATGCTACATTTCTGCAGTTTTTGCTTCTGGCTTCATTTATAGCCTAAAAAAGTTTAAAATAGTCTCCCTCCCCTTACTTACTTCAGACTATTGTTCTACAGCTTTTATATATTTACCGTTTTATTTTCTCTATTCTGACTCATGATTTTCTACATTTGTTCCTCCTATTGTTGAGTTTAGAGCCTTTTAATCTATTAATCACAGTTATTTTAGTCTCACTTTTTGCAGGCCTAGGATTGAACCCAGGGTCTGATGCAAGCACCCAGCCACTGAGCTATATTCCCAAACTCACTGTAGTCATTGTATGTGTTGCTTTTTGTGTGCATGCGTGTGTGTGTGTGTGTGTGTGTGTGTGTGTGTGTGTGTGTGTAAGTTAGTGGTCACCTTGTGGGGTTTTTTGAGAGTGTGTGTTAAATACTGGCTGACCTGGTACTCACAGAGGTCCTCCTGTTTCTGCCTCCTCAGTGCTGGCATGTGCTACTAACCACTATGCTTAACCACCTTGTGTTTTTGAGAAAGTACCTCATGATTATATAGGAAGCACTGAGCTGTCTCCTCAGTCAGTACCCACCACTCCTTCAATTTCAATTTTTGTTTCTCTCTCTCTCTCTCTCTCTCTCTCTCTCTCTCTCTCTCTCTCTCTTTCTCTCTATTTATTTTTGGTTCTTCGAGACAGGGTTTCTCTGTGTAGCTTTGGAGCCTGTCTTGGAACTTACTCTGTAAGCCACGCTGGTCTCAAACTCATAGAAGTATGCCTACTCCTGCCTCCTGCGTGCTGGGATTAAAACTGTGCATTACCACTACCGCCTGAAATAAATTTTCTATTTATTTATTTATTAATTTTGGTTTTTGGAGACAGGTTTTTTTTCCTTGTGACTTTGGAACCCGTCCTGGAACTAGCTCTTGTAGACCAGACTGGCCTCTAACTCACAGAGATCCTCCTGTCTCTGCCTCCCAAGTGCTGAGTTTAAAGGTGTGAGCCACCACTGCTCAACTTCTTTTTTTTTTTTTTTTTTGAAATGAAGTATTGCTGTGTTATACAGACTGGTCTTGAACTTCTGGGCTTAAGTGATTCTCCTGTCTCAGGCCTCTAGTAAGTAGCCAGGACCACACGCAGCTGGTTGCATCTGCCCATGCCCTCTCCCCATCATAGCCATTTTAAACAGTCTATTTGATGTTTCTCATCATGTTTGTTATCTTGCCTCTTGATAATGGGTTATTTTTCTTGCTGTTTTTTTCTTTCCTTATTTATAATTTGTTAGTCATTGCCATAGTTTGTAGAACAGGAGAAATTTATTCTGAAAAATAGGTATGACTCTTTTGCAAGGTTGTTGGTAGAAGAGTTCGAACCAATTATAGAATTGTGTTGGGTTTTGTTGTTGCTATGGTGCCTTGGGTAACCTTACCTTCACATTCCTCTGGTGTTTCTTTGTGCTCGGGGTTGGTTTGCTTTCCTACAGGGAAGACTTTTTCTCAAAGTGTATTTTCTATTCTCAGTTTTATCCCTTCTCCGTGTACGGTTTGCTATACTCTGGGTATTGTACTGCTGTTGCTTTTTTCTGGGTGCAAACTCTTAGAGGGAATGGGAAGCAGGGAGGTTTTCTCTTTGTCCTGGTACAGCCTCAGTTTCCTTGTGTCTGGGTGGGATTGATCTTTCTGAGTTATTTTGCCTGACACAGAGGTTATACTTCTCAGTGGTTTTTACCAGAATTTCCTGTTCCCTTCTCAAACACAAAAATTTTCTTTCTTCTTTTTTTTTTTTGCTGTTACCTTTTCCTCTTGGTTTTTGAGACTGTGTACAAATTGTCTTCTAATCTTTCTCAAGAATCTGACCTAATTTTATCACCTTCTCTTCATTTTCAAATTTTTTTATTACATTTATATATATTTGTGTGTGTGCATGGATGCATGTGTGTAAAGGTCAAAGACAACTTGTGGTAGGTGGTTCTCTCTACCATGTGGTTGTGGGGGTCCAATTCAGGTCATCAGGCTTGGTGACAAGTGTCTTTAACCACTGAGCAATCTCTCTGACCCAGGCCTTTATATTTTATTGAGCAGTTTTATATTGTTTAGTGTAATATTCACAGAAGGTCAGTGAGGCTTTTGGGAAGAACAGCTGAAGGTCAGAGAATGTTGAGGTACAGCTAGCTGGTGAATTCTGGTTTTTGACTGTGGAGTTTCTGGTCGCAATTCTTTCTTATTTCCATGCTGCCTTATCATTCTGTTGTTTTGTTCTGAGGACATGATCCATGCCCTTATTGACTCTGCTCACTGCTGTGTCTTTACATGTAATCCCAGCGGATGAGGTGCTTGGCTGGTTTCTAGAGGAATGTGAAGTGGGAGTTAGATTTAGAGGAAAGGTAAGGAATGGCCTTGGGGTTTTGTAGCCAAGCAAGGCAGGAATTTAGCCATGTGTCCTCAGGGAGTTTGCTGTAGTTATTTCACAGTTTTGCTTTTGTGTTAAAATAAGATAGGGGTTTTAATTACCTTAGCTAAGGACAGGCTCATAGTGATAATTGCATTTGGTTATTGAGTGAAGAAAAGAGCTTTCTTCTTAGCTGAAGGAGAGGAGTCCTTCCTAAACTAATTCAGCAATTCTAGGCAAGAGGTGTTCTGGGGCTGTGACTGATTGTAGCACATTCTTCCAGAGCAAGCCAATGGGGAGTTTGTCTAGTGTGTAGACCCATTGAATAAAGCCACATCAGACACACTAGTGCCAAGCTGTACAGGTACACAAGGGATACCTGGCAACCCTCACTCTCTCTAAGTTCTGATGGACTAGAGGACGCTGGAGTAGCCTCTAGGGCCAGGCTTTTCTGCTTGTCTGTATGTTGAGTATTTAGACCCCGAAGGTTTCTTTGTACCTCACTCTTACATGAGCATGGACTCCTGGCTGTTTGCTGGATTTGTTCCCATGGAAACCTGGACTCACTTGACATTCATGTGAAACAAATATGCTTCCACACGCTTGCATAGGGGACCTGCATAGAGCTTAGTTCCAAGAATGAAAAGTGTTCTCAAAGTCTGGGCTTATTAAAGTAGGGGTAGCCTGGCTCTACTCTTCTCATGCCCCAGACAAGTTTTTTAACTCGAGCCTAGGTCCGGACTCTTGGAACGTTGGGACAAGTCAAACAAGAGTTTTGAGTGGGGTCTGTAATGAATTTTCCCTGTTTCCAAGGATTCTCACACTCCAATGACCTTGGGTTCCTTTGTTTTAGCCCTGTGAAGCCAGGCTCTGGTATACATTTTGTTTTATTTTTGTTCTGCCCTTCAGCCCCATGCTTTTTCTTCCTTTAGGTGAGGGTTACTAAATAGTAACCTTTGATTTCCCCCGCTTCAACCTCCCAAGTACTGGAATTACAGGTGTGTGCCACTGCTACTCTGCCAAGCTTTATGTCTTTGTTGAGGAGAGGTGAGGATTTTAGAAAGCTGAAGTATTGATTCTGTTCTATTTTTTTTAACTTTTATTCTTCTCTTATGTATTACATTGACTATCGTTTCCCCTCTCTCTACTCCACCCAGTGCCTTTCCCCCAGATCAACTCCTCCTGTTTCCCTTTTAAAAAAAAAAAAGCAACCGTACCAGGGATATTCACGAAACATGGCTTAACAAGGTACCATAAAACTGGGCACAAATCCTTTTATCACAGCTAAACATGGCAACCAAGTAGGAAGAAAACGGTCCCAAGAGCAGGCAAAAGAGTCAGAGACACCCCCCACTCCTATTGTTGAGAGTCCCACAAGTCACTAAGCCACACAACCATAATGTGCAGGGGACCTAGCTCAGACCCATACAGGGTCTGTGTTTGTCACTTCAGTCTGTAACCCCTATGGCCTGTGTTCTCCTGTTGTCCTCGAACTCTCTGGCTCCTACAGTCCCTCCTTCCGTTTTTCAGGGTTCCCCTGGCTCTGTCTAGTGTTTGCCTGTGGGTCCACATCTGCTCCCATTGGCTGCTGGACGATGCCTTTTTGACAGTTGGGCTATGCGCCTGTCTATGAGTATCATCTATTCTTACCTTTAGAAGTTATCCTGTGACCTTTAAGGAATGGTTCCTTGATGGCAATTTTATGGCCCACTACATTCCTTTTCCCAAAGGTGAGGTAGGATTATTGTTTCTGACCTGTGATTAGCACAGGAATTAAGGAAGAGAGGCCAGCTTGCATAGAGTCAGGAGATTGCCTGTCTTCTTTTGACATGGCCTTCTTAAGTAAGACAGTAGAATCTACTCTCTTGGGTTGGTCCAAAGGGAATGAATGTGTACACACATGCCATCTTATCGTGATGTTTTCCAATGCTGGGTCTGTAACTAAGGAGGCTGTGACTTTGGGTAGGTGACAAGACTAGAAATTGTTTTGGGAGAATCACTTTGTAGCATAGATTGTGTTAAGGAACACGCTGAAGAGGAAAGAGAATAAGCCAGTGGCAAGTTAGCTCCAAGTTAGGGTGCCCCTGGGTGTCCCTTTCCCCTTCTCTCTTATAATCTTGTAATCTCTTAGATTCTTTTTAAAAAAAAAGATTTATTTATTTTTAATGTACATTGGGGTTTTGCCTACATGTTTTCTGTGTGAGGATGTCAGATCCTCTGGAACTGGAGTTACAGACAGTTGTGTACTGACATGTGGGTGTTGGGAATTGAACTTGGTGCTCTTTAAGTGCTAAGCCATCATCTCTCCAGTTCCATAAATAGGCATTTCTACAGGCATTCAACCAGATGTGGAAAGATCTGCAGTTACATGAAAGGGTTAAGAAGATGCTAAGAGGGCTGGAGAGATGGCTCAGTGGTTAAGAGTGTTGCCTGCTCTTCCAAAGGTCCTGAGTTCAATTCCCAGCAACCACATGGTGGCTCACAACCATCTGAAATGAGATCTGGTGCCCTCTTCTGGCCTTCAGGCATACAGGCAGAAAGAATATTGTATACATAATAAGTAAATAAATATTAAAAAAAAAAAGAAGATGCTAAGAGAGAGTATATCATTAATATAGCTTTGTGTGGTGGTAAACAAATGTAATCCCAGCATTCAGAAGATTGAGGCAGGAAGACTCTAAATTCCACATGGTGGGGTGGTGCACACCTTTAATCCCAGCTCCGGAGTGGCAGAGGCAAGCAGATAGCTGAGTTCAAGGCCAGCCTGATCTACAGAGTAAGTTCCAGGACTGCCAGGACTACACAGAGAAACCCTGTCTCAAAAACCAAAACAAACAAACAAATAGAAAGAACTGTAACTCTAGTTCCAGAGGATCTGATCCGGAGTCCTCACACAGATATACAAAGGCAAAACTTCAATGTACATTACACCTTTAATCCCAGCACTTGGGAGGCAGAGGCAGGCAGATCTCTGTGAGTTTGAAGCCAGCCTGGTCTATAAGAGCTAGTTCCAGGAAAGAAATTCTGCCTTGAATAAATAAATAAACAAATAAATCACCTCCAGTTGCTTGTATCTTAAGTGAAACTGAGACAAGCCTGTTGTGTTCTGTGTGTTGCATGTTCTAGCTAAGCAGGTGGTGGGCAGGGAAAATGTCTGCCTGGCAAGTGTTGACTAAGCCAGAGTCACTAGCTCCTGCTCTAGACATGACACCCTTGTTTTCTTTGCCAGGTCACAGTAAACACAGGTGTACAGGAACCATTTACCATGGAAGCCAGGGAACTTGGGAGTCCCATACCCACCTACCATCTTCTCCCCAAGGCCAACCAGCACACTGTAAAAGAAGATGCCAGCTCACCATCTCAAGGGTCTCCAGAGACTATGCAGCTGAAGAAGGAGATCTCCTTGCTGAATGGGGTCAGCCTGGTGGTGGGCAACATGATTGGCTCAGGGATCTTCGTCTCACCCAAGGGTGTCCTAAAATATACTGCTTCCTATGGGTTGTCACTAATTGTGTGGGCCATTGGTGGGCTCTTTTCTGTTGTGGGTGCCCTTTGTTACGCAGAACTGGGAACCACTATCACCAAGTCAGGGGCCAGTTATGCTTACATTCTAGAGGCCTTTGGGGGCTTCATTGCCTTTATCCGTCTGTGGGTCTCACTGCTAATTGTTGAGCCCACCAGTCAGGCCATCATCGCCATCACCTTCGCCAACTATATCATCAAGCCCTCCTTCCCCACCTGTGATCCTCCATATGCGGCCTGCCGTCTTCTTGCTGCTGCCTGCATATGTAAGTATGGGGGTGAGGCAGAGGCATACGTGGAGGTGTGGGTGCTGTATTACTTGTATGATTACTGAAACCTGAATGTCATATTTTGCTCTTTGGGGAGGAGGGAAGGTGTGAGGTCTCATACCTTTTGAAAAAATAACCTCTTCACTTATTTTGTTCTGAGAGCTAAGTAAACAAAGGATGGGAGAAGTTTGAATCTGTTCATGGTGTTTGGGGCCTTGGGTTTCTCTTGTTCTTAGCTGTCCCGTATTTCTGTTCCTTGCTCTATGTGACAGGTTGATACATGTCTTGTGTTTTTTTGAGAGGGTCAGGTGTTTTGAAAGGTGTCAACATCACTGTTTGTAACTTATCTTAGGGAACAAGTCAGAGCTAAGGCCTTGTTGTGCTCTCAGCTTTGCTTAGAAACTAGTTTAAAGGCATCAATGAGGAAATAGACTTTTCTAGATGATGGGGTCCCAAGTCCCACAGGACACCCTCTTCCCTGCCACTGCTGCTCTTGATGGCCTGTTCTAAGCAGCAGGCACCATACCAAATGGCCTTTTCCCATTGGTGTTTCAGATTTCTTTACACTGACTTTGTAAACAACCTATGCCTGCTGCCACTGCACAGAGTGTCAGAGATTCCAGGAGTCCCTATTTATTTTCTTTTCTTTTAGGGGTAGAGAAAAGGATATTCAGTGTGAAATCACGGAAACGAGAGGCGATTGCTATGGATTTACCCAGAGCTAGTGCTTTGGCTAGCATAGGTTCTTGTGTTTCTTAACGCTGTGCTGCCAGAAGTACTTAATCATATTCTGTTCTTTATCTCTGCTTGCAAAAACTTTGGCTGTGTATATAACTTATTGACAATTTTTTTTTGTTATTGATGTTTTGTTTTTCGAGACAGGGCTTGCTTTATTTATTTATTTATTTATTTATTTATTTATTTATTTATTTATTTATTATTTGTACAATATTCTGTCTGCGTGTTTGCCTGAAGGCCAGAAGAGGGCACCAGACCTTATTACAGATGCTTGTGAGCCACCATGTGGTTGCTGGGAATTGAACTCAGGACCTTTGGAAGAGTAGGCAATGCTCTTAATCACTGAGCCATCTCTCCAGCCCCCTCCCTAAAATTTTTGACACATAGAAAGAGGATTATTTTTCACTTGCTAGCCTCCCACCCTCTGTTATGATTCTTCCCACGATTTCTTGGGCTTGGAAAGCCCATCCCCATACCAAGAATTTATCGTTTGATTGCAGGAGTGGCATCACCTCTTTGAAATATAGACCACGTGGTGCTTTTTCACTCACAGTGTATTTTTACCCAGATTTCTTAGGACTAGTATTATGAGCTCTCTTTCCTAGAAACTCAGACATTCCCAGAATTCAGATCTAAGGGAAGGAATCTGTTAGAAGGAAGGCCAAGTCCGAAAACCATGTTGAATTCTAACCAATGAGGCTTAGGTCATAGACTCAGACTTTAAACAGAGCTTGGATGTGGTAGAAGCGGGACTGTTTGGCATGACACTGAGAGCACATGGTCTCAGGGGACATAGGGTATGAAGTGAAAACCATAGCTCTGCACTGGATCCTGCATGAGGCCTTCGATAGGTTGGGGAATGAAGTTTGGAAAGGAAGACATAGAAAGGTCTACCTTGTTGGTTGAAAATTGAGACATTAGAGGAGTCCACCTTGTTGGGAGATTGAACAAAGGCCAGAGCGATGGCTCAGCCATTGAGAACACTTAGTGCTTACTGTTTGTTCTTCCAGAGGACTTGAGTTCAGTTCCAAGTCCCTCCATCCGGTAGCTCAGTAACTCCAACTCCAGGGGTAACCAGTGCCTTTGGCCTCAATGGTTACCCACACTCAAGTGCACATAACCCACATGTAGGCATACACATTTGCATAATTAAATAATAAAAAGAAGTATTTTAAAGTTTTATTTAAAAATTTTCAGATAAGGTCTCATTGTGTAACTCTGAGAACCCTAGAACTCACTATGCAAACCACATGGACCTTGAACTCAAAGAAATCTGCTTGTCTCTGCCTCCCAAGTGTAGGTATTAAAAGCATGTGCCACTATACCTAGCTTTAGGTGTCTTTTTCTTTTTCTTTTTTTTTGTTTCTTTGATACAGGGTTTCTCTATGTAACAGCCCTAGCTGTACTGGAACTAGCAGTTTTCTGTTTCCTCTTACTTTTATTTTTCGTTTTTTTTTTTTTTTTTTTTTTTTAATGAGTGCTCTGCACGTATGCCTGCATGCCAGAAGAGGGCATCAGATCACATTACTTATTATAGGTGGTTGTAAACTACCATATGGTTGCTGGGAATTGAACTCAGGGCCTCTGGAAGAGCAGCCAGTTCTCTTAACCACGGAGCCACGGAGCCATCTCTCCAGCCTCCTCCGCTCACTCTATATTCAGACTTTGTTGCCTTTCTCATTTGTAGTGCCCTTTTTTTTTTTTTTTTGAGATAGGGTCTTGCTTTGTAGCCCTGACTGGCCTAGAATTCACTATGTAGACCAGGCTAGCCTGAACATCATAGAAATCTGCCTGCCTCTGCCTTTTAGTGCTGGTATTAAAGGTGTATACTTCTTTCTTGGCTACGTATTAATTTTTTTTAAAGATTGTTTTGCCTTTGTGTGTAAGTGTGCCACATGTATGCGGAGCCCACAGAAACCAGAAGAGGGTGTTGGATCTCCTGGAGCCAGTGGTACAGGCAGTTTTAAGTTGGTCACCATACATGTTGAGAACCAAATTCAGGCTCTGTGGAAGGGCAGCAAGCCCTGCGGTGCCATCTCTCCAGCCCTCACATTTGTATTGTTTTGTTGACCTCTGAAGGTGTGGCCCCTGAAATTGTTGCAGCCTCATCCACTGCTTTTCCATCTACACCCCACTGCATTCTCATGCTACAGTTTGGTGGTGGTGGTGAGATTTCCGGTTGTCTTACTTGTTACCCTAAAGCAGTGCTTCTCAGTGGGAGGTTAGTTTGGCTCAAAGATGTCGTTTGGCAGTATCTGGAGACATCTTTGGGATACAATTATTGGGAAGCAGTGCTTCCGTTATCTATTGGTAGAGGCAAGGAGTGGTGATGAACATGCTGCCAAACAGGATATAGTCTTACTGGCCCAAAATGTCAGTAGTGCTGCAGAGAGGAAACTATCCTAAGGGCCTGTCAATGGAAATAGGGTCAAAAGAGAGAAGACTGGAGGGTTTGAGTTGTAGCACTAGAGTCTGAGTACCTGGCCTCCAGACTCAGCTGGACGGGGCTGGGTGATCTTGGAAACGTAAGGGGTGTGGGTCTGTGGTGAAATTTTGTTTACTAATTAGAAGCAGGCAAGTAGTCAAGGGACTTGGCTTCTGCTTGGTAGACTTGTGTTCTTTGGCAGGACTGAGAGTATGAGGCAAGCTCGGTGCCTGGGGCCAGCCTCTAAGGATCGACTCTGTCTTGGTATTCCTGTGCCTGATTCCCTGAGAGGGAGTGGGGGCATTCCCAAGGCACTTGACTCACTTCATCCCACTGGCCTGCAGTTTCTGGCAAACGTGCTGGCGCTCATTAACTACTTTTGTTGAGTAAGAAGCATATGTGCTGGGTGAATAAATGTAAAAGACTGCATCATCGTAAGAGGCTCCCTTGCTCCAGCTCGTTAGTCTTTTTCTCAGTCAGCTTTACTGACCAGGTGCTTTGTGCCTGCTCAGCTGGCTGTTGGAATGGGTCCTGCAGAACTTCCTGAGGCATGCCTTCACTCATCCTGCTAATACAGTCATGACTCTCCCTTCACTGCGGGCTGTGTTTACTTGTGTATAGAAAGGGCCACACCTGCAGGAAGACTGGAGAAGGATAGGGGGTGGGGAGGAGCAAGGCTGAGATTAGTTAGTGCCTGGCACTTGGGCTGAGGTTGTGAAGCATACTCAGTGAGTCCAGCTGGGCTTTTGTGCCTCCTATGGTGTCCAGTTTTCGGTCTCTCCCTTGTTCCCATTTCTTTGTCTCTGTCTCTGTCTTTTCTATCCATTTCTGTGCATCTCCTAGTGTTTCAGTCTTTTTCTCACAAGTTCAGGCCTTCTAATTTTATGTTCCTGCTTTCTTCCTTTGTGTGTGGTTTATATTCTACTGTTAGGGTTTCTATGGTCTTTGACTTGGTGTAGTTCTAGACTCTCAGAGTACCCTATTGCTATTAGATACACTCACTCTTTCGGTATTCTGGGAGGGATAATTTATAAGGCCGGCTTGGATCCATTGTTTGGCATCTCTGATAAGGAGAGAGAGTAAGTTCTAAGAAGGAGATGGACAAGTACCCCAAATGTGCTTATTGTATTAGTGCCTGTGGTTTACTGGTGACTGTTAACTATGTATGTTAGCTGATCCAGGCTTAGCCAAAGAGAGAATTTTGATCAGCAGTTGATCCCTGTGAAGATTTTTCAGTAGCATACATTCTTTGGGGTATCCCTCTCTCAACAGCCTAGTTAACTATTGTGTCCCCAATTACATATAATTACTTCATTATGTGTCCCACCTTAGATGTCTGACTGGTGAGCACATGTACTGTTTGGCAGCATTTTCCCCATTGAGACAGGGTTTCTCAGGATAGTCCTGGCTGTCCCTTGAACTCACTCTGTAGACCAGGCTGACCTCAGACTCAGAAATCTGCCTGCCTCTGCTTCCTGAGTGCTGGGATTAAAGGTGTGTGCCACCAAACCCAGCTATTTTTTAAAAATATTTATTTTTATTTTATGCTTGTGAGTGTTTGTTAGCACAGAAGAGGACATCAGTTCTCTTAAAACTAGAGTTACGGGTGGTTGTGAGTCACCAATTAGGTGCAGGAAATTGAACCCAGGTCCTCTGGAAGAGAAGCTAGTGCTCTTAACCACCAAGCCAACTCTTCAGCCCTATTTAGCAGCATATTAAGTGAAGCTCCTAGGACACCATGGAGGCTATTCTGTAACATATGGTCATTTTTATAGCTGGCCCTGGACACTCTTCTTTTGAGTGGAGAATTGCCCAAAGGAATCGGCTGTTACCTTGCCTCCAGCCAGGGTTCATCAGCTCCCTTCTTTGCTGGACAAGAGCTTTAGACACACTGTAAGCTTGTTGTCTGAGAGTTTGTGGTCTCTCAGAAAGAAGACTGAGATACCTTAGGGAGTCACTTCCTGGAATCAGGACTGTAGCATTTGATACTGAACTATTGTGAAGTGGGAATGAAGGCGAGAGGGATCTCTTGGGCTGGTCTGCCCAGTATATTTGGGAAAGATTTTCAGAGGGAGTAAGGGCTGAGCTAGACCTTGGAAGTAGATGTTAATGATGGCTGACAGGGCAAGAGGGAGAAACGTTTTGTGTGTGCATTTGGCATAAGTAAGGGAGAGTCCACCTAAAGGAATAAATAGGTGGGAGTATGTGCAAGAGGTTGAAAGAATGGACTGTAAGACTTTATTAAAAAGAAGCATTTAATTGGGAGCTTGCTTTCAGAGGAATAGTACATTATCATCATGGTAGGGGTATGGAGGTACTGCACTCATGGTGTTGGACCAGTAGTTGAGAGCTACATTCTAATCCACAGGCAGAGAAAGACTCTGGGCCTGGCTTGAGCTTTTGAAACCTCAAAACCCACCCCCAGCGACAGTCTCCCTCCAACAAGGCCACACGTCTCAATCCTAGTACTCCCTGGTGACTAAGCATTTAAATATATGAGCCTAGGAGTGATGCTTGCATTCAAACTACCACAAAACTGAGATGCAACTTAAGAATGACTCACAGAGCCGGGCGGTGGTGGCGCACGCCTTTAATCCCAGCACTCGGGAGGCAGAGGCAGGCGGATCTCTGTGAGTTTGAGACCAGCCTGGTCTACAGAGCTAGTTCCAGGACAGGCTCCAAAACCACAGAGAAACCCTGTCTCGAAAAACCAAAAAAAAAAAAAAAGATATATATTTAGATTTTTGCTCTGTTTTTGTAAGCTTGGACAGTACTTAGAAGTGTCACTATGTTCCTTCTTGTAGAAGCCCTCGGATAATTATTCTCATGTTCTTCCCTAGATCAGACCTGTCCTTTATGTTCAGGAAAAGAGTTCTCTCTGTGGGTTAAGCCTCAGCCAGGTAGCAGTTCACAGCCTCAGTAATCTACAGGGTTTAGATAGTATGGAGGTACGTTAGCATGGAGCTTAAAGGTAGCTGAGATGACATGGAACTAAGAAGCTCTGAGGAAGGCTCAACTCTCCAAGGGATTCACTGACAATTGGCAGGTTTGCATCAGAATGGGCTCAGGACGATCATTTGAACTTGGGAGTGTGCAAGCCTTTCTCAGCCTTAGTTTCCTCAGAGACAGTGCCAGATACCTCCTGCGGGGAGGTTGTTTCAGGTCCCAAAGAGGGGTAAATTGGGATGGCTGCCAGCAGAATTTAATTGAGAAAAAGAGTACACCTTTTGTTTTCTATAGTTGCACATAAACAGGAGACAAGGGGTTGGGATGTGGATTGAGATCAAGAGTTGAGGAGTCTAGCATTGATCTTGACTATAGGCACCAGTCACGTTAATGGCACACACCAAGTGTCTCTCTCTCTCTCTCTCTCTCTCTCACACACACACACACACACACACACAGAGAGAGAGAGAGAGAGAGAGAGAGAGAGAGAGAGAGAGAGAGAGAGAACACTAGAATGTATCTGTATGTATTATCTAAAGCAAAATAAAATATAATGGCAGGGCCACAAGCAAGAGCCTCTTGCTAGAGATAAGAAGAATGACTACTTTATCACATAGGAACTTTTCTTCAAACTCCTGAGAGAATGGAGACCCTATAAGTGCTTGACCTTGGGAAAAGGAATTCTGGGGAGCAGACCTTATCTATACTACAATTTTTTAGTCTTACTATATGGGTCTGTCCCCTCACAATGCTCCCAGAAGAGAAGGTCCTGATGTCTTACTCTTTTTTCATTATACTTTACCGTTCTGATTTCTCTATTAACTGAACTTTTTGCCCTTAATGACCTCAGGCTCTGGATCTGAACTGTAGGTATTTCATCCTTGGGATCAGATGTGCCTAGTAAATCTCTTAATTTTACTGTTTGATTGTAATTTGGAGGGTACATTGGAATTCTTGGTTCTAAGGTGGCGGAGATTTTTTTCCCCCAAAGAATTATTTTGTTTAGAGAGACTGCCATTGTACATATTTTTTTAATGTTTGTTTATTTATTTATTTATTATGTATACAATATTTTGTCTGTGTGTATGCCTGCAGGCCAGAAGAGGGCACTAGACCCCATGACAGATGGTTGTGAGCCACCATGTGGTTGCTGGGAATTGAACTCAGGACCTTTGGAAGAGCAGGCAATGCTCTTAACCTCTGAGTCATCTCTCCAGCCCCCCCCCCCCATTGTACACATTTTTAACCTTTACCAAAGCCCACACAAAATTTCCCAAAGTGAAAGACATTAATATTGAAAATCATTAAAAATGAATGTAAAAAGGTGCTGGAGAAATGTGGTCTGCAATGTCTAAATGCCGAAGCTTTGTCAAGCAGGAATGGTCACCATGCAGTCCACATCATACAAGTGGGGAACAGACATCTGTATTTGGGGATTTGTCAGAATTGATAGTGAGGTTGTCTCTGAAATTGTCAAGTATATAACAGTCACAGGTATAAGACATTAGATGATCATCAATATTCAAATTTACATTATTTGTTAATGTTTTTTTTTCTGGAATCTGGCTGGAAAAGAGTGGGTAGAGTGAGGCTAATGAAGTGAGGACAGCCATTCTTGGTGCTGGGAAACATTCCCAGCAGTGGTTCTGGCATTAGAACATATATGTGTTCATGCATGCCCTAGTACCTTTGGATATAGTGTAGGGCATTCATAGGTGCTGCTCCTCCTGTTTACCTGTTCTAGTTCTCACGGAACTGTTGTTCCCCTAACTTAGGCAGGGAGGGTAGAAAAATGCTTTCTGTAGAGAGGTTGGGGTTGTGTGCTCAGCTCAAGCCTACCAGTGACACTGTGATTTTCCTTCTAGGTCTGCTGACATTTGTGAACTGTGCCTATGTCAAGTGGGGCACACGAGTACAAGACACATTCACATATGCCAAGGTTGTGGCACTCATTGCCATCATTGTCATGGGCCTTGTTAAACTGTGCCAGGGTAAGAGGGGCTGAGGTGGGAAGAAGGGCAAATGTCTCCTGGAGCCTCTTTAGCTCCCTGAGGAGGATATGGGACTTAGCTAGCTTCATCTCTTAGCATATATTGAATATATTCTAGAGTATTGTCAGTGAAGTAAGAGGTGGTTATGAATCTCTTCCTGGGCTTTATCAGCCAGTCTGGTTTGGTCAACTGGACATACCAAATGCCAGGTTCTCCTCAGGGGCTTCTTTGGAAAAAGCATTGCAGGAAGCTAGCAAAGGTCCTAGGAGTTCTTGAAAGTTGGAGTATAATTGGGTTACTCATATAAGTCATTTAGGGGGATGGTTGTAGTCTGTAATTACCAAGTAGTGAGTGGGAAAACTTGACTTTACTGGAGGGGCCCATAGGGGAAGGGTTATTTTGTAGTATTTTACTGTTCATCTGTAATTGAATTAAGGAATCTTTCAAAGCCAGCTATTGACAAAATGTCAGAATGTTGTAAAATGGCATTGCCTTACCTATGTTGGCCTTTCTTTTTTCTTTTTTTCTTGAGACAGGGTTTCTTTACTTTTTTTGTTTGTTTGTTTGTTTTGCTTTTTAAGACAGGGCTTCTCTGTAGCTTTGGAACCTGTCTAGGAACTAGCTCTTGTAGACCAGACTGGCCTCGAACTCACAGAGATCCTCCTGCCTCTGCCTCCCGAGTGCTGGGATTAAAGGCATGCACCACCACTGCCCAGCTGAGACAGGGTTTTTTGTGTAACAGCCTTGGCTGTCCTGGAATTCCCTTTGTAGATCATGCTGGCTTCAAACTCAGAGATCGCCTACCTCTGCCTTCCAAGTGCTAGGATTAAAGGTGTGTGCTACTACCACCTGGCTCTTTTTAATTTTTTCTTAATTTTTTTCTATGGATGTAACCAGGACCTTTTGCATACTGTGTTAACACTCTACTACTCAGCAACGTACCGAGTCCTCTTATTTATTTATAAGACATTTTAAAAAAAGACATTATAAGATAATGTCCTGAAATATATTTTGGGTTGTCCTGTAATTTACCACATAGCCCAGTGGCCTTGAATGTTTGATTCTCTTGCTGTACCTTTTCCAAGTGGTGGGAAAAGATATGTGCTACCATTTCCAGCTATAACTTAGCTCTTGAGAGCTTTTCATTTTAGGGTCAGAACAGACTGAGGCTAATGGGCTTCCCAGAATATCCTGAAAGATGTTTTACCGAAGGATATCCTCCGTACTTAGCAGCCAATTCCCTTTTCTTTATCATTCCCAAACATAGCTGTATTTGCAGTCACCTGGGGAGCTGAGCCCGTCATCTCAGACTTATTGATTTGAAATTGAAAATTAAAGAAGTTTTTATGTGTGCATGGTCCTGAGGATCAGAGGCTCAGGTCTACATGTATACTAGACAAGTGATTCCTCCAGCCCAAAGACATGCTTTTATGAAGTGCCCAGGTAGCCCAGGAAACCTGCTGAGCAACTGCAGTCAGGCATCTAGATGCCTTTGAGATCTCAGGAATATCTAGAGTAAAATTGGGCTATTGAGTAGTTGTTTTTTTTTTTTAAGTATAAGCTACTGCTTTATTTTTTTTTAATATTTATTTACTTATTATGTATACAATATTCTGTCTGTATGCCTGAAGGCCAGAAGAGGGTGCCAGACCTCTTTACAGATGGTTGTGAGCCACCATGTGGTTGCTGGGAATTGAACTCAGGACCTTTGGAAGAGCAGGCAATGCTCTTAACCACTGAGCCATCTCTCCAGCCCTATTGAGTAGTTTTTCCTCCGAAATGTGTGCCTTCGAGAACCACTGCTGTGTGCAGTAACCGATACCCCTGGACGCTCTTACTGCACACCTACATCTTTTGCCACATTGAGATCTGGGTATAGGCTTTCTTTTTAATATTTTTTTCTTTTGTTTTTCTGTCCCCCCCAAGATAGGGTTTTTCTGTTTAACAGCCCTTGGCTCTCATGAAACTAGTTTTTAAGACAAGTCTGGCCTTGAATTTAGAGATCCACTGACCTCTGCCTACCAAGTGCTGGGATTAAATCCCTGTGCCACCACTGCCTGGCCTTTTTAATATTTTTTACTTTGTGTGTGTTTGTATTTATGCCGTGTGTGTGGGTCCTGTGGAGGCTAAAAGAGGGGTCAGATCTCCCTGGACCTGGAGTTATAAGTGGTCAGCCTTTCTGCTACGGTGATGACAAGCACCATAGAAGGCTTACTCTTGTAAAAACTCCATGCTGTCTAGATGTCTGTCCTGAGCAGCTACGCGGGCTTTCAAGTCGGCAGTCTTCAGAGGCCTCTAGGGAGGAGGACAGTTGCTTTGGCTTGGGTTGGAGTGCTGAAGGGTGGGGTTGGCCCAGTAAGAGATAAGAAGACCTCAGATTCCAAGCCTTATACAGCCACAGCACACCCACTGCAAATAGAGTGATGGAGTCTTCTCCAAGAGGCTGATAACCCGCAAGTCAAAATTGTACATTGATCTGAGCACCCGCAGGAAGGTTATTGTCAGTAGAAATTACTGCTTTGTGTAAAATGACTAGTGAAGTCAAAATAGGAAGAACTGAGGTCGGTTGCAGGAAATGGAAATTCATTATGGTCTTGGAAGAAGTGTTTCTCAGAGTGCAGCCAGGAATGCTTTTGTTTTCTTGATATCATATAGTTTTACTAAAGAAAACTTAACCTGAGGGAGTAGTTGGGGTGGTGAGGTGCAGAGTTTCTGATTGTTGTTGTTTTGGTATTAAATGATGTTTTTTTTTTTCTTCCCCTGTCCTGTTTGTTTTTGCCTTTTTCCCCTCTCATTTGTTTCATCTTTTTAATTCTCCCTCTGAATCCTTTATCTTCTCCATATTCTTCCCCTCTCTTCCTTTCACCTGGTCTCCCACCCACTTCTGCCCCACAGGACACACTGAGCACTTTGAGAATGCCTTTGAGGGTTCCTCGTGGGATATGGGAAACCTCTCTCTTGCCCTCTACTCTGCCCTCTTCTCTTACTCAGGTTGGGACACCCTTAATTTTGTAACAGAAGAGATCAAAAACCCAGAAAGGTAAAGGCGAGATCACATTCTCCATCTTGGCTGGAACTCCTGCTGATGATGGGCACAATTGCCCTCTTCTCGTACCTCCTCCCTCTGTCTCATCCCCTCTTCCTCTTCCTGCTCCCCTTCTCCAGTTAGGAGGCATTGGGGCCTAGGATGGGAGTGAGCGAATGTGGGAAAGCCCTTGGCTCTCACCCTCCTGCTCCATTGGAGAGCACTGAGGGTCCTTCCTATAGGAGGTGTTAGTGGGCAGCAGTAGACCCAGCTAAGGCTGAGGTGGCAGGACTTTGCCCGGTGGTAGTGAGACTGCAGCCTGAGCCTACCAGATCCCCAGCCTAGTTTCTAGTTCCCAGAGTATATTGCTCCTGCATTTATCCTGAGATCACAGGTGCAAGAATGTAATAAAGCCATATGTGATTCATTGAACCTAATCTGGTAGGAAAAACTAATCACGTGCCCCCTTTCAGGGAAAGTGCCCAGAAGCATGGGAAGCAGACCTGCCCCAGGGCATGTGGGGGAGAGGAGCCCATCTCAAAGACCTGGCAGCTGTGAACTGTCAAATGTTAGGAAATTGCAGTGGGTGCTGGATGAGTTTTCATTCTCAGGGGAGGTTGGTTCTAGGTAGTCCTGTTTCACTTGTCCTCACAGAAATTTGCCTTTGGCCATTGGGATTTCTATGCCAATTGTGACACTCATCTACATCCTGACAAACGTGGCCTATTATACAGTGCTGAAAATTCAGGATGTCCATGACAGTGACGCTGTGGCTGTGGTGAGTCTCTTGGGGGGGGGGGGGTCCTCACTTGCCCCTGTTCGCCATTTCCTGAGAATCACATGGTGCTTCACTCCTGGATGGTCCAGTCCTTTTCTACAGCAACTCCAGCTCTCCATTGTGAGGAATTGGTCTGCAGAGGGCAGAGGGTGGAAGGGTTAGCAGTGACTACCTCTGTTCAGAGATCATAGATAAACTGTCCTGTATTGATATTGGTATAGATAAATTGTCCCTTCTTTGCTCTGTCTCCAGACATTTGCTGACCAGACATTTGGCATGTTTAGCTGGACCATCCCCATTGCTGTTGCCCTGTCCTGCTTTGGGGGCCTAAATGCATCCATCTTTGCTTCATCAAGGTACTTTGACTTTTCTGATAATAGACTATTCTTAGCACCTGGGTGGCAGCTCACAACCATGTGTAACTCCAGTTACAGGGGCACCTGTTCAAGAGTAGTACTCTTAACTGGGTGCTATCACTCCAACTCCCATGATGGCTTTTAAAAGAAGGGCTGTGCAGTCCCAACTGAAACAGGAGGCTCTCAAGTTGAATCCAACCAGACCTACATAGGAGACCTTATCTTTTTAAAAAGGCCATTGTGGTAGCTGTAAATTTGTACTATAGTAAAATAGGTGTACCCCTGGTGGGATGGATTAGAATGTCATCAGGAGGTGGAAACACATCTGTAAGATGTTGGTGAGGATTCTAGTTCAGCAGTGGGAATGTTGGTGGATACGGAGTTTCATTGCTGAAGGCCTGGAGTGGTTAATGGATAATGGTGGATGAGCATTCCTGGATAGTGGTGAGGTGCTAATAGTTGAAGACATTTATGGGTAATACGAGTAATGGGCTGGGTGTATATGAAGCCTGAGAGCCCGTCCCCTGCTTTTTTTTCTGGGGCTCTGAGACTGCTGCTGCTGATACATTTCATATATCTTACAGGTTGTTTTTCGTGGGCTCACGTGAGGGCCACCTCCCGAACCTTCTGTCCATGATCCATATTGAGCGCTTTACACCTGTGCCAGCTTTATTGTTCAATGTAAGCTCAGCTGGGAGAATGTGGGCTTGGACAGGTTTATGCAGGATTCCTAACTTACACTATAGGCTTTGTTTCAAGATTTGAAGCACAGTTCATTATCTTTTCTGTAGTGTTTGGGATGGAACCCAGAGCCCCATATATGAGTCAGGCATTCTACCACTGTCCTATATGCTGAACCCACCATTTGTTCATTTTCCCCTGCCCCAGACAAGGCCTTCTTAAATAGGCTAAGCTCCTCTTGAGCTTCAGATCAAGTGGCTCTCAACCTGTGGGTCAGGACCCCTTTGGGGGATTGAATGACCTTTTCACAGAATTTTAAGACCACCTGCATATTAGATATTTACATTATGATTCATAACAGTAGCAAAATTACAATTATGAAATAGCAATAAAAATAATATTATGGTTGAGGGTCACCACAACCTGAAGAACTGTATTAAAGGGTCACAGCATTAGTAAGGTAGAGAACCATTGCTTTAGACCTTCTTGCCTCAGCCTCCCTTGTAGTACTTCAGAAGGTGCCTGTCCTGGAACTTGTGCTGTAGACCAGGCTGACTTCAAACTCACAGAGATCCACCTGTCTCTGCCTCCTGAGTGCTGGGATTAAAACGTAGGCTACCACTGCCCACCCTGCCAAGTAGTTTGGACCCTGGCCTCAAGAACTCTAGGTTAACAATGTAATTTCTACTTTGGTTGGAGTGTTGAGGGCCTCCCTGTCCGCCATCAGAAAGGAAGAAGCTACCTTGTTAACCAAAGTGCTTGCAATGGTGGGGGTGGGGTGCTGAGTATAGGTAGAGGTGGAGATGTTGCCTTGAAAGTTAATGTGGATAATGGATCTATCCAATGCCAAGTGAGGGTCACTGAATACCAGAGCTAGTCTGGTAAAGCTATTTCAGATCTGACAGACTGCTGATGGTGGAGTCTCCTGGTATGGCTGGAAGTAATCCTCACGTCTCTCCCCACCACCCACCCACAGTGCACCATGGCACTCATCTACCTCGTCGTGAAGGATGTTTTCCTGCTCATCAACTACTTCAGCTTCAGCTACTGGTTTTTTGTGGGCTTGTCTGTTGTTGGACAGCTCTACCTTCGCTGGAAAGAGCCCGACTGGCCTCGACCTCTCAAGGTCAGCACCTCCCTGTTTAAAAAGGGGGAAAAAAAAGATAAGGCCTCCTGTTGTCCAGATTAGCTTTGGAATTATGTAGCCAAGAAGGGCTCAACAGGCAAAGCTTATGCATACTAGTAGGAATGGGTTCTCTTCTTTAACTGAATTTATTATTTATTTTTATCTATTTAATGTATGTTGGGGTTTTGCCTGCTTGTATGTCTATATGAGGGTGTCAGATCCCTTGAAACTGGAGTTAAAGGGAACTATAAGCTGTCACGTGGGAGCTGGGAATTGAATCCAGATACTTTGGAAGAGCAGCCAGTGCTTTTTTTAGCTGCTGAGCCATCTCTCCAGACCCATTTTTAGGCTGAATTTTCTTTTCTAAAGATTTATTTATTTAGGGTCCCATTCTTAAAGTATCTTTTGGTCAGGCTGCGTTCTTTCATCCCACCCTACTAAATCTCACTTTCCTCTATTTCAGCTGAGCCTCTTTTTTCCCATCGTGTTTTGCGTATGCTCCTTGTTTTTGGTGGCCGTACCCCTCTTCAGTGACACCATCAATTCCCTCATTGGCATTGGGATTGCCCTCTCTGGGGTCCCTGTCTACTTCCTGGGTGTTTACCTGCCAGAGTCCCGGAGGCCACTCTTTGTTAGAAATGTTTTGGGTGAGTTGCTTTGACTCATACTGGCTGTATGCTTATGCTCAGGTCCATGCCGAGGCTACCAGCTCTTCCACCTTACCTAATGGAAGGGGGTAAAACCTGGCTGCCCATTTTTGTGTCTATTCTAGGGATAAAGCACTATCTGGTTTTTGGTGTTTGGTTTGTTATGTTTGAGACAGGATTTTTGTGTAACCCTGGTCTTGAACTCACAATGTAGCTGAGGATGACTCTGAACTCATCATCCTGCCTTTACCTTTATGGGTGTGTACCACCACACCTGGGTTTGGAATAGAGAGGTTTGGTTGTAAATGACAAAGTCAGGCTTGGTATGTGGAAGGGATGGGTGGGAAGGAGTCACAGATAAGCTTTCAGCTTTCTGGTATTCAGATTGGAACTGTAACAAAGTCTGTTTGCTAAATCCTGTGCTTCTTATTTTCACTTAGCTACTGTCACCAGAATAACCCAGAAGCTTTGCTTCTGTGTCTTGACTGAGCTGGATGTAGCTGAAGAGAAAAATGTTGAGAGGAAAACTGAGTAGAAGCCAGAGATGACATTCCCTGAAGCCCAGAGACTGTGACCACAGCCACCAAAGACCAGTAACCTAAGCCTTCTGAATTAAATGAACCTCTTGGCCCACATTCTGTAAGGGGGCTCAGGGCCAATGCTCTCTCTTTGGTAAGCTACGGAAAGATACTGATCAGACTAGCCTGAAGATGGGGACTTCAGTGGGAGGGGATGTTGGGGTAGGAGATTGATTTTGTTTCGCTTCTTCTGGTGGATAGGTACAGCCTGTTGGTGCATTGTAATGGGCAAAGAGGGAATGTTAGGTTGACAGATATGGCTTATGGTTCACAGCTATTTCTGGTTTAAGCCAGGAGTCTTCATAGTGGGGCTCCTTCATGGGAAGTTTTCCTCTGACCAAGTCCAGCTACTTGATTTTAGAGGCCTGAAATGCTGCCATTTCTTCCTGTGGCCTAAAATTCTTCCTTAGGGAAAACATTGTGTTCCTCCTTTTTTGTTGGGTAGCACGAACAGCAAGACTTTATTTAACTGACATGGGATCAATGTGTGCCCCTTTCCTGAACTCCACAAGAGGAACATCAGTCCCTGCCCTGGAACTTCATGTTCAAGCAGAGAATAAGCCTGACGGGAGAAGACTGACTCTCCAGGGTCTGGGCATGGGTCCTCCTGTTGGGATTTCTCATTTGTGGGTCACTGTGTACAGAGTACCCACACACCTCCTTGAGGAGGTGCTGCCTGTCGGATTGACTTTGCTTAGACCATTTTAGCACTGTGGTCAAAATCCTTAAACAAGGAGGTGAGCTTCTGGCTCATAAAGAAATTGGCTTGGCCACTTAATTGCCTCTTTCTTAGCTGAAGCCATGGTGCTGTGGAGCCCTTGAAACATGGGCTGAAAGAAAACCTCACTACTCCAGCTGAGTGGAAGCATCTCTACTACTACCTGGACAAGTCACTACTGTTACTAAATTCCAACTCCTATATTTCATTATTTATTGATATTTAATCCAGGACACCAATTTTAGCAAACCATTAGTGATTATTTGTCTATAGGATGCAATAATAAATTGTTTGAAAAAAAAGTATCTTAGCTGGTGTGGTGGTAGACACCTGTAACCTGAGCACTTGGCATGGTGATGCAGAAAGAGTTTGAACTTGAGGCAGCCACTCTGGGCTAACAGGATCCTGTCTTTTTTTTTTTTTTTAAAAAGTTCAACTCTCAGAGATGTCTCAATGTGATAGGTCAAATCATGACCATGTTTCACATAATCTGTTGAACATTACTATTATCATTGTTATTATTATGAAGGTGAAGTTAAAGGATTTTTAGGGCTGGACATGGTGGTGAGCACCTGTGATCCTAGCACTCAATAAGCTGAGACAGGAGTTGCTGAAGTTCACAGCTGGCCTGGGCTACACAGTGAGTACCATATTGTCTGAGCCTACAAAGTAAGACCCTGTATCAAGAACAAAATCAAAGGATATTTTAAAACATGTACCTGTTACACTTTAATATATAGATAAGTCACATGTTACTATCACCTGGCTCAGCTCCAGATGATCTGTCCTTGCATATTATAAAAGTCTGGTAATATTGTTATTTTGAAGGATAATCCTTTGTTTTATTAAGACTTTTGGCCTTTGTTCTAATTGATAGAAAGTAAATCTCTGGATCTCTGTTGTAAAGTGCAAGAGGCCTGGAATGTTTTGGAATTCGGGTAAATTACCTGATTCATCAGTTCTCTGTGAACTTGGAGAACATCTCATGGATTCAAGTCATCAAATAGTGTGTTCTCTAAGGGCCTGTGTGAGGTTTGCTGTGTAGACTCTTACAAGCCCACTCTGGTGCTGGAAGTGGAACCACACTGGCTTTGCTCACACTCAATCATTTTGGGTCATGGAATAGCACACCTGTTTGCCTTCTCTTGTTCAAGAGCTGGTGAGATTAAAATCTGAAAGTATATGGTACTTGTGTATCTTTATTTTCTCCCTGTGAAGATCAGTGAAAACTGCAGGAGAAAACAGCTTCAACCTCAGTCTGGCTCCTGGGAAAGGGTGGTAACCAGCTAATTGTGGTGACTGGGCGAGGCTACCAGTTGAGGCCAAAACAATAGACTGGGATCTTTGTGGGTAGTGTGTCTACACTGGATTGCACAACTGTCTTGGGATGCCCTTAGACACTGTCATCTTGGACACAGAAGAACCTGCTGTTTTGGCATTCTCCATGGACATTTCTTGTTATCTTTAAGTTTGGGAATTCGTGAAATCAAATCAAACAGATAACTACTATGAGGCATTCTCAACTTTTGATCCTTTTTATTTACCAAACTGGCCCTAGTTGCAAAGGGGTAACCTTGGATATATGCTTGCTCAATAAAGACTTAGGTATACATAATTTAAAAAAAAAGATTAGGGGAGCGTAATCATAGTTGCTTTTGGTTATGGGAATGCATTTGTGAGAGCTTATGGGTTTCTGCCATAGGTTGGGGATTTGTAGAATAAATTCTGGCCTGGTAAGGTGTTTTATGCAAAGACCAACTTGCTTAAGCCATGCAAACATGATTCATGTCTGAGCCAAGCTGGCACCCATTCCAAGGCTCTTCTGGAACTAAGTTTTTAAGCAGAGTGTGACCCTGGTTTTAGTGGTCTTTGGCCCTTAAACCAGCTAATCCCAGGAATTTGCTGCCCTCCAGTGGATTCTGAGAGGAGGAACCTCACACTCAGGATGCTCTAATACTTGCTTAGTGACTGTGACAGCATTTCCCCCTTCTGAGCTGAACACAGCTTCTCCCAGGAACCCTTTCTGTGGGAAAGAAGCCAGACTTCCTATAGCACTCACGATTCATGGTAGAATTCTTCCCACCAGGTCTTTGTCTCTTGGAATCTACCTCCTGAAGTTCTATTCCCATTTACAGTGAGTAGTACAGTTTGTTCCTTTTGTATTAGGTACAGTCTGTGAAGTTGTTGGCCCTTTAATGTTAGCAAAACCTAATGAACACACATAAAGCAGTGAGCACGCTATAGTGGCAAACAGGATGTTGGTCTTGCTTGTATGACTACAGATTAAGGTGACTGTTAGAATACCACTGCATATTACTGAATTAATATTATTAAAGAAACACTGAATTGTTCATTGATATTCAGAATAAAGTAACTGGGATAGTTTTATTAGTTTGATTAGTTGCAATAAACACGAGTACACAAATTAGACCAATCTGACCAGTTTAATACCTCCTGTAGGTAGGAACTACCACGTAGGGAGAGTCTTATAGACAGAGAGTGAAAGAATGAACAGAGAGGCTTATGAACTTGTAAATAGTAGAAGAAAGCATCTGTGCAATTCATTTTCCCAGGAATCAGCTATCACAGGCTAAGAGGGCATTTGCTGAATTGAATGTTCTGAAGGTTATTTCCCTAGACCTATACAGTATCTACTACAGTAACTACTAGCCACATGTAGCCAAGTTAAAATGAAATAAAAGTCCAACCAAATTGATAGCACTTGGAAGACTAAAGCAAGATTGCAAGTTACAGTTTAAAAAGAAAGTCAAAATACTCGTGGCAGGGTGGGTGGGTCTTAGTGGCCCCACCTTTAACCCTAGCACTCCAGAGGTAAATAGATCTTGAGGACAGTCAGGGTAACACCGAGAAACCCTGTCTTGACGTCCCCTCCCCCCCAAAAAACCCAACCAAGCAAAAACCTCCTAATGCTGGTTGTGGTGGCTCACACCTTTAATTCCAGCACCAGGGAGGCAGAGGTGGTTGGCTTTCTTCTGGTTCATTGCCAGCCTGGTCTACATAGTGAGCTCCAGGACAGCCACAGCAAAGAGAGACTGTCTCACCCTCACCCCCAAACAAAAATCCCTGGTTTCTCAGTTGTACCAATCATATTTCAAGTGCTCAGCAGCCATACAATTGCACAGTGCATACACAGAACATGCTGTGGAAAGTTCTGGTAGACAGTAATACTACATCTGCAGCTGAGATTCAGAAAATGAGTAGGAAATGCTTGTAAGAGTTCTGGTAACAAAAGTCTTATTGATGGTGGGTAGATTTTAAAAAAACATATTTTGGAAGCTGGGTGGTGGTGGAGCATGCCTTAAATCCCAGCACTTGGGAGGCAGAGGCAGGTAGATCTCTGTGAGTTCAAGGCCAGCCTGGTCTACAGAGCTAGTTCCAGGACAGATGCAAAAGCTACAGAGAAACTCTGTCTCAAAACATCAAAAAAGCAAAAAACAAACAAACCAAAAACAAAAGGTATTTTGGGGAAAAGGTGCCTATTCTAACCATGTACATATTTATTCTTGTCCTTCCCCAAAGAGCAGCGGTACAATTTAGATAGAGTTTACATTAGATTTTTATAATCTGAAGGACATAAGATTATATGTGCAAATACTATGACAATTTATATTAAGGTACTTGAATATATATGGTGGATTCTGTCAGTCCTGGAACAATGGGCCATGGTATACTAAGGGACCTGTAACCTGTTTTTTCTAAGTGCTGTAAGCAGTTAACTTTAGTGTATAAAGTTAATTCTGAAATGTCTGTCTCACTAATCTCTTTTCTGAGGAGAAAACACCTAAGCAGGTTAAAAAGGATTTAAAAGAATTGCTTGCTTCTGTGTAAAAAGTTTAAAAAGTTAATTTTTATTAGAGAATATCACATAATACTGTTCCTTAACACTACTACCAAAAGATGACAGCAGTCTTTATGACCATTATAGTCCAAAGGGGGAGAGGGGTTACTTCCCATAGTTCAGGCAGGGGAGGCACTGTTGCCCTTGTAGAGATGACATCCATCAAAGAAAACAGGCTTCACTGGAGGCAGGCACTCCAGTAGGGAAGGTAAATTGACTGCCGGTGAAATAGCTTCCTCCCTCCAGCTGTTTTAGGCTTGAGCATAGATGTGGGATTACAGAAAAACCACCTGGGCTGGAGGTTTCACATCATTTTATTTTCCAGACTGTAGGATAACTATTTTTTTTTTTAATAGAATCTTAATTCTTTTGCTCAGGTTAGCCTAAAACTTTCTATGTAGTCTAGGCTAGCCTTCCATTTTCGGTGCTCCTTTTACTCCCAGATTCTTGAATGCTGGAAATTACAGGCAGGAGCCAGCATGCTTGGCTTCACTTAATCACTTATAAGAAGAGCCCTTAGTTAGGTCTTTGCTGTGCTGGGGCATAATTTTTCCTTCTACATGTTCAGTTAGGCATCCTAAGATGATGACACTGCAGTCAGTCCTCAAGGGCTTATGGAAGAATCTCAGGAGACTATCAATCCGAATCCAGATCATGGGGGTTATCATAGCCAAACTCCTTCTGTACATCCAAAGGGTACTTGCTCCACACCAACTGCCTGCTGCTGCTTTCCTCCTCGCTGAGGCTGTTGTATTCATTAGAGCCTATAAGGAGATAAGGACTTTATTCTCCATAAAATGCGTGCTCGAATCAATATATATGGAGTGTACAGGTGTGGTGGTCAGATGACAATTTGTGAAAGCTGGTGCTGCTTCCATAGCAAGGGTTCTGGAGATCCAACTCATGTTGCCAGACTTGCTGGCCGGTATGTTTGGTTTTCTTCCCCAAGAGAGGGTTTCTGTCTAGCTGTGGCTGTTCTGGAACTCACTTTGTAAACCAGACTAGCCTTAACTCCGGTCCATCTGTCTCCCAAGTGCTGGAATTAAAGGCATGCACTACCACGCCGAGTTCTCTTATTTATTTTTTAATGTATCTGAGTGTTTTTCATGAATGTATGTATGTATGTGCATCCCATGCATGCCTGGTGCCCACAAAAGTCGGAAAAGGATATAGGGTTCCCTGGAACTGAATGGAATGGAAATTGATGGTTGTGAGCTGCCACTGACACAACTCAGAGAACCTAGATCTTTTCAAAAGCTGCCAAAGCTCTTAGACATTAAGCATCTTTCCAACCCTGTTGATACTTTCTTGCTTGATGGGAATAGGGGAAAGAATGTGCTACACAATGTACCAAATGCTAAAGCTGATCCAATATTGTCTCATTTTTAGAGAGAAAATGATGTTCAAGAAGTGAAATGACTTCTCATACATAGGCAGTAACTAGTTAAAAATTAGGACCTAGTAGTTCTGTACCCCAGTATATTATACCCCAGTAGTTCCCCTGGAAAGAGAGGGAAAGCCAGCCATTTGCAACATACCCATCAATGAAACATCTTCCCTTCAGTCTTTACTCCTACCAGTCCCTCCCCATCTGGGTTGCTACCCACCTCTAGAATCTTCATCACTGCTTTCTTCATCTGGGTACTCATTGCGCCAATTATTCTCACTGTTTTCATCATCATCATCATCTTCATATGTATCTTCTGGTTGCTGATCTTCATTCACCTGAGCATCTCAACATAAACACCAGTTTAAGTCTAAAACCTCTAAATTATGTTCCTTATGGGAAGCTACTGGCATAAGGGCGGATTAAAGTAAAGGTACAATGTAAAAATGGCAGATTCAGAGTTCATCTGACTCTGCTTTACAGGAGACTGTATGATCTTAACTCCACTCTAGCTGCAGACACCACATTCCAGTATCATTAGAGGGTGATGGGTGTAGAGGAGGTAGTGGCATTCATCTTCAGATTCTCTGAAGGACTGGGTGATGCCAAAGGTCAGAAGGTCAGGATCAGAATAAATAGTACAGGAGAGCAGGATTAGAGACGACATAGTTGTCTAAGGTGAGCGCAACTTATCTGCAAAATTGGTAATAGAGGTCCCCAATGGCACCCACAGAGATCCACCTGTTTCTGCCTCCCCAGTGCTGGGATTAAAGGCCAACCACTGCCCAGCTAAACTGTTTTTAAAGCAAAGTTTTTCTATTCATTCATTTGTTTATTTGGTTTTTCAAGACAGCGTTTCTCTGTAGCTTTGGAGCCCGAACTGAAACTTGCTCTGTAGACCAGGCTGGGCTTGAACACACAGAGATCTGCCTGCCTGTCTCCTGAGTGCTGGGATTAAAGACATGTGCCACCACTGCCCAGCTTATTTCTAATTTTTTAAAGACTTAGTGTATGAGTGCGCATGTACATTTTCATGCAAGAAGAGGGCATTAGATCCCACTATAGATGGTTGTGAGCCATCATGTGGTTGCTGGGAATTGAACTTGGGACCTCTGAAAGAGTAGCCAGCTCTTAAGCCCAAATCTTAACATTTTTTTTTTTTTTTAAAAAAAAATGGAGTTAGGATATTAAGGAAATTTTCATTCTCTCTTCTGAGACGGGGTCTTACTATATAGGCCTGACTGGCCTAGAGCTTGCTCAGGATGGTTTCACAGAAACCTGCCTGCCTCTGTCTCCTAAATGCTGGGATTCAAGATGTATACCAGCATGCCTGGCTATTTTTTAAAATTTAAAATGTTGCTGGGTAGTGGTGGCGCATGCCTTTAATTCCAGCACTTGGGAGGCAGAGACAGGGAGTTTGAGGCCAGCCTGGTCTAATAGAGTGAGTTCCAGGGCAGGTTCCAAAGCTACAGAGATAACCCTGTCTCAAAAAACCAAAACCAAAAATAAGTAAATAATAAAAAAATTAACTGTTTCTATTCTTGGGGGATGGTGAGATGACTCAGCAATTAAGAGCACTTGATAATTTTTTTTTTTTTTTTTTGGAGACAGGGTTTCTGTGTGTAGCTTTGGCTGTCCTAGAAGTCACTCTGTAGACCAGGCTGGCCTCAAACTCAGAGATCCACCTGGCCTCTGCCTCCTTAGTGCTGCCACCACCTCTCAGCAAAGCACTTGATTTTTTTTTTTGTTTTTTGATGAGGACCTAGGTTCAATTCCTAGCACCTACTTTACTCCTTATAATTTTCTATAAGTTCACTTCCAGAAGATCTAACACACTCTTCTGGTCTCTGGGCATCAGCATGCAAATGGTTTGAAAGTGGTAGGCAGAGAACACATAAAAGTTTTGTTTTGTGTTTTTTCTTTAAGTCAGGGTTTTTCTGTGTAACCGCCTGGCTGTCCTAGAACTTGCACTGCAAATCAGGCATAGAGAGCCGCCTTCCTTTGCCTCTCAAGTGCTGGGATTCTCACCACCACCGCCCGATAAGTTTTTTTTGTTCTTATTCATGCTAATGTCTAGTTTTGACAATTCTGGGACTCAAACCTAGGTCCTCTTCAAAAAGACATCAAGATTGATTATGAACAAAACTTTCTGAGTAGGTAGTCTGCATTTAATATATTTGCTGCATTAAACAAGGGTTTCTTTTTATTTATTTATTTTTAAAAAATATTTATTTATTTATTTATTATGTATACAATATTCTGTCTGCGTGTATGCCTGCAGGCCAGAAGAGGGCACCAGATCTCATTACAGATGGTTGTGAGCCACCATGTGGTTGCTGGGAATTGAACTCAGGACCTTTGGAAGAGCAGGCAATGCTCTTAACCACTGAGCCATCTCTCCAGCCCCCTAAACAAGGGTTTCTATAGACGATTTAGAATAGAATTTTCCTTTTAAGCAAAAACAAGAACTAGAACAATGTTCATTAAAGAGTGGATTCTAGCCAGGCAGTGGTGGCACATGCCTTTAATCCCAGCACTTGGGAGGCAGAGGCAGGTGGATCTCTAAGTTTGAGGCTAGCCTGGTCTACAAAGCAAGTTTCAGGATAGCCAGAGCTGTTATACAAAGAAACACTGTCTTCAAAAGCCAAAAACAAAACAAAAAAACCCCAAACATCAAGAGTGGAGTCCATAGCCAGGTGTCTCTGGTGTTATCTGTTTGTAATCCCAATATTGGGGAAGCTGAGGCAATTTAGATAGCCAAAGTTCAAGGCCTGCTGGGCTACATAGTGATACTGTTTCAGAAACAAAAGGGGGGACTAGAACATGGCTTAGTAGATAAAATACTTGCTGTACAAGCTTAAGCACCAGAGTTTGGATATCCAGAACCCATGTAAAGCTGGGTGGGCTGGGTAGCCTGCCTGAGATCCCAGCACAGGATCAGAGATATGCACCCCTGGAGCAATCTGTTTCATTAATTTATTAGGATTGGAGAGCTCTGGCTTCAGTGAGAGACCCTACTTCAAGGAAGACACTCAATTTTAACTTTGGGCCTCCATGTGCTCCAATAAACAGGAACATGCATTCACACATTGCCCCCGCTCCCAAACTTTCTAAAGGGGGACAGTGAAGGAAGCCAGAAATGGTGGTACAAGTCTATATTCCCAGCATTTGTATTCTGAACATAGAAGGATCAGAAATTTATTTCTAGGTACACAGTAAGTTTGAGGCCAGTTTGGGCTACACGAGACCCTATCTCAACAACGAAGGATAGCAAGATGACTTAGTGGTTAAAGGTACTTGCTACCATGCCTGATGACCTAAGTAAGTTTGATCCCAGGAGCCAACATGGTAGAAAGAACAAGTTGTCCTCTGACTTCCACACGTACCATGGCATACATACTAATTAAAATTAATTTTAAAATTTAAGAGCAAACAAAACCAAAAAAGAGTAAGGTCTAGGAAGTCAAAGCACCCTGATACATGTCTTCCTCCTCTTGGACCCCTTACCAGCTCCCACTCCTGGCTGTAGGGCTGCACAGACAGGATGTCCTCAATCCATTCTAGAGGGGCCATTTCCATAGAGTAAATGTCATATACATAGTCATCATCGTGCTTTGGGTCCTTCTGGGGCTCCACTTGTGGTCCATCTTCAGAAATAGTCAGTCTCTCACGGATCAGCTCTACAGAATTGCAGAGGATCACATCTGGATCAGATGTCTACAAAGAAAACAGATGACAGCAATAAGAGGCAAATAGTGTTCTAAGGATTGGGTAAGTGAAGGCCTGTTACTGTCTTTCACGCTGTGTTCAAGATGCTTTTTATATTGTTTTGAGTCAGGCTACATTTCACTATGTAGTCATGACTGGCAGGGAACTTGCGGTATACACCAGACAGGCCTCTGCCTCCCAACTACTGGGAGTGCAGGTGGTATTCCAGATTCTTATCTCCACACATGCCTAGTCTCTTCCTGCTTCTACAGGTTTTTTTGAATACTCTTTGCTATTATGTTCTTCCTTAGGCCCACAACAACAAAAGCAGCATTCTGCATGGTTTCTGCTTCAAGTTCCTGCCTTTCCTAAACCCTTTACTACCCTGTTACTTTTGTTCAAAAGTATCGCAGCAACAGAAAGGAAACCAGGACGGTACTACATGGGTGTGCCATGATGCACACGTGAGCCCTAGGGATTGTACCTTTGCCTGTTGAGCAATCTCACCAGCCCTCAGAAAAGTTATTTTTAATGTCTGCATATATGCCCTCATATTTTCAGTTATATTACACAGAGCACATTGTACTGTTAAACACATATTTCCCATGTTGCAGATCTTTAAGATTATCAATCTTAATACTCCAAATCACTGTGTATGTCTACTGCTTTAAAATGTTTATATGTGTGTTATGTGCATATGCCTCTTTGTCTAGATGCACACTACTTGTACACTGTGCCTGGACCGCAGACGGTACTGGGTCTACTGGAAACTGCTGTTTTAAGGTGTCTTATGCCTTTTAAGGTGCTGGGAACTGAACCCAGGTCCTCATGATGAAACAGCAAGTAAGCTGCTGAGCCATCTCTCTATAGCCCCCTGTATTATCTAGGTCTTGAATTAATTATTAGCCTTCATAAACAGTATTGAAATGAGTATGTCATTTCTGTATTTGAAAAATGGTGATAATCTTGGGGAAAACAAGCCCTTACCTAATTTCACTGCCATTCCATTTAAAAAGTAGAGATGACCCTGAAAGCACCAACACTTAACACTATCTGAGGGCTGCATGTCAGTCAACCAGTGGAAGGAAAGGAACTTGCTCTGGTCCACTGACTATAGGTACAGATTATCTTTCCTAGGAAGAACAGACACACATGCGGTTAACTGCAATAGCAGATTGTTTCCTTAGAGTGACACCTGTAGCCTATGGCGTGCAGACTACCTGCAGCTCTACCACACCTTCCTCCTTCACAGCTGTAACTATGGAGTGCAGACCACCTGCATACAGCTCTACCACACGTTCCTCCTTCACAGCAGTTCTGCCTCAAAGTCAATGGTTTTCAACTTGTTGGTTGCGACCTCTTTGGGGGTGGCACATCAGATATACTGCCTATCAGATATTTACATTACAATTCTTTTCTTTTTTTTTTCTTTTTCGAGACAGGGTTTCTCTGTGGCTTTGGAGCCTGTCCTGGAACTAGCTCTTGTAGACCAGGCTGGTCTCGAACTCACAGAGATCCACCTGCCTCTGCCTCTTGAGTGCTGGGATTAAAGGCATGTGCCACCATCGCCCGGCCTACATTACAATTCTTAACAATAACAGAATTACAGTTATGAAGTAACAACAATTTTTTTTTTCTTTTTTCCAGAGTCAGGGTTTCACTGTGTACCCTGGCTATCCTGGAACTAGCTCTGTAGACCAGGCTTGCCTCTGCCTCCTGAGTGCTGGGATTAAAGGCATGTACCACCACTGCCTGGTACAATGAAATAACTTTATAGTTCGGGTCACAACACGAGGAACTGTATTAAAGGATCTTAGCATTAGGAAGGTTGAGAACCACTGCTCTAATATGGTAACATTTCCACAAATTAAGGTTATCTACTTTTTTCAAAGTTTTATGCTTGCTTTTCTTGGATCACCCTAAGAAACTCCAGTTTTGTAAGTTTATGTATTATTTAATCACCAACCTAACTTTTAGCAAGCACACAAATCAGCTGGTGGCTACTAGCCTTCCAGGCACACCAGCATCAATAGTTAGCATAGTGTTTACCATATATTCACCAGGAGGCAGGCACTGTTCTGTCTTCCTGCAATATTAAGTCAGTCACCTCTCCAGAAAGAAGACATGTGGTCAGACAATAGTGAACTATACAAAGCCAGGTGCAGCAGAGCTGTAGAAAATGGCCTTTAATCTAACCTAGAATTCCATACCAACGAGACACAAACACTCCTGGCATCACCGCTCTACTCCCGAGAGAACGTTGAGCACCAAAGACACTCCACTGGGAGTTTGTCTTCTTGGCAGAACTGGCCTTTGGGTTAAGAAAAGCCCATACCTCAACTAAGATACAAAATATCCATAAGTGGATGAAACAGGATTGTCTTGTCTTGCCAAAACAGGGTAGGATAGTTCTAAAAGGTTTCTTGCCTTTAATAATGGTATGTCAGTTATGTTAGGCTTTAGCCAAAGTTGGTTGACTTAACTTTGCAAATGAGACTTTGGGTGATTGCCCAGGTAGTCAGTTGTCTCTGTCATTTGTTGCACATTTTGGATATTTCTCGTTTGTTAAGTAATATTACTTCCCTTCTATCTCAGAAAGAAACAAACAGACACAGAAAAGTCCAGGTAACACAGCTAGAAATCCCTCACCCATGCTTCTATGAGCAATCCAAAGTAAACTCATGGGAACACATACACAATCAAAGACCATAGCAATAACAGAATAATAACAGGGTTCACTGAGAAGAGGGGCTGGGAAGGAGTGAGTAGAACGAAGACGGGTAGAGGGAATGAATACGCTCAAAAGACAGTATAGATGTACAAAAATGTCTGAATGAATAGTCAATGCATGCTAATAAAACTTTTTTGAAAAAGTTAAGAACAAAATGGTGATAAAAGTATCTAATTAATAGTATTTTTGGAGATTAAACAAATTAAAGGAAAATAAGAGTTTGGGATATAGTTTGGTGAAGACCACTTGCCCCAAAAGCAATGCAAAACAAAGCCCAAACAGAAACTAAGTATATAGCACAACTTAGAAAATCAAGTTATCTTTTGTTAATGCCACAATTGTGTACTTTTGTTGAATTATTTATCTAGGTTAAATCTTAGAAGTATAATTATTAAGAAAACATACCCCCCCATAGGGTTTCCTCTGTGTAACAGTCCTGTGTGTCCTGGAACTTAATTTGTAGACCAGGCTGATCCTGAACTCACAGAGATCCACCTCTGCCATACAAGTGCTGGAGCTAAGGGCATGTGCCACCACCACCTGGCTCCAGTGTGCTTGCTGGCCTCTATAGAGGGTCTGTCTGCCATACTCCTCTTGCTATAGTATTCCAGTAATACAGAACCATAGCAATTGAGCAGGCTGATCATGGTCCAAATCTCTCAAGTTGTGGGCTTTAAAAAAAAAATTCCTTTGTCAGGGCAACGAAAGTCTAACATAATCTCTAACTAATAATCTATATATCTTAAATAGGCCCAAATCTACTTTTTTGAAAGGCTTACAACAATTTACTTATTTTGGGACCTGGTCTCACTGTGTAGCCCTGGCTGGTCTTGAACACAAAGACATCTTCATTCCTCTGTCTCCTGAGTGCTGGTATTAAAGGCCTGGACAACTACATCAACACACCCCCCTCCCCACCCCCCATGAAGCGTGTGGTGGTACATCCCTGTAATCCCAGCGCTGGGGCAGCTGAAGCAGGAGGACCGCTGTGGGCACAGGTTTGCTTGGGATATATTGCCAGTACTCTGTCAATCAGGGCCACACAGCGAAACTCTCAAGGAAACAACTATAACAAAACCCAAACAGGCAAAACAGGGTTTTTAGAGTGGGTTACCCATCCTCAGAGTTTATGCGGTCTCTGCCTTTGGGAGTAGAACAGAGACATTCAGTACTCACTCTGCAGCAGTCTGTGGCAGCCGCCTCTGGGTCTCCCTCCTCGTGGACCAGGTCCAACAACTGGAAGCCTGCATCCCCATCAGCTTCTGACACACACTGGGACTCCAAACCACTGGAGGTCCCTGAGGATCGGTGGTTGGAGACTACCCTGTAGCGGCCCTCTTTACGGACCTCGCGAACAGAGGCGCGAAGGTCGCGGCGGATACGCAGCTGGCTGCTCCGGGACGGGCGCAGGGCAGCCCGCACAAGCTGCTGGATGGGCTCCTCCTGAGGGGCGACAAGAAAAGGATGACGGCCCGGGCAGCGTTCAAAGCTCCCTTCCTGAGTCCACCCCCACTTCCTACCTGGGAGCGCACGGTAGCAACCAACCGGAAGACATTACTCTCAGCCGCTGTCTCCGGACCCTCCGGCGTCTCCTGAGCAGACGACTGGACCTCGCCGCTCCGGAGGCGTTTACAAGCCAGCACGAGAGCTTCTGCAGGCTCCGCGTTACGCTTCCGCTTCACGCGCAACACCGCAGTCCTGCCGGCCTCCATAGCGAGCTGTCGCGAAGCACTGTGGGAAGGCGCGGGGTGTGACGGGAGGGCTGCGCCGCGTGGAACGTCACGCCTACGCACGGAGGCCCCGCCCCCGGGTCGAGGGTGAGGCCCAATGGCCGCGGCAGTGGCGGCGAGAGGCGTGCAGCCCTCAGCGGGTGAGCTCTTGGCGGTGCTGGGGAGGTAGGGCCGTGGCTGTTCCCGGGTGCGGTCAGCTTTCGGACCTCATTTCTAAGGCTCTGGCGCGGGGCCCTGGCGTGGGTATATTCGGGTCCCCGGGATACTTCAGGACTTTGCCGGAGTCCACGTGGAGTTGTTGAAGCACCCTGGCGGACAGGTCCGCCCAGCCCCGGCAGTCCGCTTGGGTGATCGTCCTTTCTCAAAATGTGCCTGAGCATAGAGCAGGGTCTGGGCCACAAGACTGGTGCCTTCGGTCCCTGAACCGGTCAGCCGTTCTCTCATTCGGGATGGCTTTCTTAGTGTTCTGAGAAGCTGGAAACCGTGCAGTTTCCATCACTTGCCCGCAGTAGTGCTGTAAATGTGTGTGCCCTACGCAGTCATGCTTTTTATTAAAACTCCGGAGAGACCCTCAGTGCGCTTCTAAGTGTGCTCTTAGTTAAACCGTGGCGACGTGACAGATAAGTGTGTTTAGTATGCTGAGGAATGACCCCTTGGGCACTCCTGCTCTCTCCTGTTAGCTCATTGCTTGGCTCTCTTTTTGCCTTCACCTGAGGGCTGCACCCGGATGAACTTGTGAGGCGCTTTTGATCCTGTTGGACTTTCTGAAGAGCGCCAAAGTTTCCTTTCCACACAGCATTATATATCACTATGGTTTCTCTCTCTCTCTCTCTCTCTCTCTCTCTCTCTCTCTCTCTCTCTCTCTCGTTTCACTGTAGTTCTGACAGCTGTGGAACTCATAGAGAGCCTCCTGCCTCTGCCTTTTAAAGACATGTACCATCTCGTTATATTTTGTTCTTGTTTTTGTGACAGGCCTCCGGTGTTGTCCAGGCTGGTGTCAACCTTCCGATCTTTCCACCTTGGCCTCCTGAGTGCTGGGACTCTCGATGTGCTACCACACCTGGCTGTTATAGTTTTTGATGGGATATGCTGCATAGAAAATGAGATCACTCTCGCTGGAAATATTAAAATACTGAGTAGTATTTTTTTGGAGATTGGGGCTGTCACTATGTAGTTCTTGCTGGCCTAGAGCTTTCTGTGTAGATCATGCATGCTGGCCTTGAATTTAACAGATCTTCCTGCCTTTCTTCCCCAGAGTTGAGATTGAAGACTTGTGCCATCATTAATAAAATTCTTAGGTGACTTTGAATTTTTTGCCTGTTTCTTGATCTTTTTTCCCCTTTTGTTTTCTTGTCCCTTGCTTTCACTACAGGCATTAGAACTGATTAGGTTTCTGATATCCAGATCTGTTTCTGTGCAAACATTGAGGAGCCAGTTGGCACCATGAAGGTCTTCTGTGGCCGTGCCAATCCAACCACGGGATCCCTGGAATGGCTGGAGGAGGATGAACACTATGATTACCACCAGGAAATTGCCAGGTAACATGGGATGCTTCTCAGTTGGCTGCAGGCGGCGAGGGCTCAAAGATATTAATATAGTTTTGAGGAAGATTTTGGATATTGTTTTCTGAGGAGTTGAGATGTTGAATAGGAAAATAAAACATTTGCTGAAAGCAGTGTGGGACGTGGGTTGGAGAGAGAGGGGAGTAGGTGGTTACTGTAATCCTAAAGTAGAAGCAGTGGAGGGGAGAGGAAAAACCAGCCTGGAGGAACTTGAGTTTAATAACTCACTGTATGCAGTAAAGGAGACAAAGTTCAAGAAGGACCAAGATGTCTTCTGGTTAGAGGGACTCAGAGGACAGAGATGTTACTCCCTGAGAGAAGGGGAGGCAGTATTCTAGAGGGAAAGGTGTTGGACATGAGGGGGGTTTGGACATTCAGATGGGGATGTTAGTAGAGTCTTGAGACACAGAATTTGTAGAACTTGGGAAAGTTGAAATTGAGAGACAGTGCAGCATCTCAATAAAGGAGGGTCTGGAATGTAAAATCAGGATAAGCTGAGGAGGCAGAAGCAGAACCAGAAGGAAAGTTGGGATGGAAAGAAAAGGGAAGTTTAGGGAAGAAGGAGTGGCTGTTAGGGTCAGGCTGCCAAGAAGGCCTGAGTACTGCTGACCATTAGCAACAGCTGTGTGAGTGGCTGGAAAAGCCAGGAAGCAGTGAGTGGATGTGTCTTTAAAAAGTAGGCAGGGAGCTGCAGAGATGGGTCAGCAGTTAAGAGGGCAGGAAGTTCAACCTCTTGTAACTAGCTCTGGAAGATCTGATGCTCGCTTCTGGACTCTGGGTACTTGGCACTCACAGGTACATGTATCCACACACAGATAGACTCATACGTATATAATTAAAAATAAAACAACTTGGCGCCGGGTGGTGGTGGCGCATGTCTTTAATCCAAGCACTTGGGAGGCAGAGGCAGGCGGATCTCTGTGAATTTGAGACCAGCCTGGTGTACAAGAGCTAGTTCCAGGACAGGCTCCAAAACCACAGAGAAACCCTGTCTCGAAAAAGCAAAAAACAAAAACCAAAAAAACCCAACTTGGATTTTTTGTATTTTATTTATTTTTTAAGATTTATTTAGTTATGTAGTTTATGTATATGAGTACCCTATTTGCATGTATTTCTGCATGACAGAAGAGAACATCAGATAGAACAGCGCATCAGGATCCCATTATAGATGGCTGTGAGCCGCCATGTGGTTGCTAGAAATTGAATTCAGGACCTCTGGGAGAGCAGTCAGTGCTCTTAACTGCTGAGCCATCTCTCCAGCCCCGAGATTTTATTTATTTTTGAGACAGGATCTTGGTATGTGTCCTTGGTATGTAGACCAGGTTGGCCTTGAACTCACAAAAATCTATTGGTCTCTGCTTCCTAAGTGCTAGGGTTAAAGGCAAGTGCCACTCCATCTGGCTCTTAATTTTATGCATGTACCTGAATGTACATTTGTGCAGCACATGTGTACAGGGCCCACGGAGGTCAGATCCTCTGGTACTAGAGTTAGACAGTTGTGAGCCACCATGTGGGTGCTGGGAATCAAACCTTGGTTCTTTGCAAAAGCAATAAGTGCTCTTAACTGCTGAATCATCTCTCTAGCCCCCAGAATCTACATTAAAATCAAAAAAATGGGTGTGGTGATGTCTGCTTGTAATCTCAGCTCTGCAGAAGTGGAGACAGGAGGATCCCTGGGACTTGCTGGTCAGCTAGTCTATTCTAGTTGATAAGTTAGGCCAGCGAGAGACCTTGACTAAAAGGAGGGGCATAGTATAAATGAGGATGGTTGGAGATTTTCCTCCAGTTTCCACGTGCTTGTGCAGACGTGTGCTTGTGCACACGCACACGTATGAATGTGCACACAACATACCAAGTGAATAGGGAGCACATTTTCAACAGTATGTGAATTTATCTTAGGTTGAAATCCTAATTAGCACCAAATAAATGTATTTTTCTTTATTCTTGGCTTGGTTGGTTTTATTCTCAGTCAGAAATAGCAAAACATTGAAAATAACATAGATGTCTATCAACATTGTTAGGCAAACCTGTGGCTTATGTATATAGCAAAAAATAGTGCAAATGGGAAGGCAGGAACGAAGTTCTTTATTTTCATTTCATCCTTCACTGGTAGAGTGGTCTTCACAATATTTTATATGAAAATGCAAGTAGAATTATACTGCTTTTGTGTCAGAAATAAGGTGTTGCTTATTTTTCATAAAAAGCCCTGGAAGAGGAGATGGAAATTGATGAAAGTATCTGTAGACAGTACAAATGGGACTGGGTGTGTGTTTGTCATGTTTGGTTTCAATATTAACTTGCCACAATTATAATTGACTCACCTGAGTAGGAAGCTGCTCCTGAAGGATTTTTCCTCTTGATGAGGTAGGAAGGTGCACCCTGATTGCGAATGTCACCTTTTGGTAGCACCCAGGTGAAAAAGGGTATTTCAGTCGAGCATTGGTGGTGCACACCTTTAATCCCAGCACTTGGGAAGCAGAGCCAGCCCCCAGAGCTACAGAGAAACCAAAACAAAAAGGGTATTTTCGGAAGGAAGTTTCCCCTATTTACTTGCTTGGCCTTCTGTCTTGCCAATGAGGCAGTTTGCTCTGCTGCTGCTACTTCCTTCTCTGATAGCAGATGAGAAAGCCAGAGTTTCAGTGGAGTAGAAACCAGGCACTCTTCCAGCGACTTTCTGGGCTCCAGGTGCCAGACTGGACTACTGGGGCACCCCACCTTGTGGATTAAGTAACTACTGGTTGTAGCCCCCAGTGAGTGACAGCTATTCTGGGACTACTCTAACTTTTGAGACATCCAACTTTAAGGACCAGGTAACTACTGGTTCTCAACATTTCAGGTGTGACTTAGCTGGTGTTACTATTTTAAAGCTCACTCACTTAATGAATTTTTTTGCGGGGTGGGGTGGGGGGTGTGTACAGGAGATTTTCTTCCAGTGCACACTTACAAACCTTTAGATTGCATATGTGCATATGGAACAAGTAAGTTTTATTACCCAACTCATTTTTGTCTTTTGTATCTTTGTCCAAAGATGCTTAAAGAAAGAACTAGCATCACTATTTTTATTTTGTCACAAATCTTCAAAGCTTTCATGCACAGAGTCACTAAATTCCCTATACTTCACAAGAGGAGAATTGGGAATCAAATGCGTTTATCTCGATAAGTTCTTTTAATAGTGCATACCATGGATTTTCAGTGCTTCCATACTGTCTGAGGAACTTTTTTGTTTGCTTTTCAAGACAGGATTTCTCTTTGTAGCCCTGGCTGTCCTGGAACTTGATCTGTATTCCACACTGGCCTCCAAGTTTGCCTGCCTCTGCCTCCCAAGTTCTGGTGATTAAAGGTGTGCATCTAAGGAGTTTTTGTGACTGTAGCTGAAGAACCTGTCCAGACACTAGAGAAAATCATTCTTACAATTCCCTTTCTCCAGAACCACTCCTGATACCATATTTGTTTTAGTCAGGATCCTCTAGAACAACATAATCAAATATATATATATATATATATATATATATATATATATATATATGTATATAGTATCAGAATATCTGTATAGCTCAGAATTTAAAAGATTTTTTAAAAAATTTTATCTTAAGCTGGGCGGTGGTGGCGCACGCCTTTAATCCCAGCACTCGGGAGGCAGAGGCAGGTGGATCTCTGTGAGTTCGAGGCCAGCCTGGTCTACAGAGCTAGTTCCAGGACAGGCTCCAAAACCACAGAGAAACCCTGTCTCGAAAAACCAAAAAAAAAAAAAAAAAAAATTTTATCTTAGCCGGGCGGTGGTGGTGCACGCCTTTAATCCCAGCACTCGGGAGGCAGAGGCAGGTGGATCTCTGTGAGTTCGAGGCCAGCCTGGTCTACAAGAGCTAGTTCCAGGACAGGAACCAACAGCTACGGAGAAACCCTGTCTCGAAAAAATAAAAATAAAAAAATTATCTTGTGTATATGGTGCTTTATCTGCATATATGCCTGCATGCCAGAAGAGGGCACCAAATTCCATTATAAATGGCTTTAAGCCACTGTGTATTTGCTGGGACTTGAACTCAGGATTTCTGGAAGAACTGCCAGTGCTCTTAATCGCTGAATCATCTTGCCAGCCCATGTTTCAGAATTTATTAGGTTGATAGTTAAAAGCAGTCCAAGCTGGTGATGGCATAACCTTTAAGCTGAGCCCATGGGAACTACATAGAGGCAGGTAGACCTCCTTGTGTTCAAGAAAAACTTGATCTTGGTGGTGCACGCCTTTAATTCCAGCACTCGGGAGGCAGAGGCAGGTGGATCTCTGAGTTCGAGGCCAGCCTGGTCTATGAAATGAGTTTCAGGACAGCCAGGACTGTTACACAGAGAAACCCTGTCTTGAAAAATCAAAACCAAACAAAAGAAAAACCCTCAGTCAATTGAAAATCAAAACAAGCAAGAACAGCTTGGTCTATGTATGAAGTTCCAGGCCTGCCGAGGATACATAGTTGAGAATCTGTCTCAAAACCAAGACGGACAAAAAAACTAACCAACACAGTGGGGTGAATGGTGAACAAAGTGAGGATTCTTAGGATTATACCCTCGTCTTCATTCAATGCATGAAGACAAGTACGTATTCTATCATTGAGTCACAGCCGCGGCTCCCTCCTAAGCTTGCGAATAAAGTAAGCACAGGAAGGACTGTAGGTGGTTCAGAGGGAGAAGTATTTCAGGGCAGTGTTCTGCAGTGTGGAGTATACACAGCCAGTGTTAGAACTGCCTGCAGTGGAGTTGGTTCAGGGGTCGCTCTCTGAACTCCGCCTTAACCTGGCTTGGTGTCTGTAGAAAGTTTGCATCTCAGATAAACTTTCCCAGCTGTGCTGGCCGAAAACTGGAGGCCTCTTTTGCTGAGTGCCTCAGCTTCCCCTGGAGTTCCCAGAAAGCATCTTTGGACTGTGGCCTGAATCCTGGGTATTCACAGGGTTTCCAGCTTCTACTTTCCTTTAGTTATTTACCTGTTTGTACTTGTTGGGGATCTAATTGAGGACTTTAGAGATGCTAGATGCTAGGCATGTGTTGTGCCACTGAGTTCCGCCCCCGGCCCCAGTTTCCAGAATTTTTAGTTGCTGTGGTAGAAAATATGGATGCAATTTTCTTCCTTTTTTTTTTAATTTGTCTATTTATTTTACATCCTGGCCATAGCCTCCCCGCCCCATTTTCCTCTCCCAGTTTCTCTCCCCCACCCCCTTCCCATCCTCATCCCCTCCTCTTTCATCTCTATCCAGGAAAAGGCACATCTCCTATGGGAATCAGTAAAACATGGCATATCAAGTTACAGGGGGACTAATCACCTACCCGTGTATTGAGGTTGGGCAAGGTGACCCAGTTATAAGGAGTAGGGCCCCTAAAGCCTGTACAAGAGTCAGAGACAGCCCCTGTTCTCACTGTTAGGATCCCATAAGAGGCCCAAGCTATACAGCTGTAACGTATATGCAAAGTGCCTAGGTCAGTCCCATGCAGGTTCCCTGGTTGTCAGTTCAGTCTCTTGGAGCTCCTATGAATCCAGGTTAGTTGATAGTGTGAGCCTTCTTGTGGATCCTTGACCCCTCTGGTTCCTACTCTCCTTCAAACTCTGCCTAATGTTTTGGCTTTGTGTCTCTACATCTGCCTCTCTGATGTCAGTTGGGCCAGGCACCAGTCTGGCACAGGAGATGGCCAGTTCAGGCTACTTATCCACTATTGCTGGGAGTCTAACCTGGGGCCCTTCCCATAGACTCGTGGGAGAGTACCCTGCACCAGGCTTCTGCTCAACCCTGAAATGCCCCTCCTAACAGTCCTCCTCAGCCTCCTCCAGCATGATTGCTCATGTTCCCATCCCCACCTGCCCTCAGTCACTCATGAAATCTCTTTATCTGATTGTCTTCCCTTTACACACCATATTTAGCTTATTTTCCCCGATGATGTGATATGAACTAAAATATGGATGTTACTTTCTTCTCTTTACATGGTATAGCCAGTCATTTCCCCCTGATGTGATGTGAACTTCTGAGCCTGGTGACCCTCACATACACAGCAGCTATATGGTGTCCTTTTCCCAGTTCCTCTTCCTAGTGTGGATGTGTACAAGTATCATTCAAGGTTAGGTCAAGTGTTAGAATTATTGAGTGTTATAATATGGGGTGTTCATGGTTATAGGTTACTATTATAGGCTAATGGGTGGGCCAGTGAAATGAGTCAGCAGGTTAAAGGTGTTTACTACCAACACTAACAACCTGAGTTTGATCCCCAGGGCCCATATAAAGGTGTAAGAAAGAACTGATTTCTGCAAATTGACCTTTGACCTCCAGATATACACATAAATAAATTACTTCTCTAGGTTAACTACTAGAGCATTTTTGGGTCTAAAAAGGCATCTGCTCTGAGGGTTTTTTTTTTTTTTTTGCATTAGCAGAGAATGACAGTAACTGATCATAGTAAAATAAATTTTGTGAATTGACAAGATGGTTCGGTGGGCACAGGTGCCTGCTGCCAAGCCTAAGGACTTGAGCTCAATTCTTGGAACCTACATGGTTTAAGGAGAGCACTGACTTCCACAGAATCATTCTCTGACCCCACACATGTGCCATGGTGCATGCATTTCTTGCCCCAAATAAATAAAGTTTTATTTATTTATTTGAGACAAAGTCTTGCTATGTAGACCACGTTGACCTCAAACTCACAGAGCCCACCTGCTTCTGCCTTCCAAGTCCTAAAGGTAATCAGTATCATGCCCATTTTAAAAAAATATTTTTTTGAAACTGTGTTTTGCTGGTCTTAAACTCATTCTCTTTCCTCAGCCTTGAAATTTGTGAGATTATAAACTTGAGCTACCACAGCAGGCTCTTAAAATATTTTAGAGCAGATGACACACTTGTTGCATTCCATTGAGGACTGCACTTATGTGTGGGAACTCCTTGATGTGTTCATGCATGTCTTTATTAGCAAAGCTTTCTGACTTACCTTTTCCTTTTATCTCTCAAGGTCATCCTATGCGGACATGCTGCATGACAAAGACAGAGTAAGTGTGAGGTGCACCACATTGCAAGACAGGGTCACGTGCTGATGATCTGGGGTCCTCCCCGTCCCCAAGTCTGAAGAGCTCCTTTCCACTTATCTATAATAACATGACAGTTATTTCCTCCTTTCTCGTAGAATATAAAGTATTACCAGGGCATCCGGGCAGCTGTGAGCAGGGTGAAAGACAGAGGACAGAAAGCCTTGGTTCTTGACATTGGCACTGGCACAGGTCTCTTGTCCATGATGGCAGTTACTGCAGGTGCTGACTTCTGCTATGCTATTGAGGTAAGCCTCCTATTTAGGTATGTGTTCTGTAAGGTCTTTAGGTCGGTCCTTGGGTTTTCCTGGTCTGTTGACAAACACATGCCAAGCATGTGAACAACTTCTCTACACAGAGAGATGAGTCAGACAGGTTTTCTTTTTCCGGGAGCTTTTTTTCTGCTCTGAAACAGTGATTCTCAGACTTGGCCATCAGCCTCTCTGAGGAGCTTTAAAAAATAGTTGTGTGGGCTGGAAAGATGGCACAGTAGTTAAAAGCATTATCTGCTGTTGCAGAGAATCCAGGTTGGATTCCCAGAACACCCACATGGTCACTCTAGTTCCAGGAGACACCCTGGACTTCCTCAAGCACCAGACATACCTGTGACATACAGATTTATATACTGGCAAAACAATCATATACATAAGAAAAAAAATTAAGAGATGCTTCTGCTTTGTGCTAAGATTTACATTAAAGTGTTTTTCTGGGTGTGTTTTAGTCTCTAGAGCATCAGCCTATGTATACCTGGACCCGATCCCTAGCACTGTAGAAACTGAGGGATGGCACTCCAGAGGCAGACGTAGGGAAGTCGGGGTTCAGGGCCATCCTGGGTCTCCAACAGGTCCTACCCAATTGAGTTACCACAAACAGTCTTAAAACAACGTCAGTTTGGGGGCTGGAGAGATGGCTCAGCAGTTGAGAACACTGGCTGCTCTTCCTGAGGACCTGGGCTGGCCTTGAACTCACAGAGATACTGCTGCCTCTGCCTGACAAGTGCTGGGAATAAAGGTGTGTGGCACGAGGCTTGTTCTTTTTTTCTTTTTGAGACGAGGTCTTGGGCTGGAGAGATGGCTCAGCTGTTAAGAGCACTGGCTGCTTTTCCAGAGGTTCTAGGTTTAATTCCCAGCAACCTCACAGTGTCTCACAACCATCTGTAATGAGATCTGGTGCCCTCTCCTGACATTCAGACCTACATGCAGGTGGAACACTATACATAATAAATAAATAAATCTTAAAAAAAAAATCAAACAGAGACAAGGTCGACTTACATGTCCTTAGCTAGCCTAGAACTCACTGTGTTGACCAGGTTGGCCTCTAATTCATAGATATCTACTCTCTCTGTCTCTGAAGTGCTAGGACTAAAGGTCCTATAACTTTAAATTTTTATCACATTTTAATTAATTTATTTATTTTGTATGGAGGGGCATTTGTGTGGTGGTCAGAGGGCAACTTTTGGGGTTTTTCTTTTCCCACCATGCAGCCTCAAGGATTGAGTGGAGGTCGTTTCGTCAGGCTCTGCAGCAGGCTCCCTTACCCACTGAGCCATCTTGCCATCCTTACCATTTCTTTCTTTAATAAAACATTAAACATGTTATTTTTATGATAATATAAATGTATGTACTAACAGGAAATGTAGTAAATGAATAACACCAGTATCTTAAATAAGGTAAGTTTTTGTTTGTTTGTTTTTGTTTTTTGAGACAGGGTTTTTCTGTGTAGCTTTGAAGCCTGTCCTGGAACTCACTCTGTGGACCAGGCTAGGCTTTAACTCATTGAGATCCCTCTACCTCCTGAGTGCTGGAATTAAAGGTGTGTGCCACCACTGCCTGGCTAAAACCAATTTTTTCCAAGACAGGGTTTCTTTAACAGTCCTGGCTGTCCTGGAACTCACTTTGTAGACCAGACTGGCCTTGAACTCACGGAGATCTACCAGCCTCTGCCTCCCAAGTGCTGGGATTAAAGGTGTGTACCGCCACTGCCCAGCTAAAATAAATTTTTTTAGATATGTTTATGATTTATTTAACTTTATTTTATGTGCATTGGTATGAAGGTGTCAGATCCCCTGGAACTAGATTTACAGACAGTTGTGAGCTTCCATGTGTGTCCTAGGAATTGAACCCAAGTCTTCTAGGGAGCAGCCAGTGCTCTTAACCACTGAGCTATCTCTTCAGCCTCTAAAATAAAATTTTTAACACATAAAATCCTGAGATCAGCAGTAGATTGTATTAAATTGTATTCTACTTAGGCTCCTTCTAGCTGTCCATCCTGCCATCTTTAAAGTGTGACTCTAATTTCAAAATCTAGAAAGATGAACATCTGGGATGGTGTGATGCATCAGTGGATAAAGTGTGACTTGTTGTGAAAACCTGGTGACCCAGATTTGGCCTCTGAATCTCCCGATGGGAAGAGAGAATAGTTTCCCTAGGGTTGTCCTCTGACTTCTGCGTGTACTCTGCGGCACGTGCATTCTCACACTTACGCACACACACACACGATAATATTTATTTTTATTTTTTGAGACAGGATCTCTACATAACCTGGCTGACCTAGAACTTGCTATGTAGATCAGTCTGGCCTGGAATTTACAGAGCTTTGCCTACCTCTGTCCCACCCCCGTTTAGTGCTGGCACTAAAGGTGTGCACCACCGCCCAGCTCATATCAATTTCTGTAAAAGATGAGTCTAGGCTGAAGAGATAGCTCATACTTAAGAGTGTCTACTGCCCTTGCAGTCAGCCAGAATGAAGTTCACAGCACCCATGACAGGCAGCTCACAGCTAGCAGCTCCAGAGGGATCTAACCCTTTTGGCCTCTGTGGGTCCTGACACGCATGTACATAATCTACACAGAGACACACATGCACATACTTTAAAGGCATGTGCCACTACACCTGGCCTGAGTTAGGTATACTTAACCTGGGATAAGAATAGTCTATTTCTGGCTGGATAGATGATGCAGAAGTTAAGAACATTTGTTCCTACAGAGGGTTCAATTCTCAGCACTCACATGGTGATTCACAACCATCCGTAATTGGAGTTCCAGGGGATCTGGTGCCCTATTTTACCTCCATAGGCACCAAGCATGCACATGGTGCATGTATGCAAAACACTCAAACATAAAATGAATAGGCTGGGCATGGTAACACAAACATTTAATCCCAGCACTTGGGAGGCAGACGCAGGAGGATCTCTGTGAGTTTGAATCCAGCCTGATCTACATAGGGAGTTCTAGGACAGCCAAGACTAAAAAGACACTGTCCCAAAAAATAAACAAACAATAAATAAAATGAGTAAAGTTAATTTTTTTTTAAAAAAGTGTTTAGGGCTTGGAGAGGTAGCTTAGTAGTTAAAAGCTGTGTGGGGTGTCCACCAGAGAAGACTGCTCAGGTATGGATCTAAGCCATAGAAAGTCTTTATTAACCAGCCAGTGACAACACTGGGTTGTTGTAAGGAGGCTGCTTGTTCGTTTCCCGGCTGCCCAGACTTCCGAAATAACCACATAGAAACTGTATTAATTAAATCACTTTTGGACCAATTACTTAAGCATATTACTAGCTAGCTCTTACATCTAGAATTAACCCATCTCTATTATTTTATATTTTACCATGAGGTTTATGGCCTACCGACAAGGTTCCAGCATATCTGTCTCTGGCTGTGGCTTCATGGCTTCTCCCTGACTCTGCCGCCTTCTTCCTTCCAGCATTCAGTTCTTCCCTACTCTGCTATAGGCTCAAAGCAGTTTTTTTATTCACCAATTTTATTCACCAATAGTAATCACAGCATACAGAGGGTAATCCCACATCACTGGGTGTTTAGGATTCCAGTGTAGCATTGAACCTTTCTTAGGGAGAGTTTGTAAATACAAAAACTATGTCTTGGGTTTACATACTTCAATAAACAAGAACAGCCAGACCCAGAACTGTAGAAGCCAAAAAGTAAGGAGAATACATTTAGAGATTTTCCCAGAATTGTGGACTTTGATGGATTAGGTCTTTGTTTTTGTTTTGGCAGGTCTATGTGCTGTATATGTGCTGAGTTTAGTCTGAATGGTTCTTCTATCACAGAGTCAGTTATGCTGAGGTCTGGGGGCCTACTAAAGTCTTGGGCCCTGTTACAAAGCTTCTCTGCTCTTCAGAGGACTGCCTAGTTCAGTTCCCAGTATCCATGTTGGATAGCTCATAATTGATTGTATCTCCAACTCAAGGGAATTTAATACCTCTGTCCTCCATGGGCACTGCACTCAAATAGACATACCCATATGTACACATACGTGAAATTAAAAATATTAAAAAGAAATCTTTTAAAAATGTATTTGTGATTTCCATGATATCAAATCCTGAGTTGTTGTATATGAGAGACTGCACTTGTTGTGGATTTCACAAAAAATAAACAAACAGATATAATGCTGCCTTATTCTCAATAGTCAGAAACTGGGACCAACCTAGACAAGTAGAGAGAAAAAGGTTGATTGTGCATGTGTGGTGCACACATGAGGACAGGTGCCCGTGGAGGCTAGAAGAGTGTCAATCTCCTATCTTGTAAACTGCCCAACAAGGGTCCCCTGGAAGAGCAGTATGGGTTTTAAAGCTCTGAGCTGGTGGGATAACCAGCTCCTAATTTTTATAAAGTGTTGGTGCCCTCAGAGGCCAGAAGAGGGCATCAGATTGAGTTATGCATACTTCTAAGCTAACTAGTGTGGATACTGGGAATTGAATTCTAGTTTTCTGTAAAGCAGTGAGTGCTCTTAACTTCTGAGCCATGTCTCCTGCCATTCTCATTGTTTCTTATTGCTCTGTGTGGTGTATGACCTTCCTTTGAAAACCTGTGCCTTTACTGACTGTAGGAGAGCCACTACAGAGCCCCTGGAGATGGAGATGTGTCAGACAGGACATGACCCCAACTTACTCTCTTTGAAAAACAAGCAGGCTTTTCCTAGAAATTTCTAGCAAACCTCTCCTTGTATATAAAATTGGCCAAAATAATTGACAAAGGGGAACCTGTCTGATGAGCCAGATAGGTTCATCTCTGAAATCAGGTCCATTTCTGTACAGCACCACTGTCCCTGTTCTGAAGGAAGGAAGAGTGGATGTTGGGAAGTCTACTTCATTGTTTGTCTCTGTTCATGGCTGGGATGAGATTGCTGTGTGTTTGAGTGTAGGTGGGTGCTTGTATGTAGAGGCCAGAGGTTGACATAGTGTCCTCAGTTGTCACATTTTATACCTGTAGGGCTACTTGAACTCAGAGCTACCCAGTTTGTATAGCTAGGCATCTTTCTCCATGCCTCAGGGAGCAAACCTGTGGCATATGTATATAGCAGAATACGGTGCAACTGGAAAGACAGAAACGAAGTTCCTTATTTTCATTTCATCCTCCACTGGTAGAGTGGTCTTCACAATATTTTATATGAAAATGCAAGTAGAATTATACTGCTTTTGTGTCAGAAATAAGGTATTGCTTATTTTTCATAAAAAGCCCTGGAAGAGGAGATGGAAATTGATGAAAGTATCTGTAGACAGTACAAATGGGACTGGGTGTGTGTTTGTCATGTTTGGTTTCAATGTTAACTTGCCACAATTATAATTGACTCACCTGAGTAGGAAGCTGCTCCTGAAGGATTTTTCCTCTTGTCTTGATGAGGTAGGAAGGCACATCCTGATTGGGGGCTGAGGAGAGAGAGGCTGTGAATGGTCAGAGCCCAAAGGGTTAGGGAAGGGGGGTGATAGGTAAGAGGCTGACGAAAGAGAGGGTGACAATGAGGTTGTGATAGTTTTAGAAGTCTGGACAAACTGATTGATGAAGGCTGAGGTTTGAGGCCAGAGACCACATGTGAAAACTACATTTTAGAAATGATTGTTTTTCCCCAGCTGAGCACATACATACATACATACATACATACATACATACATACATACATACTTATTTATTTATTTATTTATTTATTTATTTATTTATTTATTTATTTATGTGTTCTGTCTGCATGTATGTCTGCTGCCAGAAGATCTCATTACAGATTGTTGTGAGCCACCATGTGGTTGCTGGGAATTGAACTCAGGACCAGAAAATCTGCCAGTGCTTTTAATCTCTGAGCTGTCTCTCCAGCTCCAAGTATATACATTCTTTCCAAAAAATATGGCTTTTCTTTGTTATATGAAAAGCAAAATCATGTTCATGGTAGAAAATATAGACAAGGGTTTAGAAAAAAATTAAAATCTTCCATCATTTATTTTGTTTCCACTTTGTATTTATGAAAGTTTCTGTGTTTATGGGATAGAGCTGTGACATCCAGACTAGGCCGGTTGAAAAGCCAGGGCTAGAGGGGCTAGTGAAGGGCTCAGGAATCATTTCTACGGGGAGGACTTTGTGCTTCCTTGTGGGTTGTGTCTGTGTGTTAGACACCAGACTGGCCTCAAACTAACTTTCTGTGTAGCTAGGCAGGCCTTGAACCCAGATCCTACCTACACTTCCCAAGTGCTGGGATTATGGGCATGTGTCACCGTTTCCAGCCTCCAGTTAGATTTGATATGGCAAATGGGGTGGGAAGGGTTCAGACTTGCCTGTGAATGTTGGGGAGCATCATGTGGGCTAAGAAGGGGGTGTGGCTGAGAGAGTAAAGTGGAGGGTCCCATGTATCATAAGGAAATAAAGGCTGTGCTTTTAGTCTGGGTCAGTTCTGAAAATGAAGGTGAACTGGCCATACTTCAGCTGTCTTCCTTATCTCTGGAGACAGGTTTGTGGGAGCATCTTTAGTCAGTGCAGGGCACTTAATGCCCTACTAAATAGTGCAGAATTCCTTCATTTTCACCTAGTGGGCATGAAGTGGGAACTTCTAAATAGTACCTTGAAGTTAGACTTCATTCTCTCTCTCTGTCTCTCTCTGTCTCTCTCTGTCTCTCTCTGTCTCTCTCTCTCTCTCTCTCTCTCTCTCTCTCTCTCTCTCTCTCTCTGTACATGTGGGGGATATTGAGACCAATTTTCACTCCATATAGCTCAGAGCTCAGGCTTCCCTTTAATTCATGATGATTCTCCTGCCTTACCATCTTGAATTCTGAGATTAGACATGAGCAAACCACACCTGGCTGAATCTCATCCTTTTATGTTCATTTTCTTGGTTTTTTGAGACTGGGTTTCTTTGTGTTGCTTTAGTGCCCATCCTGGAGCTAGCTCTTGTAGACCAGGCTTGCCTTTTTTATGTTCATTTCGTGACACATATTTAGAGACTAAAACGTTTTTAGTGTCAATTATGGAACCAGCATCAGGTACTATCTTGCTAGCTATGTGTCTTAAGTAGGAAGTGGTTTTTTTGTTTGTTTTCTTGCTTGCTTGTTTGTTTTAGCAGATGTTCATTTTCCCTCTCACCCTTCTCTGACTCACAGGTCTTTAAACCTATGGCTGATGCTGCTATGAAGATTGTGGAGAAAAATGGCTTCAGTGACAAGATTAAGGTTATTAACAAGCATTCCACTGAGGTGACAGTTGGACCAGGTGAGAGCTGTCCCTCCTGTGGGAAGCAGAGCTAATGAAATGTCACAGTAGTCACACACAGGAAAGAAACTTTCTGCTTTAAGTAAACGTAAGGTGGTAAAAAAGAAGTCTTTATAGTGAGATGTTTGAAACTTAGAAAATTCTACGTGTTCTTTGAAACTCGGAGAACACAGCTACAACATTTGGTGAAGAGGAAAGAAGCTGTGGCCATCACCAGTTTTTAAGATACAGTATTTTAGGATTGAAGGATCTACTTAAAGTCAGTATTTTATTTTAAGTTTAATTTTGCCATTACCATCAACAGGATCTAATACAGTCCAGGCTGGCCTTTAACTCACTCTGTAGCTGAGGTTGGCTTTGGTCCTCCAGGGTACTATAGTTACACCATACTTGGATTTCTTTTTTTCTCACAGAAAAAAAAAATTACTGTGGGGATGGGGATGTAGCCAATGGTAGAGTACTTGTCTTGGGTGCATAAGACTCTGGGTTTGATCCCTAAGACCCTAAAGCTAGGTATGGGTAATCCCAGCACTTGGGAAGTTGAGGGAGAAGGAAGATCGTGGGTTTTGAGTCAGTCTGGACTACATAGCAAGACCTTTTCTAAAAACAACTCAAATTGAACACTTCAATTCTTACCACCAACATGGTAGGTCACAATCATCCATAACTCTGGTTCCAGGGACTCCCATGCATTGGGCACAAAGCATGTGTGTCTCACACAGATAGGCATGTAGGTAAAACACTCAAACATAAAATGATTAGATTTAAATCTAATTTTTAAAAATAGTTTATATATTTTTTATTTTATGTGTATTGGGGAGGCTGCTTGTTCATTCCCAGCTTCCCAGACCCCAAATACTCACTCAGAAACTATTATTATTTGCAATACTGTTTGGTCAATAGCTTAAGCATATTTCTAACTAGTTCTTACGTCTTAAACTAACCCATTTCTATTATATTTTACCATGAGTCTAGTGGCCTACCTACAAGGTTCCGGCTGGCGGCTACATGGCTTCTCCCTGACCCTGCCTTACTCTCTTTATGTATCTTTTCCAGCCTGGCTATATTCCGCTAAGCCATTGGCCAATAGCAGCTTCTTTATTTATTAACCATAAATGCAGCACATATACAGAAAGACTTCCCACACAGTATGTGCATTATTGTTTTGCCTATATGGATGTCTGTGTCAGATCTTGGAGTTAATAGATAGTTAGGATTGAAGGATCTACTTAAAGTCAGTATTTTATTTTAAGTTTAATTTTGCTATTACCATCATTAGGTAATGAATTATTAATGATTGAATATACATTCATTAATGCATATATACTTCAAGAATATAGTGTAGAGCCCAATATTATGGTGTGTGCTTATAATCCCAACACTTAAGAGGATTGTGAATTTGAGGCTAACTTGGGCTACATAACAAGACCCTAAAACAATGTGAGCATACGATTGTTGGGCGAATTTTGCCAAATTGAGGGACACTTGTAACCATGGTCATAATCAATACAATAGATTATTTCTTTCTTGCTCAAAAAATTCCTCATGACTCTGGGCACTCACAGATACCCTTTCTTTCAATTAAATTAGGTCATTTTTTTTTCTAGAATTTCAAGGAAATTTCAAATGAAATTGTGTATCAGCCTGTGCTGGCCTCAAACTCACAGAGATCCACCTGCTGCTGCGTCCTCAGTGCCCGGGTTAGATGTGTAATATATTCAAGAGAATGTTACTGTTTCTAAGCCAGGAGATAGAGTTTGCTTTTAACTTCCACTTTACTTTACTAGATGTGTAAATAAATGGACACATGGAGCCCATGTGTGTGTCATAGGAAAGGTACTTTTCTAACCTTCGTTCTGCTCCTCAATTTACAGTTGAGACTACTAACTTGATGTTTAGAACCCAGCCCTCCAGGCTAGTAGTGGTATCCAGTCCTTGTCTATAGGACTCCAGGCTCAGTCCTTGTTCTGCACTCAACCTCTCTAAACTATTTCAGTGTGTCTCTTTTTCAGTGTCAGCTGTGAAATTTGTCCTCTGTAGATGGAAGACAAGTGGGTTTTGTCTAATGTAATTTGTGAGCCATTAGAAATGTTTACAGTTAATTCTCCATGGTAAATAGCTCTTTTCAAGGTTTGTTGGCTCATTAAAAAGTATAGTTGTAGCAATAATATTATGTTTTAGAGGTTTAGAAAGTAGTTGATTAAAGAACTCCTCAGAACCCCGAAGAGGGTGTCAGATCTTCTGAAGCTGGAGTTAGCAGGGGTTCTGAACTGCCTGATATGGGTGCTAGGAACTGAGCTTGGGTCTTCTGCAGGAGCAGCACCTGCTATTTCCACTGAGTCGTTTCTCTAACCTCTGCTTTTCGACGTGGTACTTAACATGTCTGTCATAAATACATTTCCTAGTCTGTTGCGTGTTTCTGACTCTATTCACTTGCTTTTAGATGGTGACTTGCCATGTCGGGCTAACATCCTGGTCACAGAGCTGTTTGACACGGAACTGATTGGAGAGGGAGCACTGCCCTCTTATGAGCATGCTCATAGGCATCTTGTACAGGTAAGGGGCTCAGAGCCTTCAGGAGTGTTACACAGTCACTGCTTACCATGCTCAGTACAGCCCTGCAGAATCTCTATGCACCCTGGGCCTCCCTTCAATTCCTGGCAGGCATCTAGCTCAGGTGGCAGTACGGCTGAGAAACCTTTGCTTTTAATTCCTAGATGTGAAAATCCTCTTCACCGCTGGGTTCCCAGGCCTGATGATGGGCACAGAATGAAAGGACCATTAGACAGGGAGGGAGAAAGAACCACAGCCAGGTAGGGAGGGGAACCCTGCAGGTGTCCATGCAGGTGATGATCTGTGAAGGGATGGACGTTCTGCCTTACTCACTCAGATGAAAACAAGTTCTCCTCATCCTGTTTTCTTTAACTGGACCCCATAGGCAAGGTGCAAAATCAGTGGAAGATGTAGGTACATGAATAATTCTTCCAGCATACATATACAGACAAACATACACACACAGCACAGACACACTAAGTATGAAGTTACATCCATACTCACAAACATCTATGCTCCCATAGATTCCCTGTCATTTATAAACAGGAGAGATAGTTACCTCTGTATTCCAGGGAAATTCCCCTTTTCAATTTCAAAATGCTTTTCTTATCCTAGCAGGGAGACTTGCCCTCCTCACTATTGAGGTCTTTGGTGATAGCCAGAGAAAATGACCACTCACTCTGGGACCTGAAGACATCCTATTCTCCGTCTGTACCAGCCAGAACTCTGATAGCTGGGCTCACTGCATGTTGACGTGTTCTGAGTTTTCTCCAAGAGCAAGTTATGTCTTTCAGTGAACTGAACAGCTGCTGTCCACAAGTTTGCCAGCTTGTGGTCTTAATCTGCTCTCACACAAGAATAGACAACTACCCTGAGCAAAGTAGACGTCTCTCCTCTGTGATCTCTGCACACCTGGGCCAACTTGGGATTTTTTTGAAGTTTGTGTCTGTATGGGGACTGCACCATAGGGCGATCTCTGTTCTTTGTTTAAACTCCGAGGGCAAGTAGTAGATGTGCTGTCCTACATCTGTTACGTATGTGAGACACTGCCAGTAATTCTGCACCTTCTGGGGATGGGGGATGGGCTTTCTCTCTAGGCAACAAACACAGAACACACGCTCCCTCGCCATTTCATCGACTTTCTGAACCCTGCCCCTATCTAGATTACAATTAGGCACTATGCAACCCATTCTTTCATCTGTGATCAGGGAACATCTTGCCTGAGAGAACCATCTAGACTTGGAAAGGGATGGCTGGAAGGCTTTCTCAACCGTGACCCTGACAGTTTGCCAGGGGATCATGACCGAGGTAGAATGAAGTGCCACCATCTTAAAAATAAGTCAGCTATTAGAGGATGTCGGCTTGTAAGGCACAAAGGGAGTGAAACCTGGACACATGAAAATCTTCCTGTTTGACTGTTTTAAATCTGCATTCTATCCATGCATGGTGGTCTCTGATTCTGGTCTGGTCATTTTCACCAGGAACAAAGACTCAGAGTTCTGTCACTTGATGCTGCATATCCATTTGAAGTGCAGTCCTAATTAGTCTAACAGTAGAAACCCAAAGTCAGATATTAGGGTGAAAGTTGAAAGATCAGGGGCTGGAGAGATGGCTTAAGAGTTAAGAGGTTAAGAGTATTGCCTGCTCTTCCAAAGGTCCTGAGTTCAATTCCCAGCAACCACATGGTGGCTCACAACCATCTGTAATGGGGTCTGGTGCCCTCTTCTGGCCTGCAGGCATACACACAGACGGAATATTGTATACATAATAAATATTAAAAAAAAAAGAAAGTTGAAAGATCAGAGAGACAGAGCAGCCAGCCACCAGAGAAATCTCATCCCGAATTGGGGGGGGTCCCCACTTCTCTAATTATGATGTCATGTTTACATAAATAAATCCTTCCAATTATGATATATATTTACATTGATGATGCCATGTCCCAACAATAAGGATGTCATAGCCATTTGTGATCTCATGCCGTTCATTTATGGTGTCATACTCTTCCAATTGTGATGCCATATATTAACATTGATGATGTCATACCCTTCCAATTATGATGGCACACCATCCCACTGATGATGTCATACTCTGAATTATGTCATACATTTACATTTATGCTGTTGTATCCTTCCTGTTATGATATCATAGTCTTCCAATTACGGTGCCATGTATTTGTGGTGTCATGCCTTTCCAATTATGACATATTTACATCTATCTATCTTTCCTGTCTATCTATCTATCTATCTATCTATCTATCTATCTATCTATCTATCTATCTATCTATCTATCTACATATACATATGATTTACAGTGATGTCATATCCTGATAGTAATGATATGGTTTTCTAATTATGCTGTCATATATTTATAATGATTACATCATATCCTTCCAATATGATATCATAGTCATTATAATATGCCATTTATTTATGGTGTCATACCCTTCCAATTATGACATTACATGTTTACATTGAAGATGTCATATTCTTCCAATTACGATGTCATACTCCCTACTCATAGAGTCATAATCTTCTGATTATGATGTCACATTCTTCACATTATGATATCCTGCATTTCTGTTTATGATGTCATACCCTTCCAATTATGATGCCATATGTTTACATTGATATCATATCATGATAGTTTAATACCGTAATTTTCAAATAATGTCATATACTTACATTGATGTTATATCCTTCCAATCATGGTGTCTTCCCATTATTCAAAGAGTCTAATGCTAGGTGGCTCATTGTCAGCATATTTAAAACATAGTACAATTTGGGAAAAGGTTTTTTTTTTTTCAATAATCATTCCCATTCAAGATTTCTAGGTAACAATCATTCCAATTCCAGGTACACAATACCTTAAGGTATGACTACATAGAAACTCCTTTGCAAAGCACAGTGACCATGAGGGTGGGGCTGTAATTAAAATCTAATGTGGTCTCTATCGATAACATAGAGGTGAGCAGGTTATAAAATAGGTGTGGCACCCCCCCCTAAGGATGAGTTGTACTAGAGATAAAAGTCTAGGGAGGGAGAGTCTGGGATAGACGTTCTGAAGGGTGTCTATAGCAAAAGGGGTGAAGTCGGCCTCCACAAGTAACAAGATCATCAGGTCATTAACAATATATCCACTCCCAACTTTCTGGGCAGGAAAACCTGTATTTATCTCCTCCATCAGGAAGAGGCCCCTGTGTGTTTAACAGTCCTGGTTCCCTAGTGATCTGTGGGCAAGAAGACTTTTGTGCCTCTGATAAGTGGGAGGAATGATTGATCAGCAGTGCTGGATGAACCCAGCAGGCCGGTCAGATGAGGGTGGGCAGCTGGACATTGGGGTTTGTCCTGTTTTGCTAGGCAAGGGACTAGAACAACTACTTGTCAGGAAGACTCTTCCAGGTCTGTATGGTAGTTCATGTTAATAAGTAGTTTTTTTTTTTGAAATACTCAATAATTTTAGGTAACTAGCTTAAATTGTTTTAGCACTCAAGGCTGAGTCAAGAGGATTGTAAGGTTAGCCCAGACTGTTTAACAAGACATTGTCTTCAAAATAATAATCATTTTATCCATGATGTACTTTCTCTTTTTTAAGACATAGTGCAGGAAACAGTTTACTCTCCTGACACAGGGAAGGAAGACTTTAAAGTTACTACATCAGCTAAATACTTGAAGCAAGTCATTTTCTGTCCCACCAGCCATCTTCTAAATAATGACACTGAGACTTATTAATTATGAAAGCTTGGCCTATAGCTTAGGCTTGTTCCTAATTAGCTTTTACAACTTAAATTAACATTTTTTTTTCAAGACACGTTTTCTCTGTATGACAGTCGTGACTCTCTTGGAACTCGCTTTGTAGACCAGACTGGCCTCAGATTAATGGAGATCCTTCCTCTGCCTCCCAAGAAGTAGGATTAAAGGCATGCACCACCACTATCCAGGTTAACCTATAATTTTTAATCTACATTCAGTAGAGTGGCTTGACACCTCATCTCTCGGTACAGCCCATCCTCCGTCCTCTGTGCTGACTGGCAGCTCTGCCTTTCTTCTTCCCAGAGTCCTTTTTGTTCCTGGAAATCCTGCCTAACCTCTTCCTGCCTAGCTATTGGCCATTCAGCTCTGTATTAAACCAATCAGAAGGCGCCTTGGCAAAGACACATCTTTACAGTGCAAACAAATATTCCACAACAAATACTAATGCCTTTGACTGGGTATTTGACTTACTGTGACTGTTGTTGGTTTGTTTTGATATAAACTCAGGAGCACTGTGAAGCCGTGCCTCACAAAGCAACTGTCTATGCCCAGCTGGTGGAGTCCAGAAGGATGTGGTCCTGGAACAAGCTGTTTCCTGTCCGTGTTCAGACTAGTCTCGGAGAGCAGGTCATCGTCCCTCCCTCAGAATTGGAGAGGTGTCCTGGTGCGCCTTCAGTCTATGACATTCAGCTGAACCAGGTGTCAACTGCTGACTTTACTGTCCTCAGTGATGTGCTACCAATGTTCAGGTACTGTGCTTTGAGACATTTGATCCGATTTCTCTTATGGAATGGAAACCTAGCTGAATCCACTCCACATTAGTACCTTAGTTGGTCAGGTCTATAGTTGTAGAAGCTTAACAGTGGAGTGTGTGAGTTAAATTCTGCTTCAGTTCCTGAATATTCTTCCACAGCGTGGACTTCAGCAAGCAAGTCAGTAGCTCGGCAGCCTGCCATAGCAGGCAGTTTGTACCTCTGGCATCTGGCCAAGCGCAGGTGGTTCTGTCCTGGTGGGACATTGAAATGGACCCTGAGGGGAAGATCAGATGTACTATGGCACCCTTTTGGGCACAGACAGACCCACAGGAGCTTCAGGTAAGAGGCAGGAGTTAAGCACATTTCATGTAAGTCAGGAAACTTTTGTTGTTTTGTTTTGTTTTGTTTTTTTTGGCTACTAGATCACTGTATCAGTCAAAGGCAAAGAAGCAGTTTTCTTTTGGGAAAACACACATGCACACACACAAGCACAGGGGACTAGGGATGTAAGTCAGCAATAGATAGAATACTTTCCTAGCATGCATGAGTCCCTATACTACATCCTGAATGCTACAAAGAAAATGATAATAAAAAAATAAAAATTAGAAAGCATGTAGGCAGTGGTAGTGCATACCTTTAATCCCAGAACTTGGAGGCAGAGGCAGGAGGATCTCCGTTCAAGGCCAACCTGGTCCTCAAGATAAGTTCTAAGACAGTTAGGGCTGTTATATTGAGAAACACTGTCTCGATAAACAGAAAAAGCATAGCCTGTCAGTGTGCAGTGGACCTCTCCTCTCCGGGTGAGTTCATGGTTGACACCAGTGGCCACAGTGAGCAGCAGAAGTCTTAGTGAATTAGTTCTGTTATTCCCCTTTGTCCTGGTATAGCCAGTAATCCACAGGGTTTAGGTCAACTTGAAATGGAGAACTACAACTTCACTTCCCTTGGTTCAAAATCCACCTTCTCCATTTAGGGAAAATAAGCAGAGGAATATGAACTACAGAATGGAAATCCACATTACTCTTCAGCATATGATACATTTTTACCTTTAAACTGCTATGAAATAAAAGAAAAAAACATAAATGAACTGCAATAAATTCCCGTTATTAATAAATTGCCTATTAGTAAATACAGTTCAGAAAGTTTGATGGTGCACCAGCTGGGAATACAGGCCTGCACTATTTGGTTTAGTTACTTGGTATGTTTTTTCCTTGGATATAATGTCGGCCCAAGGAGAAAATATATGTAGCAGCTCTTATGCTCTGGTCCCCGATTTACTACCTAGGCCAAAGGCTCTCACTGCTGTGGGGCTGCTGTTACTAGCCAGGCCTGGGAGCTCCTCACTCTACCTCTTTCTGATTGTTTGACCTAAGGCAGCTGTGGGTCACTCAGTGCATGTCAACTTCCTCTGCTGTCTTGGTCTCCAATAGGTAGTGTTTGTGAAATTTCAAAAATGGAATATTAGTACATTTTAGTTGTATGTCTTCAGAGAACTACAGTGTGTATTTTCTCCTTGAGTCTATATATAGATGTGCCAGGTAACTGTAGCAATACCCAGAGTGCAGGGTCTTGTGTCCAGGGAGTGGAAGGGTAGGTGTGGATCCCATGTCTTCTCACAGTCGATCATGTGTCCTTTCCAAACCACTGATGACTTCTATAGTATTAGGAATTTGAAAACTGAAGGAGTCTCCCTGATGAACTCACAAACCACTTTGATCCCATTTAGACTGCCTCACTTTGGGTTCTGTCACCAGCTCCTAGCATCAGAACTCAGAAGCCTCCTTGTTTATGGGAGAGGCAGATGTTAGGGAAGCACAAATTTCTCCAGTACAGGAAGGAATAGCAAGGAGAATATACCTGTTTATCCTTTCTTACTGTATATGTGGCTTTTGGACTTTTAGTTTTTAGTCTTTGTATTTGAACAGACATCTTAGATGCCTGCCTTTTTGCTAAATTCAGAACCAAGTGGGTGACCCATGTCCCAGGCAAGTGGAAGAAGCCTTGTCTTCATTTGCATATATGCTCTTAGAGTCTGAGAAAGCCTAGTTTCCTTGGTTCCTGGAAATTGCAATAAACAGGTGGTCACTCCATCAGAATTAAGCCGGGTTTTTGTTGTTGTTGTTTTTTGTTTTGTTTTCTTTTTCTTTTTGGAAAGAAGATCTTGCTGTATAGCAAGCTGACCCACACTCACAAGGTCACTCAGGCCAGTCTCAACTCAACTCATGCTCCTCCTCACCCAGCTTTCTCAGTGCTTGGATTACAGGTATATAGACACATTTAACTCAGGCACCAACTTTTTAAGATAGTTATTCTTCCTAATTTTTTCAAATGCTATTGCCATATTTTCTAAAAAACAAGTTGTATATAAATGTACATTGGGCCCAACCATCGAAAATAACTACCTTTTTTGGATCTCTTGTTGTATTTTTATGCTGTATCATAGTTTTTGTTTGTTTGTTTGTTTTTGTTTTTGTTTTCTGAGACAGTCTTTCTCTGTGTAACAGTCCTGGCTGCCCTCAAACTCACTGAGAACCGCCTGCTTCTGCCTCCCAAGTACTGATATTAAAGGTGTGTGCCACCACCACCCAGCTTATAGTCTGTCATTTTTCATGTCTTTGAGTATTCCTTTTTTTTAAAAGATTTATTCATTTATTTATTATATATACAGTGTTCTGCCTGCATGTATGTCTGCACAACAGAAGAGGGCACCAGATCTCACTATAGATGGTTGTGAGCCACCATATGGTTGCTGGGAATTGAACTCGGGACCTCTGGAAGTGCAGGCAGTGCTCTTAACCTCTGAGCCATCTCTCCAGCCCTATCTTTGAGTATTCTTCATAAATATTTAACCTATTTCTGAACTGGACATTTATGTTGTTTCTGGGTTTTTGTTAGTACAAATCTGTTATATACATATTTATGTGAAAATAGCTTCTTTTCTTTTTCTTGTTTTCCTTATATGTAGGGTTTTTGATAAGGATGATCACAATTTATTAAAGGTTACCTTGGACTCAAGTGAGTTTAGTGATAGAGTAGTTGCCTAACGTGTATAACACTCTGGGTGTTTACTCTCCAGTCTGAGTCACTGTAGATCATGCTTCACAATTTAGAATATTCTAGTTCTTAAAAAAATCAAATACAAGAAACTTGACCTGGGTGATGGTGGTGCACGCCTTTTAATCCCAGCACTCAGGAGGCAGAGGCAGGTGGATCTCTGTGAGTTCCAGGCCAGCCTGGTCTACAGAGTGAGTTTCAGGACAGGTTCCAAAGCTACACAGAAAAACCCTGTCTCAAAAAACAAAAACAACAACAACAAAGCTTCATTTAATTCAAAGACGTAAGCCAAACAACCTTTATTTGTTATTTTAAATTTTTGGGTGTGTGTGATGCAATGTGGTCTGTGTGTGAGTTATGGTGTAAGTAGTGTACGTACTTGTTAGTATTGGTGTATGCGTATGTGCCTGTAGGTGGGCCTGTGCATGTATGTATGGAGTCAGAGGTCCCTGTCCACCTTCATTTTTTAGACAGGATCTCTCTTCAACCTGAAATCCACTGATTTGGCTAGACCGCTCAGGGATGCACCTGTCGCGGCCCCCCTTCCTCCCCAGGTAGACACCCAGCTTTGCAGTTCTCCCACGGGTGCTGGGCATTTGACCTCAGGTCTTCTTGCCATGCAGCAGTCACTGTCCCGATTAAGCCATCTTCCCCATTTTCCCAACTTTTGTTTTGAAAACTTGTAGAGTCACAGAATAAGTGAAAATGAACACTGATAGTGCCTTTACTTCAGTTTATTAGTTGTTAATATTTCCCGTACTTGCTGTCTCTCTCTCTCTCTCTCTCTCTCTCTCTCTCTCTCTCTCTCTCTCTCCTCTCTCACTGCACACCCAGTTTTTGCTCAGTCATTTGACAGTAAGTTACAAACATCTAACTCTTGACTCTTTGATACTTAAGAGAATAAAGCAGTTTCATCATAATCAAAATACCATCTTCACACCTAAGAAAATTAACAGTATTTTATTCCATAACATCTAACATGGTTCAAAATAAAATTTCCTTAATTGTCCCAAAGACCTTTGACAGCTTTTGTTTTCCTTGTCTAGGATCCAGTTATATATTATGTATTATATTTGACCTTTCTGTGTTTTGAAGCTATTTAAAGGCAGAAGGAAATTCTGTATATATATTAAAGCCTTGGAATATGTCCCAAGAGGCTCTTAGAGCAGGGTTTCCCCTGGGCCACTAGGTCAGCCTTGGTTGTGAGTCAGAATTTTTCCTTCAAATGAAAGATGGCTTATAGTCCAGCAGTGGAGGAAAGAGCTTTGGCGCTTGTGCTGGCTAGTTTTATATCAACTTGACACAGGCTAGAGTCATCTGAAATGAGGGAACCTCGATTGAGAAAACGCCTGCATAAGATCCAGCTGTAGAGCGTTTTCTTAATTAGTGACTGATGGGGAGGCCCCAGCCATTGTAAGTGGTGCCATCCCTGGGCTGGTGGTCCTGGGTTCTATAAAAAAGCAGGCTGAGCATGCTGGTAAGTAGTACCTCTCCATGGCCTCTGCATCAGCTTCTGCCTCCCAGTTCCTGCCCTGATTGAGTTCCTGTCCTGACTTCCTTCAGTGATGAACAGCAATATAGAAGGATTAGCCATAGAAACCCTTTCCTCCCCAAGTTTTCTGTTTTTTTTTTTTTTTTTTTTTTAAGACAGGGTTTCTCTGTGTAGCCCTGACTGTCCTGGAACTCTCTTTGTAGATCAAACTGGCCTCAAACTCAGAGGTCTACCTGCCTTTGCCTCATGACTTCTGGGACTAAAGGCATGGGCCACCACACCAGGCAGCCGGTTGTTTCTGGTCATGGTGTTTTTTTTTTCAATCCGAATGGTCATTTATTCTAAAACTGGAACTACTGTGCCTACATTTGTTGCCAGAATGATGCAGTGAGAACAGGGAAGAGGTACAGATGTAAACAATGACACAGTTACTTTTTTTTAAAATGGTAAAACCCTTTTTTTCTTTTTTTACTGGCCACTTCCAAGAATGCTTTACAGGTTGTGCAAAAACATTTACAGGCTCCATGTGGTGTTTGTTTTTCTCACAAGCTTTTCCATCTACAACTACAAGAGAAGTCTGATAAAACACTAAACAAGTCTTCTAAGGGAAACAAAGCCAGGTTCCCTCCTGTTACCATAATCCACCCCACCCCGCCATGGTCATGGTGTTTTAATCAGAGCAATAGTAACTCTAACTATGGTGGCACGGCTTTGTGAGGAGAGAGCAGAGCCTGCACTTGTCCCTTCTAAAACTTCCTTAGAAGGCCACCCCCAGTGATGTCTTCTAAAGTCAGCCAGGATCCAGAAAGCTTTTTGGGACACTGACTTCTCTGATTAGAATTTTCCTTTATCTTTAGGGCCATAATAGGCACTTATAGTCTATGCCATATGTCTGTTCAACTAAAGGCTCTGGGCCTTTGACCTGGAAGCACTGTTGTCACAGCGTAGTGAAAGCTGGCTCTCTACTCCTCATTTCAGTGGCGGGACCACTGGATGCAGTGTGTGTACTTCTTGCCGCAGGAGGAGCCCGTTGTTCAGGGCTCACCCCGATGCCTGGTTGCCCACCATGATGACTACTGTGTGTGGTACAGCCTTCAGACAACCAGGTATGCCTGTTGCTGGTGTGGAGGACCAGCCCTCAGCGTCTACACTGACGTAAACTCTCCGTTGGACAGACCTTGCAGAGATTTGAATGGGTAGATTTATATCAGAACAGAATGAAATAAGAGCAAGGGCCAGAAAGATGGCTCTGCAGGTAAAGGTGCTTATAGTCAAAGCTGATGGCCTGTGTTCAATCCCCAGAATCCACATGGTGGAAGGAGAGAGCTCATTCCACAAAGCCCTCTGACCCCTGCATTTGTGCTGTGGTGCTCTTCAACACAAATGCCGTAATAATAATTTAAAAAGCAGAAGTTTGTAGCGGGGAATATCAGTGTGTTTGTGTATATGTAGAAACTGTTATGGATTGGTAAGTTCTGTTCAAATATATGTAAAGTATGGGATCACAGGGCTCTAGCCCCCAGTGTGCTAGTGTCCAGACTCACCTGGACTCTTGTAGAGTGTGCATGTGTCTCCCAGGGCCCAGGCTTAGTTCTGGTGTTCCCATCCCCTGTACCATGCTCTCGTGCTCTCCGGTTATTACTTATGTTTGGCTTTTCCCCTCCCTGCTCAGTGTTGATGAGAATGCGAAAGTCTACCAAGTGCGCCCTGTGTGTGATTGTCAGGCTCACCTGCTCTGGAACCGGCCTCGGTTTGGAGAGATCAATGATCAGGACAGAACTGACCAGTATGCCCAAGCCCTGAGGACTGTAAGTGTCCCTGTCTTTATGCTTGGGTCTGACTGCTTTACTTATGTTTGCTCTTACGGTTTTGTTTTGTCTTTCCTGTCAATATCTCCAACTGGCCTCATCTGGAACAGACCCTGGAGAGCCTGGGAACTTGTTCTAGACTCTCCTTGTTTTCTGCTCTGTGAGAAGTCCCCTGGGTGTTCACTCTTCCCACGAGAGCTTCTCTGAGAGCCTTTTCCCAGCCCAAACTTGTGCTAGATACCATTACCTCTGTAGTCACCAGCAGCTGGTGTGGGTGATCACACCGTAAGCTACACCTCTCCCGTTTCCATCTGCTGTAAATCTGACCGTGGCGCCCTCTGACCTGGGTTCAGTCTGGAATCCACAGATGGCATTTAGAAGGAGTCTCCTGGACCCCTGGGAGTTGTGTACAGAAATATGTCTGCACATGCATGCATTTTGTGGGAAGAAGACCTCAAGCTGCCATAAGTTCCTCTGCAATGGATTTGTGACCCTACCTTTGAAGGGCACATGGGCCAGATGAGAAGGAGATCGGCTAACATAGATAGATTAGAGGGCACCTTCCCGGACCATGTATGCCTTTAGCTGGGCCTTCTGGCAGGGTGTGGAGGGTCTTTCCTAGCAGTGGGCCCTGATGGGAAGAGTGAGTGAGTGCCATGGCTAGTTACTGTGTGCCTGAGAAGGCAGGCATGGCAGCGTGGGAGCAGGAAGGAAGATGAGAATTGCTGTATTCAGAAATTTAAGGATCTCGAGAGAAACTGCTCAGTGGTAAGGGCCATTGTTACTCTTCCCTTGGACCTGAGTTTGGTCCCTAGTACTCAGTTTGTGGCTCCAGTTCTAAGGAATTTGATGCCCCCTTCTGGCCTCAGTGGATTACAAATCCATAGGAAGGCAAAATACCCATATGCATAAAATTAAGAAAAAACAAAAACCAGGAAAATGAAGCCTATGAGTGCAGCTGGGAGAAGGGCACCATGTCTGGTAGCTTTTCAGGAGGAAGCCCCTGGACTAAGGTGACCTCTGCTGATCCTGCTCTTTTCCCACAGGTGCTGATGCCAGGTACCATCTGTCTTTGTGTCAGTGATGGCAGTCTGCTGTCTGTGCTGGCCCATCACCTCGGGGCAGAGCAGGTACTGGGATGTGCTTTTGTCATCTCTGTAAGGTTGTTCTTCTCTTTTCATTTTAAAATTTATTGTATTTTCCATTTTGTTGTTTTTCACTTTTTTTTTTTTAAAGTTGACTCTTGATTTAGGGCCTGGTGTAGTTCAGGCATGAGTTTCTGTGTGCAAAGCCCTTTGCAGATGTAGCTTTTGTTGGTGGAAGGGCCTTGGTTTGGGGGCTGAGGAACTTTACTGTTTCCATTCGTGGTCAGGAACCAAGTAATGGCTACCACTGGCAGGTAGCTGCAGCATAGGGTTCTGAGTTGGCCATCTTCCGGAGTGAATACCCAGTAGAGCTGCTGTCTCAGGGAGGCAGAAAGGCCGGGCCATTGTTTCACTGTCTTCTTGACAGGTTTTCATCTTGGGTGTGTCTACCTTCTTTAAGTTTGTCTCTCGTGTTCTCTTCAGGTGTTTACAGTTGAGAGTTCTGTAGCTTCCTACAGACTGATGAAAAGGGTAAGTGACGGTTGTTACTGAATTCATGAGGGGACTGTTGGCCCTGCCTTCTTGAGTCTGGGACGGGTGACTTTGCAGTATGAACACAGCCAGGAACTAGTAGAAATAGCCCAGCTTCCTGGCTGTACCTGCTACCCAGAGAGCTGCCTTTTGGCTTTGGGGCAGATGTTTAATTAGTAGGATTTTTGCCGGGTGGTGATGGCTCATGCCTTTAATCTCAGCACTCGGGAGGCAGAGGCAGGCAGATCTCTGTGAATTCGAGACCAGCCTGGTGTACAAGAGCTAGTTCCAGGACAGGCTCCAAAACCACAGAGAAACCCTGTCTCGAAAAAAAAAATTAGTAGGATTATTGTATGTATGTTTTGAGACAGGATCTCATTATGTAGCCTTGGCTGGCCTGTAACTCCCTGTGTAAACCAGGCTAGCCTCAAACTCACAGAGGTCTACCTGTCTCTCTTTTCCAAGTGCTGTGATTAAAGTTGTGCACCACCTTGCCAGACTTCTGGCGTCCAATCAGAAGCAAATGTTTGCACTCTACTTTTGGTTTTTGTAGTTGAAGAAGTTTAGCCTTTTCTCATTTCACATAAGAATAAGAAATTAGCATCTTTGTGTAAGTAGAACTAAGTGATTTGCTCCTGGGAGTAACTTACTCTTCCAAAACTGCGAGACCTATAATAGGTCCTGGATGATGAGATATCATTGGTTCACGACCTCTTTCATGGTCAGTAGGAAGTGCTCAAAGAGATGTTTACACAAGCAGATGAAGTGGTATCCTAGAGCCATTTGGCCAGAAAACTCAGCAGGGAAGGTAACTTTTAGAGGTGTTAGTTTTAACTTTTTATGATGCTGCAGATTGAATCCAGGCCTCAAGCACACCAGCAGGCTCTCTGCCATGGAGCTTCTGCCCAGTAATTGTTTTCCCCAGGTCCAAAACAATTTGTGAACATAAAGATGTTTATATTCTTTCTTTTGAAGATCTTCAAGGCTAACCACCTGGAAGACAAAATTAGTATCATCAAGAAACGGCCTGAGTTGCTAACGTCTGCAGACCTGGAGGGTAAGAAGGTGAGCCACTGGGGCTTATGTGAGTGGGGACAGAGTGATACCGTGTAACCTAATCTCCACCCCGTCGCCTTAGCTAAATGTTATGTGATGTTCCTGTTGCAGCTTGGCCAACAGAGACCTCACCAATATGAGGGTGGGTGAGGGTTTGTATAAAGGCCCAGTGAACATGGCACTGGGCTCCTGTGCCTCTCAGATGAGAGCAGAATAATTTGTTGAGGTTAAGGAACATGGTGTACCACCTCTCCTTTCCCTCTTCAGTAAAGTCCTCTTTGAAGGATTCTTTTTGCTCAGATCTTTTTACCCCCCAGAGCTGCTCACCAGGAACCTGGTTACTAAGCACCAGCTCTCTGCAGGCTTTTCTTTGTTTTGAGAAAGGGTTGTTAAATAGACTAGGTTGGTTGATCTTGATCTCACAGAGCTCCGCCTACCTTTGCCTCCTGAGTGCTGGGATTAAAAGCAGGTGCCACCATGGCTGGCTGTGTTTAGCTCCTTGAGAAGCTGCTGAACCGTTGTCTGTAGTTGCTGGTTGTGCCTCTCCAAAAGTATGTGAGGCTCATTTTGTGGTTTCTCTCCTTTCAGTGTAGCCAGTTCAGTGGGAACACATTGGTATATCGTTGTGGTTCTGATATGTATTTTCATGATAGCTAATGATATTGAACATCTTTTCATGTACTCATAAGCTGTTTATAAGTTATATTTGAATATCTGCTCAAGCCTCTCGCCTATTTTCCCTCATGCCTTTTATAAAATGACAGCTTGAGATGAATTCATACAGTATACAAAGCACTCATCTAACGTATGTGGCTGGTTGACTTAGTGTATTTGTAAAGTATACCACCATCACTAGGTCAACTTTAGGGCATTTTTATTACCCTAAAAGATACTTTTTGTTGGTGGTTACACTCATGTGCCACCAACAAAACCCTAGACCATGAGTAGGTTACTTTCTGTCTTTGTGGGTTTGCCTATTCTGGACAAGAAATATAAATGAATCTATACAATGTATAGTCCTTTGTAACTGACTTTTTTCATTTAACATAATATTTTCAAGGATCATCCATGTTATAACTTAAGTCAATGCTTCATCTCTTCCTATTGTTGAACAAAATACTCCATTGTATGTCCCATGTCAGTAGGTGAACATTTGTGCTGTTGGTATTTCTTGGCTACTTAGAACATTCAAGTACCAGTTATGTTTTCCTCCTCCTCTTCCTCTTCTTCATCTCTCATTTTTGTTTTAAAGATTTATTTAGCTGGGTGGTAGTGGCACACACCTTTAATCCCAGCACTCAGGAAGCAGAGATAGTGGACCTCTGTGAGTTTGAGGCCAGCCCGGTCTACAGAGTAAGTTTCAGGACAGGTTCCAAAGTTACAGAGAAACTCTTGTCTCAAAAAAGAAAAAAAAAAGGGTTTATTTATTCATGTATTTTATTTATTTATTTATTTGGCTTTTTGAGACTCCAGGTTCCTATTGGGTAGAAATGATGAAGTGGTGAGAGAAGGTGTCCGTGTGATGTTCCCGATGCTGGGGTAGAAGTGAAGGACGGGGAAGTTTCCTGGCCAACCCTGGTCCGGCTTCCATTGTACCATTGCATGTCCTCTGGTTCCCATCCACTGAGTCCTGGGAGTCTCCTCAGACTCTGCCCCAGTTTCCCACACACACTTCAGCCTGACTGCTGTGGCATTCCCTTAGAATACCTCCAATCTCCATCTCCACTTGCAGAGTTCTGCACGTTCTTCGTGGTCCTCAGAAGGGTTTTTTATTATTTTATTTTTTAATAATTATTTTTATTTTGTGTACATTGGTGTCTTGCCTGTATTGTGTGTATGTCTATGGGAGGGTGTTGGATCCTGGAGTTTCATTACAGACAGGTGTGAACCGCCATGTGGGTGTCTGGAATCGAACCTGGGTCCTCTGGAAGAGCAGTCAACACTCTTAACCCCTGGACCATCACCCCAGCCCCCCAGAAGGGTTTTTTAAAATACATGTCTTGTATCTTTTGAATCCTTGATAAAGCTGTTAGGAGCCCCTCTTACCTTCAGGGCAAGGTGAACCTGCTTAGCTATTTGGCCATTTGGAGTCTTGCTGGCCTGTCCTCATCCTCTCCCGACAAATCTAGAAGGCCTTGTTCTCACACCCGTGCTGGGCCTCTGCCCCTTGTCTGGCTTCTCTGACTCCTAGTCATCTAGCTGTTTGTGTGTTCACAAATGCCGGCTGAACTGTAGCCCACCAGGCACCACAGTGCCTGTGTCCACGTTGGTTTAATGCAGTGAGGTGACGTGTTGTTCATCTGGTACTGACAGTGCACTGGGGAAACAGCTCGGTCTGTGAGTGGAAGAGTCTGTTCTGGAAGCCCTTTCTGAAGCCCCTGTGTGCGCTTATTTCTCGCTTCTTTCCCATAAAGATCACTCTCCCTTGTTTGTGTGTTCTTCTGCTCCATAATCCTCTGTGTCTTCAGGGGCGTGCTCTTCTGTTGGCTGAGTGATGAGGAGTGAATGACCTGGTGCATGTTCCTGTGAAATTGCTGAGCTGCCCTTCACTGGTTAGCCTCTCTCCTGATACCTGACTTCTTCCTGTTTTGGTTGCCAGGTCTCTCTGCTCCTGGGTGAACCCTACTTCACCACCAGCCTGCTGCCATGGCACAACCTATACTTCTGGTATGTCCGTACCTCTGTGGATCAGTACCTGGAGCCTGGAGCTGTGGTGATGCCCCAGGCTGCCTCATTGCACGCCATGGTCGTGGAGTTCAGGGTAGGCAACAGGAGAGTGGGGAAGCTGTGTTCTTCAGAGTCGGTGGGTGCAGACTGAACAGCTTGGGCCCTGGTGATGGGCCTTTCTTTTCTGCATCAGTGGCTGCAGGGTGGAATAGAGGAAGGCTACATTTTTATAAAGCAGTAATTTGACATATGAAATGGAAATGACTGTGTGTTGTCATTTTACAATTGCGGCTTATCAGAATAATTAAAAACATAAATTAAGTGTTTCAGGAGCGTGCTGTGCAGCTAGCTATGCTCTTGTGGAGAACAGAGGCTGCATTCTGAGATGGGGACTTCTCTTTTTTATGCACGAAAAAATAGAAAAGCTTCATTTTAATTCTCTCATCAAAACAGAGCCAGTCACCAAGTCATTTTAGAAAAGGCATTTTTTTATTGAAAGGATTTTGAAGTGCTTTGAATCTAAAATGAAGAGTGAATCATATTTGATATTCCTTTTATGAGAATGGCTCTATTTGTGGTACCCTCGTGGCTCTATCACTTAATTTCTGTGTTAATTATCTGATGGAATTTCCATATGGATTGTGACTCTCATGACTAAAGAGTGGCTATAGAGAAGTTTGCTTATTCCCAGGCCCAAGGAGCAGGGCATGGAAGATGGACTGGCTAGACAGTGCTTTGGGGCCCTTTCCTGTCCTTTTATGCAGTGTTCCCAGGCTCCTAGAGAACTACTTACAGAAGCCTCAGCCTCATAGTTCTGCTTGGTTGTCTTCTTCGTTTACACAGTCTTATACCGTCTGTCACACAAACCACTCTGGCTCTTCAGCGTCTTTGTCACTTTTTCCTGGGCCAGGGGTGGGCTGTGGTGTCCTGTGTCTATGGTATATAGAACAGCAAGTTTTGCCTGCCTGTGGTTCTGCTTATTGGTTTGTTTTGAGTCAGTTTTGGCCTGGAACTCACTGTGCAGCCTCAAATTCCCAGTGATCCACCTCCCTTTGCCTCCCAAGCACTGGGATTAAAGTTTTGTGTCATTTTGACCAGCACTCCTCTTAACCCGGAGTCATGTAGCCCAGGTGTAACACAGGACTGTTCTTCCTTCATAGGACCTGTGGCGGATCCGGAGCCCTTGTGGTGACTGTGAAGGCTTTGATGTGCACATCATGGATGATATGATTAAGGTAACCAGAACTGGCTCGACCTGCCGCCTGCAATGCTGCAAGTTCAGCAGTCCAGGATACTTAGTAGAACTGCCTCAATTTTTTTAAAAAAATTAAAAAACAAAACAAACAAACCAAAAACAAAGGGCTGGAGAGATGCTCACTGGTTAGGAGCACTGGTTGTTCTTCCAGAGGACTGGTGTTTGATTCCCAGCACCCACATGGTGGTTCACAATCAACTGTAACTCTAGTCCCAAGGAGTATGATGTTCTCTTCCAGTCTCCATGGTAAACAAGCATACATGCAGACAAAGCACCCATACACATAAAATAAAAATTCAAAACAAAACCCCAAACCAAAACCCCTGTGGTGGAGGGCACGGGGTCTAAGAATATTCCTGCCTAGCATCGTGTAGTCCTGGGTGTGCACTCTCTAGGGTCATTAAAAGCATAGATAGTGGGATACAGCTCTGAGTCCTCTTCTCCCCTACATTTCCTCAAAGCTATAAACCTCTGGCAGGTCTGATGGGGGCAGCATAAATAGTGTATAGAAAGAGCTTCTGTTTTGGGTGGTGAGGCCAGTGCTGCCATTGTGTTTGGCCCACCATGAGCATTAACCTGAGAATCAGTGCATGGTACCAGCCGCATTCATAGCCCTGTGCTCTAGTGTCTGGAGTGGAAGAACTAGTTAGGAGGCAGAGTTGTGTAAAGAGACCTTATCAAAGAAAAGAGGACTAAGATAGTTTACAGAGGCAGACACCTCTGCTGGGTGTCACCAGGCCTTGTCTTTCCTGCCTCCCCAGTGCTCAGCCCTTCTACTCACGTAGATCCGGCACCCTTCCTGCCAGTTGTGCCTCCCCTTCAGGTTCCCAGGGAGTCTTCAGTTCAGGTTTCTCCTGCCAGCCTTGTCAGAAACACTCTGGTCTATATGACTTCCTACCTCTCCCCCCTCAGTCTTCCTCTACACAGTGTCCAAGAAAATGCACATCTTATAGGACTCCACCCTCCTGCATGCAAGGGCCATACCCATCCTCTTGAAGTTCCCGGTGTGGCCACTGTTTGTCTTTCCTGCTTGACTCTTGTCTGTGTCCCCTTCCAGCCTTTTGACCTCCAGCTTCCTGCCTAGAGTCATCCGTAGATAGCTCCCCTATCCTGCTTCTGCCCACACAGTCTGTTGTCACATAGGCACGAGTGCTTTTCCCAGGCACTGGGCTTGCTTATTTACTTGTCCATTTTCCTTGCTTCTGCACCCCATCAGGGTAGTGTCGTGGTAGCTGGTGAAAGAACCGGAATCACAAAGACCAAATGCTCAACACAAAGGACATTTATTTGTCCCAGAAGGGCAACAAAGCCAGGAGATAGAGGATGAGGGGGAGGGGGAAAGAAACAAGGGGGCTATTTGCCTTGGAGAGACAAAGGACTGCCTCTGGATAGAGAGGAGACAGATATGGCCCATAGGCAAATGACAGTTTATAAAGGGAAGCCCTCATGTTAGGATAAATTGGTTAATTTTGATTGGGCATGTTAATTGGGATAGTCAGAGAAGGACTACTTTTGATTGCTGAACTTCAGTACTTTGATAGCTGGACCTTGGTGATTACCCTCAGGAGGAAGAAGTGACCAAATAAGGGGCTAGATCTTGGTGGCTAGCTTTAGGAATGTAATCTAATAGTTTAGCAGGGCAGAGGGAATAGGGGAAGGGCAAAGCCTGCCAGAGCCCTGTTTGCCTTGCTTGGGCCTGCATTGCCATGCACAGACCAGCTAGAGCCATTTGGTGGGCAGTATCAGTAGAGGTGAGTGAATGTCTCCCTTTTATTCCCCCCCCCCAAAGACATTTGGTTCTCAGAGTATGTCAAGAGTGGGCATTGTCATCCTTGTTTAAAAGGGAAGCTGGGACTTGGGGAAGTGAAGTGACCTTCTAATGAATGGACAGGGAAGGGAGAAGCTGGTTGTTACTACCAGGTACCCAGTGGTAGGTGACAATGTGCTAGCCCCTATGAGTGCAGTTTCACAGGAGGACTGGGCCCCAGAAATGAGGGTACTCCTGGCTGGCTGCAGTTGTCTCTACAGATCTGTTCTCTTCTCCTCTAGCACTCCCTGGATTTTCGAGAGAGCAGGGAGGCAGAGCCCCATCCATTGTGGGAGTACCCATGCCGCAGCCTCTCTGAGCCTCAGGAGATTATGACCTTTGATTTCCAGCAGCCCGTCCCCCAGCAGCCTGTGCGTGCTGAGGGCTCCATGGAACTGAGAAGGTGAGTTGTGGGGTGAAGACAGTAGAGGGACTTAGAGATGACATAGTTGTGAAGGACAAGCAGCTTGGCGTCATACTCTTGGCCCAGGAAGTGTCCTCCCATCCCGCCCCATCCCATTATGGAGGGTCCACAGCCTTTGAACATGTGCTGGTCAGGGAGAACTGGAGTGGGCCTTGCTTACTTCCCTATCTGCCGCTCCTTGTTGTATCAAGCTGCAGACTAACATGAGTTTGGTTTCTATGGTTATCCCCTGGCCCTCCTGAATTCTCTTGGGAGTTAAAGCAGGTCAGAATTGGTGAGGGCTGCTTGCTGCAAGGTGAGGGAGACCCCACCCAGCTCCAGCTCCCTCCACAGTAGAGTGTTGCCTCCTCCCTAAGGGAGCCATATGTCCAGAGCTCCGAGAGCTTTTTACACCAGGGACAAGCAGCCAGGTCAGGGCAAATGCCACTGCCCAGGGAATCTTCATTGTCAGCCCTGGGAGCAGCTGTGCTCGGAGGTTTCTATGCTCAGGCTGTAGGGAGTGGGGAGTTGAGAGCTGTGGCTGCTGTGGCTTGACCTTTTCTGCTAGGCTTTACCAACATGGTTGAGGAGTACATAAACTCCCGACTGGGAGGGAGGGGAGTGGTAGAGGTTTCAGGAAAACAGAAAGATGTGTTTGATCAGACTCATCCATGTCTGTGTGACTGTTTGACTCTGTACTCTACAGACCCGGGAAGAGCCATGGGGCTGTCTTGTGGATGGAATATCATCTGACGCCAGACAGCACAGTCAGCACCGGCCTCATGAATCCTTTGGAAGACAAGGTAGCACTGTGGGCACCAGGCCCAGAGTATGTGCCTACCCTAGAGCTACTTGTTCCCCTTGTGCTCTGAGTATCCCTGTTCTGTGCCCTTCAGGTCAGGTAACTCCCAGGTGGCCCAGGTTACTTCCCACTGTTAGTTACATGGGCTGGAAAGGTGACTTGGGTGCCAAGGACCCTTCCCATCCTTTTGCTACTCATCCTGCAGGGGTACTGCTCCTGGAACCCCCACTGCAAGCAAGCTGTGTACTTCTTCAGCACCACACTGGATCCCAGAGTTCCTCTGGATGGCCCTCAGTCAGTCAGCTATGCTGTGGAGTTTCACCCCCTCACTGGAGACATCACCATGGAGTTTAGGCTTGCCGACACCTTGAACTAACCTTCCCTTGTTGAGAAATTAAATGGCCAATAGGCTGCAGACTCTGAGTGGCGTGGGGCTCAATGGGGAAGGAAGGCCAAAGAACTTATTCACTTGCGTGCACCTACTTGGCGTCTGCACAGAGGAGACCTTTTTTATTTTTGTATCTTAGTGCTGCTGGCTCCCAGCATCAGGTGTGGCAAGCAGAATAGGCTGTTGACTGATTTAAGAGTTCTGAATCGACCAGGGAGAATGTTCTGTGCTTCTGAGAGTTCAGAAAGCTCTGCTGTAGTAATGCTTTCTGTCCTACCTCAAGGAGAACTAAGGAACAACCTTCACTGGGACTAAGGTAGGACTGTCCACTTAGCTGGAACCTACCCAGCCTGTTTTCTAGGAATTTCCGGGTCTCTGCTAGAGAATGGCCTTCTAGGGAGTTCCTTGGGGCTTCCTGATCCTGGTAAGACCTGTGTTGAGAGGACTAGGCTCCCCTGCTAATAAGTAGCTTTACTAAGCGACATTCATACACATTTGGGTATCTGGCCTCAGTGCACACGTGCAGGTGGCCTGATAAGCCATGAGACCTGGACATCGGTTGCTGCTCACAGGGCTCAAGCAGTTTCCTGTGGAAAACCAGTAGGAAGAAAACTAGGAGAGTCGTCCTCTCCTCTATTTATCTGAAGGCCTTGCTCCCCAGTTGGCCACAGCCTTGTCCCACCTCTGCCACTCCTCACTCTACTCTTGCCAATGACCTCTCTGTTCTGAAAGGATTTGGGAGGTACCCAGTAGTGGAACCTAGATGGCTAAATCCCTAGCATTTCAGGGCAGACATGGGCTGTGTCCCCATAGTCATTCCCCAAAGCCCCTAGGCTGGGATCAACTCTGGAAGTCTGTAGGCCCTCCCCAGTTTGTCGTGCACATCAGTACAGAACCAGCACACGAGCCTTGAGCCTCACAGTTTTATTTTCTCTTCATTCTCCATCCTTCCTTTCAGCACCATAAAGGAAAAATCCACCTCTTTTTTTTTTTTTAAATCAGGCATAAAGATTGTTTTTCTTCTAGGGAAGAGTCGTCTGGATATATATTTGATAATGTTTTACCAAAACCTTAGGTATCTTACCATATAAAACCCCTAATGTCCCATGAGGATACAATACAGAAATTAAAAAAGTTTTCTTCTTTTTCTTTTAAAACAGTATTTCTAAATCTGAGCAAGTTAATACAATAGTTAAAAAGCATCAAGGTTAATATTCATACTTAAAACTCCAGATGGTTTGGACAAATAAAGGTGAATGAATGGTCTTTCCTAAGCTAACGCACTTACCTAGCGTTTCCCTTGAGGGGTCCCAGGCAGGCAGAGCTGCAGTTGGGAGTCAAGTGATCCCTGTGATTGCCCTTGTCTAGGCCTTCGCTGCCACAGAATCTGGAATCCTGGCAATGCCTCTTTTCCAGAAGTTGGACTATAAAGGCCTGGCAGTACACAAGTCCTGAGTCCATAGGCAAACCACAATGAAATGTGTGGCAGATGGTATGGCCTCAGTGCTGAGTGATGTGTGGGGGAGCTGGAAGGCAGGCTGCCCCTCCTCTGGACTCCAGAACCTGTCTGTAACAAGATGACAGAGGCACAGGGCAGTACAACTTGCCTAAGGCCGCCCTGGGAGTTGGGAAGGAGAGAAGCATGTGGCTCTGACTCCAGACATGTTACCCTGGCTCAGGTTTAGGGACCCTGGCCTTGGCCTCATCTACTTTCCTGTGCACAGTGCCATTGGTGTAGGGATTGGGCTGCCCGTGGTGCCCGGCACGAGCAGAATCCTGGTTCTTTCCAGGGCTGGGACCTTTGATTCCAGGAGGCCTTCCCAGATTGCCGGAAGGCCAGGCCCAGGCAGAAGAGGGGCACAGCAGAGAACCCAGCAGGGCTGCCCTGCCTCTGGACACTGGAGCATGGGGTGGGGCTCCCTAGGCCCAAAGATTTGGACAGATGGATGTCACCAGCTATACACGCCCTAATGCCAAGCTGCCTGTGCTCTGAAGGATCACCCCCAGCACAGGGCCTGGCATCTTGTTGGATATATGCCCCTCGTCTTGATCCCTTTTGCTACTTAATGGGTGACAAGGCACAGCTTCAGGGCACCAGCATGTAGAGGTCCCAACAGCAGGGACCTGATGCTTTCTCCATCCTCATCAGGCAGAATTGGCCTTGAGCCAGGCTGGATACAAGATAGGGCACTTTGAAGAGACCAGTGGGGTTGTCGGAAACAGTCCCTCAAATTGGAGCTCAGGACCCTGAGACAGGTATCTTCCCTTTGTAGCCAGGGATCAGCCTCTGGTCCCTGAAGGTAGGTGGGCAGTCAGTGCTGTCTAGGGCACCTGAGCAGGAGCAGGTGGAGAACAGTGGGCTTCTAGCAGCCTTGCTATGCTGAGCGTGGGGCTGGCTCTGCTCACACAGTGGCAAGAGTGGCTTCTGGATGCATCTGGAATCACTCCTACCTAGACAAGCAGTGGCTGGTGGCTGGCCGCCCGAGCTTAACTGGTGAAGAAGCCATTCTCTACACCTTGGCTTCCTGCCACTTCATCCAGGGTACCCTCCTAGACATGGCATTGAGTAGAGTAGCTATTGAGGGAGAGTGGGCCTGAGAGGCCAGAGCTGCAGCCCAACTTGGGGTCAGGCAAGTGGTTCCTGAGCTCAGCCACACATGGATGAGGGAAGTCCTCAGGCAGAGGTTGAGCCCAAAGGGCCTGTAGAAGAAGACTTGTTGGCTTGAATAGAAGAAACTACAAACCTGTCGTTTTCAAAATCAACCCTCCCCCCTTTATGTTCTGAGTTCCCTTTGTGTAAAAAAAGTGATGCCCTCTTCTTGGATTTCCTGTTATGGCTCCGCAGCCCATGTCAGTCCCCTACAGGAGCTGCTGGGGTAGCCAGAGCCAGCTGGACCCTGCTGTGTGGGCTGGGGAAGAGCACAGTTCTACCCAGTGACTTACAGACCCTAAGTGAAGGGTGATTTTGTTTTCAACATTTTCTGTTTTCTTTTTAAAATGTAATCGCCCTTGAATGCAAGACCCTGGGAAGAGCCCTGGGCTGACCGGTAATGACAGCCTTCACATCCCCACCAAGCTGGAGGTGGAGAGCTGGCAGCTGGGCCCAGAAAGTGCTTCTTTGGCTGTTTCTGATTGTGTTTGGAGTTTGGCCTTGGGTGAGGCCCGAGCAAGGGGTCTGGGTGCTACAGTGTGGCACATGGCATGCGGGCAGCGTGCGTGCGAGGGTGCAGGCATGCGAGACAACATTGGCAGCAGACAAAAGTAATGAACCCTGGACAAAGCTTGAGAAGAAATACAAAGAGTACATAAACCCGGTCCTCATACTAACCCTCGGGTTACAAACTATGTTGTGCTGTATAATCTGTAGAAAATTGTGATTGGAAAGAATGGCACTGGTTGGGCAGCCAGGGGCTCCCAGACTGGCCTGAGTCCTCTGTTCTTAGAGATGGCCCAGAGGCACAGAGCAGCCTGGCTTCCAGGCTTCCAGGGGACTGACGGGCTCTTCCCTGTCCCCTGCCCTCCTTCCCCCAGCACTAGGTGCACAATGGAGGGGACACAACCCAAGCATGGCTGTGGCTTGAAGGGCTGGCAGAGGCCCCACTTCTTGAGATGCCAGTGGCATGGCTGGTCTATGCCTCCTCTTCCCCTGCAGACACCATCAGCCGCATAGCCACAGGGAGGTGGTCGGTCAGGCCGGAGAGCTGGGTGATAAAACTGAATTCTTCTACCTCCTAGGTTGAGAAAAAGGGTGGAAAATATTCTGATTAGACCAGAGAGGGTGTTTGTAAAGTGGAGTGTTAGGGGTATGAAATAACAGCTTGGGGTGGGAGGCTCCAGATGTGGGGCCAACTGGACTAGGGTGATACAGAGGGTATCAGGAGGGTGTCAGGCTGTGAAAATGCTGGCTCTCCTTTTAAGGGAGCAGGGACTGGGGGTTGGGTTCAGAATACTGTATGGGGCTACAGGGCCCAGCCTCAAACTCACAGCCTTCCAGTCAGGGCACAGCCCCTCCTCAGCATGCAGCATGTAGTCGATGCGTCGGCCATTGCCCTTCAACAGGTCCTTCCGCCCCTTCTGCCCAGCCCCTGGGCTCTTGCTGGTAGGGAAGGCCAGATACTCCCTGCGGCCTTCCTCACTCTCCAAGACCCTGTCAGGCAGAAAGGAAGCAAGGTGAAGTTTGATGCCGGTCCTGACCCAAAGAGCCATATTCTCCACAGCATAAGAGGGAAAGGGGGAGACCAAACCTGGGTTTAAGATCTTCCTGTCTGTGGCTCCACAAAGGGCCTAGGCCCTCCGGCCTCTGCCACAGGCTGTCTCCACCTCGAGCTAACTAGTTCCCGCTCCGCTGTCTCTACTGGTCATGGCATCCCTGGCTGTGGCCATGTTGGGAGTGTTCTCCTAATCCCTTCTTCACTTTTGATCCAATAGGAGCCTGTTTGAGCCTCAAAGACCTTATTTCCTAGAAGCCCCATCACTGTCTAAGATGATGGTGCTAAGGGAACCAAGAAAGGACTACATTGGAGGTCTCAGTTACTTTATGGGTCTGTCCTTTCGCTGATGTGACCCAGCTTGTCACTAAACCTCTGAGCACTATTTTCTTTGTAAAATGAGTGGTTGCTATAGCCCCTGACTTGGGGGAATGTGCGGTTGTCCCATTTCTCAGCGTCATCCCAGGAGACTCATGGGTTGTCTCCATGCCCAGCACAGTTCCTGCTAGCCTTGCCCGAGAGCCCGAGAACCCTGGGAGAGTTGAGGAACCCTATAGGCCACCCCTCCCCAATTACCGAGAGCAGGCTCAGGCCAGGGGCTGGCATGGAAGACACTGGCCAGGCCTCCAGGTGGTTAACACTGGAGAGACCAGGCTGGCAAACATGGCTTTCTACAGGTTTTTATCAGCCTTGAGATAAATACTCTAATGACATTCAGAGCATTGTTAACTGCTCAAAGATATAATCCATTACTGTCTTTTGCTTTGATAATTAATTCCAGCATCAATGATCTGAGAGTTACTGATAGTCATTTTTTAATCATCATCTCATGAAAAGATAATTTACTCTGCATAGGATGATGTTTCAAATTTAGTCTCTAATCTAATTAATTGGCTCAAATTAGCTGCAAGGAGCCATGGCAGTGGCTCTGTGCAGTCTCAGGCTGTGAATTATAAATTCATTCTGCTATTGGCCTTTCTGCTGTGTCCTTTATGGAAGCCTCACTTGGTTCAAGGATGAAACTGACCTAGGTAGAACTGCCTGTCAAGACAATCAGCCTGTGTTCTCTCACCTTCTGATTGGTGGGTAGAGGCCATGGGCTCCCTGCTCTTTCACAGACCCAGCAGCTCTCTAGGGCTTGACCTTTGACCTGATCCTGGAAATTCTGGCTTCTTTCCTATATGAACTGTACTTAACAAAAGCTGTTTTCAGTGTGAGTCTAGATCCTGATTGCTAGTTTAGGGTTTGTCCTTCCAGACTCCATGAGCCTCTTAGATTTCTAGAGTATGAAGATAGTGACAGCCTCCATCCATTCGTCCTCTCTCCTGTGTAAGAGCTTCCAGATACTCAAAAGTCCTTAGGGGCTTGAGTGAGCTGCTCCTGCTGGAACCTGCCCAGTCCCTGTCTCTATAACCCAGTAAGGGTTCTATGCCCCCTGAAGGCCTGGGAGCTTGTTAGGACCCCGAGTCCCTGTGAGCCCACAGTGGTACGGGCACTTACTTTTGAAGATTGTCAGGGGTACACACATCCTCATCATAGAGACCGTTTATGTCCAGCAGGGTACCTGGGGACAGAAGAGAGTGGAGGCTGATGCAGGGTCCAGCTGGCCTCCAGGGTGGGATTAGGGAGACATCAGGACTTTGGGGCCTCCTTCCAGCTGCCTAAGGTAACATCCCCTTCTTAGGAAGCCCATCCCCCTGCTTACCAATGGCCCAGGGCTTCTCCTCCCCGGGCCCCAGGCGGCAGGGGTCCTTGTAGCGAGTAAACAGTGAGTGCTGCTGCTCCAGTTTGTCATCTGTGGGGGGCGGAGAGGAGTGCTGCATCAGCCACGCTAGGCTCATGGTGCTTTCCATGGTCCTGCGGTTGGTGCTGTGGTTGGTGTGTCACTGAGTCTCTGCCCTCACCAAGTGCCCTAACACACTGATCCGTGTCCTCCCAGCCTTCCCAGGTCCCATAGCAGACTGCTAGTGGGGACGGAACGATATTGCAGCTAGGACCCTGCTCTTCACAGATCTGGATGCTTGACCCTTGGGGAGGAGTGGGTATCACGTGGCTCAGAGAACCGTGTGTCCTGCCGACTCACCTCACTGGACTAGTCAAGTCTTTCTTTGACCCCTGGGCTGGAGGAAGGGCACTGGGCTAGGGCCTCTTCCTCTAAGTGTGCCAAGAGTGTCATGACCAGGACAGAGACCTGTGCTGAATGTGACAGTCTTGCTGTCCCACACAAGGAGAGGAAATGGTCCTGTGTTGGTGTTCTATGCCGGGCACTGCACTCTCCTTGCCCATGCGGGAACTGCCACTGTTGTGGAGATGCCCTGGCCACGAAAGGTTAAAACAGCTTCTACCTGCTGCCATCAGGTGAGGGTACCATCATGGACTCCAGGTGAGACCTTGAGGTCTGTTCTGAGGGTGAGGCCTGCACTCACAGGCTCCACGTTCACCCTATTGATAGTAGCCTGTGGGAGCTGAGACTCCTGCAGGGAGTCAGAGCCATGAGGTTCCCAGCCAAGGAAGGCCCAGAGCTACTCCAACCCCAAAGGAGGTCTTTATAAGTGCAGATTCAAGTCAGTTTAAAACTTCACGATGGTTGCCTTTCAGTCTTCTATCTAAGAGGTTGGTTTGCTTGATTGGTTCTTGAGATGAGAGCTCCTGTATCCATGGCTGGCCTACAAGTCACTGTGTGGACCAAGCTGGTCTCAAACTCTGAGCAGTTCTGTCAGCCTCTTGAGTGCTGAGACTGCAGGCATGGGCCATCATGCCTAGCATAGTCCAGTCGTCTAAGCCAGCGGTTTTCCGTATTTAAAATATTTACGAGTGTGAGAGTGTGTGTGTGTGGGGGGGCTATACATGGCACAGCAAACACAGGGAGGTTTTCTCTCCTGAGGACTGAATGCAGGTCATCAGGTTGGTGCTTTTACTTGCTGAGCCAGCTTTTTAAAATGTTTGGTCTTGGTTTTATTTCATGTGTATGGCTGTTTTGTCTGCGTGTATGTCTGCACCCTGTGCTTTCAGAGCCCAGAAGAGGTCACTGCTTCCCCAACAGTGGAGTTACAGACAGTTGTGAACCACCATGTGGGTGTTGGGCATGGGACCTGGGTCCTCTCTAAGAGCATACAGTGCTCTTAACCCCTGAGCCACCACTGAGTCACTGAAAGTTTTCCCCTTGTTCTGGGTTCATTTTTAGGGCATCTCTTTGTGGTTTTTTTCTGTCAATATATGGGTGTCCCATGCTAGGACTCGAGTGTGGGACAGACATACCAGCCCTGGTAAATTTCCCCCACACACTCATGAGGAACCGGAAGTTCTTCAAACTACCTAGCTGTAGTCTGTGACTGCCTGCAGCCTGTGCTCTGACTGAAGCTTCAGACCTGAGGGGGAGGAGTAAGGCCTCACCAGAAGAGCAGTTATCAAAGTTCAGGTCTCCACAGATGATGTCAAACACCACCAGCTCCTCCGGGTTGGCTGTGCTGGACGAGGAGGTAGATTTTCGGAAATCAGCCAGCCAGTCCTGAAGCAGGTCCAGCTGCTCACACCGGACGGCACTGTCCTCTGCAGACAGGACAGAGGCCAGACTATGAACCTTGGCCTGGACCCCAGCCAGGGCCCAGGTATTGAACCCACCCCCAGAAAACCCCAGGCTGTGGCCTACCTGGTGGGGCATGCAGGTGCGTGCAGGCGATGTACCCAACAATTCTTTGGTCCTGAGGTGTGCTTCCCACCTGCACCTGGGGGAAGGCAGGGTGTCAGTGTTGCTACCAGCCAGCCATTGCTGCTCCAGGGGTAAAGGAACCCTGGCTCTGCTCAAGCTCTCGCCATCCTGCTCTGTGCCAGGCCTGGCTAGATCCTAGGGCCTGGGTAGAGATAGGGCACGCCCTGCTTCTAGAAGTGGCTGGCTGGTTCTAGAGGCTGATATGTAAAGAAAACATTAGCTTATATGTTACATGGTTGGCTGCAATCTGTGCAAGGCTTTATGGGGGAGAACCAAGACACAGGCAAGTTCCTCCCCAGTCCCTGGCATCTCCAGGTGACTGGAATATCCACCTACATGATTGAAGTTTTTTGTTTTGAGACAGAATCTTGGTATGTAGCCCTGGCTGACCTGGAAATTGTTACATAAATCAGGATGACCTCAAACTAACAGCAATCCTCCTGCTTCTGGTTCTCAAGTTTTGGGATTACAACTATGTACCACTATGCCCAGCATAACATTCAGCCTTTTTAATATTTGTTTATCATTATCATAATCTCTGTGTGTGTGTGTGTGTGTGTGTGTGTGTGTGTGTGTGTATGTATGTGTGTGTGTGTGTGTGTATGTATGTGAGTGTGTGTCCATCCACAGAAGCCAGAACTGGAGCTGTTTAATGTGGGTGCTGCGATTCCTAACTCTGGTCCTCATGATGAAGCAGTAGGTGCTCTCTACCATGAGCCATATTCTTTATCCCCTTTAAGTCTTCCTCCACTCTCATTTAGTGACTCTTTCCTTTCTCCTTTGGCCACACTCTCAACCTGACCTCTTGAGCCTCCAATTTGAAGTCAAAACTAGCGCCCACTGGAGGGGCCTTAGAGACTTCCAGCTGTCTACTGTCTACCTTTGCCCCATCTGGCAGCATGGTCCATTGCTTCATGAGTTTTTGATGTTTTGTTTTTCAAGATAGGGTTTCTCTCTGTAGCCCTGCTGTCCTGGAACTTTTCTGTAGACCAGGTTGACCTCCAACTGCCTTGCCTTCAAGCGCCACCACTGCCTGGTGCTTCTCGTATTTTATAGGACATGGTCGCCTGCAGTCCGTCGGTCTTAGGGCAGAGTTCTAGCCTGTGTCCTTCGTGTGGGGCCCCTGGCATAGGCTGGTCTCATCCTGAGTTCCCTCTCCTTCCACAGTAGCTTCTTCACACCTCCATACCTCTACTTCCCCAAACCTGACACTTTCTTCTCCACTTCCCCAAACCTGACACTTTCTTTACTAGGGTAGAGTTACCTTGGGTGGGCCTGGCTCAACAATTAATTGATTTACTTAGGCGGGTCATCTCTAATGCTAGCTTCATAAAAATGTGCATCTTAATTGTATCTCTCAAAGATAACTCAGCAGCCCCCCCCCCCCCCATGGGTAACAGCACAAGAATGAGCCCTTGTCTGTACTGTGACTCTGGGGATGAGGCAGGTTACACATCCCCTCCCTCCCACCGCTGAGGCCACCCCCAGACCCCTAATCACCCCCTAACTGTTGGAGACCATTCGAACAGAGCCCTCAACTGTGCACTCTTCAGGGCCTGTTGTGGGCCTATCCTCAGAGATCTCTATTGATGCACGCCTTCCTATGTGAGTGCCAGCTGCCCCACCCAGAACCCCAGACTCAGGCACTTCCCAGAGAGGTAGACCACAGAAGTCAGGCTTCCTGTTCATCCTGTGGCTAAGGACACAAGAGTGGCCTCTCAGTGTTCTCTCCCTTTGCTGCTGAAATTGAGTCTTCTCAGTCCTGTCCCCTGGATTTCTGCAACTCCACCTCCCCCCTCCAGCATGCATGCCTGTCCTCCTAGTGCCTGCAGGTGAATGTCTGGCTATTTGAAAGGCTCTGTGGCCCTGACTGGGACTGTTCCTAAACTTGCTCGTTAAGTTCTTGCCCATATACCAGACCCAAGGTGCAGCGATCTAGCACCCCTGTTCTGGGAATTAGCCCTGCAAAACCATGGGCCACTGATGCATCTTGTTATCAAAGCACAGTGTAAAAGAATGCAGTGCTGAAAGGAGCACATGCTATGGCCGACCCTGTGTTCCCCAGGCAGCAGGTTTCTCCCACGGTAATCTTCTGCCACAGACACTTAGCTTAGTGCGTCCTCACATGCTCAGTGTGCACCATTTCATGGATGGGCAAACTAAGGCTCACGGTGCTCAGATGGGTACACATTAGCCCTGTTGGCCTCTGCATGCTGCTCTTTGTCCCTTTCTAGGCTGTTGGTGTCTTAGTCAAGATTTTTTAACAGCCACCCATCTGTCAGACTCTCCCTTAGGATCCCTTGCCCTGTGCTGAGTTCTGGGCAAGGACAAAGGCATCCCTGCTGACCCTGCTGCCACAGTAGCCTCCCTCTTAACAGGGGTGTGATCTTGACAACATCCTCTTTATTATTTGCTGGGACTGAGTGATTCCTATGGTGTGTCCTCAGGACCTGCAGAGTCGCGTGTTTCTCTTATAAAAACAAACCATCACACAGAGAGGCAAAGGCAGCATCTGGCTGGACAAGCAGTCCAAAAAATAACCTGAACACAGTGTCAAGGAGCCCATGAAGGGAGAACTGGCTTGTGCTCGGCAAGACTAAGACTGGCAGAGCATGAGATATGGAGGGCCCTCGGGTGGTCCGGTAAGGGCAGAAAGGGGAATCGGACCTAAGGAGGAGGAGGCCTCACTGGAGGAAGACAGACAGCCACATGGGCAGATGTAAAGAGGAGGTTCACCAAGATGGTGAAATGAAGAACCTGGGATAAACTGAGCAGGCTCAAGGTGGCTGGTTTCTTCTGGCTTCAGGATGGAGAACCTGGGTAAGGACAGCAGGGCAGAGGCTGAGCTTGCTCAGGAGTAAATGAGACGTACTCAGGGTACTCAGGTGTCGGCCAGATTCAAGGATGAGCCCTGGGGAGAGGGCTGGGCTTGGACAAGGATGAAGTTTACCAGCAGGGTAGAAATGGAGGCTGTGGGATCACACTCTGGGGGAACAGAGTTGATAGCGGGGACCTTGAGAAGTAAAGAGAGCTGGCTACATGGTTTATCCCAAACTTCAGCTGTAAGAAAACAAGAGGTGGCACACACCTTTAATCCCAGCACTCGGGAGGCAGAGGTAGGTGGATCTCTGTGAGTTTGAGGCCAGCCTGGTCTACAGAGCGAGTTCCAGAACAACCAGGGCTACAAAGAGAAACCCTGTCTGGAAAAACAAAACAGAGACAAGCTGGTGCTGGGAGACCTGTCAAGGTGCTAAGAGATGTTACAAACAAATTTTGACATGAAAAACATACTGGCCAGCTCAAAAAGTTTTGGAATGGAATGAGGCAACATATCTGTTGACCAGTTTGAAAACCACAAGATAAAGGGAGACAAAAAGAACATTAATGATAGAGCCACAGAGGAAAGGTTGTCCCAAGAAGACAGTTGTCGTTAGAACTGTCTGAGGGCATCAAATGAGAAGGAAGGTGAGGAGTGGACGTCATCTGGGGGTGGGCGCCTCTAGGCTCACAGCCATTCATATCCCGCCACAGGTGAGAGGACACACCTTTCCACTGATGACATTTCCTTCCCAGAAGGCTCCTCTGGCCACCAAGACAAATATATCCACAAATGCAACACAAATGACACGTCAGAATAGGAAGGCTGGAACTGTGTCAGAAGACCAGTGTCTCTGTGACTGGAAAGCTGGGGACCACCACTCTGGCAGAACCATGAAAGAGACCTTGAACATCCCAGGATGGGGCATAAGAGTGACTGCCTTGTCCCCAACAGACTTGGATGGAGTCAGTGTGCCCTTACTCTCAGCAAGCACTGGCTCAGTATTTTCCTGCACAGGTTGGGCTCAGTTGAGACTGGAGCAGAAGTGGGAGAAACCTGCCCTGGTTGGGGTCCCCCGCTAAAGCAGCCCCTTAGTCAAGTCTCACTTTTAAGGGGAGAAGCACAGGCAAAACAGCTGCTGCCCCTGAGGACAGAAAGCCCCATCCACACCAGACACTCAGATGATCTTCAGAGAACTCTGAATTCACTAGCACTGGCTTTTAGATAGAGAACAAAAAGTCGACACTGAGTGTCTCCAGCTCCATCGAAGATAATGTGTAATGACCAAATTACCATGGCCTAAAACCTCCAACTGCATCCAAATTAGCTGAAATAATCACGATTCACTTTAATTAGTGACTGGAGTTGAAGCCAAGAGCTGGTGGGCAGAGAGCCTGGCATGGCAGCTGCTGACAACAGGAGGGGGGCACCAGTGAAGCTAGAGGTCTCAGTGACTGAGTGTGGCCTTTGGCCTGGGGATCCGAAGAGCCTGTATGCTGGCCTGAACTCATGTTCTACTCTGGTCTCTGCCGTGTGTGAATCCCTTGTCACAGCGACCCCACAACCACCATCATGGTCACCACATGCAGTGCAAGAAGCTTTGAATCCATCCCATTTGGACTTCACCATACTGGGTCACACCCACCTCACTAGACAGATAGGTAAATGTGACTCAGATCTGAGAAACTGGTCAGATGACTCAGCCTGAACCCATGGGTTTCCAGTGCTTGAACTGGGGGCCATAAGTTCAGTTCCATGAAAAGCTTTGTCTGGCTCCCAAATCACCCCATCAAGGGAGTGAGGATTCCCAAGGAATAAGGGTTGGCAGGGGCTATGGCCCATTTAGTCATGAGGTTTGGGGCAGCTGGTGTGTAGTCCTCAGGCAGAGCTGAGGATGCCTACCTTGAGAAACAGAGCTCCCTTAGAGGCTAGGGCATCGAAGCTGCATCCATTGGGGTAACAGTGATAGGCCACGTCCATGACAGGGTAGCGGCTGGCAAAGAAGAGACCACTGTTGAGACACTTGAAATTGCAGCAACCATGGCAGCCGTAGACCCCAACATCATACAGGATGTACTCGAAGTAGCCGTGTAGCTGCTCTTTCAACTTAGCAGCTGCACGCTTGTCAAACACCTCCTGCAGGCACAGGAAGTCCAGATTGGCCGGGAAGAAGGCCGAGACCTCGTGGTCAAAGGCTTCATCAGGGTGCCGCCTCCTGCGGGCCGCTGCCTTCTTAACCACTGACGTCTTATACAAGAGCTTGCTGTTGACTCCCGGCTCTCCGCTGCCACCGCTATCTTGCCCTGCCCGGGCCTTCACCAGGGACTCCCTGGAGGCGGAGGGGCTGCCTAGGCTCCCAGAATCCCCATCTCGCTGATTGTGGTTGGGCGTCTGGCCCTTTGGGGCCCCGCCAGCCCCATTCCTGGCTTGGCTCCCAGTAGCTGGGTCATCAGCTTCCAGTGGCCGGCCTCCTTCGTCGCTACCAATTCGCACAATGCAGCTGTCCTCAAGGCTGCCGTCAGCCGGGTCCCCAGAGGCTGGGCCATTGGCAGCCTCGTCATTGGGGTGACGCCCACCATCCCCCTTGTATTCCACAGAGGCCGTCCTCTTAATGCTACCAGGGACAGCTCTGGCTCCATCACTGCCCTGCGGAGACACAAGGCTGCTGAAGCTGGCTGCGCTGATGGAAGTGTTGGTGGGAGAATCAATGTAGATTTTGATCTGAGGCCGGGCGGCCCCATTGCGGATTCTCTGCCCAATCTCTTTGGCCCGTGCTTGGGTGTTGAAAACGTTGTTGAGCCTCGCGAGCGAGTCAGGGAGGAGGCAGACATTGGCTGAAGCAAAGCAAAAGCTTTTGCCTCCCCCCGTGCCCTTCCATTCACTGAGCAGGGCTGCCCCACCAGCTGGGCTCTTGTCCTCTAGGCGGGAGTAGGAGTAGGGCCGGCGGGCAGACTGCAGCGGAGACCAGAAGATGAACCCAAGAAAGGCAAAAGGCAATGCAGCCACCAGCAGAGCCAGGTAGACTGGCGTGAAGAGTACCGTGCAGAACAGCTGCAAGCAGCAAGGGTCATCTGCCCTCTGGCGCTTCTCGTAGGTGGTCGGTATGAAGGAGGCCACCAGCCGGTCCACCAGCCAGTAACATGGGAAGATGAGGGCCCAGGACACAGCGTGGAGGGCAGACAGACAGCTATTAGGAAAGGGGGTCGTGTACAAAACCATCGCAGCTCCCTGGGCGCCGCAGCCGGCCCTACTACATGATGTCCCTGGCAGCTGCAGCTCTTTCCCAGGCAGGGGTGGGCAAGCTGGGGGCAGATGGAGGATGGGTCACCTCCTGGCAAGGTGTGACTCTGGATAGTCAGCGGTGAGTGTCCTGCAGATATTCATGGTTCGCCTCAAGAGGCCATGCTCGGACACCAAAGCCTGTTCAGAACCTGTAGAAACAGAGAGAGGGAGGGAGGCCGTTACTAAATTAGACTGCTCTGAAAGCCAGGGAATCGGTTTTACATGGAGTGTTTGGGGTCAGAAGAATGCCCCGGCACACTCCATTTGCCTATACATTTTTTTTTCTTGGAATAAACAGCTTTGTATACGGTTTTGCCTAACTGGCGGTCTTGATTCTGTAACCTAATTGCTTAAGAAATGGCCCCTGTTTACAGAAGGGCATAGCTTTAGCGGTACGAAGGGGTGTGCCAGGACTGACACTGGCTAGAAGCAAGTGAAGCCCTTTGGGACCCAGGGGTGTGCTTCAACTGCGCAGGCAGCAGCCTTGGCTAGAGGAGCTGCAAACATGTTCACTTTTATCTAGGGCCAAGTAGGCCAGGAAAGACAAAAGGGGCCAAACGTTACAGGGCAGAGGGCAGTGTGGCTAGCAGGGCAGAAGAGCAGGGAAGCCTCATTCACATGCAGCCTACTCTGACCATGGTTCAGCTTCCTGAGCAACAGACTCCATGTTTTACCCCACGGTGCCCCAGCAGGACTCCAGCCAGGGTTGGGAACCCAGGCATAAGGCATAGACCGTTTCGCTAACTTTGAGAATGAACAGTTTACCAAGTTACCGTGACAATCCCCTGACACTTGGAGAGGCTTCCTGGGGCCGTGTGGGTTTACGTCAGAGCTTTAGAGTTCTCCGGCTTGTCCACGATGCAGCTTCTGGCAGAGCCAACAGCCACCTAAGTACGTCCGTTCTGGGTCCCTGCCCCACTGCACTGAGTCATAGTACTTCTCAGAGCAGCCTGACCACACCCAGGCAGGTGCACTGACTGTGCTGATTGCCCAGTCAATAAAGACAAGAGTCTCGTGTTTACCCAGCCTCCAGGGACCCACACTGCTTATTCTGAGGGGAAAATCCTGCATGTATGATCTGCATTTTGGTTTCTAAGCCAAACACAGAAGGGCAGTGTTTGCTTCTCTCAGTGACCTACACCCTTCTGTCTCTGACACCTCAATAGGACCCAGGCTGCCACCATTCATCCTGGCCCCACAACCCTCCTCCCTCCTGAGACCTCGGTCACCCAACTAGAGACCTAGGTATCATTCATACTACCCTCTCTGTGCCCCGGATGAAACCTTTCAGAATAGGCTGAGAACAATGTTACAATTCATCAACATTATCGGCTTCCACCTACATGGTGGCTGGAAGGACACTTCCTCCGCCAGTCCACAGGCTCTGCAGCCTGGCCACCTACTACGCTCACGTCCTCCCCACTCTGACAGTGGTACCAGGACCGCACCATGAGGATCCGCCATAGCTCTGTGTCCTGCTCCCTCACCCTCTCCACAGCTCAGCTTAGATACCAGCCTTTTAGAGATGATTCTTCACCTCCTTGCCCACTGGCAAGATCTTGTTCTGCCCACTGGCAGAACAGTGGCATGGTCTTTGCAGTTCGTGTTACTTATACTTCGGGATATGCCTACCTCCCCAGAAGATAAAGGGGCTTTGACAGGGAAGGGGCTACACAAAGGTTCCAGGAAGGCTCAAGACAAAAGTGCCTCAGATGGGATAGATCAACAGAGTTGGGTCGTGATGCCAGTGTGAGTGGAGGCAGCCATTTCCTCCAGCCGTCAGGAGGTAGAGTCCCCCACAGGTGTCAGTGCCCAAGAGCCCTGCAGCCACCATCCCCACGGCTGATGAGGGTGGACCGGAGCTTCATGTCCAAAGAGGAGCTTAAGCCAGTGGCTGTGTCTAATTCTGATGAACAAGAAGCACAAAGATTTTGCTTTTCTCAAGAGAAGTCACTTTGAAGCTAACACTGGAAGGCCACAGTTTCTACACGAGCACAGCCAAGTGAGGACTTCTCAGTGGAGCCCCAGCCGGGTCTGAGGACACAGTAACCTCGCACACCTGCTGCCTGGCTTGGGCAGTGGCAGAGCAGCATGCTTGTTTACTACCCCAGCTGCTCACCAGAGGGAGGACTCCAGCTCGGAGCCCGAGTCACAGCTCACTCCTTATCACACTTGACTGGCTGTGCTCAGCCAGTTTCTGGCCCTCAACGAGGAGCTGGCAGAACCCCTCCAGGCTAGAGGGAGAAATACAGGATCCGGAGCTGCCTGTCTATACCAGTCCATCTCTGCCAGACCCACTGGGGCCGGGGCAGACCCTGCAGGGGCAATGGGCAGTGGGATGAGGTCTCCTGAGGCATTCCAGTGGTCCTTGAGTTCAGAAGGACCAGGGGAGGGCCCCAGCTACACTCCTTGGGCCACTCGAATGTCACCCCAGAGTCTTGAGCAGACCACTTCCCAGTCTCCCTTTCTCTTTCCCCCCATCACTGCTGTCTGCGATCACAAGTGCTCCTCACATTGTGTAGTACCCAGAAGGACCCATTTAGCATCTCTCTTCTTTATTCCCTCTCCCTTCCTCTCTCCCTCCACTGACCCCATTGTTTGGGGAGACAAAACCCAGACTCATAATTTCTGTCTGGGCCATTTATGTTTGTGTCTTTGTGCTTCCCTTCCCCCTCCTACCCCAGCTTCAGCCACAGTCTCCTTTCCAGCGGCAGATGCTGCCAGCCAGACCCTTCTGCACCTGCTTGTGGCTGCTTCCTGCACCCCTTCCTGACTCCTGCCATCCCCTCTTCCCTCTGTACCCTTGAGGGCTCAATTGAGATGTCTCTCCTTCAGGGGACTCTTCCTTGATCCTGTCCCTACACCAGACTGTCGCTGGCCTGGAGCTGTTTCTAGGATTCTGTCCAGCAGAAGCTTCATAAAGTCTGTCTGAGGCCAAGTCGTGGCTGTTGGCCACCCTGTTTGGGGAGGGAAGTAACAGATGCAGAAACAAACCATTGAGGAATAAACAGTCTGCTGATTTGAGTGCCCACTCAGGTTGGGAAGCTCTTGTGAAATCAGTCTCTCTGTGGTCAGGGTCAGGTCTGACCCGTGGGCAGTAGTGTGGGCTCCATGGATGACAGATGGGGAAAGTACCAGGGAGGAGGCATGCTTGCACCGCTGAGAGCCACGGCGGTGTCCACAACATCCCCGTGAGCCAGGCTGCCCGTCATCAAAGGCTTCCTGGGAAAATTACCCATTCTGTCGTCCCGTGTGGCTCAACCCTGACGTTGATTGATCGGATTGGGATTAGCTGTTGGCTGGGATGGGACTGTAGGGGACAAGGAGAGAGAATCCATCTTCAGCTGCCCCCACTCCTGTGACCCCAGAAACCCTCTGGCAAAGTCTCTAGTTTGCAGTGATCTTTCTGCCTGCCCTGGGGAAGGGCTAGTGGAGGGGAGGGTCTGGGTGGCAGCTCCACGGGTGAGTCAGCTTGGAGTCCCTTGGCCTCCCATGGTGCCACTCCAGATCCCTCCTGGCTACCCCAGGCCTCCTCTTCAGCAGTGTCTGCCCAGGAGGACTCTTCTGGGTGCTGCCGCTGCCATGCCCTGACTGGCTCCCTTGTCTACACAAGGAAGCTGCTGCTACAACAGACACAGAAGGACTGCCATGGACGAGGCTGCTTCTAAAGCTCGGGATAATTATTTTGTCTCGGGGAAATGGAAGGAGGGTAAACAAACAGCGCACATTAATCAGTCTCATCTACACTCTCCTCATGAAAGAGGAGCATTGCAGTTCAACACGAGAGGCTGGTAGCTTCCCGGCGTTTTCAAATGCTCAGCCGAGTGGCCACGGAGGGGTGTGGCTTCCCCAGGCTTGTACAGCATAGGCAGGGGCTCAGCTGCACCCTTTCTCTTGTCTGCACTGTCTAGATGGGGTCAGGCATGTCTCCCTGTCATTCCTTCTCTTTTCCATGTCCTTAATCTGGTAGCTTTGCAAGCAAGGTCTGTCATGAACACTAGTAAAGGGTTAGCAGGTCCCTCCAAGGCTATGCATGCTGACCTTCTGCGCCTCAACCTCTTAGATTAGGAGGATCATTCAAGGTTTCTCATGTTAGGACCACAGACACCCTTGGGTTGGTCCCCTTTGTGTAGTTTCCAGGATTACTAAAAGTCACATCTCTTCCCCTCCATACCATGGTTGAAATAGCTGAGCTGGGGTCCTGAGTACTCTCAGATCCTCAGGGATCCTAACAGACTCCTGATCTCTTCATTGTGAGTTGTGGAGTTAATGACTGGGAGCTATATGGTGCCCCAAGGCAGGACTCCTGGGAGCCAGCCTCTCCACTAGATGTCCAGACCAGGCATTCTCTTCTCACCTGCGATTCATGGTCTTACACTCAGCCTGGGAGGCAGGCTAGCCTGAAAGATACCCTGGCATAGGGTATCAGTGCCTACCTTTGGTCTTCCTATGAGGTCTAGAGGGGGGCAGGCTGTAACCTGATCATCTCTGCTTCCTTTGCTCCATTTCCTGAGCTACCCCATGTGCCGTCTTCTCTCCCCAACTTGTGGGTTCCGCATCATTAGGGGTGGACCTGAGCCCACCCACAGAACTTCCAGGATTCTGACTAAACCGGGGTGCCCTCTGGATCCTCACAGATGCCCTCACACTGTTAGGGCCAAAGCCAAAGCCTCCACCAACTTCCCCTCTCCTCGGCAGTGATGATTGGGCTTGTCTGTGCATGATCAGAGGGGACGGAGAGCTCTGTGGGTCACAGACTGATGCAGGTGGAAGAGGAACTTGGCTCAGGGATGTTTGGGAGCCCAGAAAACCTTTTAGTCCATGTGGAAGAGGAAAAGGTGGACAACTCCTCTGCAAGACCTTAAGAACATAGTCCCAGGCATTTGTGGGTAGCCCAAGGCATCAATAGCAAGCTGCTTCTGTATGGCCATACAAGTTAACCTGAAGGCCCCTGAGTCCTAATCAGTAACCTGTGTGACCACATGGGAAGTGAGGGGAATCCTTAGGAATGGTCCCGTCTGGGCAGACTGTGGGAAGCATGACTGTCCCATTGAGCATCAAATGACCAGGATTGCCAGACCTGAGAGATGGACCTAGCTGGCAAGCTGATTCAGAGGACACAGCTTCACAGTAGCTCCAAGGGACCCGTGTGGATGTTGACTTTGAATCTGAATTTCTCCTGCAGTGGGGAGGTAAGGAAGCCACCAGTTTTCCTGACCCCTGTGTGGAAACCTGTACATCTCTGAGGGCTCTCTGAACTTGGGAGGGCTGGTAATTGCTCCATATGGCATTGTCTGGGGCTTGTCCCTCCTTTACTGCCCTGTCCTCTGACCCTCAGGCCTGCTGAGCTCTCTCTTTCCCACTATGAGCTTGGACTCTTGGAGTAAATGTCCTCCAAGTCTGTGAGTCTAACCAGGAGCTGCATCAAGCTCTAGGTTTCCACAGGAAGGCCCGTGGATCGCTCCAATCCAATTACCCGAATGTGTCTGCATTCACCAGCGCCTGTGAGATCAGGCCAGCCCATTCTGCCTAGATGCTGCGGAGGAGTTGGCATGGCAACGTGTGCTCTGAGCTGCTTAAACTTGGAGTCAGCTCATCGCTAGGAGGACAGAAAGACTGACAAGAGACAGATGCTTTTCTGAGATGGGGGAGGGGTTGAAAGAGCCATATCCTAGATAGAGTTGGGGTTTAGAGTCTGCCATAAATATACAGACTGTAGCCCTGACACTCCCCAGACACAGGTAAATGCCTGTTCCTATTTCTCCATCCGAAGCACTCCAGCTCCACCTACATCCTCCTGCTTGGCTTCACTTCTCTGGCAGTGGCAGACACACTGCCCTGCTCCACTCCAAGGCAAGGTAGCAGCCAGCCACAGAAAGCAGCACCTCAGTCCTTGACACCACTGGGACCATTCTGAATGTTCCCTGGAACTCCGATCAGACCACTTAGGAGAAAAGTCTACATTTTCTCTGAGATGAAAAACCACAATGAGAGCCTGCAGTTTCTAGAGCCTTCCTTGAGAATGAATCCAGCTCAGGGGAAAACAGACCTAGGCTAGAACAGAGAGGCCAAGTCTTCATAACATATTGCAGCTCTGATCTGTCTGCCTAAAGCAGACCTTTACTACCTGTAGACCTCATTTGTGAGCCAGACAGTCCCTTTGCTTTGCTCTAGTCGCTTTGGAGTGTTTGTCACTTACCACTGAAGAGGCTTTGTTTTTCCTGTGCAATCTTTCTAAAGCTAAGTGTTCCTCAGATGTACAGAACTCCTGAGCTGCCCACAGCTGTGCCCTGGCAAAGAGTAGAGCCACCCCCAAGTCAGGGCCCTGCAGGTCTGCGGGCCTCAAGGCATCTCTTGGAGATAGTGATCTGAGCAGACAGAAGTTGCAATCACAAGTTCTGAGCGCAGGTATGTGGCGTCACAGGTCCTGATGGATACGAGACAAATTGTCTCGTATTAATGCTCTTTGTATTAGATATGGATGAAAATTCCTTGGGTTAGTTCAGTGGCTCTCAACCTTCCTAATGCTGTGACCCTTAAATACAGTTCCTCATGTTGTGGTGACCCCTGACCATAAAATTATTTTCATTACTGTAATTTTGCTTCATAACTGTAATTTTGCTACTGATATTAATTATAATGTAAATGTGTTTTCTCATGGTTTTAGGCGGCCCCTGTGGAAAGGTCATTTGACCCCAAAGGGTCACTACCCCAGCTTGGGAACCGCTGGGCTAGTTGGAGACTACAGGCCCTTCAGCACTTAGTGCCAAGGCTGCCTTGTTTCTGTGTTATCATGAGAATCACTTCTACTGTGATCCCCCTACCTCAGAGGCCCCGAAAAGAGCTGGGCTGTAGTGCCTCCTTAGCATCTTTGAGGCCCTGAGTTTCATTCAAAGAATCAAAAAGAAAAGGAAGGAAAGAGAGGGGAGGGGAGGGAAGGGAAGGAAAGGCTCTCTAGAGCCTTCAAACTTTTCTCATGGGGCGGTTGGCCTTACAGAAGGGCACTGCTCTCCTGGATGATGGGACAAGGACACTGGGAGATGTACGGGTTTGCCTCCTGGCAGGGCTGCACCAGAGCCGTCTGTCACGGGCTGCTTGTGTAAGCCAGAGTCATCAGGTTCTGTAGAAGCCAAGTGCAGGCCAAGGGTCCATAAAATTTTCAAAAAGAAACTTTCCGTGGGAGCTATTAATTCATGATGTGGTTTCTGAGAATAGGACTGGGCTGGGAGCAGCTTTGAGTTGTTCTTTCCACCAGCCAGCCTGGCATTTCCATGGCAGAGTTCAGAAGGCCCAGTAGAAGCCAACCGGTGTGTGCTTGGAAAGCAAATCTCAAATTAGGTCAGAAGAAGGGGTGCAAGGGTGCTCAGCCAACATGGCCACTCCAGTCTCTGCTGCTCACCCTTCCAGATTTTGCAATTGGTGATAAAGAACATTGCTAGGGAAACTGGGATGTAACGGGGTCCTAAATCCTTGCCTAAGCTTCCTCTCATTCCCGTTGTTCCTGATACTATGCTTAAGAACTTGTCTGCACCAGATCTATCTGATAAAGTTAGCTGAAGCAGAAGCCACAGGGCCTACCAGTTCTGGCTTTCTCTGTGATGAGAATGGGCTCGGAGACCACTCTGATCACAGGCCTTTCACCACATGGGCGTCCGTGTGCAGAACTGGAGTGGACATGATTCGGGGTAAACAACTGAACATATAGCCAGGCCTGAGCCTATGCCCTCTAGAGCTCTGAGACTGCTGGACACTGGAGTCCGAGTTTAAGTAGCTGCTCTTGGAACCCCCACAGACCATGTTATTGCCTCTGATAAGTTCTGAGGGATCTGATGTGTAAGAGGGGCGGCTTAGCTGGTTAAGTGCTAAGGAAGTAGCACCAGCCCTAGGATGCCCCACCTAGAACCAGGGGTCTCTGCTTGGAGACAGTTACAAGAGGAGCCAGGGATCTCTCAGACCCTGTAGTTGAGGCCCCTGACACAAAAGCTGATACCAATGATTTGAGAGCCAGACAAACCGAAGAACAGCCTTTGCCTAAGAAGAAACAGCAGCATGCTTTCTGTAGGAGGAGAAAGAAGTCCACACAAATACTAGAATTTACGTAGACCTGTGTTCGGCTCAAGTTCAAGCACTGAATTTCTCCCTGGAACGGGTTAGCTGACTGAGCCGTGTACAGGCATGTCAGGCACTAGAGCGCACAGATAGAGACAGCAACTCTTTCTGAAGCAGAACAGACTTGCTGACATTCTTCTGATGGATTACTCCACATCCAGCCTGAAATTTTCTATGCAAGGAGCATTTAACAAACTGTGTCCCAGAGAATGTATGCGGAGATTAACCAGTGAGCGAATTAAATCAGTTATGCGGCACACCACCAACCATGCTACAGCCCTGGGCAGCTGAATCTGGGTTTTCTGGACTGAGGTGTCACTCCCTGCTAAGGGTCAGGGCCTTTTATCTTGGGTTCTGTCAAAGACTTCTGGGCCCCAGATTTCACCCCTGCAATGGGACTAACAAGACATCTTTAATTTTTAGGTAGTGTTTCATATATTCCAGTCTGGATCTGAACTGACTGTGTATTGGAGGATGACCTTGAACTTCTGATCTTCCTGCCACCATCTCTCAGATATGGGATTAGGCATGAGGCACCACAGCCGGTTTATATAACTGGAGAGAGTGAACCAGGCTTTCGTGCGTGTTAGACTAGCAGTCTACCGACCAGGCTATATCCACAACCCCAGACAGCCGGCTTCTGGTGATAACCACAGCACTGGCCGTCCAGTCTTGACCAGTAGAGGAAGGTAAGATTTGCTTGATCCCAGAATGCAACCTTAATGAGTGAGGCTCTGGTTCCCAGGACTACAGTCAATCTATTTCTGGAACCCACTTCCCTAATCTCTACTCTGATACTCATAGTAATGTTGCTGAGGTCCAGGCTAGGTCAGAGGCTCGCTTCTCCCCTCTTCACAAAGTCCACTGCTGGTGTTTGTACCCAGACCTTCTGGGATCATGAGGCACTGGGACTTTTGAGCATTAATCTTTTCATTTTCAGTGGAAACTTTCTGCTCAGGGAGAAACAGTTTGATACCAGCGGACAGTCCATCCATAGACACAGAGAAGAAAGCCCATTTGAATGGGCAGAAACCTCTAATCTCTGTTAGGGAATCAGCGTGACAGGCTGGACTAGGGACTACCAGGTCCTGTAGAAGACAGGCAGGAGGCAGAACCAGGTCTTCCCAGGTGGACACATGTTGGGACAGAGCCAAGAGTCTATGCTTCATGCTTGGAATCAGAGCCGAGATGTAGGGTGTGGTCGGATAGATACTATGGAGTCAGTTCTATTGGACAGCAGACAGGGCCAGGGCAGAGAACTTAAACAGGGAACTTGGATGTCAGGAAGTCAGTATGACTTATTGCGGCTATTTCTCTGTAAGGGCAGGAGAAACACTGGTGACCATGCATGTACTGCGGGTGCATGTGTCCTCTAAAGGGTGTGGGGACAAGGGGGTTGGCTATTGGGTAGAACAAGGGTAAGTAGAGACATAGTCGGGAGCTGAGAGTGGACACAGAGGGATGGAACCATTCAGGAAGTCCTGAATGACCACACCCCCTTAGTGACCACAGTGACAGTTTACAGGCAAGAAGGAGACAAACACAGGGAGGAACATCTCTGTACTGTGAGCATGAGAAGTGGCTTCTGGACTCAGTTTCCCCCAGGCGGTTTGTTTAGCTTAATTTATTTGCTATCTGTCTATCTGTCTATCTGTCTATCTGTCTGTCTATCTATCTATCTATCTATCTATCTATCTATCTATCTATCTATCTATTTATTTTTGAGACAGGATATCTCTGTGTATCCCTGGTTGTCCTGGAATTCACTTTGTAGATTAGGCTAGTCTTGAATCATAGAGATCAGCCTGCCTCTGCCTCCTGAGTGCTAGTATTAAAGGTGTGAACCACCTTGCCTGGCTTATTTTTTTTTATTTATTTTATGTGTATGGGTATTTTGCCTGCATGTATATCTATGTACAATATACATGCCTGGTACCCTTGGAGGCCAGAAGAGGCAATGGATCCTCTAGAACTGAGTTACAGATGGTTGTGAGCTGCCATGTGGATGCTAGGAACTAAATGCAGGTCCTTTGGAAGAGTAACCAATGCTCTTAACTGCTGAGCCATCTCTCCAAGCCTGCTATTTAGTTTAAAGACACAGTGTTCAGATAGTACACCCACCGTGTATCTCAGGTCAGCCTACATAACCATTCACAGCATGCTGGTGGTATCTGGAACCTGCCCGCTGGCTGGCTGAGCGACCGAGTGACAGCTCAGCTAGAGGCTGTATTCCCACTCATAGAGAAAAGGTGGGCAGTGCACCTTGCTGGACTTGCTGGTAAGTTTTGCAGAGAAAGTCTCCATAAATATGTCAGCACTAATGAAAACACAGTTCGTGCAATTTTCATCAGAATTTCTTTAGGGAATAACCCCAAGAAGCTGGGTGTAGTGATATACACAATCTCAAAACTGGAAAGTCTATGGCAGAAGGGTTCCAGGCTAGCCTCAGTTACAGAGTCGTGAGACCAGCAATAAAACTTAGGGCCAGGGGCTGGCGATGTGGCCCAGTGGCTGAGTGCTTAGCATGCTCAAAACACTGGGTTCAATTCCCTGCACAGGAAGAAGGGAAAGGGAAGAAGGGAGAGAGGAAGATAGGGATAGACTCAGGGCTTTCAGCTGCTTGGTTTCTAGCTCCCTCCCTTCTGCCCCTGGTCCTCCGTCACCATCCTTCTCACCCTCTTCCTGCCCTCAACTGTTCGTTCTCAAAGCTTTTTGATGCTGTTCCTCCTCTCAAGCTTTCCCCCCCCCCCCCCCCCAAGACAGGATTTCTCTGTGTAACAGTCCTGGCTGTTCTGGAACTTGCTCTATAGACTAGGTTGACCTCAAACTCACTGAGATGCACCTACTTCTGCCTCCCAAGTGCAGGATTAAAGGAGTGCACCACCGCTGCCCGTCTCTCCCCAACCCCCTCAGATGATTCCTCATGGGATACCTGTTCCTGAGTGACAGCCAGCCCAGATGCCTCATGACTTTTGACCCGTGCAAGTTTTGAGTGACAAGTTCCCCTTCAGGTTCGTTATTCCTCTTCTACTTTTTCCAAACCCAGCTCTATCTTACCTGTTGCTGAGCAGTGGGCCTCTTCCCTATCCCGCCTCCTCTCAGTAGCCTGCAGCCAAATCACCTCTGGAGCCAAATCACCTCCCACCACAAACTACAGTAGCCTCACCCGACTCACATACACCAGGCTCCTTCCTCTGCTCACCTGGCCTCTGGTGGGCTCTTTCTAAACTACACAATAGACTACATTGCTTCTTCTTAAGCCCTTGGTGGTTCTTGCTGATGCTCCATCAACTTGGTTGGGGAGCGGGCTCTGCCCAGCAGCCTGGTTTCTATGTTTCCTACTTCTGGAGCCCCAAGAGCTCAGACCTGAGCAGTTTGCCATGGAACCTTTGCAAGGACAGTTGCCTTGGCCTGCATCTGTGCAGAAGAATGTGACTTCAGCAGAGGAGCTCAGCTTCCAGAGCACAATAATGATCCTTCTGTTAAGTTTCAGCCAGTCCCACCCGAGATCACTGCAGCCCTTTGGCCTGTCCGAAACGGACACATATGTCTTGGCAGTTGGTTGTCTTTCTGCAGCACCAGAAAAGAAAGGTGACTAGCTCCTGTAACATAGATTTGACCAAATGGCTCTGGAAAGGAGCAGTCTTGAGAACAAGAGGACAAGAAAGATGACATAGGACCAGGGGCAAAGAGCAGGGAAACAGGGATTAAACAAGTAAAAGCTCTTATTGAATCTTCCCCTCCCTCCCCTGCTTTCTTTCTTCTTTCTATTTTTTTTTCCTGACTGGAGGCTCAAGCTATGTCAGCATGTCCCACACTTTAAGCCAGTGGGGTCTTCCATTCCTCCCAGAGAATGAGGGCACTGCTTTCTAACTCTGAGGCCCAAAGAGGGACAAGGCCAATAACACCTACACTGCCATAGGCCCTCACGGGCTGATTTTACCATCTGCCCCTGAGCCGTGGCTAGAAGGGAGTAGGAAGCCTGCTACCTGACTGACAGGCGGCAGCCTTGTGCACTAAGGACCTTGAACCACAGCCAGAATGGCTTCAGGAAGTCAGCTCCTGAGTCCACCTGCAGCCACTCAGGACCTCAGACTTCTCTCCTTTTGCTTTCTTTCTCTCTGTATGCTGAGATGGGACACAGCCAAGCATGAGGGCACGGCAGAGACATGAGACAGACTGGAAATGAGCATAGAAAAGCAGAAATCATTGACCTGCCTTTGGGGGCCACGTGGACAGTTGTTCTCGTCGCGAAGGGTACATTTGATACTTCACGGCCACCCCACATGGGTGCACTTGACCCCATTGTACATGTCCAGACACGTACAACGAGGAAACAGTGATTCGGGGGATAAATGGCAGATCCCAAGAGGTGGCAGTCGAGTCACGTGACTCCAGTTTCCCTTTTCTCTCTACTTTTCTCACAAAGGCTAAGTATAGATGATCAGCAGACATATTCAGAACCACCCAGCACCAGGCCCCCTTCCACCCAGCCTGAGTCCTGGGGAAGAACGGCACAGTTCCCACGCTGTCTGCCTTGTCCTTCACTGTCAGTTCCCACAGGGTAAGACCCCTGCTGTGTGTTAGCCTCCTAAAGGTTCCATTCACCACCTGCTGGGCCCCTAGTGTAGACTCCAGTGATCATTCTCCATTTCTGGGGGCCTGGCTTCATCATTTCTGCTTTTATTTTTTTTCATACCATCACCACTACCTTGGACCCTAAATCTTGCTCCTGGCCTGGCCACCTCCCTGGCAGCCCAGAACACACTTGTTTTGCAGTATTTTGGGAGGGGTTCTTATACTGGTCTTGACTGAGGTTCTTGACTCTAGGGGGTTACTTTGTGTTCCTCTGCCTGCTTTACCCCTGGATTCTGAATGCTCAGTAGTTTGAATTCTTCCCCCGGTGTGATCAAAACGAAACTTTAAAGCTTCTGATGAATATTGCCAAACAGCTTTCTGCCAATGCCGCGCCAGTCCGCCAGCTGTTTGAGAATGATTATTTCGCAATGCCTTTGCCATTCTGGGTTTTAGAGAGGACAGCATTAGTCTTTAGAGTTTAGTGAGCAAAGTCATCTGGTCACACTGGGGACACTGTTACTCTACCCTGAAAAACTTTCCTCCACGGCTTGGGCGTGCAGCCACTCCCACTTTGTGCTGCCACCACCTTCCGCAGAACGGCAAGCCCACATAGATTTCCTAGAGCCAATTTCAAACGCCTTTAGAGAACAACATAGCTCTTTCTTAAATGATTTCATTCAGCACCTCTTTCGGTAAAAATATTAACACATAACCCATTGCTAGGCATGAATGTAAATTCCAGGTCAGCCTGGGCCACATACTAAGACCTCATCTGAAAACCCAACACTAAAGAAAGCAAGGCATAAATACAAAGCAAAACAAGTAGCCCATGAGAGGAAGCCTAGAGGTCCACTTCCTGTAGCTCCAGAAGTCTGGCTTACCTGAGCAGGGGCCTTTGGGACCTTGTGTCCTCGACTTTGGAGAAGAGCCGTCCAGGCAATTAGGACCTGAAAGGAGAGGAGCCATTCACAGAAGTGACTGGAACGAGACAGCCACACAGGTGAACCAGTACAAAGATCTCAGTGCTCCGCCTCATCTGGAGGCGCTGCCACACCCTCCCTGTCGCCAGGACTGGAGTTTGAGGTTCGGCTACTCTAGCAAAAGTGCAGCCAGAGGGGATGAAGGCGGGGTTTATGCAACAGAAAGTGAAGAAGATTGACAGGTGGGAGGGGCTCCGCACGAGGTGGACGATCCTTCCACGTGGACTGCTGCACCCAGGCAGGCCCTCATTCTGCAGGTTGAAAGGGGCGCTGCAAAGAGGCAAATTCGGGACCCTGCCGTGGACCCAGATTTAATCTTGTAGGGGAAGCCAGAACAATTAGAGTGTTCTCTGGTAGCTGTGTGTCATCTTTGCCTCTCTTAGAAAGGGCGGGGGGGGGGGGGGGGGGAGGTTCGCCGAGGTCGAACCTGGTCGGGAAAGGGGGTTGCTGGCCTCCTTGGCTGGAGTTCAGGAAGGAAGCAGCGTTATGGGGAAAAACCAGAGGGAATATCTGTAGCAGTTAAGAGGGAAAGATATGCAGAACAGCGGAAGGAGGACTGAGCAGGGACACTTCGTGAACCCTGCTGTGTCGTCCGAGGGGATTCATGTGCGACAGACTCCCTGTGCCCCTCTAGCTTCCGCAGCCCAGGGATCCTGGCCCTATGCACTAGAAAAGTTGTCCTGTCTCCTGTAGGGCCCTCCTCCTCCAGCTCCACCCCTGCCCTCATGTGAGGGCCACACACCCAAATCACTAACCAATCCTTGACTGTCCTGCCACTTGCCCCTATCAAGCTCAGCCCCTACCCAAAACAGCCAGAGACCCCCGTCTTGCCCTTCACCTTTTCCAACTCCACTGTCCTGCACTGTCTTAAGCCCGTCTGTGATCCCTGCATCCTGAGTAAGGCTACCCACCACATTCCTAGAGACCTCCCCGAAAGACCATTCTTGATCACTGAGTAAATCCGAAATCTGAGACTGAATTCATCTTTATCTCATAACCGAGTACATCATGGAAACACTGGTGGGAGTGTCTTTTCTCATAGCTTGGCTTCCTCTGTTGAGACATTGGCTCCAGGGAAAGCCTGGTTCTAGTCCAGCATCCCTCCCCTGGAACACTGGGGGATAAGGCAGGATCGTGGCTCACTATGGATAGCATCAAGGGAGCATCCATTTAGATGCTCTCTGGTCAGGGTGAGTACAAGGAGGCCCATAGGTTCAGGTTCTATTCAAAGTGACCCTGCATTCCCCAGAGGCCCCAGTTCCATGTGGTACCCTTCTCAGAGAGAAGATCCTGCCCCACCCCTAATCCTTGGGAGTCCAGCCCAGTGGAAACTGAGAGGTTATCTTGCTGACCTGGCCTCTTGGAGATCGGGGGAGATCCTGATCCTCTCCTTGAAATCCTGCCACCTTAACTCTCGATAGGTGGGTGATTCAAGAATACAGGCTAGCAAGCCCCTGGAAGTAAACTTAAAGGAGGCAGGTCCCACCCCACCCGCCTGAGCCTGTGTGACTCTCAGCCTCCACTGCCCTTTGGGCAGTCCTTCCTGCTGGAGAGGGGACATCAAGGCAGTCAGGGCCTGAAAGGAGATGAGGAAATCACAGTGGTGACCAAAACAGTCTGTGGAACTCAAGACAGCCACTGTTGGAGGAGCTCACTCCAGTCTCTAGTCTCTGACCTCCTACAGTTTACCAGACTGTCCCCACCAACTGCATAGGTCTCTCATTCCCAAAATTCCCTGCATGTAGTTTCCAAGTAGAACTAAATGACAGGAACTGGTTCTAGGGAGGAGTTCCTGAAGGGAAATGGAATCTTGGCAACCTTGACATTCTAGGCCCCCTTTTCAAAGAAAAGAAAAAAAAAAAAGAGATAATTGATATTCTGAGCCAGACCTTGTTTTGAAATATGTTCTTCCTTGTCCCTTCACAAACGACAGTCTTTCTTCCTCTTTGAAAATAGGGTCATATCAAGTCAGGTAATAGAAATGGGGAAAATCCAATTAGAGCCTTCTTCTGCCAACTACACATCTCAATATACTCCCAGGTAGGGCAGAATCAGATCTTGCCATAGCCCCCTCATTGACATCATTTAGTACACACCGGTTTGAAATGGCATCAGTTGGAAATGCTGAAACAGAAGGACCTTTCATCCCTGGGCGAGCGGAGCAAGCTGCTTTCCTCTCCTGGTCCTGGAAGCTGGCTGTGTCTGGCTGGAGTCAGGGCCTCTAGCTTAAATAGGCGGCGGGAGTGGGGCAGGGCAGGCCTGTGGGGTGGGCATGGAAACTGGGCCATTTACCCAGCACAGCAAAGCAGTGTCTGAGGAGCCAGCAGTGGTCTAGACACACGCCTGTTTGCCTGACTGCTTGTCCACCAGGTGGCCGGGAGCCCACAGGGCCTTAGACCACAGACCAGCACCTGGGGTGACCCTTGATGGATGTGTAGCTCTAAGTGAGACTATGGTGCTTGGATACTCCAAGTGTACCCAGGTTCCTGGATGCCTCTGCCTCTCCTGGATAATGGGACCAACCGGAGCTGAATGGGCTGTTCCCCAGAACCACCAGCAGCTCAGCAGGGTACCTCTCCAAGCCTGTCTGTACTTTTTTTTTTTTTTTGAAACAAAGATAACTCTGATTTCATGTCTGCAGAAATAATGGTTTCAACACCAAGGCAGGAAGAAAGGCGAGCACACTCAGGCTGCCTGTGTGTGTATTTGGATGTGACTGTGAGTGCTGAGCATGCAGAAGTGCCCAGAGCAGCTGGAGAGCAATGCTGGAGACCACCCCTTCAAACCTCAGCAGTGTCTGAAGGACTGCGGGGGAAGTGAGTGCTTTACTTGGTTGGTTCAAGCTGATCTTCTGGTGAGTTGAGGCAGTAGCCCTGTTTCAGCGCATGGAAGCTAGACCATCAGCTAGTAGGAAACTAAGATGAAACAATAGTTGGTTATTTTATGCTGGTAAAATTTTACCCTTAAAAGTAAAAGTGAATTTGTTAATGCGTAGTTGGAGTCACATAAAAGAACTCTTCCTTAACAGGAAAAATATAGATTTCTAGTTTGATATAAAAAATATTTATTCCTCATTTGCAAAAAGGTAGCAACTCAGAGGTCCTGGGTTTCTTGATGGAATCAGAAAATAAATCAGCTTTGCCATAAATACTGATGAAAGAGAAGCTGAGGTCGCATTATGTACAAACTCATCTGCCCATCATCAGGTGTCCTGGGTATTTGGGCCTAGAACATGGAAGGAGCATGCATTTCAGAACATAGTTTGGGTTCTGACCCTGGAGTAACCCCGGGCCTTCACTTAGCTTCCTTCTCTGAGCCGTCTTTGGCTAACTATCACTTTGCAGGGTTGTTGGGAGAATGTAGAGATGATATGGTATTAGGAGAAATGTTTGATAGATACCTAGTGATCTGTTGTCTACTTTGGAAAGATAATTCTACAGTGGGATGGGCAGGAAGGGCAAAGTGCAGGAAAGCCAATGCGGGAGCGGAGGCAGGAAGACAACAGAACAAAGAGTGGTCACATATATGGGGACACGTAAGAGAGTAGCATGATGTCATAGACTGAATGTGTCCTCTCCCTATGCTCATCGGTTGAAGTCCTAGGCCTCCAGTGTGACTTTAATTGAAGACAGAGCTTGTAAGGAAGTAATTACAGTTAAATGAGATCATAAGGGTAGGGCCCTGATCAGATAAGACTTTTTTTTTTTTTAAAGAAGAGAGATACTGCAGAATATTCACACCCAGTGAAGGCTTGTGGAGGCTCCCAGAGAAGGTGGCCATCTATAAGGCAGGATATTCTGAGGCTTCCCAGTGCAGACAGTCACTCCGCACCCAGTGTTCACGTGAGCCTTGTGTGAGCACTGTGTAGCATCTATGTGTGTGCCAGGCGACGGTGAGACTCGGAGCCGAGGTCTGGGCTGGAGCAGAAACTGGGAATTATTAGAGCGTAGATGAAGTCTTTGGAGTGACAACATCTTGTCAGATCATTTATCCCTTCTTCTTCAGTTGGTTCATTCTAATTCTAATTCTTCTTACATAAGATAGCTTTTGTCTTTTACACCTTTATAAAAAAGCCGACATCCACCTTGGCTTTTAAAAGGCTCAACTGTGTACTAATTCATCCTGGTCCCGCTACACGACTATTTCGGTCCTACTTTACAATCTGATCCTGTTTAGGATCATAACTGAGCTAACGCCCACATGTTTGGTTAGAATCACCCTTTCCCCTGAGCTCACTGTGTATTCAATATCTGTGACGCCAACTCTTTTGTCTTTCTTAGCCAGTCTCAAAACAGCATATCTTCTTTTCATTTCAACTCAGTGAATAATCTACAATTCAAGATGTTAGCTAGCAAGTGTTCACTTCTCCTCCGAGTTAACCTGAAAGGCACCGTGTGTGTTCTTTAGCTCTAGGGTGGGTGTGCAGGTCACTTCTCTCCCTCTCGTCCCCTCCTGTGGCCGCCCTCCAAGCTCATTTCAGCCCTGTGGTCCCCTTCCCCTGTTCTAAACCAGTTGTTTGCTCCTGTTTTCTTTTCTGCGTTTTTTTGGTTTGACGTCTGCTTCATTCCCAGCACCACCGACTCCTTTGTTCTACTGTTTCAATTTTCTGTCCTTTACTCCTTCCAGGTGTTTCTCAGTTCTTTTGTTTTCAAGTTGGAATTACAGCCATTATCTGTTCTGATCTATTCCTCTTTGTACTTTTTTTGAGGGGTTCATTTGGGACCTTTTAAGTTATTACCAAGTTCTTTCTGTTTGTTCCCTAGAGCTTTAAAAAGAATCCATCTTTTTGGTTCTTTGGGGGTTTGATTTTTGAGACAGTCTCACTCTTTAACTCAGGGTGGTCTTGAAATCAAGGCAATCTTCCGACCTCAGCCTCCCAGGTGCTGAGATCACAGGTATGGCCACCACCTAGCTCAGCCTCCCAAGTGCTGAGATCACAGGTATGGCCACACCTAGCTCAGCTTCCATCACTGAAAAGCTACATTGATTGATATTTCTCGAGGGCCTACTGGGTATAGATGCTACTGTTCATTAGCTAGCATTTGTAGTCAACCGCTTTCCTTCCAAGTTTAGGGCAATAACATCCAGAGTCTACAGTTAGGGCTGCTTTGGGGGCCATTTCTGACTAAATAATTCATCTGTTCTATCTTGTTCCTAAAAAGAATGGAAAGGATTTCAACTATGCTCCTGTGTAAAATTTCACATGTTCTTTTTTCTTTCCTCCCCTTTCCCCTTTCCTTTCATCTGTGTTCACATTCCATTTCTCTCAGTAAAGACAGAACACCCTTGAGGCATCCAGGCAGAGGACGAGGACTTAGGTGGCCTCAGGTGGACGCAGCTGATATGACTGAGGCTTGTCCCATTGATCGTTTGCTGGTAGTTTTGAAATGACCCTTTGTTTTACATTCCCGCTTGAATGGCTGTAACACAGAAGAGGCCACTGGGGTGTGGCTCACTCTGCCAGCCCTGAGAGGGAAACGCTTTTTCTGTTGTTGCTCAATGGGGACGGCACTAAAGAACGGCAAGAGACACAGGTGATAGTGTTGGCTGGCTGACACCCCGCCTCCCCTATATACACCTCATCCTCCCAAAGTCAGTATTGAGTGAGTATTGAACTCACAGAAGTGTTTCCTGTTTTCTGAATCTGAGATCTCCCTGTTTGGAGGGCAAATGGAATTTGGTAGAGAGGAAGGCTTCTTTGACCCTCTGTTCCCAAAGAACTCCAGAGTGGCCTCATTTCACACTTCTTGGGAGCCAGGTTTTGGAGTGACAGATTGATTGCTGTATGGGTGGTTACCAAAAAAGAATCTATTTTATTAGCTGTTTGTCTTGCAAAGTGAAATCGTTTTTTAAAACCTTATCAAAATGTCATCATCCCAGGGATTAGAACGTGTTCTCCAGCTCTGAGGGAAGATCTCAGTCCTGCGGGTAAAGAGCTGTCATGTCATGGTCTAGCCCCAGTCCCTGAGTGATGAGTCAGGACAGGTGACCTTAGGCCTGGCTTCCTGAACCAACAGCTGTCATGCTGATTCCTTTTAATTATTGTCTTTGTTTTCAACACAAGGGCAGCAAAAGTCATGTATAGGAGAGACCATATGTAGGTAACAAAAGTCTAGAGATTCATGTATAGGAGAGACCGTGTATAGGTAACTTTGTCTTTTCTGTTTGAGGAAGAAAAATGTTTCACCTACTGATTTTTTTCAGATTAAATTTAGAAAATATATTAAGAAATTAAAAAATATTTTGTGCTAGGTGGTGGTGGCCACCTTTAATCCCAGCATTTGGGAGGCAGAGGCAGACAGATCTCTGAGTTCGAGGTCAGCCTGGTCTACACAGTGAATTTCAGGACAGCCAGGGATACACAGAGAAACCCTGTTTCAAAAAATAAAAAATAATAAAAGTATTTTGTTAGTGTTTGAAGTGTTGCTCAGGGGTGCAACACTTGCCTAGCTTGTGTGAGGCCCTGGATTAGCTCTTCAGCACAGGGATGGCAGGTATTTGGTTTCCTTTTGTGGCAGTTAAGGAGATCCAGAGAGAGTGGGGGTTACTGAGAGAAGGCAAGAGTGGAGTGCCGCCGTCTCTATAAACATGCCCGTCCGACTTGACTGTCCATCCTCCTCAGCAGCCGACTGTACCTTGGCCCTACCTCCCCTTAACCTGTCCTGTCTAGAGTCAAGGCCAATCACAGTTAGAGGCCATCTTCAGACCTACTCTCCCTCCCTCCACTGTCACCCCCTTTCAGCCCCCACCCCCTTCCTCCCACTGCCTCACTGTGTGGGTGGACCCAACCTCTAGCCCTTCTCTTGCCTAGAAATATGTTCTTCATGACCCCACGTCTGTATCCACGCTGTCCCTTGAGTCTGGAACACCCTTCTAAGGTGGTCCACTTGGCACCTGTTAGGAAACCATTTTGTGTAACGAGATGGACTAGTGTAATGACTGCAAGGCAGGAGCCAGACACCAAGTAGCTCAGACGTAACCAAGCCTAAGGCAGGCTTTGATATGGTAATGAACCAACCTGGAGGCAGCAGATCGCTCTGTTAGTGAACTAGACCTAAGCCACGAACCCTGGCGGTACAAAACTAAAGCACATTAGAATTATACAAAAGCTGGAACTCTGGAGATGGCCCCTGGGACAGTACCACTGTGCTCCCTGGACACATCTTAAGACTGCACTGTATACATCAGCAAGGACTATGAGACTGGCCACTGTGAGGCTCTGGTTTCCAGCACCAGAGCTGAGTTCTCACGTGCTTCCTGTGAGCGCTAGCTGTGGGCTGACATCTTGACAACCACAGTGCCATCTCCTCCCTGGCTACCACAGATGAAGGAGTTTGTGGCAGATGCAGGTAGAGTTTGCAAGGCCCTGAAGCATTTTCACTGCATAGGATTCCCTAGTGAACCCCTACCCTCCAGCAGTTCCTGTTCCACCAGCAGTCCCCAGTCAGTGAGATGCCTGTTATATGAGATTACGGCAACCTTTATATTAGCATGGTACTGTAAGGAATGTTTGTGTGAAAGACAAGTATCATGCAGACATCCTAATCATTGAATGCTCCTCAGCCCATCAGCAGTGCTCTCTGCAGCACCCATCCTCCAAAGCTTACATCTGAGGCTTCAAGCTCTCCTTAGATTGGCATCTCTAAGTTTCGTTTTTTTAAGCTTTATTTTATGGTTATGAATGTTTGCCTGAAGTGTGTCTATGCACCATGTGTGTGCCTGCTGCCCACAGTGGCAAGAAGAGTGCATTGGTTCCCCTGGAGCTGGAGTTACAGATGGTTGTGGCTGCCATGTATATGCTGGGGACTAGACCTCTGGGTCTTCTGCAAGAGCAGCCAGTGCCCCTAACCACTGAGCCATCTTTTTACGAGAGCTAAGAGCATGAGTAGCAAAGACAGCAGGGCTCAGTCCCCAGGGAACACTGGGGGAACTTTAATGGGAGAAATAAAATGATTTCTAGCCATGCCTGCATGTCAGCCACCAAAAGGTTCAATTCTCTCTGCATCCACCAGGATCACAGTGGGGACTGCTCCTGATTGAACTAATGCATCAATTAGGCTGCTTGTCATCAAGGAAGACTTGCAAAAGTGGAGCCTTGAAGGCTAGAGGTCTTGTGTGAACTCACGTAGGTGGTACTGGCCCTGGCAGCCTGCTGGGATCACTGCCACCACCATCATCATCATCAAGATGGTGCTTACCATGTGCTAGGCATTGTGCTAAGAACATTGTATGTGTATTTTCGTGCTTTAGAACCTGAAATGGTTTGGTAGTTTTGTCCCTATACTCAGAGAGGAAAACCGCGAGTCAGAGTGGGGTAGAAACTTAAGTGGCTTGTCCGAAGTCATATAGCTAAGAATGGTACAGCTGAGATTCTATGGGTAAAACATCTCAGAGGCTCTGTTCTGCTGACTCTGAATGGTTAACAAATATACAAAGGTCACAGGCAAGGGAGAAACACCCTGGAGCAGTAGGAGAGTTTGCTGGCAACCTCCCTTTCATTTTGCCACTCTGGTCTAAGAGAGGTATGAGGTGGATGCTGCTATGATTTGTTATTAGTACTTGAATGTGAACAGGCCTACCATCTGCTCCAGGGGATACCTCATGATGTATAAATCAGGTAGACCCATTGCTGTAGGCCGTGGGATAGGAAGGGACACTGGCCAAGTCCCATGTCACTTATTAGGTCTGTCAGCCTTGCCTCCTGAGCCCCACTTCTGTGTGTACAAGCCAGTGTGACCTTTCCGTACACTGCTGAGCACACTCCCAGCTGAACCACTCTCACGGCCTCAAGCAAGATCCATGCCCTGTGCCCACTCACCTCTCCTGGCTTGTCCTTTGCCAATCTTATTGTCACATCTCCTTGTTCTCAGACACATCTATGTCTTTCTAAGGTCCCTTCTTCAGCATGAGATTGACATCTTGTCTAGCTAGTGTCTACTCACTCGAGTTTCAGCCCATCACTCTCTTGGGGAGAGGTCCTATTCAGGGGCAGGCTGTGGTAGGGCTAGAACCAGATTCCTACAGATAGGTGGGGCTGCCGGGACAATGACCGCAGAGAGTAATGCTTGTGCCTCAGACATGCCTCTCCACAGGGGAGTGTACATCTGGTTCTGGGATGTGAGGGCCTTGTCTGGGAAGAGACCACACAAGGGTGCTGTGCTGGACAGGGTCAGGGCTGTGATCACTTCGATATCCGCTAAAGCTCTCAATGTGGATACTGATTCTCAAGTCCGGCAGGGAGAAAAAAGGGGGATGGTGGTGGTCAAGGACATAACACTGGGGGTCATCCATTTTTGGTTTAGTGTGGAAAGAGGAACTAAAAGGAGCATGGAGAAAGGGGGAGGACCTTGGGGACGGTGGCTAAAATGTAGCACTGTTCTTATTTAGTTCTCAATTTTTTTCTTTCTACTTAGAATAACTGAAAAGGAGGGCCCTGTGTGGTGTCCTTGGGATGTGAGAACCATGTGTCAACGCTGTGGCTGAGCCCCTTACTCTGTGTTTGCCTTCTCACACTGCCTCTTTGAGCCTGGAGGAAGGAGGGAGCCTGGCCTGAGGTGGCCTGTGCTGGCATCTCTGAGGCACTTGTGGCTAGCCCTGCCTCCTTCAGAAACCACCCAAACACTGGCTCTTTACTTCTCTTGACCAGAAATAAATGCATAGACCCGTGTTCTCAGGCCATCCTGAGGGAATTGAACACTAAAATCACCTCACAAATTGCTCTTCTTTCCCTCAGCTCAAAGTTGTGTTTTGTTCATGTTAACTACATTAAAAGTGAACAGTAATTATCATTCTTAAAATAGAATCCCCATACTCCCAAGTTGGGAAAGAAAACTACCTAGGAATAAAAAGACATAGCCCTATGTGAAATGCCATTCCATTAGCCACAGAACCTTTTATGAGCCTCGGTGGGGAGCGCCTGTCAAGTGGGATTTGTGGCAGAGCATTTGTGGCAGGGCACACCACGGCGACGGTGTCCATGGTTGCTTTTTGCTTTGTCCCTCCAACTGAAGGAAGCCTTTGACATCTGTGGCCAGGAACACTGGGAGTTCACCAAACTCTAATTACATTTCTTTTTTTAAATATTGGTAAACTGTCTCTCTGTTGTTGTTTCAAACATTTGAAAATACCGAGTCTGTAGTTGTTGGCTCTGGACAAAGAGAGCAGCTCCCAGGCCTCTTCTGGCCAAACCTTTGCCTGCTTCCCTGGGTTTTTAGCTTTGAATTCAAGCGATGAAGCCAGAGAAGTATCCCTCAGGTAAAAGCAGGGGAGGGTCACTTTAGGATTCAAAATCAGGCTCGACAAGCTGAAGCATGCGGCCCCGCCTCCACAGATGAGGATGTCAGCCTCTCCTACTGCCTGGCCCTTCATTTAGCTTCAAAGTGGAGGACAGGGTAGGCGAGGCTGAAGGAACCACCATTTGACTTCCATTGCCCTCTTGCCAAGGTCTCTGCACATCTTGACAGCAGTCACCACTTTGCTCTCTTTGCTATGAAGGCACAGGGCCCACAAGTTGTGGATATGAGCGAGTACCACTGCTCGCTCTGCATGCCCGCAACACACCTGCTGCCTGGGGTGGAAGTGAGTAGGGACTGGAGGCCCTTGGAACCAGGAAAACAGGGTATCTAGCTCCTCACAGGGACAGCTGCGTAGGAAGACCTTTCAGTTCTCCCCGTCAGAAGCAGTCTATATAATGGAGGGTGGGTACATAGTGGCCTTTTTCCTGACTGCCCATTCTCCCTGGGTGATTCAGAGCCAATTAGCCACTTCTTGCCAAGACTGCCAGGTTTTCCTGTCATCATTGATCAGAAGACTTGGCCAGTGGTTAGGTATTGGCCTTGCTTCTGTTGTAACCACACCCAGGGAGGAGTTCCTTATTACAAAGACAGCACGCCAGTGACATCAGGATGAAGCCAAAGCCCTGTATCAGGGGTAACGACAAATCAGCCTGTGCCCTGTTCCTTCTATCCTAGTCTCCTGCTTTTGGGGCATCATTGTGAAGGTCACCAACATCCCCATCAATACCATAGCAGAATAGCAACAATCTATCATTTTGTAGAGGAAGAACATGAAAGGCCAGAGCAATCAAACATGATGTTCAAGATCATAGTAGAGGATCTGAAATTTGAACCTTAATCCGACTCCCCAATCAGTGCTGTTTTTTTGTTTGTTTGTTTTTAACCCATTCTGCCACAGACTTTCCTGGTTCTACTTCCTGTTTCTGATAGTCTCTAGAAGGAGTCACCCACACAAATAGGCATCAAGAGTGACAGAATCCTGAGTAGTAAGGATCAAGAGCTCTGTTGAGTGCCAGCAACTATGGTGCTTCCTGCCAAGCCCTGCCAGTCCTGTTGGGTTGTCCCTTTTGGGTGAAGGCCCTTGTCTGCATGACCGATTTGAACAGTAATTTTAAAAGATGATTATGGATGAGCTTGGTGACCATTAGGCCTTTCTGCTACATCCCAGGAAATGGACCTAACCTTGTTACAGGGTAAATCAGATATAATGGGTTCCTAATTCAATACGGTGGCTCTAAGTAACATTTATCAAGGTTCAGAAGCTGTTCTGTGGCTAGACAGCTGTGGATGTAGGATTGGGCTCAGACAAGAAGACTTCTAAAACTTGAGTGGCAATGATCTTTTTCACTACCATATCCTACACGTACATGAATCCATAGGTCCTAGTCCCAGGTGAGAGCATCTTTTAGATAGCCGTGTGTATATCTGGTAGCTTCATTCTGCCATGGTCATCTTCCACAAACCAGGACAAAGCTGAATCTAGGTGGGCATGGTGGCTCAAACCTATAATCCCAGTACTCAGGAGTCTGAGGCAGGAGAATCACAGCTGAGTTCAAGGTCACCCTGGGCTCTGTAGCGAGTCTCAATATCCTGGCCTTCAGAGTAAGATCTTGCCTCACAACACTAAAGCACAAACAACCCTCAGCAAAATGAAACAAACCAACTCCCCAAAATCTGAACTTAAAAGATCAGCCAATGTTTGAGGTTGGCCATTCGATTCTCTCCTGCATGTGTCAGAACTATAACTGAGCACATGCACATAGAAAACTGGCCAGCTCTGAATGGGGGAGTCTTCTAACTTGTCATGGGATAGGGTGTCACAGAAGCCAAATGATAATCAGATTATTGGATGGTTATGACTGGGTCTGTTACTTTTTAAAAAGTATGGGAAGACATATGTGTATGTGCATAGTTGGGTGCAATTGGAGGCTATAGGTTGATGTTGGGTGTCCTCTTTTGCCTTCCACTTTAATTTCCGAGACAGGGTCTTTCACTGATTTGGCTAAGGTGGCTGGCGTCAGGGATCCAATTGTTTCTTTCTCAACATTGAGATTACAGATGTGTGTTGTCACACTTTTTAGGTGGATTCTGAACTCAGGTCCTTGTGCTTGCTTTTATTGACTGAACCATATATCTCTGCCCCTGTGAATCTCTTGTTTTTGTATTGGACTGAGCTTTTGTGCCTACTTCCCTGTACCCTGCCTTCATGGTAATGCCAAGTATATGAACAAATGGGACCCATAGCTGAGCCTTAGAAACAGTCCAGCCCTGGCTGCCATCACAGGTAGCAGTTGTACAAGGATGGAAGGTCAGAGAAGTATCTCATCTCTGGGTCTAAGGAAGCTACTGAGATTAGTGTGGAAGGGGATAGGGAAGAGAATTCTAGGATAGGTGTTGTAGGTAGGCTAAACAGAGAGGCAGGTTGGAGAGGCCTGTCTCAGGACCTTCTCCAGTGCTGCTTACCTCTCCTGTGTCCCATTGGTTATAGTCACTGTGCTCAACAGACATCTCGAGATGGGCACTGAAGAGACAGGAACTGTAGTCCTTGCAATCTTCCTGGTATCATGTGGACAGTGACACAGAAAGCTGTCTTGACTGGAGCACCCAGGCCAGTGGGTGTCAGAATTGAGTCTGGAATTCTGAATTGTTAGGCTTCAGATTCCGGGGACTTTCACAGATTCTCTGGGCATCACCTGCTTTCTGACCAGTCCACTTGTGATGCTATTGTGGCGGTAGAGGTATCTACTGCTAATGGCGGGGAGTCTCTTCAACTTGTAGCTGACTCATTTACTCTTAGAGTGTTTAGATAGGGTGTTCTCAGCAGCCAGTCCTCAGTGGCGGTTTCGTGTCAGCGCCTTTGGTTTGTACTGAACACAGTGGCAATGTCCAACAGAGAGACAGACACACAAAGCTTGATTTTGGAGGTTGTGTTGGTTAGTGGAACAGAAGCTAACTAGAGTATAGGATACAGCAAAGATCACAGGATAAAGGGGATGCCCAGGGGACAAGCAGGCTCTGGGGCAAGGCTGGGAGGAGGTGAGAATAGACCTGTATAGAGCAGGCTGAGTAGTTTATAGGACTCCTGGTTCCACATTTCCAATCCCTGTGCTATATGTCCATCCTCCTGAGACATCAGAAAGATAATGACAGAAGATGTATTCTTGGTATTGCCTGGGCGTTTCAGGGACACTATCAGAGGCAAAGTTCCTGAGCCAGATAGTTTTTTTAGATTATCTAGAACCATATAATTTGCTCCCCAAAGACCTTTATCTTGCATTTCAACAAGGCAAACACACCAAAGGGCTAGGACATGGGCAGGTCCAGTTTTTCCCTGCTCTCCTTCCTGATTGCTGTTCCAGTTGACCCACAGCCCAGGCCCACCCCAGACACTTCCCTACTAACTCACAGGTGGGAGCAACAGCTAGGCAACAAGATTGCATAGGCTTCTCCCCCAGCATCCCTTACTGGGTCACACAATCTTCGAGACCTCCCTGCAGGCTGTGACTCTCTGTCACTCCACAGGGTTGGATATTGATCTCTTCCAATGTGTCCTGTTTCCCTTTCAGATTGGTTCCTCAGTGACTCACATGATTGATAAGGTCTAATTTCTACAACAAGTTCCCAGTTCCATCATGCCCCACTGTCGAACCCCGAATGCCGAGCATTCCACCTCTTCAAGTTTTCTGTTCTCTCTCCTATAAATGAGGGCAGTTCATGATAACCTTAGCCTTTAAGTCCTAAGGTCTACCAGCCTGGGACTGGTTCTGTGGAATGTTCATTGGGCATAATCAAGCTGCAGCCCAGAATCATGACACAGCTGGGATTTTCACTGTGGAACCAGCTGGAGAGGAGTCTTACCAAACGGACCCATTACGGCCAGAGGATCCACTGACTCTGGTGATGGAGAGAGCGGGGAGTTTGTGGTTCCACTGGAAATGATGGGTCACACAACATGGTAGATGCAGGGATGTAGTATCTGAGGTATCAGCTCATAGAGCTTTTCCTGATTGGATATGGGCTTTCAGTCAGGAGGGTAAAAGCCCCAAGTGTAATGTTGTTCTCCTGGGAAGGGGTGTGGCTGAGTGAGGAAGCTTCCAGGAAGATGCTGAGAACGGCTAGAATGGTTCCTGGGGACTGAGATGTGCTCTTCTGACTTGCTGGAGAGGCAATGTTCCTGTAATGATGACGAGCTAGTCTGTCTCCTGAGCTTATACAGTGAGTTTGCAGATGCTGTGTCAGGGTGCGGTACGTGGAGCCCTACCCTCTTCGGCCCCAGTGCCTTGCTTTTTCTGTGATATCCTACCCTTGGATATCCATGTAATGTCTTGCCTGGTCCATTCCTACCCCACCCCATTGCCAGAAGCCCTGCAATCTGGGAACTCCCTTCACCACTGGGGAGGGCCCCAGTCTCAGATCTTCTCAAAGGCCTTGGAATGACAAGCATTCTTCCCGTGGCCCCGCTGATATCTTCTCTCAGCCCAACTCACTCCATCAGGTTATTTATCCTTTTCCTTCCTCAGGATAGCCTTCCCTGGGCCTCTCTCTACACCCAGTGACCCTTAAGTCACTTTCTGACCCCTTCCCTGCTCTATTTTTCTTTCCCAGCATCACCATGTAACACACTGCATCTTTATATTGTCTTTCTCTTTTACTGGCATGTAAAGCAAGGCCGTGTGTTTTGTTAGGTGCTGACTACATGACTCCCAGAACTTTGCCAGCCTCAGAGCACACAATACAAATTAATTGCGGGTTAGAACAGATCCCTGATGAAGAGCAGTGGCCTGCCCTGGTCTCGACCTCTGTCTCCATCTTTATTTGTGCATGACCATGCTGATGAACATGCCTCAGCTCCAGAAGCAGACGACTCTCAGCATCTGGAAGAGCAGTCTCCTAACCATGTACCTAACAGGACTCTCAGCATCTGGAAGAGCAGTCTCCTAACCATGTGCCTAACAGGAGTCTCAGCATCTGGAAGAGCAGTCTCCTAACCATATACCTAACAGGAGTCTCAGCATCTGGAAGAGCAGTCTCCTAACCATGTACCTAACAGGAGTCTCAGCATCTGGAAGAGCAGTCTCCTAACCATGTACCTAACAGGAGTCTCAGCATCTGGAAGAGCAGTCTCCTAACCATGTACCTAACAGGAGTCTCAGCATCTGGAAGAGCAGTCTCCTAACCATGTACCTAACAGGAGTCTCAGCATCTGGAAGAGCAGTCTCCTAACCATGTACCTAACAGGAGTCTCAGCATCTGGAAGAGCAGTCTCCTAACCATGTGCCTAACAGGACTCTCAGCATCTGGAAGAGCAGTCTCCTAACCATGTGCCTAACAGGAGTCTCAGCATCTGGAAGAGCAGTCTCCTAACCATGTACCTAACAGGAGTCTCAGCATCTGGAAGAGCAGTCTCCTAACCATGTACCTAACAGGAGTCTCAGCATCTGGAAGAGCAGTCTCCTAACCATGTACCTAACAGGACTCTCAGCATCTGGAAGAGCAGTCTCCTAACCATGTACCTAACAGGAGTCTCAGCATCTGGAAGAGCAGTCTCCTAACCATGTGCCTAACAGGACTCTCAGCATCTGGAAGAGCAGTCTCCTAACCATGTACCTAACAGGAGTCTCAGCATCTGGAAGAGCAGTCTCCTAACCATGTACCTAACAGGAGTCTCAGCATCTGGAAGAGCAGTCTCCTAACCATGTACCTAACAGGAGTCTCAGCATCTGGAAGAGCAGTCTCCTAACCATGTACCTAACAGGAGTCTCAGCATCTGGAAGAGCAGTCTCCTAACCATGTACCTAACAGGAGTCTCAGCATCTGGAAGAGCAGTCTCCTAACCATGTGCCTAACAGGAGTCTCAGCATCTGGAAGAGCAGTCTCCTAACCATGTGCCTAACAGGAGTCTCAGCATCTGGAAGAGCAGTCTCCTAACCATGTACCTAACAGGAGTCTCAGCATCTGGAAGAGCAGTCTCCTAACCATGTGCCTAACAGGACTCTCAGCATCTGGAAGAGCAGTCTCCTAACCATGTGCCTAACAGGACTCTCAGCATCTGGAAGAGCAGTCTCCTAACCATGTGCCTAACAGGACTCTCAGCATCTGGAAGAGCAGTCTCCTAACCATGTACCTAACAGGAGTCTCAGCATCTGGAAGAGCAGTCTCCTAACCATGTACCTAACAGGAGTCTCAGCATCTGGAAGAGCAGTCTCCTAACCATGTACCTAACAGGAGTCTCAGCATCTGGAAGAGCAGCCTCCTAACCATGTACCTAACAGGAGTCTCAGCATCTGGGAGTTTTCAGGCTTCTCTTCTAAGCCCTCTTCATGATCATGGGATCTGTAACTATTTTGGAAGTGGATTTGCTGTGATTAAATTCTTTCTTAGTTTAATCCTTTATGGAAAACAACAGTTTTAAATGAAGTGAATTAGGATGGATTGCTGAGGTTCGATTGTTTGCGCAATGATTTGGCTCTGAATCATTTCCAAACCAGGTCCCTGGAGATCACGCTGATGGACTTCTTGTGATTGAGGAGAGCAGATCTCCGTTTGCGTGTGACAGCAGTTACTCAGCACCTGGGGCTAGAGGATGACCACAAGCACAGGAGTCACAGGGCCGAGGCGCTCGAGAAGAGCTGTCACAAAGCCCATGACGCTGTGTTTTACAGGGAACCAGGTTCTGGTAAGGCTGCAGTGTGGGTAGAGTCTGGGCAGAATTACCCCTGGCTTTGTTCTTTTCTCCTGGAATCCCTGTGGGCTTCATTTTAGCAACTGCAAAAGTTGGGGTACAAGGAGTTTCTGGCAAGCAAACTTTAGAAGCAGGGATGAAAGGATATGTTAGATGTCCCTCTGTGCTTCCATCTACCTGCCATAAAGGTACCAACTCCCACTCCGTCCAGGCTACTGTTTGCAGCTCAGCTCAGTACTAACATGGGGGCAAGGTGATGGCCAGCAATGCCAGTTTGGGGAATGTGCTGTCATAAAGGCTTCCACTCACACCAGAGAGGAAAAGGCACTGGGGCCTAATTGACCCACTGCAGTGACTTAGAAAACTGCAAAGGACCTCTATCTTAAAAATCTCAGACGCTGACCTGAGTTTGCTGTCTGAAACCTCAGTTATAGAGTGTTCAGACTAACCAGGCCTCATGGGTTATGCTGAGACAGAGTCTGGCTCTTACCCATTTGCTAACTTCCTAGTGGGAATTTCTTCTGCTTCTGACTGGATTAACGTTGAGACTGTATGGCCTGTAGAATTTGTTTTCTGGGATCTGCTAATAGAGGCCTATATTTGAGTATAGTTGAGCAGTTGTTTTGGAGAGAGCTTGAGGCCCTGCATCTTCTCATCTGCTTGGATCACTCAGTTTCCCTGGCTCTGCTAGCTTCCTTAAGAGACATGCACAGAAAAATTGGTGGGAGGTGACCATGAACTCACCAAACTCAGGTGAAAATGGTGGCTTCTTTAGATGAAATTTGTGGCCCAGAAATTCCTTTTCTCTGTCAGCAATGGAAGTTGTCACATCATGGGCCCTGGACAGATGCCAGCTGAGCTGCAGGAAGGCACGCAGGTGCTGTCTCTCACTGCTGGATGGGAAATGGCCAGAACAGTCTAGCTCCGAGTAGACGCAGCACAGATTTCTTGCTGCAGGTTGCAGGTCAGATCTGACCTGAGAAACAGCAGTTTCCCGCCCGGCCTCACTCTGCCCGTCTTTATGAGTGTGTGACAGTGCCGGAGAAAGGGTTTAGTGGCAGCAACACCCTCGCTTTGCTGCCACCCTCACCACAGACGCAGCTTAGAGGGTGAGGGGCACATGTTCCCCACCCAGCAGGGCCTGGCCCCTGAAGTGGCAGCTCACACAGGTGGAGCACACTTTTCATGCAATGTCAAGTGATCAACCTCACTGATCCTCAGCTTGTCACTGTCGGGGAAGCTTTCATAAGACAGGTGGTGGCGCACACCTTTAATCCCAACACTTGGGAGGCAGGGGCAGGTGGATTTCTGAGTTTGAGGCCAGCCTGGTCTACAGAGCAAGTTCCAGGATAGGCTCAAAAGCTACAGAGAAACCCTGTCTCAACAAACAAACAAACAAACAAACCCAAACAAACAAACAAAAATGTCTTCTTTTTCTCATTTTTAATTTTTTTTAAATTTTTATTCATTTATTTACTGTTTTTTTTGAGACCATTTTTAATTTTTATGTTGTATGGACAAGGGTATTTTGCCTACATGTATGTCTGTCTGTGTACCATGTGTGTACAGTGCCTGCAGAAGCTATACAAGGACATCAGATCCCCTAGGACTGGAGTTATAGACAGTCATGAGCCACCATGAGGGTGCTGGGAATTGAACCTGTATCCTCTAGATAACCAATGCTTTTAAATGCCGACATCTCTTCAGCCCTACCCCCTTAGAAAAAGATTGTTTTATAAATGGGTACACAATCAAGGGGCTTGTTATACCATTTCACATGTGTACACAGTGCACTTCTATCATACTCACCCCTTACCCTTTCTCATTCCCTGATGTCTAAGTACTGGCAATGGCAGCTTTTGTCCTGGGCTTGAACCCCCTAGGGTCTGACACTAAGAGCCTATGCTCTTAACAGTCTTCCCATGGGGCCTGTTTGATGATTCATTTCTTATTCTATATCCAGAGACAATGAGGCATAAACCAGAATAAAAAGGGGCTATTATGATATCACTATTTGCCATTTATCTAAATTAGATAATAAATCATGGAGCTACTTGAAACAATATCCATGTCAACATCCTGAACACTTAGTTATCGCTTGATGCATTTGATGGTGTCTGTGGTATAATTAATACTTTCTTATAGAAAGTATGCTATTTGTTTGAAACGGAAAGTGAAGGAGAAAATATGCTTAGCTAACTTCCTTGCCCTCAGGTGTAAGGCTATGGCAGTGGGCATTTGGGAGGCAGGTGGGTGGATAAACAGTTGTTCCCAGTACTCTCTAGGTCAGGACTGTGCCTTGGGAAGGGAGGCTGGCTGCCTGGAGCAGCAGCAGCAGCAGCAGCAGCAGCAGCAGCAGCAGCAGCAGCAGCAGCAGCAGAAGCAGCAGCAGCAGCAGGCGAAGCTGAGCAATGCTATGGAGTTCCAAATAACCCCCGGCCATGTGCCAGGCTCAGCATAATTGGGCATCTGCCACTGGCGTCTCCAGATGTTTGCCTTTATCAGACATGGATGTGCTTCGGGGTTTTCATTGAGTCTTGTAAAAAGCTCGAGCTGGTTGGGATACTTATTGTTCATTTTATTTGAGTTCCTTATCATGTGCAAAATGTTCCAGGCACCATTAGGGGACACAAAAGACTCCAAAAACACAGTTTCAGGGGGCGGAGCTCACTGTAGTGCGGAGGAGACACGGCCATCGACATTTACAAACATTTGCTGAATACAATCAGCTGGTAGGAATGAAAGTTACTCTCAGCAAATCACCAAGGCACTGGGGTTAGGGTGTGGAGCTGAGGATTTAATGCTTGCCGGGGGAGTCTTCTAAAATTGGATGGGTGTTCCAGGCTGTTTCTACATTAATGTCTCTAGATTACTACCCAGTAGTGGAGACCAGAACTAGGGCAGGAACTTGACCAGAAGGATATTAAAGGCGACTCACATCTTGCTTGAGGCAAACATTTGAGCCCTCCATCTGGGCACATTATAATTATGGCTTAACCATAAATGTAGCTTGGTGAGGCACACTGATTTATCTATAGATTGCCTAAGGGTATTTAGGGAAAATGCAACATAGGCAACCAGAGCTATCCCCATCAATTTACAAAATTCATGTCTGAGACAACATCATGGAAGGGCAGCAAGCCTGCATGTGGCCATAAGTTAAAGTGATCTTCTTTAGAAAAGGATGACTTCAGTGATAATTTAACCTCTTCTGAAGGGCTACTTGGAGTCTTTATTTTAAAGACTTCATTTATTTTTGTCCTCTTATCAAAACTGTTATCAGTAGATGCTGATAACAAAAGACATGACAGTGAGATTATTAAGATATGAGTGGAAAATTAGAACCTGATTCTGAAGAGAAAGGAGAATACAGGGTTCTAAACATAATGGTCATTCTTTTTTTTTAATATTTACTTATTTATAATGTATACAATATTCTGTCTGTGTGTCTGCCTGCAGGCCAGAAGAGGGCATCATAATTTATTTCAGATGGTTGTGAGCCACCATGTGGGTGCTGGGAATTGAACTCAGGACCTTTGGAAGAGCAGGCAATGCTCTTAACCACTGAGCCATCTCTCCAGCCCCCATAATGGTCATTCTTTTGTTTTATTTTGGAGACAAGGTCTACATAGCCCTGGTTATCCTGGAACTTGATATCTAGACCAGGCTGGCATCAAACTCATAAAGTTTGAGTGCTTCTGAGTGCTGGGATTAAAGGCATGGAATCCAGAGCAAAAAGGAAAACATAACCAATTACATCGCTCCAGCAACTAACAGGGACAAAGTGTGCTAATTCAGGGCAGTTGGATTATTTATGAGTTTATAAAAAACAAAATAGTGGTAACTTCGTGGGAAATGGAGGAAAAGTTTAAAAAGTTTTTTTTAGAAAAGGCTGATTTTGAATTTTTTTTTAGTGGAAGGCAAAGGCATAATGAGGAGAGCCACACTCACTGTTTGAGTAAACACGGGGCAGCTCCAGACTAGTTTATCGCTGAATAAATGAATCGCTTCGGATGGTGATTGAGTCAAAGCCACTGACCCAGATCTTAGCATTCAAAGCATCTGCTCTACCCTAAAGACAGTGCATGGTACATTTGGCACCTAAAGAACTCAGCCATGACTATCTTCACAGGTCAAGAGCTCCAGGGAGGCAAGAACATCATTCCCAACATGCTTGGGGTATTGGCCTGGGACAAGTCAGGACTCAATTGGTGTTGAAAGATGATGTCTCACAAACTAAAGGCAGGAGTAGTATCCACAACACAATAAACAGCAGTTATACCTTAATAGGGGTTATTTTTTGATTGCTTGATGATAGCAATCAAATCTGCCAGCATTTTTTACCAGAACAAATACTTACATGGACTTTCTCAGTAGGACTCAGGCAGTTATGAAGTGCCTATCAAGGGAGATGTGAGCTTGGATTTTGACTACAAGGGACCTGTCGTGGCTCCTGTGATGCTATGCTCACCGAGGGGCTTTGGTCAGGTACCTAAGTCTGGGCTTACTAGGGTCTTGAAAGGCAGCAGGGAAGGGCGCCTCAGTGACAGTGTTGACTAGTTCCTAGATGTCTCCCTGTGTACTTGAAGAGTGGATTTCCCCCACAAACATGATGGACGGGAAGGGAAAGATTGGAGAGGGGTGGGCAGACAGAAGGACCAAGCTATTGTGATGATGGCAGATTGCCCATAGGACTTGAACCTGAGAAGATGGGGAAAATGGTGACAAAGATCAAACATGAGGCTCACGAGCCGTGAAGGACCAACAGTCAGTGTGCTGAGCATCCTTGTCGAGGCAGGTCCCTAAAGCAAGCCTTATATCGATCATTGGGAAGAGGCTGAGCCGGGATAGTTGGGAGGGCAGCCGAGAGGTGGCTTTGGAGAAGCAAACATACTTTGTGGCACACCAGTGTGAGAAGGCAGCAGTCAGCTGGAAATGGGGGCTCGTATCGGGAGAGCTGAGGCAGGATGTCAGAGAGGGTCAATACGCTAGGAAAAGAGTGGCCAGGGTTGGGGTGGTGTTACTGAGAAGAGAAACTAGTCAGAGACGGAGCCATGAGGAGGATTTGAATTTAGAAACCGTATGACAGGAAGGAGGCATGCAGGGAAAATGCAGTAGAGAAGGCCAGGGAGGCAGGTCCAGTGTGCTCAGCAGATGAGGCTAGGGTGGGCCTGGCTCATCCCTGGGGAAAGGATAAGGAGGGAAGGCCGTGAAGCACAAATAAGGAGAAAAGAGTGAGCAGTAAGGACGACCAAGGTTCTTAAACATCAGTCTGTTAGCTAAGAGTGCTCACTGGCCAATAACCAGCACCAGCCTACAGTGTCATTCCTGACTGCCAGCCACGGTACTTGAGAGCCGCAGGGAGGAAACTCCAAGACAGCTGGCAGTCCTGAAGCACCACGAGTGACCCAAGGTGAGGAAATTCCACAGAAATCTAGCCACATCTTCCTGCCCAAGCAGAGCTGTGAGTCTAGGAGCGAGTGGAAAGCATCTCGGCAGCTTCACGCCGCTGCAGCCCCTCCACATCTAGCAGGCGTTGTAAGGAGTAGCCGTGTTCACTCTGCCTGCATGCGTTAACACACAGGGCTGATAAACATTTTTCCTGGCTTTCATTAGAAAACAAAACAAGACAAAACACAAAAACAACCCACAAATCCAAAAGAGAAACCACAAGACAAATGGCCCAGCAAATTTCAAATGGGCAAGTGAGAAATTGGCCTGCATAGGCTCCTAACTCTCACTTAGACCCCTTAGTGTGTGATTCTCATGTTTTTGTAATAATGATTCTGATGTCAATAAGACATTATAGAATAACATTCCATATTAACATATGCTTTGAAAGGTTAGGTATTTGAAGGGGAGATGGGAGTACCTTTGTTAAGCACCAACTACATCACCATTATCTTAAACTCACTGATTTCCTTACAGTCTTTTTTTTTTAAAGATTTATTTATTTCTTATGTATACAGTGTTCTGCCTCCATGTATGCCTGCAGGCCAGAAGAGGGCACCAGATCTCATTATAGATGGTTGTGAGCCACCATGTGGTTGCTGGGAGTTGAACTCAGGACCTCTGGAAGAGAAGCCAGTGCTCTTAACCTCTGAGCCATCTCTCCAGCCCCCTCCTTACAGTCTTTTAAGGAACATTTATCTTTACTGACCTCAGAAAAGACAGTAAACCTAGAGAGCTGGCGGGGAGCACTTCCCCTCATGCTGCTAAGCTCCTTTTTTTTTAAATTTATTTATTTATTAAGGATTTCTGCCTCCTCCCCGCCACCGCCTCCCATTTCCCTCCCCCTCCCCCCATCAAGTCCCTCTCCCTCATCAGCTCGAAGAGCAATCAGGGTTCCCTGACCTGTGGGAAGCCCAAGGACCGCCCACCTCCATCTAGGTCTAGTAAGGTGAGCATCCAAACTGCCTAGGCTCCCCCAAAGCCAGTACGTGCAGTAGGATCAAAAACCCACTGCGATTGTTCTTGAGTTCTCAGTAGTCCTCATTGTCCGCTATGTTCAGCAAGTCTGGTTTTATCCCATGCTTTTTCAGACCCAGGCCAGCTGGCCTTGGTGAATTCCCGATAGAACATCCCCATTGTCTCAGTGTGTGGGTGTACCTCTCGCGGTCCTGAGTTCCTTGCTCATGCTCCCTCTCCTTCTGCTCCTGATTTGGACCTTGAGATTTCTGTCCGGTGCTCCAATGTGGGTCTCTGTCTCTGTCTCCTTTCATCGCCTGATGAAGGTTAATATTCAGGAGGATGCCTATATGTTTGTCTTTGGATTCACCTTCTTATTTAGCTTCTCTAGGATCGCGAATTATAAGCTCAATGTCCTTTATGGCTAAGCTCCTTTTTTTTTTCACCCTTAGCTTGCCCCTCGTCCTTGATGAATGGATATGAGGGGAAAAGGCATAAAAATTGCTTTATTATGTACTTATTTGTGTACTTTGGAGCAGAGTCTTACTATAGTTGTCTAGGTTGGTCCTGAACTTCTGGACTTAAGAAATTCTCCTGTCATTGGTCATGGTGGCACAAGCCTTTAACCCCAGCACTTGGGAGGCAGAGACGGGCAGATCTCTGTGAGTTTGAGTCCAGCCTGGTCTACAGAGTGAGTTTGAGGACAGTTAGGACTATATAGAGAAACCCTGTCTCAAATAAAATAAAATAAACAAAAAGAAAGAAAAGGGAGGAAGTAAGGAAGGGAAGGAGGGAAGGATAGAGGGAGGGAAGAAGAAAGGAAGGAAAAGAATCCTCCTGTCTCAGTCTACCAGGTAGTTGGGACAACAAGTCTGTGCTAGACTACTGTGTCCAGTGGGATGCCTGCTTTGACAACAGGTAATGAAGCTTTGCTGCCCATGGATCTACATTTGAGTACTGCTCTCAATGCAGGGTGGATAATGCTATCACAGTCCATTAACAGATTATGGGGACAATGTTCTCTATCTGACATTCAAGGCTTTGGTCACTTTGAGGGTTAGAGAGTCAAGCCCTGCTTCTGCCTCTGTATCCAGGATATAGCTACCCTCTTCTCCATGGCAAGAGTGGAAAATAAATGTTTTACCAGATCTCTGCCATGAAGAAGGGTTGGCTCAGTTTTGTGAACCTCATCTTCTAAGGGAAATTATTTCCCAAGGAGTTGGATGGAGGAAGGTTCAGATTTTCATCCTTTAATCATCCAGAAAAACATATCCATTTCCATTTATTCAGAATAGTGGGAAATCATTGAGATTTTTCCTGTGCAAAGGTTAAACTATAAAAAGCTAAGTGGACTCAGAATTTTAGGCTAGTCATAGAACTCGGCTGCACATTAGGAGGAAATCCAAATAAGGATTTAATCCCCTTTGGAAGCAGCTGGTGATAATCTTCTCTGTACTTTCCCCCCTCTGTGTGTTAAATTCAGGTACAAGGACAGAAAGTAAGTGCTTTTCAGTGAGTAGAATGTGTGGGTTGTACTGATAGGCAGTCCTGGATCCGAATCCTTACCAGCTGCCACACACCAGGTAGAAAGCCAGAGCAAGGTCATCACCTGTGAGCCTCAGTTCCTTTGTATGATAAATGGGCACAGTCCCCCAGGTGATCCTCAGAAGGAGCAGAACATTCTCTGCTATCCAGCCTGGTTTGGCTGAAATTCAGACTAAGAAGGGCACCGGCAGAGGCACGTGAAGACAGAGCTCCTGTTCCGGCCTCCTTCCCCACCTGGCCACCCGACTGTGTTCCCAGACTCAGATGGGGCTCTGCCAGTGCATGGACTTGGGTGACCTGTGAAGTCCCTGTCACTGGAAGATAAACAAGTAACTGTGAGACCCACATCACAAAGCCATTTTAAAAGGGCACTTGGCAATTTAACAGCTTGTGTGAAGCTGAGCAAGTGGTGGGTTGATGATAGAATATTTTGAAAACACTTTAGAACTTGGAGAAAATCTTTCAGAGTGTCTTTGGGAAGATAAGAAACGGCCATATCTCCACCACCGTATCAAATTAAGGTTTTATCCTTGCTGTGTGTCAGCCTCATTCCAAAGTGACTGGCCAGCTCTACCACATTGGGCAATTCACTGATAGACAGTTAAGAGATGGGAGTCAGGTCTAAGACTGGGTCTGGTAGCTTGATTTCCTTGGAGGATTGACAGGTGGGAGTTGGTCTTCATTTCCTAACTTATTTCTAAACCTATGTAGGAACAGAAGGAATGGCATGTTTTGGGAAAGCCAGAGATTGCAGAGTGGCCAATAACAGCTTAACAGAAGTACCTAGAGTAGATGTATTCAGCAAGAAGCAAACTGGAGTAAGACCAAAGAGGGCCCAGAAGAAACACTGGAATCCCTGGCATGAGAGTGAAGCAGAACAAGGCTGTGGAGTGGGCGGGCAGAGGCGTGACTGGGGACACTGAGACGGGAATCAGCAGGGTTTGGGCAGCTGATGTGTGTGTTGGGGATGGGCAGAACCTTTGAGACTGGGTGGTTGCTGCCTTAACCTGCAGGAGACTGAAAGCACCCCTGCTCCACAGCAGGGCAAGGCTGCAGCTGTACGTGAACCAGCTCCGCAACCTTGCAGATGCTGTGTTTTCCTGGACTGAGGTTCAGAGACCTGCCTGTGGACACTAGCCTGAGGCTTGAATTTCTCCCTGCTGGGTCTGTTTAAAGTTAGGTAACCTGAAAAGTGTAACCGACTGTTGTATTTGTATTATTCTAATTTTGACATAGCAGATGTTTCTTTCAAATGTTAACATGAGATTCTACGTTACAGCCCTTTATGTTCTTTGAATGAAGAGCCAGCCTAACTTTGAAAAAAAAATACAAATTATATGTAATATGCATTGTCTTGGATAGTCTCTGTCTTCAGCTTTTCTTTTTAGGTCATGAGACACCTGTCTTAGATCATTAGGTATTTAATGTGACATGCTCTGCTTTGCAAAGTAAAAGAGAAAGGGCAGTTTTTTGGATCAGATACAAACAGCTTTGCCCCCAAATGTGTCCAGCAGGTGGATTCAGTATTAAAGCTCTGAAATGATTGATTATCCATTAGGGAAGCTATTTAAAGAGTTCATTGCAGCAGATTCAAACTGACAGCATCTGTGCTGCAAGGGCAGCAAGGCAAGACCAGGCAGACCCACAAGGCTCTGGGACAGAGCTCCTGGTTCTGCCCTCTGTGGGACATGGACACCAAAGTTTCAGGAAGGAAAGTTCCAGGTTGCTGTGGTCACTGTGCTTGGTGACCAGGCATGTACAAGCTGCCTCCTGATGGACAGGGCACAGCAGGGAGAACCCTGGCGTCTGTGAATGAAAGTGCTCAGGCAACATGGCTCAGAGCCAGCCCCTCTCCTCTGTTCTATGCCTTGAGCCTCTTCATTCAAAGAACATAGAGGGCTGTAACGTAGAATCTCATGTTAACATTTAAAAGAAACATCTGCTATGTCAAAATTAGAATAATACAAATACAGCAGTCGCGGTTACACTTTTCAGGTTACCTAACTTTACCTAACCTAACCAGCAGGGAGAAATTCAAGTCTCAGGGTAGTGTCCACAGGCAGGTCTCCTAGAACCCCCAGGCTGCCCTTTGAACCTCAGTCCAGGAAAACACCATCTGCAAAGTTGCGGAGCTGGTTCACGTACAGCTGCAGCCTCGCCCTGTTCAGTCTCCTGCAGGTTAAGGCTATAGCCCCTCATCTCCTTCCCTTGGGCCTCTAGTCCTCAGACACACCAGCCCCCCACTTGATCTCCTCTCCCCCCCACAAGTCATTTCAGCTTCACCCTAAATCCCCTGACCCTCTCTTCTCACCCTGTTGCCGGCAAACTTTACAAAGTCCGTGTTTAAGATGTTATCATCTTCTAACCTCTGCAGATTTCCTGTTAGCAGCACCACCCAACTGTCCCGATTCTGCCTTGTCCTTGTATGCTCAGCAAACAGTTTACTTTGGCGTGGTCACCAGGAAGTAGTGATGCCGCTAAAGCTGGTGCTTTCTGGAGCTTTTATTTCAGGATGTGTGTGTGTGTGTGTGTGCAGAGACAAATGTTAAACACAGTTTTACAGGTTATTGTTATCTGTGACAAAAGGTACAGCTTTAGGGCTTCAGAGCAAACGCTATATGCCTTATATTCCAAGGTGCCTGGTACTGGAGGATACCTAAGTCTCTCTGAGCTCAGTGCTAGAAGGTTGTCTACTGATTACTAGGCAGTGGTCATGAATGCTGAACCCAAAGGCCCATTGGCAGTATCTGACAGCCCTCTCCCTCCCTGCTTTAATGGAGGGTTAAACACCTCCTCAAGGTTGGCTGGTGGCCACTGACAGGCAGATGGGGAGGGGCTACAAGGCCAGGCCCTTTCAGCTCTCCTTGGGACAATTCTGAAGCTGCTTCAGCTACCAAGCTCCTAAAGAATCACTGAGATTTCTGTTGCAACCAATTGGGTTTCATTTCTTCTGCCTCTGCCTAATCCCACCTTCATCCCCTCACACTCACTACAGATCTGCACAGGCTCAAGAAAGGCAGTGTAGGACTGTCGTATGGCTCAGCGGAGAGGCAAGACTGACTGCGGTCCTCCACGCCCTCCAGGGCCACCTTGGCCAGGCTGGGTTGGGGCTGCCAGCTGGGGAGCCAGCAGGACAAAGCCCCTTCGTTATCCTGCTCCACTTTTCTTTACATTCAAGCTTCTCTAATATGACACTTGGGGCATTTGTTTTGGGGACCTGAAACTAGGAAAACTTGTGCTTTTGAAGGTCTTTTGTCTATTTTGATTTATGTTTATGTGACAAACATCAACAATGGGAGGAGATCCGCGTTGCCCCCCCCCCGCGCGCACCTCCCCCTCCCTCCCATGGCTGCAGAAAGCTTGGAGCCCAGTTGGAGACTTGGAGCTTGTAGAACAAAGACCCTGACATCTTCTGAGTTTCCCTAGCTTGTCTTCCTCATCGTGTCTTTTTATGTCTTGCTCTGTTGGGATAAAACTTCCTCTTTACCCCAAATGCTATTTGGTATAAGGTGGGGTATGGATGAATAAACACATATAGCTATGGGGGTGTGGTGTCAGACAGGCATGTTTACTCGATATAAATTAGGGACATTTGCCAAGACATAGCTACTCCCAATTTGTTGATTCAGCCTGGTGTGTGTGTGTGTTATGATGGGGTTGTTTGGAAGAGAAATATAATATGCACTGCTTTAAGCCTATCAAGTAATCAATAAATGGTTGACATTCATAATTGTTTATAAATCAAGAAAGTGCTCTACTATGTAGAAGGGTCTCCCTCCTTCTTTCTTCCTGTCCTATCTAGTGCTTGCTGTCTGCTAAGATGCATTTCTGGCCTGTTTGGTTTCACTTTCTCTTAAGTGAAAGATGTCCAGGCACTGCAGTAGAAAGGCCAATGGCGATGCTTGCTGGGCAAGATCTGAGCTTGGACACATTTAAAATACCAGCAGGAGAGCCAGACATGGTAGCACTAGTCCCAGGTACTTGGCAGGATAAGGTCTAAAATTATCAGCTTGGTTAGAAGAAACTTAAACTCTATGTAAACAGAGGTTTCATAGAATGAGAAGAGGGTTGTACATGAGAGATGGATGATGAATAATTTGACTAAGTCAAATGCAGTAGATGCAAATCTAGGCCTTTGAATGCTTTAAATATAACCCACTGATATAAAAAGCATTGCACTAAATTTTTTAAAGCTGAGCTCTTTCCTAGGGTGAAAGACTTATTTTCTTGATAGAGACATGCTCCCCATAAGGCAAGCAGAGAAGGCACAGGACAACCTGATATCGTATTCCCCTGTAGGCAACAGAGAATGCTATGTATTTTATAGTCTACAGTAGCAGTCCATGTGCCTGCTACACATTATACCTTGAGAGCCAGTTCAGAATCAGAGTAGTGCCTTGAGAAGGCCATTTCAAAGGGCAGGTGGTTCAGGAAGGGTTTTTCTGTTTAATTTGAAAGTCAATCTATCTCTGGCTCTGTCCCCCTGTGTCCCAGATAAGCCTGAACTATAGTCTTTAATTTATACAAAGATGGGTTTAGAACTGAATTCCCTTTTCTTTGTTTGTTTGAGACAGGAATTCACTATGTAGTGTAAGCTGGCCCTGAACTTATCCTTATGTCTCTGCTTCCTGAGTGCTGGGATTGCAGATGTGTGCCATTATGGCCAAATTCTTTCTTGTCTTTTGAGGGATGGGTCCAGACCAAAGAACAAGCCCTATGTCGGGTGTAGAATGGGTTTGCTGGTTGCACCTTTCTTGTGTAGAGAGATGGATGGTGGGGGTTGCAGAATGCTGAGGATGAGGTCAAGGTCTAGGGCAGAATGAAGGAGAGGTACCAGGACAGAATGAGGAAGGGGGTAACGCGTGGGCAAATCTGGTCTGGGGCCTCAGAATAGGTGAGAGTAGCAAAGAACTGGAATGTGCCTAGGTGATCTAGCATTTATCTGGCTGGGCCATTTAGTTATGCCTAGCTTCCTTAACTCCTCTGGGGCTGGTTTAGGAAGGGTCAGGTGGGTGTAGGAGGAGCTAATCAGATCTTTTGTGGCTACCAAGGAGATAAGAAGTTCTGCAAGAGATTGACAGCTCTGGAGCTAGGGTCCTGATCCAGATGCTGATTGAAGTTCCAGGATGCAGATAGAGCAAGGAATCAAACCGAGGGTTCAGGGTTGGGCCTCAGGTCTTCCTTTGGGGGGAAGTCAATCAGTGTAGGAAATTTGGAAATGCCTGAGTAACCAGGGTAACAGGTAACTCCTTGTCTCCCAGATGTGGGATGCTGTCCTTTCAGTATAGATGAGGGAAAGGATAGAATAGGGCTGTCTTTCAATCTTTTAGCACCCATTGTCAGCTTTTCTCTAGGAAGCCAGCTACCGACAATTTCCTTGCACCTCCAATGTTACAGAATATTATTTTAAAATGCTCTGGAACATATATTTAATGATGCAAAGATGTGTTTGATTAAATAAAATTCACCTGCGTCCTGGAGGCTGCGTCAGCAACTAGCTGACAGGAAGTGGTGGGGAGGAGCCAGGTGAAGGATTTATAAGGAGTGGTGAGAAAAAGCAGGACTTCTTGGAGACACAAGGAAGTGAGCTAGGTGAGCTGTTTGCTATTCAGCCTCTCTGGAAAGCAGGCTTCTACCTCCACCTTTGAATCTTGAGTTCTTTAGCGGGACAGAGATTTAGATAAGTTCTCTTAGTAGCTTTGAAAGAGTGGATGCCTGGGGGAAGAGAATTTCCTTAGGCTGCAGCTCTTGCTGTCTAGCCGCTGCTGGTAGTGGTTGAGCTGCAGTTGCTGACTAGGACAGCTGTAGCTTAAAAGGCAGCAACCATTAAAAAAGAGGACAACACTCCAGAGTTTTGATGATTTTTTACAGCAATAACTTCCTTTCTTTCCTATCAAAGATGTCCAGAGGCTTTTCCCTTTCCCTGACCCAAGCACAGAGGCCCTAGAGCCCAGCATCTTTATTCCATGTAATAAGGACCATGATAATGACAATTGTTCATTTCTTCATTCCTTCTTTCCTTTCTTTCTTTCTTTCTTTCTTTCTTTCTTTCTTTCTTTTTTATTTATTTATTCTTTTTTGAGACAGGGTTTCTTAGTTTTACAGCCCTAGCTGTCCTGGAACTAGCTCTTGTAGACCAGGCTGGCCTCAAACTCACAGAGATCCGCCTGCCTCTGCCTCCCGAATGCTGGGATTAAAGGCGTGTGTCACCACCACCCCGCAACAATGACAAATGAAGCCTGATTGCTAAAATAGGTGACAATGCTAACAAAGGCAGCGGAGAGTGGGCCAATAAAGCACCTGCAGCTCTTGTAGAGGATTTGAGTTTGGTCTGCAGCACCCATGTCACTGTAACCCCAATTCCAGGGGCTTTGACTCCCTCTTCTGGCCTCTGCAGGTAACTTCATTCACAGGTACTTAATGCAATACAATCACACAAGCATACATACACATAATTAAAAGTAAAAATAAATCTCAAAGTAGATAACTATTGGAATATATTTAGACGAGTACCCAACACAGGTCAGTGTGTATATTTGCTATTGATATTATTACTGCTATTCTGGTCACTGATGTTATTATTACTATAATTGTTATTATTACTGATACCATTACTACAATTACTATCTGTTTTACTCTTACCATTACTATATGCACAGTTATTATTTGAATATGAGCTATCCTCCATGGTCTTATGTTTTGGATACCTGGTCCCCAACTGGTGTCACTGTCTTGGGACGCTCTGGAACCTTTGGGAGGTGTGTTTTAGTTGGAGGAAACAGATCCTAGGGGGGCTGTCTCTGAAGGTTATACCTGGTTCTCAGTTCTGTGTTTCCTTGGGCCATGAAGTGAAGAACACTCTCTGTCTCATTCCTGCCACTAAGAAGTTTTGCCTAAGCATATGGAGCCATACAGTTTAGGGAGCCCTCTGAAGCCATGAGCCTAAATAAATAATTCTTCCCTTCAGTTATGCTGGGCATTTTGGTCTCAGCAATGCAAGAATAACTAGCACAGAGACCAAGCCACTTCATCTGAAGATGATTTTAATCTCATAATCCTGCACAGGAACAGCTAGCTATTCTGTTCTTTTTCTTTCTAGATAAAGAAACTGGGGCTCAGAGAGATTGAGGGATGCACCTAAAGATACCCAGCCTGATACTGAGTCTCTAAGTTTCTCCACTTGCCTACTTGGAAAGGCTTAGAAGAGATGCTTCACTACTATCCAACCGTCCTTCCATTATCCATGCACAGCAGGGATGGAGGTTTTATTCCTCTACTTAATGCATGGCCGATAAGGACCAGGTGAGTTAAGTGGCTTCCAGAAGGGCCTGCCTCCTCTGAGCTAAGCTGCTTTCCAGTCAGTTGATCAGAACTGCTCTTCAAAATCACAATTTAACCATCCATTGTTCTGTGCATGAAGCAGCTGCCCCCTAGGCCACCCCACTTGGAGCTGCCACAGTGATTAATACAGATCTTCTGTGTTCATGTGAAGCCTCTCAGTCAAGGCCCCAGAGTGCTTTGCGAGCATTAATTAAGCTTTGTGGTGGTGACTCAGCTCAATGGTGGCCCTAGGTTCACTCTATATGTCTTCAGCTGCTGCAAAAGAGAACAAATCACCCCCCACAGCAAATCATGGCCTTCTGCCCAGTCAATCCAGTGGGTATTCCCCATTCCTAGCCATGATCATTTGCAGAGTAGACTTCTTCTTGTTCTTTCACTTGTATAGCAACCAGATCTCAGAAGCCATTTCCTATTTGAGTTACAACCATACCAATGGTCCTACCTGGTGCCCACATGCTGGCCCAATTGCACTTTGGGGCTCCCAGCATGTCAAGGCCAAATGCGTCTGTATACAGGGATCACTGGTTGTCAACCCATCCTTGAAACACCATTTGCATCCTACTCCTCTCCCTGTTCTTCCCCCAAACTCAGATCTGCCCTCTGTCATCTTCCACTTACTTAACGCGGCTCTGTCTGCCTGAGGCTTATTGAAAGGCGGGCAGAGAATTCTTAATTCTGGATAAAGAGCTTAAGCCTCTACCTGAGGATGTAGGGAGTCCCAAAAGGGAAAGAGGATATGGCCACAGGTGTGCTTCAGCATGGTCCTAGAAGCAAATATGTTGGATGAATGATGGGAAGGCAGAGGCAGTGGGGCCTGACAGTGAGACGGGAAAGCAAGACAGGCTTCCAACAGAGCTGTGGCAATGAAGCAGAGAGAAAGAATTTTAATTTAGAAAGGAGATCTACAGCTGGACGGTGGTGGCACACACCTTTAATCCCAGCACTCGGGAGGCAAAGGCGGGTGGATCTCTGTGAGTTCAAGGCCAGCCTGGTCTACAAGAGCTAGTTCCAGGATAGGCTCCAAAGCCACAGGGAAACCTTGTCTAAAAAGAAAGAAAGAAAGAAAGAAAGAAAGAAAGAAAGAAAGAAAGAAAGAAAGAAAGAAAGAAAGGAGATCCACAGGACTCGGTGACTATTTGGAGGTAATACCACAGAGATTTTTACTTCCTGACCAGGAGACAGAGCCACTCTGCTTTGGGAGTCAGAGCCAGGTGACTTCTGTGAGTTCAAGACCAATTTGCTCTACATAGCAAGTTACAGACCAGTAAGAGTTAAATTACACAATGAGACCTTGTCTTAAAACAGACATCAAAAACACAATAAAACAAAAATCTGGGCAGTGATACACAATTATAATCCCAGCACTCAGGAGGTGGAGGCATGAGGATTAGAAATTCAAGGTCATTCTTGTTGAGAATCCAGTTTGAGACCATCTTGGGTCTCAATACATGAGACCCTGTTAAAAAAAAGAAAGCATTAATTGAATAAAGACTAGGTTTCTATCCTCTGAAACGGTAAGGTGAAAAAAATTTCTCATCATCATTAAACCCCAGAAGAAATTCTCAGCAGGAGAAATTTATTTTGCGCTAGAGAGGAGGTTTATTTTTATTTTTACAGAGCGAGAACCAATCCTCCCTTTTTCCAGAACCACAGAAGCTGCATATGTTGAGCCAGGTTGAGGAATAGGCCTCCTGAAAGTCAGGAGCTGGAAAAGTATGCAGGAGGAAACTAAGACAAGGCTCAGAGAAAGAAAATGCATTTGCTGTTGAAAGAAAAACAGGGCCCAGCTGTTTGAGGGCCTGCCCAGGCGAAGAACTGGCAAAGAGGAAGCTCCCCTCCTACTCAGGAGTTCTTTGCAGTCTGCTGCTGCTGAGAGCTGGAGAAGAAATGAGGGGAATTTTTCTCCTTGGCTACAGATCTGAAAGGGCTGAAACTTGCCTCCTATAAATATATATATATATATATATATATATATATATATATATATATATATATATGCCTTCTATTTATTTTGACCTCCAGGGAGCTCTGGGCAAGCTTCTGACTTCCCAGAGTCTGGCTGTCCAGCAATGGTTCTCCCATTGAGGAGAAAGTTAAAGCAAAGGCTTTTAGTGATTCCGTTCAGCTTAAAAAGTCTTGACTTTTTCACCATTGTCCCTTGTCATGGCCCTACTCTGCTTTCTAGGATTTTTGTTAGAATCATGAATAGGGTTTTGCACAAGTGTTCAAAGTTACTATCTCATTGGTTTTCCCAACAATCCACACGCTAAGATCTCCCCCTTGCAGTGAATGATTGGTTCAAGTTAGTTTTTCTCAAGGCACAAAAGAGATTTCAAGGATCATCTGTTCATCCTACCCTGTGACCTGCTCCACGAGGCTGAAGACTTTACCTAGGCACAGAACACTACAAACAAACAGGCTCTGGCTTTTCTCCCTTGGGCCTTAGTCTGATACCTTAGACCTCTGCTTCTGGCTTAGTCAAGGGATCTTGGGCCAACTCATTGTTTACCCACTGGCAGGTGTTTTCTAAGCGCGACACTTGTATGGCCCGGGTACACTGCGCATGGAAGAGGAGTGGCACAAATGAAGCTGCTCACGGGGACATCTGGCAGCTCTGGAGCCTGAAAGTGACTGGCGTGTGCTGGAGGGACTGACGGGACAATGCCAGCCCATGGCAAGTCTCAAAGCTAACCCTAAGTTTTTCAGAGTAGGCGGATGAGTGAATCTGCAGGGGGAGGGGCTGGTAGGTGAATGGCCAAGCCAGACCAGGTTGGAACTAGGTGGTGGAAACATGGAGAATAAGTATTTCCACTGTAGGAGAAGTAGAGGAACACTTTCCTGAAGAGCTGGGACCTGGGTTTGCCAACTCTCTCCCTTGTGCCCTGCTGAAGGGAACTCAGTCAAACACATGGACACCCAGCTTCTACCACAGAGCCTGGCCATGTAAAAGGTGCTCAGGGCATGCTGGGTGAGTGGTTTTAACTAGGAGGAGGAGGGAGCTCTGATGTTGATTGTGGGCCATATTTTCCTCAAGAAAAATTAAACTTCAAATTTAAGAAAGAACAAAAGTAAAAATATAATAAAGGCTCAGCGGATCATCTGAACTATTGCAGCATCAATCCTGTTTCATGTTTATAAAGGTACAGCTCACTTAAAAATAGAATCTTTACATGTATCAAGACATTTGCCCAGCATCTAAGCAGGCTGCATGGATGTCAGACCGAGTACACCAACAGGAAAGTGAGTATTGATTTGATAACCCCGTCTGATCTTTGACAACCCCATGTGCTATGTCATTATAAAAACTGGACACAAAGGAAAAGTGGTGTACTGGCTGACCCAGGTCACGCTGACAACCAGTTCCTAACCATGCCTAGAAGCTTCTATGAGTCTCCCTAGGGCAGTCTGAAGCTGATCTCTGCTTAGTCTGGTAGCTCACCCCTGCAACTTGGCTCCTATACAAGTAACTCATTGATGGAAGTTGCCAGTAGTAACTACTGCATATGTGAGGGAGACATACTCCAAAAAGCTGTGAAACAATGGAAAGCTCTTAACAACTGATTTGAAATCAATATGGTGAGAGAAAGGACTGCCCAGAATAGAACTACCCCAAGAGGCCAAGGGGCAGAGCTACTTAGTGCTGTTTCATCAGCGCACTCATTTCCCACCCTGCCATGTGCACACATTTCAACCTTCCCTACAGACTCAGTGTCAGCCTCAGGCTGCTGGAGTTCATTAATAACAGAAACAACAGTGATAACTATGTTTATAGGTCGTTTATCTCTAAAATACTTTGTGTTTTTAATTGTACTCTTATCAATCCACATATTGATACAATTACTCCCTCTTTACAGGTGGGGAGGCTTAGGTATCCTAGGTTCACTCAGCAACCAAATTTCAAAGCCAGGATTGGATGGGGAACTGCAAATGGCTGGGGTGGGGGGTGTTGATGCACTGGGAGCAGTCATCAACACTTCAAATGTGGGAGCTGAGACATTAAATCAGAGAAAGGAAAGAGAGGTGTAGGCAGGACAGAAGAGAGAAGGGCTTAGAAAGCGGGGGCAGGTATAGGATGGGTTCACTTGAGGATCCCTGTGTTCCCCAGGCTCAAGGCCCAGGAAAACAATGGAAAGATAAGGCCTTCAAGGAGGGAACACCAGGCCTCAGCCAGGGTCACTTCCATTCCTCCTGCCAGGTTCCCTGGGTTTCCTGTGCTAGCATCCACCTTCACCACATCCCATTTCCTGTTTGCTTTGGTGCATCCAAGTGGCCTATGTCTCATCCCAAGAGCAAGAAAATAAACATCACCGTGGAGACAAACTCACTTGATTCCACTTACAGCAGCTAATGGCCCAAGATTTTCCAGCTTGAAGGCCCTTTTGCTTCTGTGAGCATTGCCCGGGAAGATTTGGCCATGGAAAAAAAGCATTAGGAGGCAGCAGGCAATAAACTGTGTCTGATCGGAAAGACTTGGACTAGTGCTTGATGGGTATGTTAGAGGCAATCCTTGCAGTAGAACAGCAATGCAGGTCACTTCATGCAACCACTGGCACTCTGGTTTGCAAACTGAATTCCCTCTCCCTTCCCTGCACATCTGCAGGGAGCAGGCGCAATAGCAGAAGGGGCTGGCTGGCTGGCTCCAGAAAGGACTTGTTGCTTGGACTTTCAAAGGAGAACAGGGATTATCCTTTTGTCCCCAGATGATCCCGAGTCTGGGCTTTAAAGGTCAGGAGGTAAATAGCAAGCAAACATGGTCATAGAGAGCAGAGGGCTTTCCAGGAAGTCATGCTGGGAAGCGGCATCTAACCCCTGCTTTTTTGTGCCTGTCTATGGGAGGAAGAGCTAGAGCATTATTTTATTTTATTTTTACAAAAGGCAAGCCTGAGGTTTCCATGTTGTAGAACCTTCCACTGTGCCAGGATCTGGACTAGGAGCTAAAAGGGTCACAACTCTCTGGCCTGGAGAGAGAAACAAACCTGGACACAGATAACTATGCCACATCAAGATGTCTGGAGCCTAGAAAAGGCTATAAATCATCAGTTTCTAGAGTTTGAGAACTACAGTAACATCAGAAGGTTCCAGCAGAGGGCAGAGGGTTCTGTGGCTTGGTGGTAGAATACTTACTTAGCATGCTCAAGATCCTGGATTGAATCTTTACCATTGGAAAAAAACTATCTAAGTGGACAGTTTTAACTATGAGCAAAGCAGACCAGCCTGACTAGGTAGGGGGAGTCTCAGTGATATAACCAAACTTGGCTATCATGTGGGGATAATGCTCTGTGTGTAAAAGACAGGAAAGACTTGTGAGGGTCTAAGTAACTGCAGCGTTATGGATCTAGAGTTGGTTCCGGCCTACCAGATACTCAGAGGTGGATGTAGAAACCCTGGAGCATGATTGCTGGTGATTGGGCTCCAGGATATCAAAGCCAAGACCTATTGCCTTTTTAGATGGGCTCAGTCCTGTCATGTAAGATACTGCAAAGCTTTGTATAATCAGTACTTCCAAACAAGAAACTAGCCAGGGCTTCAGAACTGCTTAGCACTCTTTTGTTTAGCAATGTGGTTCTAAAAATTTCAATAAGTCCCCTTTGTGATCTAGAAACTACTGTGCTGGGCTGCATTTCCAGAAAGGATCTGGGGAGGCCTGAGGGCCCTGGGCCTCAAGACTCCTGCACATCCAGGAACACAGTAGTTTCTGTTTCAGTAACATGATCAAGTGTAACCCAGCTAGGAGGAAATGGCTGTGTGACCTGTCCTAGCAATGAATGTATTATATAAGACCTCTATTCTTTTCTGAGGGAGCAAACTGCTCCTGGAACCAACAAGTGGGTTAGTCTTAGGAAAGAGGAGTAAATTTAGATCTCTGGGGAGGAAAAGAACTTAACGTGGAGCTGGAAATCCAGCAGTGAATGTGGAGGAGACCACGTATCCAAGGTCAGCTTCCATCTGACAGCAGTGGTAGCTGGCCTCTCTTTCCTGTTCCCCATTACCAATATCTGTTCTCTGCTGTGGGGTGAACATCCCCACCAACACGCATTTGAAATATAATCCCCATTGTGAAAGGTGGAAACTTGATCTAAGTGAGATGAACCTTTGGGAGGTAATTAAGATTAAATGAGGCCGTAAGGGTGGGGCCCTAATCCAATGGGACTGTGGCTTTTCTAAGAAGAGAAAAGGCCTAAACTAGAATTGTCTGTCTTGCCATATGATACCTTATGTTGCCCTGGGACTCTTCAGAAAGTGCCTCCAAACAAGGACCTTACCAGATGTGGCCAACTAATCCTGACCTTCCCAAACTTCAGCACCATAAGTCAAATAAACCTTTATTCTTGGTAAATTACTTGCTCTCTGGTATTCAGTTAGAACACAGGGGAGGCAGTAAGACATCTGCATCATCTCTTACGCTTCCCTGGGTGCTAATCGTAATTTCTTTTCATCTCTAGTAATGCATAGGAACATTTTCTTCAGAGATAAAACGTAAACACATAAAAGGCCACTGTGGTTCCCTTCCGTACATATTTGGTGCAGATGCTTTTCCCTGCCTCCTTAGTCATGCCTTTTATTGACTTCAATGCTAGGGCTACGAGTTGCAATTCTGTGGTGAGAATCAATTTCATAGGCGTCAATAAACTAAGAGGAGGATTAATTCAGACACTGAAACTGAGCATGGCAGCTATTTTGGGTCATGTCCACTTTTCATTCCTGAATGGACTGTGGCTCACCCATCCTTTCTCCATCTGGCACCTCAGCCTTCATTCTGAATTTTGTATATTGAATCTAGGCACGTGCCTATGGGGAAGCCCTAGGCTAATGGTCAGTTTTGTCCCCAGCCCATTGCACTGTTACTGTAAAAACAATGCAGAAGAGATTTGGAAACGTGTCATATAGAATCCTCATCCTTCTCACAGTCATATTCTTTTTGACCTTCCCTTTCAATCTGGGTCCATGTGTAGAGCGGCTATACCAGGACACTCTTTATGGTCTATTTACTCAGTTAATGTTAGATGTGTCTCCATGTGGCCTTTGAGTCTTCGAGAGCATCGTTTCCAGTGGCTGCAGAATGCCTGTCGAGTGGATAGACATGCATTATTTAATCATTTGCCTTCTGTGCATATTATTGCTGGAAGCCAGGTCATCTGACCTGATTTGGCTCATAATGCACATTTGTCAGTCCTGGTACAGGGAGGGAGCATTTATTCATAAAACATGTACTAACTGTCAGCCAAAAGCAAGGCATTGTACCAGTGAGAAGATGGGTTTGAGAGAGTAAGAAAGAAAATGTGATCTGTAGTACCCAGTTGCTTGAGAGTCTATGGCAGGAGGCAGGCCCCCTGGAGTCACCCACTGAGGGGACTGCTAGGACTACTGACTTCCAAAGAAGTTATTCCAGATCTATTTTAATGAAAATAGGCTCTTGAGTAATTGAGACTTGTCTTTTAGACATTAGACATTTATTTGTTACTGATGATAAAGCAATAAAGTTTGGAATTAATTTAATCAAAATGAATAAGCAGATTCTTGGGATTTTTCCTACAGTTACATCAATTATAGTAAAAATCAGTGCCTTTGTATGCTTCCTGCGAGGGACAGGAACTTGGAGCTGTCCTGACGGGAAAAACCTGGGCCTTTCCCCATATAAATTCTCAATTATCACACACAGAGGCTGGAGTGGGAAGACTGGAAACTACCGTTTGGTGTAAGAATACCCATTTTTTTTTCTGAGCTCTTGCAGCAAGACAGTCGCTGTAGCAGGCTCATTACTGAGAACTATGACTTTTGTGTTGAGTCTTTTATGGTAGGTACTATTTTCTCCATGTTTAAGGAGGAGGCTGTGAATTAGAAAAGTCCAGCCACGTGCTAGAGGTTTCTTAGCAACATCTCTTCTCTGAAACCAGATAGCTGTATAGGATTTCATGAATCCATTTTCCCCAAAGAGTGGTCTTATGAACATTTCGCCTTCCAAAATAAAATGCTTAACTGGATAACAATTTAGTCTAGGGAAGAGAAATTATATATAATAATTTTAGAAAGCACTCAAAGTAATTTGCATTCCAATGAGAGTATGTACTTTGAGTTGAAATTGATAAGAATATATGTTTAGAATTAGTAAAGTTTATTTTTGCTCTTTCAAAGAAACTAACTTGTAGTTATAAAAGCCTTTGAATTAACATGCCACATAAATTGGGCTAAACCCTCACTCATTTTATTGGTAGATTAAAAACCTTCGAGTATTTACTGACTTTGTGTTCTGCCCTGAAAAGTCAGGAGGCCAGACCAGAAGCCAGTGAATCTCAGCAGCAAGGCAGGATCTGGGTTTTGAACTGGCAGCTGGATGTGTATGGTCGGCAGAAGGAAACTCACATAGTCTCTCCAGTACTGCGGCAGCTTTTAAAACCCAACCTTGCTGCTTTTCTTGATTACTTCAATAACCTAGTTCATATAACCATGCAAGTCAGAGAGAGCCATAGGTTTCATTTTTGGATGGCATAGAGTGGGCGATGATTTATTCTGATTCATTCGTGGGAACCTTCTTTTCCACCTGACTGGGAATGCCTAAATGTTCTCATTGCCACCCACAGGGGCATCCCTGTCTCAAATTCAATCCCCTTTTCCTACCTTCAGGTTCTCAAAGAGACCTGTCTGCAGGCATGTCCACCATCCCTGCCCATCTACAGGAGTGGTCCAATCTACAGGCTGATGTATAACACACCCTAGAAGCTCTGTAATAAGTTTGGAGCTTGAGATGAATTCAGGAGTCCTTAGCATACAGAGAGGAGCTACATCTGGAGCACAGGCAGAAGGGTCAAGCAAGGGAACCTACACATTTAGAAAAGTAACGCGAGCTATTACTATGCAAGATGCAGGGGTGGAACACACACACTGAGGCATGAGAACAAAGGTAGGGGAATAAAGCATTCAGGGCAAAAAATACAGCATTCCAAACAGAGAGTGACCCAAGGACCTGGCCCTGCCCAGAGGGTTAGGTATATTAGCCTGCCCAGACTTCTATGTAATAGTCTTTAAAGTTGTTATTTTTTTTTGTTTTTGTTTTTGTTTTTTCCAAACAGGATTTCTCTGTAGCTTTGGAGCCTGTCCTGGGAACTGTCTCTTGTAGATCAGGCTGGCCTTGAACTCACAGAGATCTGTCCACCTCTGCCTCCCGAGTTCTCGGATTAAAGGCGTGCGCCACTACTGCCTGGCTTAAAAGTAATTTTTAAACATAGAATATTAGCATTAAAGAACACTGGAAGAAAAAGTGGAACGAATAAATATGTCTCAATTCTAATCTTCCAAACACACCAAATGTTAATTTTGGTATATTTTCTTCCAGTGGCTCTTTGGTGGTTTAGGATTTTTAAATGCAATCATAATTACACTGTATGTAAAATGTGCACTAAATTTAACAGTCATAAGTATCAATCTACAGCAGTCTCTTGAAACACGGCAACTATCATTCCAACCACATCAAACTCAGTATCACCTTTTAATTCACTCTTAATTATACCACTCCTTTCTATTTTCATGTATGTTTTGGTTACTTGATGTTAGGCTTGCGTAGTATGTAAATTTATACCCACGACTGTCGTTTGGCCAGTTTCTTGTATTTCTGGCGACAGATCTTTGCCTCACATATTTTGATGTTAAGGTACTGAGTGTACAAATGTTCAGAACAGCAATGCCTTCACAATTGCTTCTATGAATATGAAATTACCCTTTTATGCTGCTTGATGCTGCTTATTGCCTTAAATTGTGCTTTGTCTGATCCAGCTACTCCTGCCTTTCTTTTGTTTGCATTTACCTGCTATAGCTTTGCCTACCCCGCAGTGGTTTTGTTTCAGGTAAGTCTCTTGTATTAATTTAATCTAGGGACCTTTGTCTTCCACCAGGAGAGTGTTAAATGCTTATACTGATTGTTGTAACCAACAATCTGGGTGGCTTCCTGCCAGTGTGTTTTGTGTTTCCTGCATTTCCTTTCTTTTGTGACTTTTGAGCCGCAGCTGGTGACTTCTTCTTTGCTTTCCTGCAGCGGTGTGGAAGGGAGACATCTTGTTTCTCACTCCACTGGTTTGCCTTCTGTTGCCGCCAGTGAGTGCTTTAATTTGTCTGTGTTCAGTTTCTAAGCAGCTCAGCTTCTCTCAGTCGGCCCTACTCATCTCTACAGAAAGGTTCTAAAGGCTTGATGCTGATTTTTGTTTGCCAACTCCAGAATGGGAGTCCTGTGTGTCTGGAGCAGGAGAGAGCAAGCAAGCCACTTTCAGGTGATGCCCTCATTGCTTCTTGAGAGATGAGGGACACCAAACCCTTTCCAGAGGGCGTCCGCATCTGGCAATGGTGGGCACTGGCAAGGCAGAAAGTGCTCATTATCACCTGTGTGTGGGGGGCCTTTCCTTCAGGCTCTTCTGGCCCTAGAATGAGAAAAGTAGCCTGGGTAGATCTGGTCTCAGTTGGCAAAGACGAGCTCTGTCAGGCAGAGGCTCTCAGGGCAGAGGAACAGTGGAAGGGGATGTAGGGGACCTGATCTGGCTCTAGTTAGGTGGTGCAGGGCATATCAGTCTCAGCTGTGACATTTCCCGGGCACACAAATTATTTTAAAGGTCCTTTAAGTGACTTGTAAATGGAATTTCAGTGAGGGCTCTTCTGGTATCTCCATTTGCCTTTTGTCTTTGAAAGGTAGTACATGAGAACTCTCTACAGCACAATTAGAAGTCTTAAATTGTTTAAATTTCAACACTGGGTGGAAGGAAGGGAGAAGCAGGAGGAAAGGAGGGAGAACTGGGATTAGTTTATAAAAAATTAATTAATTAAAAAAATAAATTTCAACAAAGGAATCGTTTAATTTGTTCTAATGGTTGCTCTTCTGTATTTCCTGTCACAGAGGTGCTGATTTGGGGAGGCCACTGCTACACCCACATACAAGGAGGGCTGAGGGCTGCAAAAGGCAGGCGCTCTAGCGGAGTTGGAACAACCTGCTTCACATCCCGGAAGGTCTTTAGAGGAAGCACAAATGAGGCAGGCCTGTCTTCTAGGGACCCTGAGCAGCAGGACTCAGGACTGACTTGCCATCACTGATCTGTTTGACTGGGCTGAAGTTTCTCCAAGAATGTCCTCAGAGACGGGTAGTATGCCAGAGATCTGCGGGTGGTGAGAGGGAGGAGGCCAGCACACCAAGTGGTTAGTGCTGCGGTAGGCCTGGAGGCAAGTAGCACCCAGGAGAGCAGATGCACTTCAGTGGACTCCACAGGCTGGTGTCTCATACATACAGAGTTTCTCTGGTACCAGAATTCAGAGGTAACATCACTGGAGTCTGGACTAGCAGGAGTCAAGGAAGCCTTAGGGCTGGGACAAGACCAGGCTTGGTCCTGGGAGACAAAAGTCACAACTAGAACCTTCATGATGCTCTAGCCTACAAGATGAGGATGACCATTGCCAAACCTTCAGAGTACCAGACAAGGAGACTGAGGTCCAGAGATGTAGGTGATATATTCAGGGTCACTCAACAAACCCACTCAAATGTCTTACTTCATCTCAAAGTATTTCAGTGTGTTGACTTTTCCTCTTCTATGTGCTGGTGTGTACTCTCTAACTCAGGTTTTAACATCTAGATCCAACACATGAGTGTGTGTATATGTGTTTCCCCCAGAGAATTAGCCATTCCTCTATGCTGTCTGTCCAGGCCTCATCTTGCTACACTTTAATTATCTGTCTCTTTAAGTCCCTGCAGGACCAAGTGCCTAAGAGCAGGCATGTTGGGCTGTACTCTATACAATTTTATTTTTTTTAAAGTTGATGAATTTACAACCCTCCACTCATGCATAGATTACCATGGTTTGGTCCTATTAAATATGTAGTCTCTTTACAATGGAAATGCTAATTGCCTTGATTTTATTGTTACAAATTGCATGCATGTATCAAATTATTATACTGTACCTCATAAATATGTATAAACACTATGTCAATTAAAATGAATGAATAAATAAAATACTTTAAAAATGAATTATTTTGAAATGATTTTCTTTTAAAAAGATTTATTTATTTTTTAAGAGTGTAAGTGTTTTGCCTGAATGTTTGTCTGTGAAGCCTGGTGCCCGTAGAGGCCAGCAAAGGGCATTGGGTGCTCTGGAACTAGAGTCATGGATGCTTTGAGTTACTGAAAGCATCTGGGTCCTCTGGAAGTGAATTATCATGCAGGTTCTGAGAATCAACCTGGGTCCTCTGGAAGAGCAGCCAGGGCTCTTAACTGCTGATCCATCTCTCCAGCCACAAACGTTGTGTTCTTTAAGGTTAAAGTTCAGAACTGTAAAACTATGGCCACTCAGATTCCATTGCTTTGTGTTGCCCCTTGTTGAGAACACTTCTTAATAGCGTATGTGTCTCTCCTAGAACTCAGGAGGCAGAGGCAGGCAGACCTTTTTGAGTTCAGTGCTGGCTTGTTCTATATAACAAGTTCCAGCCAAGGCTACTCAGTGAGATCATGTCTCAATAAATAAATAAATAAATAAATAAATAAATAAAAGAATTGACTCACTTAAGCCAGAGACTGTCTCATTTATTCCTATTTCTTCTGTGTCTGGCATAGGGGTTATTAACAAATAGGAGCCAAGTGAGTAAGCTGTGAACATTGCTGAGCATTTACAGTGTGCCAGTCTGTCTGTCTGATCATAGAAACCTAAGAACTGGCATATCAGAGCTGTCGTTTATGAATGACAGGTTAAAAAGGCACTGCTGTCGCAGCCATGAAGTAACCATAAACCACTTCCCAAGGCCCAGCCATTGCAAATGTCCCTGCCTTTACTATTCAGATGATTTCCCAATCTGATTTTCTTCATCAGAAGTCGTCATTCAACCCTATGGCATTCAGCATATGTGGGTAGACACTGTTGCTGGATTCAATGCCCTGACGAGCATTCTGTTAGTGAGACATTTGTAAATGCTAGGGGGCCTACCAGTGGACAACTTGGCAAAATCTTTGTGGCCTTGCCCACCCTGTGTCTAGCCCTCCAGTACCGTACAGGGTGTTTGGAAGCCTAGCACAACTTTTCAAAGAAAATCCAGTGAGACATCATCTCTTTCATTGTCTATCATCTTGCACATCAAACTCCTCTTTTACTCATCAAGGAATTCTCTCATAGCTGTAAAAGCTACTCCCCCACTCTACCCCTTGTATTCTCTACAGAGCTGCAGGTGCCTCTTGGAAGTGCCGCATTCCTACCCTTTTCCTTTCCTGCCTTTGCTTTCCATTGTTATTAGAAGCGTAGCCATGGAGAGAAATCTGGTGCAGATTGTGACTGCAGTCATTTCTGATGTTTCTTCTACAGCCTAAAGAGGATAGGATTTGGTTTCCAACCTGGCTGCCTATAGAAAAATAGCAGAATAAATTTAAGGTGGCGAGTCCTGAAAAAGCTCCTTTTGTGAAAAAGCTCTCTGCATGGGAGGGGTTGCCGATGAGGGGTGCTACCTTCAGAAGGGGCAGTGAGATTTTCAGTGACCTTGACTTAGATCCTCACAGCAACTACTGTAAGAGACAACCATTTGGAGGCATCATTGGGGAATCATGAACCAAAGGCCCCAGCCCAGGGTAAACATTCTGCCTCCTCCCTCACAGAGAAGGCCTTTCCTAAGCCCTGTGTTTGGGGCTGGGTACCACAGCTGTTCAAGGCATCTGTGCATTTTGGCTGCCTCTGCTGCCTGCCACTTGCAGCGGACCACCTATCCTGCCCGGCGCTTTTGTGAAGGCCAAAGAGAGAAGAGGCAGTATAAGCTGGATATGGTGGGATGTGCCTAGAATCCTAGCATTTAAGAAGTGGGATGAAGAGTTCAAGGCCAGACTTGGTTATGTAACGAGTCAGCTGAAACTACTTGAGACCCTATCTCAAAAGAAGAAAGGGGGAGGGAAAAAAAAAGGAAAGAAAGAAGCCACGTGAATTCTTTGGAAACTGAAGAGTGCTCGTAGGCACGTTGGATGGTGGTTGTTATCTGCCCACACCTTCCACAAGTGTGGAAGCCTTGGATAGCCTTGATTCATGCGCTCAGTGCTGCCACAAAGTGAGCACTAGTGGGATGCTCCACGCCGGTGCTTTTGTATCTTACGATCCTTTGCTAAGAATGTGTTTGGTTCTGGTTGTAGCTACTTTTCTTGTTGCTGTGACAAAACACCCAACAAGCAGCAACTTTAGAAAAGGGTCTGTAAAGTGGTTTAGTGGGTAAGGACTCCTGACTATGCAATTTCAGTTTCCAGGGCCCAAAGTAAAAGATCAGTCTCATAAGTTGTCCTTTGACTTTCATTTGTCAGATATAACATGGGCTACACACACACACACACACACACACACTCACTCACACACATACACACACTCAATTAAATTTTAAATATACCTAAAAGCATATGTTTTCTATTAGAAAGAACTAAAGAAGGGTATATTTGGCTCACAGTTGAAAGTAGGGTCTATTATAGTAGGAAGCCTTGGCCACAGGAGCTGGAGGTAGTTGGTCACATTGTGTCTAGCCACAATTAAGAAGCAGAGAGAAATAAATACCAGCTCACTTCTCCTTTCTATTCAGTTCAGGACTCTAGCCCATGAATGGCACTGCCTGTATGTAGTCAGGAGGGGTCTTCCCCCCCTTTTTTTTTTAAAGCTAATCTAGTTAATCAGTCCCTTGAAGGTATGTCCAGAGTCTTGTCTCCCAGGAGTTTCTAGTTTCTGTCAAGTTGACAACCAATATTGTCAATATCACCACACTTCTCTAACACTTGTTATGCAAACGTTCTAAGCATCTCAAACATCTATTTCCTATAGAAATTCCTATCCAGTACCCTGGAGCACATGGGTGGCATTCCTACCGTTGTCCATTTGATCACAGATTTTCTGCCCTTGCTTCCTATTGCACTAACCCCCGATGACCAAACAGAAGACCTCTTTATAAACTAACCAGGAAGCATCTTCCCACCTTCAAACAGTTCTTGAGTTCCTGCTGATGTTTATTTAGAGAGGCCACGGTCACTATGATAAGGAGTAGGCTCTGCAGTCTGATGGTTTGGGTGGGGTCCTGGTTGTACCTCTGCCTGACTGCATGACCTTGGGGAAGTTAAAGTCTCTGAACATTGCTTCCCTCAGCTTAAAATACAGACATAATGGGTGTCACTTACACAATGCCTGAGTCACTGTAAGCACTTGATAAAGGAGGGATAGCATTATCCTAAAGCATTTTTTGTATGCTGCCATGTAATTGCTGTGGTAGAAGGGAAACTTTGTTTTATTGTACTAGATGAGGGAAATGAGGCTTAGAAAGGTTAAAACTCAGGCTGGTATAATAGCTTAGTTGGTAAAGTGCTTGGCTTGCAAGTTTGAGGACCTGAATTATATCTCCTTGGACCCAAATTTTAAAAGGCGGGCATGGGCTGGAGAGGCAGAGACAGGTAGATCTGTAAATATCATGGACCAGTCAGCCTAACCTACTAGACAAGTACCAGACCAATGAGAGAAGCTATCTCAAAAGCCAAGATGGATAGCATCTGAAGAAAGTAGCTAAGGTCATTCTTTGACCTCTACACACATGTATACACACACACACACACACACACACACACACACTTAAAATACATTTGCATGAGGTCACAATTTGGTGGTAAAAATTGGATTCAAGATAAAGTCTGTCTTCGTGGAAACAACAGGTGTCTCAGTGCTCTAGCCAACCTGCTCTAATGCCCCTCTGTGCTTACTTGGTCCACTCTATGTGGGTCCTTTTCCTTCCCATGGGGAAAACGTGCAGTTTAAGACCTGGCTATCCCCTAAACTTAGCATCAGCACTTGATTCCTGTAAGTCAGGGGCCTTCCAACAGAACCAGGTAAGAGCTTGTCCCCAGGCTCTTCTACCTTAATCTACCAATCACATGTTGACCTATGAAATCTGACATTCATACACTTCCTATGAGACCATCTGAATACTTTCTCTATAGTCCAATACTCTCTGTTAATATAATTTTTCAGAGCTTCACATATATTCTTTCCTTTCCCCCCCTCCCTTCTTCACCCCCTTTATTGCCCCCCCGCCCCGGCTTTAATTTTTTTTATATAGTTTTATACTATAGTCTAGGCTGGTCTGGAACTCATAGCTGTCTTCATGAATCAACTTCCAAAGCTAGGCAGTGGTGACGCATGCCTTTAATCCCGACACTCGGGAGGCAGAGGCAGGAGAATCTCTATGAGTTCGAGGCCAGCCTGGTCTACAGAGCTAGTTCCAGGATAGCTAGGGCTGTTACACAGAGAAACCCTGTATCAAAACAAAACAAAAAAAACTAAACAATAAAACAAAAAGGTGGAGATGTACCGGGCAGTGGTGGCACATACCTTTAATCCTAGCACTTAGGAGGCAGAGGCAGGTGGATCTCGTGTGTTTGAGGCCAGTCTGGTCTATAGTGTGAGCACCTGGTTTTTTATTTATATTTTCTAATTTCCTCCCCAGCACAACCAGTAAGAAAGCTGCAACTATCTCCATTTTACAAAAGAGAAATTGAGACTCTTGGTAAGACCAAGAGAGTGGGAGAACAGCCTTGATCTTGGGTATGTTTGATTCCTGTCCAGAAATTTCCTCCCAGAGCACAAGGCTCTTATTCTCTTGAGGAACCTTAGTGACCAAGAGACTTAGCGCTCTTAAACCATCTGGTACAGGCATCCTCTAAGCATCCTCTTCCTCAACTCATTAACAGAAGCTATGTGCATAATGTGGTTAGCCAATCTGCTTATTTATTGTATGTTTATGGAAATGACTTGAAATTTTTCCTCGGCATCATCAGCCATCAGAAAACAGGGGGCCAAATCCCAGAAACTTATGAGTTATACATAACAAATGTTTTCAATCTTGTTTTAATGATGAATAAATCTTTGTTTGATCTATCTGAAAATTGCCTGCTTGCTTTTCTTATGGTCTTTAATATTCTATATGTTCCCATTATTAACAACAGTTAACATTCAATAAATGTTAACTGCAGAGCAGTGACTGTTCTAAGTAATTTGACTCCTAATCAAGGAGGCAGGCAGTTATTTCCCCATTTTATAGATGAGGATATAGAAGTCTAAGGGCACACAGCCTAAATGACAGAGCCAGGATTCCATCTCAGGCCAAAGTTACAAAAATTATTTTGCTAAATATCCATTTATAAAGAAAATTCCCCCCAAGGGAGCATGTTAGTATAGTGCTAATCCAGTACAAATCCAGTACAGCTACAAATGTAAGTAATACATAATTATATTCATATCTACACACACAGATATAGATAGATATAATTTTTTGTTGTTGTTTTCTGAGACAGGATTTCTCTGTGTTGTTTTGGAGCCTGTCCTGGCCCTTGCTCTGTAGACCAGTCTGGCCTCAAACCCACAGAGATCCTCCTGTCTCTGCCTCCTGAGTGTTGGGATTTAGGGTGTGCCACCACGGCCTGGTAGATATAAATTTTTGTAGAGCTGAGACTGAACTCAGACTAAAGTATATACTCCAACACTCACACATACTGTTAAAATTTTTAAAAATTTAGATTTGTTTATTCATAGTTTATGTGTATTAATATTTTGCCTGTATGCACGTATGTACATCACATGCTGATACCCTGAAACTAGGGTTACAGATGAACATTGAACCACCATGTGTGTTCTGGGAATCAAATTTGTGTCCTTATAAGAGCAACAAGTGCTCTTAACTTCCAAGCTGTCTCTCTAGCCCTAACATAAATTTACTAAAAGTTATATTTGAAGAAGTAAAAAGAAGCTGAGTAGAATTAATTTTAATAGTATCTTTTATTTAATTCAATATATCCAAAATATTATTTCAACCCAGCTGCACTGCAAGTATTCAGTAGCCAGGTAGGGGCCACCATTGAATGACACAGGTAAAAGCAGACTTTGTAAATTTTTTGTGTTTTATCCTTTATTTTTTCCTATTTCAACTTTAAAGTTGGGTTTTGGGTTAGAATTGGATGAAACAAAGCTATGTTGATGGAAATGCGCCCTTTGGTAACTTGATGAACAGAGCAGCAGTGTAGAGCTGTGGAAAAACAAGCATTAGGCGTCATGAGATGTCTGTTTGAAGACCCATCTTTGCCACCAGCCAGGGATGTGGTCAGAGAATCCTTCAAATTCCATTAGCTTCTGTCTTCATGATAAAAAGACATAATAGTCTATGATACTTAAACTTATTTCCATCTTTAAAAACTCCTGCTTGCAGCAACACTCTTTTGAGGCTTTCAGTATACCCTCTCAATGTTTCTTTATGTCAAGACTTGTGCGAAGGTGGGGGTTGTTTTCCGCAAGCCCAGATGTGTACCTGGTACATTGCAGGCAGTAGAAATATTTGTTGAATGACTATAAACCCAGTCTTCCTTTGAGGGAGTTTTGAGTTATTGCCAGAATAATTATAACAGCCTTAGGAATAAATTATATATTTTATTTCCTTTATTATGGTGGATGAAAATCTTCACAGGATATGTTCTGGAGGAGATACTTGGGATTCAAAACTATTTCCTGATCCCGTTAGCAAGGAGGGTGGTGCTCAGCCATGGGCACGGCTGTCTGGAGACCTCCACAAATGGCCTCTTATTACATGCTGTTCTGATGCTGCAGAGAACTAAGACTCTAAATAAGACAACGACCAAATCTGTCTGTGGGCCTATGAATCAGAGCAGACCCAGATGGAAAGCCAGATCCTTGGCCTCCAAATGCCCTCAGGAACCACATCTTGTGGCAGAGCTCTGTAAAGCCCCCGCATGCAGAGAAAAGGAAGCAGATATGGGATGGAGACCTAGCTTAATGAAAAGCATCTTATTAAGAGAATAGGCCTGCTATTTCTGTGCGATATGCAAACCAAAGCCCAGGGAGAAGAGAAAAAGGACAAAGCTATTACTCTCCCCCACTTTAGACATCTAAGGCTACAGCTACCACACGGAGAGATTCTGACCACAAGACCCTATGGTGTAAAAGGGTTGGGACAGTTGAAACTGCTACCCTGGGAAAACCAGCGCATGTGACTGAGTTCACCAAGCTCTAAGCCGCCCACCTCCAGGAGTCTTGCAGCCACATCTGAAGGTAAAGCATTAGCTGTGATGGTGTGAGTCTGGACAGGAACATGATGTGTCCCTAAGACTGGCTGACGTCCACAACAATGAAAAGTTTTATCTAGGTGTTAAGAACTTTGATGTGAAAGTCTGAGAATGGGAATAGATGAAAGGAGTCTCCTAATAATATCCCTGTTTTGTCAGCTCTGAATGTACTTGGTATTTAATTTTTTTTTTAAAAAAGCAGAGGCTTTTTTCTTCTTCTTTTCTTAAAAAAAAATCCACTTTATTGCTAACCAGACTTAAATTCCTGTGAAAAATTTCCACTCTAGGAAAAACCCCTATGTTTTTACACTGCATTCTTTGGTAACCAGGTTCAAGCAACAAACCTTACCAGAATAAGACACTAAAAAGTATATTTGCTGAACTTAAAAGGCTTCTGTGACTTGTGTTTGAATTCTACTTTTCCCCTAACTTCACTCCTCTAGAATTAGATATGCCATTACATAGGACAGTCCAATACTTCAGTTTTTGCTTCAGCAGTAGAAAAGAAAATGTGGTGAAGATGTTTGATGTTATTAAAGGAGTTTAATAGATCCCGATGGAACCTAAACTCCCTCTGTGTGGTCTCCGGAAGGCCCCTTTCCTCTTAAAGCTCACCTTGTTTGCTCACCTTGAAAGTGGGAATAACACTATCTCCTAGGACTGTCAGGATTAAATGCATTCTTGCATGCAAACAGCCTGATTTAGAAAATGTTTCCTTTTATAATGAGCCTGTAAGTCTTTAAATAGGGATTGCCGATGGGCTTATTCCAAATGATGCGGTGAGAACCTCTACATCTCTGTTTTCTTCCACTCTCTTCTGTAATCAGCTGTAAGGAAATCCTCACAGAGGTGGTGGCCCTCAGCTCTGCTCTGTTCCCTACTCCTTGAAGCTGGCAGGCAGAGGCCGGTATTCCAGAACCTTGGATAGATCCACGCCTTGGCTCAGCCCCTCCACCACCAAGGAGCTGCTAGTTGAAGGAGCTACAGCAACCTGGGGCGATTTTTGCAGCGGAAGAGATACTCCCAATATGAATGCTGTTTCTTGCATACACAGCCACAGTGTCATTCATTATCATATACTTCAATATGGCCAGCCTGCCCTCCTGGATATTTTTAAGGAGTCTCTTCTCAGAAAGCCCTAACTCCACCCATAAGAAATTTCAAATTTAGAGTCCTTTTCTCTTCTTTTTTTTTCCTATGAGTCCCCAAAGAACAAAACCACCACTCACATCTTCCTGTGTCTGCTGGTATTTAATTTGTTGGATTCAGTACAAGGATTAAACTTTTTTGTTGTTGTTACTTTGTTTTGTTTTGTTTTGTTTTTGAGACAGGTGTAGCCATGGCTGTCCTGGAAGTATGTAGACCAGGCTTTGAACTCAGAAATCTACCTGCCTCTGCCTCCTTAGTGCTGAGATTAAAGGCCTGTGCCACCACCACCAGACTGGATTAAACATTCTTGATTAACCTCAAATAAAAGCAACAATGCATGAGCATGAGGAAATGCTTCACAGGACAAAGATTCAGGTATGAATGAAAAAAAACAAAGTAATTTTATGGCCTTTGGTGATGTTAAGCTCTCTTCTCTAATCGGGATATTCAGGTGGTTCAGCTTATGAGGTGATTTAGCTTTTCACTTGCCAATGCAGAGCACAACACACTATATGCAGGCACCTTCTGAACAGGCGAGGAAGAAATGAAGTCCTATTTTTACTTTATGATACTGAGTCACGTAGTTCAATGCAAATCACATGGATGCCAGAGTAAGAACAATGCCAGGTATTTAAATACCTTCCTTTGAGGAGCTCTAACAATCTTGTGACAGTGTGAAAGCTTTTCAGAGCAGCTCCAGAAGAGACACATGTCACCAGGCGGGCATTTAGGACTCAGGATGTCTCATCCACCTCCCCCACTCTAGTTCGTAGGAAAAGCCAGTGCTCAAGGGCCTTTTGAATTTAGTAATAGCCTCCAGAAGTCTGAAGTTTCTAAGCCACAATGTCAATGAGGAAAATAAATAAGGCTTGGTTTTGAAAATGTGTTACCGACTGAGAAAAAGATAAAAAGTGGAATATGAGAGGATGGGAGGAGTAAAGAAAGGTAGGGGAGAGGCCAGAAAGGTACCTGAATTTCTTTGACCTTGATAACTGTTTTCTATTTCTCAACTGTACAGACATGAAAGCCTTCAGACCCTCTTTTCCATGTGGTTGAAGATAGCAGCAGTTTTATTGCTTGGTGGCATTTGAAAGAACATAGACAAGAACAGCATCTTGGGAAGAAGGCACTTCAGTGAAAGGATGCTTACTTAATAGGTATCCAGGTCCTGGGCTTCATCATCAACTCTATGAAACAACCAAACCAAAACAAGAACTTCTACTCCAAAGGTAAACAGGAAATTAGTCCCAGCAGAAGCATGTGGTTTTACCTAACAATGCCCACACTAACACAAGCCTCTCTACACTACAGGGGATTAGTAGTGGTTGTCAAATTGTGCCTTGGTTTGACTTCCTTCCAGCAGAGGTCACTGTGGATGCTGGCAGTGGACACTTAAGGGAAAAAGACCAGGTAGGCTGGGCTGGCTGGTGGCTTCTCTGCCTGGTTCTTCCACAGTCCATAATCTATCCCCTTGATTTATGTGAAGGAGATTATCTTGAAGCTGCATAAAAACCTTTGACATAAAAGTGATGGTGGCAGAGAAACTGGGGTCAATTGCTGGGACTCATCAGTCTGAGAGGGTGTGTCTATCTTCTAGGAGTGGTAAGACAGAGTCTCATTATCTAGCCTAGGCTGACCCCTACCTCATGGAAATCTTCCTGCCTCTGTCTCTCGGGTGTTGGGATTACAGGCATGTGACTGTCACATGTGTTTGTACCTGGTATTTTTAAAACCCCATCTGTGGTTACTAGTAACCCTAACTCTATAGCCTTTCCGACTCTGCTGACAGGCCTCCCAAACCTTACTCAGCAGCCAGTGGTAGGGCAAACCCTGGTCATTAGGGTAGCCCACTACAGCATGATAAGGCACTCCAGGGGATGAGGACTGATGACGATGTCAGGGTCAGATTTGGGGTCCTCAGGGGCTGAAGGGGCCACACCTTGCAAAGTTTCACTGACTAGAACGTATCCAGTCCTTTAGCATAGACCCTAGGCAATTTAAAACTGCTTCCACCTTTGCACGCATTTGGACCTTGGGTCAGCAATGTGGTTTGAGAGTTGAAAGGGTGACTCTCTTGCTTCCCTCTACCTCCAAGCTTAGTTCCTCTTCCTCCTTCTCTCCACCCCTCCCCCCTGCCATATGTATAGGCTCACCACAGCACGACACACAAGTGAACACTGGAGCACGGACGGACAGGACACAGTCACACACATTTTTCACTCACACTCTGATCCACACTATTACCAAAAAACACACCCAGACACAGAACCAAATTTGACTACTATAGCTAATGGGGCATGAGGTTGAGTGGGTCCAGTCAGTATGCCTGTCTCACACATGTCCCCTAAACCCCTATCCTTCCTGTAAGGTAGAGTCCCTGGTCATCCCAATCCTGTGGTCACAAGTCCTGACTCTGGTAACCATCGCGCACACCGCATTCTTGGGGCAGGACCAACAGTGGGGTTCGGGCGTACAGATGGGGGGGGGCGACTAGAGTTGAGTACGGTACAGGACCCAGCACAGCACAACCACCTCCTCCCTCGGGATTTTCCATCCCGGCTCGCGCGGGCCCGCGAGGAGCGAGCGCGCTTTGTCTCTCTCTCTCTCCGCTCCTGGCACGTTTCCGTGGAAGCTACCCGTGCCGCGCCCGAAGCCCCCCTTCCTCAGCCGCGCCCCTCACGCAGGCCAGCCAGGCACGCCTGTCAGTGCCGCGATCGCCGCTTTGTCCTCCGGCAAATGCCTGGGCAGAGCGCGAAAGCCCCGCACCTGAGAGCAGCTGCTGCACGCCGGGTACCAGATCCCCGCGGCCAGAACTGGGGCGCGCTCGGCAAGCAGCGGATCATCTCCAGGATGCTCCTGGAGAACGCGGACGATGTCGCCTGGAGCTGCCGTATGCTGGCGAGGGAGACCACCGGGTCCTGCCCCTCAGGTGCCCATCCAGATCTGACTCCTCTCCTCAGGGCTAGAGCTCTAATCCCTGGGGCGTGGCGGGGCAGGGAGGATGATCTCCACTCTACTGCCTGGGACCTGGCTCTAGTGAAGAGGGCCTGGGAGATAAGACCTGGGAAGGGAGGGGTCCCTTAGACTCTCACTTCCACCCACCTCCCACACCCAGGCTATTTAGACCTTATGCGCGGCTTCATCACAGAGGACCGGGAGCATCCATCAGTGCTTTCCTTCATGGGAGCAGGGTTGGGAGGGGTCCTCCATCCCTTCACTTTCTCCATTTCTCAAAAACAAATGCCCCGCAAAGAATCCAACTGGGTGCAAGAGGAGTCTAGGTTTATCCATTTCCTAGGATGCAAGGGGAAGGGTCTCCCTAATAACTAGAAACCTAGGAGAGTCTGAGAGGAGGGGAGGAGTCTCATCCATCACATCCCAATTTCCTTTTGCAACCTCAAACCTCTGGGATGTTATAGGGAAGGATTCCCCTGTCTCCAAACCTCTCATCCCAGAACACTCTCCATCCTCAATAACCCAAGCAGCTTCGACTTTAGGGAAAGGGAGACTCCAAGCCTTTTTCATGCTCCCCCAGGAGAGACGGGCGAGGGTCTTCCAGCCCTCGTCCCTCGCATTAAAGGAACCCTTTTACTACACGACAAAACCCAGCCTCGGCTGCTCCGACCTCAGGCACTGGGCCACGGAGAGGCCCGCAGTCAGTTCTCCAGTTCCACGGACAGATGGTGTGGAGAGCGGCGAGGACACGTCCCGTCAACTCCCCAGAACCCCCTCTCCTCAATAAAACAAAGCGAATCCTGCAGCACCCACCTTAGGCGGCGCTCAGGAGGGCGCTCAGCGCGGGGAAGCGCGCGCGGCGCCTCCCAGCTCCCCAGGACCCGGGCTTCCCAGCGGCGGCTCTCGCGGCGGTGACGGCTGCAGCGGCCACGGCTCTGGCATCCGGAGCCTCCCTCGGACTCAGCACCTGGAGCGGGGAACAGCTCCGCGCCTCATTCCGCCGACCCCGCCTCCCACTCGCCGCCGTAGCCAATGGCGATGCAGGCTCCGCCCAGGAGGCTGCCCATTGGGAGGTTCCGGCCCCTCCGTGGGGACCTTGTCCCCAGAGACCGCCCGAGTGTTTGCTCCGCCTGCTGGAACGTGTAGTCTCTTAGGGCCTTGAAGTGGGCTTGTGCCGCGGGCTGGTAAGCAGAGATGGACTGCATTTCCCAGAGTGCATTGAGAAGCCCTAGGCGAGGAGGAGGGTGGGAAGACTGTTTCCATAGCAAAGTCGGCCCCTTGGGCATGGATGGAGAAGTGGGGCAGGCCCCGGGACCCTCGTAGGAATACACGTGACCTGGGATAGCCTCTTAAGTGGCGGGTTCGACTCTCTTTTTTTCTCGGTTCCTATCAGCGGACCCTGGGCCTCAGTTTCCCTGTCTAGGAAGAAGGGTAACGAGACGGCCTCGCTCCCACACTCGGTGGAGCCAAACGAGAGCGAGCCGTTTTGGTTCTTGCTCACCAGAGATGAAGAAGGATACAGAAGGAGACCTTCACAGTGCATTCTGAACTTTATTTTTTGCCTTAATCCTGACAGCGAAGGGCTTTACTTCCTGGTCACATTCCTTGCGCCACTAAGATCTTATCCCCACATTCTTGCCAACCGGATGCTGCAGCATCTCCTACAGTGCTTTCTGATAGAGTGAGCTACTTTTGCTTAAAACCCTTCACAGGCCTCCTGGGGACCCTGGGATCGAATCCACATTGCTCAGCAAAGCTGGAAAGTCCCTTGAGACTTGCACTCCACCCTCTTTTGCATCGCTTTTAACTTTGGAAACTGGCAAGCCTTGAGCACCCGTTTTCTCTGACTCCTATGGTTGCCTCCATCTTGCATTCCTCTAACTCAACACCCTTAAGGCCCCAGCTTAGACGTTACCTTGATGTGTGAAGAGTTTCTTGATGTTCTGCCCAGTGTTGCACATCTCTTTCTGAGTTTGTCAGCCTCTACTTCCTCTATTTTATTTGCATGTTCACACACCCATCTTCCTCATGAAATTGTAAATTAACAGAGGCAAGATCCGTATTATTCATATTTACAGTTCCATTTCTACAATATCTAACATATAGTAGGCATTCAACAAATATTGAGATTTACCCATATTTACTGACAATGGACAGCAGTTTAACTGACTTTGGCATACACCTCCAAAATCTTTATTTCCTAAGGTTAGGTGTTTCTCATTGCTAGAGATGTTCACAAGAAGGATGCCACCGGTTGAAAAAAATGTTTAAATGCCATTCATACTATTATGATTAGTTGGAATTTTGCCTGAATGTCCTGAGGGTCCTTCTACATATATATACATTGACAAGAATAGCAAGCATGTATATATATGCTTGCTATTCTTGTCAATTCCCCACTAAATGTCATCAGTCTTCATGTTCCTCTATTTGTGGCTGTTGGCCCTACTTTCTGTGTCTAAATGCAAACCGCCCACTCCCTGTCTGGGAAGATCTCTCACCTGTCACTCATGAAATAAGATGCTGGCTGTCCTCTAAACCCTCTGTTCAGCATCGCAGGACTCCATGGTGGTTTCCTGCCTTGCTAGCTAGCTTTTCCCCCCTGAATCCCCATTGAAGATTCTGATATTGACTAGATGTCCCGTTAATCCTGTGCATGTCTTGTCACCATCCCAGAAGTTTAGGGTTATGACAACAAACCCATTCTGGAAAGAATGTCTTAATAATGTACAAGTGTAATTAATTCATGGTGGGAAAGGAAGTAACTAGAAAGACTCTGAATGGAGCCTGAGAGAAAGGAAGCCTGCTACGCTTGAGCCAGTGATAGCTGTGGAGCGAAGGCTAGGACAGAGGAGTGAAGAGAGTGCCAGTTCTTTCCTAACAGGACTTCTAAGCAGCACTGATCTTGGCTGGACCCTGAAGGAGTCTGACTCAACAGATGGGGCCTCACTACAGAGGATGAGAAAGCTGCAAGGAGCAGAGGGAAATGGGATGCACTGACGCTCAGTGGATACAGTAAGAGCAATGCCTGTTGGGAAATCAGGTAGAAGGGCTCTGCCATATAATAGGACATAATAGGCATCAACAGAAGGCTACTGAAGCCCACCTGGAGCCAGAGGTGAACCTCTTTGGAGATCAGGCCTTCGGAAATAGTGCTAGGGCAGGAAATTAGATTAACGATAGAACCTGTCATGTGCAAGGCCCTGTGTCTTACTCCTGGCATCATCCCTCCACTAGTTATGCTAGTTTTCTGAAATGGTTACAAACAGGGAAAAGCTAAGGTTCTTGGATTCTACCCACAACCCCTATGGATGCTAAAATGGAATATGCTAGAGGCACAAAGCCAGGTTCTAATCCTGATTTGCCCCTGATCAGGTCTGTGACCCTGGGATGAACTTCTGTCTTCAGCTATAAAATTCTGTTTACTGATGTTGGATAGAAGCTAATGAGGGTATAGGTGGGGAAATTCAAGCCCATTTACTAGCTATATGAGCTCATAGAAACTACATTCTGGGATTTGTAGTTTGCTTATTTGAAAATGTTGTAAGGAGTGGACAGATTGCCCTATGTAAAGTATTTCGCCTGCATTAAGCCTCAACGGATGTTTGTCTACTTTAAGATTTTCTATCTTGTGTTGTCAGATATTGGTTCGACTGTAGAAACGAGAAAAGCTTGTGCCCAGGGCAATTAGGGTTTGCCTCCCTACCCTCTCTTAGTTCTTGTACGACTGGCTCGGGTTACATAATCTTTAATCCTCATCTCAGTTTTCTCATTTGAGAAATGGAGATGATAATGCCTCAGAGTTGAGAGGATGAACTGGGTGAATTAAAGTGCCTGACTCATGAAAAAAAAAAGTTCAATATATTTAGTTTCTCATTTTTAGGGTATAGGATCCTAAAAGAATGGAATTCTGGGTACCTAGCAGCTAGAGTTGTAGAAGATTCCAGAAAAGTGTTGTGTTAGCCTCCTCCTTAAAGAGGAAAACAGAGCTTAAGGGAATGCCATGTGTTTTAATCAAGCAAGGAGGAGATTAGCCAGAATCCTGAATTTTAGACACTGGGTGTTGGAGCAATTGACCAGAGCTATGTCCTAAAACATCTACCAGGGTAGGCTGAGGATCAAACTTTATTCTAAAGATAATGAAGGTTTTAAAGGAGACAGGCATTTTGAAAATGTCCAGGGGCTGTGTGGAGAATAACCAGAAGAAGATGGAGGTGGGATGTGAATTGAGAAGCTGCCACAGTGAGAACTGCACAGTGCGGGAAAAGGTGGATAATGTTTCTGAGCTGTATTAAAGAAGCAAAAATTTAGAGACTTTGGGGGTTTTGTGCAGTTGGGTTCATTTTTACTTTTTATATTTTATGCTGTGGAGCACATATGGAGGTCAGAGGACAACTTTTGGGAGCTGATTCTCACTTTCTACCTTTTGAGCTGCACTACAGACTCCAAGTCAGCTGGCCTTTGAGCTCCTGGTGGAATACATACAGGCAAAACACCAGTCAATGCTCATGAAATAAAAGTAAATAAGTTGTAAAAACTAAAAAAAATTAAAAAGAGGAGATAAATTTGAGTTGCTTGTGGTATGTCCAGTCAAGATGCCGAGGAGGTGGTCTGGAGCTTATGAGATCTAAGGAGAGGAGATAGAATGATAAATTATCAACTTATTGATACATTACCAACTTATTAAAAGATAGGTCATGGAAATGAGTTGAATTCACTAGAGTGGATCTAAGAGAAGGCCCAAATTCCTTGTGAGTTATCGACAATTATGGAACAAGCAGAGGAAGAGAATTCCAAATGAAAAGGCAAAAAGAACAGATAGACTTGGAGAAAATCAGAGCACGGTGTGGGGGTGGGGTGACACGGTGCAGTCTGAGTTAGTAAAGCCAAGCTCTGAACTGTCTCCACCCCCAGGTTAGCAAAAGAGAGTCACTGGTGGCCTTGGAAAGAGCAGCTTTATGACTTGATGAATCCAACCTCTGGGAACCACATGAGAGCAGACAACAAACTCCAGCAAGCTGTGCTCTGACCTAAACATGTGGCGACTATATCATGAGAATACACATGTGCACACATGAATTAAAATGCAATTTTTGAAAGGTAAATGGGGATACCCTAGTAGAGGAATAGACTATAGAAGAGTAAGTGGTTGAACAAGGGAATGAACTCAGCCAGAGTGTGTAAGGTGAAGTTTGGAGAGAGTCCTAGATGGAAGAAAAGCACTTTCCTATCACATGGGAGGGAAAGAGAGGAACTGGAGGTGGGCCTGTATACTAGGTAGCTCGACCACTATTTCTGCTTTAATACTGGAGTTGAGGATGTGTACTTAGCTCAATGGTAGAGGGTTGAGTAGAATGGGAAATCTGAAGTGAAGAAATGCTCCAAGTAGCTGTTGTGGAAAAGGGAAGAGAAGCTAATAGTGATCCACAGAAGCTTCAGGGCGGTAGCAGGACCTTCAGAGGTCGGGGACCATGAGCTTGTGGGACTCTCTGGAAACATAAAGTTTGTCTAGCCTCCCATCAGTGCTGGGAAAGGCATATGAGGCCGACCCAGAGCTAGGCATTGTTAGACAAGAAAGAGAACCAAGGGGTTTAGAGACATAGGAGAGGTGAGAGCTGCAGTTCACCCAGAGCAAGCAAGTCAGGATGGAGTGGACAGATGGGGCAGTGGGGTTGTTGGTGCGTGGGGGCACAGATGTGGTCATAACAGGGAAGAGCATGCTGTGCTGGCCAGATGTAGGGTAGCTCTGAGCAGGGTGACAAGCATGGGCACAACTGATTGTGGGATTGAAAAACCAAGCTTGTTTGATCACTGCAAGCCTCCGTCAGATAATTGCTTTGAAGGAGACATCTCTGTTCCAAACTGTACAATGCGTGGGAAGTTAAATGATAGCAAGGAGCGTGATGGAGTGCAGGGTCCTCTGATGCGAGCTTCACAGAAACCAAGAGACGGTAAGAGGAAGTCCTCTTATCTAACGTTTGTGAGTGTGGAGAAAGAGAGGCAGTGAATTTTTTAAGCTATTTCACAGAACTATTGTGTCAGCATCATCCACACATGAGCGGTTTTATGTACACCTAAAAGGCAGAACGCCCAGGAATAAAATTAGCCGGATGAACATGCAGCTCTCGTCTTCATGGTGATGCTGTATCAACCCAGTTCAGTGACAGTGATTCCTATAATTTTCAGGATGGTTTGTAGATTTAAGTATGTGCATGTCAACTAGAAGATGTGTTTAAGAAACAAATTTAAATTTTTTTTTGCAAATTTCATTTCTTAGCAACGATTTGTTTTCCCAGTTTAGAACATAAATTAGAGAACTCATGTTGATTTTTTTCCCCAAATGTAGAACTTAGAGCTTAATTCATGCCTTTGAAATGCCGCCATTTTCCTCTCTACATCCTTGAAAGGGATTACAAGGACTTTATTAGTTTTTCAAATAATCTTGCCAGCACATTCAGACTTCCCACGAGGGTCTCCTTCATAATGTTGACCTGTGAGGCATGGTGCTACAGATGTGCGTGTGTGTGATTTCTGAAGGCAGACAACTTTAGGGTTTCCAGAGCAGCAGCCTGGTCTGAAATCATGTGGCCTGATACAGCACAGGAAACATGCATCTAAATATGAACACATTCCTATAATGTCTACAGAAATAAGAGAAAGAGCAGTTAATTGCCTTGAAGAATCTCTTTTAAAAACATTACTTTAAAATGGTTATTTAAAGATTTATTTTATATTGTTTTTACATGCGTGTATGTTGTGTGTGTGTCGCATGTGTACAGGTGCCTCCAGAACACACACACACACACACACACACACACACAATTTTGTTACTCTCCGTCTTTTCTCCAGTCTTAACTTTCTAGTGACCCACTAGGAGGAGCACACTTCATCTACTGTCTCCCCTGTTGCTTTCATAGTATATAGAACAGTACCAAGTGCATAATACCAAGTGCTCAGCAAAACATGCTTAATGACTAAGAAGAACAGTACATTATCATAATAAATGATACTAGCATCTATTTTTGATTCTTTCAAATTATAATTCACATCTAAAACACATGTACAGCCTTCCAAATGCTGAAAATCATGGCTAAAACACATTATTAGTGCTAGTATTTTGTTATGTAAGCACTTTTTCCATTGCTTGAATGTACTTGATCAGTTGCTATGTCTTCACTCAAGGCTCAGAGAGATGTCCTTGTGCCCTGGACAGTGCAAGCATGCCTTGAGGAACAATTTATTTTTTTAAGGTTTATTTATTTATGATATACATTGTGTTCTGTCTACATGTATTCCTGCATGCTGGAAGAAGGCACCAGATTTCATTATAGATGGTTGTGAGCCACCGTGTGGTTGCTGGGAATTGAACTCAGGACCTTTAGAAGAGCAGTCCGTGCTCTTAACATCTGAGCCATCTCTCCAGCCCCAAGGAACAATTCTTTACAGATATTATTTGCAATGATATCCTAAGGGTCCATTATGAATCTTCCTCTACCTACTGCTCCCTTACTTAAGACTTTTATCTATTATCAATGAGTAATGCTGTTATTAATAAATAAACACCTACAAGCTCATAGTAATGACTTTTCCAGAAGTCATTTTTTTTGTTTGTTTTTCACGACAAGGTTTCTCTGTATAACAGCTCTGGCTGTCCTGGAACTCAATTTGTAGACCTGGCTGGCCTCAAACTCACAGAGATCTGCCTGCATCTGCTCCCTGAGTGCGGGGATCGAAGATATGAGCCACCACTGCCTGACTTCCCCAAATCATTCTTTTAAAAAATAATTTATTTATTCTTGTTTTTATTTGCATTGGTGTTTTGCCTGCATGTATGTCTGTGTGAGGGTGTCAGATCTTGGAGTTACAGACCATTGTTAGTTGCCATGTGGATGCTGGGAATCAAACCTGAGTTTTCTGGAAGAAAAGTCACTGCTCTTAACTGCTGAGCCATCTCTCCAGCCACAATACGCATAACTTACACTTTTGCTAATATGCAGGATAAAACAGTCCTTTTATCTTTGCATGCTATTTAATGTGTGAATATGCATATGCACATGTAATGTGTGTTAGTGTGTGTGTTTCAGCTAGACTGACTGGCCAGGGAGCCTGCCCTTCCCCATCAGCTGTCTCTACCCCAATGCACTGGAGTTGTAGACACACACTCCTATACATGGCTTTTACATAGATGCTAAGGATTCAAACTTAGGTCCTCATGCTTGCCCAGCAAGCACCTTACCTGCTGAGCCATCTCCCTAACCCCCAGGATGCCCGTCTTAAATTTTCTTGTTGACAGTGGTTGGTTCAGTGGTTCCCCAGAGGGTTCTTGGAGAGTTCTTAAAGATCATAGCCATTGTTCATCACATTATGAAAGCTTTACAAATCTTCTTTGACTTAGGAGAGGTTGGATTAATCATTTATATCAACGGAATTTTTTGACAGATGGCTTTCTAGCCTCTGCTTGCATGTCCCTGCTAATGGGGACTTCAGTGCTCTACAAGTACCGAGCTGGCATCAGCTCCCTGCAGCTTTTATGCAGCCCCAGTTCTGCCTTCAGAAGCAGCAGGATCTACATACCAGATGGTCTAGCACCTTCCACCTTGATTACCCATCTCTGCAAGTATGTCACCAGGCTAGAATACCCAACTGCTGGACAAGTCTGGCTGGCCCACAAGTCTGCCGCCCTCTCCGTAGGTTTCCACAAGGTGCTGAGTCAAGACCCTTCGACTGGCTTATGTGAAGTTTATGATCTGCTGAGAGCCCACCATCTTCTTTCTGTATGTTTCCTGCCGCCAAATCTAGCCCTGTTACTCCATACTTCCACAGTTGATCCTTTTAGATCTGAAGCAAGGCTTTGTTCTCCTGAGTAATTCACCCTGGTGGTGGATCAGCTCCTGTCACACTGTGTCTACAACAGAGGGTTGGGGATAGAAGTCATTCTGACAATGTGTGTTGATATAATGATGAAATGAGATGCAAGAATAGGCATTTGTCATTCCTTCTTGTTGCTTAGCATCGGAGCCTCCGCCTTGTGTTTGAGGAATTAACTCCATGCCTCATGGGACAGAGACATCTTCCTTAGCAGCTAGAATGTGGCCAAAGGATGGAAGCCCTGGTTCCTCCAGCTATACCCCGCTCCACACCCACACTTTGTTCTGAACTGAGCTTAAAAATTGTTTTTCAGAAAACGTCACCTCCCCATGTCCTCTGGGGGAAATTTGCCTTTCTCTAGCTCTCCTAGTCCTCTAGGGAAGCACAGGCGTTCACTATCTTCCCTCATTCTCCAGAGGAAAGATATCTTTAATATCTTAAACATTAACTGCAGAGTTATCTGTATCTGGGAACAGGAACTAAAAAGACATGATTTATAGAACTTCCCCACTTTTGGAGGGTGAGTGGGAACTGAGCCCAAGGCTTATGTCTGTGTACCGCTAAGGCACATCCTCAGCCCAAAGCTTTCTGAGAAGTAACTTTCCCTTAGATTTACAGAACTCGGGGTATTTGGTGATTCGTAGATAACAGTACCCATACATTTGAAAAGCAGACCACCAAACATTTTAACTACTTGGGCTTGCAACCATCTGATACATCTCCCTGCAAATCCTATATAATATTTGTAGCCTAAAACCCTTAAATAAGTTGGCCATTTAAACTTTTTATCTTCTTGTATGTGCACATGCGTGTTCATGGTCCACAGCATGTATGTAAAAGTCAGAAGACATGGTCCAGAAGTTGGTTCTTTCTGTGAGTCAAACTCAAGGTATCAGGCTTGTGTGGTAAGATGAGTGCTTTTGTGCACTGAGCCATATCCCTGGCCCAAGATGACCTTTTTGAGGGTTGGAGGGGGTTCGAGACAAGGTTTCTCTGTGTAACAACTCTGGCTGCCCTGGAACTCAACCTGTAGACCAGGCTGACCTCGAACTCACAGAGACCCACCTGCCTCTGCCTTCCAAGTGGTGGGATTAAAGACGTGCACCACCACTACCTGGCCAAGATGACCTTTTAAAAAAGATGGAGTCCTCATCTTGTCACTGATAAAGCTCTCTTCACAGCCCTCTGCCTCTGCTTCCTGTCGTAGGCCTCATCAGGAAGCAGCAAAGCCAGGTGTTCTTTCAGCTTCAGGTGGAAAAAAATGGCAAAGGGGCACGGCTTGCCCAGTGGCCCCTCCACCTCCCCCCTTTCAGGATGGGGTCTTACTATGAGGCTCAGTTGGAATCCCTGACTCAAGTGGTCTGAGGCCCCCAGAGTTGCTGTGATTACAGATGTGTGTCACCACACCTGGCCACACCTTTTAGGGATTCAATGCGCACAATCTCAGTTGCCAATGACTGCAATTTCTTGGGCAACACCCAACAAGGAGTGTCTGTGATGTAGGCTAGCAGTCACAGTGATGTCGCCTAAGCTCAGTATTGGGTTGGAATTTAGGCTCTCCAAACCTGACGCTCCTGTCTCAATGGAGATTCTGTGAACTACTCACTACCATTTAAATAAACTCATGTGCTGTAAATTGTAACCAAAATGAGTTATTTTCAACTGCATCCTAATCAGTGAATCCAAGATATGTACGCGCATAGCAAAGTGGTAAGTAGGTACCACACATACAAGATATTACTGTTTGGGGTGAAAATAATGAGGGAGAAGTTGGCCATGCATAGAGTTTAGACAGTAGACAGATCTAGGTCTACTAAAAACGTCTGGTGAGTGGAAGGGGGTCAAAGGAAGAACTTGTGGATTAGACGAAGGCTTGATGCTTAAAGGCAGGACCTAATCCTGAGGCAGGTATGAGCAGATTTCCACCAGTCAGTGTGGGTATGGCAGGGATCAGGGACCTCCTGACCACAAACAAGCAGGCTGGCTACTTTCTCCTACCCTTGAACTTTTAGCAAAAGCCAAAAGGAGGGGCTAGGCTTTGAACAGTTCATCCTGCCTCTAGGTGTTGCCACTGGGGAGGAAGCAGAAACCTGCCTAATCCTAACCCTTAACACTAACGGTAACCCAAATCCTAACCCTAACTGGCTCTAGCTCCTCGAACTCAGAAGCATCATGAGAGGGACGGGATCCCATTCCAAGCTGCCCTTCAGCCCATGAGCCATGCAGATTGTACACCCAGTCTTGACTGACAGACTCCATTCAGCTGCAGCAGTCCTGACTGGGGCTGGCTTTGCTGCTCTAACTCAAGAGAAATAGGCCCTAGGAGCCTTGAGAGAGTGAGTACAACCTCTCTTAGGTCTGCTTGTTCAGGTTTGTGATGCTGGGGGATCGCACCCAGAGCCTCACACATCCTAACACGTCCTTACATCTCCAGCCCAGAAGCCTTCCTGTCTTCATCCCAAAGCAGGGATCCCTCTCTCTGCTTTGGTCACGAGGGGATGGCAGGGTCAGGATACTTCTCCTCATGGCATCCCCTAAGTGGGATGTACCTGGAATACTGGCATTGACCTGATCCAGGTACTTCAGGGAGGCTTGAGACCGAAATCAGCCAGGGTTACACTAGCATTGCCAGGAAAAATCCCCTAGGGAACTGCAGCTCCTGCCCCTAATATGGCCTCTAATTTTCCGTGATGTTCATGCAAAATATACATGTTGCACTTGTATATTTGAGTACTTTTGCAAAACATGGCTGTTTTGCAAAATACAAAACACTAAAATAAAATCCACCATAAAGCATAAATTCTGAAACCTCATTTCATCTATACAGCCTGGGCCAGCAGTGCCGGAAGAGTTCACATAAATCCTCTTGTTTAATCGTCAGCACAAATCCATGACCTTGGTGATGCTTTTTTTCTTTTCCTTTAACCTTTTCTTTGATCTTGTTTTATTTTCTGAAACATGATGTCACTATGTAGCCCAGGCAGGCCTTAAATCTTCTTGCTTCAGCCTTCTGAGTGCTGGATTTCGGGTGCACATGACCACACCCGGCTCTAGGTACTAATGTAATATTCTTTTTCATAAGTAAGGAAATTGGGTTTATAGAGAGTAAAGAACTAGCCAAAGGTCACACGACTGGTTCTACTCCCATAGCAATGGGGAAATGTTCTTCCCTGACTGTGGGAAAGGTCCTGCTATTGAAATGTTGTCCCTCACAGGTGGACTAAATCTGCCTCCTGAAGATACTGCCGTTCTTGTTTCTGCTTCTCCCACTGGCCCACTGAGGTTGGTCTCCCAGTCTTCTAGCTCAATTGTGAACCCCATCATGGTAGGGGCATTTTAATTTCTCTTTCTGGAAATAACCAGGCAAGTCTAACCCATGACCCCATGGGACCAGGATAGCTAATAATGAGGCTCAACACAAAATCCTAAACTTGATTGAAACACGATACCATTATATGGACTGAACATATTATATTTAGAATATATATGTATATACATGTATACATACAATAATAATTAGTGGGGGGAAAGGCCATGGATTTGAAGAAGAGCAGGGAGGGCTATATGGGAGTGTGTGAAGAGAGGAAAGGGATGGAGAAATGTTGTAATTATAATCTCAAAAAGGAAAAATAATGAAAAACCTTGATGAAAAAAATATGTTGCATTTTGTTTTTGTGACTTGATTGCACCTTTCTTGAACATGAACTTTGTAGATGATAACATCTCATCAGTGTCAAAGGGTTGAACATGTCACAAAGCACTGAGGAGAAGCACCTCCTCTAGCTACTGCGACTCTGTATGGACTGGTCACCTCTTGGTGTTATGTGGGCAGAAAATTATAGATCCACACACAGTCTGAGAAGGGGGCTGATAGAGAGTTCGCCTTCCTGAGGCAAAATGTTAGGATCAGCATCCTTGCTGTATGGGGGGGATCAGCATCAGTGCTGAGCAAAGGATGCTGTTGCTGTATGGGGGGGGGGGATCAGAATGCTGAGTGAAGGATGCTGTTGCTGTATGAGGATCCTCTGTTCCTCTGGCCGGAATGTAGCTTCCCCAGGGCAGGAGCGTCTGTGACTTTTGGTCACTGTTGTAATTCTGACAGGTGTGCCTAACACACGGCAAGAATTGCAGTCTTTGTTGAGTGAATCAGAACTACACTTTCACATCTGGTATTGCTGTCACAGTTACTATGTTTCTTGAGAGGGAAACGTGAATTCCCAAGTCCATGGGTTTTATTCGTTATCTTTTACTCCACCAACAGTTTTCCAATTATTTTGTGTGCACATGAGTTTTATTCATAAGAAGATAACTTTAATCATACCCGGAGCCTAGTGAAGAAATGCTATTTATGTTCAGCTTCATCAAGGACAGCATGTAGGAGCCATTGGGTTTCTAGTTCTTTCCGTCCATAAGAAAAACATTCTGTGGCTTTCTATTTTAAATTTTGAATTTAAGCACACATCTTTAATTCCAGCACTCAGGAGGCAGAGGTAGTTGGATCTCTGTGAGTTCGAGGCCAGCTTGGTCTACAGAGTGAGTTCCAGGACAGCCAGGGCTACACAGAGAAACTCTGCCTTGACAAACAAAAGAACACAACAACAATAACAAAGGAACTGACGCCACTGTGGTGTACCTACTTATGCTCCAGTGTCTAGGAGGCTGAAGCAGGAAAGTCTTAATTTCAGGACCAGCTTGGCACATTGCTTGAGCTATATCGTGAGATGCTATCTTAAAAAATAAGTAAATATAGTTCTATAAATTAAACCAAAATTAAGGCTAAATTCAAAATATAAAATTGTCAGGAAACAGATAAAGGAGAGGGATGCTGGCCTTACTTTTTAAAATCGTAATATATTAATGTCATGGTGTTTCACTGAGAAAATACAGACAAGTGAAATAATGAAAATAATAACCACTGTATTCCCACCACTTAGTACTGATACCATTTTTCTGTTTATGTATTGAGTTAGTTACGATAGTTCTAGGAAGGAGGTACATTTTTCAGGTGAGAACAAGAATGGGGGAGATCCAGTGCCTGCCCAGGTCTAGTTGAACTAAGATGAGTCCACAGATCTGAGCCCAGTAAGGGCACAGGCAGTCCAACTCGGGGGTAGGGTCACCCCTAGGTCCTGGTCTCAGCACCTGACCTTACAGTGTGACCCCAGTGGTGGCAGGAGACTGGACTGGGTGTGAGGAAAATGACATAGACCTGGCTGGACATCCTAGGCTGACACAGAGCAGCCATTAAGAATGTTCTTAGAAATGGGAGTGCCTCTTCTTGAGAATCCAAAGTGATGGTCTTGGAAGATTCTGCTCCAGGGTGACTCACAAATCAGAAAGGCGTAGACTGTTCGAGCCAGGCTCCAGGAAATACAAGGGCAGCACGGGGTCATTATAGTTTCTGGATTGTACCCTGGTCCATCTCTTCAGTTACAAAATGATTTCACAGGGTTTGTGACTTGCGGTAGGAAAAGATGGGGCTCCGTGTGAAGTGATCTGAGGCCGTGACCTTGAGCATCAGTGACTTCGAGCATCCCTGTATGGGATCTCTGGGAAGTCCAGGGCATGGGACAAATAGCTCATGTATTTCTTTAAAGTCAATACAAGGCCGGGCGATGGTGGCGCATGCCTTTAATCCCAGCACTCGGAAGGCAGAGGCAGGCTGATCTCTGTGAGTTCGAGACCAGCCTGGTCTACAGAGCTAGTTCCAGGACAGGCACCAAAGCTACAGAGAAACCCTGTCTCGAAAATCCAAAAATAAAATAAAAGTCAATACAAGATTTGCATCCTCTTCCCTACTTTCTTTTTTTGAAATGTTGCTCACTGTGTAGGCTACCCAAGAACCCACGATGTAGACCAAGCTAGCCTCTGAGTCACAGAGATCCACCCACCGCTGCCTCTCATGTGCTGGGGTTAAAGGTGTGTGCTATGTGTTTGGCGTTTCTCCCTAATCTTACTTGATATTGAAGCAGTTAAAAAAGAATCTTCACATGAAATTGATGTTCCAGGATACTCAGCATAGACATTTTGTGGAAATGTTGGTTGAATGAATATTGTTCTCTCCCGTTTCCAGGATGATATTCTTACTCCGGTCATGGCAAGGGACCTGGCTCTACTGCCATACTGGGCAAACTGGGTCGGGAGGTAAAGAAGCTGACATTCTCTAGACTCCAACTACAGCCACATCCGGTGCAGGTGTTTTACTTGTATGGCATCAATGTAGTCCCGTAACTCTGCAGTGATACTTATTTTATAAAAGAGAAAGCCTGGGGGCTGGAGAGATGGTTCAGTGGTTAAGAGCACTGGCTGCTCTTCCAGAGGACCTGGGTTCAATTCCCATCACCCACAAGGCAGTACACAACTATCTGTTTAATTCCAAGATCTGACACCCTCACACAGACATACAGGCAGACAAAACACCGATGTGCATAAAATAAAAATACATTAAAAAAGAAATCCAAAGGGCTGGTGAGATGCTTTGTGTGTAAAGGTGCTTGCCTCCACTAATCACCTGAGTCCAGGTCCATGATGGGAAGAAAGGAATTAACCTCCATGTGCAGACGACGCCATTCACATTCACTTGCACACACAAACAATAAGGAAGTAAATGTAACTAAACAATAAATTATAAAGTCAAAGAAACTGAGTTACTTTATCACGGTCTAGAAAAGGAAAGAACCCGGGTCTGCCTGAAACTTTGCTTGTTTCATAAACCAGATCCTCGCCTGAGTCTGGGTTGCCTAATTTTCTTGGAGGATGAATGAGCAATGCGGCTTCCTGGGGTCATGAAAGAAGCTTCTCACCTCCATCTCCCTCTACTGAAGGCAGAAAGGCAGAGATCACAGGCCTTGCCTGTGGGCACAGGAAGATGACCTCTCTGGGGGATCTAAGGGATAAAATGCAGCTCTCGTTCCGGAGCAAGTAAAGCAGTGGGAAAAGACTGAACTATAGTGGGCAAAGGTGGACAGCGGTAGAGGGAACTTGCCACCATCCTGGGCAGGTGGCTGCATGCGCAGAGCCTGGAGCCTAGGCTGGGGATCTGGAGCCTCAGATAAAGCTAGGACAAAGGCTGAGACCTTCTTGTTTATCTTCAGCCCTGACAGTGAGGAGAACTGCCTGGCACCTTAAATAATGGAGCCAGCCCTGCTCCTTTCCTGTCGTGCATCTCCAGGCCCTCGCAGATCTCCATTGGGTTGGACCGGTAAACCAGGGTTCAGAGCCCAGCTCCTTTCCTGAGACCCAGATCTTAGGAAAGTGTCATTACTCCTCACTGAATTATGAAAGCGCCCACACCTCATGCATAACCTGGCAGAACTGAATCTCTCTCTGTAACCGTCTTGGCAGGAATGAAGCTATCCTGAGAGACACTTATGTTCTCCCTTTGCCTATCAGACTAGTGAAACAGAAATTGGAATTTCCCCAGGAATCTTGTGCTGGGAGAGGGAAAAGCTGAAGCCTGGTACCAGCCAGCGGCGGAACTTGTCTCCTAAGAAGAGATTTTGCACGTTTTTGACAACTCGTTAGAGCACCTTACAGGAGAGACCTGGAATTGACAAAGACCCAGGTGGGCGGAACAGCACCTTGACTAGAACTGCTTACTCATGCGCCTTGCTCTCTATTCAGAGCTAAACCTGTGTCTGGACCAGGAAGACAGCCTTGGGCTATCACTGGACCTCGTTATTCCTTTTCTCAACGTGACCACATTGAGCACATCTCTTTTTGATCTTTTAATTAAGATTACTTATCTGCTTAATTGACCTATTAAAGAGAGCTTTTGACCCTCACAATGGTATCTCTTCTCCCAGCATTTAATGGGGCTCACAGGGCCTTGAGTTCCCTAGAACTGTGAATTTGATTCTGTTGGCGGACTCATAGTTCCTGCAAACCTCTTAAAATGTCTGTCATCAATGTGTCCTGCTACCCCACCTCCCAAGATGCTGAAGAAAGTCCAATATGTGGTTCTGCAAACTGCAGCTTACATAACCCATTCTAGTCCTCCATCCTGCTGGGCCTATGCTTTCTTTAACCTCAAAAGAACTTTCCAGCAGCTCCCCCTTCCCCCCTAGAAGACCCTATATCTAAACATGGGGCATGAGTTACACTGTACTCCTTCCCAGGGCAAAGCAGACCCGTACTGCTTATCGTACAGAAGAAAGGCATCTTGGATTTTGTTTTCATTATTGGCTTTTTTTTTTTTTGTCCATACCTGCTCTTTCCAGGCCTCAGACCCCTCAGGTCTGAGAAGCTCTGTCTAGTTCTCCCCTGAGACACCCCAGGGGCAGATGGCCACCCACATTGCGACTGCTGGGGCTCCTTGGGATGATCCATGAAGAAAGAATATGCATACCATGTTATTTTAGGATAACAACCGGTCAGAAAGATTTCATCATTCTTAGCTGGTTTAATCTTTTAAATTCTGCGGAACTCTGAATTACACAAATTACAAGGCTTGAGATTATTCACAGATGTCTGAGACCGGTTGTGGGTGTGATTATTCAGTGGAGGGGTCACTTAACCTTCCGAGGGGTGCCACGATGTCCTCCGTGTCCTCCATACATTTCAACTCCTTCTGACAGCCTCTCCTTAGAGCACAGAGAAGGTAGGGGTGTGTATGATGGGAAGGAGGCACAGCTGAGCCTTGGGGCTTGAGCCCTGGAGAGCTGGATTTCGTAATGCGATTATAAGAGGTGGCCGAAAGGAGTCTAGTGGGAACTCAGGGAACACAAGCTTAAAGGTGTCTCTAAAGTGGTGCTCCTGGGTGACAGGTGACAGTGGCCACTTTAGGAGGAAGCATATACCTTCTTTAGTTATCATTTTGCTTATCTGCATTTAATTTTTTTCTACTGTGAGCTCTCATTACTAGGAGTACCGACGTGATCCAGCATGTTCAGTTTATACAGTCCTGGGGATCCTGGGGACTAAACTCTAATGATTGAGCTATATCCTCGGCTAATTACTTTTGCTTTTCACAATTTATGCCTCTAAAATGTCAAAATTACTTAAATATCTAATGATAGTATTTGTTCATAATTCTCTGTTTTTTCCTCACTAAATGGGGGGCTGAGGCTGTAGCTAGCTTAGGGGTACTTGCTTAACATATGTAAGACCCAGAGATCAACCCTCGGTATGGTAAGGAAAAGTAAAGTGGTGAAATAATGAATTGCCTCCAGGTCTGCGTTTAATGAGTTTCCCAGGTGTGGTGGCGTATATTGTAATCTCAGTATAGAGACTGGATGGTCAAGAGTTCAAGGTCATCTTCAGCTACATACAGAGTTCAGTGGTCAGCCTAGGCTAGAGACCTGACAAAGAAGGGCATGGAGGGGGAACCAGCTGAAAATGACTTAAAATTTATAGACTGGTAAGATCTTAGTAGGTAATAGTGCTTGCTGCCTACAAGAATGACAACCTGAGTTCAATCTATCCTGTGACCTTCACAAGTACACTGTTCTCTCTGTGTGTGTCTCTGTCTCTCTCTTCTACCTACTTCATACCTGAACAAGTGAAAAAATTGCTCAGAGACTCTTAGGAGTATCTGTGACGGTCAGAGATGCTTAGGAGTAGCCGTGATGGTCAGAGATGCGTAGGAGTAGCCGTGATGGTCAGAGATGCTTAGGAGTAGCTGTGATGGTCAGAGATGCGTAGGAGTAGCCGTGATGGTCAGAGATGCTTAGGAGTAGCCGTGATGGTCAGAGATGCGTAGGAGTAGCCGTGATGGTCAGAGATGCGTAGGAGTAGCCGTGATGGTCAGAGATGCGTAGGAGTAGCCATGATGGTCAGAGATGTGTAGGAGTAGCCGTGATGGTCAGAGATGCGTAGGAGTAGCCGTGATGGTCAGAGATGTGTAGGAGTAGCTGTGATGGTCAGAGATGTGTAGGAGTAGCTGTGATGGTCAGAGATGCTTAGGAGTAGCTGTGATGGTCAGAGACTCTTAGGAGTAGCTGTGATGGTCAGAGATGCGTAGGAGTAGCCGTGATGGTCAGAGATGCGTAGGAGTAGCTGTGATGGTTAGAGATGCTTAGGAGTAGCCGTGATGGTCAGAGATGCGTAGGAGTAGCCATGATGGTCAGAGATGCGTAGGAGTAGCTGTGATGGTTAGAGATGCGTAGGAGTAGCCGTGATGGTTAGGCATCGCTGCACGACTTAGAACTTGGTCCTTATTCAGAAGTACAATGGCTGGGTGTACTGGTTTCTTACTGACATCAACTTTTCAATAGGTCATCAGATTGACTTATTCTCAAAACTGTAGAGTGCAAAAACCGTGTAAGCTTTTCTTCTTAAGCACCTGCAGCAGCAGGCACCTGCGTCAGGTGGAGAATAAAGATGAGAAGCTCATCCATCCTGTTATTACCTCTGTGGGTACGGAATAGGCACAAGGTGGGAGAATCCCTTAGACAAAGGTGCTATGCTCATAGAAAGCCCTTGACCCTGCTTGTGACTAAGCCAGGTGGAGTGCAGGTTACTGTAGTGATGCTGAACACATCAACTTGAGCCATCCCAATGGCTTTCCTATTTACTATCAGTTCATAGTCCCTGATTTGCAGAAAGAAAACTGGAAGTGGCCCCTTTTGTCTACCAATCCCAGATGTTCTCAGAGCTGCCATTGCCTAAGTAGCTCCGAGTGCCTGTCCCACTCCATGGCTAGCTGAACCTTCTCAGCCTATCCCAACCTGGAATAGTCCTGCATCCATAGTCTCTGTAGAGGTTCAGGGCTGTCAAGCCCAGCTGGGACAAAGGAAAAGTAGTAGCAATGCTGGGTCGGCTCTTTACCGGTCCTCTCACCCACAGCTGCCGGGATTCTGCTTTCATCCTGCTTCCTGCTTGTGCAGTGCTCCTCAGTTGTCCTCCCCACCTGATCTAAACTTCTGCCCCTTGTGTGAAGCACATCCCACAATGCACCTCCTCTATAATCCTTGTGATTCAGCCCCGCCCCCCCAAGTGCTGGGATCACAGGCATCTGGCAGCACATGGCATTTCTAAGACCCAGGCTATTCCAGGGCTCCCTTCCCCACACTCCCCTGCCTCCTCCAGGATCAGAGTCTGTAAGTTACCCTTCTATTACCGGTTCCCTGACCCTCTTCTCCTGTGCTGTGTCTGGTCTTCAGCCTTCTTTACTTTGCTCCAAGGCTGGTTTCCACTGCATGAGTCTACCCAAACTGCCTGTGCTAAGGCCACCAATGATGACCTTCTCCTCATCTTTCCTCGCCTCCTCCTGGAGAACTGAACCCAACTAAGCATGTATCCTCTGAGCTACACCTATAGCTCAGACAACAACTTTTACATACTTTCTGTGCTGGAGACCGAACCCAGAACCTTGGGCAAGTTGGACAAACAACCTGCCACTGACCTACATCTCCAACCAACAAAGGTTTTCTTAACCGTCAAATTATTAATTGATATATATTTTTTTCTTCACTGGAGTAAACTGACCTCCTGGCACTTAGTTTTGGTAACTACGTCCTAAAACTTGGGATTTCGTTGGTTTTTCTGGCCTCCTCTGGCTTCTCACTGTGTGGTCAGTCCCTAATATTGGTGTTTGACCCTGCTGCCCAGCCTCCTGCCCATCAGTTTCCTCTCAGGAGTTTTTTCCCCCTCTGGGAGGAATGTGCGCCATGACCAAGGCATCACTACAGATCCAGAAACTGTCAGAACTCTTGGGTTTCTAACAGCCCATGGTCTTGACTCAGAGGAACTCATTGCTAGCTGTAGAAGTTCAGGCATTGAGCCTTTGGGGGGCTGGATGGAACTGGCTCTTAACAGTGACTCACCCGTCCCTCTTTCAGAACTCAGACAACTGAAGGCCACAGAACTGTGGTTCATAAAGGGCACAGTGCTGCCCCATGTTCATCCCAGTGTCTCACCAGTCTCCACATGCAGCTATGATCCATCAGTCTTTGCTGCCCTGGGTCAGCTCACTGCAGGGACACGCCGCCACATCCCCTCTTTCTAAAGATGGTTCCTGGTGTGGGGATGTCCACAGTGCCACTCTTAATCTTGTCTCCCTGCAGGAATTTCTTCAGGACTATGTGTGTGTTCCAAAGATTGTACCAATGTACATTCTCTCTTTTTTATTCCTTTTTTTTTTGGAGGCAGGGTCTTGCTATGTACTTTGTCTGTCCTGAAACTCACCGTGTAGACCAGACTGGCCTCTAACTCACAGAAATCTGCCTGCTTGTGCCTCCCCAGTGGTGGGAGTATAGGAATGTGCCAACTCTCCAGGCCCAAAGTACATGCTAACAAGCATGTGTCATAACCCCAATGCTTTCAGCATAAGCAAAAGTCATGCCCACTATCATCCAGTTCTTTACTGCCAGGCTGCCGAATGGTGCAGAAATGCCCCATGTGGCTGGGTAAAAACTGGCCTGGTCTCCGGTGTTTGAGTGTGGCCTCACCATCTCAGGCTTCCTGGTAGAACCAAGTTGGGTGGTGCTCTTTCCAGCTTGGTTGGCCCCGGGACTCTCTTTTCCATGGTGCCTGCTGCAAGGGTCAGAAACACAATTTGTGAGACCCAGCACCAGTTAAAATGTCTGGTATCCTAGCTCACAAAGCAGGTAAGACATTTCCACAGCCTCCCTTCACTGGAATGGGAAGCTAATATTTGCTATTCAACGTTACACTTCCTCAGTACCTATAGCCGAGGCACAGACCCACAAAGAGCCTGAGGCCTGCCCCATAGTTTGGCATGAAGGTCCAATACTTCCTGTGCCTATTTCCAGATCCCTACTAAGGTAGGTGCCATCACTGGGTGGCAGCTGTAAGCAGGTAAGGGAAGAGAAGAAGAGACCAAAGGCAGAAACACAAATGAATGGAGGTCCCTAGTTTCCATTGCATTTCATGTTGTTCCATCCGGCATCACTCATAAAACAGAAAGTCAAGCCAGACACATGCCTGTAAGCCCTGCACTTAGGAGATAGAGGCAGGAAGGTCAGGAGTTAAAATCAGCCTGGGCTACATAAGACTCTGTCTCAAAAAACAAACCCAAAATCCAAATGAAAAATAACAAAACACACACACACACACACACACAGAGAGAGAGAGAGAGAGAGAGAGAGAGAGAGAGAGAGAGAGAGAGAGAGAGAGAGAGAAAGAATTACTAAGGATTTATTTCAAGATAAAGACTCAGGGTATCTAGTCCCAAGCTCAGTGCCTATTGTGCCCTGCCTGGTACCCCCAAGACCCAGTGCCCTCTGCTCTCTCACCTTCCCAGTCTTGGATTCTCTGGTGACACCCTGTGAGTGTGTTGAGTTTCGGTGGCACAGTGATCATGATTTCTGCACAAAGGTCCCCAAGCCATCTAGTCTGTGTCTGTTTGCAGCTTTTATGAGTCACAGCCATGGAACTTCATCCTTCTCTTGGCCCTCTTCATTTCTGGTAAGTGGAAGAGTGTGTTTCGTTCATTACTGTTTGAGTCAAGTCACTAAGGCTTCAGGTAGTGAAATAATACTTAAAACTAGCCAATAGAGGAGAACGTAACCTAGTGACAGGGTGCTTGCCTGGCCTGTGAGGCTGTGGGTTCAACACCAGCAATAATAATAGTAACAACAGCAAAAACAGTCATCTGCCTTTCAGTGGGAAAGTACTCCCGGGACAGATAAAAACAGAAAATTCTAGTTAATCCTCGTCTGATCTAGTGCAATCAAGAGGATAATTGCCAGTAAAAGTAAAGTGACTGAGAAAACTACTCTCCAGCCTAACTGATAAGTGAGAACAGGTGTAGGACCAGGCATTGTGGCGCTTACCTGTAATTCTAGCACTGGAGACTCTGAGGATTGAGAACTTTAAAAACCGGTGTTGGCCTGTGGAGTAAGATCCTGTCTCAAAACAACAGCATCCAATGTTGCTGAACAAATTTGTCCTGAAGACTGTTAGACCATTTTATCGGCAAAAGTTATTGGTAAAAGCAAAACAAATACTAACGTCTGCTCAACAGAAATGAGAAAAGTGAACTGAAATAGGCTATGGATCGGAATGGAAAGGAATTCTGGAGTCTCTTGAGAAGCGGTAAAACTTTGTATAATAAGTATTCTAGCCGTTTCAAAATGAATATTTAATGAGAAGGGGCATTTCTAGGAGCTAGAGGGATGGCTCAGCAGTTAAGCATGGGCTGCTCTTCTAGAGGACCTGGATTCCATTCGGAGCACCCACATGGCATCTCACAACTCTTTGTAACTCCAGCTCTAGAGATCTGACATCCTTTTCTGGCCTCCACAGACACCAGGTACACACATGGTCCACAGATACACATACAGGCAAAACATCCATACACATAAAATAATCTTTTAATTTAAAGGCATTTCCAAATATGAATTTGGCTTCAGTTTTTCTTCCTTCTTCTCCTTTTAAAATTGATGGAGCTACCATATTGTTATTTCAACCCATAGAAAACTTACAAAATACGGCTTGATTATATTTAAGACCCCCTACCTCCAATAAAAGCCTAGAAATTTGAAAACTGGGACGGGAGAAATGGCTCAGCCGTCAAGAGCTGTTACTGTTCCTCCAGAAGACACAAGTTTAGTTCCCAACACTCCTGTCAGGAGCTCACAGCTGCGTCCAACTCCAGTGCCAGAGAGATCAGACACCTCTGCCTCTTTGGACAACTGTCCTCATGTGTGTGTAATACACATACACAATGAGATGAATGCATAAATAAACAAACACTATTTTAAAACTTAAAAACAACAAGGTGAAGCCTGTGAGATGCTCTGTGGGTGTGGTGGTTTGAACAAAAATGGCCCCCATAGGCTCATAGGGAGTGGCACTGTTTGAAAGGGTTAGGATTTGTGATTTGTTGGAGTAGGCGTGGTCTTGTCGGAGGAAGTGTGTCTCTGGGGGGTGGGCTTTAGGATTTCAGAAGCTCAAGCCATGCCCAGAGGCTTTCCTGTTGCCTTCAGATCCAGATGGAGAACTCTGAGCTATCATGTCTTCCTGCCATGAGGATAGTGGACTAAACCTCTGAAACTGTAAGCAAACTTCAATTAAACGCTCTCTCTTTTTAAGTGTTGCATGGTCATGATGTCTCTGCACAGCAATAGAACACTGGCTTTGACAATGGATAAAGGAACTTGCTTCCAAAGCCAGTGACCTGAATCCAAACACTGGCACTCACATAAAGCTAGGGTTGTCCTCTGAGCGTCACGTGAATAGCATGGTATGTGCACCCATCTACACACATGATGCGCACGAGTGCACACATGTACACACTCAAAGTAAATGAATAGAAACACGGGGGACTGATCCTGAGGGTTAACACCTGAAGTTGACCTCCAGTCAACACATGTACACACACACACACATGCACGCACGCACGTGAACATGAACACGCAAAAGGCACAATTTTCACCCACACCCACATAAACACTCATGGGTTCCCTTACTGGGGTGAGCATCTGTGTGTATTATAGCTCCCTCCTCAAGAAAAGTTTTTCGTACAACACTGTCTCCCAAGCTAGTTGTGTGAAATGGGGTCATTGCAAAACGGCATAGACACACATGTATGTGCGTGTCCATGTGGGTGTGGGTGCTCTGTGCCCGCACACCAGCCGCAGAGTTTCGGGGGAAGTGCTTCTCTGGCAGGAGAAATAAATGCCCCCCCCCAACAGTACAAGTGGGAAAGAGGCTCCCCGATGTTTCCTGATATAAACCGTGAAGGTTTTACTAAGCAGGACCCTGATTTTAGGGTAGAAGGATCCTCCTAGAATCCCACAGCAAATTATGGCCGAGTCCCGCCCCAGCAATGGGCTTTTTGTGGTCTTTGCACCAGTCATCATGGGACATGCAGCTGCAGCTAGCGAGGGATGCCACGCAGAAGATTGGTGGCCGTGGGCATCTCAGCATCGTTTTCATTTACTTAGGACCTCGAAGCCACATTCTCCTTGAGAGTTGATTATATGTTTGCAAAGTGGAATTAACTCTTTGAAGTTTGAGATCTTGGACCCATGAGTAAGGGCTGGTGTTCCACTCCAATTTTGCTCCAGATTCGCCATGATGAATAGGTGGGGACAGTTACGGGGAAGTCCCTCTGGGTAAGTTTACTAACTGTATCTTTGAGGCCTGTGGGAGCTAAAAAAAAAAACTTTCTGAAGTCCCATGCTCAAGGAGTGCCTTGCCCTGAGGAAGATGTGGCTCTAAAGTGCAAGCCCAGCAAATGCACTCTCTTGAGAGCCTTCAGCGAGCAGCCACTGTCCCAGCTGTCGAGGTCACTGGGACACTTCTCTCATCCATCGGTGCTTTGCTCTGGCCCTTCAGGAGACCAGTGGGAACCCGAGAGAAGGACACCAACCATGTGACTGATGATGTGGTCCAGTAGTAAAGATGCTGGCCACCAAGCCTCAGTGTGATTCCTAGGACCCTCATGGTAGAAGGATAGGGCCAACTCTTAGGAGCTGACTGCTTGTTCTCTGACTCACACATGCTGTGACATGCGCACACCCACTAACACACACATAAAATAAAAATTAAAAAATAAATAAATTACAGAGGAGGAGGAAAACAGCAATAGCAGCAGGGGGTCCAGACAATAGAAAGGCCAAATTTGACAGTTATCCTAGCAGCCTTCTTGATTTCCTGCAGCCTCCCAGATACTGGGCTTCAAGCCCACTTTCTCTGTGCTCAGTGCTTCCCAGATCAGCTCCTAAGGTCCCCAGGAAGACTCAGCCCTGTCTTCTCCCACAACCCTGTCATTTTCATCTGAACCCCTGCCCTCAGCTCATGTCTGCCAGGTGGTCTTGGGGCCATTCCGCGTGTAACTCCTGAGCCGCCCCTGGTCTTAGATTCCCCTTCACCCCACTGCTAGGGTGCACTCCTGTGGATAAAGGCGCAACATTAATCACCAGGTGTATCTCAGAGAACTGAAGGTAGGTCCATTCTCTCAGGACACCCATCCTCTGCCTCCCCTCTGCAGGAGCTGCCTTGCCTATTCACACCTCCATTTGTATGCCACCACCTCCTGGGAGGAGGATGTTTTGGTAATATATAAATGCAGTGTAGTGGGAAACACATACTGGGGCGACATACCCTGGTCTTAGTCTGGGGAGAAGCAATTCCATTTTGCCTTGAGCACAGGGAGACGGTCATTCTGGGCACCTAGTTTCCATTCCAGTTCAACTGGAGGACTTCCTAGGCTCCCTAGTTAGGATGCCTTCTGGGTAAGACATCTAGAAAGATTGCTTTTCTCACTATTGAGGGGCTGAACTCGGGCATGGATACCTGGGAATAAGGGGATACATAGATACAGCAAAGTCTGTGGAGTCATGGGAGTCAGCGGAGTACAGAAAACAACGTGGAGATGAAGTGCACTTGGCCACACATAACCTACACCGTGCCCTGCAGCCTGGCATTTCTCAAAGCCAGGGTAAACTTTCTGAGGAGGCAAAAAAACAAAACTGAGGCAATTAACAAACAAAACCAAAACAAAAATGTAAGAAAGCCCTGGAGAGGGGGAATCTGGCTAGAAGGATTATCCCGCCTCTTCCTGGGTATGCCTGGATGTCCACCTGCAGGTGCTTTCCTAAACTAGATTGTTCTGTGGGTGCTGGGGAAAGTGGTGTGGTATTTAAAGCATGCCCTCAGAGATGAACATGGTGGCATACACTATTAATCTTAACCCTCAAGAGCAGGGGCAGACATATCTCTGTGAATCTGAGGCCAGCCTGATCTTCAAGACTCCCTCTTCTTTGTTTCTCTCTCTCTCTCCTCTCTGTCTCCTTTAGGCTTTCTCTCTCTCTCTCTCTCTCTCTCTCTCTCTCTCTCTCTCTCTCTCTCTCACTCACACACACACACACACACATGACATATAACCTCAACTATCTATGGCTAATTCCTTTGGCACGTAAGAAACAAACCTAACCCTCCTTTCCATTCTGAGGCTGAGTTTTTGGGTCAAGCTTTTCCTTTAGCAAGACCAGTGCTACTAAGGAGGAGGGTAGATTATCAAAAGGATGACAAGGTTGCATTCTTGGTCTAGTCTATACTTTGACTTACAGAAACCCTCAAGAACCATCACCATGTCAGGCTCTCCTAGAGCTTGAACACAAGCTGGCCTGGCTTCTAGAAGGGAGATAACTCCTGCTTTGGCTTCATGTCAGCCTTCATGTATGCCTTGCAGAACAAGTCTGACCACAAGCCCATGGAGACACTAATCAGGTCAGTGTGGGAAAGGTTGGAATCTGGGTTCAGTAGTCACAGAGGAGGACCTCATACATAACATTGACTTCCTGGCTCTGAAATAGTACAGCTCACTGTAGATTATGTAAGGACGGCCTTATGGGACAGCCTAGACCTGAAGAGTGAGCCGCAGTGGTCCAGTTCTTCCAGGAGCCAACACGGCTCCCAAGAGTGAGTCACTCACATTCCACAAACAAGACAGAGATATGGCAGTGATGTTATCGGCCCATGGTTAGGTGACTCTCCAGGATCCTGGGGACAGCCATCCCTTCTGCTGCCCCTTGTGGAAGCTGCTTCGTCATTGTCCTTCCTCAACAGGATAGACTTGATACAGAAACCCAATCCCTGCCCTCCAAGAGCCTAGAACGAGTTGGGAAGGTTGAGCTGAGTTAGTAATGAACCCACAGATAGCAAAGCAGATGGAATCTATAGACTGTATCATTAGTCCCCACACCCACTTCTGGCTGGGATTGCTGAGGAGTGACTGGTTTTCACCAAGGGACCAAGACAACTGCTTCATCCATATATATGCCTACATATGGCAGTCTTGGTCCCTTGGTGAAAACCATGTAGATTGAGATGGAATCATACTATCCCCAGACCCACACTATCCTCAGACCCACAATAATCCTCTTCCTTCTGAATACTGGGATTATACGCATGAGTCACCACCCCTGGTCCATCCTTCTCCTTTTAAACAGCTTCAATAAATGACACATATTTAAAGTCTACTGATGAGTTTTGATGTATGCCGCCCTGTAAAACTATTACCATGGTCAAGATGATGACTACATCCATCACTTGACTTCATTTCCTCCTCCTTTAATCCTCTGTGCCCATTTGAAATCCCCTGCTTCCTGCCCCTCCTCCCTCACACCCAACTACTCATGTGTTGTCCCTTGTTTCAGATCGCCTTACATTTTCTAGAATTGTTTCTGAATGAAATCGTACAGTACGCTTACATTTCTGCCTGTCTTCTTCCATCCTACAGCACACCAGTATTCGAAGGCCCAACAATGCCATTGTTTGAATAATTGTTCCCTCTTATTGGTACAGTAGAATGTACATTAGCATGTACACATTACATTAGCACGTACACATTACATTAGTACATACACATTACATTAACACATACACATTACATTAGTACATACACATTACATTAGCACGTACACATTATATTAGTACGTACACATTACATTAGCACATACACATTACATTAGTATGTACACATTACATTAGCACGTACACATTACATTAGTATGTACACATTACATTAGCATGTACACATTACATTAGTACATACACATTACATTAGCACATATACATTACATTAGTATGTACATATTTCATTAGCACATACACATTACATTAGCACATACACATTACATTAGTACATACACATTACATTAGCACGTACACATTACATTAGCACGTACACATTACATTAGCACGTACACATTACATTAGCACGTACACATTACATTAGCACGTACACATTACATTAGTATGTACACATTACATTAGCACATACACATTACATTAGCATGTACACATTATATTAGCATGTACACATTACATTAGTATGTACACATTACATTAGTATGTACACATTACATTAGCACATACACATTACATTAGTACGTACACATTACATTAGTATGTACACATTACATTAGCACTTACACATTACATTAGTATGTGCACTCCAGAATGTGTTTACTCACATGTTGATGGGTCTTTGAGTGGTTTCTAGTTTGGGGACTATTATGAATAAAAAGCTCAGACGATGCATGCACACTTGTGGGTGTTGAGTTTTTTATCGTTTGGCAGGGGTGGTGCTGAAGACTAAGGTCTTGAGCCTGCAGAGCAGGTGAGCACCACTGAGCTCCGTCACCAGCCCACAAACAAGTGTTTATGTGAGCATATGCTCCTCTGTCATTGCTAAGCACTCAGGAGTGGAGTGACTAGCTTATGTGACAAGACCATCTTTAACCTTTAAGGAAGTTGTCAAATTGTTTTCCAAAGCAATTAAACCATTTTTACAACTCCAACAGCTGTTTATGGGAGTCCCAGCTGCCCCATGCCCTTATCAGCCTTTAATAAGGTCAGTGGTTTTAATTTTAGCCAAGTGTGTGTGTCATAATATCTCGTTGTGGTTTTCATTTGTGTTGCCCCTACCCCCATTGTGATTAATGACCTTGAACATCTTTTTATATGTTATGTATGTATCTTCTTTGGTGACACTCTTTGAATGTTTGCATTTCTATACTGAGTTATTCGTCTTCAACGATTGGAGTATTTTGTTTTTAGAATTACATTTTGAGATGGGCTCTCACTGTGTATCTCCGATTGGTCTTAAAGATCTATATAATCCAGGTTGGACTCAAACTCATAATCCTCTTGCCTCAATCACTAGTAGACTAGGTTCTATGATTATGTTTTACACACACATCACACACATACACCACACACACTCACACTACACCTGCATACACACACTTACTACATACACATACACACACACTATACACACTATAAACACTCAGACTACATGAACACACACTACACACATTACAATATAACATACCATGCACACACAATATATATATGCACCCATGTATACACACACACACACACACACACACACACACCACACACTTGCAGCTGAGTTAGTAATGAACCCACAGCAGAAAAGATAGGATCTGTGTCATCAGATCCTACATCTACATCTGACTCAACCTCTGAGTTGAGTCCTCTGAGGAGTGACATTTTTTGTTTGTTTTTGTTTTTATTTTGAAACATGCCTTTAATCCCAGCATTCCAGAGGCAGAGGTAGACAGGTCTCAGTGAGTTCAAGGCCAATCTTGTCTACATAGAAAGTTTCAATATACATAGTAAGAACTTGTCTCAAAATAAAATAAATAAAATTTCAAAGTTAGACCCACAGAAAAGCACTTCCAAAGTCTAGTTAAAGAGTGGGAAGAGTGAGAATATGAGCAAAGAGGTCAAGACCATGATGGGTTCACCCACTGAAATTGTCTACCTGAGCTAGTGGGAGCTCACCAACTCTGGTTAGACGGGGAAGGAACCAGCATAGGACCAAGCTAGACCCTCTGAATGTGGGTGACAGTTGTATGGCTGAGACAGACTGTGGGGCCACTGGCAGTGGCACTAGGGTTTGTTCCTGCTGTTTGTACTGGGTTTTTGGTAACCTATTCTCTCTGGATGGATCATTTGCTCAGCTTGAATATAATGGGGAGGGCCTTGGTCCTTCCTCAGAGCAATGTGCCTTGCCCTCTCTGGGGAGTGGATGAGGGGCAGAGGGGGGAAGGTGGAGGAAATGGCAGGAGGGAAGAAAGCAGGAACTGGGATTGGTATATAAAATGAAAAAAAAATAGTTCGTTTTCTTTTTCTAAAAAATAGAAAAAATGCAAAAGTTAAATGTTATGTGTGTTCATGTAAGAGTGTATCTGTGGTGCATGTGTGCCACATCATGCGTGTGGAAGCCAAATGACAACCTTTGGGAGCCAACTCTCCCTCTATTTAGGATCCAGGGACTGAGCTTCGGTCATCTGGCTTGATAACAAGGGTCCTTACCCACTAAGCCATCTTGCCAGCCCAATTTTAAATTTCAGGCAGGATCTCACTTTGTAGCCCTGGAGGTCCTGGAATTGCATGGTAGACCAGACTGGTCTATTATGACTTTTTTATTGTTTTATTTTTAAAAAACTTGGGAATTAAATATTATGGCATAAACCTGAGAGACAGATTCATGGAACAATGGGGAAACTATTACCTGCTCTCTTCTCCCCCTTTCCCGATGGAAAGGGCCGTGCATCTCCCCCTCCTTATTTCTCCTGTGTCCCGGTAGCTTCCTCTAGGTTGGCCAGTGGTCCTCTCCTGCCAGCTTAGTGTGAACTCCGCCCTCCAGACCAAGGTCCAGTCCCATTGGCCGTCTTGGAGTGGCCCCACAAACTAATCTCCTGCAACACTGGTCTTGAACTCACAGAGACTAGCCTGCCTCAGCCTCTCTTGAGTGCTGGAATTAAGAGCATGAGCCGTGGCACTTGGCTCCAGTTTTAAATCTTGGTGACATTTAGATCAGTGTTCTGATGTATTACACTTAATGCTTTTTTTGTACAATTTAGGAAAATTTTGCCAAACTCAATGTCACAAAGATTTCTTCTACATAAAAGTTTTAATTCTTTTACTTTGGCCAATGATCCATTTTGAGTTAATTTTTGTGAGATTCTTCTCACTGTATACATATAAATCCAATTCAGTTCTTTCCTTTTAAGACTCCTGGTGCTCTGTGTTAACATTGTTCCTTCTCCCCACCAAACCTCCAGCTCGTCTTCTTTGTGACGCTCGGACCTGTTCTGATGCCTCCTAGGCCCATCGACCTCTGATCTCTTTCTTCACACTCTAGGATGTTGTGGAGACAGAGACTCATCCTCACCCCACTCATGATGCCCAAGGAGCCTCACCTGGCGTGGAGCACGAGGCAAAAAACCAAAGAGCATTTCTCTGAAATCTTCCCATTTTTCTTTTTCTCTTCCTCTTCCTCCTCCCTCCCCTTCCCCTTAGACTGATTCTCAGATAGCTCGGGCTGGCTTCAAACTCAGTACGTCACTGGGAGTGACCTTGCTATCACATCCCTCTATGCTGTGCTAGGATTACAGTATCTGCCACCACACCTGATTCCAGGACCTCCTGCTAGACAAGCAACTGACCGACTGGTCACTCTCAGCGCCCCCATCCTCCTACTCAGGGTCACAGTTTGAATTCCAGGCCTAATTGCCTTCCTAGACATCCATCCGTTGCAGTGGGGAACTGGAACTCCTTCTAGGAGAGAAAAACCAACTGGTTATCAATTAGCCTGGTCCCCTTGTTGGCACACATAGAAACCCATGAGCAAGGGAGGGAGGCAATGTTCCAGAGGGAGGGCAGGTGTTGCGCTCTTCACTTCAGGAGTGAGGAAAAAAATGAAGGTTTCAAGAGATCTGATTCAAGTCATCCAACTGGCTTGCCACAGAGTGATCTCCCTCCAGAGAGTGTCTCAACCTCTGAGCACACGGCCAGTCACCCAGCTGTCACCATCGAGAAAGGACTGAGTTTAGGCCTCTTGTTCCCCAGCTAGCAGTTCTTGCTCTATAAATGCAGCAAGTCGCATGTGGGATTTTCCTGCTTCCAAGAAAAGCCCCACATTCTTTCATGGTTTCAAAGAAAGGCAACTTCAATGGGCAAGGGACTTCAAAGACTATGTTTAAGGTCTTGGCTATAAGTCTTCAAAGGGTATATTTAAGGTTGTGAGTCCAAGTCAAAGGATTGGGCTCGCCAGAGGGTGGCTTTCCCTTTTTCAGAAGGATCTGAACTGGTTTTTGTCTTCTGCCATTTGTTGGGTCCAGAAAGGAAGTGTTCCTGCAGGGATGAGGGGTCGGTTCACAGCGCTGAGGCTTTGGTGGAAGGAGGAGAAGAAGGAGAGAGAAAGAAGAAAGGATGGAGGGAAGAAAAGGAGCAAAGGAGGGAAGGAAGAGAGAGAAAAAGAGAGGGGAGGGCAGAGGGAAGGAGGGACTATCTCCTGGACCCTGCATGCTAAAAGCTTTCTAAAGTGCTCCATTGTCCCCATCAAGGCCCAAGTTAGCAGCTATTCCCTGGGCCTCTGTCCACCTAGCTGAGTTGGTGACTTAAGGGCAGCCATACCATTTATCTGGTTCCTGCAACCCTTAACTTGACATCATCTTTTGCCCTCTCCCACCTGGAGGCAAACCAACTGGGTCCTAGTGTCTGTCACCTTGACAGACCTGTTTCCTGCCCCGGTACTCCAGGCATGGCCACCCTGACCTGTGGCAAGCCTGTCTCTGGAACTCAGTCTTGTAGAACCTCCTTTGCTGTGACCTGGAACTGGTACTTTTTGAGTCGTATGAATTTCCCTCTGCATAGCTTTCCCATGTGTCTCCAGCACCATTGGGTCTGGTCCTGCCTCACACCACCCTGTCTCTTCAGGATGGGCATCATCCATGTGGCCAAACCCCGATGGGTTTCATCCTTCAGGTTTTCCCGAGGATGGGTATTGGTAGGAGGTGGGGAAGTTTCCAAACTGCAGTTTGTAGTTTTCCTTTGCGTTCTAGAAAGGAGAGAAGCGAGCATGGTGTAGATAGGCAGGCCCCTATCAGGGATGGAGGCTGGAATGAATGATGCCGGCATTGAGCGTTAAAGGCAAGAGAAACAAGAACCCAGAGAAGGGAGGCCAGGACTCAGAGCCACCTACCCCAGCCTAGAGTACTCCTGCTCACAGAAATGACTCCATTGCTTCACACACATGATGACCGGATGCTGGGGTGACTCTATAGCCCACACTCCCATACTCCACATGCCAGTTTCTGGGCTTGTGCCTTGCCCTCTAAACTGTCCTGCTCAGGAAGGAACCTGCTCTATGAAGCTTCTCCTCATCTTTTTGAACATAAGAATCTAAAACGAGATTGCAAAGGTGGCTAAGTAGTTAAGAGCACTTGCTGTTCTTTCAGAGGACCCAGGTTCAATTCCCAGCACCCACATGGCAGCTAACAACCATCTGTAACTCAAGTTCCAGGGAATCTGTCACCCTCTTCTGGCCGCTACAGGCACTGCATGCACATGATACACATAGCATACATTCAGGCAAAACACTCATACACATAATAAATAAGTAAGTATAAATCTTTAAAAAGAAAGACTTCTAAAAATGTTGACTTGATAGCTGAGTAGCTACTGAGTAGCTCAGTGATAAGTAAGATACATGCCCAGCCTGCGCAAGACCCAGCACTGAAAATAAAAACAAAATGGAAACAGTTTTGTAAGCATGCACGTCGTGCTCACTGAAGAGCTCTTCCAAGAGGCTAAGTACAAACTGGACTTGGTCTCAGCTCTCAGTGAACATTAGAAATGGCGACACATAGCCTGGAAGTGGTGACACACACCTTAATCCCAGCAGAGGAAGACAGAGGCAGGCAGATCTCTGTGAGTTCCAGGCCAGTCTGGTCTACAGAGTGAGTTCCAGGACAGCCAGGGCCACACAGAGAGACCCCGTCTCGAAAGACAGACAGACAAAGGTGACACATGAGTCATGCGTAAGAATCATGCAGGTCTGGGGCAATTACAAGAGGAAGGCGATTATTCCCAGTGAGGAGACATTCTGGATCAAACTTCATGAGTGCAGGAGCTAGAGAAAGGAACTTTAGGGAAGGGGTGTGTGAACAGAGGCAGGGGGCTTAGCATTGTACCGTGCACGTTCAGGGTATGGCGAACAGTCAGCATTTCCTGTGTGTAGGGTGTTGCAAGCAATATGAGCCTGTGCCAGTTGCTCGGAACCAATTTGTAAACATCCCAGAAAGTCAGTTTTATGGACATGACCTCTGAGTTAGACAAGTAGACCTGGCTTTGTTGCTTCATAGCTGGGAAACTTGGGCAAGTTCATTTGTCTCTCAGTGCCTCAGTTTCCTCATCATGACTCCGCGGTGAGGCGGCTGGGAGGAGTAAATGAAGGTATCTTTAGGAATGCACACAGTAATGTTCCTGTATTCAGTAAGCATTCAATGATTGCATGTTACTAGTGCTATCTGGTCACCGTAGGCTTTCCAGAAGTGGCGGATAGGAGGTAACAAAGCCTCCAAGACCTCAAAGAATGTTTAGTCAAATCGGGTGACTGCAAGGACTGGAGGTGGGTTGGGGAGGTTCTGGTTACAAAGGCCCCTGTGTGGGATTAACACTTGTCATCTAGACGCTGGCAGAATTGGGGCAAAGAGGAAAGAATTGACGGCAAGATAGGATTGGCCGGCCCAGGGGACTGAAGCAGGAGAGATAGTCAGGACAGCCACGTGGGGATCTCAACTCATCCCAAAGATAAGCTGGGTGTCAGGAAGTTCACCATTGAGGGAGCTCAGAGGAAGAGAGGATGGGATAGGAAGACTAGCCCTGCTCACACAGGCCCAGTGGGGAGGAGTGCCCCGGCTGTATCAGCAGGCAGCTGTAGATTCGGGGAATGGAGGATGACTTTCTAAAGTCACATGGAGCTGGAAGTGTGGCTCAGTGCTCTCTCTCTGTCTCTGCCTCTGTCTCTCTCTCTCTCTCTCTCTCTCTCTCTCTCTTTCACACACACACATGCACACACACATGCATACACACATATACACGCATACACACACACGCACACACCAAATAAGATGTAATTTTTTTAAAATCCTACTTAGAATTCCTTGGAATTATATTTCTCTTTTCTTTTTTCCTTTCCCTCCTTCCTTCTTTCCTTCTCCCTCTCCTTCCATCCCCAACAAATATATGCCCTCAACAGAAGCTGGTAGATTTCATGCTGTGTGAACTTGGATAAGCCTCTTCCCCTTTAGACCTCAGCCTCGCCTTCCTCATAGTTGAAAGAATTGATGAGAAAATGGAGGTAAAAGACTTAATGCATTTCCTGGCACGCCTGTTCTCTTTCTTCTTAAGATGTGCTGGGACTGGATCCTTGAGACATAGCAGCCTCCCAGCCTTCCAAATCCAAGGCCTTTCTTCTGAGGTTCTCTTTCTTCTTCCTTCTCAACCACTAAGGCACCTTCTCAAAGTTTGACCCTAGAGGTGTGTGTGAGGGGGTCTGGTAACGCAAACAGACTGAATAAAATACCAGAGAGGGGGAGGCACTTGACCACTGGCTCCAGTGCTAGGAACAGGAAGAGGCCTGGGAGTATCTGGACACATGGTCTCAGCAACAACATTCCAGGAAGGGGTGCCGTTGGGCTCATGAGGGTAGGTTTGATTGCAGGTGGCTCAAGATGCCTGAGCAAGTGAACTGGGCATCTGAGGAACCCTCTCTGCTTTGGATCTAGGGCCAGTGGGGGAGTGGCCCTTCCAAGGGGGACTGGCTTCCTACTCAACCAAGGGTAACCCTCGGAACCATGGAGAGTTGGAATGAGAAGGGCGTTCCCTGAGGTCTGCACCTTCCCCCATCCCCCTCCATGACAGCCCCTACTGTACAACCCTCATTTTCTGGGGACACTGCAGCTCCTCTGGACACCAGAGGGTTTCCAAGCAGTTCCCAAAACTCAGGGTCAGATGACATGGCTGTCTCGTCATCCCCATTTGGTGCAGATTAGAGAGTCTTATCTTTCTCTGGACCTTGCTTAGTCATTTCTGTACCCTTGGCCCTTATGTTAGTTCCTTACACTAGATGAGATCTGCCAGACACCCCAGGTGTGTCCACCCCATGTGTGCAAGGCAAGGTCTCAGCCAAAGAGGCCTTTCCAGGTTTCAGTCATGTAGGGCAAGGAGCAGGGTGCAAACCACAGAATTTAGCCGTCAAGCTGCACAGGGATGGGAAAATAAATGATGTGACATCATTATAGCATGCATCCTTAAGCAAAGCCACTTTCTAATCAAACACAGCACTTTCAACACCTTGCTTATGTCTTTCTATAAAACATACAACTATTTAAACCAAGTCATTCAAGCTAAAAAAATAGTTTTGAAAGTGCCCTCCTTCCCAAATGGGAAATGAGATTCAGATGTGGATCATATGGACCAATTAAGGAGCCCCAGTCCCTGGGCTGTGGCAGTGATAGACTCTGGAGAAGGCAGCCATTCTCAGAGGATTCTACTACACCCTAATTATCCAGTGGGGAATCGGTGTGTCTTCCCAGGAAACCATTACCGTAAGCTTTTAGCATGAGCTGTTTCAGAGAAATTCCCCATAGGAACAAAGGGTGGAGAATTAGGTGAGTGCCAATTTCAGCACGCATTTGACATCAAGAGGCGAGCATTCCTGTACTGTATTCTAAAATCTGGAATTTCTTTGGAATTCTTTGAGTTCCCATAGCTGGCTTGGACTTCACTGATCTCATCTCTCATTTCACAAGATGTTTTCTGAGATTTACCCTGTTGCCTCCTTGGCCTGGACTGCTCTTTCTTCCTCCATCAGCCACGCAGACCTGTTTATCACTCAAGAGGGGACTCAGGGGACCCTCTTCACCAAAGCCTGCCCTGACCCTGGACTCTCTCAACAGAAAAACCAGCCCGACCAATTCTGCTGCATTCTCAGCCCCAGTGCAGAGCATCTTCCAACACTCACAGGGGCTGTTCGCCTGGCTCGCTTTTGAGCAGAACCAGCCATAAGCTAGCTGTTCTTGGAGTCAGGTGTGAAAAGGAAAGAATATTACTGCTATTCTTGGCTTACTCTAGTATAGCTGTTCTAGAACATTCTTTCATTAGTACACAAATGCACTCAGAATTTTGCCTCTATTAGGTTATGGATTCCTTAAGAACAGATCCGAGACCTCGCTTTCTGTGTTCCTGGGGCCCCCTTTGAGGACTGGTTCCACACACAGGGCCGCCAGTGAGTGTCTGGTAGGACGTTCATCTGCCTTCTGAAGGCATCTAGGACAGGACTGCATGCAACAAGCTTCCTAAATATGTTTTCTAAAGAGAGACAATATCTGGAGTGCAGATCCTTGTGAGAACTTTGTGGCTTTCCTAAGCCAGTGTCCATGGGCTTAGGAGTGAGTTTTTAGGGTTCTACTTTGGGGTTGTAGCTTAAAAATGTTAAAGCAACAGGACATTAGAGAGTCTATCTTCCAGAAAGGTACAATGGGATACTTTCTAAAAAAGCTCACCTCGAAGGAGCATTTTTTGTTGGAAATAAGTGCTAAACTATCTAGGATGGGACCAAAGGCAGGTTCAGCTTAAGGAAGAACAAGGCAAGAAGTCTCTATGTGTGTCATTCTGGTTCAGAAAAAAAAAAGAGTGTTGCATAAATGACCTTTAGCAGGTGGTATCAGGAAGCAATCTGTTGCTGGTTCTATCTTGCTGCCCAGGAAGTGTCCTCAGCTTTGGTGGTCCTCCTTCAAGTCCAGCTATGATGAGGATACTTTGGACCCCAGCTACCCGCGTGTGTGACTAGTCACTGGCACAGAAGGTTATAGAGCAAGGTCTCTGGATATTACATCTTTCCTCTCGGATCCAATCCCCAAAGACTGAGTTCTCCAGGCTTCTCAGCACTGGCCTCTGTGCTAGGCCTTGGCTAGGCTGACTGGGAGTCCTCCGGCAGGACCCCACTCTCAACAGCTCACCTAAGCCTAGAGCTAAATGAGAACCCCACATAGTAGGCTGCGTAGGAAGGAGGTTCCTGCAAAGTCATGAGGCCAGACCCGCTCAGGACTCCAGGACCCAGGGAGAAGGTCAGCTCTCGCTGGGAGGTCAGCAAAGGCATCAGGAGCTCATGTGGCTTTTTGTGGTCTTTCTATGTATACAGGAATCACTGAGAAGCTGGGCCTCCATTCATCCCTTGGAGCTGCTAGCTTCAGTTTTTCTCAGGCTGTTTCCAGCAGACCCAAAGAATACAGATTGGCAAATGGTTTGGAACCCCCCAATTATCTGTGGGGCCGAGGCCTGAGCCTGCTAGCTCTCCAAAGGCAAAACCAGTTTCTATTCTGCCTTCTGCCGAGGACAGAGTTCCTCTGTGTATTTCCCTGTATGAGGAGGAAGTGGACACACCCTACCCAACACTTATGCCCCAAAGTCACATCAGTGACCCATGCTGGAGCCTGGGATTTCTGCTCTCCCTGGCCTTTCCTCTGTATCCCTTACATCACACCCCATGTGGACCCACACCATCTCCCCACACTGTCAAACACACATGTGGATCCTACCCTCAAAGACCCCACGGTCTACCAGATCAGGCAGCTAACAACCAATTGTGTGCCAGGGCTGTGGATCACAGAGAGAGGAACCACGCACCGTGTGACCTGCCTAAGTCAACAAGGCGTCCCTGGAAAGGACACAACTGAGTGGAGCCTTGATGAGGAACTAGGAATTCTCCAGACTGGTGAAGCAGAAGCCTAGACCAGTCTTCTTAATCCAACCCCAGAGACACAGCTAATGTATGAATTATCAGAAGGCACAAACCTTGAAGATGCTGAGCACTGACTGTATCTTAAATAAACTCAACCTCTTCATCCTCCCCTTCTTCAACACAGTTTATATATGGCACATAAAAGTATATATAATACAGAAGATGTACATTTGGTGGTTTCGCCTATGAACACACCTGCGAAACCAACACCAACACAAGGATGACCACGTCTACTAACCCCAAAAGTTTCCTCCCGACCCTTGTTACCTCTCCCTTCCATCCCCACTGCCTCCCAGCAGGCAATGCTCTGTGTGGTGTGTGCACATAGGAATGAGGGATGCACAGTGTGCGTGTAGAAGCCAGAGAATAACTCCAGGAAATCAGTTCTCTCCTTCTACCCTGTGGTCCCGGGACTGAGTTCAGGTCAGCAGACTCCAGAGCAGGCACCATTAGCTGAGCCATCTTGACAACCCAAGTTTGTATTTTCTGGGTGGAGAGATGGCTCAGAGGTTAAGAGCACTGGCTGTTCTTCCAGAGGTCCTGAGTTCAATTCCCAGCCACCACATGGTAATCCACAGCCATCTATGAAATCTGGTGCCCTCTTCTGGCATGCAGGTATACATATTATACATAATAAATAAATAAGTTTTAAAAAGATCATCTGATATGCATTATTTTTATTTGTTCTTTCTTTCAGCATGCTGTTGTGTATATTCACAGGTGATCTCTGTCTCTTGCTAAGTATTATTCCTGTCTATGGATTATATCACAATTTATTTACCTTTCCACCTGTCTATGGAGATTTTGAAGTTTCCAGCTTGGGACTGGTGCAAATACAGTTGCTGTGAATGTTTGTGTACAGATCTATGTAAAAAAAACAAGCTTTTATTTTGGATAAATATACCTGGGCATGGAGTGCCCCACCAGATAATAGATTTATGCTTTTTAAAAAATCTTATTTATTTATTTGTTTAGAGGCAGGGTCTCACTACATAATCCTGCCTGTGCTGGAACTCATTATCTAGACTAGGCTGGCATTGAACTCACAGAGATCCACCTGCCTCTCCAGTGCTGGGACTAAAGGTGTATACCAACATATCTGGCTCTTCTTTTTTATTATATATACAGTGTTCTGCCTGCATGACAGAAGAGGACACCAGATCTTAATATAGATGATCGTGAGTCACCATGTGGTTGCTGGGAATTGAACTTAGGACCTCTGGAAGAGAGTTAGTGCTCTTAAATCTCTGATTCATCTCTCCAGCTCCTCTTCTTTTTAAATTTAATTTTAACAATTACATTTATTTACTTATGTGGGGTGAGGGGAGGCGTGACAAAAACACAGTTGTGGAGGTTGGAGGACAGCTTGTGAGTCCTCTTGTCCGTCATGTGGGAGCCAGGGATTGAACTCGGGTTACTAAGCTTGGTGTCAAGCACCTGCATTTATTTACCCTCTGATCCATTTTACCCACCTTTTAATTTTATAATTTTGATTTATTTATCTGTGTGCATATATTTAGTATGAGCATGTGCATGCATCACTGTGTCCAGATGAAGCCAGAGGACAACCCATGGGAGTCAATTACTTCCTTCCTGAGCTCAGTCGGGTGCATCTGTGCGTACCACCTGCTGAGTCATCTCAGTGGCCCTGTGCTTTGTTTTTAAAAGACAGTTCAGAACCACGTCTCCAAAGTGCTTGCTCCATTTTACATTCCGCCAGCACCTTCTGTGTGGCTCCCACATCCCCTTTCGTGATTGGCAGCTACAAACCAGAGGATGAATTTCAGAACCGAGTCCCCACTGCATTTGTCCTGCTGGCGACTTCCACCGAAGTCCTGGAGCCCCGGGCAAGAAGTCAGGAGCATCCGGAAGTCACTCAGCCATGCTGCACCCTCTCCACTGGCTGTCTGGACCTGGGGGTGCTTCAGAGGGTGGAGAACCTGAGCAGGGCCAGAGGAGACAATGCACAGAGGACCTGGAATGACCCCTCTGGGCCTGAAGACAAATCTCATAGCATAGAAACTAGTTTTTCATGAGTACATATCTGAGCTGGTGTCCCGGCCCCCAAGAGGTGGGACTGATCTCAGACCCTGGAGAGGTGGTCCACAGCTCGAATGCCCAGAACCTAGGGGTCCAGAGCCCCGAGGACTTTTCTAGGTACAAGGGTGTGGATGTTGATTTAGACCTATTCCCTAGTGGACAATAGCCAGGGCCAATGTCCTTGTCTCATAACCGCTGCTGAGGCCTGACCTTTTTCTCTGGTCCTGTTTGTGATCAATTAGGATAACATAATGTTAAGAGATAACATAATCCATTGGATGCAGCTCCACTGGAGATTTTGAGGTGTGTTGGTCATTTCTTCATCCATCCATCCATTCATTTGCACATCAATAATCATCATTAGATCCAGAGAGGACTCAGGGAGGCCCTGCTGAGTAATTTAGACAAAATTCAACAGGGGGAGTGCCAACAGCTTCCCCACAGCTGAGTGGTTAGATATGGTTAGAAAGATCCCTTAAACAGCGTGGAGGACATGGGTCATGCACAGACCACCTCACAGACATCCCTAGGAAGAGGTGAGGAGGGTCTGAGCAAGGCAGCGGTGGGATAATGCAGAGCCCCGCAGGTGATTGGCATGAACCCAGGGCTGCCTCCCTTCTCTGGCTCTAGTCAGATTGTTGTTCGTCAGTCACCACCAAATGCAGATTGTGTACACGGTCAACAGACGGGGCATGGTAGGAGAAATGGAGGACGGTTATTAGGTCTCAGTAGAGAAGCCTGAAATGATCACTCAGAGGTGAGAGTTGAGGCAAGACACATGTCTGCTCCCCGCCCCCCCACCCATCTGTCACCTGCGACTGGTGGTGGGGCACACAGGTGTCCTCTTGAGATAACTATTAGTCTGAAATGGCTCCCAGCAGCTCAGTCACCTGACATGAAAACACAGAAATCCCTTCTTGCCCCCAAATCTTCAGGCAGTTGACGGACTCCCAAGGGCCATAACTTTGCACTTCTAGGAAGGAAAGGACTCAGTTTCCCTTGGATACCCCATCTTTAGGACTGGGAGGTGATGGAGGGGAAACTAGAACCCGGTATGGAGGGTGCAGATTAGATGTCTCAGCTCAATATTTGTCAAAGTTGGGTCTCAGCTCTGATCACCAAACTTTTGTAAACAAGGAAAGTCATTGTAACAAGGGACTTTCGTGTTGTTGTTGTTGTTATTGTTGTTTGATTGCACACAATGAGTAGAACACGAGTCAGGTGTGTTACTGTCACCAGCTGAAGATGGCGCCCACAGGTGAACTCAGAGTGACACCTGCCTTACCCAGAGTTCACCTTCAGGACAGTGTGCAAGGCCAGAGGGCAGAGAAGAGGAGAAACTGGAGGCAGGGGAGCTGGGCTTGCTGGTGGAGCAAAAATACTTGGAGATGCATGGTAAAAGCAGGTAGCCTGTTCCCATCTCTGTGCCACCTGGATAGGGAGGCCACAAAAGACAGTGTGTCACCTGGTCGAGCTGGTGCTGGACCCTGACCACACAGGGACCTGTGGTCTGTGTTTGTGCCCCTCCCCTCTGACCTGGGTCATGGATGGTGGAGACCGGGGCTCAGGCCTTTCAAGCCAGGTGGAGAACAGCAGGAAGCTGTTCTTTCTGCTTCTCTTGGTTTGATCGTGAGGAAATGATCATTTGATCATTGGCGTGCTACCTGGGACCTGTCCCTGAATCTGGAAGCCCCTGGGGTTTCAGAGTCAGTGTCCACTGTACCCATCATTTACTATTCGATGAAGAAGACAGGCCGCCAAAGGCCTAGCCAGAAATGGCCAACTTTGTTTGCCTAAGCTACAGGGGCTCCCAGGACCTCTGTGCTTTGACTTTCTGGGATGCACTTCTGGGGGCTTCCTGAGGGTCACTAGCTCAGTCACTACCTTGGCATGTTTTCTGTCCTGAGGCACTACCACCAAAAATGCCACCTGGCCTTGTTCATGGAGAGTCTAAGAGGAGAGAGACTGCCCGGGTCAGGCCTGTTGGGTGAATGAGGCTTTCCTGTTGGCCAGGCTCTCCTGTACAGAAGAGCTGGTGGGAGTCTAAGGCTGGAGCCCAGCTAGGCTCTAAGCCAGTGCAGAAGATAAGGCGTGTGAGGAGCTGGGCAGTGCCTGGCACGGAGCACAGGGCTGTGGCTGTTGCTGTCATTCTCGGTCAGGTGCTCTGATATTCCCCTGATGCTCTGATAGTCAGGACCTGAGCCAGGTACTGAATAGTAGTGCCAGCCTGAGAAACCCCAGGAGGAAAGTCTAGCAAGGCGCTCAGGTCAGATATCCAGGCTGGACATCGCTGGCCCCGGGGCACAAATTCCCGCTAATGACCCAGGTGGAGGCAGAGGAATACTGCTCTATCTTTTGTATCCCTGCCATGGGGTGCTGCTGTGGGGGGGGGGGGGGGGTGTCGGGGTGGTTCCTCTGGAAAGGGAGGAATGCAGAAGCTCTGGGTAGGGAGGGAGGCTGGGTTCTTGGTATATTTGTATAGCAAACATTCTCTCTGGCCTGTTACCTTGACACCTTCTGGAGAGGCAGATGTGAGGTATATGGATCAGGGTGGTATATTTCTGTTACTAGGGAAACTGAGGTTTAAAACCTCCTTTGTGGGCTTTAATTTTGTCAACACAGTAATTTTTAAATGGACTCACAAGGAAGCTTGAGGACAATTTTATTAGACTTTTTGAGAAAAACAACAGAGCAGTCAAGCTCTAAGTTGTCCACTGCCAGGAGCAGGGGAGATGGAGAAAAAGCCATGCCGTTTCAGGTAGACTTGGATGGAAAAAGCTCTCGATACAAGAAAAACACTCCCGAGACTGGAAATGGACTGGAATACTGAAGAAGGAGCCAAGAGAACCATTTGGCCACTGTGGTATGTGGTTCTTTATACTCCACACCTCTGCTGTTTGTATTTGGGTAACCTTTTTTTCTGAGCATGCTCTTTTCATGGGATGGAGCTTCCAGTCTTCCTCTGCAAACTGGCTTCCTAGTCCTTTTTTTTTTTTTAGGAGAAAATAAATAAAATTTATTTTAAAAGAGCATTAAAAACTATAACTGACTTTGCGAACATATAATACATAGTCAAATTCTTATTTTTTTAGTGCACTATCTAGGCTGTTTAGTAAGATTAAATTTTTAAATTTCATTTTTACATTCCAATCATAGTTCTCCCCCGCCACTCCCCAAACCTACGTCCCATCCACTCTTCCCAATGGGTAAGGGCTCTGATGGGGAAATCAAAATCTGGCACATTAAGTTGGGACAGGACCACGCCACTCCCCCCTGTATTAAGGCTGATTATGGCATCCCGCCACAGGGAATAGACTCCAACAAGCTAGCTCAATGCAGCAGGATAGATCCTGGTCCCACGGCCAGGGGCCCCTCAGATAATCCAAGTTTCACCACTGTCTCCCTAATCTTAATCGCCTCCTCCAGTTCTTACTCTTTTGTCGCAGTCCCGCCCACAAGCCACAAGCCACGCCTACAAATTTCCCCTGGCTTCTCTTTGAGTCCATTCTGCCTGACCGGTGCCTGTATAGAGCACAGATGTCCTGGCTGCTAGCCAACCGAGCAATAGAAGGAGCAAGTGGCCAGATAGATGTCCTCTCAGCCCTCCATACTCCAGCAGGGACAGGAGGGTGCCCCACGGCTCCCGCATTTCCTGGCGGGACTAATAAACATACTGGATAAGCTGACATTCTTCTTAAAGGCCTGCAAGTACTTGAAGGCCCAAATTTGAGTCAGGCGGGACATCTTTGGGGGATCAGTCAGGTTCTGGCCAATGGTTGAGACAGAAAGGTAAGAAAGTTTTATTTGTAGCGTCTCCTGAGGTTTTTAAATAACACTTATTTATATGTGGGGGGGGGGGTGGGGAGGTGCCTGCGGAAGTTCAAGCGCAACTGGTAGGATTCAGTTTTCTCCTTTTACCTCGTGGGTCTCAGGGTTTGAACTCAGGTTGTCCGGTTTGGCAGAAGGACCTTTACCCCCTGAGCCAACTCACCAGCCCTTCCTTGAGACTCCTGACAACAGGATCCAGGTGACAAAATCCCAGGAGTTACTGAAAATTTTTTTAGCCCAGCATGGTGGCCCATGCCTTTGATCCCAGCCCTTGGACAGGAAGATATCTGTGAGTTCAGGGCCAGACTGGTTTATGCAGCAAATTACAGGCCAGCAGGGCTATGTAATGAGACTACCCTGTCAAAAAAAAAGAAAAAAGAAAAGCCATTCTAGCCATAGAGACCAACCTACTGCAGGCTGGGAGCCTCGGCCATCGCATGGGCAACGCTTCTTTTCTCATAGCTGGAGCTGGGGAGGCTGAGGAACCTCTGACATTCCATCCTGTGGTTTGCTGCTCCATGGCCCACAACCCATCCACGCCCAGAAAGGTCTCAGCAATGGCAGTCACAGCCTCACTTTGTCACTGCCCGATTGGCCAGCACATCTCAGGTGAGAGGCTGAATATAGAGGAAGAGCTTCAAGCAAGATGAGGCTCCTGGCATATCCCAGAGCCTGCCATTCTCTCCCTTGTAGGCTTTGGGTGGTCTGGGTGCTCCTAGTATAAAAAAAAAAAAAAAAACAAAAACAAAAGCAAAAACCACTTAGATTTAGCATTGCTAATCGTTAGAGAAATATACATTAAAATCACTGGAAATACAATACAATACATGATAGAATAGAAGCACATTCCTATCAGTGTGGTTAAAAGGAAAAAGACTGCCACTGCCCCGTGCGGATGGAGATGTGGACCTGGTCAGTCTAGGCACCGGAGATGTTGAAGCGAGGATGTGCTGGTTCCTCTAGTATCAAATCCCCAGTTTCCTTGGGTTTCTGGTAGGAGCTGTGATCAATTGCGCTGGCAGCACCAGAGCCAAAATCCTGCATATAGTCTCTAGGAAGGGAATGAAGGGACAGATGAGCAGACCTCTTCCTTGGAGATGGCCACAATAAAGGAAGGCAACCCAGAGCTAAGAAAGAAAGTCTACCCAGGTGTGATAATTCAACAACGGAAGCCATGCTGAAGAAAAGACGTAGTTTCGTTATTTTCAAGACAAGGCAGGGGGCGCAGTAAATAATAACAGCGAGATGAAAGGTTCTGCCACCACAAGTCAAGTGCAGACTTGTGGCCCAGGATTACATCCACCAGCGGCACAGCGTGATCCCACAGTGTGTTTGTGAAATATAATGCCTTTAAAGAAAAAAACATCCTTGCTACGAAGAAAGAAAAAAGGAAAAGAAAAGCAGCTACCGCTTGGGCAACCATTTAAGCATCTTTTCAAAAATGTTACCAATCTCCCCATAGTCTCATTGCTAGACATTTACAAGAGAGAAGAAAACTTAGATTCACACACACACATGCACACACACACACATGCACACACACACACATGCACACATACACACACACACATTCAATTTGTTTATGGTTTTGTGAGTATATGTGTGCACGCACGTATGTAACTATTATATGCGTGTGTACATGGAAGCCAGAGGAGAATATCAGCCATCTTACCCTATCACTCTCTGCCTTGTTTCCTTGAGACAGAATCTCTCACTCAACATGGAGCTAGGCTGGCAGCTTCCGACCAGCCAGCCCCAGAGATCCTCTTGTCTCCGTCCCCTATAGTGCCGGGGTTATGGGCACACAGGCATGCCTGGCTTTGTATGTGAGTGCTGAGACCTGAACTAAGGCCCTCGTGCTTGGGCAGCAAGGGTCCTTACTGACTGAGCTTTAAAAAGGCACCTATTAACCACAGTGCTAAGCACCATACCAAGGGCCCAGTGAGTTTCCATCTTACCCATTCGCTCATTCGACAGCTCCGGCAGCCAACATTTTGAAGTGCCTACACCGGGCACAAAGTCGACCACTCCTCCCTGCTTCTGGGCAGCTTCCAGAGTCAGGTGGGGATCCAGCTGGGCGAGCACCCAAAGGCCTGTCCTTGGAGCCTGCGTTGTTGTAGGGTGAGGGCTGCCAAGCTTTTTCAACCTCTGGAGGAACTCTACAACCTAGAAAGGGTGGCTGGAGTGATAAGACAGAGAGGGGTGACCCAGGAGGCATTTGTTCCCTGTGTCACATGGACAGGACAGCTGTCCAGGTGACCAGGCTGTGCTAACCCCCAGTTCCAGCTGCAGAGCCAGGTCTGTGTCCTGTTTCCTTGCTTGATGGTTCTTCTTACATTTTTTTCCCAACTTGGACATTGGAGTGGACATGGCTTCTTTGGTAACAGCATCAAAAGTGGAAAATCCCAGCGTGAGCCAGGGTGGGCGACATTCACAGAGAACACAGAAAACCACAGGGCAGTGGAACTAACCAGAGCTATATATGTTGATGTGGTACAACTCAAAAACAACACTGTAGTATTGAGAACAGTTAGCAGAATTCACAGAAATAAAACAATTTAAGAATGAGGGTTTGTTTTATTTTATTGGTTTGAGTTTTTAAATTTATTTCCATTTGTGTGTGTGTGTGTGTGTGTGTGTGTGTGTGTCACAGCATGTGGGTGGGAGTCAGAGGACAACTCTTGGAGTTGGTTCTCTTCTTCCACCTTTATAGGTGTTCTGGGGATTGAACTTGAGTCACCAGGCTTGTGTGGTAAATGCCTTTACCCACTGAGTCATCTTGATGCCCTATTTTGATTGAACAAGTTTTTATATAGCTCAGACTGACCTCAAGCTCAATATGTTGTCAAGACTGGCCTTAAACTTCTGATCTCCTTGCCCCCACCTCCCAAGTGCTAGAATTACAGGCGTGTGCATCCCACCCAATCTTAAGCCATTTTAAGTGTTTATAAAACACAAGACAGGGACTAGAGGTATAGCTCAGTTTGATGATTGATTTGTCTTTTATACATAAAACCCTGGATTCAGTTCTGAGCACCAGGCAGAGTCAGGTGCAATGGGTCATGCCTGCTCTCCCAGCACTTGTTAGATGGAGGCAGGAGGATCAGGAATTCAAGGACATCCTGAGTTATAAAGGGATTTTAAGCCAGCCTGAGCTATATAAGATCTTCCCTCAAAACCAATAAATAGAACAGTGACAACTAACAAAATACTATTATTTACTGTAGATAAAAATTTAGATATGTAGGCCAGGGGTTGTGGCACACACCTTTAATCTCAGCACTTGGGAGGCTGAGCCAGGATGATCTCAGTGAGTTCAAGGCCAGCCTGGTCTACAGAGGGAGACCCAAGACAGCCAGGGATGTTACACAGAGAAACCCTGTCTAGAAAAACTAAAAAAAAAAGGAGGTATCTATTATGGCATTATATAAAATACATATGTAACAGCATGTATGCATTGACAGAATACATGCTATCATTGTTATTGATATGAATTTTTTAAAACCTGAATAGAAAAAATACATGCTAACCTAAGAGGTGGGTTAGCGCTCTCTCTCTCTCTCTCTCTCTCTCTCTCTCTCTCTCTCTCTCTCTCTCTCTCACACACACACACACACACACACACACACACACACACACACACAGCAAACCATCAACACCTGTCAAACCTCAGATATATAAGCTAAACAAAAAGGCTTGTTTTCTGTACTCTGGGTTGAGGTGTTTCCTAATTTAGAAGCAGAACGACAAGAACCTGGAGAACATTCTAAGTGAAATAAGCCAGGCACAAAGAGAACGAGCACTGTATGATTCTTTGTCTGTGGGATAAGAGAGTCGTCACATCCCAGAGACAGAAGAATGCTGGTTACCAGGGACTCGGGTGGTGGCACCAGCTAGTGCTTAAATGAAGACAGGGTTTCAGTTGGGGGTGACCTAAAGAAAATGTTCCAGAGACAGATGGTAGTGATGTTATACATTGTGACTCACATTTAAAGTTTTTATTTAATGTATTACTATTATTATGTGTGCCTTGTGTACACACACACACACACACACACACACACACACGTGTGCTGTATGTGTGCCATAGCACCTGTGTGGAAGTCAAAGAACAACTTTTGGGAGTCAGTTTCTCCTAGCACCTGGGGTTCCAGAGGTTGAACCTTAGGTCGTCAAGCTTGCATGGCACGTGCTTGTGCTGCTGAGCCGTTCACTGGATGTGAATTACTTTATTGTTTGAGGCAGTGTCTTACTAGTTTAGCCTGGAATTTGCTGTATAGTCCAGGCTGGCCTCAAACTCATAATCCTCTTGCTCTTGGTACAGTGCTGTTACTTCTATGTTACTGTTGCTTCTTCATTTTTCTTTTTTCCCACAGGGTGTCTCTGTGTAGCCCTGGCTGTCTTAAAACTTGCTCTGCAGATCAGGCTGGTCTCAAACTCAAAAATCTACCTGACTCAGCCTCCCACGTGCTGGATTTAAAGGCATACACCACTATGCCCAGCTATGTGTTGCTTCAAAAAAAATTAATAAAAACAACACAAGATAGACAAATATAGAGAGAAAGAGAGCATATTAGTGGCTGCCTAGAGCCAGGGAGGATGCCAGGAAAATACCTAACGGGTATAGCATTTCTTCCTAGGGTAATGAAAAAGCTCTAAAATTGATTGTGGTAATGGATGTGCAACTGTGACTCCACTAAAAGCCAATGAATAAACGTCCAATGAGTGTATGGTATATGACAGACCTGTTTCAAAAAAAGGAAAAAAAAAAAGGAAACTTTTTCTGTCATCCTAAGAAGTCCATGATCTGTCAGTTCAAACCAGCTTCAACACGAGTGTCACAACCTAACCAGGAGCTCCTAAGCCTTCCCACCCCACGACATGAGAAGAGAACTCCGTGAGCTGGATTCCAGTCCTGTGCATCCACAGAACCGTGTCAGGAAAGTGGAGTCTGAGTGTCTGAAGAAAGGGGTTAATGCAAGTAGTCTCCAGGTTCCTCGGATTCCAAGCCTTAATTAATACCACTCAAGGCCCGTGGTGCCTGTGAAAGCGAGGTGGTATGAATGTGCCCTGTGCTGGCCTTGTTAGCTCAGTACTCCGCATGAGACGAAGGCAGCCTCGCCACCGGCTCAGCAGCCTGCAGGGCCGGTCCAGGCCTCCACGGAAGCCCTTTCTCTGGTCCCACGTCTTGTTCTCCAGGGCGTTTTTGAGGTCTAAGTGGTCTGGACCAGGATGTCCATCCTGAGCACCAGATGCAGCCTGGCTTCGGTAGCCCTTTGTCAGGTTATCACTTTAGGCTGTAGAAGGGGCAATCAGGGTGGACCTCCTGCCGCCGACTTGGTGACTGTCCCTCCAGGTCTAAAGACAGTGAAGGCGTCTGGTTCTTTCTACTTCAGATGTGCCACTGCGGGCCAATCCAGCCACATCCTGTGGGACCAGCCCCTGTCACGTGTAGCCTGGGGTGTGGTGCCGGTTCATTTTGCCCTCATGTGTGTTAGGAAGAAATCCTAAGACGAGTCACTCCACCGGCACAAAGAAATCCAATTAGGTCAAATCAAACCGAATTAAAATGCCCGTGTTTTATTAAATACAGCGCTCTCAGATGGCAGAGAGCATGGCAGGGGAGACAAAAAAAACACGGAGCACATGCAAAACCCGGGACCATGTGTTCCTTCTCTGGGCACCCATTTAAATACCCTGTGGGAATGGTCCTGACCCTTCCCTGGCATGCTGGGATTTGGAGTCCAGACCAATGCAACTCCCAGGCCACGGGGAGTCAGGATGGATGCCAGGGACATGCTCCCAACTTAACAATGTGGATTCTTACTAAGTGACTTGCTCCTTCCTGCTCAAATCAAGTGCCAAATGGTCCTAGGTTCTCCTGAAAACATGTGACATAGCCTCATTTGTCCTTTGTTCTGAACTGTCCTCTCAGGGAAGGGGCTGTCCTACCATACCACCCCTCAGGCCACCAACCCAAGGGCGCCATACAATGGCTTCATGTGCCTCTCTTTGTTTTTAATTTTAAAAATGTATTCACTGGGGTTTGTTTGATTGCTTTTGTTTTGAGACAGAGTCCTTCTACATAGTTCAGGCTGTCTTGAAACTCACTGGGTAGCCCAGGCTAGCCTCAGACTTGCAGTCCTCCTGCCTCAGCCTCTCAAGTGTTGTTCCCCCAACTCTTGGGACACATTCTAAGGCCTGAGCGATGGACACTCAGGGAGATTCCGAAGCAGCATGCTCAGCACCACTAATGGCCTTCCTTGTCGGGGGTGGGGAGGCTGTTCATTTTGGGTCATCTATATTCCATGGGGACCCCTCCCTGATACTGTGGCCATAAAGCCATTGTAACCCCTGGAATAATTCTCTGGCCAGCAAGGTAGGCGATAGAGGCACGTGGGGTTAGGATTGGCAGCTCTGGCTCCCTCGGCTCTGGCATAATGACTCTGGAGATCTTCCAACTCAGGGACTACTCCAGAGGCCCACGAGCCTAAGAAATGCTACTCTGGTCTACTACGTCAACAGCAGCTCCCAAGGTCTGTTGTCCCTGGGCCACCGCTACAGTGTGAATTTGTTCCGACCCGGGTTCATGTGGAGGCTGAGATTCTCAGTGTAACTAATTACCTAAGAGGTATTTAGGCTACGGGCGCCACCCTTACAAATGGATTAATGTCCTTCTCAGGAGAACAGAATAATTGCGACAGGAGCAAGTCAGTTCTTATGAGGCGAGGTCGTAATGGCGGGAATCTGGAACCTCCCTTCACTCTCTGTACCTATGCTTTCCTTCCGCCACGAGGCCTTCATCAGGGGCCCAGCAGATACAGGCTCTATGCTCTTGAACTTCCGAACTATGAACTAAAATAATAAGCCTACTTCCTCTATAAATCACCCAGCCTCTGGCAATTTGTTACAGCAACAGAAAACAATTAATTGACCATCAGGTTCTTCTGGTGTGTGTGCCTCTCTAACACTGTGGCACGTGTTGCTGTTCAGACGGGGTAGGCTTCCCCACCTAGTGCCTGTCTCTGGGTGCTCTTCCCAGTTCTCCACACTTCCCTGCGATGTGTTGCACCCTGGTGGATACAGTTAGTCACTCTTTCCAGGTAGCTCTGAGAGTCATGACCCCCATCTTCCAGTCTCCTGTCCCTCCCTTTTCCTTCCCCTCCTGGTATCTTGTCATCCTCAAACAGCCAGTATTAATCTCTTTCCTCATCCAGTTTCTCAGAGGAACTGAGGCCAGAGCCTGATGGCCTCCTACCGGGATACTCTCTTATGGCAGAGACAGGTCTTTCCCCTCTCTCCTGGAGAAGCAGTGCAGAAGACTGGTTCCTGGACTCACTCAACCTGTGTCTCCACTTGGGTGACTCTAGGCAAGTTGCTTAGCCTCTTTGTGTATCTTGTGTAATTTAAGGACAAGCATAATACTACACAAGGTGTTTGCGAGGATGAAATGGGATTGGGGGGACAAGCTCAGCATGGGCTTGGCATATAGTAGATACCCAAGGAAGGCCATCAGTGGTGCTGAACACGCTGCTTCAGAATCTTCCTGAATATCCACCACTCTTGCCTTAGAATGCACCCCAAGAACTGGGGGGGGGGGACAGACAGACACCTTGCAGGTGACCAAGTGACCACGGTCCACAGCCTGCCTCAGCAGATGAGATCTGTCTGTAGTAGATGGTTGTTGAAACTCCTGTGAGATACAGTCCCCATGTCTCCTGGACCCTACATCACCCAGCTGCCTCCTACGGTCTGGGACAGGATCACCACGTGCCTAAGGAGGGGGTGCCAACTCTGCTTACGTGGACCATCCAAGGGCAACTTGAAGAAGGCCAGCTTTTTTATTTATAGTTAAACTTCTCTGCCGTTACGGCTTGTCTGTAATTTGGGAGGTCTTTTATTATGTTTTCTTCATGTAGATCAGTGGAAAAATAAATGAAAGGGAAAATTGTGTGTGTTGTGGTTAGGGAAAATTACCAGGGGAAAAGCATACTTTATGTTCCCCTCCTTGGTGGGGTGTCTAGGGTGTCCCAGGACACCAGAACAAGACATGGGCCCTGCTACAGGGCCCTCGTGAGACATGGCACCCAGATCAGTAGGAACAGACTGAACCTGGAACCTTGGTTTTGCTACTGGCTTGCTAGTGCCTTGAGCAGCCTCACCTGCCTCGTGTTGAAAACTGGAACCACTGGCTGGCTTAGCATCCTGGTGGGCCAAGACGCAATTTCCTATGAGAGGGCAGAAGACAGCTTAACAGCGGGAGTCCTCAGGGATGCCAGCCAGGCATGGCAGTACCATAAAAAAACAAATTGAACAGAAAAGCAGGTACAGCTGAAGCCCAGTTCTGCCAAAGATCCCTACCCTCGTGACTCTTGGGGCCTAAGGACTGCGCTCCCGACTCCCCTTCTGTTCAGCAATGGCCATGGGCTGCAGGGGAGCCTGGGATGCCCAGGCCAAGAGGAGATCAGCTGTGTCTGTAGTACAAACTCCCATGCTTTCCATGTGATCCCAGGGTGGTCACCAAGAGGCAGCCCAACACCTGGCACACAATTTCAGGAGAGTGGCCTGGCATTTCTTATTGTGAAACGTGGCTGACCTTCTAAACTGGACAAAACAAAGAGGTTCGTGTCTCTGTGGTCTGTGCTTGTGACAAGGCTGTGGCTGGTGGGATATTAGGAGGACAAATTCAGATCCCTTGGTCATCTCCCTGCAGGACAGCAGGTCTGGAAGTTTTCGTTCTCAACCCCAAAGATCTAGCCTGGTTCCCCTCAGGGCAGGCGGCCACAAGCAGAGAAACTCCAGGCCTAATAACTAAGGTTGTTCAGAAACTATGGCTGGGCCAAGGTCGCTCAGCCCTGGTCAGCACAGGGTCCTCAGGCAGAGAAAGCAGAAACTAGGGAGGATTACAGATTGAGGACTGCAGAAGAGAAGAAGGGAGAAATTTGGGTGGGGTGCACAATGGCCATACTGAGGTCAGACCACCCGGGTTCAAGCCCAAGCCTGGCCAGCCAGCAGATGACTTACCAAACCCCTCTGTGACTATTTATCCTATAAGGTGGGGACAGTTGCAATAACTCAATAAGGACTCAATAAGCAGAACTTGTCTTGCCCCTCGCAGCCCTTGTGGTCCAGCGCTACCCTGGCCCTGCTCTGTCCCTCCGAGGGAAGAAGATGTGACCCCACCTTGTTTAGCAACCTAGAAGCCTCACGGTTTGACACGGGCAGGCTACAGAGCAGTGGTCCCACTGGGCGAGGGTGGCAGCACTTGCAGGATCTGAGATCCCCTGACTTTTCTCTCCTCTTTCCTCTGCTCAGAAAGAGGCTTCGGGGAGTGCCCTGCTCACCAACGACACTCCATCTCTGGCCAAATCCCTGACACAGAAACGTAAGGCAGAAGCATTTGATTGGGCTCAGGGTTTAAGGGGCTGTCAGTCTATCATGAGAAGACATGGCAGCCAGTGACTCCTGTGTGCAGCTTGGAATCCTTGGCTCCCAGCTCAGTGAAATGGGAAACAGCTGGACCAGAAGGATGACTGGCTTATTAACCCCAAGCCCAGCCCGCCAGTCACCTACTAGGTCCCTACTAGGTCCCACCTCCTAAAGGTTCTACAGTATCCCAGAACAGTGCTCCCAAATGGAGACCGTATGTTTAAACATGAGCCTAGGGGAGACTTTTTGTTTGTTTGTTTGTTTGTTTGTTTTTCAAGACAGGGTTTCTCTGTAGTTTTGGGGCTTGTCCTGGAACTTGCTTTGTAAACCAAGCTGGCCCCAAACTCACAGAGATCCGCCTGCCTCTGCCTCCTGAGTGCTGGGACTAAAGGTATGCACCACCACTGTCTGATTGGGGGAGACATTTTACACTAAAACCATAACAAGGTTTTGCTATCATGTCCCATGTCTGGTGCCTTCCAGTATTGCCAAGATGCTTGGTGATGCCCTGGCTTTGGCTTTTCCTCTCACTGCCCCTGATAAGTCTGTACCTGGTCCCCTGTGATTCTCTTTCCCTTGGACAGATGTGCCCATCTGCAGACTGATGATTGTGTGACCCACTGCCCCCACCCGGGACAGACTGGGGCCTCAGGCCTGGTAGCTATACATCTTAATGGATTTAGACAATAACTGAGATCCTCTGAACCAACTCTCCCATGACCATGTGGGGTGACAAAGGTCATTTATGGACGAACAAGCGGTCAGACCCAGCATAAGGTTTGGCATGTAGGAGGTGTTCAGATCCTCCCATGACTCACTGGAACAATAAGAGGCCTTGGGACCAATATAGCACACTGGCTGGTTTCATTTCCCTGATTTCACACCATCCCACCCCCTCATTACTAACTCTGCCCACTCTGCCCTTGTTGGGATCTCTGCAGACCTCTGTCCACTCCAGGGCATTCCCACCCTTTTAGAACGAGGGTGAAAATTAAAGTCATGAAACCTTTTGCCTACAACTGTGCTGCTTTTTATCCCCAGGCCTTAGTCCACAAAGCCAACTTGTTCTGTCCCTGCCAAATACTTACACTACTCCAGCTTCTTCTATGCACGAGCTGTGGAGTGACTTTTTCTCTGGACATGGCTACCATCCTGTGCCACCAAACTTTCCTATATCCAGAGAATGGAACGACTGGACTTGACTTCTATAACCCCCCCCAACTTTTATGTGTGCTATGGTTTTGTTCGCATTATGCGTTTTATTTGTGTGTGCGTTCACGTGTCAGGGTGAGTGCACATGAGCCACAGTGTGCTCGTAGAAGTCAAAGGACCACATGCAGGAGTCCTTGCCTTCCACCACGTGATCAGTCAGGTCTACGGGCTTGGCCACAAGTGTCTTTACCTGTTGAGCCCTGGGCTATGCTTCCAATGTAAAATATTGTCCATGTGTTCATATTTTGAATACTTGATCTTCAACTGAGGGATGCTATTTTGGAAGGTTCTGGAAATTTACAGAAGCAGGACTTACCTGGAGGAAGTGGGTAACTCTGATGGCTATTCTTGGGTGTCAACTTGAGTACACCTGGAATCAACTAAAACACAAGCAGTCGGGTGTACCTGTGAAGGATTTTGTCTCAGTTAAATCATTTGAAGTGGGAAGACCCACTTCTGATCCAGATCTTTTGAGATTGAAAAAAATATCTACCTTTAATCTGGGCCACACTTTCTGCTCTAAGCCCATATAAAGGACATGGAAGAACAGTATTGTGGCATTATCTTTTTGTACACTGTGAAGATGTGTCACTGTTACTGGTTTAATTAAAAGCTATGTGGCCAATAGCGAGGCAGGAATTTCAGGGACAGAGGATGCTGGGAAGAAGAAGGGTGAAGATACCAGGAGTTGCCAGCATATGGAGAGGAAGCATGTCATGTAGTGGATAAGGTAACAAGCCATGAACCATGTGGCAGCATGCAAGTTAATAGAATTTGGTTAAGTTATAAGAGCTCATTAGAAACAAGCCTAAGCTATCGGCCAAGCTTTCATAATAAATAATAAGTCTCAATTTTTTTGTGAGCTAACAGCCCAAAGTAAAATCCGACTACAAGGAAACTTGTTCTCTCGGCCTGTTTGCTCTTGCTGGCAAGTCCATTCCTTCACTGGCATTAGAACCTACTTCTTCAGGGTCCCGGCATACACTGAAGACCAGCTGAGACATCCAGTCTTGTGGACTGAACAACTACTGGATCTTTGGACCTTCTGTTCATAGGCAGTCATTATTGGATTAGTGGGACCAAAGCCTATAAGCCATTCTAATAAATCCCATAGACAGACAGATAGATAAAATGATAGACAGATTCATTCTATAAGTTCTGTTCCTCTAGAGAACCATGACTAATACAGTCCCTGAGGACATCTTGTCCTTTGGTCCCTTCTATGCTTGTTGGTATGTGAACTGCTGGGCCTGCCATCCTCTCCCAGCCATACTGACCCAACACCTTTGAAACTGTAAGTCAAAATAAATAATTCCTCCCTTCAGTTGCTCACAGCAGGAATTTGGTCACAGCTTCACAAGAATAACTAATGCAATCTCCAGCCATTGGGAAAACCCTCAGCAGGCTGTATAGCTTTGCTAGCCATCATCGACATGGTCTTTAAAAAAGAAAGATTTTTCTATTTATATTACATTTGACCTCACAGGAAGTGATGATGGCCCTTTGCTTGCTTGCTTGAGGTTATCCCCTGTTTGCTAGCTAGGGTTCATTGACTCCCCAGAGATAGATGAGGGCAGAGAGAGGTAGGAAGTGAACAAGGGTTATGGTGGCCAGTTTTAATGCCAACTTTCTATAAATTAGAATCACTTTTCTAGGGAGCCTCAAGTGAGGAATTGTTCTGATTGCCTTAACTGATGGGGGAAACTCCCTGCAGATGTGCTGGCATCTTCTGCAGCATCCCAGACAAGAAGGGACAGGACAGAAGGAAGATTATTCACTGTAGCTCACTGAGGAGCTGATTTTACCCTGCGGCTGTTGCTTCCTTCGCTGATATCAGAACCAGTATTTCCAGCCTTCCCAGCCTTCCATTGCTGACTAAGGACCAGCAGCTCTCCAGGAAACTTCCAGGTTGTGAGTGCCCGATTGGCTGAGGCATCCAGCCTCATAGACTGCGCAACTACCAGGTTCTCTGCCTCTGCAGTGTGAGGCAGTTACTGTGGGACTACTCCCACTGTAGAGACACCTAGCCTCCAACCAAACAACCACAACTCAAACTAGGACAAGGGTGCTGACGCCCTAGCCTTCTCCACGGTGGTTGTACACACCTGGGTCTTTCTGAACGGGGTACCCTCATGGAGTCCTCAGAGACACCTTCACCTCATCTCCCCATTGGGGACCTTCCAAGTGGTTCTGCAGCAAAGATCCATCTCCTCAAGTGGCTACTTGATGCCCTCCCCCGGCTCTTTCTGTCACTGTCATCTCTCCTAGAAGGAAATGCTCTTGGGCAAGACATCTTTATGATGGTTCCAGGCATCTCTCTTCTATGGAGGGTTTAGGAACAAGTGTGGAGCCCAAAATCTGTAGACGTGTGTAGCCTGAGAAATTTAGGCATTGCTATCACCTGGGTCTGGAACATTCCCCAAAAACTCACAAGGTGAAGGCATACATGCTGTTAGGAGGTGATAAAGTCTTTAAGAGGCAGACGACGGAAACTGGTTCCCTGGGAGGGTGTCCTTGAAGGAGATATTGAGATCCCAGGTCCCTCCTTACCTTCTCCTTTGCTCCCTGACAATAGTGAACAGTTTCCTCTATTGCACGCCCCACTGTGCTGACACAGGCCCCAAAGCAACGGAACCAAGGGACTATGAACTGAAACCTCTGCGGCCATGAGTCAAAATAAAATTTCTCCCCCTGTAATTTGTTAGTTTCAGTCATTTTGTCATAGTGATGGAAACTGACAGACACATACACCATTCTAAGAGCATGGGGAACCCTTGGAGTGCTGAGTACGGGGTAACATGGTAGGCAGTATCTGTAACAGTCCATGAACATGCGGATGCTTGTTTCTTCTTGCATGGGAAATCTGAAGGGCAAAACAACTGGCCAGATGGGCAGTTGGCTCAGATATGAAAGCCAATGCCAAGAAGGCCTGTATGTTAGCTTGAGGATCTAGGTGATGACGGGCACCAGCCATCGAGGAAAGGAATTGTGGGGTGGCCTGATTGAGGCAGGCAGACAGCGAGCATTGAGGCTTGGTCATGCTGAGATTGAGATGCTCGCCAGATGCCAAGTGGGCTCTTCGACAGAGGGAGATAAACTTGAGATTTTTCAGCACAGCCCCACCAACTTTCTTGGCCGTACACTCTCGTGCAGAAAACAAACGACACAACCGTGCACGGTGGCCCTGGGTGTGCTAGTCTGGAGCTCGGAACACTCAGGACAGAGACGGATCAATAGCTCACACGATGCTTATTCAGCCGCTGGGTGTCATGTCGACTCCGCTCAGCAAAGTGAACGGGAAATCCTAGGGGCTTGCCTAGGGTGGGCCAGGAGCCCTTCTTTTCCAAGTGTTCCAGAAAGATCCAATCCTAATAAATGATGACCAGCTCCAACGTGCCATGAGACCCAAGAAAGGGAGGCAAGCGGATCGAGAATTACGGAGTAAATTAGTGGGGGATGGATGTCAGCCTGGTGTGTAAGGGTATCGATGCAAACAGATGCGGGCATACTCTAAAATCTAGAAAAGAGATCTGGCGAGGGTGACATTAGGTGAGAGGGACCATGGCTGAAAGGATATGAGTCATGAAAGACATATACAACTTCCTTTTCTAGTTTCAACCCTGTCATAGATTTGTGTGTGTGTGTGTGTGTGTGTGCACACGCGCACGATGAATAAATACACGAGTTCAACTTTTCGGGTATGGAAACAGCAAGAACAATTTCTATTTTTGCCTCTCATAACAGTCCAATGTGTGATCTTCCTTTGAGGCAGTGATTGTGAAAGCTGAACTTTAAAAAAACAAACGGTCCCTAAGAACAGTAGGAACCAGACACACGTGCCTGGGTACATTTGTTACGATGACCCGCTTAAGAAGAATATATATATTTAAGAAACTTGTTCGGGGAAGGGGGCAGCAGGAAAAGAGAGAGGCTGGTGGGCCGGGCTTAAGCTTCTGAAAAGTTCAAAGTCCACCCCCAGTGGTACACTTCCTCCAACAGGGCCACACCTCCTAATAGTGCCACTCCTGATGACTGAGAATTCAGATATATGAGCCAGTGGAGGCCATTCCTATTCAAACCACAAGTTTCACACCTCGTTCTTGATTTATAACTTTATAGACAATGTGAATGTGTAGAAACACTTATGGATAGAAATAACACTTTTTTTTTTGAACAGGCAAGCAGATATCTACAGAATGTTTTAAAAACCGCAGCAGAAAATGAAATTGAAGAAACTAAAAGAGCACTTTTATCAAATGACGGTGAAACCTGGAAGTTAACTTCTGTCCACAAACTCGAAGTTAGGAAAACGCTGGCTTTTATGTTTTGCTTTTTTTGTTGGTGGTGGTTTTTAGTTGAATAAATAGGTTTGTTTGTAAATTTAAGTAAGATACAAGATTGACCTGAAAACTTCAATAGGATAATTTTCAAAAGCACCTGAAGGCTATCTACGTTCACCTCCTAGTCCTCCTGTGTCCACACTTCTCCTCCATGCCTACCCCCCCACAAAGTCCATTTTGTGTCGCCTATATAGTCACCGGAGTTTGGTCAAATCTCTAATGGCCAGCCATCTAAGGGAAGATGAATCTTTCCGAGGAGAGCCCTGGGGTGGCTGCAGCCAGTTCTCAGAAATCCACCACAGCACCGCTTGCACTACAGGGTCAGCTCTCTGGAGCCCACGGGCATTGTCAGCACCACCATGCAGCCACCACCAAGGTAGGGCCAGCTCTCCCTTGAGGGGTGGGGCTGGCTCTCTCTTCCCCTCTGAGCTGCTCGGTTCACTGTGCTGTGGGCTGGGGGGGGGCAGCTCTCCCACACCCACACTCTGGGTGTGGCTGCCACTGAAGAGGAGGGGTGTTTATAAACTGAATTTCCCCCTTTTTTCTTCTTCTGTTAAACCTATGTCAAGCCAGGAGGTGGTGGCACACGCCTTTGATCCCATCACTCAGGAGGCAGAAGTAGATGGATCTCTGTGAGTTCGAGGCCAGCCTGGTCTCTAGAGTGAGTTGCAAGCAGCCAAGGTTACACAGAAAACCCTGTCTCAAAAATCAAAACAACAACAAAATCTATATCAAGGAGACTGATCATGGTGATCTAGGCCTAATTCCAGAACTGGCAAGGCAGAGGCAAGAGAATCTTTGTGAGTTGGAGGCCAGTCTAGTCTTCATAGTATGTTCCAAGCCAGCCAGTGCTACATAGTGAGACCCTGTCTCAAAAACAAGCAAGCAAGCAAACAAACAAACAAAACCCAATCAACTATATCAAGGGGCTGGAGAATTAGCTCCGTAGTTAAGAGTACTTGTTGTTCTTGCAGAGGACCTAGGTTAGAGTCCCAGCACCCACATGCTGGCTCACAAGCATCTATAACTCCATTCCCAGGATCCAATGGCCTCTTCTAATCTCTGCAGGTACACATGTAATCCAAAGACATACATGCAGGCAAAACACTCGTGCACATAAAATATTAACATAAATAATATTTTTTTGGTATTTCTAGACAGGGTTTCTCTGTAGCTTTGGATCCTGTCCTGGAACTAGCTCTTGTAAACCAGGCTGGTCTCAAACTCCCAGAGATCTGTCTGCCTCTGCCTCTGCCTCCCAAGTGCTGTAATTAAAGACGTGTGCCACCACTGTCCGGCATAAATAATAATTTTTTTATTCCAAAAACTGTAACAAACTGCTTCACTGTGGTATTATTTAACATGTGACCTCTATTACTATACATAATATAAAGTATAATTTTTTTTAAAAATTAGTGGGGGGATTTATTGATGCCATGTGATCCTGAGTACCAGGACCAATTAGATCCCTGTAACTTGAGTCAGAAAGTGTTTGTGTTAACTAGAATTTTTCTGGTTTATCTTGAGCCAAATCTAAGCACTATTCTAGAGCCAGGGTCAAGGTATAAGACTTCAATTATAATAATTTTGTTAATTTATAGCTTGTTTGGATAAAACTAAGGCTACTCTGGTCAATAATGGTGGTTATGACTCAAGATGGCTGCAATCATGTCAAGCTGAATCCATATGCCAAGGCCAAGATGTTATTCTCCTAGATGATATCCCCTGGTTTCAGAAGGGACTGAGCGGTTGTGCTCCCAGTAACCTTGTCTCCAAGGAGTGGTACATGAAGGTGGGGTTTGAGGGGAACTCGTTCTTCTTCTCCCTTCTCACATTCCATTTTTTAAAATAACCTCTTTATTTTTGAGATTATAATATAATTGCATCATCACATTCCATTCTTAATGCAGGCATGATGATCTCTGCCACCATGCTGATGACTGTAGTGTCCCCAGAGGAGAGTCACAGACAGGGTAAGTACCAAGTGGGAGGAGGGATGCTTAGAGGTTCCCCTGGGACTCAGCAGGGGGAGTAGGAGTCCTCAACCAGGCCACAGCGTTTGAAATGGCTTAAAAGGCAAGCCACCAAGGTTTTGACAGAGGAGCCAGCCCATGCTCCAGTCCCAAGACCAGTTCTTACATATAGCTAAGAGAATTTGACCAGCTGGCGAGCAAGCCTCAGTTTACCTGGTCAGACAAGATACCAACGGTGTCTATCTTCTAAGGCAATCGTAAAATTGAAATGTGTTTCGTTCTTTCACATGAAGCTTTGATCTTCAGATGTCAGTACTCAGGGAATCTTAGCTTATGTGGTGAATTTTCGGGAAGCCAGTCCCAGTAGGATTCCCAAAGCCTTCTGCTCATTGCTGACCAAAACCAACAGGAAGAGGAAGCAGCCTTGCTCAGTTGGCAAACTCACAGCTGCTTCCTGCCCACCGAAAAAGAGGTCCTCAGGGGGTCACATCCCAAACGCTGTCATTGAGGTCAAACTGGAGGCATGTCAGCTAAATGGGGATCCTCTCTCTCTCTCTCTCTCTCTCTCTCTCTCTCTCTCTCTCTCTCTCTCACACACACACACACACACACACACACTCTTTCAGGCAAGAGATTTTGCAACCCTCAGGACCTGCTCCAGCTCCCCTGACTCCATCCCCCACCCTTTGCTCAGGGCGTGTCCCACAACTTAGCTCTTTTTGTCTTTAGAGCAGAAAGGAAGAGAGGCCAGTGTGATGGCCTTCACCGTACCACCCCCAAAAAATCTTCTTGTCAGCCTGGATGAGGCCCCGCCTCCTTCCAAAAACCCCGTGAATACTCTAAACCCTCTCTCCAGCGGGAGAGCAACTTTCTCAAATACATGTAACCCTCACAAGTCAAATTTCTCAAGATGTCATTTTTGAAGAACAGTCCCTGTTATCGCTTGGTGGTTGAGCTGGCAGGCTCTAGAAGTCACGTTTCTGGGTCCCAGTTCTCCTTCTGTTGTTTATGGGCTGTGAGATTTTAGCAAGTCGTGGAATATTTTTAACCCTCAGGTTCCCTATCTTTAAAATGGAAGTGGAAATATTGTCTTTTTTACGCACTTTCAAGAAGGTTCAATGTAGGAGAAACAACTAGGCCTTGCTTATCAGATTATTCCAGTTTTGCACCAAAAATCTTCTATCCAAGGAAGGGTGTCAGTCTTGGGCAAACTAGAATGGCTGGCCATAAGGACTGGAAAGCATTTAGCCTAGGGTAGGCGGCTCGTGCAAGTTCCATCAGTGATAGTTGATTGGAATGATGTCCAGATGGTCACACTTCCCCATCTTTCTTTCTTTGAGCAGCTTGTGGGGTGTGTGTGTGTGTGTGTGTGTATGTGTGTGTGTGTGTGTGTGTGTGTGTGTGTGTCCTGCCTCCACCTTCCAATTCCAAGTGTTTGGGCTATAAAATGTATTATCAAACCAGGCCTTAGCTTTTGGTTTGTTTATCTATTTAGTTATTTAGTGTGTGTATGTGTGTACCCACGTAGAGGTCAGAGGACAGCTTGCAGCAGTCACATCTCATCACCCTGTGGGTCCTGGGAGTGTGGCTCACAAATCAGGCTTGGTGGTGAGTAGCTTTACCCACTGGGCAATCTTGCCAGCCCAGGCCTTGGTTGTTGTAAAGACAAGGTTTTGCTATGCAGCTGAGGCTTGTTTTCCATTTGAGATCCTCCTGCCTCAGTAACCCAAGCACAGGAATTATAGGCTTGTGCCACCATATCCAAGCCTTGTATGCCTTAATAGCTTCCTGGGTAATTCTTTGGCCTCATCAAACCTCCATTAATCCATTCAGCAAAAGGGATAAACTTAAGGGTCACAGAGAATTCTTTCCACTGTGGACTGATTTTTCAGGGCCCCTTGCAGTGTCTTGGGGGTAGATGAAACCATGTGTATATTCCTCTGTAGACTTCGTGCATAATGAAGCCTATGTGTGTTCTAGCCATACAGCCTGCTCAGGGAGAGCTGGAAGCTTCATCTTGCTGGTGACGCTTTACCTGTAGTTGGGACTTACTTGGCTCAGGAAATCTTATTTTTTTAAAGATTTATTTATTTTTATTATGTATACAACATTCTGCCTCAATGTATGCCCACACTCCAGAGGAGGGCACCAGATCTCATTACAGATGGTTGTGAGCCACCATGTGGTTGCTGGGAATTGAACTCAGGACCTCTGGAAGAGCAGCCAGTGCTCTTAACCACTGAGCCATCTCTCCAGCCCGGCTCAGGAAATCTTAACATCAGAGTGTGGAATGGGAGCTAAGACAATTGATATCTTTTTGTCTGCATGTGGTTATGGCAACCATGGTCATGAATGTGTCATAGAGAAAGGGGAGGTAATTGCCAAAAATAAGCCTTTCCCTGGAAGGGCTGTGGGTGGTATCTAGGTTTTAATCCTTCTTTGCAGAGCCGCAGCCCCAACATTCATATTTCCAGTACATCCAGGTATCAGTAGAAAATAAGGCTTGGGGTCTAAAAGCCCTTGAGTCTGTGGGTCCCATCATCCATGTTCCCTTACTTGCAGGCTGTAGTCAGCATGGCATATGGAGATGCTCCAGGGGGCTCTACTCTGTCCTGTAACTCTCAGCACTTCCCTGGCTTTTCCCCCACTCCATCTAACTGCCAGCAACCAGCTCCATTGACAGACAGGACAGGGCAGGGGATGCCCTTGTAGAGCACCCCAGACTTGTGGACCCCTCTCAGATTACTTATGAGCCCAGATGTTATCTCAGATACTTAGGACTGTAGGGCAGCTGCCCCTGAATGGTTGCCTTAGGTTCTAAGTGTCTTGGAAGTGAGTAACCAAGGCACCAGAATGAGACTAGCCTAGGAAAGGAAGAACTGTCTTTCATCTTTGGGGAAGTTTGAGAGGTCTCCATATCCTGATGTAGAGGAAGAGTGATCATCTCTTCCTGATGAGTATCCATTGTCAGACCCAGGACATTGACTGGGTCCAGCATGGGGACAGAAGTGCTCAATATAGTCAAAAGAGCAGGTAGGAGCATAAAGAGCCATGACCAGGACGCTCCTATTGGCTGGAGAGTCAATGCGAGTCCCCACTATGTAGCACGTGCTCTCTCTCTCTCTCTCTGTCTCTCTCTCCTCTCTGGCCTTTAACTTGTAATCCTCCTGCCTCAGCCTCTTTTGTGCTGAAATAACAGCACACACACCATCATGCCTAGCCTGGGATGACCACTTTCAGAAGTCCTGACATCTGTCTGTCACTTTTTCATGACTGATCTCTAAAATGAGGGAATTCCTCTGGAAGGGGCCTCGACAGTAGCCAGAGTGCCCACAGGTAAAGTGCTCAGGTCAGTAGTCACCTTGGGTTACCAAGACAGAGGCGAATGATTTCCCAAAGAAGATGCCGAAGAAGATGGTAGATGTGTGCACCTCTCAAGCGAGTCCCCAACATGATCTTAGCATTGTTGCACCATCAGCTCGGGCACTGTGCTAAACCTGACCAGGTGTGGCAGGAATCTCTGCCCCCACCCCCGGGGCTAAGCTTGCCACTTAATGCAGGATGGCATCTCAGCTTTCAAAAATTTAGAACAGCAGACTTTTTTTCTAGTAAAAAGGGAAAAAAATGTATTCGCCTTACTAAAAGGAGTCCTCAAGGAAAAAGAACATTGTGTCCAAGCTGCCAACTTCTTCACAAGGAAAACGTGGGCGGGACTCTTCCCTCTTAAGTCTTCGCTTCTAAAGGGGAAACATGCAAGTTTGGATTGATTTGTCACAAGCGGTTTGTAGAAGAAACTGTCTGGCATACCTCGCTCTCTGGAAAGCACCACCTAGGGGCTCAGGCTGGCAGCAGAGATGCTGACAGGGGTGCCGAGGGGGACGCTGAGGGGGATAACAAGAGGATTCTCTCGTTTTATCATTATTTATTTTTGTTTGTGTGTATTTGTATGTGTTCATACACATGTGTCCTGGCACACATGGGGAGGTCAGACCTGCAGGAGTCCGGAGTCCGTTCTCTCCTTCCATCATGTGGGTCCTGGTGATCGAACTCACATCATTGGGCTTGGCACCAAGAATCTTTATCCATTGAGCCATTGGTGTTCTCCCTTCTGATGTATCTGGCTTTGTTGTGACAAAAATCCACTGAGTGTTCCACTCGAGGACGAGCTGTGCTTAGTCTGAGCGTGGGCTCTGCCGTAGCTATTCTGTCCCTCTAATGCTCCTAGAATGTCAACTAAATTGTCCTTGAAGTCAGCGACGTGACAAGCATCCCTCGTTCTATTGATAAAAGCTCCTCCTTTCTCTGATTCACAGAAGGCAGGTCTGTGGAAGAGGATGTGTGTCCCTCCAGTCCCTAGTCCCCTTTCTGCTCTGGCTCCACTGATCCCAGCACTGTCTGTTCATTCACCAGAATCCCACAGCCACCTGTGGGCAACTCCTGCATCCCTACCTCTGATTCTTTCTTTTTTACTCATACTGCGGAACACATAGGTGGTCAGCCATACTCAAAATGCTGAGGGCAAGGGCACAGGCAGGTGAGCCCAGAAAAGGAGATGGAGCTTAGCTTCTCGGAACATGAGGGAGAAGGGAGCCAAGTTCCTACAGGAATGAACAGTCATTGCCGTGGGGCTTTGAGCATCAATTTCTGCTCCCCTGTTACGGTCTTCTGTATGAGTGTCTATTCTTCCTTCATGTAAGTGCAAGGACTTCCCCGGCTTCAGGGAGAGGCCTTGATTGACTGGTGTCCAGCAGCAAGTCCCATCCACCTCACCACAGCAATCAGGTAAAGGCTGGATCAGTCCCAATAAGACCAGAAGGGACTTTTGAATGGGCCTCTTGGGAAGAAATTCCCTGAATCCTAAAAAAAAAAACCTAGAGCAAGGCCTGTTGAGTTTTCTGATGGCCAGGCCAGGATGTGGAACTGGGTTGGGAACACTTTAAGCCCTTGCTGTCTTGAATATGGCCAGGCTGAAGAGGAAGTTTACAGGCAGAGGCAGGCGGCCAGGGAGAATTCCAGAGCAGTGAAGTTTGTTCTGCCTGTGAACCTTGACTGAGACCCTCAATTCCTTCTGGATTCTTTGATTACATGCTTTCTATTGTTTGGGCTCCTTCTGGTTGTTTTTCTATGACTTCTAGTGGAGAAAATGCTGAATGATCTCACTAAAAAGGAACTTTCTTTTGGCTTCTGGGCTGGGACTGGAGCAACCTAAGTCCCCAGGAAGGAGGAGCAGGCAGATGGCTATGCTCTATTCAGGGAAACAGCCTTGTAGCTCCAGCTCAGCAGCGATTAGAAGGAGGCCTCAAGTGAATAACGTCGAAGCGAACAGAGAGAGGAAGCAGGTCTGGGGGCAGGAAGGTTGACCAGAGTTCTCATGGCTAGAGGCTCCCTTAATTAATTAACCTGTCTGCTAAGTGCATAGTAGCGTTCACTTAAATAAATCGGGGAAGTTACCATTTTGAAAGATGTGTGCAGATGGGGGGGGGGGGAGGCGGGCAATTATGCAGGGGAAGTCATTTTCTTGATATTCTCCTGGAAATACGCATGCAGCAGAGAGAGCCGCAGGAGAGACAGGGGAACAGGAGGCCCAAAGAGGCAGAGGACCACTGAATCCTTTGAGGGAACAGCTGAGACGCTATAGGATGCTCCTGGTGGGGACACTGTGTGCGTGTGTGTTCAACTGTTCTCCGCCTTTTAAAAATATAATTTCTTTATTGATTCTTTGGGAATTTCACACCATGTACCCTAATTCCGCTCACCTCCCAGTTCCCCCCATATCCTCTCCTGAAAGAAATTTTAAAAATATCAAAACAAAACAAAACACAGCAAGCAAACAAATAGCACAAGAATAAAACAAAACAACAACAACAACAAAACAAAAATACCTAAGAAACAACTACTTCTTCATCTTTCCCGCCCTCCCAACACCTCTTCATTCATCATGGCGGCACTGGGAGCAGTGTGTCACATAGTTCATTCACCCTTTCGTCCATGCCCCTCCATGGTGGCGGGAGCCTCAGACACCAGCACAGACTCTGACTGCAGTAGTGTCATGGACCCAGACATGGCCCTCAGCTGTCACTCTGGTCTGGATGTCACCATGGCATTGGATAGCAATGCAGGTCACCCGGATGCATGGCCATCGGACACCATCATGGACTCGGGTGACGGACCCTGGGTCCCTGGGTCCCTGGGTCCCTGCGTCCCTGCGTCCCTGCGTCCCTGCGTCCCTGCGTCCCTGCGTCCCTGCGTCCCTGCGTCCCTGCGTCCCTGCGTCCCTGCGTCCCTGCGTCCCTGGGTCCCACCTTATTGAACTCAGCAAGCAATGCTCTTAACCACTGAGCTATCTCTCCTGCCTTTCCCTTCTGTTGTCAGTATAGGGCACAGGACCTCATTGCAGATTGTTGTGAGGCATTATGTCGTTGCCAGGAATCGAACTTGTTACCTTTGGAAGGGCAGCCAATGCTCTTAACCACTGAGCTATCTCTCCAGCTCTTCTTTCTCTAGCCAAAAGAGGTTGCCTTGGCCTTGAGGATCAGAGGATAAGGTTTTCACCTGTTGGCCCAATTGACTGTTGGGTGCTAAGCCTCCAGGGTGCTGTTGTTTAAAGGGCTTCTTACCAGTGACTAGAGGTCCATGTCTCTGTCTCTCTGTCTGTGTGTTTGTGTATTTTAACCTCTAGCCCCTTGCTCGTAGCTCACAAACTGTATGGTAGCACATAGAGTGCAGACAGGCATTGTGTGCTGCTCACCTGGTCTTGATTTAATTTGGGTATTTGGATTTTATCTAAAAACAAGTCCATCTCTTTTACATTTTCCAACTTTGTCACACATAAGCTTTTTAACAAGACCCAATGATTCTCTGAATTTCCTCAGTGTCTGTTGTTATGGCTCCGTTTTCATTTCTGATCTTGTTATTTTGTGTGTTCTCTCTCTTCCTTTTAACTAGTTTGGATAGGGGTTTGTCAATTTTGTTGATTTTACTCAAAGAACTAGCCCTGTTTCCTTCATTGATTCTTTGGATTGTTTTCCTTGTTTCTATTTTGTTGATTTCAACCCTCAACTTGATTTTTCCAGTCTTCTTCTCCTCCTTGGTGAGTCAGCTTCTTCTTCTTCTTCTTCTTCTTCTTCTTCTTCTTCTTCTTCTTCTTCTTCTTCTTCCTCTTCCTCTTCCTCTTCCTCTTCCTCTTCCTCTTCCTCTTCTTCTTCTTCTTCTTCTTCTTCTTCTTCTTCTTCTTCTTCTTTAGAGCTTTTACCTGTGCTGTTAAGTTTCTAATGTGAGTTTTCTCCGTCTTTTTTTAATTTGTGAATTTAGCGCTATGAACTTTTTTATTAGCACTGCTTTCATAGTGTCCTATAAGATTGGGTATTTTGTATCTTTATTTTCATTGAATTTAAGGAAGACTTTAATTTCTTTCTTTATTTCTTCCCTGACCCAGGGGTGGTTCAGTAGTTACCTGTTCAGTTTCCATGAGTTTGTAGGTTTTCTGGGGGTTGAATTGTTGTTATATTCTAACTTTATTCCATGGTGATTCGATAAGACACAGGTAGTTACTAAACTTTTTTTTTTATATCTGTGGAAGTTTGCTTTGTTACCAAGTATGTGATCAATTTCCCTGGGTCCCTGGGTCCCTGGGTCCCTGGGTCCCTGGGTCCCTGGGTCCCTGGGTCCCTGGGCATCCACACAGCCCTCAGTGGCAACAGGAGTTATGGATATCAACTCAGATCCCCGCTGCAGCAGGACCACAGACCCAGACAGGGTCCTCAGCAGCAGCTGGGGTCTGGATGTCACTGTGACCCCAGGTAGCAGCGAAGGCCACCCAGATAAACATGGCCCCAGTGCAGCCCTTGGCACCAACACAGCCCCAGGTGGTGGCCCAGACCCCAGGAATCAGCGTGGCCCTCAATGGTAACAGAAGCCACGAAATCAACACAGACCCTGGCTGCAGTAAGACCAAGAACCCAGATACGGCCCTCAACTGCATCCCTGGTCTGGATGTCACCATGGCATATGCCACTCAGATCTGTACGGCCCCAGCTGCAGTATGACCCTCAGACACAAACAAGGTCACAGGTTGCAGCCCAGACCCCAGGCTTCTGTGTGACCCTTAGCGGCAACATGGGCCATGGACATTAACACAGACCCTGGCTACTGTAGGGCCACAGAGCCAGACATGGCCCTCAGCAGCACTCAGGCCTAGGTGACACCATGGTCCCAGGTGGCTGTTCAGGCCACCCAGACCAGCAACCCTTGGATACCTACATGGCCACAGGCGGCAGCCCAGACATTGGATATCCTTGTGGCCTTTGGTGGCAACATGGGCCATGGATACCACAGACCCATATATAGTCCTTAGCAGCAGCCCAGGGCCTGGATATCACCATGATGTGAGTGGCCAGCAGGCCTCCCATATCCGCCTGCCCCTCACTGCCTTGGCTTCTTCAGTTCTGCCTCGACCCATAGCAATGAACCACTCGGCTTTTCCGTCGCTCCCATTTCTCCACCACACAGTTGCTCATCATAATGGGAGCCACCAGCCCAGGCTATGGATGTCTTCCCACCAGCCCAGGCTATGGATGTCTTGAGGACCCAGGCTGGCATGCAGGTAGCTAGCTAGCACCTACCTGAGTAGGGGGCACGCCACCTTCTTTTTTTTTTTCTTTGCTGGGGGAGGCTTTTGGGGACAGGGTTTCTCTGTGTAACCGCCCTGGCTGTTGTGTAACTTTGTAGACCAGGTTAGTAGCAAACTCAGAGAGATCCACCTGCCTCTGCCTCTTGAGTGCTGGGACTAAAGGCATGCGCCAACACCACACTGCTCTACGTTATTTTTTGAGACAGATCTCTCACTTAATCCGGAGTTGTCCATTTAGCTAGACGAGCTGACCAGCAGGCCCCAGGAGTCCTCTTGTCTCCACGCCTACAGTGAGGGCAGGGTTTTCATGCAGGTCTGAGGACTCACACAGAAGGCACCATATTAATGGAGCCACCTCCCAGCCATGGAGAGACTCCTGAGCCTTAGATTTCATCCGTGGGCTAACTAAAGGGTTTGTTAAGAATGTCTGACTGCTCCCCATGTGTGTGCCGGGCGGTGGTGGCGCACACTTATAATCCCAGCACTTGGGAGGCAGAGGCAGGCAGATCTCTGTGAGTTCCAGGCCAGCCTGGTCTACAGAGTGAGTGCCAGAACTGTTCCCACAGTGAAACCCCGGCTTGAAAAACAAAACAAAACAAAAAAATCTGAATGCTCCCCATGTGTGTTTATAACCCATGCTGACTCTTCCTGCCCCACAGCCAGTGGGGCAGGTCGCTACTGGTATTCCATGCCAGGACTTTTTACACCCTGGGAAAACAGAAGAGAACTTACACTCAGCGGGGAAAGGAACTGTAATATGCTAGAGAGAGCTTTCCACACTCCCCCCCCCCCCCCGTTAGGATCTGCCTGCTGATTCCACGTACCTATGCCCTAAGTGACAGGCGGCACTCGAACTCTGAAGATCAGTTTTGAGGTTGTGAACACTGGACCCAGGTTATTATCCAGCTGTGAGCAATCTGAACCATTGTTAGGACTATTTCCGCATAGTTATAAATATTTGAGGATATTAAGCTCCCAGGTTACGCACTGAGGCTATTATTTGAGCAACGGTTGGCTGCTGAGCAGAAAATGCAAACAACTTTCCATTCCTCCCCCTGGTGCACTTACAATACTTTATGGGATTCAAAAGAAAGAAAGGAAGAAAGAAAAGAAAAAACCCACACCACAACAACCTGGAAACTAAGTCAGTTGCTAATATTTCTAAATAGCTTTAAATACGAAAAGGAATGTGACCACTTTAGTTAATTGTGGTAGGGTTGCAATGCATTTTTCTTTGAGGGTTAGGAAAGCAATTACCATCAAACTACCTACTTGTGCCTCCATCGTGATAAAATGTTCCCTCTAATGGGATCCACACGCCAAACAGTGGGTCCTTGCAGCCAGCACTCAGTGCTTCCGGAAGTGTTCTCACATGGGGGCGCTTTGGCACGCAGTCAGAGCTGTGACTAACTCTAAGCACCTGTCATGGTGCAGGGGATTCCTAACAGGAAATGGGTCCTTCCAAACAGAGGCTGGTAACTAGGGTACCATGGAGAGCCAGGCTGCTCTACCTCTGCCTGGTGGTCCACGTGGTACTCGGAGAGACTGTCCGGACTCCGGTCCTCGTCATCTCAAACTGTCCTCACTCCCTCCAGTCCTGGGAATCAGAGGACTTCTATCGTAGACACAGTCTCAGTGTGTCAGCTCCTGCCGTCTACTCTGAAGCTGCTTGGCCACAGCTTCCACAGTTTCGTGAGGGTGACTCCTCATTCTCCACCCTCCTCCTGCACTGTCTCTGCAGGCCGCTGTTCTGTGCTTTAGAGCATCATGAAAACAGCTTTTGGGGTTCTTCATACTGTTCTCCCTTGGGAGCCCTTAATTCTGGGCCTCTGCTTGTCTCCTCTCCCATCAAAGGTCTGCCTTCATCTTGAGTAATTGTTGCTGTGAGTTAGTCACACAGGTCACAATCCTCTCTGTTCCCGCCCACATCCAGACGACCTGGCATAGTCACGGCCACTAGAGTGACATCCTTACCCCACCAAAGCACCTTCTGTCTGCTTCATTCTCTATCACGTCTACAGCTCAGCATTTTGTGGCTCCCTCTCAGCATCTGCATCCCCACTTCCATTCCTCACGGCATCACCATCTAAGGCCTCTTGCCTACTGCCCCCCAACTAGCTGGCTCAGTTGGAATCCTGGCACCAGCTTCCTCTATATCCAAACATCAGACCCCAGTTCCTAGGGCTGCAGTGAGATACAGGGACATTGGTTAATACAAAAAAAAGTCAGGACTTTATTTACTGCATCAATCCCAGTGTCCCCACAGAGGACAGCAAGAAAGAGGTTTCTCTTGGGATGCAATCTTGCTTCCAGCTGTTAAGGCCTGTCGTATATAAGGCATATAAGCTTACCCTGACAAGGAACCAGCACTGTTTTGAAAGCCCAAAGTTTCAAAGATGGGACAAAACAGAGCTCCATCTTAGAAGGTTGTGCTTTTCATAAGAGCGTCCAACCGCCCTGCCTGGCTCCTTTTTCGCCCATCATGCTTAGGGAGGTAAAGGTGCATAAATAGGATATAGGATCCAGGCAGTCCAGGTGAACCAGGTGGATCCAGAATTCTCTGCCCAGCGCCCACTGGCTGTCACGACGAAGACAGCGCCGGCCCTGCGCGCCCCCTGGAGGCTGTGAGGAGCACAGCAGGAGAGCAGCCTTGACCTGGGAGGGCCCTGGCGTTAACTCCTGCAGGGCATCTAGGAGGATGACCGCCATAAAAATGGGCAAGGACAGAGAAGAAACGTTTGGCATGAAAACAAATGCCCAATGAAACTTCAAGCAGACGTTTTCACAAGCAGGATCTGTCACAAGCCCTCACAAGCATCAACTCTTTAAATCTCTTAACACTAGTAGGGAGGGGGCGGTCCTTCTGAGCCTACAGATAATAAAGGGAAACGCCCGCAGGCAAAACGACCTGTCCGTGACCACACACTAAGCATCAGAACCAGAATGTGATCCAGCCCTGAGAACTAGACTCTATAGCCTTATTTGAGAGAGTAATGTGAATTCATCCTTCCCATAGCCTTGGGCCAAGCAAGATTCTGCATGGCCTCATACTTATTCCTTTCTTGGGTCCTTGCTATCTTGATAGCTCTTGATGGAAGCTGGAATTTGAAGAGAGCTCCCAGTGTGTTGGCTCTGAGTAAGACAGCCTGGCCTCAGTCTAAGGCGGTCGTTCTCAACCTTCCTAATGCCACAGCCCTTGAACACAGTTCCTTGTGATGTGGTGACCCCCAACTATAAGATTATTTTTGTTGCTAATTGATAACTGTAATTTCGCTACTGTTATGAATCGTAATGTAAATATCTGCATTTTCCGATGGTCTTAGGTGACTTCTGTGGAAGAGTCATTCGACCCCCCAGAAGGGACACTACTCACAGGTTGAGAACCGCTGATCTAAGGTCTGTGTGCCTTTCGTTTACTCCAGGAACAAAAGCAAGGTGGGAGAAGGGTCATGGGAATGTAACTCCAAGGGAAGGGGACTCCGCGGGAAGGTAACTCTGCAAGAAGGTGAGCCTGGTTCTTCCCCAGTATGGGCCACCTTCCAGAGGCTATTCCCTTCCCCCACTAGTTTGGTCTCACCAGGCTCCTGAGACTAGATAAGTCACCCTCTGAAAACAGCCAGCTGGTCTCAGAACTCTCCTGTGTTTAGTGCTGACTGTCTGTTGATTCTGTCTTCTGCTGGGTTCCTCCATTTCCTGTTTAGGCCTTCTTACTCAGGAGTGTGCTTGTTTGCTGAATGAACCTAAGCTAGAGAAAGCCTGGAACAGGAACCAGGCGGGCGAGGGTGAGGGCCCCAAGGTCTCTCTCTTTCTCTCACTGTGTGTGTGTGTGTGCGCGCGCTTGTGTGTGTGCGTGCGTGCGTTTGTGTGTGCTTATTCTCTCCAGCCAACAACCATTTTGGCCCCTCTACTCGAAGGATCTTTTTCATGTCCTGAAGTTTCTGTTTCTTGCTACTCAGCACATTGCAGTCTGAACATCTTGTGGCTCTGTCCTTGCTGCAGTTCATGCTCAGCCACCTGGTCTCAGGAGGTCATCTTGTTCTAAGCCAGAACATATCCTCTGTCTCTGGGGCCCTGGTCCCCAAGAAGGAAGAGCACTAACAAGGCTGGCACGATCCCTCAGCAATCTGTGGGTGATGCGAGCCTCTCTCTCAGAGCATCCGACACAGCCCCGGATTATTTCCCCCCTCATTGACTCATTCTTGCATTTTATTTGCTGACCTTTGTTACCGTTGCCTAGATACCTTTTTGGGTTCTTGAGTTTCTCTTAGAGACCCAGCCTGGTGCCCTGAGGAGGCAAGCTTGATGGAAGAGTTATACACAGTTAAACAAACAATAATCACTTCCTTCTCCCTCTTTAGTCTCATCTTTCATTGAGAAACCAAGAGGAGAGGCGTATTTAATAAATGCCATCCATAGATCAGATAAGCACTCTCTGAATACTGTATTTCTTCCAGAAACAGTGTCTCTCCTGCCCTCACCGAAGACCATGTGGTCAAGAGGAAATTGAATAAAGCCCTTTAATCAGCCGCGGTAGCATTCGAATCATTTAATTTAGGGTCTGACAACCACAAATTACTCTATTTTTCAGGCCAATTTTAGTCAACCAGGAGAACTGGCCCCAGTCAACTCAAGTTTAATAAATACCTAATGGTGGCAGTTTCAGGGGAAGGTTTTGCTGGGGCTTTTTTGAGGATAAACAAAGCTGAACTCCCACTGTATGCAGACCCACCGTGAGTTCTTGGATAGGCTCCCTCCTGGGCTCCCTGTGGCTGAGCGTGAGCCCTGAGGGTATTGAGAACCAGCGCTCGGGCAGCTTAGTGAGCTACAGCCTCTGCCCCTGGTGCTTTTTATTCCTGGCCCTGAGTTCTTGTGGCCAGGAAAACAAGTCACATCAAATTAGATGCAGACAGGCATGGCCTCTGGCATGCCACAGTCTTTTCAGAACCTTCTGGAAACAGAGAAAGAGAGAGAGAGAGAGAGAGAGAGAGAGGTTTCTGAGTCAGAACAAGGTCCACTGGACCCCAAAGATGGCTGCTACCACAATGCCGGTAAGAGGCAAAAGGCAAAATCCCACCTTCAAAATCAGGTCAACATACAGCATGAACCCCCAGAAGATACCTCCCCTAACTACCGGGCAGAGATGGGTGAACAAGGAAGAACCCACAGGGTCTTATTCTCCCCTCACTGTAAATGACAGTCTGTACCACCAGAGACCTTCTTTAAAACTGGCTCGCCCATTTTTCTCTATCAGTGCAAAGTATTTAGATCCTTGGGTCTGTTTTCTGCTGCCGTAACAGATTCGCTGAGAGTGAGTAGCTTATACAACATAAAGGTTCTGTGATGAGCTTCTGGGGCTTGAAGGTACTTCTTGACGTGGAAGGGCTGCCTCTCAAGGTTTCCCTTACTGGTGGAGACTATTTGCAGATCTCCTAAGTGGTACGTGGTATTACATAGCAAAACGATGCAACAGGGGTCAAAGCCAAATTTATTTAGCAGCTGCCTCTCAGAATAACCTATTACCCATTAGCGCAATCCTTCATGACATGACCCAAGTTTGATCTCCGGAACTCACATGACAGGATGGGAGAACTAACTCTCGAGAGTTCCTCTGATCTCCACACACACCCTGGCTTGTAACACACATCATATGCACACACACCATGACTTGTAACACACAGAGACATAATTACACACAGACACACACGCGCACACAAACACATGCACACCCCCACCCCCACCATGGTTTGTAACACATGCACAGACACACACTATGACTTGTAACTGTAACACACAAACACACACTAACATACAGACACACACCCCATGGCATAACACACACATAACCCCCCCACATATCATGGCTTGTAACATACATATACCCCCACACACCAAAGCTTATAATGCATACACACACACAGGCACACACAGACACATTTACCACAGTTTGTAACACACAGAGACACATACACACAAACACACACACTATGGCTTGTAACACACAGACACATACACACACAAACACACATACCATGACTTATAACATACACAGAGAGCGAGAGAAACACACAGACGTATATTTTTTAAATAAAATATAATAATAATCTTTACTATTTATAAATAAAACATATCTTTTTAAAGAGGAATCTGGTACATCTAGGAAGCTATAAACATGACATCCATTGTTTTAGTCTTGGTGAGGGATGTGTTACTGCACAAACAGAGCTCTCAACGGTGGAGTTTACCGAGAGCAGGATGTCACACAAGCATACCAGGGAATCTCCAGGAGAAAACCAGCTGTGAAATCCCTGTCCATCTCCTGGGAACTGTCCAGCCACAGGCAGTGTCTCCCCAACACTGGACCTGGCGCCGTTCACTTGTCTCGGGCTCTGCAGATGGAGGCTTGCTTCTTTTTCCGCTCTAGAGACGGAGTTCCTGCCAAGAGGCTCTGGGTCATCAGTATCTGCTTGTGATGCTTAACCCAGTCAGTTCAAGAGCCTCCATCAACGAAGGAGACCCCCTACTCTTGGCTCCAGCATGAGTGACTGGGGAGACAGGGCGAATCCGTACAGCCTAGTCAAAGTCTGGTCAGGCATTACAGACACGTGGCGGGAGGCTCCACCCAGAACCACCTTGGCAGTGCTGGTGCTGAATGTGAAGTGTCCCCTCAGGGGGACATTTGGACCCTTGTTCCCCAGCTCGTGGCACCATTTAGAAGGTTGTCTCTTTGGTGGTGGCTCTTGGTTGGGTTAAGCCTTGTGAGCAGACTCAGTGCACCAGAACCTCTTGGCAGGAGCGCCATTTCCAGAGGGGAATAAGAAGGAAGTCTCTACCTGCGGAGTCAGGCCGTGGATGCTCTGTGGAGGAAGTGGGTTGCTGGGGACAGGCCTCAAGGTTTTATTTCCTGGGAGATATGACAATCTGTCTCTCTGTGTATCTCTCTCTCTCTCTCTCTCTCTCTCTCTCTCTCTCTCTCTCTCATTACATTTTGGTAATGACACAGGGTCTCACTATATACCCCTGATTGGCTTGGAACTCACTGAGGTCCGTCTACCCCTGCCTCCTGGGTGCTGGGATCCTGCCTACACTTTGCTCCCACCAAGACGGGAGGGTGTGAAGAGCTCCAGCTGCACACTGCTGCCACCATGGGGCTGTCTGCTGCCATGCCTCCCCCTCATTTTGTTCAATTTAATTCACATTGCTATTAAAAAAAGTGGGACCCCCAGAAAAAAAAGAGATGGGAACAAGAGGGGCTCTTAAGAGACAGTCAGGTCATGAGGGCTCTGCCCTCATCTTTACATTAACCCATTCACGGATTCATAGTTAATAAATGATTGTGAGACTTCTTCTGCTAGGGAAGTTTGTTTTCGAACCTTCTGTGCATCCCTCTTGCGGTGGGATACCCTCCAGAAGTCTGGAGACAGTCCCCACCAGCAAAGCAAGAGAGACCTCAGCAGATTCAATTCTTCAACTTTGCACCGTGGAGCCTTCAATCTGCAAAACAAAATAAACCGTTTTTCCCCTTAAACTGCATCTCGTCCTATGCTTGGTCAGAGTTACAGGGGAGGGGGCAGTAGAGCCAGGCAGGGTGTTTCTGTCCTGCCACCCTAGCACTTACAAGGCTGAGGGAGGAAGATCTTAAGCCAACTAGGGTTATTCCGTAAGCTCAAGGCTGGCCCGGATAGTGAGATGTTCTCTCAATAAAATAAAAGCTGCCACAGGGTGATGATGATGGTGGTGGTAATTGGGGTGGAGCTATGTTTAATGGGGATGTGTCTCCATGGCAGAGAGAAAAACTCACATAGCATTACGGAGGGCCATGTACCACAACACAGCAAATAAGTAAAAAATGAAAATTGTAAAATTGGAAGTGGTGATGGGGACTCAAGGGAAGGTGGCTGATTGCACCCCCACCTCACTAGCCACCCTTCTGGCTACCTGAACCCTCAGCCTAGGCCAGGCCTAACTTTCCCAGTGAACCTTGGTTATGCCTTGTATTTTTATGTGCCCTTGAACCCCCTCCTCCATGTCTGAGCCTCGGACATGAAACACTCGTAAGATGTAAGTGAGCTAATACATGCATCTTACAAACTACTTGGGCAGCAGTATCTCCTCCAACCACGATGCAACCAGAGATCAAAGAAAGCACAGGCAAATGCAGGCTGGAGCTTCAATTTTGTTCTAAAAATAAATAAATTAATAAATATCCTTGAAATGGACACAAGAATAAAGTATATTTTGTTAAATAGAAAATTAAAGTGGGTGTAGGGGTACACGCCTTTAATCCCAGCACTCAGGAGGCAGAGGCAGGCGGGTCTCTGTGAGTTCAAGACCAGCCTGGGCTACACAGAGAATTCTAAGTCAGCCAATGCTACATAGAAAGAGAAAAAAAAGACAAAATTTTAAATATGATCATATATGTGAAAGTCTCTAAATATGACTCATAGCCAGATTGTGGTGGCCCACACCTTTAATCCCAGCACTCGGTAGGCAGAGGCCGGCAGATCTCTGAGTTTGAGGCCAGCCTGCTCTGTAGAACGAGTTCCAGACAGCCAGGGATACACAGAGAAATCCTGTCTCAAAAAACAAAAGTATGACTCGTAAAACATGACTACAAAGTACTTTATCTGTGTCCCCTTTGCCTTTTGTAAATTTTTATTTGTTTATTTGTTTTGCCAGCATATATGTCTATATACGAGGTGTGTCCCTCGTACTTTAAGGCCTTCAGAGGGGCTTCAGATCCCACAGGATCACTGGGGCTGGGGAGACAGATAGATGGTTGTGAACCTCCGTGTGGATGATGGGAATTAAACCTGGGCCTTCTGTAAGAACAGCCAGTGCACTTAACCACGGAACTGACTTTCCAGCTACCCTCTTTGTCCTAGAAATCCGCTCCATGGTTGCTAGAGATGTTCCTCACGTAGTGCTTGCCCAGCATGCAGAGTCCTGGGTTCTGTTCCCAGCACCACAGGCGCTGGAAGTGGAGGTGAATGCCTGTTCCTGGCACTCAGGAGGTAGAAATGGGAAGATTAGAAGTTCAAAGCCATTTCAGTTATGCAGCGAGTATGAAACCAGCCTGGGCTACATAAGACACTATCAGCAAAATAATAAAGCACCCCCACTTTCTTCCCTGTGCCTTGAGTCTATGTAGGCAAGCTCTGTTATGACTCTTCTTTGCCCCACGGCAATGCCCTCGGTTTCTTTCTGCTGCTGTCTTTTTCTCCTGCCAGAGCTTTTGCTGTGTGTGTGTGTGTGTGTGTGTGTGTGTGTGTGTGTGTGTGTGTGTGTGTTGTATTTGCTGTGCTTATTTGTTTGCTAAGTCAAAGTCTTGTAGCTCATACGGCTCTCAAACTTGCTCCCTTCCGATGTCCAGCTCCCAAGTGTTGGGCTTGCAGGTGTAAGTCACCATAGCAGGCCAGCAAGATTTTTGCTCGACTCTAACTTGACTTCATGTTGGTTCCCTCATGCCAGTGGCCACTTTTGATCTTGGCACACAGTCACATCCCAGTGTGGCTATCTTCCTTGCTGGACCATGGAGGTTTACTGTCTTCTGATGTTGAGATTCTCTGGTATGAACTGTCCCAGCTCCACTACATCCTTAACATTCCCGGAAACATGGATGGACCCTACCCATCGATCCAATCGTCCCTTTCCCTGAGTTTGAGGGAACGGCATATGCTTTGCCAAGGTTGGGATTCACAGCACCCACTTTCCAGATACACTCAGAGCCCGGCACTCTGCAGATGCAGCTCCCAGGGCTGACCTGACCTCCTAGGGCCCAGGTGGGATCGATGCTGCTCCTGAGCCTCCCCCAAGAGACACAATGAGAGGTCAAACGAGGAGTCTGCTCTCTCTACGCCATCAATTTCTGGTCTTTCCCAAAGGTCTCTGGGAGAATAAAGATCTGTGTCCTAACGTGAGGAGAATGAGAAGGAAGAAGGTGTCCAGTCCGCTAAGGAATGCGGCTGGTGTGGCAGTAGCTCAAGCAGGCGCCCGACAACGCCCCCTTCTGCTGCCCTGCTGGCTGTTTTGTCCCTTTAAAGGTTGATTAAACCTATTCAGAGAATGATTTTGGTGTCCTTTTGTCTGGGTGACTAAAGGATCCCAGAACTGCTTGATCTGGAGGCAAAATAAAAGCAATGTTCTAGGCAGGCCAGATGGCTCAGTGGGTAAAGGTTCTTGCTGTCGAGCCTGACGAGCTCATTCAATCCCTAGGACCCACAAAAGGAGAGAGGCGATCCCCACAAGTTATCTTCTGACCTCTGTGGCATGTGTGTGACCTCACCCACCCACAAACTAACGAAATAAGTGTAATAAAATTAAAAAGAAAACAACCATGTTCCAGGAAGCAGAAGAGGAGTCTGGAGAAAGGGAAGGGCAATGGGTGTGGTGGAGAAAGGAGGACCCTGAAGTCAAAGTCAGCTTTGGAAGAAACTCGGGGCTCAAATGTATACTAGACTCTCTGTCCCCAAAGGGGAGGGGTCTGGATTCTGTTCTCAGTGTGGCCCAGGGGAAAACAGACGGTCTTAGGAGAGAAAGCAATGCCAAGGGAAATATCCACACCAGCAAACCTCTCTCAGATGATTAAATGGCAGTGGATAAATTTAACTAAACGTGAGTAATGGGGACACAGAGGGGAAGTGAAGAGAAATCGAATATTTTAGCAACATAAGGAAATGAGAAGAAAATGACTTTGCAACAAAATGTCAAACTTCTGTGCCTGGAGGAGATGTAATCTGGTCATTGCAAGCTCAGGGGAGCGGGGGAGTCTGTGGTTATTTCAAGTAAATCTTAATTCACTTTAGTAACATATGGCTAAATCCCTGCAGGGCCATGTCCTGGAACAGAACCAGAGTCAGGGAGAGGCATCATTGTGAGCAAGGGTGTTTCTTGTTCGTTTTTTTAAAAAATATTATATTTATTTATTATATATACAATATTCTGTGTGTATGCCTGCAGGCCAGAAGAGGGCATCAGATCTCATTTTTAGACGGTTGTGAGCCACCATGTGGTTCTGGGAATTGACCTCAGGACCTTTGGAAGAGCAAACAATGCTCTTAACCACTGAGCCATCTCTCCAGCCCCTCTTGTTCGTTTTTTTAAAGTTGTGCTTCATCCATCCATCCATCCATCCATCCATCCAACAGACCATTGATTTGATTGAGAAAAGCCAGCCCATCCTCTCACCGTCTACAAGAGATCCTAAACAGCTGAAAAGACAGAGATACATGAATAGGAAGTGGCAATGTAGAACTATATCCTAACATGTTGGTTCACGGCACTGATATGTGATTGAAGGGAGGGTCGTGGGATGGTACCAGAAAGGCTTAAACATCAAGCTGGACCTTAAAGGATGAATAAGTTCACCAGATAGGCAAGTAAGCCAGGAACAGTTCACATAGAAGGGACAACATGTGACGAGGAGGGGGAGTACCATCTGCAATATTGGGGTGCCTGCTACAATCATAGGGCTGGGAGAGAGTGGCCAGGAAAAGGAGATAGGATGAGATGAGGGTAAGGCCGGGGAGGAGATTCAGGACCAGTGACCACTAATGAGGGAGAGAATTTTCAGGAAGGAAGAGGCTAAAGACAAGACCTCCTGCAATCCACCCAGTGCCCAACTTGAGACTCAGCATTGAAGATGCAACTCAGATAATCACTTCTCTCAAAAAGTCTTTCTGCCTGGCTCAAGCGGATTACCCGCCTCCCATCAGTGTCCCCACCTGCTCCATCGCCAGCCTTGTCACCCGCATCCCAGTCCCATACTGAGCTGACTTAGCAGTATGCCTGTCTACCTCCTAATCAAGCCCGCAACACCCAGCTCTAACCATACTGTGAGACCAAAACAGGAACGATGGGCCTTGCAGGTTAAGAGTTCTGTTTGCAGTTCAGAATGAGTTCCTGTTTGTCCTGTGTTAACTCCTCACAAGCTAAGGTTTCTATTTGTAATCAAGAATAAGTTCCTGGGGGCTGGAGAGATGGCTCAGTGGGAAAGAGCACTGGCTGCTCTTCCAGAGACCCTGGGTTCAATTGCCAGCACTCACATACATAGCAGTTCACAACTGTCTAACTCAAGTCCAGGGGATCTGACACTGTCACACAGGCATGCATGCCGGCAAAATACCAATAAATAAATAAATCATTTAAAAAAACAAAAGAATAAGTTCCTGTTTCTTAGAAACCTACACTAAACTTGTGACCCCATGCATAGCCCTATCCTGTTCCTTCCCTTTCGTTGTATCTTTCTAACAATGTATAACAGTCAACTCTCTCCCACTGTGAACCTCTTATCTCGTCTATGAAAAGGACCTCAGGAGGCCACAGCGGACAGGGCTGCTCTCTCAAATCCCAACTTAGAGCGAGATGACCGGCTGACCCCCAAATACAGCTTGTTTTAATTGAACAGTCATGGATTTGGTTTTTTTCTCCCCTTGATTCTCAAGTTTGACAGATGCCCTCCATGTGGTTTCCTGGATCCACTCCTATGGGATCTTCTCCCAAAGATGAATAAGGTATTCTGGAAAAGTACTTTTTGGAGTCTAAGACCTGAATTTAGGTTTCCTAGAGGCATCTAGCAGAAGGAAGGGTGGTTTCCAGAGAGACTCTGTGTCTTCAGTGATACTTACATCCTTCCTAAATTGCCATACTCTGGGGGCTGGAAAGATGGCTCAAAGGTTTTGAATTCCATTCTCAGCAATTACATGGTGACTCATAACCATATGTAATGAACTCTGGTGCCCTCTTCTGACCTGCAGGTATACATGCAAGCAGGACACTGTATACATAATAAATAAATCTTTAAAAAAAAAATCCCAGAATGGAAGAGGAAGATGCCTAGAGTCTTTGCTTTCTTAACAAAGCAAGAAACCTGACCCCAGATGGAGAAACCAAACACCTGGAAGGTTGGAATAGGAGGAGCCTGGAGCCATTGCTCAAGGCAGTGAGTGACAGGAGGTATAGGGACCTAGTTACCAGAGCCACCTCTTTGAACAGAGAAATGAGAACAACCCATCCTGCGAAGCCCTCAGATGTCCACCAGGGGGCAAAAGAGCTTACACCAGCCCCTGGGTTACCACGGTAATGCTGCCTTTCCCCCAAGACATTGGCCCAGAAGAATGCCAGAGGCATGGCAGGCAGCTGGGACATTTCACTCCCAGGCAACCTGTGAGTCCAGGCCAAAAATCAGGCAGGAACAAAGGCACCAGCTGACTTCCCTCCATGACCTCATAGCCTGCCACATCTTCATGGCAGGTATGAGAGGAAAATAAAAGGGGGTTTTCCATCAGTCAGACCAACTCCTTCATTATACAGATGAGACAGAAACTCAGAAAGAGAGAATCACTTGGTGAAGACCACACAGCACCAGGACTGGGAATAGAGCTGAAGAGAAAGGAAGGAAATCAAGCCAGTATAGTGGCCCATGCCTGTCACCCCAGGGCTCAGAAGGTGGAGGCAGGAGCACTCAGAGCTCAGAGTGATTCGCTGCTACATATATGTACAGTTGGAGGCCAGCCTGGGCCACAGGATACTACCTCAAAAACAAAGACCCAGGCAGTGGTGGTGCACACCTCTAGTCCCAGCAGAAGCAGAGGCTGGTAGATCTCTGTGTGTTCAAGGCAAGCCTGGCCTACTTAGATCCAGGACAGCCAGGCATGTAGAGAAACTCTGACTAAAAACAAACAAACAAAAACACGAAGGACAAAGTCTCGTTTAAAATGTGGTTTTTTGTTTGTTTTTGTTTTGTTTTGTTTTTTTGGATTTTCGAGACAGGGTTTCTCCATAGCTTTTTGGTTCCTGTCCTGGAACTAGCTCTTCTAGACCAGGCTGGCCTCAAACTCACAGAGATCCGCCTGCCTCTGCCTCCCGACTGCTGGGATTAAAGGCGTGCGCCACCACCGCCCAGCTTAATAATGTGTTCTTTAAGAATCTTTTTTTTTTCTTTGTGGTGTTCAGCGGGCAAACATTCAACTATTGAATTACAGGCCTGTTCATTCTCCCTCCTCCCTTCCCCCCCCCAGAGCCTGAGTCTCAAAAACATGTTGATTAATAAAAACTTGATCCTTGACTACACTGGGAATAAGGATGTGCTGACAGCTTAGCATCATCGTGGCGCCCTGCATTGTGCCAGGAGCCAGACTGAAGTCAGCACCAGCCCAGCTCCTCTCGGTGCAGAAGGACATAAGGGTCTTCCCTAGGGAAAATGTGCTAAGCCTAGGCAGGTAGGCAGGCCAGCGACTCACTTGTCCCGTGGGAGAGGGTACAGCTCTGGGAGATAGGTCACTGGGTTTCCAGATGTGGCATTTGGTAGTTTGGTAAGTTTCTAATATTCTGCTTATAGTCTCTGAAGCTATTTTTACACATACAATGCTGACAGACGACCTTAACCTTACCCTAGACCAGGGATTGAACCTGGGGCAGAAGGCACTTGAGGCAAGAGCTCTACCACTGAGTTACAATTCCAATCTGTTTTCGTAGGTTTTTAACTTCAAATTAAGATAATTCTGTAAACCGCCAGGCCTAGTTCCAGGGAGGAACAAACTTGTCAAAAGTATAATTACAATAAACTTTGGGACAGTAATGTGTATCATAGTGACCAGCAGATGGCGATCGAAGCCAGCAGTCTGAACAACGCTAAACCCTTAGGATTCTTAAAACAAGGGTTTGGTTTTAGTGGAGTCAGGTGTGGTGGCTCTCTCCTGTAACCCTATCGCTCTCAAGGCTGAAGAGAGTTTGAGGACAGCTGAAGTTATACAATGAGTTCAAGCTAGTTTGAACTACTCAGGAGAGGGTGACGAAGTGGGGAACTTGCTTCCCTGGAGGCAACCCAGAGTGGACTCTCAATGAGAACTCCTCAGTTAGGCCTTAGCCAAGGAAAGCTGAAGTTATACAGAACCCAAGCAGCACCGCAGCGGTGTTGGCAGAACTCGGTGTCTGGTGTCTTGCTGTGTGCAGAAAAACAGGCGGGGACTGGGATTCCCTCTTCGCAGGTTTTCATAACAAGGCCGAGGTGCATTCACTGGGTCCCATTGCTTTTCGCTAGTTTTCTTGGATGCTCTTGTGCAAAACCGGGGATCTCAGCCAGAAGGCTGAACCCACTGCTCACCCAGTGTGCAACTGAGGACCTTTCAGTCCTCGGCGTTATCTTCCAGCTGGGGCAGAGGAAATTTTCTAGCATTATTAGCCCAGTTCTTTGGCTCCCGCTAGCTGCGACAAGGGCACACTGAGTCCCAGCATCCTCCTCTCAAACGGAAAGGAGCGGCCTCTTGCCCAGCAGGGCACCGGTTGAGGGTGAAGGGGAGCACTATTCGGATACCTAGGGCCCTACCTTCGTGTCCCTAGCACGTTCTGTCTTTCCTACCTCAAAACTCAGAAATCAGAAGCAGATACTGAGGCCAAAGAGACTGCCCTGAGAGGTTTTGATTGGTTAGCAGTTTGTTAGTGCTATGAATGTCCAGTTCTGAACTTGCTGGGGACACACGCTCTCCTCGGTCGGCTCCTTAAATCTTGAGTTTACGACCAGACAATAATCGCTGACTTGTCTCCCATCTCCAGGGGCCAAGGAGGAACCACACTTGCACTTGGAAGAGCCTGCGGCTAGGAGCATCCTAGGGTCCCGGCTCTGTAGATCCTGCTCTCAAGCTTACCCTAGGTTGCAGAACCTGCGTGGGACCTTCACTGGATCAGCCAGCCGCATACCGAGATGAATTACATCTCGACACCATGCCCCAGTCCTTGCTGAGGTAACTCTGAGGGAGAGCCAATAAATTCCTCTGAGTATGTGGTTCCAAGTCGGGCGGTGATGGCACATGCCTTTAATCCTAGCACTTCAGGTAGATCTTTGTTTTGTTCGTTTTTGAGACAAGGCCTCTTTTCGTAGCCCTGCCTGTCCTGGAACTAGCTCTATAGACCAGGCTGACTTTGAACTCAAAGAGACCCGCCTGCCTCTGCCTCCCAAGTGCTAGGATTAAAGGTGCTCATTACTACACCTGGTCAACAATAGTCTTTAAAACGGACAAGCAGAAGCCTGTTTCCAATCTTGTAAACAGTGAGTAGAAATTGCTTCACAGAGGATGGGTAAAAACATTTGAATTGAAAGTCTGAAGACCTGAATCCAGAAAGTGAAGAGACAACCAACTCCCTGGGGTTGTCCAACTTCCTGCTCTCCAATACACACACACACACACACACACACACACACACACAATCCTCCCGTCTCTGGACACACACACACCCTCCCACTGCTGAAATAAAAGTCATGAGCCACCATGGGCCAAATAAAACTTTTACATTGTTTTAACTCTAGCTTGGTAAAGATTTGGTTGGTTTTTGGTTGTTTGTTTGTTTGTTTGTTTTTGTGAGTGTTTTGGTTGGTTTTGAGACCAGGTCTTCACTCCTAGGTCTCTCGATGTCACTTCTGAGTCCTCCCCTTGTGTCAGGGTCCCCAGGGGGGTGCTCTGGCCCTTAGTTGTGTCCTTCTCTGTGGCTGCATTGCTGCCAGTGCTCAGGGACAAGCTGAGCCATCTTGGCCCTGTGTTTGACCCTACAGAAAGTTCTATTTTAGGAATCGTCCAGAATTTATTGAACTTCTGCTTTGTATTATAGATCTGCTACTATTGTTTAGTGCGCAAAATATTTGCACATTAGTTGTCGTTTATACTTGCTCCAAACCCCACACACCTGCAAAATCCACATAATGCTGTAATAAAAAAAAAGACAGATAGCAACAGATGTGGATAGGAATGTTGGAATCTATGTTCTGTTAGTAAAACAAAAAAAGTGTAAAATGATACAGCGCTTTAGAAAATAAATGAAGCTTCCCGAAATGTTTAACCAGCGTGCTACCAAATATCCATAATTGTACTTCTCAGTATCTACCCAAGAACAAGGAAACAGCACCCCATAAAAGTATGTACACACCCCCAGGAGCGTTGCTTTGAAGATTAAAACGTAAAATCCCACAATGTAAACAACTCAAATGCCACCAACTGATGAATGAATATGGTCTGTTCAGACAGTCAAATCTCCCATTCAGCATAAAATCAGAATGAAATATGGAAATGAATGGCAATGTGAATGAACTCAAAACCACTAAGGTAAGTGAAAGAAATCAATCATAAGACTCCACGTTGTCTGTTCCCATTCATGTGAAACATCCAGAGGAGGCAGATTTGTTACAGAGACAACACAGGTCAGTGGTTGTCCAGCATTGAGAGGTGGTGGGGGTAGGACTAGGGAATGGTTATTAATGTGCACATTTTTCTTTTGTGGCTGAAGAAAGTGTTCAAAGAGGAGACTAGATTGATGGTTGTGCAGATTCTCTGCATGTACTAAAATCTGTGGGATTGTACACTTTATCCATTCATGCGTGCTTTATTTATTTCTTTATTTTGGCCTTGTAGGACTGGGTCTTTTATAGCCCAGGCTGGCCTTGAACCACAGTTGAGAGTGCCTTGAACATCTGATCCTCCAGTCTATAATGTGTGCCTTACGATAACAGTTAAGCTTTATGGTATTATGGTCTGTAAATTATATTTCAACCAAGATCTTTGAAAAAAGAAGTGGAGGCCAAGAGTGGTGGCACACGCCTTTAATCCCAGGACTCCGGAGGCAGAAGCAGGGCAATCTCTGTGAGTTCGAGGCCAGCCTGGTCTACAGAGTGAGTTCCAGGACAGCCAAGGCTATATATACAGAGAAACCCTGTCTCCAACAACAAAACAAACAAAATTTAAAAAGAAAGAATGAAAGAAGTGGGATGGTCTGGGAGAAAGACGGATGAAGCAAAATTCTAGCAGTTCAAGAAAGGAGTCAAAACACACACACACACACACACCGCCCCCAATCTCCCAAAACAAAACATACATACACGCACACACACCGCCCCCATTCTCCCAAAACACACACACAGCCACCAATCTCCCAAAACAAAAACTTTGAACCTACACTGCCCGCTTTCTTGGGTTTTTACTACAGCGCCCGCTAGGGAGCGGAGCACGTCCGCAGGCAGGGCACACAAGGATAAACTAAGAATTGCAGTTCCAGAGCCTCGGGTGGGCGGGCGCCGGGCTCCGTGTGCGCAGGCGCACTGCGGTTCTGTGCCCGCCGCTGAGGCCATTGTCCGGCCCTGTGGTGGCGGAGGCAGGTTTGCGAAGCTGGCCCTTACGCAGGACGGCACCGCCGCGAACAGAGACTGCAGCGGGCGCTAGGGGGGCGGTCCCGAGGTCGCGGATCCCGAAGCCCCGGAGGCGGTGATTCCCAGCGCCGTGGGTAGGAGGCTGGACTCCCGGCCTCGCCCACCATCCTGCGGGCGGACTGGGCGTGGCCGGAGGGACTGTCCCGAGGCGGCCGGGCCTTTCATTTGGCCTTTGGGGAGATGCAGGCGGAGGCGGTCTCCTCCGGCCCTTTGGGCTGAAGTGGCTGCAGGGCTGCAGGGGTGGGGCGGCGGGGTAGCGGGATGAGTGGATCCTGTCCTCTCTCCTCAGCCCCGGATCGTAGCCAGCACACACTGAGGCAGGAATGGCCCCGAGGCCTCCGATGGTCACGCCCCAGGTGAGCTGAGCCTTCCCCACCGCCCAGAGCATCCCACCCGGCGATACCCCGGGGACGTGTACGGGACAGTTATTGTTCTAGAGTTTTGATGGCTTTGAGTCTCCTAGTCTAGCGAAAATCCCTCTTAAAGTGCCCAGACCTGGGTGGAGCAAGATTCCTGAAAGGATGGAGTAGTTTGGTAGTGGAGGGGACCAGGGGAGTGCGATTTTATGAAGAACTGAATGTATTGGGATCCTCGGCACTGAACCTTTATTGCTGTGCGGGTCCTTTGAACTCTTCAGTGAGGAATGTAGGATGACGACAAGATAGAAAAGTGAGGCTTTATGGCTCATCCACGGGGCATATGAGCAGGGAGCAGATGAGCCATGGTCAGAGGAAGAGGATGGTGAAGGATGGCCGTGTTGAATCGAAGACCAACATACAGCCAAACCTGGACCTACTAGCTCCGAGCTTTTCTTGCCCCTTGCGCTTGTCTTTCTTTTTTTTTCCTTTAACAGATCTATAATAGTGCACTCCCTCAGTAGTCCCAGCCTCGGGTTAATTAATAAGAGGCTGATCTGTGCCGGCAGGAAGGCACATGCCCTTAATCCCAGCAGTTGGGAGGCAGAGAGGAAAGTGGATCTCCGTGAGTTCGAGGCCAGCCTGATCTACAGAGCGAGTTCTAGGACAGCCAGCGCTGTTACACAGAGAAACCCTGTCTCTAAGGGAAAACATAATCCACACTCTCTTTAGAATAAAGGGTTAGGACTAGGCATATAGCTTGATGGTAGATCTCTTGCCTAGCGTATGTGAGGTCCTAGGTTCAGTTCCCAGCACCTCTGGGAAAATAGGGATGGGCTGGAAAGATGGCTCACCATTTTAGAGCACATACTGTAAAAGCACACATTGCTGTCGCAGAGAACAGTTCGGACCCCAACGCCCATGCCAGGCAGCTCAGGCAGCTCACAACTGCTGTATAATCTGGTTCCGAGGGGGCGAAAGGCCTCCATCTTGCTTGAGCACCCGCACTGATGTGACCATACTGTTAGAAACAGAAGAGAGAAAAATCTCAACTCAAGGAACCGAGGAACAAAGGACCACACAAAGTGAAAGAAGTTGGCAAGGCAATGTGTTTTCTAAAATTGGGGCACCCAACCCAAAATGAGCTAACAAGCACAGTTTGCTAAGATGGCTTCTGTCTTATCCCTCATGCAGGTGCTGACTGAAACTGATCACGGTAACTGAAGCTTGACTGTGTAGTCTGACGAGACTGGCTAATTGTTGCAAAGGGGAAGGTTCAGGGGAATATAGTGCAGGCCTTTATTGGACTAACTACCTTTGTTGGAATAAAAAGTTTTTCAAAATACCCATGCACAGACACATAATAGAATAATTTGTTTTGTTTTGTTTTTGTTTTTCAAGACAGGGTTTCTTTGTGTAGCTTTGGTTGTCCTAAGAACTAGCTCTGTAGACCAGACTGACCTTGAACTCACAGAGATCCACCTGCTTCTGCCTCCCTAGTACTGGTATTAAAAGTGTTCATCAGCACTGCCCAGCCAAATGAAATAATTTTAAAATTAACAATAAACTAAAAATTGTAGTTGCTATATGTATCATGTAATCACATTCAATCTAGATAAAAATACTAATGTGGTTTTATGTTTTTGGGGTTTTTTGGTTTTTCAAGATAGTGTTTCTCTGTGTAACAGCTCTGGCTGTTCTAGAACTTGCTCTGCAGACCAGGCTGGCTTCAAAATCATAGATCTGCCTGCCTCCACTTCCCAAATGCTGGGATTCAAGGCGTGCACCACCACTGCCTGGCAACAACTTTGTGCATTCAACATTCCTGGTTCCCCTAGTGCTTATCTGTGAACACAAGGATGTACAAGTCTCTTAGAATCATCCAAAAAGGAGAAAAAGTGTTGTTGCCAGGCGGTGGTGGCACAGCCTTTAATCCAGGCACTCAGGAGGCAGAGGCAGGCGGATCTCTGTGAGTTCGAGACCAGTCTGGTCTATAAAGCGAGTTCCAGGACAGGCTCCAAAGCTACACAGAGAAAAACAGACAAAAGAAAGTATTCTTATTTGTCCATGATGCAAAAATAATATGAAATGTGATTTTAGTAATGTATATGATTTAACTCGGTTTATTATCACTTCTATTTATAATCAGTATCTTTAAATTACTAATGGGGTATTCAACCATGTTATCCTACTGAGGCTTTGAAATGTATCATGTATCTTATGGTTCTTAACACAGCTTGATGTCCTCAAGGGCCAGCAAGATTGGGTGTAGCTGTGGCCTGAGGAGTAGTGTTGGGGGGAGGGTGCTTGAATTTATATCATCTGGAGCAGAAACCAGCACTGGGTACCCTGACATACAGCTGGGGGGGTGGGTTCTAAAATAGTTCAACAATGTAAGGTACAATATATGTGGGATGATCCCCAAGAAAGCCTAATGTAAAAATCTGATTGTAGAGCTGGAGATGCATTCAGTTGGTAGGATTGCTTCCCTAGCATGCACCAAGCCCTGGCTTCCATTTCAGCACCACAGAAAGAAGATGAAGTGGTGCATCTTCTACTTTTGGGGAGCAGAAACAGAAGAATTGGGGGTTCAGCCTCCGCTACATAGCGAGTTTGAGATCAGCCTGGGATACATGAGAATCTCTCTCAAAAATTAGTAAATGAGTAGGGGCTGGAGGGATGGTTCATCAGTTAAGAGCACTTACTGCTCTTACAGAAGGCGTGGGTTCAGTTTCCAAAACACACGAGGCTGCTCACAGCTGCCTACCACACACTTCTGGGGGCTCTGACGCCCTCTCCTGACCACCATGGGCCTCCTACGTGAACATAGTGCATATGCATACCCTCAGATATACACATATAAATAAGAGAACAATTTTTTAAAGATTTATTTATTATGTGTAGTGTTCTGCCTCCTGCATGTATGCCTGCAGGCCACAAGAGGGCACCAGATCTCATTATGGATGGTTGTAAGCCACCATGTGGGTGCTGGGAATTGAACTCAGGACTTCTGGAAGAGCAGTTAGTGCCCTTAACCACTGAGCTATTGCCCCCAAATATTTTTTTAAAAAATAGTAAATACATAGAAGCAATTTGCAGAGCAATATGTGTGATGTTTCATGAAGTGTGCCTGCAGTACGTGAGTAAGACATGGACACAGGACTTCCAAGTATACACACCAACTGTTGAGAAGGATCACATGGGGAGATAAAGAGGACTAGGAGGGGAAAGGCCGTCATTTTTTATCCTTTTTCGTTCGTTGCTATAGTCCCATGTTTGAATCTGGAACAGAGCAAGGAAAGAAAGCAGTGAGGAATGAGCAACCGTATAAAAGGTTTGGTTTGAAAGGAAAACAGCAAGATAGATGGACGAGAGTGTGAGCTGTAAGCTAGGCATGTTTGCGTAGGTCTGCAGACCTGGCCCGGGAGAGGCAAAAGCATCAGGATAAAGAGGTGGGAAAGGAAAGGAGAGACAGAATAGCATATGCAGGGTTGTGGGATCTATTTCCCCTTTGACTTTCCTGTCAGACAAGCTACATGCTTTAAAATCAGCGTCTCAAGACAAACATTTCCCTTTGAGCAGCAAGGTCTGTTCCCTGACTTTGGGAGGAGCATTTGTGGAGTTGATCCCTACCTGAGCAGGACTGTGATCCCACAGGAGTCTGTGACATTCAAAGATGTGGCTGTGGACTTCACCCGGGAAGAATGGCACCACGTGGGCCCTGCCCAGAGGAGCTTATACAGGGACGTGATGCTGGAGAACTACAGCCACCTGGTCTCTCTCGGTAAGGAGGCTACTTCCCCACTGGCTCCCACGTCGCCAAGGGTTCCTTCCTCGGTTGCTGAGGTTTGGTGCATGCAGCCTAGTAACTGAGAGGAAGTCCAGGGCTCGGTTGTGAGCCTGAAAGGTCGCTTTACAGACCCAGAAGAGGGGACTTCACTAGCATTCCTTCTTAAGCTGAACCTTTTCTTCTGTCCAGAGGTCCCGAGGATCTAGGACTAGTACTGACTTTTAGGAAGGTTCTCTGTCTTCTTGATCAAACACCCAAATCTTGTCTGTTTACCCATGAGCAGGGTATCAGGTGTCCAAGCCAGAGGTGATCTTCAAATTGGAGCAAGGAGAAGAGCCGTGGATATCAGAGAGAGAAATCCAGAGACCTTTCTGTCCAGGTAAACGAATAAGAATTCTGCTCGTGGAGATCAGTGTAGACGGTGGCACAGCTCACGGAGAGGCCTGGGAGCTGTCCGACACGCAGAGGAATCTGAAACTGTTTCTGGGTGACAATCTGCACGTCTCTCTTTTTCAGTCAGGCATTCCTACTGGCAGTAAGTCTTCGGGGAAAAGATACCTCAGTGCTGGGATTATAGGCATGTACCACCACACCCAGCTTTATACCGTCTTAAGTGAGAAGTTAGCCCTCCACATCCCTTTAATGCCAGCATCCAGAAGGCAGAGGTAGGTAGTAGATCTCTGTGAGCTCTAGTGAGGTCCTGTCTCTAAACAAAGCAAAACCATAAAACAGAAAGAGTTAGTGTAAGGTGAATCTTGGTCCTAGGATCACAGTGCTGTTCTAAGCGCACATTCTATAGGACTCAGCACTGCCTTCCCTGTTTAAAAGGAAGCATGTTAGTTGGGCAGTGGTCACGCCTTTAAGCCCAGCTGTAGGGAGGCAGAGGCAGGCAGTCTGAGTCCAAGGCCAGCCTGGTCTGCAGAGCGAGTTCCAGGACAGCCAGGGCTACACAGAGAAACCCTATCTTGAAAAACAAACAAAACAAAACAAAGAAAGAAAGAAGAAGAAGCATGTTAGAGTTTTTGAAAAAGCAAGGTGTTCAAAAGCCAGCGAATCTGTGTTCATTTTTTTTTACATAATTTTTTTTATTGATAAAAGAAGAATAAAGAAAAAAAAAACAAATTTCCACCTCCTCCCAGCCTCCCCTTTCCCTCCCCTTCCCCCCACTCCTCTCCCCTTCCCCCCACTCCTCTCCCCCTCTCACAGAGAGAGAGCTCACCCTGTGACGGAGCTTCTGTCTAGCCTCAGTACATTGTGTTCTGTAACCGTACACTCCTTAGTAAACTGATACTCAGTGAGTGCACACTGTTTGAAAAAATTCTGTTCCAGGTCTTTACTAATGAAACAAAAACAAAAACAAAAACTAAACTTTTATTAAGTGACCCACTGAAAAGAATTCTAATAATACAAAGCCTTTCCTGCCTGTAGAGTTTTGTTTTTTGTTTTTGTTTGTGAGCAGTGTCCTGTTGTGTGGTCCAGACTGGCCTCAGACTTGCCACCCTGCAGGTCCCAGGTGCTGAAGTTACAAGTGTCATTGTGTGTGACTGTCCTTACGAGGTTAGAATTAATTCTCGTTGCAAGTGTAGGTATTTGGGAATTGGACTTTTTCAACTGTGTTTCCTCTCCCAATATTTTATTATAAAAATTTCAAATATATGGAAAAATTTAAAAAAACTGTGCAGCAATTATCGTAAAGCTGCCTAGATGATCACATTTGTTGGTAGTGTGGTATTTGCTTTATCACATATCTCCTCGTCTACTCATGTAGGAATTACCTTTTTAATGCGCTTTAAAGGAAGTTGGAAAAATAAGTATGCATATCAGTAACTGGAGTTGTTTCCTTTCTTTTTACTTTTGAAATATTGAGAATAAAATCCAGGACTTTGCACAAGTTCTTTTTAAAAAGTGCTGTATTGCTGAACTTAATCCTGAGTCCAGAGTCAAAGTTTTTAATTAATTATTCTTAAATCTCAGGGCATGTCTGGAAAAAGAAAACAAGACTCTCAGGGCATGTTTATTCTGGCTTTTTTTTAAATATGTATGCAAAAGTAGGAAGTATGTGTACCTGTGTAGAGTGTCCACCAAAGCCAGAGGAGGGTACTGGATCCTCTGGAGTAGGAGGTACAGTCAGTTGTTAGCTACCCAGTGTGGGTGCTGGGAACTGAACTTGGGTCCTCTGCAAAAGCCATATGTCCTCTTAAATACTGAGCCATCTCTCAAACCCTGTCCACTTGTTTTTATATATATGTGTGTCTTGCTTGTATGTATGTCTGTGCACCATGTGTGTACAGCCCACAGAGAAGAGGCATCTTTTGGTTTTTCAGAATAGGGGTTTTCTGTGTAAAAGTCTTAGCTTTCCTGGAACTTGTCTTGTAGATCAAGCTAGCCTTGAACTCACAGAGATCTGCTTACCTCTGCCCACCCCCCCCCCCCCAAGTTAAAGGTATGTGCTACCACGTCCGGCTCAGTTTTTTTTAAAATAAATGCTTATATGTACAATCCTATTGCTATTGACAAGTGTGTTCACCCTTTCAACCCATATTCCCTAGCATTTTTGTTGTTGTTTTTTGGGTGGGGGTTTGTTTGGTTTTTTTTGTTTTGTTTTGCTTTGCTTTTTTTTTTTTGAGACGTAGCCCCGGCTGCTGTCCTGGAACTCACTTTGTAGACCAGGCTGGTCTTGAACTTACAAGGATCCACCTGCCTATGCTTCCCCAATGCTGGGATCAAAGGTGTGCACCACAATTGCCTGGCCTTGTTTTTGTTTTTGAGAAAGCATCTCCCTACGTGTATCCAGATTGGCCTCAAACTCATGTTCTATTCTGCCCCAGTTTCTCAAGTACTGGAATTCTAGGTATAAGTGACCATGCCTGGCATTTCCCTTAGGTTTTAAAGATAACCATTTTTTAGATTTATTTATTTCATTGTTTTATGTATATGAGTGTTTTGCCTGCATGTATGTATATACATCATGTGTATGCCTGATGCCCGTAGAGCTCAGAAAAGAGGGCATTGGGTCCTCTGAGACTGGAGTTACAGATGATTATGAGTTTGCACGTGGGTGCTGGGAATCGAACCTGGAATTCTGCAAGAGCAACAAGTGCTCTTCAACACTGAGCCGACTCCCCAGCCCTAAAGGCTCCCATTCTTAGAACCTAAAAATGAATGTGTTATAGTATTAGTATGCTGTGGTAAAAACAGACTTAGGAATACATCTGTTGATTGAAATAGATCCGCGGTCAAGAGAAGGGATTGAGGAGCTGGGGAGACGGCTCAGCGGTTTGAGCACTTGCTCTTGCAGAGGACTCAGATTCAGTTCTCAGCATCTACAAAGAATAAATATTATTTTACTATAAGTGTTATACATACATCACACACATTAAAAACACACACAAAAGAAAGATGATTGCTATAGAATCAGAGCTCAGATAGATTGAAACTACTCCTAAATGTAAGGTCAAAATTAACTTTAGTTTGCTCCATTTTTAGTACAGGGTATGGCCCCCCAAGTATGTCAAAGAATCTTTTCAGTACATCCTTGGCAGTAGACCCTATAGAGAAATTATGAAATCAACTTTAAAGAAACTATAAAATTGGTGGATTAGAAAGGTACTTTTTTTGTTATGCCCCCTAAAATGAACAGGAAACATGGAAACCTACAGGATAGAATATGACTCTATTTTGCTTGCATCTGCACCTCACACACTTCGGCTCCTTTCTTCTTTTGTTTCCTGTCAGACTAACCCCACTCACAAGGGCTTGCCTTGTTCTCTGGACGTGACAGACACTCTGGATTCGTAATACTCACTGACACCCCACTCTCTTTCCCGCAGCATAAGGCTTCCGCAGTCTCATCTGTCCTGTAGCCTTCTGTTTGCTCTGAAAGGAATTTGGGAACTTTTGCACTTTATATTTCTTTTAGACTGGAAGACCAGGCCTGACACCAAGCCGACAAGTCTTCGGCAGGGCACATCTGGAGGATCCCACAGTACAGATGTTCTGTCACGTGCCACACAGGGAGATCCCTGGGATGTCAGGATCCAGAGGCACCAGGAAAGTTGGGGGAGATGTCTGGGACCAGAGGCATCGTCCCAGAAAGAAATAGCCACTCTGGAGACAAATCTTGAGCAAAATAAATTTGACGAAGACTCTAGATTGAGCACAGACTTGGTCCCACAACTAGTCATGCCTTCAAGTGTAAGGCCCAGTGGACGTGAAACACTTGGAAATAACTTGGAGTGTAACTCAGAATTAGTTACTCGGAATAGTGTCCTTGCAAAAAAGAAGCCTTATAAATGTGATAAATGTCGAAAGTCATTTATTCACAGATCATCCCTTAATAAGCATGAGAAAATTCATAAAGATGATGCCTATCCCAATGGTACAGACCAAGGCGTCTATCCTGGAAGGAAACATCATGAATGTACTGATTGTGGGAAGACCTTCCTCTGGAAAACACAGCTTACTGAACATCAGAGAATTCACACTGGGGAAAAGCCCTTCGAGTGTACTGTGTGTGGGAAGGCCTTCAGGCACAGCTCATCCCTCGGTCAGCATGAAAATGCACACACAGGAGAGAAGCCCTACCAGTGTAGTCTCTGTGGGAAAGCCTTCCAGCGCAGTTCCTCCCTCGTTCAACACCAGAGAATCCACACTGGAGAAAAACCCTACCGATGCAATCTCTGCGGGCGGTCATTCAGGCATGGTACCTCCCTCACTCAACACGAGGTTACACACAGTGGAGAGAAACCCTTCCAGTGCAAGGAGTGCGGGAAAGCCTTTAGTAGATGTTCTTCGCTTGTCCAGCACGAGAGGACTCACACCGGAGAGAAGCCTTTTGAATGTAGCATATGTGGGAGGGCTTTTGGGCAGAGCCCATCCCTCTACAAGCATATGAGGATTCACAAAAGAGGCAAGCCTTACCAAAGCAGCGATTTCAGCATGGCTTTCGAGCCCAATGCATCTCTTATTCAAGGTGAAAGTGCACTTACTGAAGTGAAATTGCACCATTGTGATAACTGTGGGGAAGACTTCAGTCACATCGCAGACTTCACGGACCATCAGAGGGTCCATGCTGGAGAGACGTCCTATGACGCTGAGCAGTCTGTGTCTCAGCCCGGAGAGAAGCCCTACCAGTGTAATGTGTGTGGGAAAGCTTTTAAAAGGAGCACAAGTTTCATAGAGCATCATAGAATTCACACTGGAGAGAAACCCTACGAATGTAACGAATGCGGAGAAGCCTTCAGTCGGTGCTCCTCACTGACCCAGCATGAGAGAACCCACACTGGAGAGAAACCCTATGAATGTATCGACTGTGGCAAAGCCTTCAGTCAGAGCTCATCCCTTATTCAGCATGAAAGAACGCACACCGGGGAGAAACCCTATGAATGTAGTGAATGTGGGCGTGCCTTCAGAAAGAAAACCAACCTGCACGATCATCAGAGAATCCATACTGGAGAAAAACCTTATGCTTGTAAGGAATGTGGGAAAAACTTCAGTAGGAGCTCAGCTCTTACTAAACACCAGAGAATTCATGCACGAAATAAACTGTAGGAAACCGAAAATTATGGAATGGGTAGGAAGCTTTGTCTAAAGTACTGTCCCAATCTAGTATCAGGATTCTGAAAGTTTGGAAATATAATTATGTTTTTGTACCCTGCATATGGAGAAAACTGGGCCAAGAGACAGGGTTTTTTTTAAATAAATGCCACTCTTTTATATTTGATTACAGACTTTTTATAAAACTACATAGTCATTTAGAAATGGTACAACCTTGCTAAAGCTTTTGAATATGTATGTCTGAAATCACCAAGTTTTGAAGCTTGGTATATAAATCCTATTATTTACAAGCTTAAAAGAAAGAAAGCTCAGTGTGGCCAAAACATTTTAAACATTATAGTTTCACTTGACTGAAACAAGTTCTTCTTCTTCCTCTTTCTCCTCCTCCTCCTTCTTTTTTTTTTTCAAGACAGGGTTTCTTTTTAGCTTTGGAGCCTGGCCTTGAACTCACAGAGATCTGCCTGCCTCTGCCTCCCGAGTGCTAGGATTAAGTGTGTGGGTCACCACCACCTGGCTTGGCTAAAACTCTTCCATGAAGCTTGAAACCATGGAAATCAGCTTGTGTCCAGGAAGTCACCACTGAAAGAATTAGAGTCACCTGCGCAACCACTTCTCTGTACGGGGGGAACGAAAGCTGAAGTGGGCTGCACAGTAGGACAGAACTTGTAATAGCAAAGCTAAATGGAAAAGCTGGTTTCCTGGTTCTTTGGCCTCATACCACTGGTATGGAGAGGACATTTGGGAATTCAGCGAGCTTTAAAGTAAAACTTTTAAAATAGATACCCAAACGGCTTGTGAACTCCCGTGGGCTGGACATTTTGGAGTGACTAAAGACATCATAGGCAAAAAGAATATGCAAATTTGTCACAAATGTAAGGCCCCCTATTGGACACTTACAAAGCTACAGATAAGTAGAAACTGACACCGGTTGTACTGGTGACACACGTGCTTCTTTCTCGGCAGTCACCACCTCTTCAGCTCACGTGTCCTTTCATTGTGTTTGTCGTGCCGTTTCATGAGAAGGTCTGACTCTGAGCTTCCTCTCCACTGCCTTCCCACCCCACCCCTTTCTCTGTCTCTGCCCCTGTGCCTGTCTTTCCCTTTTTTCTCTTTTTGCCAAGTTTACTGTAGAGAATTATAAACCTAATTACCCACAGCCGTAAACTTTATCTTTGACTCCACTTACAGAAGCAACATGTTTTGGTTCTTTTTGTGTGCAAAGAAAATATACTGCTATTTCAAAAACTCTTTCAGCTCTGTTGCTTTTCTGTTAGCAAACACGAGATAAGCTGCCCTCGTACCTGTAAACTGACTATCCTGAGGGAATTTCCAGAACCTTTTTGGGTTCAGTTAACAACAGTGCCGATGACTTTGGAATAACTGTGAACATTTCTGGGGTCCCTTTTTTTCCTCAAGGTCCATTGGCCACCAGTCCACAAGGACAAAGGGGCAGAAGGTTGAAGGCCTAAGGCCATCTGGATGATGAACTTGTCACCCAGGAGGAGCTCCTGATAACTTTCCAGACCACCTTGGAGACACACTGGATCTCCTCTGACTCTGCCCTTCTTCCCAGTGTCCTTAGTCTAGTTTTCCTGCTCAGCCTTATCCTGTCCAACTATTGGCTGGTCAGTTTCTTTATTAAACCCATCACAGCATAAATTACACAGTATGTAGAAGGATTATTCCACAGAAGCCTCCTCTATGTATTTTATCCTTGTTGGAGAGGCCGATAACCTGCCGATACCTTTGATCATATTGTCAATGACAAGTTTGTCATTTAGCCCCGGAATTGCCTAGTTCTAAAAGCATAGCTCTTAGCATCTAAAAGTATAGTGTTATTATTATTATTTTTTCTGTAACAGGGATTCTCCATGTAGCCCTGGCTGTCCTGGAACTTGCTCTGTAAGCCAGACTGTCCTCAGACTCACAGAGATCTTCCAGCCTCTGCCTTTCAATTGCTGGGATTAAAAGTGTGCACCACCACCATCCAGCCTAAAAGTACAGTCTTAATGACATCTCTAGAGCCATGCTGTATTTGAGGAGCTGCATGTAACTCCATCTTCAGGGGGTGGTGCAAGGTCTGTGGATGCGTTGAGTGCTCGCACGCCACAGGGCGTGTGTTGAAGTCAGGACAACTGTGGAGTCAGCTCTCTACTAACCCCGATGTGGGTCCCAGGGGCTGACTTTAGATTCTCAGGGTTGGCAGTGGTGCTATTACCCACTGAGCCATCTCTCTGGTACTCTGCCTTGTTTTTGTTTTTAAGACAGGGTCTGTCTTAGGGTTTCTATTGCTGTGACAAAACACCATGACCAAAGAGCAAGCTGGGGAGGAAAGGGTTTGTTAGGCTCACACTTCAGCATTGCTGTTCATTAGTGAAGGAAGTCAGGATAGGAACTCAAACAGGGCAGGGTCCTAAAAGCAGGAGCTGATGCAGAGGCCATGGAGGGAAGCTGCTTATTGGCTTTGCTTCCCATGACTCTCTCTTCCTCTCTCCATCTCTCTCCATCTCTCTCCCTCTATCTCTCTCTCTTGCCCTCTCTCCCTCTCTCTCCCCTCTCTCTCTTTCCCTCTCCCCCCCCCCCGCCTCCTACATGCCTCACACTGAGCTGCACACAGGGATGGGCACCTCCTAGGTGCACACTTAGCAGTTATGAACAGAACAAAGGCACAAGCCCAAGGCTGCTCAGTGCTTTCCTATTTCTCTTTTATCATCTTTAATTTTTTTTATTTTATGTATGGGTGCTTGGTCTGGGCATACATCTGTGCACCATGCATGCCCCTGGAGACACACAGGCTAGAAGAGGGCATCAGATCTACAGACAGTTTTGAGCCATGTGGGTGCTGGAAATGGGATCTCCGTCCACTGCAAGAGCAGCTAATACTGCAGAGTTGTCTCTTTAGCCCCATGTTCCCAGTTCTTGCTTGGTCCTCTTCGCTCTCTGTGTGATCTGAGACAAATACCTAAGTTCTCTACATTAATTTCCCCTGCTGTTAAAGGGGCATATTAACAGCCCCCATGGGGCTAACACTTGCATGATATGTGGCTATGGCTAGCACTTTCAGATGCTTCTTGCCATAATCTTGTCCTTTCAGAAACAGGAGGGCCTGGAATCAGTGGACACTAGCTAGCTGTCTCCTCCCATCCTCACCTTTAAAATGGGAGCTGCCACAGCCCCACCTAACAGGGTTGACCAAGAGGATTAAGTGAGAGTACCTGTAATGTACTTAGCACTGGGCCTCAAACATAAAAGTACTTTTTAAAGCGCCCAGGGCTAGGACAAGCATGAAGGGACACACCTGTAATTCCAGGGTTGCCCAGGTTGAGGTAGGTTAGTCATTCTCCTACTATGTAGTGAGCTGAGGCCAGCCTGGGCTTCATGACAGCGTGGCTCATGCAAAACAAACAAAAACCTCTAAATAAAAGAGTGATTAAGCTTTTAGACCTCAAGTGAACAGGGCACAGCTTTGGAGATCCAGGCGGGCAGGAGAACTTGCTGGGAGCCGTCCACCCACTGCCAGACTGCCGCTAAATGTGCCTTCCTGGTGACCACCAGGGGGCGCTGGCGCACTGCTGAGGGCTCCAGTTCTCCGGAAGCGCGGAGCTGGAAGAACACAGCTGGTCCTGCATCCTAAGGGCTTTTATTTTATTTCATTTTTTTTCCTTATATCCCTTCCCTCCTACAAATGATCCTGAATTTCCCCACTTTCATGAGATGAGCCACCCTCTGCAGCTTCCATCCTACCGATCTTCGCCTGAGAGGAAATGACCGAGACCCAGAGGAAAGAGTGATGCAAATCCTCGCCCCTGATAGAAAAAGAGCGAGGCCCACTCCACAGGTCCTTAGCACTTGGTGCCCTCTATACCTAGAATACTCTCCCCTCCACCCCGGCAAATGAATGGTTTCCTCCATCATCTTCAAGTCTCTGTTCAAACACCAGTTTTTCAGCAAAGCCATTCTTTACTGTGTTACCAAGCATGGTGGTGTTCACCTTTAATCCCGCACACTTAGGAGGCATAGAGAGGTGAATGTTTGTGAGTTCAAGGCCAGCCAGGGAAACATAGTCCCTGACTCAAAACAACAAAAACAAAAAACACCTGCCACAATTTGTAAAGCGGCTTCCATGGCAAGGGGTTTTGCTTTTGAAGCAGTTGGACATGGGAAGAACATTCTAGACAGCACAGGTGAGCTCAGTCTGTCATGAGGATCTTTCTAAGCAGGAAGAGGAAGCCCAGGGGAGTCAGAGTGAGTAACGGTGGGATGATGGGAAGGAAGTTGGAGCGATGCACTTGGAAGATAGAAGAAGGGACCATGAGCTAAGCCATGCAAGCTGTCTCTGGATTGAATGAATGGACAAGCTAAGGAAACAGATTCTTCCCTGGAGCTTCCAGAAGGAACAAAGCCACACATCTGGAGAAACAGTGGATAGGGTGTGTGCCCAGAATGTGCAAGGCCCTGCGGTTGAAAGGGGGAGAAAGAAAAAGGAAGGAAAGAAAAGGAAGGCAGGCATGGAGGGAGGGAGGACCCTGCTGATCCGTGACTGTAGCTCAGCAAGACCTACTCCAACGAGTGCCTCCCAAAGATGCGGATTAGGAAACGGGATTACTTTAAACCATCACGTCTATGGCGGTTTGTTTCAGTATCAGTAGAAAATGAACAAGCCAGCCTTGGTTGTATAAATTAGAAGTGAACCACCATACAGTTCACATTCACAGGGGTTGTGAACACACACCATTATTAGGAATCATTTTAGAAGCTGCCTATCACAATGAATAAATTAACATGAACCCCACTTTACAGGTAGATAAACTGAGACCCGGGGGGGGGGTTAAATAATTTGCCTGCAGTCATGTACCGAGTTCCAAGACAGGCTCCAAAGCTGTAGAGAAAGCCTGTCTCAAAAAGGGGGGGAGGAGGATTATTTTCAAGAGCCCCCAAGGCCAGCTCCACCCCAGGGCTTTTGCATTTACTGTCTCCACCTCATCCTCAGGTCCCTGCTGGAAAGCAAGCCAGGTCTTCCCTGATTGCCACTCACAAACACAGTGACTTCCTGTCTGTCCACCCCATTTAAGTCCTGCCTAAGGTCCGTTCCCACCATGGCCATCCCTCGTGAGGATGGAGCGCCGTGTGCTGTGTTCAGCGTTGTACGTTGTATTCCCAGTACACACAGTAAGCATTCAGTACGGATCTACTAGATGCATTCATGTCTTCACAACGAGGTCTAACAGTGACACACAGACTGGTCAGCTCACCTCTCCGAGTTGATGATGATGAAAGGAGATTTATAAAGAAAATGACACGGTATCCAGGCCTAGGGTGTAGTTTTAACGAAATGAGTTTCGGTTCCCTACCAACCGGCTGGACCTGGGGGCAATGACAGGCGTGATCTCTGACAGGCCTTTGTCCCCACAGTCTTCAGTTCAAGACCAGACTAGCCTATATATTTTCCAGGCTAGGCAGGCTACATAGTGAGAATATGATTTAAAATGCAAGATAGATAGATAGATAGACAGATAGATAGATGATAGATAGATAGATAGATAGATAGATAGATAGATAGATAGATAGATAGACAGATAGAGGAAAGGTCATTTGGGAGAGACTATTTGTCTTAGGGTTTCTATTGCTGTGAAGAGACACCATGACCACAGCAACTCTTATGAAGGAAAACATTTAATTGGGGCTGGCTTACAGTTCAGAGAGTAGTCCATTACCGTCATGTCGAGTGGCATGCAGGCAAACACGGTGCTGGAGGAGCTGAGAGTTCTACATCTGCAGGCAGCAAGAAGGGAACTGTGACACTGAGCACCGGAGCCCTCAAAGCCCCCCCCCACAGTGACACACTTCCTCCAACAAGGCCACAGCTCCAAATAGTGTCATTCCCTGGGGGGGCAGGGGGAATTTTCTTTCAAACCACCACACTCCATTTATTGAGCCTTAATGTTTTTCTAACTCCAGGGAGCAGCAGAGAAAGGTGACTCCCAGCTGACTTGAATGACAGCTGGAAAGTCTGGTTCCATTACCAGGTGGTGTGTGTGTCTAGGATGTCTGTACCAGCCATGGTGGAACTCTTCATGCAAACGAAGGATTACCACCCACAACAATCCAGCAATCCATGTCTTTTTGCTGGGCCAGGGTGAAGGTGGAGGAATGGGGAATGGAGGTGAGGGTTGCCATGGAGATCTTCCCTCTGATCTGAACGAGACAGTTGAAGAGTAACCAGCAGAGTTTCAAGTTCACCAACACTTATCTTATTATTGATTGATTGATTTTTTTTGTAGATAGAGCTTATGCAGCCCAAGATGACCTCAAAAAAATCACAGTAGAGGCTAACCTTGAATTCGTGACCCTCCTGTGCATCTCCTGGGTCCTGGGATTGCACAGCCATGCCCGGCACTCCCGGGGTTGCTCTATTGCATACAGCGCTATTTTCTAAGCCGGTGTTGTCACAACTGGAGCACGTGTTCAGCTCTGGTGGAAATGGACCTTGGTCACTGAGTAACAATAAAGTCCCCAAAACAACCAGGCTGCCATGTGGGCAGTCCAGCCAGGTACCAGCCAAGGAGCTGCTCGGGAAACAGTTCACTGAGCACGGCACGAGGGAGGGACCTGTCAGACTGCCAACTCTCCGCTGTCCAGCCATTTCCAGAAACATTAAAAGCGTGTTTATAGTGAAGATGCAGCAAAGCTCAGCTCGAACAATTCTAACAGCCTTTAATACGATTTGGTAGCGTTTAATAACGCTGGGCGGTGCTTAACTCTCGACCCAGCAGCCCAGATTGAGGCTGTCCCCTCATCTGTCCCATCTCACCAGGTCAAATCCAGTTTCTCCCTGTGACAGCCATTTTGCAAATGTCCCCAGTGGGTCTCCTGGTAGTCACATCTTTGAGTTCCTTCTTCAATAAATGTTTGCATTCCTACAAAAAGTATACATCGATGGAATAAATTCAATGACTTTTTGGAAACCGAGCCTTTGGGAGGTGGATTAAATCGATTCAGATGCAGTCATGAGAGCGGAACATGATAGGATTTGTGGTTTTGTGTTTATTTCTGATAAGGCCCCAGTTATCCAGACTGGCCTAGAACTTCTGGTTCTCCTCTCTCCTCAGGGTGCTGGAATTGCAGGTGTGTACCACTACACCTGGCTGTGAGTTTGTACCTTTAGAAGAGGTAGGTGAGGAGCTTGCTCATGAGTGTGAGGACCCAAGTATCACCTGTAGTGCCCACATAAAGCCAGGCACGGCGCTACACACCTGCCATCCCAGCACTGATCGGACAGGATTCTTAGGGCATGCTGGCCAGCCAGTTTAGCTGAACGGGTGAGCTCCAGGTCAACAAGAGACCCTGTCTCAAAAAATAGTGGGGAAAGTTGTTAAGGACACCTGACAACAACCTCTGGCCTCCATATGGCTGCACGTAGGTGTGCATACAAACAAGTGGACACAGCCACTGTTAGGCCGTTGTGCAGGTGCAAACAAGGGTCCCGGGGCTGCTTAGATGGCCCGGCAAGCGTGGGGGTTTGAATGAGAAATGCTTTCTAAAGCCTCACATGTGTGAGCACTTGGTCTCTGGTTAGCACTGATTGGGGAGGCTGTGGAACCTTTGGGAAGTGGAACCTTGCTGTAGGAAGGATGTCAGTGAGGGAGGGCTTTGAGAGTTCATAGTCTGATTCCACTTCCAGGTTGCTTTATTTTTGTGGCTGAAGATGTGATCCATCATGACTGCTGTCATGGCCCCCACCACTTATGGACTCTCCCTCTGGAACTGTAAGTTCAAACGAACTCTTCCAGAAGTGGATTGTGGTCAGTTTATCATAGCAACAGGAAAGTGTGTAATACCGTGGGTATTGATGGATCCCCAGGACCCACGTGGTAGGAGAGAAGCGCTCTGTAAGTGTTCTGACCTCTGACCTCTACACTCAGACTGAAGCACACACAGCCTCTCCCCTAATGTGTGCACCAGTGAGCAAGCACGTACACACACACACACACACACACACACACACACACACACACACGTGTGTGTGTGAGTGCATCTATGTGAGTGTAAAAACGAGCGAGCAAGGTCAAACATGACACACAGATAACCAGTGATCACCAGTTACAGCACAACTTCTGTTATTTTGTTCTGTTTTATTTGTGTGTGTCTTTGAGAGAACGAGAGAGAGAGAGAGAGAGAGAGAGAGAGAGAGAGAGAGAGAGAGAGAGAGAGAGAGAGGTGGGGGGGGGGTCTTATTCCATTCCATGCTGACTCTGAATTTATGATCCTCCTGTCTCATTCTCCCGAAGCTGGGATTATAAATGTACGCTGCCATCCTCAGCTGTTCCTGTTTTGTCTTTCTTTCTTGTTTTTTTTCCCCCAGACAGGGTCTCTCTACACAGCCCTGGCTCTCCTGGAACTCACTCTGTAGATCAGGCTGCCCTGATCTACCTGTCTCTGCCTCCCGAGTGCTAGGATTAAAGGTGTCTCATCAATACCCTGACGTGTTTTTGTTTTTGTTTTTATACTTCCCAATTCATCTGTCTAGCCCACACACCTCACAGACTGTGGTATGTTCACAGAGTTGTGTGACTCCATCATGACCAACTCCAGAACATTCTCACCATCCCTAGAAGAGGTGCTGTGCTTCCCAATCCTCACGGCCCCGGCAACTGCTCATCCACTTTCTAGCTCAGCAGACTTTCTTACTCTGGGCCTTTCAATAAGTGAAAGCACACAGCGCACAGGGCACAGGGCACAACTCACAGGGCACAGCACGCAGCACACAGGGCACAGGGCACAACTCACAGGGCACAGGGCACAGCACACAGCGCACAGGGCACAGGGCATAGAACACAGCAGGCTGTTCCTTGGCCTTTTCACTCAGTATAATTTTTTCAAGGTTCTTCCATTCTACAGCACTTACAAACATGCATTTCTTCTGAGATTAGAATAATATTCCATTGTTTCAATATGCCACATTTATGCACATACCAGTTAATGCTGTTTTTGTCCTTCTACTTTTAAAAGTGCCTTGTATTAAGACTTGGACAATTTTGTAAATGTACATAACATATCTTGATCATACTCACCCCTAACATGTCCTCCTCCTGTCTTCAAGTCCTCTCCATATATATACATATATACACACATATATATTTTACTCAGTGTATGGATATATTATTAATATATATTATATATCCATATATGGGGATATATCCATATTTATATGAATACACTGAGTACAATTAGTGCTTCCTGCTGCAATGTCGACTGACCTTGTTGGCTTCATCTTGTGCACATAACCATAGCTGCAGTGATTTAGGAGCACAAAGGCAAGCCATGTGCAGGAGACAGCGCTCCTCCCCATCCCTCTCAGCCACAGTGTTCCCCCAAGCCTTTTGATGGGGGGACAGGTCTTCCCCTTTTTAGCTGTCATAAATAGAGCTCCTATACACTATCATGCAGAAATACCTAGGTAGACATATATCATTTCTTTCAGGTATGTACTCGGGAGTGGAGCCACTAGGTCAAATAGTAATTATGTCTAACATTTTGAGGCAACACCTGTTTTTAATACAGTCCAGTAGCTGAAAATGGTTTCTGCCATTAAAGATAATCAAAAGGATAATAACACACTGTGACACGCGAAAATGGCACAGGGCTCCCATTCAGGGTACACAGAGCTGCCTTTATTTGTCTGGCTATTATCCGTGGATGCTTCTGCATTGCAGTGGTAGCATTGACTAGTAAGATGGAGGCCAGTGACCTGCAGAGTCAAAAATGTTCCCTCTGTAGAAAAAGGCTTGTTAACCCCTGAGAAACCATGTCGGTGTTGCTGTTGACTCTTCTGCTTGCGCCCTAGGCTGGCCTCAAACTCATTCTGTAGTCCAGGGATGACCTCCAGCTGCTGATTGCCTCTGCAGATGTGTTCACCAGGCCATGTTGATGCAGCGCTGGGGTTCACACCCAGAGCTTCTGCATGCTAACCACACACTTCACCGACTGAGCTGCAGCCCACCGGCCTCCTGGTGGTTCTTGTCAGTCTCTGAAGGCAGCTTGGCTGTGTCCTGCTTCCAGGTTGGACAGCAACAGGACCCAGGCCACCAGTTCTCCCCAACAGATGCTTACTATAACATAAAGAAATGAATTCCTGGATCAGTGAGATGGCTCAAAGCATAAAGACATTTGATGCCAAGCTAGAGACCTGAGTTTTGTCCCTGGGACCCACACAGTAGAAGGAGAGAGCCAAGCCCTACAAGTTGTCCTCTACATACAAACAGTGGTACACATGTATCCCCACATATAAACAGACACACACAGCCAAGAAAAGATAAATAGCTAGGCATGGTGTTGCACATCTTTAATTCCCACACTCTGGAGGCAGATGCAGGAGGATCTCTGTGAGTTCAAGGCTAGGTGTGTCTACAGCGAGATCCAGGCCAGTCAGATCTACACAGTGAGACCCTGTCTCAACAAACAAACAGACGTGATCTTAAAAAAGAAATGAAAGATCATGTCTGGCTCTGGCTCTACTTCTGGATAAGAGCATTGGGCTCAGGCTGGTTTGTGTACGCTGGGGGAGGACGAGGAGAGAGACTCAGCTCTTCTGTCTTCCTAGGCTACTTCCTCCCCTCCAGCTGAGACCTGACCCTGAATAATTGATGGCTGAGGTTTGCAGCACACTCCAGCTCCTCAGAACACATGACCATCAATTAGTAAGAACTGGCTCTGGCTGTCACCATGTTAAAGAAAAACAGAAGTGGCTGTAACGCCTCTGCCGCTAAAACTAGAAGCTTCCACCTTCATGGCAAAGCTTTGACCAGCAGGTTCCTTCTCCCTGCCGTTCCACTCCATTGCCTCCCTAGACCTGCTGTTTTGGCTGCTGTCTCTTGAGAAGCCATGTCCCCTCTTTACCTTCATTGTCCTGTCTAAAACGAGCAAAGAGTCCACCTCTGGGCTTGTGAGGATTATGGTCGTTAAGTTTATGTTTACAAAACTGTTCTGAAAAGAACCCTCATCCACAGACATCCAACCGGGACATCCAATGGCCCCGCAGCTTTGGGGGGCAGCTCAACAGCTCCCCAAATGGTCAAACATCAAGAGATCAGATGTCCCAGCAGTTCCACGCTTGGGTTGGCAGCCAGTAGGGATGATAAATTGCACACAAGAGCCTGTACATATGACAGCCTTGTTAGGATAACTCAGATGAAGTCACGGGCTGGAGCGATGGAAGAGCACTGTTGATTTGCCCAGGATGCAGAACCTACAGGTGGCTCACAACCATCCCTAACTCCAGTTCCAGGCCATCTGATGCCTTCCTCTGACCTCCGAGGGCACCGGGTACATACATGGGGCCCGAACATACCTGCAGGCAAAAGACTCATACACATAAAATAAATACATAAAAACAACAAGACAAATTCCAAGGCCCATTTCAGATAGTGAGATGATGGGGTTTTGGCTTTTTTGTTTTTATTTGTTTGTTTGATTGGTTTGGTTTGGTTTTACAAGACAGGGTTTCTCTGTATACTCTTGGTTGTCCTGGAACTCACTCTGTAGACCAGACTGGTCTTGAACTCATAGAGATCTGCCTGCCTCTGCCTTCTGAGTGCTGGGATGAAAGGCATGCATCATCACCGACCCAATTTTATTTTGTTTTTTTTTTCTATCAAAAGTAATGGGTTGGTCCATAAATCTCCCTCACTTTAATCTCCAGACCTAAAAATTTTTATGCAGATATTTTAATCTCCCTCACCTGGTAATACTTTTGTTTACACAAAAGACGCCCTGAGTCCTCCGAACTTAATAGCCTAGAATAACTGCCCCTCCTCCCTTTTCCTTCATTTCCTTTGCACTGACCTTAAAACTAGCCAATCATGAAAGATTGCGAGATCAGACCCCAGCCAATGAGGAAACCACACACACACACACACACACACACACACACAGCACTCAGAATAAACGCCAGGTGAGCTTCCTGCCCCAGAGTGCTTGCTCGCACCCTTGGATGGAGGCGCATCCTTTCTACAAACAGAAATGGCCCTGCCAAGCCACTTACTGGTTACCATGTGCCCCTCTGTACAGAGAATAGTCTTTGTTTCTAAGAACACCAGCTTTTCAGAATCTATATTTTTAAACACTCTTTAGGTGAGTCTGGTAGCCGGGCTACTTTGAGAAAATGATGATCCAACTTGGAGCCCTGTAGCTTTTTAATGCCCTTCCTCAAACCCCTTTCGTTGTTTGTTGTTTATGGTTTCATATTGAGCTGCCACAGATTCCTGTGTTTAAGAGCTCAAACTCTTAGCCTCAGTAATAACACACAGCTCCTGGGAGTTTATAATTTCCCTTTAGTTTAATTCAGGGTAAAGATTGATGATGTTAATAACAGAAATAGAAAACTAGGCTATGCTGGGCCCTCTGCAGGGGTTTCCCGGGCTCCATGTCGTCTGTATTCTCCTAACAGATGAATGAGTGAGATTAGTGGTCCCTGCTTTGCTCAAGGATTTGGGAGAAGTGGAAAGGTTGGAATGAAAACTCAGTTTTGAATTACTTTAAATGCAGGAATGGGTTCATTTAAGATGTAAGAGATAACTAGGAATATGCCTAAGCTATTGGTGGAACAGTATTATAATTAATATAGTTCCTGTGTGATTATTGGGTCTGGGAGGCCCGGAAACCAATATTCAGTCTCTGTCTACATGGAGGGGCCGTAGAGATGGCTCAGTAGGTAAAGGTGTTTACTATCAAGCTTGATGATCTGAGATCAATCCCCAGATGTCACAGCACAGCGTGAATAGAGAGAACTGATTTCCACATGTTGTTCTATGACCTTCACATGCATACCATCGTATACGTATGTGCCCAAATAAAACGTATAAAAATCTAAAAACTTGATATACCTGTGAAATTGTTATACAACCTATGTGGAAAAATAAATACACCGAATGTCATTTATACCCAGGAGTTATCCTGCAAAGCCTCTGAATCATCATAACCTAAATGGGATTTGTGAATTTTGTATGTGTACCTGTGGGCACATGGCAGGGGGTATGCATACTGAGGCCAGAGGTTGACATTGGATGGATCCCTTTTGTTGGATAGTCACCTTTTTGTTTATTTTTATGTGAGACAGACTCTCACTGTGTAGCCTGACTGGCCTAGAACTTGCTATATAGGCCAGGTTAACTCTGAACCCCCTGGGTTCTGAAAACCTCTGCCTCCTGGGAGCTGGGATTAAAGGCATGTGCCATCATATCTAGCTCCACCTTTTTGGGACAGGTTCTCTCACTGAATCTGGAGCTCATCAATCCAGCGAGATTAGACCGCCAGTGAGCTCCAGGGATATTTTTATTCTCCCTACAGACAGGACTCGGTGCTAGGATTGCAGCCACTTACCGCCATACCCAGACCTCTGATGAGCGCCAGGGATCTGAACCCAGGTCTTCAACCAATGGAGCCATCTCCCAAGACCCTGTTTCTCGGTCCTCTTGTTGCTTTGAGACAGGATTTAGTAACCCAAGCTGTCATAGGATGTTATAAATAGCCCATGCTGGACTGGAGCTCACAATCCCCCTGCCTCAGACTCTCAACTGCTAGAATTACATACAAATAGATCCCACTACACACACAAACAAGTTACTTGTGTTCTCTGTGCCCATTTCCGCTCCCCACCTGTGTAGTGAGAGCAGCAGGAACTACCCTGGCCCCTTCATGAGAAAGCACTGTAGAGCCCATAAGGGTGACGTGGGCACACTTAAAGGCTCACACAAACACAGCCATGGTCGTGTCAAGGCCATGAAATTTCAAGGAAAATACTCTGGGTTTTTCAAACTCCATAAAAGAAGATTTTCATCTCAGCACCCAGGAGGTGGAGGCAGGAGGATAGGAGTTCAAGGCCAGCTCTAGAGGCCATTCTGGGCTACATGAGACCTTGTCTTAAAAAACATCAAATTTGCCAGATGGTATTGGCACATGCCTTTAATCCCAGCACTCAGGATGCAGAGGCAGATAGAGATAGATCTCTGTGAGTTCAAGGCCAACCTGATCTACAAAGTGAGTTCCAAGACAGCCAGGGCAATACGGAGAAACTCTGTCTCAGATAAAATAAACAAACAAAACCAAAAAATTATCAAATTCCATAAAGTAAACAGAATGCTTTTGTAAGCAGACAGTATAAAATGAAGTAAAATAAGCCTTGGGTGTGATAGCAAAATGGTTTCATGGGTAAGAAGAGTGTTTGTTATGCAAGCAACAGGTTGTGAGTTTGTATCCCAGAACTTTGTGGAAGCTGTGCATGGCTACATGGGTCGCAGCCATGTTGGGGCTGCAGAGGCACAGGGAACCTAGGAATTGGCTGACCAGCCATCCTAGCTGAATCAGTCAGCTTCAGTTACAGTGAGAGAACTAGTTTGTAAAAATTAAGCTGGAGGGGCTGGCTGTTCCTTCAAGGGATCTGGGTTTAGTTCCCTGAACCCACAATCACAGCCATCCTTAACTCTGCTTCTTTTTTAAAAAAATATTTTTATGGTTTATTTAACTTTATTTTATGTGCATTGGTGTGAAAGTGTCAGATCCGCTGCAACTGGATCTTCAGACAGTTGCGAGCTGCCATGTGGGTGCTGGGAATTGAACCCGGGTCCCCTGGAAGAGCAGTCAGTGCTCTTAACCACTGAGCCATCTCTCCAGCCCTTAACTCTGGTTCTTAATTCCTCTTCTGATCTCCGCTGGCACTGCACCCAGGTGGTGCACATACATATGTGCAGGCAAACCACTCAGGCAAATAAAATAAAAATAAACCAATCTTAAAAAAAAATAAGGTGGAGATTGATAGATAAAGGAAAACATCTAATATCATTCTCTGGCCTCTTCATATACACATGAATGAACTTGAACACATCTGCACATACACACGTATGCACACAATACAGATGCACACACGTGCACACATCACAGATTCACACACACATGTGCATACACCAGAGCTGCACACCATATACATACACTACAAATGCACACACACATATACATGCATATACCACAGATGCACACACACATGTACATACACTACAGATGCACACACATGTGCACACATCACAGAATCACACACACACGTGCATACACCACAGATGCACACACACATATGTGCATATACTACAGATGCACACATCACAGAATCACACACACACACGTGCATACACCACAGATGCACACACACATATGTGCATACACTATAGATGCACACACACACACAAGTAAATGTTATTAGCATTTTAAAAGATGAAGGAGACTCTTTTCCAGTGGCCCAGCTCTTCTCTTAGGCTCCCTCCATCTCCATCTTCCCCTCTCTCTAGCCTTCCCTCTCTTCCTCCCCCAGCATTCCTCACTCCTTTTCTCCAAAGATCTGTAATTAAGTTCTTGCTTGGTAATTGCCATTTCAGGTTTGCCATAGAAATCGGCTCCCACCTGGTCTATTTCCTTCTTTTTATCAACCTTGGAAAGCAGAGGCAGGAGCCCAAAGTAAGCCCTAAAATTCATAATTGTTCACATCTCTATTTGTTGAACATTCCCTGGGTGTGCAGACGCCAGGCAAATCCTCACGTGCCCAGCTCCCTTTGCATACTGCCTGTTGGGTGTAAGCATTATAACTGGAATGGAAAGGTATCCTGGCAGCCAGAACCAAAGAATATCGCAAAGTCACACTGCTTCTTACACTGGGCCCTTGTGACCGCCCAAGAATGACCCTGAACTCCTGATCCTCCTGCCTCTACCTCCCAAGTACTGGGAATACTGGACACAACCATTCCTGGTCGGTGAGGAAACTGAAGCTTTAGATCTTAGTGAGCCCTTCAAACTAGATGGTGGAGCTGGGCTTTGAATGTCATTCCATCGGCTCTAATGCTGAAACCGTCCTTCTCTCTCAGTGAACTCCCCAGACCCGGGTACATCTCTGGTCATGTGATATGAAAATCCATCCCTTTATTGTCACCCTTCATAATAACCCCTTTATAACAATGACCTTGTGGCCCCTCCTACCTGAAAGGTGGAGTCTTTTTTCCGGTCCTTCACTATGGGCTGGCTTTACTTTGGCAGAAAGATTGAGGCAGCAGTGATATGTGGCAGGCTTCTCTTCTGTCTCTTTGGTCACGGACACCACCATGAAAACAAGCCCGGACTGGACTGCTGGAGTATTGTAACTCCCTCGTTCTTGTCCAGCTGACAGCTAACCAACTGCCAAACCTATGAGAGTGGCCATCCTAGACCTGAGGGCTGTCTGTGGCTAGACAGGTGAGTGAGCCCACAGGAGATGAGCTGAGCCTGCTCAGACCCACAGAACTGCCAGACTGGTTCACAGACTCCAGCAATTGTTGAAGCCACCAGGTTCTGGGAGTGGTTAGTTACACAGTGATGCCTAATGATGGGGCTCTCTCTGGAAGAGGGTTGGAGCAAGTGGGTGGGAAAACCTCAATAGAGAAGAAATACCGTTTACCTTATGTCTATTGGGGGCTGGTGGAGCACTGGCCTAGCTTGTAGCCTGGCTCTGGTTCCTAACTCCAAAACCATCAATGACAGCGATGATATCAACTCAATGCTTATTGTGACTGAGCATCTTCAGGGAGTCACTGTGCACATTCTGTGATGCAGGTATTACTGTGTATCCTTTATCCTAAATGCTTGGACCAGAACTACTTTTTAATTTTCTTTTGATTACTTTTTTTTTGGTCAAATCTACAATATTTAGAGGTACATGATGGAGATGGATCTTGGGGATGGAACTTAAGTCCAAACACAAATGTGATCTATTTCATATACACCTTACATTATATTGCTTGAAGGCAAATTTATACAATATTTTTTGTGCTCTTGGGTTGTTTCTGTTTTGTTTTGTTTAAGACTATGCAGCCCTGGCTGCCCTGGAACTTGCTATGTAAACCAAGCTAATCTTGATCTGCCTTGCCTCCCAAATTCTGAGATCAAAGGTATTCTTTACCAGACTGTGCCCCTGAATTTTGATTGTAACATATCACATGAGATCCATTATAGAAACACACACACACACACACACACACACATACACACACGTCTCCATCTAACCTCTTGGCAAGTGATGTGTTCCTCTGCATATTCAAGTCTTTCTGCCTCAGCAGCTCATACTTGCCGAGGCTCTGACTGTGCAGCCTGATTGATTGAACAGGCTTAAAAGGCCTGGACTTGAATTTGAGATCTCAGGCTTCATAGAACAACAAAGACCAGAGGGCCTGGCGTGAGCGGGAGGTTATTATTCACCCGAGAAGACATTAAGAACCACAAGAACGCAAGGGCAGCATGCAGGAATGGCCACCCCGCTCACCAGGCACACTGTGTCCTCATCCCTCTATTCAGCATGCTCCATAATTAAACCTGCAGCTGGCAGGAGGCAAACGAGAGCTTCATGCAAGCTGTCATTGGGGAAGCCCTAGGAATGCAATTAATTACATTTGGTACCCAGCGCTCTGGAGAGGATGGGCTGGCACACTGCAGTGAGAGCTCCGCCTCCTTAACCAGAAGATCTCTACCTGGAGGGAGGTGACCAAAACAGGTCTGCAGTCAATAATAGGTGAAGTCTAGGTTTGGAAACTATGACATCAAAGATACTATATGTCCAGATCTTACCTATGTTTCCAGTTAAATGTTTCACTAAAGAAAAGAGAAGAAAAGCCAGTGTGTGGAAAAGGGGACATTAAGAATACATAGATGAGCCTGGCGGTGGTGGCGCATGCTTTTAATCCCAGTATTCAGGAGGCAGAGGCAGGTGGATCTCTGTGGGTTCAAGGCCAGCCTGGTCTACAGAGCAAGTTCCAGGACTGGCTCCACAGCTACTGAGAAACCCTAACTTAAAAGAAAAAAAAAAGAATTCATAGATGACGAAGCCAGGTGATTGGTGGCCCACGCCTTTAATTACAGCACTTAAGAGGCAGAGGGAGGCGGATCTCTGTGAGTTTGAAGCCAGCCTGGTCTACAGATTGAATTCCTAGACAGCCAGGGCTACATAGTGAAACCCTGTCTAGAAAAAAAAAAGAAAGACAAAAAATAAGAAAAACAGAATTCATAGATGAATTCATAGAGGAAAGTAGTTAGCAGCATTTACCCATAATTCTTGGGTTGGCAACACAACTCCAGGGGCAGCACTGGAACTGTATTCTGTTTACAGAAATGTATGGTTTAAGGGCCTGTAAGACAGGGTACACAGCCATGGGTCATCATAAGAGACCATTCATAAGCAAGGCCTGTGTTCATTAAAACTAAACAAACAAACAAACAAACCCCTCTTGGGTCCCTGGACTCCCCAGTGATTTTACCCTCTGCCTTACCTCAGCTTCCCCAACTCTCATTCCAATGACTGGAAAGCCACAGTCCTAGCTCCCAGCATCCTGCTTGATAATCCCTGCAGCTCTCCATCCACCCTTCCGGTATTTCAACCCCAGGAATTATTTGGTTCCTTTGAGATTGCAACCCCCTCGAGCTGACCCCTTTCCAGGGTCTTTCTTACTTCCTTAGCTGTGTGGCTTCAGTCTCTGACCTGTGCTGTCTGTGTTTAACATGTTCCTCTTCACTGTGCTCACGCAGATAAACCCATCACAAATCCAGCCCTTCTGCTCCATCTACAAGCGTGCAGCTGAGGGGCTGAGGAAAACTCACAGACCTGACACCCAAAGGACTCCCCAGCATGCCCAGGTCAGCTCAGGCCTTTCGCTCTCCCGCCCCCTAGAAGGTTCTTTCACAACTTCCCTTCCCTCTTCTAATGCACGCCCAGCCTCCCCTGTGCTCACTCTCAGCTGATGACCTCATCAGAGAACTTCCAGAAGGTCCCACACCCAGGTACACCTACTTACTCAAGCCTGTCCTAAACCCCACCTCAATTCCTGCAGCTCCCTCTTTAGAAAGCCCGACCGGTTTGGCTTTTGCTTCCCATCTGGCCACTCCTTCTCCTGCATCATCCGCTTCCTTCACTCACTGAAATCTTTCCAGCAACTTTCTATAGTCTTCTAATTTATCAATTAAAAACAAAACACCACAGGAAATGTGGGGCACACGATGCACACCTGTAATCCCAGCTCCCCGGAGGCTGAGGCAGGAGGATCATGAGTGTGAGACAAGCCTGGGCTATATAGTGAGTTCTAGGCCAGTCTGAGCTTAAAGTCAAGACCGTTTCAAAAACAATAAACAAAATAACACTCCTCAAAGCTTAACAGGCATAGACAGATGAAAATACATGTCAAAGTCAAATATAAATATAAGTAAGAGTTCCAGGACCCTGCTAGTGTATGTACAGATGTTTTTTTCCAGAATTCCTTCAAATTTTGGTATATTTTGACATTTTATAAATAAAATATCAGCAAAACATTTGCTGTCTGGAACTAAAAACAAAAACAAGTCCCACCCTAACCAATAACAAGCAAAGAGTTGCAGGAACTCACATCTCACTCTAGGTGAGAGTCCTTTCGGTGCTGACCTTCTTTCTCCCTAGGGGCTGTAATCTTTGGCTTCTCTCCCTTCCTTCATCTTGTTTCTGTCACCTTCCAAGTGCTAGGGTTACAGGTGACAACACCGTATCTGACTGTCGGGGGTTTTTGTTTGCTTTTGTGGGTTTTAGTTATTTCTTTTCATGTCCTACATAAATGCTGATGTAGGCACATGAAGTTTTTATACATTTGCTTATTTGTGTACGCGTGCCTTAGTGAGCATATGGGGCTCAGAGGACAACGTCCAGGGAGTTGGTTCCTTCCTTCCACCGTGTGAGTTCAAGGGACTGGCAGCCAGCAGCTTTACCAGCTGAATCATCTCACAGTCCAAGACGGCCTTTTCAAAACTGAATATTGTGGGAGGCATGGAGGTCCTTGTGATCACGGGTGGGCCCTAGAGGAACAAGAATGTTAAACATACACACTGTTCCTTCAAAGGAAGAGACACATAACCTGTTCACTGCCCAGAACACTGTGAGCTGATGTGAGGAGTAACCTGTTGACCGTTAAGCTTTCCGTATGGCCAAGACCACACCGAATCCTCCCATAGACCCTTATTGTGAGTCGTCAATCTATAGAACCCATCTTTATGGAAGATACCGCGTGTATTTTACAAAGAGTTTTGATATAGTCATGTCTTAGGCTTTATTGTGAACACAGAATTGAGTTAATTATCACCTGAAAGTTTTCACCAAAATATGATGTGCTTAAATATGCCTAAAACAAAGCACTTGGGGTCGGACTCCTGAAGTCTGAGCCAGCATTGGACACTGAGTTGTGCTGGACTGAACTGCCTTTTTGCCTCCTGCAAATGGCCACTCTACTGGCCGTGGTGGGCACAGAGACCCTCGGAACCGTACGTTGTTTGGTCTCATGAAACCAGGAGCTAGAGGTGAAGGAATGTGTGCATACCAGTTTGGACCCATAGAAAGAACCCAGGGGCTACTTCCACCATGCTAGGTTCTGGGTCAAAAATCTATGCCCTTCCTGTGTTGGCATGTGGGGAAGGCAGACATGAATGGGGGAGGAGAGAACAGCAAACTCGTAAAAGGTAAAGTATATACTACTCGGAAAGGGCCAAGGTGAAAGAAGAAACAGGAAGTGTGGGAGAGTGGTGTGTGACCGGGCACGACTTTCCACTAGGGCATCAGGAGTGTGTCAACATAGGCAAAGGCCTTGCTTGGGCAGCTGACTAAGCCAGGTTTGCAAGCCATTTGTCCAACAGTGGTTTTTCAGGCTGTGTGACTTCATTTTCCAAACAGCATTTGATTTCATTGTTAGTACAAAGGCAACTATAGACAGACTCTACACCATGCTGAACATGTAAACACAGCCAGTCAGCCATATCCTCGAGGCACAGGATGCTGCGTAACTTATTCCTTAAAAGTAAAAAAGCTGCCACCCAACAAGCTTACTGTATGAGGGGCTGCAGAGCTGGCTCAGTGGTTGACACTTGCTATTGGTCTTAACTGAGTGCGGTTCTGAGCATACACATAGTAGCTGTCTCTGACTGCAGTGCCCTCTTCTGGCGTCTGAGGGTAACAGGCATGCCCATGGTGTGCATACTCACATGCAGGCCAACACCCTTACACATAAAATGAGACACGTCATTTTTAATTACCACTTGAGAACATGAATATATGAAATTTATATCAGGAAATCCAGGCCTAAGAACTTACGGAGCACAACAGACCAAGGAAAGGGTGCAACGATGCCCGCCACTGACCTGGCATCTGACCACCAGGTATATGCATCAAGGGACTGACGGGCAGACATTTCCCAAGTAATCCAGGGCTTCAGTTGGTCTTTATCAGCTGGTGTAGTCTACAAAGTTTGCAGTCTGTCCATGCACACATTTGTCCATCTGGCCCCTACACTGCTCATGGTCTCACACCTTACTTGGGTAGATGAGCTCAGCTCAGCTCAAACCTGTGACCCTGTGGCCTGGCCCCGCAGCAGTTCCTTCAGTAGCTCTCCTACGTGGCTCTTTATCTAAACAGCCCCCTTACCCCAGAGACTGTTTACATCTCTGTCAGCCTTCTGTCTCTGCCTCCAGCAAGGCCTCTTTGGATTCTGCTGTGCCTTTTTAACCCTTTTGTCCCCACCCCGTAACCTCCATATATACACATGTGAATATAATTATTGTGAGCTGTGTAATAGGTGAGCTGAGAGTTCATATTCGTAATTAAGAGTAGAATAAAAGAACCTGTGTTTGCCAACAGCCAGCTGGCAAGGGAAATTGGGACGACCAGACAAATCACAGCCGGCAAAACACAGAGTGTGTGAAATTAGTGTTAATTTCTAAATTCCTGATGTTGTGGGAAGCGCTGACACAGCGCCCAGTGGAGCAAAAGCAGGAGATAGGAGATGAGACCGGTGGGAGACAGGAAGAGCTCACCTGACCTTATGGCTAGCGTGAGGGCTCTGGACAGTTTGGGGCACAGGAGCTGCATGGTCTGACTGCCTGGGGGCACGGACTGGAGCCAGAGGCAGAAGTGGGGAGGAGGCCACTGCCCTAAGGACGGAAAGCTGGTAGAAGCTTGAGCCAGGAGATCCCGGAAAAGCTTTGTCGTTAGAGCCGACAGCACTGGGCTGAAAGGTGAAAGAGAAAGCAGGAAAGGGTGCCAAGGAGGAGACTGGTGGTCCCTTCTAGCATTGTGAGCTAAGCAACTGCTCTGGGTTGACATTGCGGAGGCAGGGGACCCGGCAGCGGGAACGGTGAAGGCTTGGAAGTCACGGAGATTAGCTACAAGGGCCAGAGATGTCTTCACCTCAGACACAGGCAAAGACTGCGTTAGAATGGATAACGTGTGATGTTTTCATCGCTGTGCTATACACGAGAGCCCACGTGTAAGAATCACCCCAGAGCCCATCACCTGATGAACAGAGACTGAATGGGGATGTCCACACAATGGCACACTGCCTGGCAGAAAAGGACGAAATCTGAACACATGGCACATCATGGATGAATTCCCAAAACATCGTTCAAGTTGGGCCCAGTGGGAGGCTGAGTTTGAGGTCTGTTTGGGCTATTGCTTGAGACTCTCAAACAAAATCATAATTTAAAGCACGGGGGGAAAAAAGAGTCACAGAAGACGAATGTAGCCAGGATCTGAGGGAGGGGCATGACTATAAATAATGCCTATACTTGGGAGGTGGAGGCAAGAGGGTCAAGAGTTCAAGGTCATCCTCTTCCACTTAGTAAGCTCCAGGCCAGCCGGGACTCTCTGCTACCCTGTCTCAAAAAATAAACAAGCCAGGCGGTGTTGGTGCATGCCTTTAACCCTAGCACTTGGGAGGCAGAGGTAGGCGGATCTCTGTGAGTTCGAGGCCAGCCTGGTCTACAAGGGCTAGTTCCAGGACAGGATCCAAAGCTACAGAGAAACCCTGTCTTGAAAAATGAAAATATATTGGCAGGGTGGTGGTGGTACACGCCTTTAATCCCAGCACTCGGGAGGCAGAGACAGGCGGATCTTTGTGAGTTCCAGGCCAGCCTGGTCTACAAGAGCTAGTTCCAGGACAGGCTCCAAAGCTACAGAGAAACCCTGTCTCGAAAAACCAAAATAAATAAATAAATAAATAAATAAATAAATAAGAGAAAGATTAGTTTATGATTCTATTTTTACAATAGATGAAATGGGCAAATCTGTATGGGTATAGAAGACAGACAAGTGGTTGATGCTGTCCAGGGAGCCTGGGAAGAGGTGAGGTTAAAGCTGGGAGATGGGATACCTTAGGGGGTAATGAAAGTGTTCTAAAATTGACTGTAGTAATGTCTGTACACGTCTGTGACTCTATGAAAGACACAAAGCCACATACTTTTTAAATTGGAGAACTATGGGCCAACTTCTAAATAAAGCTGCTAGTAATTTTTTTTTCTGAAGAGCTTGAAAATAAAAAGCGCACACTACAGTTTCCCTGAGGGAGCCTCCAGTGCAGACGCCTCACGTGAGCGTGTGTCAGGGCGGACACCGGGACCAATCAAACCACAAATGACTCCAGCCAATTGCACTTGGCAGTTTGCAGTCACACACTGGTCACACGGTACTCTCTGTGATCAGCGCTGGTCACGGGAGTTCACAGTCCATTTGTAGATGACACGCTGGAGCAGACAAAGCGAGGTTCCCGAAGAATGAAAAGCAGTGGCTGTAAACACAGATTCTGTGTGGGCCAAGGCTGACTTTGAATTCAGCTCTGTGCCATGGCCACTGGCCTGCTAGCCTCCCTGTGCTTCAGTTCAGAACGTGTAGATTACAGATGATAATACTCACTGCATAAAGTGATGCGTGGATCGAGTGAACACAGCATAACGCTGGAGATGTGTGCTCAGGACGGCAGCTGGCGTCACCGACGATAGTACACCCAGGCCTCTGAGCAGCGTCTTCTTCCACATGAGGAGGAATTAGTCTATGAAATGATAAAAGTGTGACTATATATTTACTGTCTATTTCTCTATATATGGACAAAAGTGTGTGTTATATATGTCCGCATATGGATAAAAGTGATTCTATATATGTGATCAGGCTGGCCTCGAACTTACAGAGATCCACCTGCCTCTGCCTCCCAAGTGCTGGGATTAAAGGTGTGTGGCACTATGCCCAGCGAAACCAGAGCTTTGACAAGGAGCCAGGATAAGAAATGATATTGCTCCTTCAAGGCATGAGCTGCGTCAGAAGCCAGGGAAGGAGCTCAGTTTAAAACAAAAAGTATATTTGGATTACACAGGAATTCAATGGTGTTTCGACATCAGGAAAGCCGCTCATGTATTACTTCATACTCTCTGGTTACAGGGGGAAAGGGGATTATCTCACTGCATGAAGGGAAAATCCACGGATGCTAAAACCCAGTGCCCACTCACGATTAGAGATGAATGAGCCAAAATCGAAAGGAAAGTGCTGCTGCTGTTTAAAATTGCATTTGTATATTAGATACTCCAGTATAACATATTATATTATATGATATTACAAGTACCTTAAGCCTTTTCAAGCAACATAGTTAATGCTAAAAACAAGAGAACTGTTTCCAGGTGGGAACAGCGTGATTCTGAACAAGGCTGCCAGTTCATCCAATGGGGAAAGGAAGGACGCCGCCAGAAACTAACTCTAGTTTCTCATACCATAGTTTAAAAGGAAGAATTCTAAATGGGCCAAACATGTAAATGTGAGCAGTAAGACCTTACAATTCAGAGGTAATTCCTGACCTGGAATTTGGCAGGTTTCTTAGGCGAGGCACCGAGAGCTTGACTAACCAAAGAAGAAAACAGATCAATTAGACTTGACCAAAATAGAACTTTCTGTGGTGGTGCCCACCTGAAACCTGAGCACCTTAGAGGTAGAATCAGGCAGAACTCCATGAGTTTGAGGCCAAACCAGGATAAACAGTGAGATCTTGCCTCAAAAACAGAACAAAAGTTAAAAGCAAACAGCAAAAACTGAGCTTGAGGTTGAGAGTATAGCTCAACGATAGTGTGCTTGCCGAGCAAGTCTGAGGTTCAAGCTTCAGTTCCCAGGAGCTGAAAAAGAAGGAAGAAGACGGAGCCAGCGATGGCTCAGCTCAAAAAGACAGACAAGGCTGATGTTTGAGCTTCGTTCTGTTGCTGTGATTAAACACTCAGACCAAACCTAACTTAGAGAAGGAGGAAAGCGCTTATTTCAGGTGAAAGGTCACAATCCATCGCTGGGGGAAGCCAGGGCAGGAACCCAAAGCAGAAACCACAGAGGCATGCTGTTTGCTCACTTGCAGACAGACACTGCTTAGCCCCAGACCACCTGCCCAGGGAATGGGGTTGCCCACAGTGGATTGGGCCCTCCTATTCAGGATCTGGATGGTCATTCTTGGGGAATCCCTTCTCAGGTGGTTCTAGGTTATGCCAAGCTGAAGTCGAAAGCTAACCAGGACACCCTAAATTCAATCCCCAGGACCCACAGGGTGGAAGGAGAGAACTTCACAAGGTGTCTGTCTTCAGACCTACATATGCTTGCCTTGGCATAACCACACACACTATCACAGTCAATCCATGAATGTAAACAATACAGTTCCCGCAATTCTACTTTTTTGTGTGTATTTTAGAGCTCTAAATACCTCCTGTCTTCCAGGAATCTAGATGAAGATATCACTTCAATAGATTAAAAATGGCCACAAAGCCTTTCCACCCCTCCACCTCATCCTGAGGTGAAAACTCTTTCCCACTTTCAAATCTAAGCTGGTCATGTGGATCGCTTTAACCAATGGGATTCCACAGACGGGGCAGCTGTCTAGTTTGTTTCTTTTTGCCGGGAGGGGTTGGGGCTCGACACAGGGTTTCTCTGTGTAGCCCTCCTGGCTGTCCTGAAACTCACTCTGTAGACTAAGCTGTCCTGGAACTCACAGAGATCCACCTGCCTTTGCCTCCCAAGTGCTGGGATTACAACGGCATGCTCCACCACCGCCGCCGGACTAGCTGTCTAGTTCTGAGAGTCAGCCCAGGCTTTACGACATCTGCTCGTGTACTCTCTTGCAATATTCCCACTGCTCTGCAAAGAAGCCCAGCCCGAGGGCAAGCCTCTGACCTTCTAGGGAAGGCACCGGATGCACGTGAGCTGTAACAGATCATCGCGTCATCGGCCACCTCACTACAGCTACTAAGTAAGCCAGGTGTGAATGAAAGAACATCCTTGTCAGTTCACAGAATGTTGACAAGAAACGTGCTGATTTAAGACACTGAGTTTTCTCATTCCCCAATAGTAAAGGAGAACTGAAGCTAAGCCAGAGCATTCATAGATCCCTGCTTCCTGACGGTGTGACCTGCTGCCTGTACCTGCAGCTGTGGGACAAAGTAACCTCTCCCTTCCTCAAGTTGCTGTTGTTAGGAGTTTTGTCCCAAGGGATACAAAGTAACTAATACACTCACCATCATGCAAGGAAGTTCATCTGCTGAGGGGGCCCAGACCTTCCCGCTAAGGCTCTAGACATGTAAGGAAGGTCTCCCAGGTCCTGCAGAATTCAGCTCAGCGGGGGATGCAGCTCAGAGGTAGAGCACCCACCGACAAAGCCCTGGGTCCAATCTCCAGCACCACAAACAACACCAAAATAATCCAAGGTGCTAATATTCAGATGAGCTAGGCTGGCCTCTGGTAGAGAGAAAGGCTCTTAGCTGTTGGCATGATGTGACCATCAGTAAAATGGAGTTCCTCAGTGTAATGGGGGACTCTATTCTTCACGGGTCACACACACAAATGTCATGTGGGTCCACTCGGAAAAGGCTCAAAAATACATAACTGTAGGTGAAAAAGTGAGTTGTAGTCAGGCATGGTGGAGCACACCCTTAATCCTAGGACTCTGGAGGGAAAGGCAGGCGGATCTCTGGGAGTTCCAGGACAGCCTGGTCTACATAATGAGTTTAGTTATGTAGAGAGAGACCCTGCCAAAAAACAAACAAAAAAAGAAAAACAATGAGGATTATGGAGCCTGAACCAGTCATCTTCTGTAACCAGGCAAGGCTTCCAGTGGAGGGATTGGAACATCAACTCAGTCACAAAATCTTTGACTTGAAATTTGTCCTGCGTGCAAGATACGCTGGGATAATGGTGGTGCAGAACTTGTGGGAGTGGTCAACACTGGCTGGTCCAACTTGAGGCCCACGACACGAGAGGGAGACCATGCCTGACACTACCTATACGGCCAAGAACCAGAAACTGGCTAGCCCAGAGAACTAAGATAGACTCAAACACTACTGGCAAAAAAAAAAAAAAAAAAGTCAATGAAATGATCCCTAATGATAGTCTGCTGTACTCGTAGACCAGAGCCTAGCCCAGTCATCACCAGAGAGGCTTCTGCCAGCAGCTGATGGGAACAGATGCAGAGACCCACAGTCAAAAACTTGGTAGAGCCAGAGAACCCTGCAGATGAGGAGGAAGGCTCGTAGGAGTCAGAGGGGTTGCGAACACCACAAGAAGCAGAGCCCTGAGGGGCTCACAGAGACTGAAGTAGCAACCATGGAGCCTGCATAGGACTGACCTAGGCACTCAGCCTATTTGTTACAGCTTTGTAGCTTGGTGTTCTTGTGGGACTCCTAACAGCGGAAGTGAGGAGGGTCTCTCACCCTTTGGCCTGTTCTTAGGACCCTTTCCTCTTACTAGGTTACCTCACCCAACCTTGATGTGAGGGTATATGCTAGTCTTATAGTAACTTGCTGTGCCGGGTTTGGTTGACACAGCTGGGAAGCCTGCTCTTTTATGAAGGAAAACGGAGGAGGAGCGGGTCTGGGAGCGAGGGGAGGTGGAGTAAGGGGAAGCTGCAGTAGGGATGTAATACATGAGAGAAAAATAAATTGATCAATAAATAAGCCCGAAAAAAAGTGAGCCACAGTGTGTCATAAACGTTTCTTAACTGGGAACAGTGGTGGTACATATAACCCCAACATTTGGGAGGTAGAAGCAGGAGGATATACGCTTTTCCTGACTGAAGTGAGTTATGGCTGACCTACCTCTAAAAAAACGAAACGAAATAAAGGGACTTTCAGGGAGCAGGAAGAGCATGTGATGATTAACAGTCCAGAAGGAAGGCAGCCTCTGGGCACACCTGGGAGACTACTGAGATTAGGTTCCTTCAGGCAGAGGACCCACCCCCTTCTTTGGGAGGGAATGCCCTGGGCAAGGGAAGACCTTAGACTAAGAAAGAGGCAAAGGTTAGAGTCCTGGGAGTGGACACACTGTTACCAGCTGCCTCGGCCCCTTCCTACCAGGCCTAAACGGACTGTGTCTTCAAGCTGCTAGCCAACAACAACAATAAAAAGCAAGAACAAAACAAAACAAAGATCAAAAAAAAAAAACACAACCTAATCCTTTCTCCCCAAAGGCACTTGTCAGTGTGTTTTGTGAGCAGTACAAGTGATTAAGACAGTCACACAACAATTTAGAATATGGCCTGTGCACTCTCTCTGTTTTTTTTTTTTTTTGGAAAGAAAAGAAATTTTATTAAAAAGAAAAGTAACAAAAGGAAACCAGGACCAGACAGCACAGGGTTAGTCCATCCGGGCCATCAGTGTTCTGGTGGTGATCTTGTCCTTTTCAATGATGTGGACAACGACACCCATGCCCGAGACAGCATCCCGGTCCACGGCGTTCAGCATGGCTTGGGAAATGGTCTCAAACAGGTGTTCTGGATACGTGTTGGGCTCCCAGAGAGACTCACACATCCCATACATCTGTTCGGAGCAGGTACCACTGACTACAAAGTCGTCAGTTACCATGGGGCAGCCATTGAGGTCTAGAGAGCAAGTGAAGGGCTTAAAGGTCTTCAGGTCCAACCCGGCAATGACAGGCTCTGTGTAGTAGGGACCAAACCATTTCTCATACAAGAGGTTGGCCACCATGCTCATGAGGGTGTAGGGCTTGATCTGCCGACCTTCCTTCAGCCCATACAGGTTCAGCAGGAACTTGAGGCACTAGGCAACTGTCTGGATATCAGTGGCCAGCCCGGCCAAACCTATATAGAGCCTGTCACCCATGGGAAAGATCTTCTGGAAGTCTGTGGTCACCATCTGGGCCTGGATCCAGCGGCGATGGCCACACAGTTCTTTCTCTTCATGGCCATGATAGCCCCTCAGTTATAGGACATAATAGACATGATTTCGCTCTAGTAGGACTCCGATCGCCACTGCCACTGCGATTCTTGTAAACTGGCTCTGGCTTTCTCTCTCTGGTTCTTGACTAGCCTCAAACTCACTGTGTAGCAGAGGCTGGCCTTGAACTTCTAATCCTCCCTGCCTCAACCTCCCAAATACTGAGACTGCAAACCCGTTAAACATGCCTCTTTGAGGAAAAGGAAGGGGCACAGCTCATAGCTGAGTTACAATGCCTTATTTTTACTCTGCGAAAAGAACACTAGCTGTATGATTTATTTTTCCATTCGTTTTCATTGCTTGTCGTTTGCATTGACCGAGTCTGACTTTGTAGCCCAAAGTGGCCTTTGGCACTCTTTAAGTTTAAATTTACAACAATTCTGTCTCCACCTGCTTGGTGCTGGGAACATAGTCATAAACCACCATGCCTTGGTGCTTCTTTAAAGTATATGTTGAAGGAAGGAAGGAAGGAAGGAAGGAAGGAAGGAAGGAAGGAAGGAAGGAAGGAAGGACTGCCCTGCACCTTAGCTGGGGAAAACAGTAGAGCTGTCCCTGGAGGTGGCGGTGCCAGTGAGCCAGTCCCTAGGGCGCGAGAGAACTGGCCCCACTCCTTGCTGCCTGCTGCCTTGGGTAGGCTAGCCGGGGCGGTGCTGGAGAGCTGACTCAGGTATGAAGATGAGGGAAAGCTGGCAGGCTGATCAACCTGGCTACCACCCAGGTCCAAAACCAGGGCTGAGTTAGCCTACCCCAGCATCCACTTCATATCTAAACCACCGGAACCTGTGAAAGGGGCCAGACCTGCAGATCCGAAGTTGTAGGATCTCCATGACACGAGGCAACAACAGGATATTCGGGAGTTCCAGTGAGGGCCCAGCATCGCTGGTGCAGCAGAAGCCAGAGGCCTTGGACCAGACCAATGACTTACAGCAACGAACACTTGCAAGTAAAGATGTACGGACTAAAGGGTTGACTGGGTGACTCACTGTGTCGCCCTACAGCTTCCCTGCCAAGACTTTTGGCTTGTTTGTTTTCTTTTAAATTTTATTTTATTGGGGGGAGGTTGCAAGGGAAGAGGGCGGATATGAAGGGATGGGAAGATGAATGGGATTGGAATGCATGATGTAAAATCCACAAAGAATCAACAAAACGTTTTTCAAAAACTGACAGGGTCTGGGGAAATAGCTCAACTGGTACAGTGCTTGACTCCGACCTCCAGCACCCACAAAAAGTGGGCACACGCAGGGTACATGCACTTGTAACTCCTGAACTGGGGAAGGAGGACACTGAAACAGTGGATCCCCAGAGCTTGCTGGCTAACTGAATCTATGAGCTCCAGGTTCAGTGAGAGATTGTCTTAAAAAATGAAGTGGAAAGTGACTGCAGAAGCTACAGCGTCCGCCCACACATGCGCATACACACAGCACCACCACCACCATCACCTCCACCACCACCTCCACCACCACCATCACCTCCACCACCACCATCACCTCCACCACCTCCACCACCTCCACCACCACCATCATCTCCACCACCACCATCACCTCCACCACCACCATCACCTCCACCTCCACCACCTCCACCACCACCACCTCCACCATCACCTCCACCACCACCACCTCCACTACCTCCACCACCTCCACCACCACCATCACCTCCACCACCTCCACCACCACCACCTCCACCACCTCCACCACCACCACCTCCACCACCTCCACCACCTCCACCTCCACCACCTCCACCACCTCCACCTCCACCACCTCCACCATCTCCACCACCACCACCTCCACCACCTCCACCTCCACCACCTCCGCCACCACCACCACCACCACCACCACCACCACCACCTCCACCACCACCATCACCTCCACCACCTCCACCACCTCCACCACCTCCACCACCTCCACCACCACCATCACCTCCACCACCTCCACCACCACCATCACCTCCACTACCACCTCCACCACCACCATCACCTCCACCACCTCCACCACCTCCACCACCACCATCACCTCCACCACCACCACTACCACCTCCACCACCACCATCACCTCCACCACCACCACCACCTCCACCACCTCTACCACCACCTCCACCACCACCATCACCTCCACCACCACCACCACCACCACCTCCACCACCTCTACCACCACCTCCACCACCACCACCACCACCACCTCCACCACCACCACCACCTCCACCACCTTCACCACCACCATCACCTCCACCACCACCATCACCTCCACCATCTCCACCACCTCCACCACCACCACCACCTCCACCACCACCATCACCACCTCCACCACCACCACCTCCACCACCTCCACCACCAGCTCCTTCCTTTCTGCAGCGTCAGCCTGGAGCCCTGCCCTGCACCAGCCCTGCACCAGCCCTTACATCTCTCTGTCTGCAGGTAGGCAGACAGGCTGGTGGAGCCAGGGAACGTGCTGCACCCCATTCTGAGTGCTCAGGCCTCTTGCACGCAGGGCCCCCCTATCTATGCCCTCAAGTGGTCACATTCTCGCCAAGGCTTTAGATCTCAGGCTTTGATCCTCCGGAACATCAACTCGTTAGTTTTACCCATGTGACAAGATGGACCCCGCCCCAACTCTGAGGAGACCCGGGCCCTCAGGCCAGCTCCAGAAGATGGCAGGGGTAGGTGTTTGTACAGGTGGGCAGCCACAGACATGCTTCCCAGAGGCGATTTCCTTCCCTAGCAGGTGTGGAACGGAGGGCTTTATCGGGCCTTTAAATTTTTAAAGACCTTAGCTGGTGATGTTTTTATCTTGCTGTCACCCTTTATCCAGGGAGTGGCTTTGGTGTCCTAACTATTGTGTAGTAGGGTGTGAAAGCCTACTCCAGCAAGCCCTACAAAATGCAGATTAGTGGCAGAGCCCGGAGACTTGTTAGAGTCTCTGCAGAGATCTTCCGGAGTCTTCTGTTAGTCCCCCGCTGTCCTGGAGGTTGTCCTTTCTGGCTTGGGTCAACTGGTTCTTTACTGGCAAATCTTAAGACCTGATCTCTGTTTAAAACGGCAGTTTGGATGCTCAACTTACTAGACCTGGATGGAGGTGGGGGTTCCTTGGACTTCCCACAGGACAGGGAACCCTGATTGCTTTTCTGGCTGGGGGGGGGGGGAGGGACTTAGTTGGGGGAGGGGGGGAAATGGGAGGCGGTGGCGGGGAAGAGACAGAAATCTTTAATAAATAAATAAATTTTAAGAAAAACTACTTTTTAAACTCACAAATGACAACATTTTAAAATATGTTTTTACATTGATTGACTGATTGGTGTATATGTGTGGATACACTGAATCAGAGAACAACCTGGGGGAACTGGTTTTCTCCCTCTCTACCTTGTGGGTCCTGGGAAGCAAATTTGGGCCATCGGGCTTGGTGGCAAGGGCCTTTACCTGCTGAGCCATCTCGCTGGCCCAACAGTTTGTTTTTTGTAAGAAAACAAAAAGAAAAATATACAGATGTGATACAAGGAAAATGAGAGAGGAAGACACAATTACTAATAATTTTGCTATTCACTGACTTCTCTTTCATAAGACCCAGATTCAATTTCAAGTACCTATATGGGCACCTCACACCTGTCTTGTAATTCCAATTTCAAGGGATTTGACATGCTCACACAGCCGTACATGCAGGCAAAACACCAATATACATGAAATAAAAATAAATAAATACATAAAGATTTTAAAAAGAGGGGCTGGAGAGATGGTTAAGAGCATTGGCTGCTCTTCCAGAGGTCCTGAGTTCAATTCTCAGCAACCACATGGTGGCTCCCAACCATCTGTACTGAGATCTGGCGCCCGGGCATACATGGAGGCAGAATGTTGTATACATAATAAATAAATAAATTTTTTTTAAAAGATTTTAAAAAGAGAGAGAAAGAGAGAGAAATATGATTTCCAGCTGAGCGGTCATGGCACCCGCCTTTAATCCCAACACTGGGAAGCAGAAGCAAGCAGATCTTGCTGTTCAAGACCAGCCAGGGCTACACAAAGAAACACTGCCTGAAAAACAAAAAAGAAAGGCATGAGGTATCCAGCAGAAGATGATACTGAAGCAGAAGGATGGAGACTTCAAGTAAGGTATGAGCTACACGGAGAGTTTGTAATCACTTGGAGTCGGGCATTGGTGGCGCATGCCTTTAATCCCAGCACTTAGAAGGCAGAGGCAGGCCGGTCTCTGATTCAAGACTGACCTGATCTCCAGAGCAAGTTCTAGGATAGCCATGGCTACACAGAGGAACCCTGTCTCGAAAACCAAAAAAAGGAAGGAAGGAGGGAGGGAAGGAGAGAGGAAGGAAGGAAGGAATGAGGGAGGGAGGAAGGGAGGGAGGGAGGGAGGGAGGGAGGGAGGGAGGGAGGAAGGAAGGGTCTTGCAGCAAGATGCTGTCCTGAAAGAAAAGGGAACGGGGCTCTGTATCTCGTCGTTAGTTCATTCGGTAACTGCTGCACGCCTTGTCGTTTGCCATCACGCCTACAGGGAACAAGGTGTGCTGCGCATGCACTCAGACTCTTCGTGGTGTTCCCAATGAACGCAGAGCGTCAAGCACACAGAGAAATGCCAGATTCAACAGTGAGAACGACAACAGGCTCAGTTCAATAGATCTTTCTTTTTTATTGTTGTTGGTGGTGGGTTTTTTTTTTCCAGACAGGTTCTCTATACCCAAGGCTGATCTGGAACTCAGACACCCGCCTGCCTCTGCCTCCTAAGAGCTTGGATCAAAGGTGTGCTCCACCAAGCCTAGCTGCTACGACTCTTTTTCGGTTTCATTTTTCGAGTTATTTTTTTTTCTTTTCTTTTCTTTTTTTCTTTTTTTGCCTGCATGTATGTCTGTGCACTGGTACCTGCAGAGGCCAGAAGATGGTGTTAGATTCCCTAGAGCTGGAGTTACTGACAGTGTGAGCTGCCGTGTGGGGCTGAGAACTGAACCCTGGTCCTCTGAAAGAGCAGTCAGGGCTTTTAATAGCCGAGCCATCTCTCCACCCTCCTTTTTAATACAAACATATTGCTTTTTTATGTGTATGAGTTCTTTGCCTACACAGATGTACATGTACCCGTGGAAGCCAGAGAGGCCATCAGATCCCTTGGAACTGAAGTTACAGAAGGTGGTGAGCTACCATGTGGACGCTGGGAACTGAACCCAGGTCCTCTGGAGGAACGGTTAGTACTCTTAACAACTGAGCCATCTCCCCAGCTCCACATTTGAAACTCTTGCATCTCTTGCCTCTCGTTCCCAAGCTAGGGTTGAAGGCATGTGGCTTCGTGCCCTGCATGTTTAGAGTTTTTTGAGACAGGGTCACATGTAGCCCACAATGGCTTAAAACAATCTACTTAGCTGAGACTGGCCTTGAACTCCTGGTCTTCCTGTCTTAGCTTCTAGAGTACTGGCTTATTATTATTGCTGTTGTTATTTTGACACAAGATTTCATCAAATTGCCAGGCTGGACTCAGATTCTGGATGCAGCCTCGGCAGGCCTTAAACATTCAGTTCTCCTATTATAGCCTCCCAGGGAACTAGCTTTATAGAATCATGCTATCAGGGTCTGATAATTTTTTAAGTTGTTCTACTTTATTTTATTTATTGTATGTGTATGAGTGTTTTACTTGGATTGTATTGCTGTGCACTATGCATGTGCCTTTGGAGGCCAGAAGAAGGAACTGGAGCTGCGGGTATCTAGTTGAGAGTCTTCATGTGGATGCTGAGAACCAAACTCAGAGTCTCACAATAACTAATGCCAGCTGCTCAGTCACCTCTCCAGCTCTGAAACCCATCTAGAATATCATGAGGGTTTCTGCTTTGAGATAGTCTTCCTCTGTTGCTCGGTTGACCTTGAAGGTGAGCCTGCCTCTGCTCCCTAGTGTTGGTATTCTAGGTACACACCATAATACCTGGTCTTAGATATTATTTTTAATTATTTGTTTATTTACATTTTTTGAGACAGAGCCTCGCTGTGTAGCCCAGGGTGACCTCAAACTCACCATTCTCCTGCTTCTGCCTCCCAAGTGTTGAGTACAAAATACCACATCCAACAGAATAAGTAGGTCCAAATATTATATTACAAATTATTCTGAAAAGCTGAGGGGATAGCCTGGACGATAAGAACATTGCTGTCCAAGAATGAGAGCCTGAGTTCAGATTCCACACATACATTAGAAGCTAGGGGTGGCTGTGCACACACCTGTAACCCCAGCACTGTTGAGGATGGAGACAGGAGGATTACTGGGGCTTGCTGGGCACCAGCAGCCAGCCTGGCTCCAGGTTCAGTGAGATACCATGTGTCAAGTGAACAGAGCAAAGAGCAATAGAGCCAACACTGTCATCCTCCTCCAACCATGCACACGCCTGCATGTGTGTACACACCATACACACCCACACCACACTCACATACATATACAATACATCCTAAAGAAGACGTATCAGTCAGTAAAGTGCAAGCCTTGCCAGTATGAGGACCTAAGTTTGATTCTAGAACCCATGTTAAAAAAAAAAATAGGTGTGGGGCTGGAGAGCTGGCTCAGAGGTTAAGAGCACTGACTGCTCTTCCAGAGGTCCTGAGTTCAATTCCCAGCACCCACATGGTGGCTCACAGCCATCTGTAATGAGATCTGGCGCCCTCTTCTGGCATGCAAACATACATGGAAGGAATGTTATATACATAATAAATAAATAAAACTTTATAAAAAATAGGTGTGATGGTGCATCCTTGTAGTCTTTAACACTAGGGGGGCATCTGCACACTCAGGACACACACACACACACAGAGGAATTAAAATACACAAAGGAATGAAAGAATTGTACCAGAAGCAACCACCTGGATTCCCCGAGCGACACTTTCGTATGTTTGCTTTATCACATACACACACTCTAGCCAGCCACCAGCACCTTTCTCTTTGTATTCAACAGCACACTGTGGACATCTTTTCATAAAAACAAACACTTCCACGGTGGTAGTGTGTGAGACGGCCTCTCCCCATGCTGCCACTGATGTGGGCCTTCTGTAACACCTGCAAGAACCTGCCTTAGTGTAATTCTTTAAGGAGAATGTTCCAGTTGGGATGTTTGATGGGGCAGGGAGTGCTCAACACCCATATTAGAAAGCCTAGTTCTAAACCAACAAGGAGACAAATCAGAAGGTGGGGGTCCAGTTGCACCTGCATTGCTGGTGAAGCTGCGACTGGAAAGCGGAGGCTCTGCCTGCAGATAAGCAGGCTCGGGGATCTCCCGGGAGGAGAAAGACCTGGCCAGGAGCAGAGTAGAACATGTTCTCTCACTGTTTCATGTGTTTGAAGTTTTTCATAATGCTTGGGCTTTGCTGTGGTTTGAACACATCTCCCAAGCTGATGTGTTAAAAGCTGGATTGCCGTTGTTGTGGTGTTGGGAGGTGAGAGTGAATGAAGGGTGGTCGGGTCGTGAGGGTAGAGCCTTCAGGAACTATCACCCTTATGTCAGGAGTGAGTTAGTTATCGGGAGAGTGGGGCGCTTCAAACCCGCAGCTGGTAAGGTAGCGCAGCAGTTAAGAGCTTGTGCTGTTCTAGAAGAGGGTTGGGTCGGGGTGGAGAGATGGCTCAGCAGTTAAGAACACCGGCTGTTCTTCCAAAGGACCCTGGTTTGATTTCCAGGACCCACACACCTGCCGTCTGCAACTATAGTTCCAAGAGGAGCTGAACCATCTTCTGGCCTCCATGGGCACTACATGCACAAGGTACACAGACACACACGCAGTCAAAACACACATACACATAAAAATAAATAAATTTCGAAAATTTGCTGGGCAGTGGTGGCACACGCCTTTTATCCCAGCACTCAAAAGCCAAAGAAGAAGAAGAGACAGGAAGTTGGTTCCTAGCACACAAGTCCAGTAGCTCACAACCACTAGTGATTCCAGTTCCAAGGTATCCAGTGTTGTCTTCGGTTTTCAAAAACACTGCATTCGTTAGCATATGTGCATGAACACACGCATACACACACAATTAAGAATTAAATAAAGGGGCTGGAGGGATGGCTCAGTGGTTAAGAGTACTGACTGCTCTTCCAGGGGACCCGGGTTCAATTCCCAGCACCTACATGGCAGCTCACAACTGTCTGAAGATCCAGTTGCAGGGGATCTGACACCTTCACACCAATGCACATAAAATAAAAGTTAAATAAACCATAAAAAATATTTTAAAAAAAGAATTAAATAAAATGAGAAATGGCAAATCCAAGCCAAGTGTGGTGGTACACACCTGTAATCTCCCCACTCAGACTGTGACAGAGAGACTGGGGGTTCAGGAACGACTTGGGCTACACAGTAAGACTGTGTCTCAAAAAAAAAGTTTAAAAAAAAAAGGCAAGTCCACCTTTGTATTCCCTTCTGCATGGCATGTAGGTGCCTCTTCTATGCCCTTGGACTCCCCAAAACTGTGAGCTAACCAAACTTTCCTTCTTCAGCTCACCACCTTTCCTTTTTGAGACAACATCTCACGGCCTCCTGTAGTCCAGGCTGGCTCCAGAGTCACTAGGAAACGGAGGGTATTGAGATCCTCCTTCCTCCACTTCCCAATCCTGGGGTTAAAGGATTGTACCACCATGCCTGGTTTATAAGGCACTAAGGACCAAACACAGGGTCCTGTACTTGCTTCTTGCTCTACCAACTGAGCTTTGGAATGTGCTTGAGCTGGAGATGAGACTCAAATTTTTCTTTATAAACTACCAAGTCTGTGGTGTTCTATTATAGCAACAGAAAACAGACTAAGATAATTTTAAATTTTTTTAAATAAAAGAGGCCCTCGGGCAACCCATTTTTAATAGATACTCCAAGGAGGTAACATCAAGGTGGAGATGCTAGGTGGTTCAGTTAGCCCTGGGTCTAGTTTCTAGCATCCTTGGTTAACTTTTTTCTGAGGTAAACACTGTAGAGGACCGGCCTCCATAAAACCACCTATTGCCAGGGTGGGGCATGGGAATTTTAGAAATATAAGTAAAGAATATGAAGATGCATAAAAATCATAAGATAGAAACCATAGAATAATACCGGGAGGGCCTTCCAGTCATTGCTGAAATCCTGAAATCACCCACGTTTATTTTTCCACAGCTTTTATACCCAAAGTAAATGGTGGAGAACAAAAGACTTTATTAACATGATACTTGGACAACTTAACCAGTTTATCACTCTGAGCATTCTGTTGTTCAGGCAGTAGAATTGCTCTAGGTCACAAATCCTGAAAGCCATCCCTCCCCAGGTGGCCTCATAGTTATAAAGGAAGGAGCAAAAGTATGTATGCATATCCTGACCATCTGTCAGGACTGAATGTCAATCAATCAATGTCAAAAGAACCAAGCACTCACATCCTGAGTGAGGACACACACTATGCTTGTCAACCATTTTGAGTGACCTTCAAACTTTCTCACCATCAGACAAGGTGGAAATTAGACTCACATTTTCAGGCCTCCACAAAACACAAACAAACAACTCACCCCTAGATGGGCACCAACAACTGACCAAAGTATGCTGTCTGTGTCTATATGGGTAGTATGTGCTCCTGAGTGTAGTTACATATGAATGCCAGAAGAGGGCGATAGATTTTCCCCTACAGCTAGGGTCACAGGTGGTTGTAATCTGCCCAGTGTGGATGACTGGAACCTAAATCATGTCCCTTGCAAGCTCATTCCTACTCTCAATGGCTGAGCCATCTCTCCAGCCCGTCTTAGCCTTTCTTTTAGCCAGAGTCTGGTCAAGTATTTAACTGAGAGGAATTTAAACATAGTAATGGAGAGCCTGAAAAGCCAAGCAGGGGACAGAAATGAAACCCAGATTAAATAAGATGAAGTCACAGGCTTTTCCTCTGGCCTGCCCTCCTGCCCCCAACAGTGTCTCCTGCTGGCTGAAGGAAGTAATTTCTGAAGGGAACTGGGAAACAACCCACAGGGGTAACAATGCCTTGCAGAGGGAACTGAAGAATGATCCTGAGAGCAGCTGTTAATAATCTATTGTTATTGTTTTCTTTAAGGTGTGCGGGAGCAGGGTCTAGAATTCTGAGTTTCGGGAGCTCAGCCTGCCAGTGAATTCTGAGGCTTTCTAAGCGCCTTATTGATCCTTTGCCCTCTGTGTGTAGAGATGCCTGCTTGGCTTCTGGTCTCTGCAAGGTAATTGCTCAGGCCTTGGCAGGCACTCAGTAAGCCCTGAAGTCAGCACTGCCTCACCCAAGATTCAGGGAAGGGAAGCAAAGCAGAGGGATTTCTCAATAAACGTAAAGAGGTTGTTGTCTCAGCACCTCTGAGGACCTGAGGCACAGATGGGACGTACCGGCTAATGACGTCACACGGCAAAAAGGAGGCTCCCGGGGAATTCAGGGATAGACTCAAAGAAGCAAGGCTGTGAAACAGTTTCTGACAGGGCTGGGTGGCGCACGCCCAGAAATGGCTTCACCCAGTTTTAAGGCCACTTCCTGGATGATTGGGAAACATCTCCTGGTCTTTGAGACATCCCCATCAGTGAGATCCGGGGGAGTGAAACTTAGGAATTTTACTACCAAAAATGGGAAGAAAGTCTCTATCTAAATATTTCTCAGAATACCCAGAGTTTAACCTTGAACCAAGGTCAAATATGTTTATTTTCCGAGTTGAGAAAAAGGATTGTTCTTTGGAAACGGAGCTTATTTGGCCTGCTGTATGCAAGGCCCTGGGTCCAGTCCTCAGCAAAACAGAAAACTCTTCAATATTTAAAGATTCTCTCTCAGGTACAAAACATATTCTCCAAGTTCATTCCAGAAAATGCTTCTCAATAGCAGGTTGGTAATGGAGTCAGGCAGCAAATTTTGGAGAGCAGAACTGGGGTGGATAGACTGATTTTGCCTCTGTCCTGGCTGTCTGGCTGTGCGCAGGGGACAGAACTTCTAACTATTAAGAAATCTGACCAGGACAACTAGAGCTATACAGAGAAGCCCTGTATCAAAAAGAGAAGAAAAGAAAAAAAAATAAATATAAATCACGTGAACTACTCAGAGAATTGTATGGACTGGAATAAGCTCACACATGGAAGTCCACGGCTGCAGGTCTGCCATGCAGTGAGCAATGCGGAACTGCGGTCATTCAGTTTCTTATGATGCACTTGATTTGTGTGCACTTTGCAAAGACCCTTCGCCTTGCGTGATGCACTGCAGCGCTGTTGTGTGCGGTCAGCCAGGGAAGCAACATTGATTTTGCTTCTCTTGTGCATTTAGCACCCAGCCGGATGCTAACGGTTTATCGTTGTGTTCGTTTCACTCATTCAATAAATATTTGAGTGTTTGAGCATTTGATGCCAGGCTGTTTTCTGCACTGGGGATCTAGCCGTGGACAAAGAAGACAAAAATTCCTGCCTGGGGTTGGAGCGATGGCTCAGTAGATCTCCCATGTCCAAACATGAGGATCTGAGATTGGATCCCCGACACCTACTTAAAAGTCATGTGTCTGTAACCTTAACACTGCAGGCAGAGAGGTGGGTCCCTAGAGCTTGCTGACTAGCCAGCTCTGGGCTCACTGAGAGACTCTGTCTCAAAAAAAAACAAAACAAAACAAAAAAACCAATGAAGTGGAAAACCAGTGAGGAAGACACTCGACACGGACCTGTGTAGTCACAGGCACAGGCAGGAGTGAAATAGCTTCCAGAGCTTAGCACAACTGACTCCATGATGGAAGTACCACTCAGGCTGTAAAACTCAGCATACAGACAGCACCATCTGCCAAAACTGAAAGCAAAAATGTAACCCATCAAAGTCCATAGTTCTGGGAAAGTCTCTAAGCCTACTAACCTTGCTTTTTAGCTTCTGAAATATGTCAACCCAGGATATGGTTTTTGTGCTTAAAAGGCTTGGAGTTACACTGGGATCCCAAACATCCAGTGTAGTCCCCAGCTTGCTAATAATAACTTTCTATTGGCTTACAGTCCTGTCCAGGCAGTCTTCCGTGGTGGACTCCACACACAAGTGTACCAGCACAAGCACATGTACATATGTACACACACACACACACACACACACACAAAATGCACGCATACATACACTACACACAAACACACACACAAATAAAAAACAGTAGTTAAAAGATGTTCATTAGGGCCAGGGAAGAGTCAGGGAAGAGCACTGTTGCTCTCCCAGAGCGCCTACAACCACCTGTAGCTCCGGTTTCAGGGATCTGGGGCCTTCTCTGACCTCCATGGGTAGCAGGCTCTCACATGCACAGACATTTCAGCCTAGGAAGGCGAAGACATGGGATCCCCAAAGGAACCTAGCTAGTCAAAAGTATAGCTGTTTTGGGAAACTCTGGGTTTGATGAGAAATCCTGCCTCAAAGGATATGGTAGAAGAACCATAGAAAGATTCCTGACTGACAAACAACCCCAAGCCTCCACATGCATGCATTTGTGTTTCATACATACCCACTACATACATGTGCCCTCACACTGGGAACACACACACACAGACACGAGGAAAAGAAAAGGCAGGCTGTCTGTGGATTGTACCTTTTATCTCACGCATATTTTCCTGTGTGGGTGCTGTGGGGAAGTCTGGAGTTGTTTGATTCTGACAACCTTAGCCTCCGTCTCCAAGAGGGTTTTAGGTGGGAGGAAAGAGGGAGAGAGGTAGCAGAGAGTAAAGCAGCGGAGACGCTTAGAGGGAAGCAGTGGTACCAGAGGCTGCGCAGCACAGTAAACGGCGAGTGTTTAAAAACAAAATGCCGGGCGGTGGTGGCGCATGCCTTTAATCCCAGCACTTGGGAGGCAGAGGCAGGTGGATCTCTGTGAGTTCGAGACCTGGTCTACAAGAGCTAGTTCCAGGACAGGAACCAAAGCCACAGAGAAACCCTGTCTCGAAAAACCAAAAAAAAGAAAAAAATGCAACCAAGAAACACCAGGAGGGGGTGATTCTCTGGAAAAGGAGAAAGAATGGAAGACTTCCAGCCCGATGTAGCCGGAGGATGTACAGCAGGCTATCCCCGTTGGAAATGGTAGTATAGTTCAGATCTTTGCTCCAAAGGGGGCTGGGAAAACAACTCGGTGGGCCAGTGCCTGGCACACACAAAGCCGTTAGTTTTATCCGCAGCACCACACACACACACACTCACACACACTCACACATACACACAAAAGTCTCCAAAGGCCCATGTATTAAAGGATTGATCTCCAAGGTCCACTAATGGGAAATGATAGAATATTTAAAAGCTGGGGCCTGGAGATAGGTGCTTTAATCCCAGCACTTGGGAGACTGGGGCCAACCTGGTATATAAAGTGAGTTCCAGGACAGGCTACACAGTGAAACCAACCCTTTTTCAAAGAAAACCACACACACACACACACACACAGAGAGAGAGAGAGATCTAGAGTTCTTTAGATTACCAGGAAGACGTGCTCATATTTTGTTATTTAATATTTGATTTGTTAATGCTACAGATTTGAATTTCGGGTTTTTATTTTTATTCATTTTATGTATATGAGTATTTTGTCATCTGCATATACATTTTGTGAATGCTTGGTGCTCAGAGAGGCCAGAAGTGAGCTTCAGATTCTCTGGAACTGGAGTTAGGGATGGCGGGAGGCAGCCATGTGGGTGCTAGGAAACAAACCCGGTTTCTCTGCAAAAACAGAGTGTTCCTCAACACTGATCCATCTCCCTAGCCCCAAATTAATTTTGGCTTTTAATTTTTTAAAAATTTGTTTGTGTATATGCTTGCCCGCATGCATGTACACCATGTGTGTTCTGGTGCCTGAGGAGGCTGAAAGCGGGTGTGGAAACTCCTAGAACTGGAGTTACAAATGGTTAAGAGCCATCCTGTGCCCGTTCTCTGCAGGAGCAGCAGTGCTCATAACTGCTGAGCCGTCTCACTAGCCTCTTCACTTCTGTCTCCTAAAGTTAATTTTTTAGGACAATCGTATGCATGTATAAAATATATTTGGACACATTTATCCCCTGTTACCTTCTCCCAACTTCCTTTTCCCCCTACCAGTTCCCTTCTTCCTGCCTTAGTGCACCCCGTTTTCAGTGTGTCTGAGTACAAGTGGTGTTTTTTGCATGAACTTAAGTGGAAGTTGACTTACCAGAACTTCCCAGTAGCTACCCCACAGAAGAAAACTGTCTCCCCAGCCCACTAGGGAATAGCTCTGGAGCACCAGGTCCATTCCTCTTTCTTTCTTTCCTTCTTTCTTTCTTTCTTTCTTTCTTTCTTTCTTTCTTTCTTTCTTTCTTTCTTTCTTTCTTTCTTTCTTTCTTTCTTTCTTTCTTTCCTGGCCAGGAGGTAAGTGGGTTTCGTATTCCTTTATACCTCTGCCATGATACGCTGCTCTAGCATAAGCCCAAAACTTTGGGCACTTTCAGCTGTGGCCTGGAGCCTCCAAAACTGAGAGCCCCAAACAAACCTTTCTCTTTCTAGGTTGCACGTTGTGGGTATTTTCTTAATATGACAGAAAACTAACCAATACAGACGGGAAAGCTCCAGAGGCCCAGAGTCCGCTAAGCAAGATTTCCGCTGTAAGGTATATTCCCATTGTGGAAAACGAATACCCCCAGCCAGACACTTCCTCTGAAATGAAACAACAGCCGGAAGCCTCCTCATCACATCTGATGCTAGGTTTCTGAAACATCACCAGACAGAAACTCTTGGTCTTTCTCCAGTCCCAAACTTGTTCTGCCCATGGTGGGATTCCAGGAACCCAATCTTTTGTGTGTGGTGGTGGTGGTGGGGGGGTGTTTCGAGACAGGGTTTCTCTGTGGCTTTGGAGCCTGCACTGGAACTAGCTCTTATAGACCAGGCTGGCCTGAACTCACAGAGATCCACTTGCCTCTGCCTCCCAAGTGCTGGGATTAAAGGCGTGCACCACCACCGCCCGGCCAGGAACCCCATCTTGAGATAAGGATTCACATTGCCCACCTGACGCACGAAGTGCTCCCAGGAAGAACTGGTAGCCAAGACAGAAGGGCAAGAGGTGATGTGAACACAGCCCTAGTCCCTTAGAGGGTAGCATCAGCCTAACCTTCAGGGGAGCTCGATGGTGCAATTACATTTTAGGATTTGTCTATCTGGGAGGATATCGGGCTGTCACCTACACCAGGTAATCATCGGTTGTGGGTGGAGGAAGCAAATTCTGGGCGTCTGTTTTGTTTTTCTGAGACAAGAGCTTGTTATATAGCCCATACTGAGCTGACCAGGCTATCCGTAAATTTAACTGAAACTCAAGACCGAAATTCATTCAGTTAAACGATTGAATTGATGAATGGCCAGCTGGGGAAGCTGCGCAGAAGGCTGCGTCGTGATCCAAGCACGCAGCAGAGCTGAGTACCGTTTGCTCCACTCTGCTCGCGGCCCCCGCTGGAATGCTGAGTGCCCGGGAAGGCGGCGGAAATGAGCCCGCTCCACAACTCTCCAGCCGAGTGTTTACTTAATTAGGGCCTGTATCCCGAGGCTCGTTTGTGTTTAACTGTCCGCCTAATGGCTTCGTCTGGCTCCGCGCCGGCGCGGGGAACTTTGGGGGCGAGGAATAGGTCGGGCCGCCCTGTCCCCCTGGGCCAGAGTCTTAGAGCAACTCGTGCACGCACCTAGGACTCGGCAAGCGTCCCCAGCAGGAGCGCCAGGCCACTAGCTAGCTGCCTTGGGCTTTTCCTGCAAGTTGCCTCCACCCACCACAGCTGCTGGGACTGCGAGGATCACTGAAGATCCCAGAGATAGCAGATGCCAGGTACCCTCAGCCGTGAAATTGAAGGATTCCGACACTGCTCATTCTCTTAGTTATGGACATGGGGGTGCTGGCTAGGAGAGGAACGGCTGGCAGGGAAGCCAAATGGTCCGCATCCCTAATAACGACAACACTGGGCCCTTGCTCTGTGCCAACTACCGAGTTCAGCGTTTTTAACACATTAATCTGTTCAATCCTCATGTGCACATATTCACTTAATCCTAATACAGCCGAGTACAGTATTGTGTGGGGTGGGGGTGGGGTGGTGTGTGTTCATGTATGTGAGTAGACGTCCAGGTGCATGGCCGCAGGACAACCGTCGAGGTAGCAGTCCTATCTTTCACCTTGTTTGAGACAGGTTTTCTGTGGTTTGACGCCATAAACCGGGCTAGCTAGCCTGATAGCTTCCCATCCTCCTCCCAGTCCTCCATAGGAGATTACAGATGGGCTACTGTTTTCCATATTACATAGGTCCTGGGGATTTGAACATAGGACTTTACCAAAGCACATTACCCACTGAGCTGTCTTCTCTATTCTTATTCTTATTATTATTATGATGATGATGATGTATACAATAATCCTTCTGCGTGTATCCCCGCAGGCCAGAAGAGATCACAAACCTCATTACAGATGGTTGTGAGCCACAATATGGTTCCTGGGAATTGAACTCAGGACCTTTGGAAGAGCAGGCAATGCTCTTAACCTCTGAACCATCTCTCCAGCCCCCCCCTCCCTTTCTGTATTCTACGCACCTGTTTTTGAAGCACTGGCTCACTATGTAGTGCAGGTTGTCCTTGAACTTGCAGTAATCATCTTGTCCCCCATCCCATAGTGGGATTAAAGGCATAGAACACCACTCCTGGCTCTAGTACAGTACTTTAGAGGGTAGATGTCAAAATAGTTCCATACACCAATGGATAGGTAAGCGTTCCATCTCAGTAAGAGGTGGGATCCAAGCCTGAATCCCACCTAGTGGAGCAAGTAGTGCCAGTGCTTGCCTGATTGTGTTGCAAGTTCCGTTGCTCAGTCAGAGACTTGTGGTAAGAAGGGCAGGTAGATTCAGGCATCATTCTGGGGTTCTCCAGCCTGAGACTACAGTGTGAGATTCTACTTTTAAAAAAAAAAATAGGAGGGCAACGGAGATGGCTTAGCAGCAAAACTCTTTCTGCACAATCCTGATGCCCTAAGTTCAAACTCCAGAACTAAGGAGAGAACCCCGCAAGGCCCTCCTCTGACCTGCGCATGTGTGCAGTGGGCCCATAGACACATATAACAATAATAGATAAAATAAAATCGCCATTATTTGTATTTAACATCAAATTGAAGAAACATTTCAAGGGGGAAGAAAGCATTTTTATTGCGGGTGCTGGAAATAACGGGGCTAACAACTCATAACTGTCTCCCTACCTCAAGCCCTTTGAAGTTACTATGGCTTCCAAACTCTGGGGCTTTCTCTGCTTGTTTCCTACCATTTGTTCAGCTGCAAACGGAAGTAACTATTCTCTCAAACGTATATCAGATCGTGTACCGCGGTCCTTTGAGACCTCGATGCAGTTTCAAATCCCCAACGCTCCCAGAGGGCTCGCGTGGGAGGTGGAGAAAGTGGCAGAGGGCAGACCCCGCAGTAGCTGGTGTGAAGACACGCCTTGCCTCCGTCAAAGCTTTGAACACGACGCCTCCGGCAGCATGAATGGGAAGCCTCTGTTTTTTGTTGGGTTTCAGATGCGTCTCCACTTTTTTTCCGTTGTAGTTGCCAGCAATGGAATATTTGTCTTCTCGTGCTACAGGGGCTGAGGTGGAGTCGATTGGGGGTTTTGTTTTGTTATACTATTTTCCAGAGAAACCAGAACCCTGCAAGAGCTACGGGATACCTTTCAGGAGTAGTTCCAAAAGAGCAGGGAGGTCGCCGGAGGGAACCAGGGCGGGTCCACAGGGGCTTCGCTTGTGCCTCCGGCAGGCTAGCCTCGGCTCCACCTGCGAGGGGGCGTGACCTTGTGACGTTGGACCAATCAGCGGCTACCTGAGCGCACCTGGCCTCCTCCCGCGGGCTTTAGTGAGCCGCGGTGCTCAAAACTGTACCAGGCACTTTAGTCCTACCGTCGTGGCAGCCTCTTCACTTCCCTCCAGTCATGGGACTCCTTAGTGGGTCTCTCGCCTCCCTGCTCCTCCTGCTTCAGGTACCACAGTGCCTTGCACTAGTCCTAACCCAGATTGCTCCCTGGAGAGCGGGCGGGGTTCTCACGCTGAGGGCGTCGGGCGGGGGCGGGGGAGGGGGGCACGAACCTCAGGGCTGTGTTCCTTGGCTCCAAGGATGTTACGGGGGCCCACCGAGGACTCTCAGGGATGGGTGTGCAGAACCGGGGACGCCTGTGACTCAGCCTCCCTCTTAACCCTTCTGCTCTCAGACGCAGGTTTGCTGGCTACCAAGCGTGGCTTCCGAACCCTACCCGGTGCACTTCGGGGAGGCTGAAGTGACCTTGGAGGCGGGAGGAACTGATCTGGAGCCCAGCCAAACGCTGGGGAAAGGTAAGACCCTCCTGGAGCCAGCGGAAGATCACACTTGGTCGGCTTTGCTGTGATCCTCCGGTGGGGTATCTGGACCAGAGCTGGGGATGTCTGGAGCCACCTCACATCCTGGGAAGGCGCAAAAAGTGGTTCCCGGGCTGGGATGGGCTCGAGAAGGCTGAGCAACGGTGCTCCCACCCGAGTCCAGCTCCTCCTTGCGCAGCAGCCGCTGCTTGTCTTGACCTCCTAGTGCCTGGTGGCTGAGCCCCTCACCCAGCCCCGACGTGGAAAACATCTCCCGCGCCGGCCAGGGCCGAGGAATGCGCAGTGCACATTCCTCCCAAAACCCCCGCGCAGGTGTGGGGATGAGCGGTGCCCCGGGCAGCCCCCTTCGCCCTACTCGGGCCCCCTTTGTGAACCGTGCTTTGTGTCTCCGACAGACAGACCGGGTCTGTTTCTCTTCTCTGGGCTGCCCTCCCCACCCCCCTTCTTCCCGGGCTGGAATGCACTCTTAACCCTGCCCTTCCCGGAGGGCCTGAGCCCCTGCAGTCTGCCTGCGAATGGCCTGACACACCTGGGCAGAGGCCATCACGCACAGGGGACACACTAGGTCCCGCACTCCAAGCATCCTGGTAGTAGGATGTTAGATCACTTGAGTCACAGGGTGGGGGCGTGGGGGAGGGCGCTTCTGTGTCCCAAGCTGGAGGAGTCTGAGTAAACGATCAAAGCACATTTTGATCTTTCAGTTGCGCTTTTCTCCATTCAAATTAAAAAAAAAAAAAACTTGAAAGTGGAGGGTCATTTTGGTGCTGAGAACCCGTGTGCCATGAGACTCGAGCATCTACCAGCTGGTGGGGGCTCCTGACTAGAGAGGACAATGGGCTTTTCTCTGTAGATCAAACCGACGTTGTTAAACCAGGAGTAACTTGGGATCCTTGAGTGAAGTTCCAGAGGACTTTTGTATGCATTTTTTTCTGGGGAGGGGATCTATAGTTTAAACGACTTTCAGAACATTTACCACCTAGCATTTTTAAGTGCTTCCATCAAACGCTCACCCTCCGTACACATGTCCACAGCCTGAATATGGGGGTGTCACAGCTTAAGGGCAGAATGACTCTCCTTTGTGTCTCCACAAAAAGTGAGGCCCTTGAGTCTGTAGAACTCCTTAAACAAACAAAAAACTTTGCTCAAATAACTCTGCAGATTGACAAAATAATTAACACCCCGGCTAGGCAAGGTTCCTTAAAGGCTTGGCTGTAGGGAGCCGGAGACCAGGCATTAAGAGGCCATGCCTCATAAACTTTAGATTCTTGCACATGGCTTTATTACTGGCGGGCTAAGAAACTGCAACTGAGCCAACCTGTAAAAATGTTAACTTGGGCAGGGCCCCAAATCCAATTCTGGCTCCCTGAGGAAGCACTATGGCTCACCAGACCTCTCCCAAATCCACCTCCCCACCCCCAACATTGCATTCTCTGCTGTATTGCGAGAGCAGGTATGGCTTTGTGTTGTGAGTGTCTTATCTTCCTTACCAAAGCAAAAATATATATCAGATTAGCTGTCACTTTACTTGGCTCCAGGTTGCGGACAAGTGCTGATCAGGTTTTTGATTACGTGATTGAGTTGGCCAGTGCTTCCCGGTGATATCACGAATTTTAAAACTTTTTTTTCCTAAGGAAATGCTGCTTTCTCGAATGTCTGGTTTATGGTCGTGAAAATGGTAGGTTTGTGCCAAGAACGCACCTGGTTTATGAAACAAAGAGTGGGCTAATATGCTTAGTACACCTTGACTTCCCTGGAAATGGGAAGTCACTCTGGGTTTTAAGTAAGAAAAAGCTCCTGGGCCCATATGGTGCTAAGAAGTTGAGACTCTTCAAGCTGGATGGCATGCTTGTAGTCCTGGCTACCCCAGAAGCTGGGGCAGGATCCCTTGGCCCTGGGAATTAACGGCCAACACAGAAAAGGTAGCAAAATCCTCTCTCTTAAAAAAAAATAGTTTTGTGTGATTGTACATGCCTTTAATCTCATTACTCAGGAGGCAGAGGCAGGTGATCTCTGAGTTAGAGTCCAACCCGGTCTACAGAGCCAGTTCCAGGACAGCCAAGGCAACACAGTTAAGACCCTATCTCAAAAAACAAAACAACATATTTATTATTTGTGACCACAGTGCATTCAGGAGTCTATTCTTTCCTTCCTCCGTGGTTTTCCCAAGATTGAACTCAAGTTTTCAGACGTGCTCAGCAAGCTTTTTCACCTGCTGAGTCAACTGAGTACCCTATCTATGTGTGTGTGCACACACGCATCTGCATGAATGTTTGTGCACCACACATGTGCCCACAGAGGCCAGGAGAGGGCACCAGTCCTCTGGAACTGAAGGTACAGGGCTCATAAGCCACCCAATGTGAGTGCTAGGAACTAAACCCAAGTCCTCTCCAGGAACGACTACCGGTCTGAACCACTGGGCCATCTCTCCAGCCCAAGATTCCATCTCTTAAAGAAGGTAAATAAGAAGAGTTGTGGGTATAGCTCAGTGGCAGATGAGGCCTTGAGTTTGATCCTTAACACTGCAAAACTAATTTTTTACAATTTATTTAGCTTTATTTTATGTGCATTAGTATGAGGATCTCAGATCCCCTGGAACTGTTGCAGACAGCGTGAGCTGCCTTGTGGGTGCTGGGAATTGAACCTGGGTCCTCTGGAAGAAGAGCTAGTGCTCTCAGCCACTGATCTCTCTCTCTCCAGCCCCTGCAAAACTAAATTTTAAATAAATGAAACTCCCTAACAACACCAAAAATAGATGCCTTATTCCCCAGTATATTTCCTCAAGGTCTTCACCTGCTGAGAAGCTTCTACTTCAGTACCACCACCCTAGTCCCCCTTCTTAAAACATCAACGTCCTTGGATCTGACAAGGTTGAAGGGGTTATCCTGCGGGTACATACAAACCCTCAAGTTTGGCCAGGCAAACAATACTTTCCATATTACAATCCCTCTGTGCCCCTGGGTTATGGATATTATAAGCGGCTGTGAAGTCGAGCTCAAAAGAAAGATCTGGTATAATTAGCACCTTGTTTGTGTGTCTACCTTCCTCTTCAAAGCCCTTGCACAGCTCCGAGCTTGCTTTACCCTCCAAACATTCCCTTGAAGCAGGGAAGGTGAATATTAAATACTTTGAGGTCTTAATCTCAGAGCTGGGACTTGAGAAACCCCATAGCCAGACCCTGCCAGAGGTTTAAAGATGGAGAGACAAAGGGACGGCTTCCTCGGTTTAATTTGTTCGACAGTTCAGGAACATCTTTGAGGCTCCCAGACAGAACTTTACTTCCTGTTACCCGCCCAAGGCCCAGGAGGTCCACTGGAAGAAATCAAGACAATCTTTGTGAAGGTCAGTCTATTTTTTGCCCCCCCATCCCATTTTTAAAGATTAGGGTCTCATTATGTAGTCCTGGCTAGCCTGGAACTGTGTAGATCAGGCTGACTTTGGACTCGGAGAGATTGTCCTGCCTCTGCCATACCCACCTGGCCAACCCATTTTACAACAGGAATTCTGGTGGTTGTGATTTTACCATGGTCATTGTTGCAGCCCCCAGCTAGAACTTGAAGAATTTTCTGACTCCCTATTGTGTGGGAGGCGTAATCAGAATGAATGCTGGATCTCGAATCTCACAGCCACCAGTCACAGCCCCTATTCCCGTGAGTTCGTAGTCTTTTGCTTGTTTGGTTGGTTGGTTTGTTGTTGTTTTGGCCGTGAGCCCAGCCTTTAATGTCTGAGCCTTCTCTTCAGCCCTGTTTGTTCATTTGTTTTTAAGACAGGATCTCACTATGTAACCCTCGCTGGCCTGGAATTCACTCTGTAGACCAGGCTGGCCTCCAACTCACAGAGATCCACTCGCTCTACCTCTGCCTCCCGAGTGCTGGGATTAAAGGCATATGCCACCATGCCCAGATAGTCAGATTTTCTTATTGTAGGATTTTCCAGAAATACTTCTCCACAGGATTCAGTCTCTCAGGGTGCTAGTATTAGGAGCTTGACTAGAGAAGTTAATCTGGAAGGGAAGGGAACAGGGATATTGCCCTCTTCCAACCTATCCCAATGGGGCCTGTGTGATCTGAGACCTGAGACAAAGGAGAGGAGAGAGGAGGGAACTCGTGAGGTAGGAGTGTAGTAGTCAGAGGTGAGGAGCCACAGCCACCTACCCATCCTTGATGTTGAGCAGTTGAGAGAAACAGCTTCATGACATTGATCAGAGACACTCAGGCCCCAATTGGGACCCCCTCAGCAGTATTGACCAATTCTTAGGAAGCCTTTGGGTGAGACTGGAAGCTGATCGTAGGAAGCTTTCACTAATGAATGTGACTGAGCTTGGGTTAGTTTCAAGATGATTGTGTTTAGCTCAGCCATTAAGTATAAAAACCCCGCCTTTAGTTTGGAGTTATAGGCCATCCTTTCCACATACATGTAACCGAGATCTGAATGTTTCAGGGTCTGTTTTAGAAGTTTATCTAACAATGAAGGAATATAAGTCCCTGCCTTTAGGAAGCTTACAGTCTGGTGTGAGCTATTCTTTAGTGCAATGGTTGCCTGGCAAAGCAGGTGATAGTACCTTCCCCTTAGATGTAAAATGGAGTCACTGGGGGGCAGAATCAGCAGAGAGTCCAGAATGTAAGTCCTAGTTGGCTGCTTCCATAGCCCAAGGGGATTCTGTAGTGCCCCATAAATCTGCCTCCGAGGAATGAAGGGTAGGGAACTGGGGTTTGGAGCTCAGCCAGCTGCCTTCCTCGCTTAGCAGGGGGAGGGCTGGTTGCTGAAGACTGCCCGCTGTCACCTTCCCTCGTGTCAGAGGGGCAGGTCTCAAACCTCCAGTCACCTCCTCTCCTAGCACTGTGTTCCTAGGTTACCCAGAACGAGTGTTCTCCCCTCCCTACTGCACCAGGAGGAAGGTGTCGCTTTTGAAGGATGGTGAGCAGCTAGGGTCAGAAGCTGAAGTTCTGTGAAACACATGGAGCGGGCCGTGAGAGGAGGGGAGAAGGCGCCTGCCAAGATCAGGGAGGCTTCTGTCCTGATGCCAGACAGTCTGTGTTAGGAGACTGATGTTGAAGAGTAACTTCTGTTGAGGGCCGGAGAGGTGGCAGCTCATTTAGGGCACTTGTCTCCAAGCACAGTGACCCTAATTTGATCTCTGGGACCCACGTGGTGGAAAGAGATGCAGCCATTCGTGCAGGTTGTCCTCTGACCTCCATATGCATACCAGGTAAACTGGCTTTCCCTCCTTCCCTTGCCATAGCTAACTAAATAAATGTAATTTATTTATCATTTATTTTTTGGTTTTTGAGACAAAGTTTCTCTGTGTAGTCCTGGCTGTCCTGGAACTCACACTGTAGACCAGGCTGGCCTCGAACTCAGAGAGATCCACTTGTCTTTGCCTCCCAAGTGCAGGGATTTAGAGCATGCATCACCAGCACCTGGCAAATAAATGTAATTTTAAGAAAAGAATAAATATGTTGAGATAAGTGCCAAATTAATTAGCTTATTGGCATCACCAGCTTAAAATGCCCGTGTACCTAGCACACAGACCAAGAAATGGCATCACTGGTAACTCAGATGCCCCTTGCCTTCCAGCTACCCTTCTCTCAAGATAACTACTATTCTTATTTCTGATACCCTAGATTAATTTGCCTGCATTAGAACATTATGTATAGTCATGTAGTACCCTCCCAGCAACCCCAGCACCTGGGAATTAATGGCAGAAAGATCAGAAATTCTAGATCACCCTCAGCCTGTGATATTTAAGAACTTGTCTCAAAAAAACAAATGGGCCAATGAGATGGCTCAGCAGATAGACACCTACTGCCAAACCTGAGTTCAGTTCCTGGAACCTACATGGTGGAGAGCAAGAATTGATTCTTGAAAGTTGTTCTCTCTCCTGCATGTGTGTGCGTGTGCTGTGATTCTCTCTCTCTCTCTCTCTCTCTCTCTCTCTCTCTCTCTCTCTCTCTCTCTCTCTCTCACACACACACACACACACACACACAAACTAAATAAAAAGCGAATAAGAAACAGACAGGAAAGATCGTATAAACTGGGAATGGTGGTGATGCATGACTGTAATTCAGCACAGAAGGGAAAGAAGGCAGGAGAGTCTTGAGTTCAAGGCTAGCGTGGGCTACATTGTAAGACCTTGTGTTAAAGGAAAGAAAGATATGAAATGAACTATATACTCTTGGACCTGGCTTCTTTCGTTGCCCATGTTGAGATCTTCATGATTCTGGGTGTGAGGGCAGTTGAGTCTCACTGTTTTATCCCACTGTGTGACCATCTGTGGTTCTGCAAGGCTGTCAATGGCCATTTGAGTAGTTTTGGCTATTAGTACTCTGTACAACACACACATACACACGCACATACACACAGTTCCTGCAGGGACTCTAAAGTGCATACTATGCAGGTTCTTTGCCATTGAGCTACACCCCCGTCTTCCCTCATGAACATCTTTTTATCTTTTCGAGACAGGTTCTCATAATGTTGCCCTGTCATACATGGAACTCACATAGACTGAGCTGACTTTGAACTCTTGGAGATTTACCTACCTTAGCCTCCCAAGTGCTGGGACTAAAGATGTGTGTCATCATACCCAGCCCATGAGATTTTTGTTCTCATCTTCTTCTGAACCTGTGTCCCTTTCTGAACACATTTGCTGGGTTAACCCTGGGTCTCCTGTGCAGCCCAGTACTGTATGGTATTGTATCAAGTGAATAGCTGTCCTCTGTCCTAAGATGATGCTGTCTTTTGGATGCTGTTACCTCCTAGACTGGTTTCTCATATGGCCAAGTGCTAAGGACACAGCAGGTTTTTAGTATGCATTTGGTCCTTCCCCTTGGGGTAGACTCTCATCCTGTTTGCTGTTAAGTTAAAGGTTGTTCCTTTTCCCCAAAATAGGAAGGAAACCTGTCTTAGTCACTGTTCTATTTCTGTGAAGAGACACCATTACCAAGGCAGTTTCTAGAAGAAAACATTTAATGAGGGTCTTTCTTACTATCTCAGAGGGTTAGTTCATGACCATCGTGGTGGAGAGTGTGAGGGCACACAGGCATGAACAGTTGATCCACAAACAGGAGGCAGAGAGAGACTGGGCCTGGTGTGACCCACCCCCAGTGACACCCTCCTCCAACAAGACCACACCTCCTGATCCTTCCTAAACTGTCCACCAGCTGGGAACCAGACACTCAAATATGAGCCTATGGGAGCCATTCTCATTCAAACCACCACAAAGCCTGACAAGGGCTGTAGCTTTCTAGGCAGAGATTTTCATCCTGGCCAGGGCAAGGGCGGGAAGCAGCTTTCTCATTCTGTCCCATGGTCAAATCCAGTTCACCCCTCATTATAGAAGCAGTGAAGTATCTGAGATCTAAAGCCAAGCTGAAGTGGTCATTCAGCCCACAAATGCCTGGGCATGTACTTGCTGTGAGATTCAGAGTTGAGCAAGACCCATAGCTTCTTGTGAGCGCCCAATTAGAAACACACACAGGGTCCGTCTTCAGGCAACTGTAATTGCTAATCCTCAATTCAACACCACCCTATGCCCCACCCTACTTCAGACAGGCTCACACTATGTAGCCCACATCGTCCTGATCCTCTCTTCTCAGCCTCCTTGGTGCTGGGATTACAGCGTGTGCCCGATTATGTTCTAGGTGCTGGGGATCCATTAGTGAACAAATGTACAAAAGCCCTGAGCTTCAAAGGCTGCTTTGAAAAGTGGAGAGACAGCCAAAATAAGTATTGGGGTGGGCAGGAGTTGAGATTGACATTAGAAGGGAATACTAGGACGGCACCTATAGGAAATGATGTCTTAGAGACTGGGGAGGAACCAGGCTAGAGAGCTGGACATGAGATATGGCAGGGAATGCTCCTGCAGGTGATCGGCACGGATTCCAGGACTAAATCCAGTTCATATGGCTGGACCATAGAGTGCAAAATGGAGAGGGGAAGTGAGAACTGTTTAGGACTGTCTGAGCCTCAGCAAAGGCAGCTAGGTAATGTTCAGGAAAGGCAGGACAGATGCCTAGGCCCTGCCATAGCCTTGCTGAAGCCAGGATGCTGAACCCCCACGCTGTGTCCCCCACCCTTGCCTCTCCTCCCTGGCTTTCCTCAGCCCAGACGATGTTTTGTGCATTGACCCTTATCCCTCACTTTGTTTATTTGGGCAGAGGAACTAGCGAGAAAAGGTCCAAAAGCCGTCAGTCTAAACGCGATCTCTTTTTTATTATATTTATTTATTGTGTGTTCATGTGTGTGCGGGATCCGTGAGTGGAGAAGGTCAGAGGACAGCTTCCAAGAGTCGCCTCTCTCCTTCTGCCATGTGGGATTCAGGCATCAAACGTGGTTGCCAGGCTTGGTGGCAAGCACCTTTATCCACTGACTTGTCTCACCAGCCCCTGAGTGCCACTTCTTGAGAGCTTACGCATTCCAGAATCACACTTTGTCCTTTATGTACTAAGCCCCTTTAATCCTCCTAAAAGGCCCCACGGGACGGGTGGAATTGGCCCCAGTTGGCGGGATTGGAAACCTACATTAGTAATTTTGTGACTTGCCTAGTGTCATCTACACTCTGCTATGGAATCGGACCTTGAGCCCCCCTAAGCGTACAGTGCTAACCATGTGGGAATCAGGTGGTTGAGGGAGAGCTATTGCTAGTCCTCTGACTCCAGACAAGCCAGGGGAAGATTGGAAATAGCTAACCTCTGACTCAGGAGCCTTGAATTCCTGTTCCCTCCCCTGGTCTCTGTTAATCACCGTGAACTGGAGTGGTGAGGCTGAACACTTCCGTCCGACCGCTGTGGCATCTCCTTTAGGATGGGGGTGGGGTTCAGATACCAGGCCTGGCAGGGCTCCGGCTGACGTTCTTAGCAGACACTGCCACTGGCTGTTCATTCTCTGCCTCGGCTTGACCCACACCTCCCACCCCTGGCCTTGGATAGTAGAGCTTGAAAGACTTCCCAACCACTGCCTGATTCCCAACCTCACCCTTCTGGGTTCCTGGGAGCTTTAGCAACAGTGGCCTAGAAACTCCACTAGCTACCTAGGATGCAGGCTGCAGCTACCCTGGTCTTGCTCGAAAATACCTCATTCTACCAAAGCAAACCTCTTTAAACTCCTGCTTCGCCTTTGTCCCTGACTTAGCAACAGAGAAGACGGCTCAGAGCCACACAGCCAGGTGTGTGGGGGAACCTAACTTAATGAGTACAGATGGCCGGCTGCTTCGCCTCATGGCCTGAGGGAGAGCTCTGGGCTGAGGAGCTGTAATCCCAGGCCTTCCTCTCCCTTCTTAACTTCAGGATCCCATCTTGGCTCATTGGAGAGTGCCTAAGGGCCAGGCATTGTGGGACATGCCAGGGATCCTAGGACTTGGAAGGTGGAGGCAGGAGAATAGAAGGCGCCTGAAAGCTGGGCGTGATGGTGCATGCCTGTAATTCTAGGACTTGAGAGTCTGGGGCAGAAGACTGTGGAGCAGAGCAGCTTGTCTTGATAAATACATAAATAGACTGCCTCAGAGGACTGGAGGTAGAGCTAGCTCGGTGGTAGAGCGCATGATTAGCAAGTCTTTGATCCCTCGAATTACATGTATAGGAGTGCACGTTCATATTTCTAGAAGAGTCTCCTAACTCTCGAGACACAGGCTAGCCTGGAACTGGAGACCTTCCTGCTGCAGCCTTCCAGGTGGTAGAATTACATCCATGTTCTGCCAGGCCTGGCTTCCTTTCTCAAACTTGAGGGCCATAGGACCTTTCCTGATCTGTCTCTTGTTATAATTGTGTGTGTGTGTGTGTGTGCATGTATGCAATAGCAGGCACTTAAAGGTCAGAGGACAGCTTGCAGGAGTTGGTTCTCTCCTTCTAGCGTGTGAGTCCTGAAGATCAAACTCAGGCCGTCAGACTTGGTGGCAGGCACCGACCCATCTCATGGTCATGGGTCACTTTATAGAGAAATGAGAATCACCATCTAAACTGAGCATGTAGCACACAGGTCTGTAAGCCTAGTGCTCAGGAAACTGAGGTGGGAGGACCATGAGTAATGCCAACCTGAGCTGTATTGAAAGATCATATCCCCATCCCCCAGATCCTTTTAGACTCTGGTTAAAACAGCCAGAAGAAACAGACCTATGTACTTAAAGGAAAGGGGAAATTTCTATCTTGATGCTTACCCCAAACTGTGTGACCCGAGGCTAGTTCCTCTAAGCTCCACCTAGACGCTCTGAGTGCCCCAGTGCCCTGGGGCTACGAGGAAGGTTCTGCTCAGGCTATTTGGAGAGACAGTTGGAGGGTCTGCTAAGGGTTCCGTGCCTCTTGGCACATCCTGGGTGTCCTGCTTCAGGCTAACTGCTGGCTGAGCTGCCTTCATGGGACAAGCCCTGTCTTGTATCTTTAGGCATGGGGTAAAGAGCTGCTTGTGGGTTCCCCACATACAAGCCAGAACAAGACACAAGCCCCACGCCCAGCCCTCTCCCTATGGAGTCCCTCAGCCCAGCTTCCCAACAGCCTCCCAGACCTTTTTATCCTTATCCTTTATGGTCTTTATTCCATTACGGAGTTTCCCTGCATTCCCCAGTTTGGACTGAACCCTACTCCCACTGGGTTCTTCTCTACCTTTGGCCTGTGAGCCAATAGTTTGCAAGTTTATCTTTTGTGAGGGTGGTGTGTGCTCTTAACTGCTACCGTCTCTCCAACCCCTGAGGTTTTAATTAAACCATGCACATATGCTCCCTATAGATGTAAACACTTTTACAGTAAAATGTGTGGCCCTTTCTATGTGACAGGCGTGATTCTAAGCTCTCGATACATACTGGCTCATTAAAGTCTCAAGCATGGTTTAAAGGAGGTACCGTCACCCAGTTTTACAGGTGAGGGAACTGAAGTCAGTTAAGTAATCCCCCCCCCCGCCCCCAGGTCACACTGAGCATAGCAGACAGAGAATTTGGACTTAGCAGACTAACTCCTCGTCGGTTGCAGCAAATCGTAAATACATACAAGGTAGTTCTTTTTCCAGATTCTACTCCCTATGAGCAAGCACAGTTAGTGGCTTAATATATTCCTATTTTGTAGATTCTTTTAATTTTTTAAAACATTATTTGTGGGCTGGAGAAATGGCTCAGCAGTTAAGAGCACTGATTGCTCTTTCAGAGGACCCAGGTTCAATTCCCAGCACCCACAAGGCAGTTCACAACTGTCTGAAAATCCAGTTCCAGGGGATATGACACCTTCACACCAATGCACATAAAATAAAGATAAATAAATCATAAAAAATTAAAAAAAAACACATTATTTGTGTATGTAGAGAGTTTGGAGTCAGGTTTTCTCTTTCTGCGGTGTGGACAGCTTGGGTTGTCAGTCTTGGTGGCAAGCTAATTCACCGACTGTACAAAAACGTGAACACACACACAGGAATTTTTAACAACTGGACTATATCATGCATACATCTTACTGTACAGCTTGCTTGGCTTGCTAAAAGATGCAGGCATCTTTCCAGATTGTGAAACGCACATCTATCTTGATTTTGACCACTCCGGAGTCTTCCAGTGGTAGACAGGACATGATTTATTTGAGCCAGCCCTCTGTTTTTATCTTTTACAGATGTGGTGATGGGGAGGAGCTAGCACAAAAATTGTGAAGTGTTTGGATTTTTCGAAATCTATCAGGAGCCGCCTTATTAGGAAAGACAGCGGCTAAGAAGTGATGGAGTGGGCTGTGCGCCTCAGCCCCGTGTAGGCAGACGGAGCTTTTATGGCCGGGCTGTGCTGCAAGCCCAAGATAAGGCATCTGCACTATTTAAAAATCATTAGTTTTCACTGTAACATTTTTTATGACTCCATAATGTGAATGTTTCCAAAGCATCTGAAACCACCCAAAACCAAGACAGTTGAAAGTTTAAAGACTTAGACATGACTGCCAAATGTATTCACACCGACATTTTTCTCAACCACTCAGAGCTTGAAAGTGGTTCAAACAGAACAAGAAAAGAAAAAGCATTTTTCTCCCCTCAGATTTTTCTTTAGACTTCAGATTCTGCTAGCAGGTCTTTTGCTCCCTAAAAGATGGTTTCTGGTCTTAAAGCAGACGCTCATTTCTGATCCTATTTTACCACTGAAAGAGATATATAAATTCTTTCTTAATCCCAGATAGTGCTGTGGGAGACAGTCTTGGGCAGGGCACAGTTGCACTGATGTAAAGGGTGCATTCCGGAAAGCCTCAAATAATTCATAGCACCCATGATTTGAGACGTATGTTTGAATGTGAACACATGTGTGTGCATGGCCCAGCCAGACGGGAGTTTACAGCCCCACCGCCTCTGCAGTCTAACAGCTGTGTGAGTTTCTACAGTTATTTTTAATACAAGATAATTGGGATTTAGGTTTTGTTGTTGTTGTTTTAAGATTTATTTTCTATGATGCTCTGTCTGCATGTATATAAGTGCGTCTTATGTGTGCCCAGGAAAGTCAAAAGAAGGCATCAGATCCCCAGGAACTGGAGTTACAGACAGTTGTGAGCCACTATGTCGGTGCTGGGAACCGAACCAAGTTTCTCTAGAGGAGCAGCCGGAACTCTTCACCTCTGAGCCATCGCTCCAGCCCCCAAGACAGGGATTTGTGTGTCTTTTGTTTGTTTGTTTGTTTTGTTTTTTCGAGACAGGGTTTCTCTGTGGCTTTGGAGCCTGTCCGGGAACTAGCTCTTGTAGACCAGGCTGGCCTCAAATGCACAGAGATCCGCCTGCCTCTGCCTCCCAAGTGCTAGGATTTCTGTGTCTTTAAATTTTGCACATGAAGTTTTGTTTGTGGAATTATTTCAAACTTGTATTTTCTTTTTAATGATTTATTTTTATTTCATGTGCACTGGTGTTTTGCCTGCATGTATGTCTGTGTGAGGGTGTCGGATCCCCTGGAACTGGAGTTACAGACAGCTGTGAGCTGCCATGTGAATGCTGGGAACTGCTCTGCAAGAGCAGCCAGTGTTCTTACCTGCTGAGCCATCTCTCCAGCCCCTCATTTCACACTTCTATAGTTGAAGTTTGCATAAAGTTTATCAGTAGTGTGACGTGTAGGGTGCTTGGGCTGGGTCTGTTTGTTCCCTTATTAGCTGCAGCTCCCGGGTCAGACTGTTTTTCTAATCACTGCACCTTAGTTTCTCATCTATGAAATAGAGGTGTTAGGTACTGGAGAGATAGCTCAGTGGTTAGGAACACTGACTGTTCTTGCAGGAGACCCAAGTTCAAGTTCTGATACCCACATGATGGCCCATAACCGTTCTTAACACAGTTATAGAGGATCCAGTGCCTCTTCTGACCTCCATGGGCACCAGTTACACATGTGATGCACATATATACATACAGGTGAAGCGTTCATACACACAGAATAAAACCAAAAACAAATTTAAATGCATTTTGAAAATAGAGATATTAGCTGGGCACGATGAGAAATAGAGGAAGGAGCATCGGGAGTTCAGTCGGGGAGTTCAGGGTGAGCCTTCGGTACATACGGATTTGAGTGCAGTTTGGGCTACATGAAATTCTGTCTCAGAAAATAACAGTTAGCTGGCTGCAGTCATGCACACTTTTAATCCTAACACAGGGGCAGGCTGATCTCTGTGAGTTCAAGGCCAGCCTGATCTACGTAGTGAGCCTGATCTATGTAGTGAGTTCCAGGACAGCCAAAACCATATAATGAGGTCCTGTTTTGAAAACAAACAGAATAATGATAATAACTAGGCATGGTAATGCATGCCTTTCGGGTTGTGGGGGGAATCTTGCTGTGTAGCCTGGCTGACCTGGAACTCACAGAGATCCCCGTTTCTACCTTCGGTGCTGATGCACTGTAAGAGATTGGTATCAGCTCAGTACAAGGAGAATCATTTGCCTCAGAGGGACAGATGGCAGGGAATGAGAGACAAAGACAGGAAGTAGAGGATGAGGAAAAGGTGAAGAGAACAAGGGAAAGGGATATTCTTCCTGGAGGGGAACAAAGACTGCCTCTGGTTGGAGGAGATGGAGAGGAAACGGAGGTGGCACGCAGGAAAATGGCAGTTTATAAAGGAAAGGGGCGGGCGACCCTGTGTTAGGATGAGGTGTTTAGTTTTAACTGGGCATGTAGGGTAGCCGAATGGGGCTCCTGATTGCTAGACCTCGGTAGTTTGGTAGCTGGACTTTAGTTGTGGAGCCTCGGGAGGAGGAAGTAGCTAAATAAGGGAACAGACCTTGGTGGCCAGCTTTAGGGCTGTAATCTATGTAATCTAGTGGTTTTTAGCTAGGCAGAGGGATTGGGGGAGAAGAGCAAGGCCTGCCAGAGTCATGGTTGCCGAGTCCAGGCTAGCTAGAGTCCCTTCATGCACCACCACACCTGACTCTTGCCTTTAATTCCACTATTTGGGAGGCAGAAGCAGGTGGATCTCCATGAGTTCAAGCCCACTCTGGTCTGGTAGGAAGTTCCAGGCCAGACAGGGTTATATAAAAGCCTGTCTTAGAGAAAGTTACTACTACTAATAAGCAAAGTGAAGTTGAAGATGAGGGGTTAGAAAAGAAGGGCTAGGATGTGGTTGGAAAGTGGAGGTAAGGATTGCATATTAATGTTTTTGAGGGGTTTTGTTTGTTTTAAAGATTTGTTTTTTAATATATATGTATGTGTTATTTGACAAAAAAAAATCCTGGGGAGATGAGACACCCAGATTGGGAACCCATAATAAATAGACCAGATACCACCAAAGATTGCTTACTTTTAATGGGGCTACTTAGGGGATATGGGTGAGGGGCAGAAATGACTCAAAACAAAAGCATCACCAAAGCCCACCCCAGCATGCGTGACAGCTCAAAAAAGCTGGGCACCTGAAGAGCACTGCACTGCCTGCCGAACGCTTGTCTGGTTGGAGACTGTCCAGGGAACTCTGGTCTAGACCTCTTCCGGACAGCCCACTGACTTCTACTTTCTCCAGGAAGCTGGTCTGGTCTCAGTCTTCTTGGCAGCTCAACTGCTCTGGCTTGGGGGGGGGGGGGTTGGGGGGATGGGGGGTGTTAGTAAATCTGGTCAGTTTCAGGTACTTCCTGAGCTATCTTGAGTTGTTTACCTTCCGTCTCAAGGAGCTCCTCCCCTGCAGGATGGAATGACTTCCTCTCTGATGGGCTGCTATAGTATCTGTATGTACCTACTTGAGTTTGTGTACACCATGTTCTTGCTAGTGCTGGTAGAAGCCAGAAGAGAACATCAGAAACTCCTGGAACCAGTTACAGGCAGCTGCAAGCCACCCAGTCTGGGTGCTGAGGACTAAGCAAGGGTCCTCTGCAGGAGCAGTAAATGCTCTTAACCTCTGAGCCATCTCTCCAGCCCTTTTGTTTCTGTTTTCTGAAAGCAAGAGTCTTAGGTAGATGCGGTTAGACGTGGACTGTGCTCTGTAGTCCCTTGAACACATGAGCTTCTTCTGGTCCTGTGTCCCTCCTGAGTTCTGTGTTACTGGGGCACCCCACCCAATCACCCTAAGATCAGTGCCACATTATTGATGAGCTTCAAACAAGAATCACATTCTTTAGCCCTCCAGAACACAGTAGATTCAGGGTGTGTCTCCAGAACCTCGTGGGGTTTCAGCCTGGCCACTGTTGGCACTCTGGAGAAGCACTGGACCCCCAAGCGTGCTGGAGATTAACTTCAGTGAAGCCAGCGTGGGGATGGACCCTCCAGCATGCCCTGGGACAGCTCAGCCAGAAGCACAGGGGCTCTCAGCCTGCATAGTGGATACATTCCCCGCATGCTTCTCTACCCTACGGCCTCTCCCTATTGGTCTGCTCAGTTCTAGTCCTATTCAACATTGTTTTCCACCGCCATCTTTTTGTGCTCTCTTGCCTCAGCCTTTGCACAAGCCACCACAACTGTCCGTCTTGGTATCCCCTTGTTTAAACGATGCCTAATGAACAGGGTTCAAAGACAGGGCTCGGATCCATCTCTCCTCGTTTGTGCGGTGTGAAACTATTAATAATATATAATTGTTGGACGTGTACTATAAATGGCTCCTTGTGATCTTTTCCCTGCTTTGTAGAGCACTGTTTTTCCTTGGGAGAATTTCTTTTATAGTATTTGAGGCTATAGTGTAGATATTCGAGCGCCTGTAATACAGCCTAGTCAAGCATTCCATTGGAAGGTTATGGTGTCGTTTTTCTTCTATGTAAGCAACAGATTTAAGGATCCTCGTAGGTCTATTTTTGCCATATCTGTGATAATTTCTGGCACCGTACTCATAAATAAAGGGCTTATTTATGGGTTTTTTGTTGTTTGTTTGTTTGTTTTGGTTTTTCAAGACAGAGTTTCTCTGTAGCTTTGGAGCCTGTCCTGGAACTAGCTCTTGTAGACCAGGCTGGCCTCGAACTCACAGAGATCCGCCTGCCTCTGCCTCCCAAGTGCTAGGATTAAAGGCATGCGCCACTACCACCCAACTTAGCAATGGCCTTTCAATTAGTATTTTTCAGTGTATTGTGTGTATACAGCTTTACTTTGGAAAACCCCAGCATCTTTCCAGTCAGTTCTACATGCTTTCCCTCTGTGCCTCTCGTCGTAACACTCTTCAGAAGCTTGTTTGCTCTGTGAGGCAGTTATGTCCCCAGACAAGCTAGAACCGAGGCAGATATGTCCCCAGACAAAGTAGAACTGAGACTTCGAAGGCAGTGTCTCCTGCCACTCTCACAACTGTTGTGTGAGCACATCCTGATCAGGTAGATACTTCCCTCTTCCTCTAGTCTAACACCCGATATCAGCAGGAAATAGGCCAGGACTGATCAATCACTCTGATGGGTCTTTGGTCCTCAGATGGGCCATTTTCTTTTGCCAGAGCATCTAACATATTTGGACATTGGAGCTATGTAGGACCTTCATATTGTGGCTGGGAAGTCCAGTGCCCCCTTTCAAGGCTGTTTCCTTGGGCGTGGGAAGGAAGGAGTCTGGGCATTTCTAACCTAAATTCAAGCAGATATCCTCAGCACAATGCCCATCAGTTTGCATAAATCTGCTTAAAACGCTTCCTTTCTTCCACAGCTCCAGGACCTGAGGTTTATAGTGGTGTCAGTCTAAGATCTGAGGCCAGCCTTCACGGGAGGCCTTTTAGAGAGGAGTTTTGAACCAATGCCAGGGGCTCCAGGTTCTGTCGAGTGTCTCCTATCTAGGGCAGAAACACGAGGCCCCGATCTTTTTTGTTGTTGTTCTTGTCCATTTCTATAGAAACAGTCCCGTCTGAAAGCTGTGTTTCCCAGGATCCAGCGGGCACTTCTTCCTTGAGTTTGTTCCCCTGTCCAAACCCCTGTGGGGAAAGCGAGCTGCAGCAGTCAAACGACTTTGAGACCTTGGGTGGGTGTGGAAGTCAGAACTGTCTAGGCCTTTGTTTTCCAGCCTTAAAGTTTGAACCATTGCGTCATGTATTCATTGGTGCTCATCAGCTCACCTCAGAAAGAGCATGACACAAGCCCATTCATGCCCCCGTGAGTTAGCCAGGATGTGAGGCCTTGAGAGCTTCACAGCCAGGAACAAGTATCTTCTCTCTCTGAGGAAGGTGAGGCCAGCACAGGATGAGTGATGATGAGACCGGGGTTGGGGCTCAGCTTTAGTCTGAGACAGTGGCAGAAAGCCACAGATTCCAGGAAGCGTCCAGGAGGAAGCTGTAATGGTCTGCCCCGGGGCTTAACCTCTCAGCAGTTTCTCTGTGATGCCTAACTTACAGAGAAAATGACTCATGTTCTCACAGATGCCCAGCAAGTTTCCCTAGAGAAGTCTGTGTGTCTGTGAGATCTCTGTCCTCTGCTTCCCCCAGTGAGCCACAGAGGGGACGGACACACACACACACACACACACACACACACACACACACACACACACACACACGCTGCAGACAGCCCTTCCAGAAGCAGACTGAGCGAGTTTTCTTCTGTGTTCTTGGGCACTGAGCATCTACTCCCTTGGCTCTTCAAGTGTAACAATCACAGCTAACCTTTGTGCAGATGGGGAGATGGTTTTTTTTCTGTGGTCTAGAAAGGACTAGCTAGAGGAGGGGGAGGGTAGGTACTGGGGAGATGGTCCAGGGGTAATGAGCACTGGCTGCTGTTACAGAAGCCTCAGGTTCAGTTCTGGGCCGCCTGTGTGACTTCTCACAGATACCTGTAACTGCTGTTTCAGGGACTCTCGTGCCCTCTCTGGCTGCTGCTGGTATTGCATGCACATTCAGACAAAAACACTCAAAGAAATTTAAAAGTACGCATAAAAAAATTTAAATATTTTTAAAAATAAAAAAGGCCAGCTGGGTGTGGTGGCACACACCTGTTATCTTAGTACATGGAAGGCGAAAAGGCAGGGAAATTACTGCAAGTTTGAAGCCAGCCTAGCCTACATAGTAAGTCCAAGGCCAGCCTAAGCTGCATAGCAAACCTTACCTTAAAAGAGTGAGGGAACCAGGGAGTTGGCTCAGCTGATAAGAGCACTTACCCTGCAAGCGTGAGGACCCGAGTTCAAACCCCCACATGAAAGTCTGGCTTGGTTGTGTGTGCCTGTAACCCCAGCCAGCATCATTGAGGGTGGAGACGGGGTGGTGGGCCTGAGAGGGCTTGCTGTCCAATCAGCCCAGCTGGAGGAGGGGGTCCCGGGTGGGGGACATCGTGGGGGCCACTTCCCATTCAATAAGAGACTTTTCAAGGCAATAAGGTAGACTGAAGTAGACACCTGATACATTGATCTGGCCTCCGCATGTGTGTTTATGTACACGCTCACATGTATGTGCTATACACACATATGACACATGTATACACAGCATACAAAGGGAGCTGGTAGAAGCCAAGACTTGGATCTAGACGCGCTGGCTAACCGTGCTTACGTAGACTGACAGTACCTTTTACTAAAGTCTTATCCTAGACCAGGCACACATTATTATTATTCTCACTTTTCAGATGAGTGGATTGAATTTCCAGATGCCCACACCATTTCGTAGTCATACAGTTGACAGCCAAGTGTGCTGGACCTCTGTGTTCTTCACTGACTGCCTTCAAGATTTGAAGTCCTGCGGCCTTTTAGCTGTTGGGACTTTCTCTCTGAAGCTGTCCCTGGGGCAGTTCACAGCACCCTCTATCCCTTTGCCCCTACAGCCTCTTGTTTGCTGAGTTGCCAGGTTGGAAGCGTAATACCTACCTTGCAGGTGATATTGTTTCCCAGGACTGGGAAAGAAAACACTTAGCTGAGTGTCTCCAGCAGAGTGGGTGTTTGAAGCATGTCCCTGCCTGCCTGAACTCCTGCCCCTTGGTTGTATTCTGCTTCCTGTTGAATGTGGGTTAGAGCTGATGTGTCTGGAATATGTAGCCTGCGGGGGAGCCCAAGATACCCATTAATACATGACTGCTGGCTGCTTGATTGCTGGTACTGTCCCCTCTGAGAACAGATGGACACCCTAGATACTGAGATCTTAATGTACCATGTAGTAGTGGGAAGTTCCAGGAGACAGCAACAGGGTGTGCTGGCGTTCCTTGGGAGTAGAATGTGTAGATAATAAGAGGAGATTTTTCTGGCTTACTGTGGATATGGCATATTTTAGAATTTGGGGGGCTTAAGGCTTATGAGTATTGGGGACGTCATTAGTGCCCTGCTGGGTAACCTGGAAGAATAGAATAGGGAGCTGCTGGAGTCTCCTGCAGTTCAAGATCAGAAACCAAAGTAAAGTAACTATTACATTTTTTATGTTTGTTGTTGTTTTGAGATAGGCTCTCCTACAGCCAAGGATGGCTTCAAACTCCAGCTGACAAGCACAGTGAACTCGATTCTCCTGCTTCCACCTCCTACGGGCTGGGGTTATAAGCATACAATACCACGCCTGGCAAATGTTAAGTCAGTGTTTTGAATAGCTGTACGAGGGCTGGAGAGATGGCTCGGCGGTTAAGAGCACTAGCTGTTCTTCAAAGGTCCTGAGTTCAGTTCCCAGCAACCACATGGTGGCTCACACCCATCTGTAATAAGATCTGGTGCCCGCTTCCTGCCTGCAGGCATACATGCAGGAAGAACACTGTAAAGATAATAAATAAATAAATAAATAAATAAATAAATAAATAAATAAATAAACCTCAAAAAAAAAAGAATACAGTAGTAACCATGGGGCTCCAGAACAATCTGCAATAAATAATCACCTCATTTTTGTCCCAGCTACAGGGCTCTCTGTCCAGAAGCCTATTTCTTTTGGATTGCTTTTCAGAGATACTTTTCCATTTTTGTTGTTGGTGTTTTCCATTTTATTTATGGGGGGATGGGCACAGTCCAGGGGAAGGCATCAGCTCTCATAAGGAGCTGGAGCTGCCGACGTCTGTGAACCTCCTGACATAGCTGCCGGCAACTGAGCTCCATTCCTTGTGATTGATGAGGAAGTGTTTGTAACCACTGAGCCATTTCTCCAGCTCTCAAATACAGCTTTAAGAGGACACATGTGGACTAGGGTTGTGGCTCAGTGACACAATTTTTGCCTGGTATGTGTAAGGTCCTGGTCAATACACCATTGTCACACACACACACACACACACACACACACACACACACACACTAATAAATAATGAAGTACAAATGAGGATATTAGCAGGGAAACAGATCATTTTTCTACTATTAAAACGATAAGATTTATTAGCAGTATGCTCTAGGATCTTCTCGTAGGCTACGGAATAAGGATGCCCATCTCTTATAGCTTGTTTATTTTTGGGGTGCTGGGGAGTCAAATCCAAAGCCGCATGCTAGGTGAGTGCTCACCACTGAGCTAGCTCCCCTGCCCTGTTCATAGCTTCCTGTAACGTGCGGTTGATGTTTCATTGCATGGATGATGATGATGTAACCAAAGGCAGTCCCTCACTGATGCACATTTAAGTTGACTCTGCACTTCTGCTGTGTCAGCCGGGAATTGTTGATTAAGTTGATGGATGGTGTAAATGGCTAAGGAAAAGTGGCTTCAGAGCGCCCTGTAGGAATTTGGAGATGCGTGCGGACAAGCACTTTTAGCGCGGTTTCTGGGCAGATGTCACGGGTGCACAGGTTTGAATGAATGCCTTGCTGAAGGATCTGACTTTAGCCTCTGCTGGGCTCTGCTTCTAAATCTACTCTTTAGCAGTATGGGTTTAGGCAAGTCATCTCACCTTGGAGTTTCCTCTTGGTGGGGATCCTAGGTGATGCTGTGTGTGGTCGACAGAGTCGTGTTTTGTGCTCTGATTTGTGCGGTCCTCGTGATGGTTCTGTAAGTCGAATGGTGGTCTTCCAAATCTAAGCCTTTAATAAATTAATCTGAGTTCTACATCAAGAAATCGGTGTTCATGCCAAGTGGTGGTAGTGCACGCCTTTAATCCCAGCACTCAGGAGACAGAGGCAGGTGGATTTCTGAATTCAAACATTGATACTCACAACTAACAGGCTTTAAAAATAAAAATATAGGGGGCTACAGAGCTGGCGCAGTAGTTAAGAGCATGGACTGTTCTTGCCAAGGACCCGTGTTTGGTTCCCAGCACCCACATTGGGCAGCTCACAGCCCCCTCTAACTCCATTTCCAGGGTGTCTGATGCCCTCTTCTGGCCTGCTCAGGCACTGCACTTGAGTGCTGTACTGGCGTACCTGCAGGCGAAGCTGCCGTATGCCTCAGGTGAAAAACAACAAAGAGCTGGCTTTAAGAATGATCTCTGTTATTTCTGTGGATGAGGAATAATGGGAAGTGGAGGAAGCTCTTGGGAAGATGAAAAAGACCATGTGACTGAGGTGGTTATGGAAATGACAGGTTTCAGATAGGTCTGGGAACTACTTTTAGCATTTTCATTGCCTAGCTATGTGACTTTAATGAACATGTTAAACCTCTTAGCTAGACGTGATGGCACATGCTTATATTTAAGGTGAGTTAGTCTTTATCTTTTTTTTTTTCATTTTTCAAGACAAGGTTTCTCTGTTTAACAATCCTGGCTGTCCTAGAACTCGCTTTGTAGACCAGACTGGTCTCGAGCTCCACAGAGATCCATCCACCTGCCTGTGCCTCCCAGGTGCTGGGATAAAAGGTGAGCACCACCACTGCCCGGCTAGTCTTTATCTTACATCTGTTGTTCCTGGTCATCTTTCTAGGATTGAGGAGAAGCAAAATTCTTCGGGTGAGCCTGCAGACATGTGCTGTAGAATAAAAGCCAGGGCCACTCCATGGTTCTCGTGGCTCCTGGCACCCTCTGGAATAGAATCAAGCCTGGTTCCTTTCTTCCCTTCTTCCCCCGAGCCAAGTGTGTTAGCCCAGGACTCATCGTCAAGGAGGCAGGCTGTCTCTAAGCAGTCTTCGCTTTCCTACTCGCACATTCCAGCTTTCCAGGAGGATCCTGCCTAAGTGTGTGTGCTCTGAGCTTTGGGGTTCAGGGGCTCCTAAAAGCCTGCCCTGGACTCCTGGGGGCTGCCCGTGGCTCGTTATGGTAGTTAAGCCCTGGGGCCCCTTTGACTGACTTCATCCACCTCCATAAGCTCTGCCAGCTTCCCAGCTTCACAGGGTGGAATCTTGCTACAGGAAACCAAAATGTGTTGCCCCAGAAGATGCCTGGTGGATATAAATATTTTTGAGCAAAAGGCAATTAAAAAGTACCACAAGAGGGGCAGGCATGTTGGTGCACACCTTTAATTTAATTTCAGTTCTCCTAGGATGACTCTCTGAGTTCAAGACCAGCCTGGTCTACAAGGCTGTATAAGAAGACTTTGGAGAGAGAGAGAGAAAGAGAGGGAAGGAAGGAAAGAAGGAGGTGAGGGGGTATATACTCAGATGTTTAAGCCCTGGATTCGATACTTAGCACAAAGAATAAAGATGGCTGGATGGATACAGATGCAGATGCAGGGGCTGGAGAGGCGGTCAGCAGGTAGAGAAGAAAGGGGAGGAGGCCCTTTCTGCCCTCCCAGCTTTCCCCCAACAGGCTATAATTCTCCTTTCTGAAAGCCGCTCTTATCAGTAAAGAAACCTCGCTCCATGAGTTTGCTCCCTGGATTTACATCAGTTTCCTGCCTCTGTAAGTGCTTCCCTTTGTCTTGTGGCTTCTCTGAACTGCACTGTTCACTGTTGTAAAGTTCTAGCCGCACGGAGGCTTCGCCCATGTGACACATACTGAATGCGTTAATAAGCTTGTTTTTCTCTTCTTACTCTGTCTTTTATTACAGGGTCTGTCTGGACTACCGAGACTGCCAGCTTCGGCTGTTTGGGGGAGGGGGTGTTTCTTCCTCCAGGGGCGTGCATCCTGCCTCCTCTCTGGCTTTGCTTCTCCTCCTTGCTGCACGTCCCTGCTGTTGAGTCATTTCAAAGTGTGGTGATACCGCGGTGTTTCTGTCCGCGGTGTTTCTGTCCGCGCTGCTTCCGTGGACACCTGCCATTTCCGGTTGCAGCAGTGATGAGCACCTGTGTGATGCAGTGCTGCTGTGGACATCTTAACATGCACTTTTGGCTGGAGATTGACCTCGGGGCTTTGTACGTGTGAGACAGCACTCTACTGCTGAGCTACATGCTTAGCCTTGAGACTACACTTTATTTTTTTTCTCAAATCATATTACTTTGTGTGTGAGTGTTTTGTCTACATGTCTGTCTGTGCACCGCATGCGTACTTGGTATTCACAGAGGCCGGAAGAGGGCGTCAGATCTCCTGGAACTAGAGTCACAGGTGTTGTGAATCATCATGTTGGTGCTGGGAGTTGAACCCAAATCCTCTGAAAGAGTAGCCAGTACTCAATGGTGACCGCCTCTCCAGCCCCACTGCCAGACTTTTCCACAGTGGCTATTCACTTACACGTTCCCACCAGCCATGCATGCGAGGTATCTGGTCTCTCCACATCCTCCCTCTGGGAGTGCGACTCCATATTGTCTAACATTCACTCAGCCCTAGGCTTGATCCCAGCAACACAAATCAGGGGGGTGGACTAATAGCTAGCTTGGATGTATGCTGGTGACTTGTAGTCAGTAACTCCAACTGCTGGGGAGATGGCTCCGTGATTAAGAGAACCGGCCACTCTTCCAGAGGATCCAGGTTCAATTTCCAGCAACCACATGGTGGTTCACAACCACCTGTAACTTCAGTACCAGGGGAATCCGAATCCCTTTTCTGGCCTCTGTGGTGCATAGACACACAGGCAGGCAAAATACCTGTACATGTAAAATAAAAATAAATAAAACTTTTTTGGGGGAGAGGGGGCGTTGCAGGTAGAATTGAAAAGAAGTATGATGAACTTAAGTTACCAGAAACTGCAGAAAGTGTCTGTGGGTAACAGTGTCACACGGTGTCACATCCTTGGATGCCCGCTGTGTGTAGATCGTCTCCAGGAAATCATCATCCTTTAGATATAACTCAACAAAGCTACCAGCAACTGATGCCATGAATGTTCCCAGCCTTGGTTCTCTGACCTGGTGAACAAAGAGGCTGGACACACAAGCCGATGGTGAGGTGGTCCTCCCTCCACCAAGACCAAATAGAGGGGCTGAAGAGGTAGCTCAGTGGTTAAGGACATGGACTGTTCTTCCAGAAGACCTGAGTTCAGTTCCTAACCCTCATATATCAGGGGGCTCAAAACACCTGCAACTCCAGCTCCAGAGCATGACTCTCCTGTCCTTCACGAGGCACCTCACATATAGCAGCATACACTCATACACATACAAATGAAAAGGATATTTAAAATAATGGTAAGACGGTGTGTAGAAACGCCATCTGAGACTTGTAACCACCTGCTGGACAGAGACTCCGGATGCTACCACTTGGTAGTCCTTAATCTAGTCAGGGGGCGGCTTTCTAATTCCCTCTTTCTCTTTTCCTCACAGTGGCACTGACTGGACGCACTGGACATGAGATGCATGGTGCTGACCATGGAGAAATCACCGTGCTGAGCAGTAGGACAGTCCAGGTAAAACACCATGTTTGTCTTCAGGATAAAAGGAAGATGCTGTGTTCAGATTACTGCTGGCCAGTCTGATTGCTATAGCAGTGAGCCCTGCCTACCATCCACGAGCATCAAAGGCTAGTCAGAGCAGGGAAGTGACCGTGACTGAAGCTGCCCAGTAGGAGGCACTAGAGAGGCAGCCCATGAGGTGGGAAGAGGGGCGTGGCTGCCAGCACCCTGTTCACTAAGGCTCTGTAGGTCCCTCCCTTCCAGTTTGGTCCATGTTACCGTGTTAACCCCAAGTAAAGTTCGTTTCAACACAGGACTGCCAGTCCTGTGAACCTCTAGGATTGTAGACCTGAGGCACTTGGCCCTGCTTCCTGGTGTCTTCCCTGTGTGGCTCAGGCTGTCCTGGAACTCACTCTGTAGACCACGCTGGCCTCGAACTCACAGAGATCCACCTGCTTCTGATTCCCAAGTGCTTGTATCAAAGGCATGTGCCACTGCCACCCAGCTTCCTAGTGCCTTTAAATTTTTGAATAGTCAAATGTTCAAGACAAAACTGTTTAAAGCCATATAACGACAGCCTCTGTCTCCATCTGCTCATACCCCTGCCCACCTTCTTGAGAAGGCAGAGATGAGCACTGTGAGCAGGTTCTGTCCCTTTGGTTTCCTTCTACATGTCACACACGATTAGGACAATTATTCCTTGCGTATATACAAATAAAAATAGACTGTTCCTCTTCTTTTCCTTTATTTTTAATACTACAAGTGTTATTACTGGGCCTTTTTTTTGACACCGGGTCTCACATGATTTAGGCAGTCCTCCAGGTCCTCAAATTGCTGGTGGCTGAGGATGACCTTTTATTCCTGATCTTTGCCTCGGCCTGCTGAGCGCTGGATTATGGGTGTGTGTAACCACACCTGACCCCTTTCTCCTTTCGTGTAAAAGCTAACATATTCACACCTTTGTTTGCAGGCAGGGACGCCTGCAGTGAGCGCCCTGCCCAGCCGCATCTTACGAAGACGCAAGAGAGAATGGGTGATGCCGCCGATTTCCGTCCCCGAGAACGGCAAGGGTCCTTTCCCTCAGAGGCTGAATCAGGTATGTCTGTGCCTTCCGCTTGGGCAGCACTGCTGTCTGCAGGGTTTATTGTCTGAAGACCTCAGAGCAAGGTTCCTTGCTGCCAGGTGGGGGCTGCAGAAGGCTCCTTGCCACCAGGTGAGGCACCTGTCACTTTGTCAGCTGTCGTTTTATTTTGTTTCCAGCTCAAATCTAATAAGGACAGAGGCACCAAGCTTTTCTACAGCATCACTGGGCCTGGAGCAGACAGTCCGCCTGAGGGCGTCTTCACCATAGAGAAGGAGACAGGCTGGTTGCTGTTGAATATGCCACTGGACAGAGAGAAGATTGTCAAGTATGAGGTAAGTAGCCTTCAGTATCTAGTGTAGATGTTTTTCCTGAGGTAAGCCAAGGCCTGGTGAGGGGGGAACACCAGCTGACCCCAGACCTCTGTGCCTACAGCTTTATGGCCATGCAGTGTCTGAGAACGGTGCCTCTGTAGAAGAACCCATGAACATCTCCATCATCGTGACAGACCAGAATGACAACAAGCCCAAGTTCACTCAAGAGACCTTCAGAGGGAGGGTCATTGAGGGAGCAACACCCGGTAAGATTGGGGAGGGGCTGCCCTGGGCCTGCGGGGTCCAGATCTAGTCGGGGATCAGCTTCTGGAGGTCGCTATGTGTTATACATATATTCCCTCACACCGCCCCGCCCGCCCACCCCGGGAGTCCTGATCGAGGCTGACCTGTGGCCGAGCTCAGGCACATTTGAGGACTTCCCAGAAGCTTGGGCTCAGCCAGACTTAGAAGCTCAGAGTTAAATCTGGACTTTACTGCCTGTGACCTTGGATACATCCATGACCTATCTCTGCTTTTCAACCCAAATGGGAGTATCAGCCTTGAAATACTGTGAAGGTTAGGAACAACCCGTGCGCTGAGGGTGCAGCTCGGGTGGAACACGTGCTGACTGGACGAGAGGCCTTGGGCACCAGCACCGCACAGTAAAAGGGCTTTTACTGTGGAGGACCCAGCCAAAGTTCTGCAGCCACAGGGCAAGCAGCCAGGCCCAGCAGGAAAGCAAAAATAGGCTACTATCCCTAGGGAAGAGGAATAGAAGATGAGGGAGTAGATGTGTGCTCCTAAACTCAGTGACAGGCACTGGGGACAAGGACAGGGTCAGGGTCCTATTCTTTTGGAGTAGTCTGCAGTCAAATGCTCTACCACTGAGCTATCCCCCATTTTGGAGTAGTCTGGACTGACCACCTCTTGGCTGTCTGGCTGAGCGTTTCAGAGATGAGTTGATCAGAGATGGCCAATAACAGAGATTCCCACCATTAAAATAATTGGTTGTTTTTATTTGCTTGTTTTGATTTTTTTAGACAAGATCTACCTATGTAACCCAGGCTAGCCTCAAACTTGTGACCCTCCTGCCTTAGCCTCCTGAGTTCAAGCTTGCACCAAACATTGATAAAAATGTTGGTCTCACTGTACAGCTCTGGCTGGCCTACAACTCACCATGTAGACCAGGCTGGCCTTGGACTCACAGAAAGCCACCTGCCTCTGCCTCCTGAGTGCTAGAATTACAGGCATGTGCCACCATGCCCAGCTTCTAAAGGCCTTCTGTTGTAGTGTGGGTTTGTTTGGAACATGGTCTCACTGTGTAGCCTTTGTTGGCCTGGAGCCTGTTGTGTAGATCAGGCTGGCCTAAACAGTCTTTTTTTTTATTTTATTTTTTATTTTTTTGCTTTTCCCTTCCTGATCCTGAGAAAGCCCTGAGGCAATTGATCCCGGTGGCAATAGGGCTTCAGTTAAAGGTCGGGGTTTTCCTGTCTTGTTATTCTGCTGATCCTAGGCTAGCTCTTGTGGCTGCTAGAGCCATAGCCATTACATTTAGCAGAAGGCTGAAGAACAGCATGCATACTTACTGTTTGATTGAGATAGAGTCTCCGCTACTCTGTAGTCAAGGCCAGACTTTAGCTCATGGGCAGTCCTCCTGCCTCAGCCTCCAAAGTTCTGGGATTACAAGCTTGTGTCAACCTTTCTCCAAATTTATTGGAAATCACTACCATGGTCACAGCTGTGGCTGGAAGGCTCAGAGATATGAAGAATGTCCCCGGTGACTGTGACCAGCATAAACTGAGAATCCATTTCCCAGGAAAGAAGGGTGTGACGGCAAGTGGGTTCCAGGAAGCTGGCTGCCACTGAGCTAGAGAGAGATCCTTGTGGTGTTGGCAGAACATCACAGGGCTCCAGAGTAGGCAAGGCTGGTACTGGAGAGAGAAAGGTGCTAAGCGGCCCCTTCTCTGCAGGCACGTCTGTGATGCAGGTGACAGCCACAGATGAGGACGATGCCATCCACACTTACAATGGGGTGGTAGCTTACTTCATCCAAAGCCAAGAACCAAAGGAGCCACATGACCTCATGTTCACCATCCACAAAAGCACTGGGGTCATTAGTGTCCTCTCCAGTGGCCTGGACCGGGAGGTAAGTGACCTTTGGGAAGGTACTATGTGCTAAAGCCTGGCTAGAGTGGAAGCTTCTGTGGCTGCCCCAAGGTCAAGGCAAGGTAGTGGAGACCCAGGTCGTGTGCATGGGCAGCCGTGGAGACCCAGTGGGCAGCCGTGGAGACCGAGGTCATGTGCATGGGCAGCCATGGAGACCCAGGTCGGCTGCATTGACTTGGCTGCTCCTGCACTTAGTTTTGCTGTCCCACAGCTCTTTGGGCCAGTGACCTGCTGCCTAACCTGCTGGCTAGATCCCCTAGGGGGTGAGGAGGCAGCTGTAAAGTGCAGGCTTTTGAGCAATTCTCATTTCCTGTCCAATCGGCTCATTTAGTTTACATATTGCCGAGATTTGTCCCCTGTGTGCCACAAAGGAGAACTAGCTCCGTGGATATTGGAATTACCTTCTGTTTCCTAATGAATATCTTTGCCTATGTGGAGCAGCCGAGGGTTGGCCAGTGCTGGGGCTTCCACAGGAGAGCTGCCGGGAGATGAGGCTCCAGCCCCACACCCTCCTTCTGTACTCTTTCTCCCCCAGAAAGTCCCCGAGTACACACTGACCATCCAGGCCACAGACATGGATGGAGAGGGCTCTACCACCACAGCGGTGGCCATAGTGGAGATCCTTGATGTCAACGACAATGCCCCTGAGTTTGAGCCACAGAAGGTAACTCCCATTCCTTTCTGCATTCCTCATCTTGTAAAGGACCGAGGTTGGCTGCTTCTCCGAAACCAACCAAGTCCCAGGTCTGTCACTTATTGGCTGTGTAACCTTAAGCAAACCACCAGGTCTAGGTCTCTCTGTGCCCAGTTTCTTAATCTGTGAAGTGGAGGTAGTGATAAATGCCTGCTAAACTGCTCTGAATTTTCGATGCCGTGATCTGGCTTGTCTCAGGAAATGAGGTGGTCAGCTTCTGCAGAGCAGTACCTGAAGTTGACCTCTCACCCCTGCAGGCACATGCATATGTGCATGCACATACATATGCATGCGTGAACACATACACGTGTGCGCACACAAATTGTCCTGAAGACTTAAGTAGGGCGTCACGTGCCTGTAATTACAATATTAGGGAGGTAAAGCAGGAGAATCAGTAGTTCAGGGTCACCTTCAATCCCGTAACACGTTTAATCCCAGCACTCTAAAGGCAGAGGCAGGCAGGTCTGTGGGTTCGAGGTCAGCCTGGTCTACAGAGCGAGTTTAAGGACAGCCAGAGCTACACAGAGAAACCCGGTCTCAGAAAACAAAAACCTAAAACTTAACAGAAAGCTAATTTCCTGGTCTTTGTTACCTGCCCTTAAACTGTGGCTAGGCCTCCAACACAGTGAGGCGCCTGTCCCTGTGGCCATCTCTCTGGGGCCTCTGTGCTCTGCCCTAAGGTGGGTGGCTGTGCACAGTAGGGGCTTAGGCACCCAGGCTGGGAGAGTCTGGAGCTTCAGGCCCTCATGGAGAAGGGAAGTGGGTCTGGGGTATGTGACCTTGTCCCCACATCTGTGCTGTCGCTTGGGATTGTCTCTCTGTATCTGTGTGTCCTGAAATCTCTATGGGCTGATGGTCCAGAAGTGTGAGAAGGCTGCTCTGACTGCACTGTGTCCCGACCCTCTCCCCGTACAGTATGAGGCCTCGGTGCCTGAGAACGCAGTGGGCCATGAGGTGCAGAGTCTAACCGTGACTGATCTGGATGACCCCGGCTCACCGGCATGGCGTGCCACCTACCGAATCGTGGGAGGTGATAATGGGGACCATTTCACGATCACCACTCACCCAGAGACCAACCAAGGCATCCTGACAACCAAGAAGGTAGGTCCGTTTGGGCTTCTAGGACAAAGGGACGTCCTGCCCGGCTGCTTCCCTTGGGTAATTCACTGGGGACTACACCAAGACAGTAGCTCCTGGTACTGTCCCCAGCTCTTGTGCTGAGAACCCCTTTAAGCTTTTGAAACAGGGTCTTACTATGGATTTTGTTTTGGGGGTTCTGGGGACTGGGAGAGTATGATAGTACTGGAGATGGTACTTTTATGGTCTGGTTTTCATCAGGATACAGAGTAAGGTGGGGTCAAAAAGCCTTTGGGATCACACTATGATCACATACTCGGAATGTGGAATCTGGAAGGTCGGGAGTTCAAGTTCATTCTCAGCTATGTAGCCAATCTGAGACCAGCCTGGGCTACAAACAACCTAAATAAATGAATAAACACTCAAACAAAATCTAACCTTTAAGAGACAAGCATGTGGACATGGTGTCATATGTTTGTAATCCCATCATCTAAGAGGATTGTACACTCAAGCCAGCTCGGGTACCTTATGAGTTCAAGGCCAGGTAGAGCAATATATACAGTGAGGCTAACTCAACCAGAAAAGATAATAACAGTGTTTGATGGCTTGAGAATATGGGCCCATTTAAAAGGTTCTGGCCAGGTAAGAGGCGTATGCCTTTAATCCCAGCACTTGGGAGGCAGAAGTAGACAGATCTCTGTGAGTTTGAAGCCAGCCTGGTTTATAATTTGAGTTCCAGGACAGGCTCCAAAGCTACACAGAGAAACCCTGTCTTGAAAAACCAAAGTAAATAAATAAATAAATAAATAAGAATGTGGACCTGAGGGCTGGAGAGATGGCTCAGAGGTTAAGAGCATTGCCTGCTCTTCCAAAGGTCCTGAGTTCAATTCCCAACAACCACATGGTGGCTCACAACCATCTGTAATGGGGTCTGATGCCCTCTTCTGGCCATCAGGCATACACACAGACAGAATATTGTATACCTAATAAATAAATAAATATTTGAAAAAAGAATGTGGACCCGATTTGGGCATGGTGACACATTTACTTACTAGCACTTGGAAGGTAGAGGCAGGAGGATTACTGCAAGTTTGTGGCCAGCCTGGTCTACATATCAAGCCATTCCAGCCTTGCCTTAAAACAAACAAAATAATGAGTAAACAGATGAATAAAGACTACTTCAGAGCCAGGTGGTGGTGGCGCTTGCCTTTAATCCCAGCACTCAGGAGGCAGAGGCCGGCCTGGTCTGCAGAGGGAGTTCCAGGACAGGCTCCAAAGCTACAGAGAAACCCTGTCTCAAACAAAACAAAAAAGACTATTTCAGATATGTTCTTTTGAGTGGTGTATACCGTTAATCCCATACCTTTGGTCTCTGAGTTCAAACACAGCCTGGTCTTCGATATTGCGTTCCAAGCCAGGGATTGAAAGCTAACTCAGTGGTTAAGAGTTCCAGGCCAAGCTGGGCAGTGGTGGCCCACATCTTTAATCCCAGTACTTGGGAGGCAGAGACAGGTAAATCTCAGAGTTTGAACCAGCCTGGTCTACAGAGTGAGTTACAGGACTACCAGGGCTATACAGAGAAACTCTGCTTCAAAAAACAAACAAAAAAAGTTCCAGACCAGCCAGGACTATATGGTAAAACTGTCTAAAAAAATAAGTAAGAGGAGGAAATATTATGCATCTTATAAATATATAAGGCTATAATACATATAGAAAGATAATCCTAACTATTTTGGTGTGTGCACTACATTGGAGCACAGCTACAGCAGAAAGCACGGTGAGGTGGTCAGATACTTGCATTTGTTTGCAGACATTCCAAGTGCAGTGGATCCTGTGTGTCGGCCTGGTGACGCATTACCACCACTGCTATTCAGAAACAGAGCATAAACAACTGAAAACATCCTGAACAAATTAAATTAGAAGCCCCTTTCAGAAGTTGCGTTCCTCGAGAACTCAGTCTACATTAAAACCATACCAAAGCTTGCTTTGTGTATTAAACATGTTCTTGGCTCTAATTATAAACAGGTTTCTCACTCCAGTATATGAGGGACCATGGGGACACCGGCAAGTCACAAGAAACACAGAGGTGGTTCTTTGTCTGTAACATTGGTAGGATGCAGCATCCTACCCAGGCCGGTCACCAGAGGCAACTCAGTCATGACTAACATGCCCACAGCTTCTCGGCCATCCTGGAGGACAGCACTGTCCCATTGGGAACGAACCTTTTAGGGCTCGCTAAGCCTTTGGGGTGGTCTAAGAGACCCCAGTAGATTTCCCCTTAGGAAACATGGGGGGGAACGGAATGGGGGGGGGCAGGATGGTTGTTGACCAGAGTCTTGGTCCCTGTACTGTGACCCTGCTGATGTCCACAGGCCACTTCACAAACTGCTGCCTCAGCTTCCTCTTCTCTCCTAGGGCTTGGATTTTGAGGCTCAGAACCAACACACCCTGTACATAGCAGTGACCAATGAGGCTGACTTTGTGCTGAATCTCCCGACGGCCACTGCCACCGTAGTGGTCCACGTGGAAGATGTCAATGAGGCCCCTGTGTTTGTCCCACCTTCCAAAGTCGTTGAGGTCCAGGAGGGTATCTCTGTTGGGGAACTGGTCTGCTTCTATACTGCCCAGGACCCAGACAAGGAGGACCAGAAGATCAGGTACCTGGGGACTGGGCACCAGGTCAGCCACATACATAGGTACGCTCGGGTGGCTTGTTCCTTCATCATCAAGTTTGTTCAATACCAGTGCCATCATCCTTGCACCAAACCCTTCCTGCCATGCTCAAGGCTGAAGGCTCTGCACTTGGTCTAGGAGGCTCTGAATGATTGCAGTAGGATTCTTCATGTGCTAGCTGTGACCCTTCTCAACTTTCTGTCCAGCTACCACATCTTGAGAGACCCAGCTGGCTGGCTCGCCATGGACCCAGACAGCGGTCAAGTCACGGCTGCAGGCATCTTAGATCGTGAGGATGAACAGTTTGTGAGGAACAACATCTATGAAGCCACGGTTTTGGCCACAGACAATGGTGAGAGCTTTCAGCCAGTCCTTTCATGGGCAGGCCTATGGTACCCAGAGCAAACACAGTCTATTCCCTCCTTAGCAGAAGATGCTGGTAGGGTGGAGATTGACAAACCAGGCTGGATTTAAAGTCCTGACTGCTATGATCCTAATTTTTCTGAATCCCAAGAGATAGGCAAGGTACCGAGGACTCACTTTTCTGCTTGTTTTTAGTTCACTGAACTCTGAATTGACCTCTCAGTTTCTACTGATGGTTGACTGACAGGGACCGCTGGGCATCCCACAAATGATTGTGGTGTTGCACCATTACCTGGGAGATTTTGAAATTATACAGTCTCTGCTTAACAGCTAGTGAATCAAGGCCTTGAGCCTGGTTTCTCTGAAGCTTCAGGTTTCCTGAAGCTGATCAGCAGACAATTGTACAAGCATGAGGTAGCATGTGGGTTTTACTCTGTGATCAATTATAATGGCTGTCTGAATGCAGTAGCTGCGGCTGCACTGTGATTTGTTAGTAATGTCTGCTGTGGACACAAATTAGAACGATGCTGTGATTGCCATGACTTCCCATTGCCAATTTAGTTTATAATGAAGTTAACGTGTAGAGGGGCTTAAGAGGGGAGAGCTGGGTGGTAACCAGTAGCCACTTGTAGGCGGGTTAAGTAGGTCTTAGGGGAACTTAACATTGGTTCATTCACCAATCAAGAGTAAGAGCAGAAGCTGAAGACATCATGTGTGTGATTGTGAACAGGGAGCCCTCCCACCACTGGCACTGGGACCCTCCTGATAACACTCACCGACATCAATGACCATGGCCCACTCCCAGAACCACGCCAGATCACCATCTGTAACCAAAGTCCTGTGCCTCAAGTGCTGAACATCACAGACAAGGACTTGTCTCCCAACTCCTCCCCTTTCCAGGCCCAGCTAACACATGATTCGGACATCTACTGGGCAGCAGAAGTCAGCGAGAAAGGTAACTAACTCAGTTGTGGTAGCAAGAGGCTGCCAGTTCCGCTGGGTGGGTGTCGGTCCCATAGTAGTTACCACACCTGCGTTCCTGTTATCACACCTGTGGGTCACAGAGTCTCAAAAATGGGCATCAAGTGCTCTTCCTTAGCCTTATATCAGGAGCCCTAAAAGATGTCTTCAGAACCAAAACACATAGAACTAGGTATGATTACACTTAATCCCAGTACTCAGGAAGCAAAAGCAAGCAGATTTCTGTGGGTTCAAGGCCAGCCTGATCTACTTGGTGAGTTCTAAGGCTGTATGAGACCCTGTCTCAAAAGAACAAGCAAACAGCAGCATCCACAATAAAAGCACAAACAAAAGTAGATAACCAGAGCTGGAGAGATTTCTCAGTGATTAAGAGCATCTGTTTCAGGGGCTGGAGAGATGGCTCAGTGGTTCAGAACACTAGCTGCCCTTCCAGAGGACACTGGTTCAATTCTCAGCACCTACATGGTGGCTCACAACCACCTGCGACTCCAGTTCCAGGGGCTCAGTCAGACGTTCTTTTCTGGTTTCCACAGCACTAGGTATGCATGTGGTGCACAGACAGATATGCAGGAAAAACACCTGTACACATTAAATAAAACTTAAAAAGGCCGGGCGATGGTGTCGCACGCCTTTAATCCCAGCACTCGGGAGGCAGAGGCAGGCGGATCTCTGTGAGTTCGAGACCAGCCTGGTCTACAGAGCTAGTTCCAGGACAGGCTCCAAAGCCACAGAGAAACCCTGTCTCGAAAAACAAAAAAACAAAAAAACAAAAAACTTAAAAGAAAAGAGCATGTGTTGCTCATTAGAGGACCCAGGATCGATTCCCAGCACCCACATGGTAGTCCACAATCATCTGTAACTTCAGTGTCAAGGGATCAGGCATCCTCCTCTGACCTCCTTGGGCACCAAGCACACACTTTGTGCACATAAATGCAGGCAAAACACTCATACACATACAATAAAATAAATAAATATTTGTTTAAAGACGGGTAACCAGGCAGGGCAGTAGTGACATATGTCCTTAATCTCGGCACTCAGGAAGACTCTGTGAGTCTGAGGCTCGCCTAAGTCTACAGAGTGAGTTCTAGAACTGTCTCAAAAAAGATAGGTAACCAGTTAATGTGAACATTAACCAATTAAGTTAGCTACTTCTTAGAATAATGTTTGAGACAGGGTTTCTCTGTGTAACCCTGGCTGTCCTGAAACTCAGTTAGTAAACCAGTCTGGCATCACCTCAATCTCAAAGAGATTCTCCTGCCTCTACCTCCTGAGTTCTGGGATTAAAGGCATATGACATCATTCCCTGGCTTATATAATGTATTCTTTTGAGACAAAGAATACTCTAGCAGCTGATTACAGCAAGAATATCAATCCAATATCACATGACTTCCAGAGCCTCCCATTTTGCTAATACTATAACTGCGTTCTTGTTTGTTTTTGATAAAATGACAGCTAAGCATGGTAGTTCACACCTGTAATCCCAGCACTGCCATGAGTTTGACACCAACCCAGACTACAAAGCAAGACTGTCGTGTAAAATAATTAATCAATTAAATCAATTTAAAAATAGGGAATTAATTGGGACTGGAGATGTGGCTCGGCAGTTAAGAGCACTGGCTGCTCTTCCAGTGGACCAGGTTCAATTCTCAGCACCCACATGGCAGCTCACAACTGTCTGTAACCACAGTTCCAGGGGATCCAGCACCACCCTCTTCTAGCCCCAAGAGCACCAGGCGCTTACGTGGTACACAGATGTACAGACATGTTTGGAGGCAAAACACCCATACACATTAAAAAAGAGAGAAAGAGATGAATTAATTTGGGGGCTAGGGCTGGAGAGATGGCTGTCTTCCAGAGACCCTGAGTTCAATTCCCAGCAACCCACATGGTGGCTCACAACCATCTTTAATGAGATCTGGTGTCCTCTTCTGGTTTGCAGGCATACATGCAGACAGAACACTATATAAATAAATAAATGAATGAATGAATAAATAAATAGATTTTGTGGGCTAATAAGATTTCTCAAAGGGTTGCACAAACTTGGACCAGACATTGACTCCCAGAACCCAGAGGTGGACGGAGGAGACTGACTCCCAGAAGGCTCACTTCTGATCTTCTGATCTTCACATATGCCTTATAACACACACTTGCCTGTGTGCATACACACACACACACCAGCAACAAAAATAAGACAACAGCTGGGCAGCGGAGGCACACACCTTTAATCCCAGCACTCGAGAGGTAGACGTGATCTCTGAGAGTTCGAGGTCAGCCTGGTCTACAGAGTGAGTTTCAGGACAGGCTCCAAAGCTACAGAGAAACCCTGTCTCAAAAAAAAAAAAAAAAGTAGTGATAAGACAATAAAAAAATACTAAAAAATGAAGTAACTTTTGTAACCCAATACTCCTTCTCACAGTGTTAAATTTTACTTTAGCCAGGGTTTTGGGAAGATTTTGTTTGTTTTGTTTTGCTTTTGTGTTCTGGGTCTTGAGCCCAGAGCCTCACGGATGCTAAGCAGGTACTCCATCACGGCGCTACACTCAGACAAAGACTGCCTCTTGTTCGTCGGGTGCTGAGGCTCTTATCACCCTTTATGTTGTATTCATTGCTCACCATGCATGACATCCCTAGACTAAGAAATTATCTGTCTCTCCAGGAGACACCGTGGCCTTGTCGCTGAAGAAGTTCCTGAAGCAAGACACATATGATTTGCACCTTTCTCTGTCTGATCAAGGCAACAGGGAGCAGCTAACCATGATCAGGGCCAAAGTGTGTGACTGCTATGGCCACGTGGTGACCTGCCCCGAGCCCTGGAAGGGTGGTTTCGTCCTCCCCATCCTTGGCGCTGTCCTGGCTCTGCTGAGTGAGTACCATAAGCCTCCGTGTGCAACTAGGTACTTAAGAGACCTGATTTTTCTCAGAATTTCTGAAACTAAGAGTACATCCAATATTTCTCGTTCATTTGGTTCTTTTGTTTTATGCTTACAAGTGTTTTTGCCTAATGTATGTGTATCGCATGTGTGCCTCTACATGCCATAATGGGGTTACATAGCCTAGAACTGTAGCTATAGACAGCTCTGAGCTGCCATGTGGGTGCTGGGAATCAAACCCAGTCCCCTTCAAGAGTAGCCAGTGCTCTTAAACCGTTGAACTGTCTGTCTCCTCCCCAACTCATTCGTTTCTTAAACTCTCAATTCTACAAATACCATTTAATTGCTAGATGTTTCTGGAGCTTGAAGAATATGCCAGGCTAATGTTTTCCTGTCAAGTCACTTTGAGGCCTAAGCAGTGGTTCTGGGTAGTCTAGGAATCTGTTAGAAAGGCAGACTCTCGGTTTCAGGCAACCTTTCCTTACTCCATCTGGCTGTCTCTTGCAATATACTCAATAAACCTGCTTTTAAAAGAACAGGCAGATTCCCTTGTCTGCCCTCCTGCAGACCTGATGATCCAGAAACTTAGAGGTGAGACCTAAGTTACCTGTGTTTTAACAAGCCATGAAGTGCTTTTAAACATGCCACAGTGTAAGCATCATGGGCCAGAAAGCAGAAGTATTTCGTTAAAAACGAGTCTTTCATGACAGCTGCAGGGAAACGGACACAACTGGAAGGCGTTATGCTAAGTGAAGTAAACGAGACTCAAGAAGACGCTGCCACATGCTTCTGCTCGCACGTGGTACCCAGACTTAGGGTTACATATGTAAATGTTTATGTGTGTGCATGTGCATATATGTGTGTGATCATAGGTATGTATTCACAGGTCATGAAACTAGAGTGGGGATTCCAAGGTGAGGAAGTAGAAAGAAGTAATAGAGTAAGTGCATGGGCATGCCAGAGGGGAGCAGGCGGGGCAGCGTGTGGGGAGAGAGCAGGGGGGCAGCGTGTGGGGAGAGAGCAGGGGGGCAGCGTGTGGGGAGAGAGCAGAGGAGGGGCAGCGTGTGGGGAGAGAGCAGGGGGGCAGCATGTGGGGAGAGAGCAGGGGGGCAGCGTGTGGGGAGAGAGCAGAGGGGCAGTGTGTGGGGAGAGAGTAGGGGGGCAGCGTGTGGGGAGAGAGCAGGCGGGGCAGCGTGTGGGGAGAGAGCAGAGGAGGGGCAGCGTGTGGGGAGAGAGCAGGGGGGCAGCGTGTGGGGAGAGAGCAGGGGGGCAGCGTGTGGGGAGAGAGAGCAGGGGGCAGCGTGTGGGGAGAAGAGAGCAGGGGGGCAGCGTGTGGGGAGAGAGCAGAGGAGGGGCAGCGTGTGGGGAGAGAGCAGAGGAGGGGCAGCTTGTGGGGAGAGAGCAGGGGGGCAGGGTGTGGGGAGAGAGCAGAGGGGCGGTGTGTGGGGAGAGCAGGGGGGCGGCGTGTGGGGAGAGAGCAGGGGGGCAGCGTGTGGGGAGAGAGCAGAGGAGGGGCAGCGTGTGGGGAGAGAGCAGAGGAGGGGCAGCGTGTGGGGAGAAGAGAGCAGGGGGGCAGCGTGTGGGGAGAAGAGAGCAGGGGGGCAGCGTGTGGGGAGAAGAGAGCAGGGGGGCAGCCTATGGGGAGAAGAGAGCAGGGGGGTAGCGTGTGGGGAGAAGAGAGCAGGGGGGCAGCGTGTGGGGAGAGAGCAGGGGGGCAGCGTGTGGGGAGAGAGCAGGGGGGCAGCGTGTGGGGAGGAGAGAGCAGGGGGGTCGCGTGTGGGGAGAAGAGAGCAGGGGGGTAGCGTGTGGGGAGAAGAGAGCAGGGGGGCAGCGTGTGGGGAGAGAGCAGGGGGGCAGCGTGTGGGGAGAGAGCAGCACAGGTGGGCAGTGGGGAGCAGGAGAGAGCAGCACAGGTGGGCAGTGAGGACAGGAACAAATGAGAACAAAGTACAGTAACACGTGTATGAAGATGACGTGATAAACCCTTACTTTGTGTGCTCATGTCAATAATAAATAGCTGGGTGTGGTAACCCACGCCTTTAATCCCAGCACTTTGGAGGCAGAGGCAGGCGGATCTCTGAGTTCAAAGCCAGCCTGGTCTAAATATCGAGCTCTAGACTAGACAGAACTGTTACACAGGGAAAACTTGTCTCAAAAAAAAATAGTAATAATAAATAAATATTTCTAGACTGGGCAGTGATAGCATACCCTAGCTCTCTGGGGGCAGGTGGATCTCTGAGTTTGAGGACAGGCCTCAGTTCCTAGATTTCCCACAACCATCCAGTTATTCCCCTGATGTTCAGATATGTCATATGAGCCAGGTAAGGTGTTTTCTCACTGGGCTACAGAAACAAAAACCAGATGGAAGCAACGTAAGGGAGAAAGGTTTGTTTTCAGTTCAGAACCTGAAGCATCTAGTCACACCCACAGTCAAGAACGGGGAGAAGCAACCAGGTATGGTGGCACATTCATTTAATCCAGCACTCCAGAAGCAGAGACAGGTAGACTTCTGGGAGTTTGAGGCCAGCCTAGTCTATCTACCTAACAAATTCTTGACCAGCCAGAGCTTCATAGTGAGACTGTCTCAAAAAGGGGGTGAAAGGGGCTGGAAAGATGGCTCAGCAATTAAGAGCTGTTCTCCCAGAGGGCCCACATGGTGGCTCCTAACCATCTGAACGCCAGTTCCAAGGGAACCAGCGCCCTCTTCTGGTCTCTGTGAGCACCAGACGTACATGATACAAATGTGTACATAATACAGACATGCAAGCACCTACACGCATAAAATAAAGGAACAGAGACTGGATGCATGCAAACTTAATTCATTCTCTTCACTCATGTACAGCTCAGGATCCCCTGCCTAAGAAATGGTGCCACCCACAGGGGCAGCTCTCTCTACGTCTATGTCATCCCCCACGGCCCTGCCCACAGGCAAACTTGATCTAGACAGTCCTTCATGAGTTTCTCTTCCTAGAGCATTCTAGATTGTGTTGCATTGAATATGCAGACTAACCATCATGCCAGTGCTGGTCACATCTTAGAAAGGGGTAAGGACAAGCAAGACTTCATAAGACAGTCCACCCCCACATCGTTCAGGTACTCAGACTAAGTTGAAATTAGCCAGGACTCTCTGCTTTAAGAGAACTGGACCTTGACAAAGTGTCAACTCTGGCGGACATCACAAGAATTTATGAGTATTGATATTTGATTGTAGACGGCCACCTAGAAGTGCAGAAGACAGCTCTTTGCCTTAGCTGAACAAAGTTTACTTTATTGAGTACCAGTCTGTGTAATGGATTTTAAAAAGACAATGCTTGCCTAACAGGCATGCACCCTTTGACTGTATCCCCAGAACCACATAGAAAACTGGGCATGGGTGGGGCTGGAGAGGTGACTCAGTGGTTAAGAGCACCGCTACTCTTCCCCAGGACCTGGGTTCAAATCCCAGCAACCACACGGCAGCTCACAACCATCTGTAACCCCAGTTACAGGAGATCTGACACCTTCATACAGACATACATGTAGGCAAAACACCAAGGCCCATAAAATAACTTAGCGACAACGACCGGGGGCTCCCCCTCAATACCACCAGAGTGGAAAGTCTGGTTTGGTAAATGCTGTAGGACTACGGTTGGAGGATTGGAGTCATGCTGCTTCCAGGAGGTGGTGACATTAAGTGAAGACCTATAGGAGAGAGGTGGCAAGGCTTTAAACCTAAGCGGAACTGGATATGGCAGTGCGTTCCTGTGATCCCAGCGTTTGAGAGGTCTTGGAGGCAGAGTGTCAAGGTTCTCTAGAGGAATAGAACTTACAGAATGAATATATATAAAGTATTTATTAGAGTGGTTTACAGGCTGTGGTCCAACACTGGCTGTCTACTGATGGAAGGTTCAAGAGTCCAGTAGAAAAATAAATAAAATATGATAAATAAAAAAAAAAGTAAAGAGTCTAGTGTTGTTCAGCCCGCAAGGCTGGATGCCTCAGCTGATCTTCAGTATGCTAGAATCCTGAAGAAGTGGGCTCTAAGGCCAGTCACGGTATGGACTTTCCAGCAAGAATGAGAGCAAGCAGACAGTGAGCACAGCTTCCTTCTCCCACGTCCTTACATAGGCTTCCAGCCAAAGGTGTGGCCCAGGTTAAAGGTGGATCTTCCCAGCTCAAAAGGTCTGGATTAAAAGTGGTCTTCCCACTTCAAATGCTTTAATTAAGACAAAATCCCTCACAGGCGTGCGCAGCTGCTTGGGTTTTATTAATTCCAGATGTAGTCAAATTGACACCCAAGACTAACCATCACAGATGAGAAGTTCAAGACTAGTCTCAGCGGGCTGGAGAGATGGCTCAGAGGCTAAGAGCACTGACTGCTCTTCCAGAGGTCCTGAGTTCAATTCCCAGCAACCACATGGTGGCTCACAACCATCTATAATGAGATCTGGTGCCCTCTTCTGGCATACAAACATACATGGAAGGAATGTTGTATACATAATAAATAAATCTAAAAAAGAAAAAAAAGACCAATCCCGGCTACATGAGCTCCTCTCTGAAAAACCCATAAATAAATGAATGCACTATGCTCTGAGGGCCTGCGGTCCTGGCTGGCCTCGTGGCTGGGGGAGTTCTCATATTTCCCCACTCTTCCAGCCCTCCTCCTGGCGCTCCTCTTGTTGGTGAGAAGGAAGAGAAAGGTCAAAGAGCCCCTCCTGCTCCCAGAGGACGACACCCGTGACAATGTCTTCTATTACGGTGAAGAAGGTGGTGGTGAAGAGGACCAGGTGGGTCACTGGAGTGGTGGAGGCAGATGTGGGCGTTCCCAAGGCCCATGATGGAACCTCTGTCAGCTCTGTTCACCAGCCCTGGCGGAGACATCAGTCTTCATGCAGCATTGGCCACCAACCCCTCTCCTGGGAGGGGGTCTAGTACTAGATTCTCTTTGCCCCAGCTGAGTGGCTCCCAAGTCTGCCCTTAATTTGGAAGAAGGGGGAGGGCAGTAGAAATGAGGGGTTCTGGGATCTCTGGCCTCTTCCCAAGCATCAGAGGGCTGAGATGTAGCTGGTGGGAAATGGGGCACATTCTCAACCCGATGCCCCCATTTGTTCTCATGAAGGACTATGACATCACCCAGCTCCACCGGGGGCTGGAGGCCAGGCCTGAGGTGGTTCTCCGCAATGATGTGGCCCCAACCTTCATCCCCACACCCATGTACCGTCCCCGGCCAGCCAACCCAGATGAGATCGGCAACTTCATCATCGAGGTGAGGCCTGGCAGACTAACCCACGCTACCCCTGAGTCACGTGCAAATAGCGTGGGAGAACAAACAAGGACTTTCTGTGTTGATTCTGAGTTCAAATCCTGGCTCTACCCACCAGCTGTGTGAGCTCTGGATACTCGAGTATCTGTGGCTTCTCTTTCCTCCTCCATAAACTCCAAATTTATAGGAATAGTTTCACCATTTATTCAAACACTTTATTAGGAAAGTATTCTGGAGCCAGACTACTCAGGTTTGAGTTGGAGTTTTGGAGTATAAGGCTCTCTCTCTCTCTCTCTCTCTCTCTCTCTCTCTCTCTCTCTCTCTCGGTGTGTGTGTGTGTGTGTGTGTTGGTTTTTGTTGCTTGTTTTTAAACTATTTTGTTTTATTATTTTGTGTGCATGGGTGTTCTGCCTACATTCACGGCTGTAAACCACATTGTACAGTGTCCCCAGAGGCCAGAAGAGGGTGTTGTGTCCTCTGGCCCTGGAGTTGCAGAGGCTTGTGAGCTGAGCCCCCATGTGGGTGCTGGGGATTGAAACCCTTTCCTCCGGAACAGCAGCCAGTGTTCTTGGCTGCTCAGCCATTGCTTCATCTTCTATTTGTTTTTTTGAGTGTTTCCTGTTTAGTCCTGGAGTTCTTGCTGTAGACCAGGCTGGCTGCCAACTCACAGAGAGTCTCCTGCCTCTGCTTTCCAAGTGCTGCAATTAAAGGCAGTGTGATACTATTCCTGGCCTATTGGTTTTCTAGTTTTATTTTGCATTTTTACATTTTATTTATATATTTATGTGTTTATGCACTGTCTGCCATGGTACATACATGAGGATCAGAGGACAACTTTTTAAGTTTTTATTTTATTTTAAGATTGTGTATGAGCTGGGCGGTGGTGGCGCACGCCTTTAATCCCAGCACTCGGGAGGCAGAGACAGGCGGATCTCTGTGAGTTTGAGACCAGCCTGGTCTACAAGAGCTAGTTCCAGGACAGGAACCAAAAGCTACAGAGAAACCCTGTCTCGAAAAACAAAAAAAAAAAATTGTGTATGGAGCTGGAGAGGCTTTAACAGTGAAGACCACTGGCTGCTCTTCTAGAGGACTGGGGTGTGAGTCCCAGCACTCACACGGGGGCTGACAACTCTGTAACGCCAGTTCTGAGGGGAATCTAATGCCCTCTTATGACCTTTGCAGGCTCTGTGTGCTCATGGTATACAGACGTACATGCAGGCAACACCTAAAATAAATAAATGTTTTAAAAACAAATAATTTCTAAAAGCTGGGTATAAGGCAGAGGCAGGCGGATCTCTGTGAGTTCGAGACCAGCCTGGTCTACAAGAGCTAGTTCCAGGACAGGCTCCAAAACCACAGAGAAACCCTGTCTCGAAAAACCAAAAAAAAAAAAAAAATAAAAAAAAAAAATAAAAGCTGGGTATAGTGTAAACCTTTAATCCCAGGACTTAGGAGGCAGAGGCAGGTAGATGTCTGAGTTCAAGACCAGCGTGGTCTACAGAGTGAGTTCCGGGACAGTCAGAGGTACATAATGAGAATCTATCTTTTTTAAAAAGTAATAATAATAAACAATAATTTTAAAAGAATAATTATGTGTGTCTGTGTAGGGAGGGAAATGTACATGAGGCGCTGGAGTGACAGCCAGTGACAGTTGTAACCCACTGATTACGGGTGCTGGCATCTGAGCTTGGCTTCTCTGGAAGAGCAATAGCAATATGTGCTCTTAACGTCTGAGCCATCACTCCAGCCTGCTTAAAAAGTTTTTTTTAGAGGAGCTGTAGAGTGGCTCAGAGGTTGAGCTCTGGCTGCTCTTCCAGAGAAACTGAGTTCAATTCAACCACATGGTGGCTCACAACCATCGGTAATGAGGTCTGGTGCCCTCTTCTGGCCTGCAGGCATACATGCAGGCAGAACACATTTTATTTTTTAGGGGTGCGTGTGTGTGTGTGTGTGTGTGTGTGTGTGTGTGTGTGTGTGCCTGCCTAAGTGTATGCATATGCACCGCATATGTGTGTTTATGGAATCAGAAAAGGGTATCAGCACCCTGAAACTGGAGTTACATTGTGAGTGCTGGGCACTGAACTTGAGTCCTCACAAAGAGCAGAAAGTGAACCAGACATGGTGGCGCACGCCTTTAATCTCAACACTTGGGAGGCAGAGGCAGAGGCAGGTGGATCTGAGTTCGAGGCCAGCCTAGTCTACACTACAGAGTGAGTTCCAGGATAGCCAGAGCTACACAGAGAAACCTTGTGTTTAAAAAAGCAAGCATAGCCGGGTGGTGGTGGTGGTACACGCCTTTAATCCCAGCACTCGGGAGGCAGAGGCAGGCAGATCTCTGTGAGTTTGAGGCCAGCCTGGTCTACAAGAGCTAATTCCAGGACAGGCTCCAAAGCAACAGAGAAACCCTGTCTCGATTTACAAAAAACAAAAAAAGCAAACTAAGGCAGCAGGTGATCTTGGCCATCCCTGTCGCCCCCCCAGAGAACTTGTGGAAATTGGTTCTTGCCATCCACCACATGGGTGTGGGGATCCAGCTTGGGGCAGCAAATGCCTTCACCTGCAGAGCTGTCTCGCTGGTTCCTTTATTTTATTCCTTTTTCTGTTTTATTTTGGTTTGATTTTTGTGTCTCTTTCTTTTTTTTTTCTCTTGCCCCCGCCCCCCGGCCAGGGTTTCTGTGTGTAGCCCTGGCTGTCCTGGGATTTTGTTTGTCTTTTAAGACAAGGTCACCCTCTATGGCCTTGTCTGACCTAGAACTATGTAGACCAGAGGGGCCTCCAACTCAACAAGTCGGCTACCTGTTCCTGCCTCCTGTGTTCTGAGATTAACAGTGTGCACCAACTGTCAATAGAGATCCAACTGTCTCTGCCTCCCAACAGGTTTGAATTCTAGAGATTAAACTATGAAGCCAGATGTGGCCCATACATATAATCCCATCACTTGGAAGGCTGAGGCAGGAGGACTGCTATGAGTTCCCAGCTAGGTTGTGCTTAAAAGTGAAACCCTGCCTCAAAATAGATAAATAAGATTCTTGTTTGTTTTCTTTGTCTTGTTTTGTTTCCAGACAGAGTTTCTCTGTGTATCCCTGGCTGTCCTGGAGCTCGCTCTGGAGACCAGGCTGGCCTCGAACTCAGAGATCCCCTTGCCTCTGCCTCCCAAGTGCTGGGATTAAAGGCATGTGCCACTACCACCTGGCAATAAATAAGATTCTAATGGAGAGAAAATTGTGGAAGCTATTGTGGATTACTTCAAGGACTGGATAGATTGATACTGACAGAGGCCCCCAAACTTGCCTGGCACTGGAATCCCTCAGGGAACTTTCAAGACTGCTAGAGCCTCTGACACCCCCCACACTCCCAGGACTGGGCCTCCACTGATCTAGATGTGACCCAAATCTAGCTTTAACCCTCCAAATAAGCTATTTGTAGAGCCATAAGTTAGGAAGGTGGGAGGTCTGTGTGAGCCTACTATAGACTCCCTAAAGTTGTCTTCCAATCTGCACACACACACACACACACACACACACACACACACACACACACGGTCTTCAGCCCCAACTTCTACTCTGTTCTGTCTTCTGCAGAGATGGAAACAAACCTGCTTGCCCCTCTTGCCTGTTGGAAGTAGTCCAGCAGCAAGCCTCTTTTTGGGTTTTAGAAACAGCGTTTCTTTATGTAACAGCCCTAGCTGTCCTGGAACTTGCTCTGTAGACCAGGCTGGCCTCCAGCTCATAGAGATCCAACTGCCTCCGCCTCCAAGTGTTGGGATTAAAGGTGTGCGCCACCACTGCCTGGCAGCAAACCTCTCTTGATCTTTGTTTAGAATACTGCATCAGACACTCGGGTGCTCACACCTGGAAGCATTGCTCGGGCAGAGCTGTTTCAGAGAAGATGCTTTGAGCGTCTCGTTAGAGGAGGACAGTTTCTAGACGGTTTCTAGATGGTTTGCGAATTCTGTCTTAATCCCCACATTTGTAAATATAAAGACGATGCCCAACTACATGTCAGCTAGTAGCCTACCAAGACTTGTGTGTGTACTCAATTCCTCCAAAGCCATGGGCATCACCATGTTATAGATAGGAAACAGGCCTAGAGCAGCTGAGAGGTTTGCCCAGTCTCAAAACTGCTGTGTATAGTCTTCTGGCTTGATCTGTCTGACTTCAGAGTCATGGTGTTTGTCCACTGGCTTGGGTTGCCCTGAGCCGCTATGCAAGGGTTGCCATCCTGCCATTCCTAACTGCTGATCTCTGTTTCCCTAGAACCTGAAGGCTGCTAACACAGACCCTACTGCCCCACCCTACGACTCCCTGCTAGTGTTTGACTACGAGGGCAGTGGCTCAGATGCCGGCTCCCTAAGCTCGCTCACCTCCTCGGCCTCCGACCAGGACCAGGACTACAACTACCTTACTGAATGGGGAAGTCGATTCAAGAAACTGGCAGACATGTACGGGGGTGGTGAGGATGACTAGGCTGCCCTGCCGAGCTGTCCAGCAAGAACTGAAGATCCCGTCACAAGGGGAACCTAGCTTCCACTTTGCAAGGACTCTGGAGCTTGCCAGGAAGTAACCTGAGAGGCACACTGCATCTGACATGAAGGCCAGACTGTAGCCTCTAAGATGAAAGGGTGTGGCACAGACTTCAGCACTGATCCCCTCTCAGCCAGGGCAGGGCTGCTTCCGGGGCTGAACTTGCCGAGGTCTCCCACCTGCCACTCCGTGCTCTGCCCGCCCTCTCAGGGCCTCCTCGCTCTGACGTTCTTCATGACTTCCCCACGGTTCCCTCTCTTTAGAAAGAGGCCTCTTTCTGCAGCCCCCCCCCCTTTTTTTCTTCTGCGGTTTTTAAAAAGTTAGAGGCTGGAAGGGCAGGGTCAGTGCCCCCTCAGGCCCTCTGGAAGAGAAGCCTGCAGGGCTCGCTGGTCCTGGTTTGTCTGATCTCTGGGCCTTGAGGCCTCACGCTGGGCTGGATTACTGCTTTATTATTATTTTTTTGACTGAGTATGTCTAAGTTGTCTTGCATTTTTTATTTTCTTTGTTGTGTCCTGTGGATGGACAGTGATGACAATCATGTATATGTTCTAGAATTTTTTTATTAAACAAAATTTTCTCAGAGGTGCTAAGGGAATGAATTTAAAACAAAACCCTTATCTAATTCTAATTCTCTCCTTTAACTGGGCGTTTATGAGAAAGATTCAGTTTGGTGGTTTTAGACTTTTTAGAAGCTCTTGCAAACCCACTCATTTCTCAATTTCCTCCTTGTGGTATAGATTTCTCAAGATTCACTTATGTGTCCTGTGGGTCCCACTGATCTCAGGGCAGGAAGGTGGACATAATACTGTGGACAGCCTGAGTCACCGACCTCCCCTCCACTGGAGCTTCAGAGCTCTGAGAGAACTCAAGTTAGCATCCTTCCCCTGGAACTGAGTGGCCCGAGCCGGTAATTATAACATTAGGGAGGAATTCAAGGTCATTGCAAACTACACAGCAAGTTTGAGGTTGTTGGCTACGGGAAGGGGGAAGGGAAGAAGGATCTTGGGTGATGTGTATCTGTAATCCCAGCACACAGAGGCTGAGGCAAGAGTTCTCATCGAAAACAAAAGTGTTTCCCAGGCCAGCCAGAGCTTTGTGGTGAGACCCCGTCTCAAACAACAAACGGTTGGATGAATTGATAACCTGCCGCATGGTAAGGGTTGCCAACTCGGGACTTCCCGAGCCCCATAGCACCTAACTTCCTTAAACTTGGCCTCACAGTCCTCCTCCAAGGGCACTTTCCTGCACTAAAGAGTGACTCCTTCGGCTGGGCAGGGGTGGCACCCACCTTTAATCCCAGCACTCGGGAGGCTGAAGCAGGTGGATCTCTGTGAGTTTGAGGCCAGCCTGGTCTACAAGAGCTAGTTCCAGGACAGGCTCTAAAACTACAGTGAAACCCTGCCTCGAAAAACCAAAAAAAAGTGACTCCTCCATAAGAACGTGGGATTTTTTTTGTTTGTTTTTTTAACTTTGTTTTGTTTTTAAATGATATGCCAAAGGCAAGCAAAATGGGGAATTGGAGAATTCACTCAGAGTGTTGGTCAAATTATAATAAATTACAATGTTCCTGATACTGCTGGGGAGTCAGAATGACTTCAAAGTGAAGTCCAAACTTGGCCTTTGGTTGTTGTTTTATTTTATGTACCTGGGTGTTTTCCCTGTATGTATGACTCTGTACCGTGTGTGCCTAAGTAACCCCTTTGCCCAAGAAGGCACCAGAAGAGGGTGTTGGATCCCCTGGAACTGTGAGATGCCGTGTGGGTGCTGGGAATTGAACACATGTCCTCAGAAAGAGACGTCAGCATCTTTTCCACTGAGCTATCTCTCTCCAGCCCCATGAAATTCTTTTCAGAAGAGTCTGAGTATGTCAAGTACTTGCCCTAGCCTCCTAAATGCTGGGATTACAGGTTTGAGACCCCATACCTGACTAAGAGTGGATAATCCTTTTCCAAGGTTTATTCATGTATATGTTTTGCTTGCATGTATGTACACCGTGTGTGTGTGTGTGTGTGTGTGTGTGTGTGTGTGTGTGTGTGTGTGTGTGTAACCAAGGGAGGCCACAAGAGGGCATTAGATCCTCTGGAACTGGAGTTACAGCCTGTAATGAGCTGCCATGTGGGTGCTGGTGTAATGGGGAGCCCACTAGAGAAGATCACTCAGCTGTAGTCTACAGCCAACTGAAAGCCTTTGATTCTAGCTGACTGGGACTACACTCTGATATTGGGGACCCAAATGGAGCCCCAAGCATTTAGAGCAAGGGGCTTTTAAAGGCAAAAACCACATCTTGGTCTCTTGTTTGGCAGCTGAAGGGGGAGGTTTTATCCAAGCAGATAGTTTAACAAATCCTGTCCTGGACTTAGGAGCCACAGCTGTCACCTGATGAGTGGCATGCTGGGGGTGGAGCCAGTGTTGCCGTTACTACACAGACCCCAGCTGATTTGGGTGCATACATAGGTTTGCTATGGAGACTGACAACTCTCATCTGATGAAGAAATCAGAAGGGAATTATGGGGCCATTGAGATGACTCTGCAGCAGGTAAAGGTGTCTGCCACCAGCTCTGACAAGAGTGTGATTGCTGGAACCCACGAGGTAGACTTCCCAAGTTGTCCTTGTGACCGCCACACGTGTACCACGGCCGGCATATTCATGCACTTACACACCTAATAAAACATAGTAACTATCTCAGGGGATTTGTAGGTTTCTCGCCTGCCCTTGGCAGCTCCTGCCTCTGCTCTTGGGCCCCTTTGCCTCTGGTCCCCCCACCCCCACCCCCGCTGCTCTTGTTGATAAGCAGGTGTGAGAGGATAGGATGTCCCAGCCAGTCACACCTGCTGCCCCTTATCTTTGGCTCTCCTCTCAGAGGCTGAATGAAGCAGGGAAATCCTATCTGCAGCTGCGGCAGAGTCACAAAACCCAACAGCCACTGTTGGGCCCGACTTCTCCCCTGGGACTTGCTGAGGGTGTCGGAGGAGAAATGGCTTTTCACAGCCAGACCTGGCCTCTGAATGAATCCAGGCTCCTTTGACAATGGGAGGACAAATCACCCACCTAGTGAAGAACAGTCCTGGAACAGGTGGTTAAGGCGTGGGGTTGAGGTGTGTGCCACACAGTTCTCTTGCTTTGGACATGCTTCCCCTCTACAAAAGGAGGACTTAGGCCTGCGGTCATGGGGTTCTGTGCCAAGAACCAGGGGTGGGATGGCACAGCAGGTACGGTCCATGCTGCCAAGCGTGATGACCTGAATTCATTAATCCAACAAGTGGAAGGAGAGAACTATCTTCCTAAAGCTGTCCCCAGACACACACACACACGAACACAACCTAAAAAAATTAATACAATTTATAAAAACAAAAACAAAGTATTTCCAGAGAGTGAGCCAACACCCCTGACTATCCCTCATACTCAGTCGTGCCAATGAGGGCTGCCTGGACATTTGGTTAATCTTTTATGGTCCCCCCTGTTTGGTTGGGAGCATCACCCCAGCCCTCGGCATTCTTATACCCAAAGAGTCTGGAAAGTTTGGGTTAAGGCTTCACCTCAGCCCCTGGCATCCATATATCCAAAAGTCTGGAATGTTTGGGTGGAACGTTCCATCCAAGCCCTCTCCCCTGAGAGTTGCCTCAGTCTGAACTCCACCTCTGAGAAAGCCTGCCTAAAGAAGACCCCTCCTCAGAGATGCACAAGACCACTCCCACAGGGTATTTAAACTGCCCCCCAGAGAACAAAGACGTGGTTTCCAGGTCTTCCTTCCCCATCTCTGCTCTGAGGGCCTGGAAGGCTGCCCCTGAGTGCTAGTATCCATTAAACCTGGGCTTTTTCTAGTTTGGTTTGGTTTGATTTGGTCTGATTTGATTATTGCTTCCGGAGGAGAGATTTATTAGGGTACAAAAACTTTTCACACACATTCCCTCACCACCACCACCACTACCCCATCCCTGCCCCCGAGAAAGGGTTTCTCTGTATCTTTCGAGCCTGTTCTGTCCTCTTATAGACCAGGCTGGCCTTGAACTCACAGAGATCCACCTGCCTCTGCCTCCTGAGTCCTGGGATTAAAGGCTGTGCCACCACATACAACTTTTCTAAGTAGGCATTTGGTTCAGAGGCCAAATTCAGATCCTGCACTTCTGGAGAAGGCCTTGGGCAAACCCTTTGGTTCTCTGTCTCTCCTTTTTCCCATTTGCAAATGGGGCGAGCAAACAAGATTTCATCCGTTAAGTGCTCAGCAGGGTGCCTCGCCTGGGAGGGCTGTGTAAGGGAGATTGCTAGGGCTATTGATGTGGGAGGTTGAGGGAGTGGCGGGCCTGGCGACACAGCCACGTACACGGGAAGGATTCCTGGAAACGCCCAGAGCGTACACCTTCAGCGATCAGTTGCTGCGGTTATCCCAAAGGAACTTCCCTTACCTCCCAGCAGAGGGCACCATTCTCCAAACCAAACCACATCTGTAGCTTGCATTCCCAGTCTGGTTTGCCAGGATAAGGCCAACAAGAAGGGGGCGTGGGAGAGGCACACGTCACAGGGCCACTGGCTGTGGCATACCTTATATGGAAGTCCGCTTGTGAAGCCAGCTCTGCCTGCTCGCAACAGATACTCAGTAAGTACTTGAGTCAGTGAATGAAAAAGCGCTGTGGTGGAAGACGCACAGTCCTCGATTGGGGCTGGCTGCTGTGTGGGCGGTAGCAGTCCGTGACTGCTGCCTTTACCAAAGAACCAGTTACATTCGCTCAAACCTGTCAGCCACCTGGAGAACTTTTTATGGCTTCCGTTTTATTTTATTTATTTGTTGGTTGTTCGAGACAGGGTTTCTCAGTGTTAAAAGCACTGGCTCTCCTGGAACTCACTTTGTAGACCAGGCTGGCCTTGAACTTACTGAGATCCACCTGCATCTGCCTCCCAAGTGCTGGGATTAAAGACATGCGCCCCCTTTGCCCGGTTTATGATTTTTTTTAAAGGAATGGGGGGGGGGCTGGTGAGATGGCTCAGTGGTTAAGAGCACTGGCTGCTCTTCCAGAGGGCCCCAAGGTTCAATGCCCAGCAACCACATGGCATTTCACAACTGTCTATAACTCCAATTCCAGGGGATCTGACACCTTCACACCAATGCACATAAAATAAAGTTAAATAAATTATAAAAATAAAGATATATAAATAAATTTCCAAATAACACATCTTTAAAAAAAAAAAAAAAAAAGGAAAATTGAGGGCCAGAGAGATGGCTCAGTGGTTAAGAGCAAATATTGCTCTTGCAGAGAACCCGGGTTCAATTCCCAGCAACCCTGAATAAGGACATCCCCAAGATAGGCCTCCTGGTGCTCATTGGTGTGATCTTCATGGAGGGCAACCGTGCCCCTGAGAAGATCTGGGACATGCTGAATACGGTTGGTATAACAGCATGATTTCATCTGTGGGAATCCCAGAAAATTCATCACTAAAGATTTGGATTCAGAAAAGTACCTGGAATACAGCTGGTATCTGGCAGTGATCCCCCATGCTATGAGTTCCTGTGGGGCCTAAGGGCCAGGGCTGAAACCAGCAAGATGAAAGTCCTGCAGTTTTTCTCCAAGGTTGTCCGGAGCAGCCCCACCTCCTTCACAGCTCTGTGTAAGGAAGCCCTGAAGGATGAAGAGGAGAGAGCACAGGCTGCACAAGCCTCCATGGCCAATCCTGTTGCCAGGGACGACTCGGGTTCCGGGGACAAGCCCAGCACCTTCTCCCGCCCTGAATAAATTTAGGTTGCTTCTTCACACTATTTAAAGACAGCAGTCAGATATTCAAGTAGAAGAGAGTTTAGGTTCTTTTTTCTTTTGTACGTTTCAGATGTTCCTTTTTAAAGGGTTTATTAGCTTCAGAGTCTTTATTCGTTAACTGTGGCTCCCACATCTGTGCCGTTTGTTTCAGAAGAAGAAGTTTGCTGTTGTGAAAAGCGTGTTGAGAACATTCTCAGCTTTGAGGTCTAGAGGAAGATCCAATAGCATTGCAACAGAGCTTTCCTTAGACATGTGAAAGATTCCAGTGGTAAAACACGACCAGTAAGTGCAAAAAAGATATAAAAAAAGACAAATTCTATTGTCCTTGTAGTCTGCTTTGTGGAACTAAAGATATGCACCTTACTTACTTGATTTAGAGAAGAATGCATGAGCAATTAAAGGTTAATAAAGTGCTGAGGAAAAAAACACGCATAAGTGCAGTTCCAGGGGATTCAAAGCCTTCTTTTGACTTACATGGGTACTAGTGTTCACATGGTGCACAGACATACATGCAAGCAAAACATTTGTACACATAGAATAACAAAATAAATAAATCTAAAATAAAAAAGGAAATTGAAAGTTAAGAGTGCTGGGCGTGGTGGCACTTGAAAGGAAAACTAAGACAGGGAAATTGAGGGTTCCAGACCAGCCGATTGACAGGAAGAGGAAGGGCCATGATGGAGACAGTTAACTTTATGCTTTCTTTAAGGGTGGTGTCTCATATATCCCAGGTTTGCCTGGACTCAAATTTGAACTCATTGTGTAGCCTTCAACCCCTGAGTGTTCAGTCTCTGCCTCTCAAGTGGCCTAGATAACAGGAGTACATGCCTTGTTGATGGAGTGCTATAAACTAAATGTAAGGCTTTATGAGTGCCCCGCAGGCATTCTAACTAAGGTACCCTCCAGCCCTCTTTTTATTGGTAAGAACAAAACCTCTGCCAGTCATTGTAGACAGAAGTTTCTCTCCCACCTGGTCCCGCAGCCGTTCAGTCCTAAAGAAACACACAGAAGCTTATATTAATTATAAACTGGTCGGCCTAAGCAGACTAGACCGGGCCATGAGAGGAGAGAGAGATGGGGAGAGTGAGAGAGGAAGGAAACAGAGATGGAAGAGGAAATATGAAGAGAGGAGCCAAGGACAGAGAGAGAAGAAACAAGACTAGAATGGAGAGACTGCAATGCCGAATGCCTGGATTTTATAAGAAAGAGGAACCAGGAGAAGAGAAGCAAAGTTCAGAAACTGAAGAAGGTAGGCGGCAGGGGTGAGAAGAGCTGAGTGGAGCCAGGACTCTGGAACAGGTACTCAGGACCTCCAGCACCCATTTTATATCTTAGCCATTTGTCCTGAGTTTCTTCTGGACCTAATGTATCACGCATAACTAATATATGCTAGTAAAAATTATTTTTTTCAAGACAGGAAAAATAATTTTTTTAGATTTATTTATTTATTATGTATACAACATTCTGCCTCCATGTATGCCTCAGGCCAGATGAGGACACCAGATCTTATTACAGATGATTGTGAGCCACCATGTGTTTCCTGGGAATTGAACTCAGAACCTCTGGAAGAGCAGCCACTGCTCTTAACCACTCAGCCATCTCTCCAGCCCTAGGAAAAATAATTTTTAAAAATTAAAAAAAAAACTAGCTGGCCTATTAGCTTAGGCTTATAATTAACTAGCTCTTACAACTTAAATTAACCCATAATTCTTACCTGTGTTTAGTCACGTGGCTTGGGACCTTACTCATTGAGACATTCTTGTTTCCTCTGCATCTGACTGGTGATTAACTCTCTGCCTTTCCTCTTCCCAGAATTCTCTTCATCTGGTTGTCCTACCTGCCTACTAGCTGATCAGTGGTTTTTGTTTTATTGGGGTTTTTGAGACAGGGTCTCGCTGTAGTTTTAGAGCCTGTCCTGGAACTCGCTCTTTAGACCAGGCTGGCCTCGAACTCACAGAGATCCGCCTCTGCCTCCCGAGTACTGGGATTAAAGGCGTGTGCTACCACCACCTGGTCCCATCAGTGTTTTATTAAAGTAATATATGAGTGACAAATCTTTACAGTATACGAAAGCATTATCCTACAAGGGCATGATGGCAAATGCACGTCATCCCAGCACCCAGAAGATAGAGGCAAGCAGATCTCTGTGAGTTCTAGATCAACCTGGTCTACATAGCAAGTTTCAGGACAGCCAAGACCTCATAGAGAGACTCTGTCTCAAAAACCAACCAACCAAACAAACAAGACTGATATCTCCCAAAGACCAACATTCAACTGAGGTACCTCCTGCCCCCCCCCCCCCACATACATAAAAGAAAGAAGGAGAAAAAAGAAAAAAAAGAGTAAAACCCTGTAAAGGCTGGGCAAATACCTCAAAAGTAGAACTCTTGCCCAATATACACAAGGTTATACAAAAGTCATACCCAGTCTGCCAGATATTACAGCTGGGACCAAGCTGCCGACATGCATGACAAAATGCCATTCAGATGCTATGCTGGTCCTGTGTTAAGGCAGAACTGCCTGCCTGACCATGGAACTCCATGCCATACACCAGCCCTTCCAGCCCCTGCCTTTGTAGTTTTGTGGGCATTATCTCAGGCCTTTTGTATTCATTCATGTAACAACTATTTATTAATAAACTTGCTGGGTGGTGGTGGTGCATGGCTTTAATCCCAGCACTTGAGAGACAGAGAAACAGGCTGATTTCTGTGAGTTCGAGGCCAGCCTCGTCTATAGAGCTAGTTCCAGGACAGGATCCAAAGCTACAGAGAAACCCTGTCTCGAAAAACCACAAAAACAAACAAACCAAAACACTTGGCCAGGCAGTGGCGGTGCACATCTTTAATTCCAGCACTTGGGAGGCAGGCAGGTGGATCTCAGTGGGTTTGAGGCGAGGCCAGCCTGATCTACAAAGTGAGTTCCAGGACAGTCAGGACTATTACACAGAGAAACCCTGTCTTAAAAAAACAAAATCAACCAAGCCCAAACCCCAGCTTGTTCTATATCAGGTACCATTGCTGGTGCTGGAGAAAAGGAAGTCAGTAAGCAGCTGAAAATTTGAACTCTGACATGTTAGGAGCTCTGGGCAAAAATATGTGTACAGAGACTTGGTGCAGGGTACCTGTAACCCCATAACTTGGAGTGGAAGGAAGATTAGTGTTCAAGGCTAGCCTTGGCTATATACTGTATGGAGAGTTTGTGGCTACAAAAACACATGTCATCAAAAGAAAATGTGCAGGTCTTATGGTGCATTAAAAGGCAAACCTAAAGAGAAGAGAGGGCTGGGATAGGGCAAAGGGCAAAGGGCTGGCTTGAGGAGGACTCAGGCCCAGCAGCCAGAGAAGGCCTGGCTGGGACATAAGCAAAGACTTCAGAAGGCAAGCTCACAGTCATGTCTCAATATGAGGACCAGACAGTGAAAAGCCAGCTCTATGCAGGGGGGCTGGTGGAGCAGAAGGATTCAGGGTGCCCAGTGCTGGGCATCTTCCTCCTCCAAGACTAGGCTAGAGGCTGACTCCAGGCCCAGACCTGGAAACCTGGGAAAAGTCCTGACTCAGCTTGGCTCTGGAGCAGGCAAAACCTGATCCTTTCACTGAGCCATCCCCAGTCACCAAGGGGGAGCCAGGGCCTGCCTGGGCCTGTGTCAGTTGCAAACCTGGCAGACAGGAACAGCGAGATTCTTCTCTCAGGGCCCCAGAGCCCTGGCCTGGTTAGAGCAACCTCGCCTGTGTGTGTGTGTGTGTGTGTGTGTGTGTGTGTGTGTGTGTGTGTGTCTCCGAATTCAAGGTGGTCCAGGAGCCCTGCCCATTCCTTCAATGTCACCAAGTTCTCTGCCCAGCAGCCTGCAGGATGGGATGGGCATCTGAAAGGGAGTGGGTGGGTCAGGAATGCTGGAATCTGGTCCTGCCATTCCTGTCCCCCCCCCCCCCCCGTTTTAGTAAGCCAGGCTCAGTGACTATCAGGGCAGGACAGGAAAGGCTTGTGTCTCATCCCTGGACCTGACTACCACAGCACTCCTGAAAGACAATGCTGACTCATGGGATCTATTGGTACTTGGGGTTCATGACCGAAACACCTTCCATTGCAGGACACGGGTTAAGATTCCCTCCCTCCAAGTCAAGCCCACCTCAGCTCAAGGCCTCTGTATTTGCCTTTTGCCTGGCATGCCAGCCCCCTCCCTTCTTTAGGCACCATCCAGCTTGTTAGGAAGGCCATCTTTGGATAGCCCTCTTTGTTTTTCTTTTCTTTTTTGGTTTTTCGAGACAGGGTTTCTCTGTGGCTTTGGAGCCTGTCCTGGAACTAGCTCTGTAGACCAGGCTGGTCTCGAACTCACAGAGATCCTCCTACCTCTGCCTCCTGAGTGCTGGGATTAAAGGCGTGTGCCACCATCGCCCCCTCTTTGTTTTTCTTTCTTTCAGTGTGTGTGTGTGTGTGTGTGTGTGTGTGTGTGTGTGTGTGTGTGGTGTGTGCCGGGGATGTGGAGTGTGTCCAGTGTGTCCATGTGTTCCCAGGATGTGAAGTGTGTGTCCACGTGTGCGGGGATGTGGAGACCAGAGGTCGCTGTCGCAGATCTTCCTCAATTGCTCTCTACCTCAATTTCATCATCATTATTATTACTATTTCTTTTCTTTTAGACCTTGTGGCCCTGATTCACCTAGAACCTGCTATATAGCCCAGGCTGGCCTTGAATTCACAGAGCTTGCCTGCCTCTGTTCCCAAGGGCTGGGATTACAGACACATGCCACCACATCTGGTGTGCTGATGAGTTTTTTTTGTTAATTTAATATCATCTGGAAAGAGGGAACATCAATTGAGGGATTACCTCCCTCAGACAGGCCAGTGACCAGTTCTGTGGGGCATTTTTTTTCTTTCTTTCCTTACTTTTTAAGATTTGTTTGTTTTGCTTTGCTTTGTTTTTCATGTGTATGAGTGTTTTGCCTTCATGTATGTGTGTACACCTTAGAGGCCAGAAGGTGTCAGATCCCCTGGAACTGACGTCACAGATAGTTGTGAGCTGCCATGAGGGTGCTAGAAACTGAACTCAGCTCCTTTGCAATAGCAACAAGTGCTCCTAACTGCTAATAGCCCTGCGTCTCTCTCTCTCTCTCTCTCTCTCTCTCTCTCTCTCTCTCTCTCTCTCTCTCTCTTCCAAGTCAGGGTCTCACTATGTAGCTCTGACTGTCTTGGAACTCACTGTGTAGACCAGGATGACCTTGAACTCACAGAGGTCTGTCTGCCTCTACCTCCCCAGTGCTGGAATTACAGGCATGCGCCACCACTACCAAGCCTGTGAGATGACTTTAAATGATGGCTAAAAGCCCAGCTCATGACTTTAATTTCTGTGTTTTCTAAGATAGTCGGGGCTATGCAGAGAACAATTCTTAAAAAGGAAGGGAAGGAAGGAGGGAGGGAGGGAGGGAGAGAAAGAGAGAGAGAGAGAGAGAGATGAGCAAAAGCATTAAACTATTAGCGGTAACTAAACAACACATACGGTTGTCTTCTCTCAGACCTACTTTCATTGAGGAGAAAGCTCTGCTTTGCACTTAGGGCTTTGCTTGTTTAAGGGGAAGGTAGAGGCTGGGCCTTGTCCCGAGGCCTCACTGGACCCCAGGCCTCACTGGACCCGAGGCCTCACTGGACCTGAGGCCTCACTGGATCCAAGGCCTCACAAGTTTTAGGCAAGGACTCTACAGCTGAGCCACGTCACAGCCCTTGCTATACTATTCTAAAGATTTTTTTCAGAGTTCATTTCTCTGGAAAGAGGTTCTTCATATCCAGAAACCATGAGAAGAATCAAGTGTTAACTTGAGTGCTCAAAATTGTCCGAGTTCAGGGTAGGAGGGACCGCTGGAGAGTCTAGGAAGGCAGCCATGCAGAGGGAGGCCTGTAATATTGATTATTTGTAAGGCTGAGGCAGGAGGAATCACCACGTTCAAGGCCGGCCTTGGTAATAGGGTAAATTCAAGGCTGGCCTGACTGATGAGAAAATCCAGCAAGAGGAAGGAAGTCCCTTGAGTTGGCTTTAACTGGTGTGTAACACTTAGATAAGAGGCTGGAAGTGCTAGGGAAAGAGGGATTGGGGAGATGGCACAGCAAGTAAGTGCCCTTCTGCACCCATATCAGGCAATTCACAAAGGCCTGTTACAATTGCTTGTAACCCTCTCTCCAGGGAATCCGACTGACCCCTTCTTCTGGCCTTCTTGGCCCTTGCCTGCGCATGTCACACACACACGCTCTCAGGCACACATGCACACACGTGCGCACACACACAAAATTAAAAATAAATAAAAGGACATGCGAGCCATCTAGAGTTCCATGCCTGTCTCAGATCTCTGCAGACACGGATCGAGGCTTTGCCCAGTGCCTGGCCTGGGCCAGTCCCTGAGATGCAGCCTCATTCCTCCTCCACAGGGTCCCAGCCTGAGAAAGGGAAAGTGGTCCCAGCGAGGGGAAGCCCAAGCTGAGCCCAAAATGGAGAGCTGAGCAGGACTTTTCGGGGGGCTGGGGAGGACAACGGGAGCAGTGTGTGCTCAGTGGGGACAGGAGCATGATCGAATCGATGCTCTAGAACTGGTTCCTCTGGTCGTCTTTGACGGACATTTACACATATGCAAGACGACAGATGAGCAAAGGACACTCATCCCACCACGGCGCTGTCTGTATAAGCAAAATACGGCTAGTGACCTTTTAGCCACTAGTGGGGTCTGCCGGAATAATGTGCCCCATTCACTGGAACTAAAATAAAGAGGAACATTGCTGTGTACTGATGTGGAAAGATCCAAGAGAAGCAGCTGACAGAGTGAGATGGAGAACTCTGTTTAAAGGGCTGTGCCCCTGGGGTAGAAGTGGAGAAAGTGAAGACTAGATGGATTTTTGCTCTGTTTTTTAAGGGTTTTTTTTTTTTATTTAAATGTGCAGAGAAATTCCGAAACAATGCTGTCCAGTAGGTGTTCCCACAAGGATGGAAACAGTCTGTACTTACACTACAAACACTGACTCTCCGGCTCATGCACTAGCCTAGGGTTGATGCCGTCCGCAATGGCCCGAGCCCACCCACATCAATCATCAATCAAGACAATCCCCCCCCCCACACACACACACACAGACATGGCCGCAGGCCAATCTGATCAAGGCAACCCTTCAATCGAGGCTCCCTCTTCCCAATTGACTTTGGTTGTGCTGCTAACAATTAAAAACTGACCAGCCCATTTGGTAAGTTAGTCCATTTAAATCAGCACAGGTGCCGAGCATGAACAGAGTGCACTTGCCTGCAGTCCCAGGATGCAGGATGCAAAGGCAGAATCAAGGAGTTCAAGGTATATAAACCAAGCTGGAGACTGGCCTGGAACACACGACATCCTGTCTCAAACACAATTCACAATAATAAGGCAAAGCCAAGGGAAAGGAGGGTGGGGGAGAGATGTGGGACCCTGCTGTGTTCATACAGGGAGCGGTGAAGACAGAGTGACAGTTGTGTCAGAGTGCTTTCAAGAGACAGGGCCAGGTGCACAGAATCGCTTGCAAGCCTGGGTATCTTAGTTCAGTCCTACAGTGGTGTAAACCATGCTTAAATTCTGGTTCCAGTGCTAGCACTTCAAAAAAGTTCCACCTAGGAGTGCTAATGAGGAGCCACTCACAGCAGGGTGAAGGGGCAGTAAATTCACAGTTAGAGCCCTAATGCCCTGTGGGAGAGAGGACCTCCATTGTGAGAGCTGTGTCTAAGTCCTCCAGCTCAATCTGGGAATTCCTAGGTGCATCCTGCATGAGGACCAGCCAGTACTGAGGCCATCTTGTCCATTGCAAGGCTCATCCCTTGAATTGTGTGGGCCGCCCCACACTGTGAGGGCTGTTTTATTGAAATTTTAAGTTGCAGGTGAGAGATGGGTTCAACAGTTAAGAGAACTTGCTGCTCTTGCAGAGGACCCAGGTTCAGTTCCCAGCACCAGCATGGTGATTCATAATCCATTAATCTGTAACTCCAATTCCAGGGGATCTAAACAACGCTCTTCGGGCCCCAGGCACACATTTGGTTTATAGACATACAAGGAGGCAAAACATTCATACACATAAAATAAATAAATCTAAAGTAAAAAAAATTCTCAATGTATTTAAAGTTTGAAAGCAAGGCATGGTAGCACACGCCTTTATCCCAGCACTCAGGAGGCAGAGGCAGGCGAATCACTAAATTCAAGGCTAGCTTGGTCTACAAAGTGAATTCCAAGATAGTCAGGTTTACATAGAGAAGTCCTTTTTCAATACATACTTATATACATACACACACATACATACATATACATATGTATATGTATTGAAATGATTGTCTCTTTTACAGGAAAAACTTTGTAAATTAAAGAACTTAATTTTGAAAAAGAAAAAGAAATTTTACTCTACAATCTGTTTTAAGTTGTTTGAGCCTGTATAAGATTGTTTATCTCAAATTGGCAAGAAAGTACCTCCCGTTTACACTCGTCTCTGTCTACCCCCTCCATTCTTGGAGAAGGGCAGAACCAGAACGTGATTGGTGACAAGAGCTGATATCTTAGGCCACCTGGATCTCTGGTTAAGAACCACTTAATGGTAATGGCGGTGGTGGGTTTCAAGCTGAAGCTGCCGGCTGCTGCTGCAGGCCAGGCAGTGGCCCAGGCCCCGCGCCGCTACACCCCAGACTGGAAGAGCCTAGACTCTCGGCCACTGCCGAGATGGTTTGATGAGGCCAAGTTCGGGGTGTTTGTGCAATGAGGGGTGTTCTCGGTGCCCACCTGCGGCAGCGAGTGGTTCTAGTGGTGCTGGCAGGATGAGAGAATAGGGGCCTATGAGCGCTGCATGAAAGAAAACTACTCGCCGGGCTTGAGCTACACCGACTTCGGACTGCAGTTCACGGCGCGCTTCTTCCAGCAGGACCAGACAGCTGAACTCTTTCAGGCTGCTGGGGCCAAGTATGTGGTCCTGACCACAAAGCGTCACGAAGGCTTCACAAACTGGCCAAGCTGGAATTCTAAGGACTTGGGGCCCCTTCGGGATTTGGTTGGTGAGTTGGGAGCTGCTGTTCAGAAGAGGAACATACGCTGCGGCCTGGACCCCTTGCTCTTGGAGTAGTTTTATCCATTCTACCTACTTGATAAGAAAAAATGATTTCCAAACTCAGCATTTTGTCAATATGAAAACAATGCCAGAGCTGTAAGACCTTGTTTTTTTTATTTATTTTTTAAATTTATTTATTTATTAAAGATTTCTGTCTCTTCCCCACCACCGCTTCCCATTTCCCTCCCCCTCACCCAATCAATTCCCCCTCACTCGTCAGCCCAAAGAGCAATCAGGGTTCCCTGCCCTGTGGGAAGTCCAAGAACCACCCACCTCCATCCAGGTCTAGTAAGGTGAGCATCCAAACTGCCTAGGCTCCCACAAAGCCAGTACGTGCAGTAGGATCAAAAACCCACTGCCATTGATCTTGAGTTCTCAGTAGTCCTCATTGTCCGCTATGTTCAGCGAGTCCGGTTTTATCCCTGGCTTTTTCAGACCCAGGCCAGCTGGCCTTGGTGGGTTCCCGATAGAACATCCCCATGTTCTCAGTGTGTGGGTGCCTCGTGGTCCTGAGTTCCTTGCTCGTGCTCTCTCTCCTTCTGCTCCTGATTTGGACCTTGAGATTTCTGTCCGGTGCTCCAATATGGGTCTCTGTCTCTGTCTCCTTTCATCGCCTGATGAAGGTTAATATTCAGGAGGATGCCTATATGTTTTTCTTTGGGTTCACCTTAGTTAGTTTCTCTAGGATCACTAATTAAGGCTCAAGGGCTGGAGAGATGGCTCAGAGGTTAAGAGCACTGATTGCTCTTCCAGAGGTCCTGAGTTCAATTCCCAGCAACCACATGGTGGCTCACAACCATCTGTAATGAGATCTGGTGCCCTCTTCTGGCCAGCAGGCGTACATGGAGGCAGAATGTTGTATACATAATAAATAAATAAATCTTTAAAAAAAAACTAATTAAGGCTCAATGTCCTTTGTTTATGGCTAGAAACCAAATATGAGTGAGTACATCCCATGTTCCTCTTTTTGGGTCTGGGTTACCTCACTCGGGCTAGTGTTTTCTATTTTCGTCCATTTGTATGCAAAATTCAAGAAGTCATTGTTTTTTACTGCTGAGTAGTACTCTAATATGTATATATTCCATACTTTCTTCATCCATTCTTCCATTGAAGGGTATCTAGGTTGTTTCCAGATTCTGGCCATTACAAACAATGCTGCTATGAACATAGTTGAGCATATACTTTTGTTGTATGATAAGGCCTCTCTTGGGTATATTCCCAAGAGTGGTATTGCTGGGTCCAGGGGTAGGTTGATCCCGAATTTCCTGAGAAACCGCCACACTGCTTTCCAAAGTGGTTGGACAAGTTTGCATTCCCACCAGCAATGGATGAGTGTACCCCTTTCTCCACAATCTCTCCAGCAAAGGCTATCATTGGTGTTTTTTATTTTAGCCATTCTGACAGGTGTAAGATGGTATCTTAAAGTTGTCTTGATTTGCATTTCCCTGATCGCTAAAGAAGTTGAGCATGACCTTAAGTGTCTTTTGGCCATTTGAAGTTCTTCTGTTGAGAATTCTCTGTTCAGCTCAGTGCCCCATTTTATAATTGGGTTGATTAGCCTTTTGCAGCCTAGTTTCTTGAGTTCTTTATATATTTTGGAGATCAGACCTTTGTCAGTTGTGGGGTTGGTGAAGATCTTCTCCCAGTCAGTGGGTTGCCTTTCTGTCTTAGTGACAGTGTCCTTTGCTTTACAGAAGCTTCTGAGTCTCTGGAGGTCCCATTTATTCAATGAGGCCCTTAATGTCTGTGCTGCTGGGGTTATACCGTACGACCTTGTTAACAGGACGAGGTGATAGTGAATGACCCGTGGGGTCAGAACTGCTCCTGTCCTCATGGAGGACACTACAACTGTCAGGATAAATATGCACACCGAGTTTGGCAAACCGCGAGCGGGAGAAGTGCACCAGCACCGGTAAGGCGTCCTGGGGCTATCTCCGTGACGTGACTATGTCTACCGTTGCCAATGAGAACGAAATCACTGAGGAATTGGTTCAGACAGTAAGTTTGGGAGGCAACTACCTTCTCAACATTGGACCAACTAAAGATGGACTGATCGTTCCCATCTTCCAAGAAAGGCTTCTTGCTGTTGGCAAGTGGCTGTGGATCAGCGGGAGGCCATCTATGCCTCCCAGCCCTGGAGAGTGCAGTCTGGAAAGAACAGACAGTTGTGTGATACACCCCCAAAGACTCAGCTGTTTACAGGACCTTTCTGTACTGGCCAGAAAATGGAATCATAAGCCTCAAATCCCCCGAAACAACCTTGGCCACAAAGACAACAATGCTAGGAATGGAAGGATATTTGACCTGGACCCAAGATCCCCAGGGGATCCTCATCTCTCTGCCCCCATTGCCACCTACCGCTCTCCCAAAGGAGTTCCCTGAACTCTAAAGCTGACATGCATGGAAGCGAGTGTTGGAATTCCAGGGCAAACCACCCAGTGCACTGCTCTGCCTTTCTCTTATAGGCCCAGCAGTGCAATGAGATAGCCTCCCTCCCCCACCCAGTGTGGGCTTTTCCAGCCCATTTTAACCAATGGGAACCTAGGCCACTGAGCTGCTGAATGAGTGGATCCCTTGCTGGTAGCTCTCTGGTGAGCAGAAAGGCCTGGACAGCTCAGCTGAGCTCACGGGTTCCTTCACTGGGGTGAAATCTCCCTTTCTGATGAGCCAAGTCACCTGATAATGACCCAAGTCACCTGTCGCCTGTGGGACCAGGTAAAAGAGGTCTGGCAAACCCAGCCCCTGTGCCTTGAATTGGTTGTCACTAATCCCGAAGGGATTAAACTGGTCCTGAAGTGTTCGCCAGATAGCCAAGGTCAACTCTCTGGAAGTTTGTGAAGCAAGCCAAAACTCTGGCATTGAGCATGTCTGCAGAGATACCGATGAGGGAGTGTAATTCTCCCTTGCCTTTTAAAAAATATGAAAGAAAGGAAGTAAATTTGTATATCAGTTATTTCTACCAAAAAGCAAGCAAGGAAGCAAGAGAGAGAGAGAGAGAGAGAGAGAGAGAGAGAGAGAGAGAACCACTTAATGAGGGTGACTGTGTTAATTAGATTTTTGTCCTCTTAACACAAGTAGGGTCATCTGGGAAGTGGGAGCCTCAATTGAGAAAATGCCTCCACAAGATTGGCCTCTAGGCAAGTCTTCCAGGACATTTTCTTGAATAATAATTGATGAGGGTCCAACCTATTATGGGAGGTGCCACTGCTGAGCAGATGGCTGTGGGTTGTATACAAAACCAAACTGAGTTGGGGAACGGTGGCACACGCCTTTAATCCCAGCACTTGGGAGGCAGAGGCAGGTGGATCTCTGTGGGTTCGAGACCAGCCTGGTCTACAGAGCTAGTTCCAGGACAGGCTCCAAAGCTACAGAGAACACCTGTCTCAAAAAAACAAAAAAAGAAAAAGAAAAGAATTAATTAATTTAATAAATAAAAGCAAACTGAGCAAGCCATAAAGAGCAAGCCAGTAAGCAAAGTTCTTCCATGGCCTCTGCTCCAGTTCCTACCTCCAGGTTCCTGCAAGTCAAACAAATCCTTTCTTCCCCAAGTTGACTTTGGTTATGGGTCTATTACAGCAATAGAGGGCAAACTAGACAATAACCAACCAGGGTATCCCTGGATTAGCAAGCAGGTAGCCATTTCTTCTCCGAGCACTAATAGGGCAGGGCAAGAAGACATAGTCTTAGTTGGAAATAGAGAGGGCCGCAGGCCCAGGACAGGGTCCACATGACAAGGGCAGTGGTCATAGGCAAGCGATCTCTCATGGGGACACTCCAATTTCATCTCCTTCCCACTTATTTTATCTCCTTCATGTGTTTTATCCAAGTATCCAGGGAGTGAGAGAGTCTTTGCCAAGGATCTAGGATTTGTGCACAGGGCAGGGGAGAGTGGCCGGGGTAGGACAAGCAAGGAAATCCCCCAGCAAGGGCTGGAGGGAAAGAAACAGAAATGGGTTCAGGGCTCCTTCGGGGGCTCCATGGCCTCTCAGACACCAGCAGTGAATGAGCGGCAAGTCAAGGATGCTGAGCTATTAGAGAACAGCGCCTCCTTCAGACTGGAGAAAGGCAATGTTGAATCTCGTTCTGTGTTCATGTTTGTGTTTTGTTGTTGCTCTATTTATTATGTGTGTGTTCTGTTATTTTTCTTTGGATTTTTTTTGGGGGGTTATTCAAGACAGGGTTCTCTGTAGCTTTGGAGCCTGTCCTGGAACGATTTCTTGTAGACCAGGCTGGCCTCCAACTTACAGAGATCCCCCTGCCTCTACCTCCCAAGTGCTGGGATTAAAGGCGAGCACCACCACCGCCCGGCTTCTTCTTTGGATTTTTAATTAACTACATTTATTTATCTTGTGTGTGTGTTGTTGGGGTTTCTGTTCGTTTTGATTTTTTTCTCAAGACAAGGAATCACTAGGTAACCCTGGCTGGCCTGGAACTTGCTATGTAGACCAGGCTGTCCTTGAACTCATGGAGATCTGCCTAATTCCGCTGGCATGTGCCATCAGGCCCAGCCAGTTTTTGCTTTATTGTTTTATTTAACTTTCAAATTTTAGTTTATTATTTTATGTGTATGAATATTTTGACTGCTTGAATGTCTATGAGTCACATATGCGTAGTGGCTGCCGAGGTCAAAAGAGGACATCGAGTCCTCTGGAACTGGAGTTACAGAAAGTTGTGAGCCGTCCTGTGCGTGCTAGAGATCAAACCCAGGAGCTCTGGAAGAGCAGCCAGTGCTCTTACCTGCCAAGCCATATCTCCAGCCCTCAAATGTTGGCTGTTTTTGTTTTGAAATAGTCTCACTCTGTAACCCAGGCTGGTCTCAAACTCATGGCAATATTGCAAACCTCCTGCCTCAGTCTCTTCAGTGCTGCAGCTATAGGTACGTCCCTTACACCATTATACCCAGCTCCAAGTCACTTCTGAACATGACATTGGAGAAGTCTATGGGACGTGCAAGTGGATGTTCAGTTGCATGGCAACCCCAGAAAGCAGAGGCCTCACAGTCAGCTTTCCACAGACTCTGCCCTTCCTCCCACTAGAAATAGGAAAGGGAAGTTGCCAAGAACCACAGAGGAAGAAAGAGGATGAGGAAGGGGAAGTGGTGGTGTGAAGTGATCTCATCTTTTTTGGTTTGTATTTCTCATCTTCTTCCCAAGGTGGTTTCCAGGACAGAGAAGTAAAACTGCCGAGTGAGGCCTGCGGCTACAGTGCAGACCAGTCCCCAGATGAGAGGATGCAGGACCCCGTCTGGAAGGTGTCGGGCGATGGGAGAATGAGGCTGTCCCGTGCTCTAACCCTGGTGCTACCAGAACCTGGCAGGGCCCTGCAGTGACGAAGTTTGGGGATGGGGAAGCAGGCAGATGGCACTGGGACAACCCCTGTGCTGAGGCGCTAAGGGCTACCTTCTAGGTGCCAGATGCCATGGGTCAAGTGGTCAGACAGGTTTAACAGGACAGCTGATCTGTGACAGGCAGACAATCTAGATCCCACATACAAATAACCATCTGTAGACTGTTAGTAAGGATACTGATGACGACCACAGTAACGATACTGACAATCTAGATCCCACATACAAATAACCATCTGGAGATACGATACTGATGCTTGGAGAAGGAGGCTGCCCAGACCCGAAATAATCACACGGAAACTAAATTAATTGCAATACTGTTTAAGCCAATAACTTAAGCATATTTCTAGCTAGCTCTTACATCTTAATCCATTTATTTTATTTTAGATTTTACCACAAGGCTTGTGGTTTACAGGTAAGTTTCCGGGGGTCTTCCTCCTGCAGCGGCTCCATGATATCTCCTTGACTCAACTACTCTCTTTCTACATCTCTGTTCGGATTTCCCACCTGGCTTTACTCTGTTAAGCCATTGGCTGAAAGCAGCTTCTTTATTAACCAATGGCATATTCCCAGTATACAAAGGGGAATCCCACATCAGATGCTGACCACAGTAACAATGTAACTGATGTTCACCACAGTAACCCCTTGGCTGATGCTGACCACAGAACCTGCCCCTCCCCCCCTTGCTGAAGGGCCTTCTTAGTGCGAGAACATCTGCAGGACATTTTAAAAAAATCTGACTTCATCTGAATACCCAGAGTGCTGCCATCTGAGACGCAGCTACAGTGGCATTCCTCTCATTAGCCACCAGCTGATAGAGTGGCGGAGAATAGTCCGTGGCTTTGCCAGACGTCTGAAGTTAGGGCTTCCCAGTTTCAAGGTTATTAAGCAGTCCACTTTTCACCCAGTTGGCTGGCCCCCCTTCCTGCCATCTCCTTCCCTACGTAGCTTTGCTAAGCTGTCCTTCTCTTTCCTCCTCCCAGTGATCTCCCTCTGTTCCTTCTTCCCTCTGGTGTAAAGTGGCCTTCACTTTGATAGCCTTTGTTGTTGTTTGTCTTCTGAGACCTAGTCACAAAGCCCAGGCTGGCCTTGAATTTACTATGCTTCTGAGGATGACTTTGAATTTTTTTTCTCCTTCCTTCCGTCCATTACCCAACCACAGGGATCACAGGAGTGTGCCACCGTGCCCGGTTTGAAACACTTTTCAGATGATTGTCTACTTAATATATTGTTTCCATTAATGAAAAACAAGAGAATGACATCACTTTGCTTTTTAGGTATGTGTGTGTGTGTGTGTGCCTGCATACTTGTGCACGTATGAGTCCATGTGTATGCATATAGGTATATGTATCTGGTCAAGGTGCATGTGCCTCTTTTTTGGGGTGTGTGCAGAGCCAGAAGAGGGGATATGAGGCCACTCCGAGATGGAGGTACAGGCAGTTGAGGGACATCAGGTTGTTATGTGAATGCTAGGATCTGAATTCCAGTCCTAGCGATTGAGCAGCAAACACTCAACCACTCAGCCATCACTCCAGTCCTTTATTTATTTAAGGTATTTTTTAAAAAAAGATTTATTTGGCCGGGCAGTGGTGGCACATGCTTCAATCACAGCACTCAGGAGGCAGAGGCAGGCGAATCCCTGCTCAAGGCTTTTGCTTCCTCTTCAGGAAAACAAAAGACGGATGGATGAAGGGAGATGCAGAGGAGTGCCTGGAAGATTGGGGGATGCTGGAGGGCAGGATTAGTTAGGAGGCTCCCTGGACTTCTGAGGAAGTGGGACTGCGGTCCTGTTGAGAGGCCACATCCCAGGTCCAGGCCACCAGGCCTCGTGGAGGTAAGGCTTAAGGAGTAGATCCCGTCTTCAAGCTGGGCTGCCTGGTTAAGGATGTGAGCATCAAGTACCTGGAGGAGATCTACCTGTTCTCCCTGCCCATCAAGGAATCCGAGATTATTAACTTTTTCCTGGGCACATCCTTAAAGAAGATCATGCCAGTGCAGAAACAGACTTGGGCTGGCCAGAGGACCAGATTCAAGGTTTTGTTACTATTGGGGACTACAGTGGTCATGTAAGGACCCATCATCTTGGCCAACATTTCCATTGCTCCTGTTTGGAGAGGATACTGAAGGAGCAAGATTGACAAGTCTCTACTCTCCCATGCAAGGTGACAGGCCTCTGCGGCTCTGTGTTGGTGTGTCTCATCCCTGTTCCTGGAGGCACTGGCATTGTGCCCAAGAAGCTACTGATGTGACCGGCATTGATGACTGCTACACATCAGCCTGGGGCTGCACTGCCATCCTGGGCAACTTTGCCGAGGCCACCTTTGATGCCGTCTAAGACCTACAACTTCCTGACCCCTGGAAAAAGGCTGTGTTCACCAAGTCTCTTTTTCAGGAATTCTCTCTGTTCAGAGGACCCAGGCTCCAGCTGTGGCCACCATGGAAGGACTTTATGCAAGAAAAATAAAGTGAATTAAGTCTTTTTTTTTTTAGAAGATTTATTTGTTTTATGATATGTGGGCTTTGTGTGTACACTAGAAGAGGGCTTCAGAAAGCTGTGAGCTCACGGCTGTGGGTGTTGGGAATCGAACTTAAGACCTCTGGTTGAATAGTTAGTGTTCCTATCTGAGCCAGTCCCTGATTTACCGAATAATGTTTCTTTTTTTTTTTTTTCTGGTTTTTCAAGACAGGGTTTCTCTGTGGCTTTGGAGCCTGTCCTGGAACTAGCTCTGTAGACCAGGCTGGTCTCGAACTCACAGAGATCCGCCTGCCTCTGCCTCCCGAGTGCTGGGCCGAATAATGTTTCTTGTTTTTCTTTAAATATTTTTTATTTATTACGTACACAATATTCTGTCTGCATGAATGCCTGCAGGCCAGAAGAGGGCACCAGACCTCATTACAGATGGTTGTGAGCTACCATGTTGTTGCTGGGAATTGAACTCAGGACCTTTGGAAGAGCAGGCAATGCTCTTAACCACTGAGCCATCTCTCCAGTACTGTTTTTGGTTTTTCGAGACAGGGTTTCTCTGTAGCTTTGGTGCCTGTACTGGAACTAGCTCTTATAGACCAGGCTGGCCTCGGACTCACAGAGATCCGCCTGCCTCTGCCTCCGAGTGCTGGGATTAAAGGCGTGCGCCGCCGCCGCCGCCGCCACCACCACCTGGCAGACTTTTGTTTCTTTTTTTAAGGAAGGTTTTTTTTTGGCTCCCAGTTCAAGGCAGAAGTCTGGGCGGCAGGACCGTGAGACAGCCGTTCACATCATAGCCACAGTCAGGAAGCAGGCGGTGAAGCAAGTCATTTCCCTTTAGTTACTGCCCTTTTCCCCCTCGATGATTCAGTGATTCTCGACATGGGTTCCCTAGTCACCATCAACGAGCCTAGCAGGCTGCTGCAGGCCAGTGTCAGAAGCCTTTGTTATCTTAGGGATATTAGACAACTCCCTCAACAGCCCCCAGGGAACAACAAGGGCTTGGATTCCAGGTCAGCTGACGGGCCCTGCCCCCTCCCTTCCTGTGTCCTCTTCCTCTGGCCAAGGCAGACTGCTGACTCCCCACGGAGAGGAGTGCAGGAAGCAGAGCAGCTCTCCTCCTCCTGTGAACACTGCCTTGCGGTCCCATGACTCCTGCAGAGAAATACAAGCAGGCTATTTAAAGTCCTTTTTTGTGCCCGGCCTTGGTCCAAAAGACCCAGCTCCTGTTGACCTATCCCGCTTCCAGGTACAGACTATAGAGGCACACAAGCCAGTCTCCGTTCCCCTTGCTGGACTGTCGGCTTTCGCCCTGTGACACTGTCTGGGTGTCCCCACCTCAGGCATCTTCCTTTTCATATTGGCTAATAGGTTTTGTTTATTTTTGAGCCGGTCTCACCAGAGTCAAGGTTAGCCTGGAACTCACTAGCTAGTCTAGACTGGCCTCCAACTCAGAGACAAACCTGCCTTGGCCTCCTGAGTGCTGGGATTATAGGCGTGAGCCACCAGGCCTGGCTTCTCTCAATTCTTACTAACACCGGCTCTGCAAAAACTTTCTCTTTTCTGGCAGTAGAATTAGCTATTCTTTTTTTTTTTTTTTTGGTTTTTCGAGACAGTGTTTCTCTGTGGCTTTGGAGGCTGTCCTGAAACTAGCTCTGTAGACCAGGCTGGGGAATTAGCTATTCTTGAGCTGGGATGCATTGTGCCTTCCTCTGGCAGATCTCAACAGGGTCTGTTCTTTATTTCTTTATTTCTTTCATTTTCCAAATTTAATATACTTACTTATTTGCTTGTTTATTTGAGACAAGGTCTCATGGTATAGCTCTGGCTATCCTGGAACCTGCTATGTAGATCAAGCTAATCTCGAACTCACAGATACATCTGCCTCTGCCTCCCAAGTGCTGGGATTAAAGGTGTGTGCCACCACTTTAGGAGACTGTTTTTTAATTACGTTCGTTGTATGTGTGATCCAAGTAGCATAGTGCACATGTGGAGGTCAACAAACGTCATGCAGGAGCTGTTTCTCTCTCCTTCCACCATGTGAGTTCTGGGAATCTAAGCTAGGTCATTGGGCTTGGCAACGGTGATGAATCAAGAGCCTGTTTTTTCATTCACCCAGAGTCTGCTTGCTATACGTCTCAAGTGCCTCTCCCCCACGGGCCCCAAGCAGATGTCCTCTCTCCAGCCCTCATTCATCGCGAGTGCTGAGCATAGTTCCCAGGATCCCGTGATTGCTGAGTTGAAATCTGAGAAGAGCAGGCTCTGACTCTCATAGGTACTTTTCCAATAATGGAACCTAATGGCTGCTCTCTCTCAAAGCCACTTGGCCTCTGTATTAACCTGCAAGTGTCTTGAGACTCGATTCCTGTCTAGATACCCTTTGTTCCAGAAAGCCTTTAGGGTTTGTCATCCCTCCAGTGATGACAGGATGTCCACGTACGTGCATCGATGCATCGTAGCACCTGCATCGTATCGAGCCATGCAGCTAGGAAGTAGAACAGTGACGACTTGAGTCCAGGCCATCTGGCTCTAGGACCCGGTCATCACCATCTACACAATATGAATGTGCACACGCACACCCTACACACATTCACAACTCCCCCAAGTACACACATGCTCTGAGGGAAAATAACAATAAGCAACAACAACAACAGTAAAATGCCTTTGGTGATGTGTATTTAGTGAGTGAAGAGAATTGGGACCAATGGCCAAGTAGCCTGGGCATGTCCTGGAGCCCACACCAGCCTGCAGAGTTGCCCGAGAGCAAAGCCAAGCTCTGTACTAAGAAAGTGTTCTTGGCGAATAACATTCTAATAAAGGCTTCTTGTTCTCCTCTCCCTGAGAAGCCAGTGCATTTCCTGTCATAGTACGAGAAGGTCCTGGGAATGGTTAACAGGGCTTTGCTGAATGACTAACCTCAGGGGTCTGCTTCAAAAACAAAGACCTTAAAGAATCAGGCCTCTTGTCAAACCTCTCAGAGGGAGGGTCACCCCTTCCTTTCTTGTGGGCACAAGAGAAGGCTGAAAACCATCATATATGTGCATATTCTCATTTTTTAAGATTTATTTTCTTCGCTTTTATTTCTGTGTATGTATATCTGTGCCTGTGTGGAGGCCAGGAAAAGTTTCAGGAGGCTCCCAGTGTGGGAGAGTTTGCAAACCGAATTTGAGTCCTCTGAAGAGCATCAGGGGTTCTTCTGCGCCAAGCTCTCTTTGCAGTCCTGTGCACACAAGAATGATCCCAACTACTTTCCCATACAACTCTTCAAAGCTGCACAGAATAACCAGGCTCAGCGATGCATGCCTGTAATCCTAGTCTTTGGGAGGCTGAGGCAGGAGAGTCAGGATTCAAGGTCATCCTTGGCTAATTAGTGAGTTTGAAGTCAGGCTGAGCTACATAAGATCCAGTCTCAATAAAACAAAAGAGGAAAACCTCATACATGAAGCATTCTCCTTTTTTTTTAAATAATACACACAGCACATAAATACTAAGCAGGGCAGTGGTGGCACATGCCATTAATTCCAGCACTCGGGAGGCAGAGGCAGGTGGATCTCTGTGAGTTCGAGGCCAACCTGGTCTACAAGAACTAGTTCCAGGACAGGCTCCAAAGCTCCAAAGCTACAGGGGAAACCCTGTCTCAAAACAAACAAACAAACAAAAAAAGATACTGAGCTGGATGGTAGCGGTACACACTTTTAAATCCAGCACTTGAGAGGTAGAGACAGGCTGATCTCTGTCAGTTCGAGGCTAACCTGATCTACAGAGCAAGTTCCAGGATAGGCTCCAAAACCACACAGAGAAACCTTGTCTCGAAAAACAAAACAAAACAAAAAAAATGAATAAGTACTGTGGGATTATAGCTTAATGGTCTAGCATTGCCTAATTTGCACAAAGCCCTGAGTTCAATCCTCAGCATCAAAATTTTTATTAATTAACTGAACCTGGTAATACAGCCCATACTTGTGGCTCCTGTACTCTGAAAGATGAGGTAGAGAATGGTTCAGGACTGAAGACTAAGGTACAATGGATCTTCAGTTCAAGATTGACCTGGGCTACAAATTGAAACCCTGTCTCATTCCTACTCCTTCCAACACCAAAATAAGTAAAATCAAGTGTTATTAGAAAGCTGAGGATGTGGTTTAGTCAGTAGATCACTTCCTAGCATGCATAAAGCCACAGAAAAAAGACATGTAATCCCAGAATTTGGAAAGTAGAGACAGGAAGATCAGAAGTTCAAGATCACCCTTGATTACATCTTGATCTGTCAGTTCAGGAGGCAGAGGCAGGAGAATCTGTGAGTTTGAGGCCAACCTGGTCTAAAGAGTGAGTTCCAGGACAGCCAGGGGTACACAGAAAAACTCTATCCCCAAAACAAAAACTCAAGCTCAATGAGAGGTCTTGTCTCAAAAATAATGCAGAGAAGGAATTGAGGAAGATGCTCTATGGTAACTTCCGGCCTCTGCACGCAGATGTATACAAGTAATGAGCATCCTTACATGTGTGCACCCAACACATACACACATAAAATGATAAAGTGTTCCTGGGGTTCCATACATCTATTTACTGATGGGGTAAGCTAACCATGAACTAGTCTAGTGTTCAGCCAAAGCGCTCTACAGAACAAGCAGAAGAAGGAAGTTTATTCCTAAAGGTTGCACAGAGATGGCTTAGATTAGCTGCTCTGAGAGGAGAGAGTGGGCTGGGGCCATGGGAGAGAGAGGTTTGCTTTCAAAATTTGAAACTTAAAAGTCTAAACATTTGAATGTGATGACTCCCAGCACTCAGAAGGCAGAGGCAGGCAGACCTCTGTGAGTTTGAGGCCAGCCTGGTCTATATAACAAGTTCCAGGCCAACCAGGACAACATAGTGAGACCCTGTCTAAAATAAATAAATACATAAACAAATACATAAACAAAATCAGGGGCTGAAGAGATAACTCCGTGCTTAAGAGCCCTTGCTGCTCTTGAGGAGAACCTAGCTTCTGTTCCCTGAACTCACGTGGGACACAATGCTATCTCTGACTTCTGCTGCTACCAGGCATGCACATACATGTATGTGCAAAACACTGATACACATAAATAAATAAATCTTAATCATTTTTTTTTCTTTTTGTTTGTGTTTTCAAGATAGGGTTTCTCTGTGTAGCTTTGGAGCCTGTCCTAGAACTCACTTTGTAGACCAGGCTGGCCTAGAACTCAAAGATCTGCCTTCCAAGTGCTGGGGTTAAAAGCACGCTCCACCACCGGCTAGCTAAATCTTAATAATTTTTGAAGGTACTTCATGTTTATGGAATTGGATGATTATAGTGTCTAATCCCTGGTGTGCTTGTTTCATTGGTCTGCGGATAATCAGTTTCCAGTGTGTTACCTATGTGCCTTCTTTTTAACTTTTTATATCCACTGTGAGGATTAGAACAAGAATGGTCCCCATAGGCTATATATTTGAATGCTTATTCACTAGGGAGTGAAACTCTTTGATAGAATTAAAAGAATTAGGAGGTGTGGCCTTGTTAGAGTAGGTGTGGCCATGTTGGAAGAAGTGCTGCTGGGAGTTGGGCTTTGAGGTTTCGAAAGCCAATCAGGCCCCGTTCTCTTTCTCTGCTTGTGGATGAGGATGTCTCTGACTTCTCCAGCACCATGCTTGTCTGCTGTCGTGCTCCCTGCCATGGTGATAATGACTAAGTCTCTGAAACTAAAGCAAGTCCCCAATTAAATGCTTTCTTTTGAGTGTTGCCATGGTCAAGGTGTCTCTTCACAGCAACAGAATAGTGTCTAGGACAGCAATCAAATCTCTTTCTTTTTATTAAAGAACATTTTAAAGATTAATTTAACGTTATTTTATGTGCATTGGTGTGGAAGTGTCAGATCCCCTGGAACTGGATTTATAGACAGTCGTGAACTGCCATATGGGTGTTGGGAATTGAACCCAGGTCCTCTGGAAGAACAGTCAGTGCTCTTAACCACTGAGCCATCTCTCCAGCCCCCATAAGGAGGTCTTATACCTACCTAAAGGATCCTTCTTGGCCTTATTCCCTCACATCCCCCAGAGATAACCAGTCTTCTGATATTTATGGGTTTTCTTTCCTTAATTTTCTCTTGTAGTTTAGCATGTGTATATGGGTGGATTAAAACTTTATGAGTGGAGGTCATGAGATGGTTCAGGAGCTGAAAGGGTTGTTTCCAAATCTGATGACCTGAGGTTGATCCCCGAGACCCCATATGATAGGAGGAGGGGATCCACTCCCACAAGTTGTCCTTTGATCTCCCCACATGTGATAGGAGGAGGGGATCCACTCTCACAAGTTGTCCTATAATCTCCCCACATGTGCCCTTGCACATACATGCCCACACATACCAAATAGATAAATGTAAATTAAAAATAAAACATGATTAAATTTTTTTTGAGGCAGAGTCTCATGCATCCAGACTGACCCCTTTCTGTCCTCTATAGAAGAACAACTTGCGAGCGTTGGATCTCTGCTTCTATCACGTGGATCTTGAGGACTAAACACAGATCATGAGGCTTCATGGCTAGTGCCTTTATCCACTGAACAGTCTTGCTGGCCCAAGGGATCTAGATTTAAAAGTTAAGTAAGTTATAAAACTCTAAGAGCACGGTGGGTTTTGTTTTTGTTTTTTGTTTTTTTTTTTTTTGGTTTTTCGAGACAGGGTTTCTCTGTGGTTTTGGAGCCTGTCCTGGAACTAGCTCTTGTAGACCAGGCTGGTCTCGAACAGCACGGTGGGTTTTGCATTAAGCCCCAGATTTGACCCTTAGAACTGAAGAAACCACGTGTGGTCTCACATACCCATAATCCCAGCCCTCAGTGAAGGCAAGAGGAGCAGATAATCCAGTTCATGCTTGGCTACATGCCTGCAGTGTGAGGGCAGCCTGGGCTATAAGAGACCCTGGAAAGAGAACCCAAGGTTTTGTGTGTGGTAGGCAAACTCTTTACCACGCGGCTTTCCTAGCCTGAGACCCTATTTTAAACAACAGCCCCTCCCCCACAGGGAAAAGGAAGAGGATAAAGTAAAGCAGAATATCAAAATATCAAAATTAGAATACACAGTGCATAGTGCTTTGGGAAAGAAGTGGTATATCATAGAAATTGTAGAAATTCAATTTCAATGTATTAAAACACAGTTTTGTTTTGTTTTTTTTTTTACTATTACTATTTTTTTATTGGGAATCTTGATCGGAAAGTTTGCACAACTACTAATCTTGTTTACCAAAGGCCAGGCAGGGGATGCTAACTGATCTGGGTCACAAAGCCTGCCCAGGTTCAGTAGTCCTAGCTCCCAGAGTGAAGGCCATACAGTTCTTCATTCTTTGGCAACTATCAGCCACCGTCTGCCCCCACCCTTGCCCCACCCCCAGCACTGGGACCGTACTGACTTGTCTTGGCCTTGTCCTGCCCGGCCTCAGCTCCCAGAGGACCTAAAGCTGCTGAGGTGGTTGCTAGGCACTAGCCACCACTTACACATGTGTATTCTGTGCCAGACACTGGTCTGAACATGGGCTCATTAGCTGATTCATAGACAGCTCTAAATGGGAAGTTCTATTATTGACATCATGAAGCCATTTCATAATGGGGAAATGGAAGCTCCTAGAGCTGGTAATTTGCATGTCTGGTGAGCAGCAGAGCTGAGCCCAGGGTACCTAGCTTCGGGGTCTGTGTCCTGAAGCACCACCCAAAGCCCAGCTACCTTTGAACAGAAGCTTACAGGCTGAGCCACAGGCGGTAGCCAGCTCACAGAGACAGACTGATGTAAAACAGTTTTTGTAGCGAAGACTGAAACTTGGTCCCAGAATCTACTTGTCATTCTATTTTGGGCTTTTTTTTTTTTTTTTTTTTTTGGTTTTTCGAGACAGGGTTTCTCTGTGGTTTTGGAGCCTGTCCTGGAACTAGCTCGGTAGACCAGGCTGGTCTCGAACTCACAGAGATCCGCCTGCCTCTGCCTCCCAAGTGCTGGGATTAAAGGCGTGCGCCACCACCGCCCGGCTATTTTGGGCTTTTAAAATGTTTTTTTTCATATTTTTAGGTCAACCTGGGACTAAGTTATGTCTACTAAAGAGGAGTGTTTACAGGAAGCTGGTCCCTAAGTCATCCCCAGCAGGCACAGGCACCTCAGACTTCTAGAGGAGGGGGATCTGTCGGTCAGTGGTTCTGGAAAGGGGGGCTCTGCAGGGGTCAGGACTCCAGTCCCAAGGTCAGTCCCATCTTATAACCATTTGAAACTTCTGCAGAGAAGGTCCTTAGCCTGCCCCAGGGGGAAGCAGTCCTTCCTCTTGATTCCCAGGGAGTCCACTGAGGCTTAAGGACTAGTTTGTCTGTGCACAGAATCAGCTCCCTCTGAGTGAGAACACATTCATTTTCCCTTAAAGAGCCACACCTCTCCCACTTGCCAGTCACTAAGAACACCTCTGCCACACCTTCCAGCTGCTATGACTAACAGTGCTCCGCCCAGTTCGTGACGTTCTCCCAGAACTATGATGTTCGTGGAGTCAAGCATATGGAGTGAAATTAATATGGAGCCAAATGAATACTCCCAGAATTTGCCCATGTGGTCCTGGGAAGCTGGACCGGGACTGGTCCAATGACCTGATCTTACCCAATAAGAATCTTCTGGCTGTCATGCTGATTATGGGTAATTGGTACACCTGTCAGTTGAGAGCATAGGCTCTTGATTGGAGAACTTTGGTCCCTGATGTCTTCTGGGAAGGTACGCGAGCTCCATCAGGCTGCTCAGGTGCTTAAAGTCTTGCCATTAGGAGGTAGTATAGAAGTGCACATCTGTAATCCCAGGATTCAGGAGTCTATAACCAGCCTAGGTGATGTAGGGAGTCCAAGGCCAGCCTGGCCTACAGGAGATCCTACCTCAAAACAATAAAAACAAAACAAAACCATTACTGTCTGCTTCCTGACTGTAGAACCAGCCTGCTTTTGCTGTTCCTGCCACCACGTTGTCCCTGCCTCTCACCATCACTCCCACACTGTGATGGACTGAATCCTCTCAAAATAACTTACACCTTTCTTTCTTTCTTTCTTTCTTTCTTTCTTTCTTTCTTTCTTTCTCTCTTTTTAATTAAAATTTTCTGCCTCATCCCAGCACTTGGGAGGCAGAGGCAGGTGGATCTCTGTGAGTTCGAGACCAGCCTGGTCTACAGAGCTAGTTCCAGGACAGGCTCCAAAGCCACAGAGAAACCCTGTCTCGAAAAACCAAAAAAAAAAAAAAATCCGCCTCCTCCCCGCCTCCCTTTTCCTTCCCCCTCCCCCCTCCTTTTTTTGGCGGGGGGGTTCAAGTCAGGGTTTTTCTGTAGTTTTTGAGCCTGTCCTGGAAGTAGCTCTTGTAGTCCAGGCTGGCCTCAAACTCACAGAGATCCACTTGTCTCTGCCTCCCGAGTGCTCAGATTAAATGCATGTGCCACCATCGCCCAGCTGAGACCCTATCTCACTCAAAACAAAGCCAAAAAGGTGTGTGTGGGGTGAGTACAGGTGCCTCTTGGGGCCAGAAGAGGGCATCTGATCCCCTGGAGCCGGATGTGACTTAAGTGGTTCTGAGAACTGAACTTTGGTCTTCAGAAGTGCAGGAAACACGCTTAACCACTGAGCCATCTCAACAGTCCCTTGCCCTGGTTTCCTTGTCTGTTTGCTCTACCAGATCAAAGCTTTTTGAAGATGGAGAAATCCCACCCTCAACAGTCTGAAGTTAGCTCAGGCCGTGGTACTCAGTGAACTTCTACTGACTCCAGGTTTCACCGACTGACTAAATGACAGTAGCCTAAGAGGCTTGAGAGTTGTTGGTTGGTGGTGGCACGAGCCTTTGATTCCAGCACTTGGGAGGCAGAGGCAGGCGGATCTCTGTGAGTTTGAGGCCAGCCTGGTCTACAAGCGACTTCCAGGACAGCCAAGGCTAACACAGAGAAACCCTGCCTCGAAAAACAGAAAGGAAAAAAAAAAGTCGGAAAGTTGTTGAGCAATATGGGCCCTTCTTCTTGAGTCTGAACTCTGGAATTTTCCCAGACTTCTTTAGAAACTTTGTTCTGTGCCTACATTTTATGGCTCTTGTTTCTCTCCTCAGGCAGGAAGTTTCTGCTACTTGTCCCAGTCTGGTTCCTGTCTGGCCAACTCCACCCTGTCTGCTATAAAACTTGGGAACACCAAGAACCCTAGCCCTTCTACCAATGCAGGCTTAGGTGGTATAAGGGTGCAAGCGCCTACACATTCGTCTGTCATTGTGCAAGGCCACTCCGTGCTCACTGACTCAGCCCAGGTTTTTATCAAGGAAAGTCCTCTGCCCTGGGAACCTTTCTTCCCAGGTAAATGGGGACTGGTGGTAACCCCAGCACTGGGTTGATTGGGTCATTCTGTGTAGATAATGAAGAGGGTAATGGCCCAAAGATTGGGTTTAGCACAGTGGTGTGGTATTTAGGACAGTGCCTGGCCTACCACGACTTATCTCAGTTTTACCATTTACTGGCCATGGAAAACCTTACCACCTTTCTGTTTCCTTAAATGGGAAGAGAATCACAGCTTTCCCAAGAAGCTTTTCCTAATACAAGTAGAACAGTTTGCAACACGGTACCTGCCTAGGCCTTTCAAGGGCCTGACTTGCAATTGTTAATTGTCATGTATTATTTAGAATATTTATATTTTGTTCTGTAACTTTAAATATGCCCTCTGTGCTTTTTCTGGAGGTTGAGCCGAATATTGAAAATCAATGGACACACACACACAAAAAGAAAAAGAAAATCAATGGACAGTATCCATTGTCTACTCATTTGAGAATTAACTCCCAGGTCCTATGAGAAGACATAGTGACCCAAACACTACATAGCATCCAGTGTCAAGAAATTCAAAGTCTCCGGGTGATGGTGGCGCACGCCTTTAATCCCAGCACTCGGGAGGCAGAGGCAGGTGGATCTCTGTGAGTTCGAGTCCAGCCTAGTCTACAGAGCTAGTTCCAGGACAGGCTCCAAAACCACAGAGAAACCCTGTCTCGAAAAAAACCAAAAAAAAAAAAAAGAAAGAAATTCAAAGTCACCAGTTGGTGGTGGCACATTCAAGAGGCAGAGAGAGGTGGATCTCTGTGCATTCGAGGCCAGCCTGGAGTACAGAACAAGTTCCAAGACAGGCTCCAAACCCTGTCTCAAAAAAAAAAAAAAAAAAAAAAGCAAAAATAGAAGTTCACAGTCAGCCAGGCTTGACAGTGCTGCCTATAATCCTAGCTACTGGAAGTCTGAGGCAGGTGGATCACAAATTCAAGACAATTTGGGTTATGGAGCAAGGTTTAATGAAACTCTATCTCAAAATAATAATTAAGATTAAAAAAAAAAAGGCTGAGGAGCACCAGGAATTTTGCTCAGCTGTGAGAGTGCTTGCAGCGCATAGACAAAGTCCCGAGGTTCATCCTACAGGCAGCATAGCTGATGCACGCACTGCGCATGCTCCTGGACCCTCGCATCAGGGAGAGGAAACAAAAGGATCAGAAGTTCAGGATAATCCTATGAATGCCAGGTCAGCCTGGGATTCAGGAGACCTTATCTCACAAACCAAAAATGAAAAATAGAAGAGCAGGCACGGTGGCACACACCCTCGATCCCAGCACTCCGGAGTCAGAAACAGGGGGGTCTCTGTGAGTTCGAGACCAGCCTGGTCTACAAGAGCTAGTTCCAGGACAGGCTCCAAAACCACAGAGAAACCCTGTCTCGAAAAACCAAACCAAACCAAAACAAAACAAAAAAAACTAATGAATGAGTAAATTAATTAATTAAATAGGCTTAAACTCATAGTTCTTAAGGGCAGAGGAACACTGGGGATGCCTAGGCTGATAAATTATCTATAGAGGGAAAACGGGACATCTAGACGGTGAATTATCTTATTATCTTATAGAGGGAAAACTGTGGGGATCTAGGCACTGAATTATCTTAGTGGGGAAACTGGGGGCGTCTAGGTTGTTAGATTATCTTATAGAGCTGTCCAATCATCTAATTATACCGGCCAGCTTCCTACAGTATGTCTGTCTATCTTCTGGGATTTGAAAAAAACAAATAGTGTGAATTACAGTTTCTTTCTTTCCTGTTTTGGTGTTTTTGAGGAAGGGTCTCATTGTGTAGTTCATGCTGATCTGGAATTGACTATGTAGGCCAGACTGCTCTCCAGTTTATAATCCTCCTGCCTCAGCCTCATTAGTGCTGGAATTACAAGTGTGCTTCAAAGTTCCTTATCTTAAGGAAAATTTACACACACACACATATACATATACGTGTGTATACTCCTGTACACACATGTGTATATATATATGTATGTATATATATATATATATAATTTCACATCTAGTATTCAGTGACATAGTCTAAGAAAACAATTTTAATTTGAAAAATGAAAACAATCTGGGCATGGTAACACATATCTGTCATCCTATCATTTAGGATGTTGAGGCAAGAGAATCAGGAGTTCGAGGCCAGCCTCAGCTACATGGTGAATTTTAGACCAGCCTGACTACATGGGTTCCTGTCTAAGTCAAACAAAGTAAAAGCAAAGTTGTTTGTCTCTAGATATGCTACACAAACACAGCATGCACACACATACACACAACACACGTACACACAACACACATACACAACACATACACACACAACACACATACACAATTCCCAGCCCCTCTCTTGGTATCTTTGACTCTAGCCAGGCTGAAATTGGCAGGGAGCCGTTCCATTGGCTGTCAATGCTCAAGAGGGATCGCCTTTAGGAGGGGCTTTATCACTCCATCTCCTCTGGACTTAATCTTGGCCTGATTCCCAGGCTCTGAGAGACAGAGTCCTGTTTGCCTGGAGGTGGGACATGTTGCTGCAGACCTCTGGGCCTCAAAAGTTATCCTGCAGTCCTAATCGGTCATTCATGGGACACTAAGTCCAAAGTGATCTGTCCAATGGGCAGATTCCCTACCACCCTTTGTCAGAAGGCCTGACTTACTCCAGGTTGGAAAGGGGCTGCTGCCTGTGGACTTGGCTCTGGGAAAGTCCTGCCCCTGAGCAATGTGCAGTGTGGAAATGATAACGGTTAATGTTTACTTACCATTTCCTGTCTGCATGTTTATTTAGGTTACCTCACCTCATTTTTTCTTCCTTTGTTTTGTGAGACAGGGTCTCGCTACATAGTTTTGGTTGTTCTTTTTGTTTTTGTTTTTGTTTTTCTCCCCCAAGACAGGGTTTCTCTGTGTGTACCCCTGACTGTCCAGGAACTCACTTTGTAGACCAGGCTGGTCTCGAACTCACAGAGATCCATCTGCTCTGCCTCCCAAGTGCTGGGATTAAAGGCGTTTGATGCCACGATCAGCACTTCTCTTAATTCTTAAACCCACTCAACAGAGTAGGTGCTCTAATGATTTTTCCCTGGAAAGATGAGAGAATGGAGAGTTCAGAGAGAAATCTTATTTATTTTTTCAGTGCTGGGATTGCACCCATGACCTCAGCAAGCTAGGAAAGCATGCTACCACTGACCTAAATCCCCAGACCGCAAAGAGAGTTTAAATGGCTTGTTCACAAGCTTGTGATTAAGCAGTATGTGGTGTCAGACACATGCCTGTAATTCCAGCATTCAGTGGCCTGAGACAGGAAGACTGCGAATTTGAAGCCAATTTAGATACAGCAAAAACTGTTTCAGAAAACAAAAAACAAAACAAGGCAGCAGAGTGATGGCTCAGTGGGTAAGAGCACTTCCTGCTCTTTCTTGCTGAGGATTTGGGTTCAGTTCTCAGCACCCACATGATTGCTCACAACTTCCCTGGCACCAGGTTCATTGTGCACAAATACTCATACATACACAATAAAAATAAATAACCCTTTAAAAACAAAGCCAACAGCCAGGTGTGGAAGTGCACACATTTAATCCTGGTACTTGGGAGGCAGAAGCAAGGGGTCTCTCAGGCCAGGAGTTTGAGGTCAGCCTGGTCTATGTAGTGAGTTCCAGGACAACCAAGGCTACATAGTCTCAAAAATAAATAAATAAATCGATAAAACAACCAAAGAACAGAGATGACTTGGGACTTAAAACCAGTGGGCATGATCTCAAAAAACAAAAGAAACAAAACGAAACAAAAAATAGTAAAAAAAAAAAAAATTAGAGAGATGACTGTAATGATCTGTTCTGTCTCTTTAAGAGACAAGCCATGCCTACTCCCTCCCCCACCCACTGAGGCAGGCAGATCTTCCTTCCTGCTTGCAGCTGAGTCTCTTCCTTTTCCATCTCCCTCTCCCCTCTTGAAGAGGCAGCTTCTGCCTTTCCCTGCTTCTCCCATTCCCCCTTCTGTCTCTCCCTTCTCTCTCTCTTATATCTCTCTTTCTCCTCTTCTCCCCTTTTCCCTTCCCCTCCATAACCCACTTAATAAATATCCAACCTCACTCTACATGGCATGCCTACCCATGTCTCCAACTCTTGTCTGTTGCCATGTGTCTCCCTGCCCTGGACCAGCCATCGCTGGGGGACTTGCAGCCATCCCTGCCTGGGACTGGCTGCTCTCAGAGCCTGCTGCCTGCCGCCACACATCCTGCTGCCACCGCTTGAGGACCTACAGCGTTTCTGCTGCCTGCCACCGCCAGGGATCCGCAGCATATTTTAATCATCCATTTCAATGACTCAGTGATTGAAAGCACTGGCTGCTCTTCTAGAGGACCTGAGTTCAATTCCCAGTCCCAGACTAACAGGTGCCAGGTCTGTGTAGGCAACCTGTGCAGGACTAGTCTTGGAGCTATGGCACCCCAGTCTCAAGGCAGCCTCTGCCATGAAACTGAGATCATCTCTCTGAGGTTCAGCTGCTTCCTTTGTAACATGAGGAGTGTCAGGGGCCAGCCTTGACAAAATACCTTTCTCCAGACTGGAGGCATGGGAATTTAGAAATACAGTAAAAAATATAAAGATGCAAAAAAAATTTAAAATATAAAATATAAAGATGCAAATGAAAATAATAAAACACAGGCCGGGCGGTGGTGGCGCACGCCTTTAATCCCAGCACTCGGGAGGCAGAGGCAGGTGGATCTCTGTGAGTTCGAGACCAGCCTGGTCTACAGAGCTAGTGCCAGGACAGGCTCCAAAGCCACAGAGAAACCCTGTCTCGAAAAAAAACCAAAAAAAAAGAAAAAAGAAAATAATAAAACACAGAAAAATATAGGATAGTGTCGGGAGGGAATTTTTTAGTGAGTAATGAAAATTCGCCCTTGTTTAATTTCCAACTGGTTAATATACCCTTGACCCCAAAAGATAGGAATAAAACAAAGGACTGCATTAACATACAAATTGAAAGTCACAGGCGGCTACGTTCACCGAGCTCTAGGCCTCTGTAGGCAAAGCACTCCCTGGGTGGAATCCCAAGTTATTTCCATAAAGGGAACTGGAACTTAGTTGGATCCTTAGACTTTTGTTTAAGTAGGAACCAACTACTTCCCTATTTCAGGAGCAGACGTCTGGCGGCAACTAGCCAGTGGAAACTAGCCATACCTGTCGACCATAGCCTTGAGAGAGCAGAATTTTGATTTACAACTAGCTGGGAGGTAGAAGTACAATAACCTTGGTCCAGGTGGTGGTGAAACAGGCCTTTAATCCCAGCCGAGGCAGGTAGATCTCTGTGAGTTTGAGGTCAGCCTGGTCTTCAAGAGCTAGTTCCAGGACAGGCTCCAAAGAAACACAGAGAAACCCTGTCTCGAAAAACAAACAAACAAACAACAACAAAAAAAAAACCCAGAAAAACAATAACCTTGAATGAACAAGAAACAAATGTAATGAAAAAATAAAAAATGCCGCAGGATCCCCAGCAGCAGTAGGCAGCAGAAATGCTGTAGGTCCCCAAGTGGTGGTAGCAGGCCACGTGGTGGCAGGCAGTGGACCCTGAGAGCAACCAGTCCCAGGCAGAGACGGCTGCCGGTAAGACACACACACACACACACACCCGCTGGTCCCAGGCAGGGAGACACATGGCAGTCAGGCAAGAGACAGAGACGTGGATAGGCACGACATGCAGAGTGAGGTTAAATATTTACTCAGGGGGTTATGGAGGGGGAAGGGAGAAGGGGAGAAGAGCAGAGAGAGAGAGAAAGAAAGAGAGAAGAGAAAAGAGAGAGACAGAAGCGGGAGGGGGAGGGGGAGGGAGAAGTGGGGAGAGAGACAGAAGCTGCCTCTTGTAGAGGAAGGGGGAGCTGAGCTCAGGCTGGAAGCTCAAGATCAGCCTGCCTCAGCCTCAGGTGATGGGGGAGGTAGTGGGCGTGTCTTGTCTCTTAAAGAGATAGAACAATCATTACAACAAGTCCCAAACTCTCTGACCTTTGGCCTCTTTGGGCCTTCACAGAGGAGAAAATCTCTGCTCCATTGGTGAGCTTCAGGATGGACTATCACCACTGTCCCCTGGACCCAATCCTCCTTTATGGTTACTACCTTGTCCCTCACTCTCCTTGAAGTTCCATCCTTGGTAGACAACATTGGAAAGCAAAGAAAGATAAAAGTTAAAAACAAGGACCTCTCTCTAGACTCCCAACTTCTCCATCTTTCCAAGGAGACAAATAGCAACACCTTTGTGCTCTTGCCTCTTGTCTGTCGCCTTCTCTTGGCTACCCTGGGAATGGGGTTTCAGCCAGGGCAACAGACTGATTCTTGCTAAATTAGGCAAGGATTAGACTCAGGGCTGCAGGCCTGTAATCACAGCTACCTGGAAACTGAGACAGGAGAATTATAGATTTAAGACCTGCCTGAGCTACAAATGAGTTGAAGGCCAGTCTGGGCAACTAAGTGAGACCAGCCTCAAAATAAAAAGTGTAAGGGTTGAGGGTGTAGCTCAGTTGGTGCAGTGATTGTTCAGCATGCAGAAAGCGCTGGGCTCAGTCACCAGTGCCTCATATGCAGGGTGTGATGGTGCCTACCTGTAGTCTAGTGACTGGGAAGGCACAGGCAGGGGGTTCAGTAGTCCTTGGTTATTTTTTTTTTTTAGTTTTTTTTCGAGACAGGGTTTCTCTGTAGCTTTGGAGCCTGTCCTGGCACTAGCTCTTGTAGACCAGGCTGGCCTCGAACTCACAGAGACCCACCTGCCTCTGCCTCCCGAGTGCTGGGATTAAAGGCGTGCGCCACCATCGCCCGGCTAGTAGTCCTTGGTTATGCTCAGCCTCATAGTGATCTGGAGGCCAGTCTGGGATATTTGAGACCCAATTTCAAAACAAAACAATAACAACAACCAAAAAAACAAAAAGTAAAAAAGAATTTTTTTTTAATTAATAAATAAAGGGCTGGAGAGATGGCTCAGTGGTTGGTAAGAGCACTTGCTGCTCTTGCAGAGGACCTGAGTGTTAAAATTTTTCCTAATATGAGCTTTCTGCCAACGCAAAAATCCCAATCAAGCCAAATCACAACACGCCAAATTAAAATATAGCCAGGTTTAATGGGATTCCTGCGCTCTTGGGTGGCCCTGAGGGGGAACCAGGAGACCACAAAGCGGCAGGGGGGGGCACACGAGACCATGCGTTTCTCCTTTGGGAGCTCACAGACCAAAGCAACTCCCAGGTCAGGGAGGCTGGGATGGATGCTAGGGGCTGGGGACTATGCCCTCAACTTAACACTGAGTTTGGCTCCTAGCATCCACATGGTAGCTCATAACTATCTGTAACTCCAGTTCCCGGGGATCTGACACCCTCACACCAATGCACATAAAATTATTTTTTAAAAATATATTGAAAAGAAACCCAAGCCTCTGGGGTGGCAGGTTGGCTTAGACAAAGCCCGAGTACCCTGAGATTAAAGGTGTGAGCCACCACCTCTGGGTTTACTAGCTGCTCTTGTAAAGGACCCAGATTCAATTCCTAGCACCCACATGGTGACTCATAACTGTCCGTAGCTCCAGTATCTAGGATACTGTACACTTTTTTTTTTTTTTTTTTGGTTTTTCGAGACAGGGTTTCTCTGTGGCTTTGGAGCCTGTCCTGGAGCTAGTTCTGTAGACCAGGCTGGTCTCAAACTCACAGAGATCTGCCTGCCTCTGCATCCCAAGTGCTGGGATTAAAGGTGTGCGCCACCATCACCCGGCTTTTTTTTTTTTTTTTTTTTTTTTTTGGTTTTTCGAGACAGGGTTTCTCTGTGGTTTTGGAGCCTGTCCTGGAACTAGCTCTTGTAGACCAGGCTGGCCTCGAACTCACAGAGATCCGCCTGCCTCTGCCTCCCGAGTACTGGGATTAAAAGCGTGCACCACCACTGCCCGGCTTTTTAAAAAATATTTATTTATTTTTTTTAAAATATTTTTTTAATTTATTTATTTATTAAGGATTTCTGCCTCCTCCCTGCAACCGCCTCCCATTTCCCTCCCCCTCCCCCGGTCTAGTCTCCCTCCCTCATCTGCTCGAAGAGCAATCAGTGTTCCCTGACCTGTGGGAAGCCCAAGGACCGCCCACCTCTATCCAGGTCTAGTAAGGTGAGCATCCAAACTGCCTAGGCTCCCACAAAGGCAGTAAGTGCAGTAGGATCAAAAACCCACTGTGATTGTTCTTGAGTTCTCAGTATTCCTCATTGTCTGCTATGTTCAGCTAGTCCGGATTTATCCCATGCTTTTTCAGACCCGGGCCAGCTGGCCTTGGTGAGTTCCCGATAGAACATCCCCATTGTCTCAGTGTGTGGGTGCACCCTTCGCGGTCCTGAGTTCCTTGCTCGTGCTCCATCTCCTTCTGCTCCTGATTTGGATCTTGAGATTTCTGTCCGGTGCTCCAATATGGGTCTCTGTCTCTGTCTCCTTTCATCGCCTGATGAAGGTTAATATTCATGAGGATGCCTATGTGTTTGTCTTTGGATTCACCTTCTTATTTAGCTTCTCTAGGAACATGAATTATAAGCTCAATGTCCTTTATTTATGGCTAGAAACCAAATATGAGTGAGTACATCCCATGTTCCTCTTTTTGGGTCTGGCTTACCTCACTCAGGATAGTGTTTTCTATTTCCATCCATTTGTATGCAAAATTCATATATTTATTATATATACAATATTCTGTCTGTGTGTATGCCTGCAGGCCAGAAGAGGGTACCAGACCCCATTACAGATGGTTGTGAGCCATCATGTGGTTGCTGGGAATTGAACTCAGGACCTTTGGAAGAGCAGGCAATGCTCTTAACCTCTGAGCCATCTCTCCAGCCCTGTACACCTTCTGCCTTCCAAGAGCAATGCATGGATATGGTACATAGACATACAAGCAGGCAAAACACCCATATACTTAAAAATTAACAATTAAAAAGAAAAAGACACCAAAAGTAAATGGGTACTGTCCTGGTTGGTTTTGTTTGTTTCTTTTTGCCTGCAGGACAGAAGAGGGTGCCAGATCTCATTACAGATGGTTGTGAGCCACCGTGTGGTTGCTGGGAATTAAACTCAGGACCTCTGGAAGAGAAGCCAGTGCTCTTAACCTCTGAGCCATCTCTCCAGGTCTTTTTTTGTTTCTTTTTGCATTTATCCGTTTGACACAGCTAGAGTTACATGGGAAAAGGGACATGAATTGAAAAAATGGACCCATCAAATTGCTTGTAGGCAACACTATAGGGGATTTTCTTGATTAATGATTGATGTGGGAGGGACTAGCCCACCTGGACAGGTGGTCCTGGGGTGTATAAGAAAGCATACTGAACAAGCCATGGTGAACCTTCTGCTTTCAAGATCCTGCCCTGAGTCAGCCCTGGATGGATTATAACCTGTCCGTCATAATTGTCTATTTAACCAAATAAACCCTCTCTTCCTCAAGTTGCTTTTGGGTTTTATCGTAGCAATAGAAAGCAAACTAAGACAGTACCATCCAGTCTGCTGAGGGTCCCCAGAAGATAAAGGGTGGAAGACAGGATGTTCTTCTCTGCCCTTGGTAACCAGAACTCTTGCTTCCACGTCTAGATTCTGGGACTTACACCAGGGTCTCTCCTTCTAGTTTCCCTGGCCTTTGGGCTTGAACAGAGCCCTGCTGCCGATGTGGATGTGCTATAGATCCTGTTCTTTGGAGAGCTCTGACCATCCATTAACTCTACTTTTCTGCGATTCTCTCTTCCAAATCGGTCATATGGATGTATTGAGGGCAAAGAGCTAGATGAAGACAGGCGAGATCATGTGTATTGAACACGGCAGGCCCCCTTGAACAGTTGCTGTACTTTAATTACCTGCTATAATGTAATCGCTGGCCTCTAGCACAAACCAGATGCATATTTTGCATGCTGTAAGTATTTTGTCTTGTTTTGTTTTTTGTCGTTGTTTTTTCAAGACAAGAGTTTCTCTATGTAACCCTGACCATCCAGAACTTGGTCTGTAGACCAGGCTGGCCTCAAACTCAGAGGTTCACCTGCCTCTGTCTCCTGAATGCTGGGGATTAAAGGCATGTGCTAACACCACCTGGCTATATTCTGTTAGTACTTAGTAAATAAATGGATGAATGTTTATTTGTCCATGGCTCCTACTATTTTATGAGCTTCATAAAAGCAAGGGCCGTATTTTGTTTATTTCTGTGCCCTGTGTTGAGCAGAACATCAGGCACACAGGAGTACTTAATAAATGCTTGTTGTGTGACTCAATGAGATAATGGAGCTGAGCTGGAGAGTCGTCATCATCCCTTGGGCTACAAACCACAAGGTAATGTAGAGCTTGGAGGATCAGCTGACACCAACTGAATCTTGGCTTCTGAAGAGAGAATAGCCAGAGGATTTCTTTCTTGTAGATGCTGTGCTATGGGAAGGGCCCAGCCTCTGGAGTATTGTGCGTGAGTGTGCGTTTCAATCACATTGATTTACTCTCATGCACAGGCGTGTTATAGCACAGGTGTGACGGCCAGTTTTCTCCTTCTGCCATGTGGGACCCAGAGATCAAACTCAGGCTGTCAGGTTTGGCAGCAAGCACCTGTTGAGTCATCTCACGGAACCCTGGCGATGTATTTTTGCTTAAAAGTTTGACTCTGGTGTGGCATGGTGGCACATGCCTTTAATCCCATCACTCCTCAGGCGGCAGAGGCGCGTGGGTCTGTGAGTTCCAGGACAGCCAGACTGCATAGTGAGATCCTGTTTTTTAAAAATAAGTAAATAAAATAAAAGTCCTGTAGGTGAATGGCAGAAAGCCAAAGAGTAGGCTGGCCAGCTGGGCTAGTCAGACTTGTCAGGCTCTGCGTTCATTGAGAGTAAATAAAGTGAAGACCAATTGAGCAAGGCCCCCTGGTGTGTCAGCCTCCATGAGGACACACATGCACTTGTAACTGCATACACACCATGCACCTATACATGTTTAAAAACTGCATCTGGACCAGCGAGATGGTGCAGCAGCTAAAGGTGTTTGCCCCCAAGCCTGATGAGAGAGCTGAAGCCCCAAGATCCACGGAGTAGAATAGAATCTGCTTCTGCAATCTGTCAGGTAGGTAGATAGATAGACACGTGTACTAAAAATTTCATCCAAAACAGAAAAGGATAATAAAGTAAAATTAAAAATCGTATCTGAAGCTGGGCGATGGTGGCGCATGCCTTTAATCCCAGCACTCTGGAGGCAGAGGCAGGTGGATCTCTGTGAGTTCGAGACCAGCCTGGTCTACAGAGCTAGTTCCAGGACAGGCTCCAAAACCACAGAGAAACCCTGTCTCAAAAAAACAAAAACAAAAAAAAATCGTATCTTTAAGTTAGGAGTAAAGACACAGCATTAATCCCAGCACTTGGGAGGCAGAGACAGGTGGATCTCTGTGAGTTCAAGACCAGCCTGATCTGTACATAGTGAGTTCCAGGACAATATATACAAGCAATGTACAGCATCCACATTGTATTAGGTAACCTGGAGATGACTCCCATAAAGAGACTGTTCATTGTTTATATGCAAGTAACCATGTGCCGCCCCCACACCTTTAACAGGGTCTCACTGTGTAGCCATGGTTGGCTTGGAACTGTCTATATGAACCAGGCTGGCCTAACTCATCGAAATCTGCCTGCCTCTGCATCTGGAATGCTATGATTAAAGGCTTGTGCTGTTACACCTGAGAAGCCATTAGTGTTGTTGCAATCCTGGGGCCGGAAACCAAGAGGGCTCAGGGGGTTAATCATTAGCCTTCTCGCTGACCGGTAGGGCATCCAGGAAATGAAAGTCCATCAGCCACAGCCCAAGTGTGCAATGAAGGAGCCTACGGTTTACAATCCACTGAGGGCTGGGTGCCGTGCATCCAGGGTGGGACAGTCTGCCAATCTTACCAGAGTGATCTCCCTGTTAGTGCCTGAGATTCCCAGGATCCTGATCTCAGGATTTTAATTTTTTTTTTCTCCTCCCGAGTTGAGTTAAGAAGCATTGGATGCAAACACAGACCCTCCTCACAGCCCAACCAACACTTCAGGTTAAGTCCCCTGGACTAGCTCTGAGGATTTCTTTCCTTTGAAAGCAGCAAATTCAGCCCTCAGTACCCTCTTTAAAATGCAAATGACCCTGAGAAGTTCTCAGTGCTTAGCTGGATTGTGTAAAAGTTTTTTTCCCAGGTCACAGATAGCCTCAGAGGCTTTTCTAGTGGGTGGTGAAAAGAGATCCTGGAACTGGGGAGGTTCCCAGGGTACTCACATGTTTGTTTTGTGTTGGTTTGGTTTTCTTCCCTCACAGACTGTTTCTCTAGACTACTGCTGAGTGGCTGAGCCTGGTGGTTCAAGCCTGTAGCCTTCAGTTGATGCTGAGGAAGGATGGTCACAAGTTCAAAGCCTTTCTGTGAGTGTAAGACTAGCCTGAACAACTAGTTGAGACTTTGTCTCAAAAAAAAAAAGAAAGAAAGAAAGAAAGAAAGAAAGAAAGAAAGAAAGAAAGAAAGAAAGAACAAGAAAAAGGGGGGGCTGGGAATACAGCTATCCATAGCCTGTGTTATGGGTTCAGGTTCCACTATCCACTAACAACGACATTGCTATAGAATATGTAGGACAATCTTCTAAGGGTTTAGGAAGTCCAGTTCAATTTGTAGAGTGCTTGCCTAGCATTCACAGGGCCCTGGGTTGGGCTCCCGCACATTCCTGTCAGCTTGGCACTCGGGAGATTAGTTCAGAAAGGGAGGCTTATCTTTTCACCTACATAGTTAGTATGAGGCCATCCTGGACTAGAGGACCTACTTCCCAAGAACCTACTGAGATTTCCTATGGACACCGTCCCTTTTGTGGATTAATAAATACAGACTAGGAGCTCCCACACTGCAGTCTCTACATACGGACCCAGTGGATCTTCACACTCGAGGTCGATGCCTGTTTGACAGAAGAGGAGAAGTTCACTGCCTCACAGAGCCTCAACTGTCTTGTGAGCTGCTTTGTGTTCTCTCCTTGGGGTGGGTGTGAGGGGGGGAGGGGATGATGAATGACCCTTTCTGACCCTCTCCGAAGCCTAGAGAAGTACTTGATGAGCAATCTGAAGCAATGCGTCAGGCCTGAAAAGAAAAGTGCTTCAGACTGACCCGTCCACATGGCCCTTAATCGTCGAAAACCCTCTTTATTGAATTATCAGAGTGTAATGGAAGAGTCAATGAGAGTCCTCAGGAATCCAAGGCCAATGTTTGCTTGGCAGAAGAAATCAAAGCCCCAAAGACTCCCTGCACCTAGCAATGATATAAAATATGTATTTTTATATAACTGGGAGGAAAAAAAATAAACGACAAGGCTGCCCAATGGGGGAAAAACGCTTCTTTATTTCCATTATCTTGTTCAGTGCCCTGATCTGGGCAGGAGCTTCAGTGGGAAAGAAAATACCAGAGCCCTCTCCCTCAGAGCCTCCTGGTGGGCTAAGAGGCAGAGGGAGCCAAGAAGCGGAAATCCAAAAGGCTGCTGGGTGTGAGTTTAGAAAGCCATTAAAATGGAGGGGTTCGCCTGGGGGAGCGCTGGCAGAGACAATGTGGGTTATGTGGGTTAGAGACAGCACCTCTACAGACGAAGCTGCGCTCTTTGTGGGCTCAGGTTTACCATTAGCTTCAGGGGAAATACTGTAAACCTGACTGTGCCCTGGGGTGGGAAGATAGGGTTGGACTGTTCCCAGGGGTGGGGAGATAGGGCTAGGCCTTTCAAAGGCATAACTCTCACTCCTCAGTGATTGTTCTGGCTTTGGGCTCAGTTGTACAGATGAGGTCACTAACTTGCCTAAGGTCACACAGGCACTGACTACAAGAACATTATTTTGTAGTTTTTGGTTGCTTGTTTGAGTCTCTCAGGGCTCAAACTCAGTATGCAGCCGAGGAGGATGGCCCCGGAGTTAGGGTTTTCCTGCCACCACCTCCCAAGTGCTGGGATTATAGCAGGCTAGCACCATGCCTGGTTTCTAGAGTGGCGAGGGTGGAATCCCGGGCTCCATTCATGTTAGGTTTGTTCTCTACAAACCGAGTCCCATCCCAACCTCTGTTTTTTTTTTAATTGTGATTTTTATTTTTAATTTTTCTAAATTTTTTTATGATTTATTTAACTTTATGTTCATTGGTATAAAGGTGTTAAATCCCTCAGAACTGGATTTTCAGACAGTGTGAGCTGCCATGTGGGTGCTGGGAATTGAATCCAGGTCCTCTGGAAGAACAGTCAGTGCTCTTAACCATTGAGCCATCTCTCCAGCCCCGCAACCTCTGTTTTTTTTGTTTTTGTTTTTTCTTTCTTTTTTTTTTTTTTTTTTGGTTTTTCGAGACAGGGTTTCTCTGTGGCTTTGGAGCCTATCCTGGAACTAGCTCTGTAGACCAGGCTGGTCTCGAACTCACAGAGATCCGCCTGCCTCTGCCTCCCGAGTGCTGGGATTAAAGGCGTGCGCCACCATCGCCCGGCTGTTTTTGTTTTTTCGAGACAGGGTTTCTCTGTGTTTTTTGGAGCCTGTCCTGGAACTAGCTCTTGTAGACCAGGCTGGTCTCGAACTCACAGAGATCCGCTTGCCTCTGCCTCCCAAGTGCTGAGATTAACGGCATGCACCACCACCGCCCGGCCCAACCTCTGTTTTGTAGTTTTGTCAAAACCTGGATCATAGGACGAGAGGTGCCTTTGTTAGCATGTCCATGGCAGGACAGGCAAGACAGGGAAACTGATCTCATGTCTATCTTATTTTTGATCCTAAAATAATGTACCACAGATAGAATTCTCTGCAGAAAGTGGTGGTGAACGTGTTATGGCTATGGCGTTAAACGTCTCAATCTAGCCAGGCAGGGATGGTGCACATCTTTAATCCCAGCACCAGGGAGGCAGAGGCAGGCAGAGTTTGAGGTCAGCCTGGTCTACATACTGAGTTCTATGATAGTCAGGGATACACAGAGAAACCATGTCTTGAAAAACAAACAAAAGCCTCAATCTGTGGAGCAGGAAAGCTTGAGTTCATCTTTTTTATTTTAATTTATTTATATTTCAGGTATACTGGTGTTTTGCCCGCATGTCTGTGTGAGGGCATCAGAGCCCCTGGAACTGGAGTCACAGTTGTGAACTGCCATGTGGGTTCTGGGATTTGAAAATGGGTCCCGTGGGAGAGCAGCTAGTGCTCTTAACTGCTGAGCCATCTCCAGCCTCTCAGTTCTAGTCTCTTACTTCCTACACGTTATTAAGAAAGTTGTAGGTAAATAAGAATTGAGTGATCCTAAAGTTTCTCTTCCAGTTCGACATCAAAAACTGGTGTGTGTAGTAATACCTGTTTGTAATCCCAGCGTATAGGATGCTGATGCAAGAGGATTCTAAATTCAAAGCCTGTCTGGGCTACTTAAGAGGAATTTGTCCCAAAAACCAGACAAACACGAGCCATTTGTAGTGGCACATGCCTTTAATCCCAGCCCTTGGGAAGTGGAGGCAGGTGGACCTCTCTGAGTTCCAGGCCAGACTAGTCCACATAGTGAATTCTAGGACATCCAGGGCTACATAGATCCTGTCTCAGGCAAACAAATGAACAATAACCAGACAAACAAGGGTTTGGAGAGATGACTTAGGAGTGAAGAAGGCTTGCTTTTCTTCCAGGGGACCAGAGTTCGGTTTCCAGCTCCCACATCGGGCAGCTGAAAAAAAAAACACCTGTAATTCCAGCCCCAGGGGATTCTAATCCCTTGGATCTACACCCTGACTCACTAACCTGCTGAGAAGATAAAAGAACAGATTTTAGTGGGGCATGGTAGTGGGTACCTGTAGTTCCATCCCAGAAGTGGGGTAGCTGAGACCAGACAGTAGTGAGTTCAAGACCATACTGGCTTAAATAGCAAGACCATATCTCCAAGGGGAGGGGCGCAGATGTTAGAAAATTAGATGATTAGATGAATCTGGCCTGGTGACTCACTTATGCAAACCCAGTGTTTGGGAGGTGGAAGCAGGAGGATTGCTTAGGCTATCTAAGACAGTTCCAGGCCCGCTTGGGCTGGAAAACAAAAATTTTAAAAAACCCCAAACCAAAAAACTCAAGCTATTGATGGTGGCTCAGTTACTTAAGGCTGATGATGGGAATTCAATCTCGAGACCCTCTTGGCGGAAGGAGAGAACTGACTCCCGCAGGTTGTCATCTTATCTCCACACCGGCTGTGGCACGTGCCTTTGGGAGCGCGCGCGCGCACGCGCACACACACACACACACACACACACACACACACACACACACACACACACTACATTGTTTTTAAAATCTTTAAGACAAAGTAAACCAAACCCCTCCAACCAAAAACAATAAATTAAAACGAAATAAAAACGTAGATGAAGAGTAAAGTTCTTTGTAACTCAAAGTCTCAGTGGGCCAGAGCACGCTTGGGCTGAGATTCGAAAGAATTTGTTCTGTGAAACAAGGAAGTCTCGGTCCCCGTGCCAGCCACCAACTACAGTTAGGGTGGAGGAAGTCAAGGGCCGTGCGGTTCCTTGGCTGCCACCTGCAGGTGCGTCCTTAGCCAATCAGTGCGGCCGGGGGCGGTGCCTTTAGGCTCACCTGGCGGCCACAGCCTCTGCCTGGCTCAGTGGAGAGGGGAGCAGCGGTGCGGCGGTGAGCTCTTGGGAAGTTTGCTCGACTCCAGCTCGGCCTAACCGGTCCCTGCCGACCGCACCGACCGCACCCGAGCTCCGTGTTTGCTCGGCGTCCCCCCGGCCAGCCATGGGAGCCCTGTGCCGCTGCTTCTCCGCGATTCTACTTCTGCTGCAGGTACTTGGAGGGTCCTGACTGCCCGCAGGGCACCTTTCGGCCCCACCACTCTCTTCGTTGATCTTTGCTGCTTGCTGCCGTCCCGATTTCCTTCTTCCAAGAAAGTTGGGGTGCAGAGGGCCAGCTGAAGGCTGCACGACGCGGGGCTGAGTGCTGTGAAGTGGGAGGGGGGTCCAGGCAAGCAAAGAGTGGCCGCCTCTCCCGCAGGTTCCCAGGTGGGGGCGCGCCACGTTGCGAGCTCCCGGGACCCCGAGTTTGAGCATTGGGTCCCAGTTTGAGGCGGGCAGAGGGGGCTTGGAGCAGGATGGGGGGCCTGCATGAAAAAGGGGTGGGGGTAGAAGCAGCGCGGGCGATCCGAAGTAAGGAAAGAGGGAGTTTAGCAGTATAAAGGCACCTGCCGTGTAAAGGGACGGTAGACTGGGGATGGGGGCTCTCTGGAGTAAGAAAGAGAAGTCTGAGCTGTTGAGACCATTTGCGATACCTGGAAAGTGGTGTCCGGAAGAGTATAGGCAACTCCACTCCAGTGAGATGCAAATGGAACCAGGTGGGAAAGGCTAGGCTGCGAGGTGGTGACCCTGGAAGTCCCCTCCCCCAAGGGTTCTTGAAGTTTGGCGCCTGGTTTCGGGTTGAGAGGATGGCGTCCCTGTCTGCCGCGAGGGGCGTCCACCCACAATCCCGATGCCCCAGGCGAGGGAAGGGTTATGTTGTTGGTATCGGTATGGGTTCCCCCAAGTCACCAGGTTGCCTGCCTTTTCTCCACCCCAGGTCTCATCGTTGCTCTGCCAGGAGCCAGAACCCGAGCCCTGTCGTCCCGGCTTCAGTGCCGAGGTCTACACGTTCCTGGTGCCGGGGAGGCACCTGGAGAGAGGCCGCGCCCTGGGTAGAGGTAAGGGCGCTCTATTGGTATAACTGGGCAGAGTTGAATCGGGTGGGGGAGGCGCCGACAAACTGTGCTCCCATGCCCGTGGGAAGGAATGGACAAAACTCTCCTTTGGGATTTACGCAAGTTTGGGAATCTAAATTTATCGATTGTGGTTGATCAAGGTAGATGTGTCTGGCTGTGTGCTATTTTTACAGGGGCCGGGATGGGCCAAGGGTATTTAGAGGTTATCGGTATTCCTCCAACTTCTTGCGGGAGCTAGCCTATCATTTCAGACCGCCAAAACCTGCTGGGTAGGACCAGTTGGCCTGTATTCCCATTTAATAAGCAATTGGAGGCTCAAAAGGTGACTTCACAGGGTCAGCAGGGCGGGGATCAGAACCGAAATTTGACTCCCATTATTTATGTAGTCTCTGAGAAACAGGCTCTTAGTGACTTGTGACTTTTGTTCATAGAGATGAAAATGGTATTGGTTTTTTCTTTTTTTTTGTCTTTTTTTTTTTTTTGGTATTTTGAGACAGATTTTCTCTGTGTAGCCCTGGCTATAGTGGAACTTGCTCTGTAGACCAGGCTGGCCTCGTTTCTTTAAGAAAAAGATGGTAGCTCTGACTCATAAATGCAAGCACTCAATATATTTCAGGTCTTATCTCATTGTAATAATCTAGAATTTTCTTTGTTTCCCTGTTGGGCATGGCTGGGAACAAGGAAAGAGAACCAGTTTTTTTTTTTTTTTTAAACTGGCTTTCCTAGTTTCCAGGTGCTTCTTTTGTACCGAAACCACCTCCTCCTCTTATGATAAACAAGAAAGAAATAATATAAAAAGGAGGAGCCACTCAGGATCCCTTCTGGGAAGACTTTGACCAAGTTTGTTCTTACAGCCGTAGGCCGCCTGCAAAATCTGTAGCGATCATAATGGTGTCTAAGATTTTTTGGGAATTTTGCAAGTTGTGCCCAAGTTTGATGATGTGTTTTATAGAGAAATAGCAGCTTGATTGGTTAGTTGTATTTGCTTTTCTGAGATCTGACTGGTTCTGTGGAGCTTTCTTTGGCCGAGGAAGACAGTGCTGCCCTGCAGCCCTGAAGCTGGAGTGGTCAATGATTTCCCAGCCTGTCTCCACTTGCTGCCCACCCAAGGAATATGCTGAGCCTCTGCTAGGTTGCTGAGAGCATTTCAGGAAGCCCTTCAGTGGCACTTTGGGACAGACTAGTGAGGTATGGGTGGCCTAGGCGGTTTCCAGTGCCTCTGGAAAGAGGTAGGCACCACTCAGTCTTGAGCTGTGCAGGGTTGGACACGGGAGAGCATGAGTACATAGTAGACACCCCCCAATCCACGGGCTGGTAGCTTTGTTTTCCTGTGTCAGGGTGACACAGCTGTGCCTTAGTTAGGATGGCCTTTGCGCATTAGTTGTGTTGGGGGTCAAACACAAGTCCTGCTGCTAGCCAGGCACTTTGCCCTATCTGGACTGGACTGGCCTGAAATTCACAATTTAATCCTCCTGCCTCAGACCCTGGAGTGCTGGGATTATAGACTCACTTTGGCACTAGCCTGGCTTTTATTTTGCACATCTAAGCTCTAGTGACCAGTCACTAATACCATTGCATTATCATGATAATACCATTTATAACTAATGGTGCCACCTGTTCACTTTGACCCCATCTGGGAGCAAGTGCTCCATTTACCTGATGTGAAAATGAGAACTTCCGGAGGGTGGATATCATTTTAGTCCTTAAGGAACTCGGTGTGTGTGTGTGTTTGGCTTGACTGGCTTCTGCATTGCCTGAAGATTCTACAACTAGTCTTTCTCTCTTTTGTTCCCTTTTCTCAGAGAGAGAGAGAGAGAGAGAGAGAGAGAGAGAGAGAGAGAGAGAGAGAGAGAGAGAGAGAGAGAGAGAGAGAGAGAGAGAGAGAGAGAGAGAGAGAAGAAAGCAAGTGAGAGCTGAGTCTTGATGTACTGGGTCACACCTATAATCAGCTCTTGGGAGGCAGAGGCAGGAGGATTATTAAAAGTTCTAAGTTTGAGGTTAGCCTGGTCTTATATAGTGAGTTCCAGACTAACCTGGGGTACAGAGTGAGATGAGACTCTTTCTTCAAAAACAAGAAAGAAAAGAGGGGGAGAAAGGAAAGAAAGGTTGAAGGAAGGACAGGCTAGGTATGTGTTCCTGTTTGGGGAAAACTGCATCCATTGTAAAATAGATAGACTTGAGGACCGAGGTCTTGAGGTGGGGGAGGTGCCCTGTGGGAGGTAGAGGGGTCCTCCCTGGTGGTTTGGGTGGGAGAGAGAGGCAGCCTGCTCTCAGCATCCCCCAAGCTTCCAAGGGGCGGCTCCATCACCAGGCTCCATCACCATACTTGCCAGGGCTCTATTGCTCCACTGGAGTGGGGAATTGCTCTAGGTCAGAGTGCCTATTCAGACATCACACTTATATCCCAGGAACTGCTCTGTGACTTGGAAGAGTTGCTCAGATTTAGGAAGATGGTGTCACTCTCTTTGGACCTCTGGGGAAATGGAGGATTGTGCAGCTCTAGGCTCTCCTATACAGATTCCTGAAGAGTTTGCTGCCCAGGAGTTTGGAAATAAGACCTGACACTGGCTAAAAAGTTACAAATAGGGTTTGATTGAACAAAGGACCATCCCTGTGTCCCATGAGCTTGACTGCACAGTTTCAGCCTTGTAGATTCTCTCCCAACCCCCAGACAAGGTTTCTCTGTAACTTTGGAGCCTGTTCTGGAACTCACAGAAATCCACCTGCCTCTGCTTCCCAAGTGCTGGGATTAAAGGCCCCATAAGACTTGCAGATTCTTCGAGACCAGCCTGGTCTACAAGAGCTAGTTCCAGGACAGGCTCCAAAACTACAGAGAAACCCTGTCTCGAAAAACCAAAAAAAAAAAAAAAAAAAAAGACTTGCAGATTCTTTCACTGGCTTTTAAAATACAAATAAAAAAAACCCAAAAAACAAAACAAAACAAAAAACCCCAAAAACCCCTCCCACTATCCAAGTATATTCTTTCATTAGGTTTGTTCATTTATTCTGTTTTTGATGTTTTTGAGAGGTTCTCACTCTGTAGCCTTAGCTGGCCTGGAATTCATTATTGTAGACCAGGCAGGCCTTGACCTCACAGGGATTCCCCTGCCTCTGTTTTTTGAGGGTTAGGAAGCAGACACCAGTTCTGGTTGTTCTGTTGTTGTTGTTGTTTGGGGTTGTTTGTTTGTTTTTTGCTTTGTTTTTGGGACAGAGGTTTGGGGGCTCAGTCTGGCCTGGAACTTATGTATAGCGGATGACTGAATTTGTGATCTTCCCGCTTCCGCTTCTCCACTGCTGGGATGGAAAGTGTGCACCACCATGCTGGGTTTTGTTGTTTGTTTTTAACTGATTCTGTGTTTTCTTTTTCTTTTTCTTTTCTTTTCTTTTTTTAAAATACGAAGCTCTTTGCAAGTTTTCATGTCATCCCTGTTCAGGGCCATGCTAATTGCTGTCCCATCCTAATGAAACAGTCTTTGTGGTTTATTGAGACAAGGTCTAACCCAGGCCGTTATGGAACTCACGGCATAGCCCAATTTAGTCTTGAACTCATGGTGATCCTCCTGCCTCAGCCTCCTGAATGCTGGGATTACCAACACTGCCAAGTCTACTGTAAGCTGCTTCTCTAGAGTGTCGCTTATTTTCCTTTTTCTTAGCACAGAATTTTCAGAGACCCAGGTGACGAGACTTTCGCCTCTCTGGAGACACTAGACAATTGTACAGGGTTACATCTATATGGAGTGAGAAAGAGCTGACAAGCCCTTTAAATTGCTGGCTTTTCCTCCCATAGCTTTCTTCACAACGTCTGCAGGACAAACAGGCCTGTAGTCTGGGCCTGGGCTTTGGTCACTTGATGGATTGACCCAGTTCCAGGCATCCACCTGTGTGGACTAAATACACCCATTTCCTCTCCTTTCTGAAGGATGTGCTGAAAGCTGCAGGGACAGGGAGAGAAGCAAAGGTGGAGCTGCCATAGGATCGCCTTTCGTCATCAGATACTCACTCCCACCCCAGCCTCCTAAACTCTCCCCTTATTACTCATGCTTGGGACTGGGGCTCATGCAGGCCTTCCCAGAAAAGAGGCTGGTGTCTGCCATTCCGCCCTTGCCTTTGTCTCCTGAGGAGGAGGAGTGTAGGCGGTGAGGTCGCAGGCTCAGCCAGGCCATTTAAGGAAAGCTGCCTTCCTGCTGCCCAGCCCTCTGCCAGGTGGATATGGAAATCCCTGTTTACTCTCTGGGACTTTTTATTGCCTGAAATGCTCACCTTGGTATCTGTTACACATTCCTTTCCAAGAGCAGCCTTAGATAAGCCAGGTGTGGGGACAATCAGCTCTTGAAATCTCCAAGAAGCTGCCAAAACCCTAAAATCAGCCAGAGACACCATCATAGTCCAGACTCAGCCTTTGGGGGTTTTACTGTGCCTCACCCCAATCTCTTTTCAGGGCATCAAGTTTTCTTCTAAGAAGAATGAAATCATTACAGCAGGTTCAGTGTGAAAGTGTAGGAAGCTTCAGGTTTGAACACAAGTAGTTACTACCAATCTGACTTTATATAAGTCAATTTGCTTCTGTGAGACCCTGTTTACTTATCTGTTGAGTGTGAAAATCATATACATTGGTTTTGTTATATACATTAACGCATATTTGATGAGTAATAAATGCTAGCTGGAGTATGGGCATCTGGCTCTTTTATGCCAGCACTAGGCTAAACCCTGGGAAATATGGCTGAAAATAAATGAAAAAATATGGGGGTGGAGAAGGCAATGAGCCAGGCACAGTGGTAAGGCATAAGCAGGTGGATCTTTGAGTTCCAGGACAGCCAGGGATACACAGAAAAGCCCTGTCTCCAAAATAAAGTCAGCCAGATGACATAGTGGGTAAAGGCACTTGTCACCAAACGTGAAGCCTGGAATTTGGTGCACAGCACCCACATGGTAGGAGGAGAGAAAGGACTCCCAAGGGTTGTCTAACCTCACATGCATGCAGTGAATGTTCGTACACGGTAAATGATGGGCTGTTGTTGCTGTTTTAAAAAGCTGATTGTGGTGGTGCACGCCTTTAATCCTACCACTGAGATTTCAAGGCCAGTCTGGTCTACAAAGCAGTTCCAAGCTCAGTAGACTACACAGTACGGTGACACCCCTTTTCAAAGGAAGGAAGAAAAGGAAGAAGGATTTTGAACAAACTCCTCCACGCTCTGACCAAGATACTATAGTGAAACTCCAACCCGTCCTCCATCACGGCCATTGCCAAACTCCCACTATGACCCATATCCTGATACCCAGGGCAAGACATTTTGCAAACATAAAAGCCTTGTCTGGACAAACAGCTCCAGGAGGGAGAAACTGCAGATTTGCAAGTGGCCGCAGGAGTTGTATTCCCCAAACCTCCTGTGTGAGTCCCTTCTCAGACACCCCTTGCCTGAGGGAGAGTGTCTGTCCTTCTGTCTGAAGTAAACAGTCTAGTCTGTTGAGGTCAGTCTTCATCTCTCTTCTGCCCACATAAGTTGCTTCAGAAATTCAGCAAGAAGCCGGGCGGTGGTGGTGCACGCCTTTAATCCCAGCACTCGGGAGGCAGAGGCAGGCGGATCTCTGAGTTCGAGACCAGCCTGGTCTACAGAGCTAGTTCCAGGACAGGCTCCAAAGCTACAGAGAAACCCTGTCTCGAAAAACAAAAAAACAAAAAACAAAAAAAAAAGAAAGAAAGAAAGAAAAGAAATTCAGCAAGAATCATTAGATCAGGTGTGGTGGTAACACCTGTAACATCTGTATCCCAGTGCTGGGAAGGCTGATGAGGCAGGAGGATCTCAAGTTTGAGGTTAGCCTGAGCTACCTGTGGGGAGAGAAGGATTAAAAAAATAAAAGCTGATCACGGAGGCACATGAGGCAGGAGGATTGAGTTTAGAGACAACCTGGTTCTGTAGTGAGTTTCAGGCTAGGTGGGAGCTACATAATGTCTTAGTAAGAGGAAGAGGAAATGAAGGGGAAAAGTGGATAATAATTTAAGGACCTGACAGGCCTTCTAGTCTCGTTTTGAACAAATGAATGGATGCATGAATCAATTTTTGCTACCTTGACTCAGTTTTTTCTCTGCGGCTTCATCCTGTGTCCCCAGAGCAGCCCCGGAAGGTGAATGAGCAGGGCAGAGTAGGTCGCCTGGAATTAATGTTCTTGTTCTTTCTGCCCAGCACTCTCCCTGGACACCAAGTCTGGCCATAAGCGTGTCCTTGGAGATATTGTGAACCAAGCAAGTCACTTTGAAAGTTTCTGATGTCACAGAAGGGAGACTTCAAACCCAGATCTGGAAATGAGCATTAGTCTTTTTTAAAGTGATTTTCTTTGGTCAATTAGAAAGAAATTTGTAAACCGGGCGTTTGTTGTGCATGCTTTTAATCCGGAGGCAGAAGCAGAGGCAGACACAGGAGGATCTCTGTGAGTGTGAGGTCAGCCTGGTCTACAAGAGCTAGTTCCAGGACAGATTCTAAAACTACAGAGAAACCTTGTCTCAAAAACAAACAAACAAAAAATTATAACTTCTATTTCATTTTATTTATTTTTGAGTTTCACTATCTAGCTTTGGCTGGCCTGGAGCTCCCTGAATAGACTAGACTGGCCTTGAACCAGATCTGCCTGCTTTGCCTCTGCCTCCTGAGTGCTGGGAACACCCCACACCAGACCCTGTTTACCGGCTGGCTTGGAACTTATGTAGGTAGCACTGGTTTAGATCTCTGGTCTTCTTGCCTATGCCCCCCAAGTGTTGGAATTTCTAGTGTATGCTACCCCAAAACCAGTCTTAGAAGGTTCTTGCGCCAGTGTCTGTCTGCTGGGGAACTCCTGCCCAGACTTTTCTTCCTTGAGCTTTAGTTTCCCCATCTGTTACGTGGATATAACCATATATACCGAAATCCTCGGGGCATCCGTCAAACTCAGTGAGTATTCAGAATCGAATCCTGCAGGGCGCCCTTGGTTTGTGACTTTCCCCTTTCTGTGATTTATGTGCTTGGCTGGAGAGTTGGTTGAAAGTTGCCCCTAAGCTCTCTCTCTCTCTCCCGCCCAGCAAACCAGCCAAACCAGTTTCCTTACTCTCCTTGCTTCTGTACTGAGCAAACACTGCTTTGCATACTATTGACCAGGACCTTGCCTTTGTTAGAAAAGGAAATTCAATGGCATTTTCTTCCTTACAATGTGGGGAGTGGGCGGCAGTGCGATTGCCGTGGGTTAGAAAGGGTTCAAATTGGAGCAGAAGTAGGTAGAGTAGCTGGGGGTTGGGAAGTCAGGATGGCCTCAAGTTTGTTGTTCCAAAAACCTCAGTTTTTAGGACTATTTCATAATACACATGCTTAAAGATACTTATTTGTTGATCCATTGCAAAATGCTTTCTGGCCATCTTTTGAGACCATGGTCCACCCCGTCCCCACAGACAAGCATAGAGTTGTATGGGGCCCATTCACAGATACAGATGTACCATCCTACAAATTTACTGGACCTCAGATTCCCAGATCTGCCTGCCTCTGCCTCCCAAGTGCTGGGATGTTAAAGGCCCATGACTCTGCACTAATGGACTTGGCATTTTTGTTTAACGCTCTCCAGGTATCCGACACACATTCATTCCCCCTGTCAGCCCAGGAGTTAGGTCACAGGTGTTTGATGAGTAAACACTTGGTGCCAGTCAGGGTGTGGGCATCTGGCTACCTACCCCGAGGTCCAGGATCTAAGAGCACCCTTGGTCCGTGGGACTAGTGGATTCAGAATGTAGACAGTGCATCAGAGACTGAGAGTCTCTGCCCTCAAGGAGGTCCAGAAAAATCTCTGCTTAGAGAGACTTCCACAGGGCATTTGGGGAGGAGGGGCCTGTAGAAGTGGTCAGTTTCACCTGGCGGGCCTTGGTGAGTAAGAGGGCGTGGGCAGGCACGAAAAGGAAAGTCACCACAGGCTCCTGTGGGACCTTGGGCCTTTCAGTCCACTGGTGAGGGTTTTCTCCTTCTAGTCTCTAAGGCAAATTAAGCATATATGAGCAGGAACAAACGCTTACATAGACTGACGCTGAGACGACGCTCAGCCTGTCTCCTCCTCACCCAGGGCTTCCCTCCCACAGGTTTCTCCTGTGTGGATCTTCTCAGGATCTCATTGCTGAACAGTCAGGAGTAGTCCGGGGGTGTGGCTCTGTGGTCTGGTGTGAGCCGCCTACTGAGTGTGAGGCCCTGATTTTGATCCCCAGCATTGAGGACAATCAGAAACAGAACCCAGTTTCTACTGCCTGTTGCCAAACCCCAGAAGTCCCACAGAACCCACTTCCCTTCCTAAGGGCGATGGTACCCACTTCCTTTCTTGAGGCAAGGGATTTCCTCCTTCCCCCTCACCCCCAGAAAGATGTTTTTTCTCTGCCTCATTGATGTTTCTCTCTGCCTCATTGATTTTACATTGACATTACAATTGAAGTTTTTTTTCTTTTTAACGTTTGCTTTGGGCAGTTTTCACAGCCCATTTCTCCCCTATACTGCTAAACTGGAGACTTAAACCCAGGATCTCCCGCATTCTAGGCCCTCTGCCTTTGAGATACATCTCCATCTTCTTTTCCACCAGAGAGAGGGTTTCTCTGTGCAGTCTGACTGGCCTGGAACTCAGAGAAATCCACCTGCCTCTGCCTCCCGAGTGCTGGGATTAAAGCCATGTGCCACCATTGTCCCGCACATCTCCATCCTTCTGCTTTGGAAAAGGGTCTCTTTTTCCCAGGCTGGCTTTGAGCTTACGCTGTGGCCTTGTGCACCAGCCTGCCTCCTAGTATCCTAGATGGCAGGCCTGTGCCCTGAGGCTTGCTCAGCCTCTTGACCTTCACATGCAGATACTGCTAGCTGAACAGCCCTGTCTTTTTCAGTGTTGGGGGTCCTGGGAAAAAAAAAAGTTCTTCTTCCCCATTCTGTCATGGGGAGGTGGGAAGATTCCCTTCCTCCCTCTAACAAGTCATGTTCCAACTAGGACTTGGCTTAGGGCGTATAAGCCAGACAGATGTGGGAGTGTTCTTAGGTCCTGAAAGAGGGGGAGGGGCATGTTTAGGTGCTACTAGTAGGACCTACGGGGGTGTACCCAGAGATGAACCTGTTCCCCACGAGCCAACTCATAAATGGCGGCCAGCACAGGACCCTGTGGGATAATTGGCTGAGCCCTAGATAATAATTAGTTAGCTTTGTAATTAGGAGAGCTTCTAAGAAGCCGAAAGTGTTTCAGATTTATTTTACCTGGACAAGTTCAAGACTAAACTTACACCTGTCTCTGTGGTTTGGCATGCAGACCCATCTGCTTCCAAGGGGATCTCTGCGGCGGCTTCTTTCTGGTCCTCTTCCCCACGCCCTCCCTTCTCCCAGTAGTCATTCTTCACCCAGTACTCAGGGGGATTTTTTTTTTTAATTTATGAGATAGTGTCTCAGCCTTGGCTAGCTGGCCTGGAACACAATTTGTAAAACAGGTTGGCTTCGAACTCATAGAGAGATCAACTTGCCTCTGCCTTCAAAGTGCTGAGATTAAAGGCATGTGCTACCACACCAGGTCAGAGTGATGAATTTTTTTTTAAAATATTTATTTATTTATTTATTTATTTATTTATTTATTTATTATGTATACAATATTCTGTCTGTGTGTATGTCTGCAGGCCAGAAGAGGGCACTAGACCTCATTCCAGATGGTTGTGAGCCACCATGTGGTTGCCGGGAATTGAACTCAGGACCTTTGGAAGAGCAGGCAATGCTCTTAACCTCTGAGCCATCTCTCCAGCCCCCCAGAGTGATGAATTTTTAAAAAATTAAATTAGAAAGTATCATTCCTATTTATAATTGCCTGGGACTCCCTGCTTCATACAGAATAAAAATCGTGTCCATGACTTCCAAGGCTCAGGTACTAGGTCCCTACCACAGCCCCATGACTTGGATCCTCATTTTGTCCCCCGACTCTCCAAAAGCAGATTGTTCAGGTAATCTGCTTCCTGGTTGTACTCAGAATACCATAGTATTTCAGATCAATGCTGGTTTTGAACTCCTGATCCTCCTACCTGGGAGTGGTGGCATTTCAAGTATGTACAACCACACCCGATACGTTACCTGTTTATGACCACTCACCTGTGTCAGGTAGTTTTGCTAGAATGTTGCCCATTCAATGAGGACTTTCCCCATTGCTTTATTTGTCTGTAGCCCCCGACTCCTATTCTTGGGGGCAGTGATGGGGATTGAACACAGGGCCTTGTGTGTGCCATGCAAGTACCTGTAACTGAGCCACACCCCAGCCCTCTCTGCCACTTTCCACCATTGAACATGCCACTTATTTCCTTCCATAAAAACACAAATCTAGGGGGCCAGGCCTTTCTGTATTGTTTGCTCTTGAGCTGTATTCCAGGCAGAACAGAGGTTTTTTGTTTTTTGTTTTGTTTTTTATTTTCGAGACAGGGTTTCTCTGTAGTTTTTGGTGCCTGTCCTGGAACTAGCTCTTGTAGACCAGGCTGGCCTCGAACTCACAGAGATCTGCCTGCCTCTGCCTCCCGAGTGCTGGGATTAAAGGCGTGCGCCACCACCGCCTGGTGAGGTTTTTGGTTTTTGAAGATAAAATGCGGCCCAGTGAGATGGCTCGGGGAGTAAAGGTACCTGCTGCTGAACCTTCTGGAACCTGAGTTTGATTCTCCAGAACCCATGTGAAAGTGGAAGGAGAAAACTGACTCCAAAGCTATCTTCTGGGCTTCCACATGAACACCATAACCCTGCCTACATATCACACACACACACACACACACACACGCACGCACACACACACACACGCACGCACGCACACACACGTTCAAAAGTTCTGAAAGACAGAATGGGCTGTTAGAGTATAGGCACGTGAGGAGGAAGGATGCTATGTTTTCAGGCTCTGTGTTTCTTCTTGGCACCCCTGTAGACACAGCTACAGTATAACCTTACCTAATTGTCCTATTACAAGGTTGCTTGCTGCCCAGAGTCTAAAAGGTCAGATGAGTCTCTGCGGCCCACACTTCAGGGTGTAAGGAAGCCAGATGAGATCTCAAGGAACACTGGGCACCTTGCTTTCCAGCCATCAGGCTCCCCTCCCTGAACGAGCCTCTCTCAGATTGGCCTCTCACCTCTATGCTGCAGCCCACTAATAGTTCTTGGCAGGCCCCAGCATCTTGGAAGGAGCTGGACGAGAGATCTAGAAATTGCAAAGCTAACTTGGTTAGACCAGCCGAGGTAGAGCTCTCAGGGCTAAAATCCATCCCGCCAATCAATCATCAATCAATCTCCACTGTGTGTAGAGTCTCCATCCTTTTGTAAGATTCATCACTCTGCTTCAGAAGTAGAGGGGCCAAACCAAAATACAGGACACCAATGAACTTCTTTTTGAGACAAGTCGAACTGGCAATGTAGACCATGTTGGCCTGCTTCTGCCTCCTAAGTTCTGGGATTATTTATGTACGCCATCACTTATTTTTTTTTTTTTTCGAGACAGGGTTTCTCTGTGGTTTTGGAGCCTGTCCTGGAACTAGCTCTTGTAGACCAGGCTGGTCTCGAACTCACAGAGATCTGCCTGCCTCTGCCTCCCGAGTGCTGGGATTAAAGGCGTGCGCCACCATCGCCCGGCAGCCATCACTTATTTTTGAATTTCACATTTTTAGAGTAAGAATGCTTTATGGAGTATTTGAGACATACTTAGTAACATTACCCTGGGCCTAGAAGTGTAACTCAAAGGGGGAACAAGGGGACTGGAGAGATGGCTCAGCAATTAAGAGCCCTGACTTCTCTTCTAGAGGACCTGGGTTCAATTCCCAGCACCCACAGGACAGCTCATAACTGTCTGTGACTCCTGTTCCAGAGGATCTGATTCCTGCATACAGACACACTTGCAGGCAAAACACCAATGTATATAAAATAAAAGTAAATAAGTTATTTTTTTTTTTTTCAAAAAAAGGAGGAACATGTTGTCTGGCAAGTGTGAGGCCCTGGGATTGGTTACCAGTGTTGGAAAAAGGACAGGGGAAGGAAGTTAGGAAGGAAGGGAGGGAAGGAATGAAGGAGCAAGCTTTTATTATTTAGACACCCCCCCCCGATTTACTTATTCTTTATGTATAGGTATCTGTGTGCCTGTGTGAGTTTATGGATAAAACAGGTGTTACATGCATTGTCCAGAGAACAGAAAAGGCTTTGGATCCCCAACACTAGGTTATAGGCAGCTATGGGTTGCTCAATATGGCTGCTGGAAACTGAACCCAGTCCTTCTGCAAGAGCAAGTGCTCTTAACTGCTGAGCCATCTCTCCCGTCCTAACCCTAACAAATAACATATAACACAAAATATAAATAAGTCTTAATAAAAATAAAAAATAGCCGGGTGTGGTGACACACGTGTTTAATCCCAGCACTCGGGAGGCAGAGGCAGTCGGATCTCTGAGTTTGAGGCCGGCCTGGCCACAGAGTGAGTTCCTGGACAAGTTCCAAAACTACACAAAGAAACCCTGTTTCAAAAATCCAAAAAAAAAGTCTGGTAGCCTACTTAAACTTCCAGTGACAGGGAGGCAAAGGTAGGGGGATTTCTGAGGCTCATAGCCAGTTTCACCAAATCATAAGCCTCAGGTCCCAGTTAGAAGACCCAGTCTAAAAAAAGCAAGGTGGATGGATGGTTTGTGAAAAACAGTCTGAGTTCGACCTTTGGGTGCCTGATGTAAACACACAGGCACATTCATTCCCTGCACAACCCAGAAATAAAACATAAATACAACCCCAAAAATTGTTGTGATGTAGCTCAGTAGTAGAGTGTTTGCCTAAGATACATGGGCCCTAGGTGTGTGTGTGTATGTATGTATGTATGTATGTATGTATGTATCTATCTATCTATCTATCTATCTATCTATCTATCTATCTATCGATCGATTGCTCTATCGATCTATCTAATGATCTATCCATCATTTTTTTTAAGACAGGGCTTCTCTGTGTAGCCCTGGGTATCCCAGAACTCATTCTCTAGACCAGTCTGGCCCCTGCCTCTGCTTCCTGAGAGCTGGGGTTAAAGGTGTGTGCTGCCACCACTGCCTAGTCGTGCCCTAGATTAAACCCAGTATGGCAAAAAACCCCCATCAAAACCAGCAGGCCTTGCAGAAAGTTAGATTGGGTCTTGTGGGTGCTGCTTTCAAGTACTTAATCGGTAGCATTTGCTGAACAATCCTGAGGGCTTAGAACAGCTCTGGCACCTTTAAAAGGGTATCAGATTCAAACCAGAATCGAATGCTCTTTTCCAGCCACCCCACCTCTTGGCTTGTTGCCGAAGGAAAATGGCTCTAGTCTGGTTCTCCAAAGTTCTCATGGCAGAGGGGAACGATTGTCCATTTCCATCACAACCTCTTGGGCGCTGCCCTGGTGACCCACCGCTCATGTGAAAGCCAAGTAGACTTCAGACTGCAGACCTCCTCCCCCACAAATTCCTCGCTACAATTGTGTGGGAAGGTTTGCAAAGGGAACAAGATGACCGACTTGTTTGTGGGAAAGTTGTGGCTTTCCTACCAGAAAACGTCACCTCTTGAGTCAGCACTGGACATACCTGGGTACTTATCAACAGGTGGGGCCGGGTCCTGAGTCATAGAGAGGCCTCACCTGGGAAGGTTTCTCTTTCAAAGACTGAATCCACCATGACATCACCCTTCAGAGCAGCAGGTACTTTACAGGCCCTTACTTACCCATGCTTCCTGGGAGATACTGGATTCCTTTCTTCCTCCCTCCCTTGTCTTTTTTCTATTATAGAAACAGATTTTTTACATATAATCTGACTATGGTTTCCCCTCCTTCAACTTCATCCCATCCCATCCAATCTGCACTCTTTCTGTCTCTTAGAAAACAGATATCTAAGGAATAACAATAAGATAAAATAAAAACAAACTGGTATAGGAAAAAAACAAAGGGAAGAAAAGATCCAAAGGAAAAAGCTCAAGAAACATACAGACACAGAAACACAGACATTTACACACAGGAATTTCATAAGAATACAGAACTGTACGCCATAATATACAGTCCTTTACGTGTATGTAAGGTTTAAAACAAAAATGCCCTGACACAACATTATCAGACAGCCTCCAAAGCTGCCGCTGAGTTCACTTGTGTTGGCCGCCTACTGCTGGGCATAGGGCCTACCCTTAAGAGTGATTTCTTTCTCAGTGATACAACCTTAAAGAAAATCAATTTTTCATTTGCAAGTGGTTATCGGTTGGAGATAGCTTCTGGGTTAGGGAGGAGCCTATGTCTACTCTCAGCCCTAGGACGCCCATCAGGTACAGACCCACGAAGGCCCTGTGTGCTGCCAGTCTCTGAGTTCATACATGCACTGGTCAAATTGTGTTTATATGCTCTTGTTTCTTTGCTGTCCTCCAATTCCCTCTGGCTCTTACATCCTTTCTCCCACTTCTGCTGGGTTCCCTGGTCCTTCAGGGGAGGGATTTGGTGGAAACATCCCATTTAGAGTTGCGTGTTCCAAGGTCCCTTTCTTGTGAGTTACTGGTCTCTTCCTAGCTTCTCGCTCAGGATTTTTTGAGAAATGGCTGGGGTCCAGCAGCTACTTGATAAAGCTCATGTGACCAGTTTCATGACCACCTAGCCCCCAGGCTTGACGTCATGACTAAAGTTGTGGAGAAAATCCTGTTTATGGATATGTCTTTCTAATCTGCCTTTGAAAAAGGAAGTCCTCTACCCATGCCCACCCTCTATCCCAGTCACTGGGGAGAAAGGCAGGAGAAACTAACCTGGAAGTTTAGGGCTAGTCTGGGCAGCATGAGGCTCTGTCTCACTGAGAGGAGGAGGGAGAGAGAACGCACCTTTTGTACACCTCATAGGTGGGAGTCTCTGGGCTCGTGACTGGGATATGAGTCTGAGACTTCCCTGTGCACCTGAGCTGAGCTTGTTTTTCTGAAGCTAGCTATGATCTCTCCCTCTTCTCGGTAATCCTCTCACTTGAGTGATAGGAGTCCTTAAAACTGGGGGAAGGCGATCAGAACTTTACAGGTGAGACCCTGTCTTAAAAAAAAGAAAAAATCCTAGGGAACCAGGCTACCACGTTTCTAGGATTATCAGCAGTTTAGACGGACGTCAAGGTCATGACTTCAAGCTGTTGCTCTTTTTCAGTGAAATTATGGGAGGCACGTGAACCTGGAGGGTGGAGAGGGCCCTGGGCTGACACCAGCCCTTCCTTGCCATTTGACCTCAGGAAACTACTTAACCTCAGTCCCTTTTCCTGTGAAAGGGGGTGGTGGGAGATAAGCATTCCTCCCTCACAGTGAGCCAGCATTGTCACCTGTACTTTGCTTTGTTTTCTGAATGGAGGATTTTTTTTTTCTCTTTGAGACAGGGTCTCTGTAGCTCAGGCAGGCCTTGACTGTGTAGCCCAGATTGGCCTCAAACTTGAGATGATCTCTATGTCCTCAGTGTTACTGGCATTACAGATGACAGTCCCCGCGTCCTGTGGTCACAGTAGCCTTATCCTATTGATTGTCGCGACCAAATAGGGAGTGGTGCCAGGCTTGATTTGGAAACTTCCATCTAAGGCAGTCTTGATTTCCTTTCGGTTCTGGGGGTTAGTTACGGTTTCCCTACTTCTGCTAATCCTTCCACCTGAACTGTGGGAGGAGCACAATAAACACCAAGCACCCGAGCGCAGGTGCCCCAAGCAGGCCAGAAGCACCTGATCCCCCTGGAGCTGCGGGTTACAGGAGGTTGAGCCTTCTCATGTGAAGAAACTGAACTGGGGTCCTCTGCAAGAACAGTATGTGCTCTTAAGCACTGAGCCATCTCTCCAGCCCCCCTCATCTAGTTTCTTAGTTTGTACATAAACGATCAAGTTCAGGGAGCCCAGAAGGACTGGGCGAGTGTCAAGACCAGGCTAGCAACATTATCACCAAGTGAAAGCTACATGGGTGGATGGTTGCTTGAATACTGAATTAACTACCGATGTGTGATTTTTGACCTTTTTAATATTTTTTTAATATTTATTTATTATGTATATAATATTCTGTTGTGTGTCTGCCTGCAGGCCAGAAGAGGGCACCAGATCTCATTTCAGATGGTTGTGAGCCACCATGTGGTTGCTGGGAATTGAACTCAGGACCTTTGGAAGAGCAGGCAATGCTCTTAACCTCTGAGCCATCTCTCCAGCCCCCTTTTTTAATCTTTGTACCAACTTTGGAAAAGTTACTACATGGGTAACTCCATTTCCAACAAATATAGTGGGAGCTTGCAAAAGCTGATCAGCAACCCAGGGTCCCCGGTCTGTAGAGCTGCCTGGGAAAGGTACGTCTTTGGTCGCACCTACATTGGCCCCTCCGGGTCCTCAGCGGCTGGCTGAGGATGTCTGCACCCCATCTCCTGGTGGATCCTGAAGTCACCCATGCAGTTCCTCCCCATTTCTAGTCTTCTGGTTACTTGGAGCCTTCAGCTCCCACCCCTTTTAAAACCTGGAACAAAAGGGAGTTAGTGGCCCCCTTGGGCACCCCTTGGAACCTGAATGGCTGAGGAGATGGAAGGGCTTCGGCACTCTGCTGGCTCCTTTTAATTATTATTGTTTTTCTTTTCCAAATTGCTACCTTTGGGTTTCTCATAACCACTTCGGTGGGAGGTGGGGTGAAGGGTAAGGCAGTTAACTCTGAGTGCCACAGACAGACAGGAAAGCATTTGAAAGAAATTCACATAACGACGGTAGTAATGGAGGGGGAGTCCTTCAGTGTTACAGAGCAGCTAGGAGCTAAAACAGATGCCTGGGATGGGAGAGGAGACGGAGCATGCGCACCTCACCATGCGCGCCTCACCGTCACAGAGCCTTCGCAGGAAAAACTACTTTGTCTTTAGATATTTTCAGTCACCTTTATAAAATGTGAAAAAATCCTGTAAAACTGAACCAAAGGGGTAGCTGGAGGGGGGCACTAAAAATTCTCCACTAAAATCCAAGTAACGATCGGAGGTAGGAAACTCTGATAGTCACTAACTCCTTCCAAGACTCAGTGGCCGGCCACGTGACTCCAGTGGACGTCTTCCTGTTGTTTTAGAAACCGCTTTCTCACCTATCATTTATAACAGGCCTTGGGCAATTTTGTCAGTCTGAGAATACCCACCCCTTCCCCATAGGAGGTGTTTTTGCTATTTCAGATCACCACAAACCCTCCTCTATTACCCCATGAGGGCCTCCTGGGAGTTTTGTTTTGGTCACAAGCCTCCCATGTCCCTAGGGGGTCTGGAGATGGCTCTGAGGTGGTGGAAAGTGCTGGGGTGCCAAGTTATCAGACAATGGGCACATTGAGAATGCAGGTGGGGCCAGGCCTGTGTGGGCTGGAGCAGCTGTTGAAGCCTCAGGGGGAGCAGCAGGCCGGGCTGAGAGGAGAGGACCATAAGCCAAGGCAGTGGGGAGGAGTACCCCCCTCCCCCAGGATTCCATGGCAGAGGGACGTTTGAACTATGACTCAGATGAAAGGGGCGGGATCTGTGAGGAAACTTCCTGTTGGAAGCTTGGTCTTGGTGGTTGACGGGCCTTACCAGGTCATAGAGATAATGGGATTGGGGCCTGTTAGGTAAGGTGGGAGGACCTGGAGATCTGGAGTAGCAGGTCTTCCTCCTTCTCCCTGCCCCAGGCCAGCTGGAAACCTGGGGGAGGAAGGGTGTTGTTTCATGGGAGGCCTGGGGCAACCTCTGGAGTTCTGTGACTGCCCCCAAGTGCTTACCCAACATGGCTCCCTTCTCCCCAGCTCTCCTTCTAGATAGTTTTTCTAGGAGCCCATCTCAGCAGTGGCAGCCTTCACTCTTCTCAGCCATCTTGTTTGTTCATTCTGGGCCTGAAGATGGAGAGCTATAAGGGAGGAGCGCGCAGAGGCTGGGGAGCAGCAGAACCAGATCATGGCACCTGCATTCTGGGGTTAGTGCTCTGCAGAACTGGCAGGAGCAGACCGTAAACACAGGTATATAAAACACTGAAAGTGCCAGGTGGTGACACACACCTTTAATGTCAGCACTCAGGAGGCAGAGGCTAGCAGATTTCTGAGTTCAAGCCCAGCCTGGTCTACAAAGTGAGTTCCATCCAGGACAGCCAAGTATTACACAGAGAAACCCCTGTCTTGAAAAACCAAAACCAAACCACAAAATACCACCCAACCAAACAAAACCATAAAATACTGAATGTGCCTGGCGGGTGGTGATGGCGCACATCTTTAATTCCAGCACTCGGGAGGCAGAGGCAGGCAGATCTCTGAGTTTGAGGCCAGCCTGGTCTAACAAGTCAGTTCCAGGACAGCCAGGACTGTTACACAGAGAAACCTTGTCTTGTAAAACAAAAAAACAAACAAAAAAAAAAACAGAACAACAACAACAAAGCCCCCACTGAATGTGAGGGCAGCAGATTTTTAGGGAAAATGGATTTGAAGTGGGAAGTGCTGGAGCATTGAGGGGGTCTGAAGTCCTCACCAAAGGGGGACGTTTAAGCAAAGACTCGAGACAGGAGAATACTGAGGATGTCCAGCCTAAGGGATCAGCTAGGACAGAGCCTCCGGGCTAAGGAACAGCAAGGCCATTGTGCATGGATTCAGGTGGATCATGGGCAGCAGGAGACAGGAGGAGCACGGGGGGTTGGTGGTGGAGGGGGGGTGGATGGCACTGTGCTGAGGGCCCGGCACCCATTCATCGCAAGGACTCTCTGACCCCTTCTAGCCTGACCTTGCCCCTCCATTCCAAAGAGCAAAGTCTAGTAGTTAATGACTTGGACACCAGCCTCTGACCGCTCAGGCTCGCCACTGGTCAGAGCCTGTGCCCTCCCCAGGACTTCTGGTCCAGGTGGCACAGGGTGGGGCCCCTGATTCACATTCTTGATAGTGCTGCCAGGTTCCCTGCCACCAGCTGGCACATTCTGTCTTCTTTCCAGCAGCACTTGACTGGGCTCCCTGCCCAGCTGGTGGTCAGCTTCAGGATGCTTCCTCCAGGATGCCTTCTCTGATCTCCACTCACTTGGCTTCTTCTCAAATGCAGAGGTCCTTGGCTTCTCTGGTTTCCCCTAGAGGAGCACCTGGTGTGTCAAGTGCTCAATAAGCGGTGAGGAGAGGTGTGAACTGGGCTGAGGAGAGGTGCGAACTGGGCTGAGGTGTGAACTGGGCAGAGACAAGGCTTACTCACCTCCATCTCTGAAGGACTTTTGGAGAGCTGCATTAGAGGAAAATCAGATTCTTAGATTCCCTCCCCACCCCCCAGCTCTGTTCTTCTAAACAGCACACGGGTGCTGCTGTGCTGTCTTTCTGGCCACCCTTTTGTTTGTAATATCACTCTTACCACCCCTTTCCACAGTGATGAGGGCTTTAAAAAGGCTTTATTCCTAGCTGTGTGTATTAGCACAATGTGGTTGTCCCAGCACAGAGCAGGAGGCTCGGGTTGGAAGCTAGCCTGGGCTACACAGGGAGTCTCTCCATCACCACCGAGGCTATTTGCTTCCTAAAGCTAATCACAAAACCCAGCATAGTTTAAAGTGTGCTCCTTATGCTTCTCACATTAAGGAAAATGTGGCCGCCGCTGTTGAGTGTTTAGGACCAGCCAAGGGGCTCGAATTTCATTTGTACCTACTCTTAAGTGTACCGAACTGCCCACCCTGTGCCCGCTCACAGGGGTGCTACAGAATGCCTGTGGAAATGTGGGCAACCCGCTCCTCCTGGCATTACATTACAGGTGGGGAAGGGAGAGATTAGGGAGACTAATCTATCCTCTCTTGCCGAGGAAACAAAGGACTCAACGGTGGGGGAACACAATGGGGTTGCCCCTTTATTGCCGCTGCAGCCCTTTCTGCCTCATTCCTGTTTTACAGACTGAGGTTTAGAGAGGCGACCTAGGGGTGTGGGTGGAAGGATGAGCGAAACCTGGGGGGAGAGGGGGAGACAAGAAGTCAGATGACTGTGGGACCGAAATGGGGGAAGGGAGTCCACCTCTCTCCCTCCTGTCTGCTGGCTCCATCTTTGGAAATGCTGAGTGGTTAATTAGCATTGTTAAAGGACGCTCAGCTAATTCTGGGGAACAGTTCTTTACTTTTAATGAGCTGTTTGTCCCCTCAGCGGTGGGAATGAACCTAGGGCCTTGCATACTGGTGAACACTCTGCTCTCTGCTACTGAGCTGAATCCCTGCCCCCCCCCTTCCTGCAGTTTGGCCTGGAATTCACACCTGTCAGGCTCTGCTGGAGTTTTTGGTGCCCACCACCTAAATCTCTTTAAGTAAGCTTCAACATCTTGCTGGGAACTGTCTCCTGTGTACTCAGCTCCATCCTCAGGATTCTGATTTATATATTTGAAATCAGGGCTGTGAAGAACTCTGCATTTTAACTTCATTGTTATTTTTGTAGTACCGATGACTGATACAGGGCCTCTTGCATGCTAGGCAAGTATTAAATATCTGGGACTGACCCTTCCTTCCAACAGGGTCTTTACTATTTACTAACCTTGGGCATTCTGAAATTTACTAGGTAGGTAGACCAGGATAGGTCTGTCTGCCCCTCTGCCTCTTGAACTGGAGCTGTTGGAGTGTCTTTTGGTCCTACTGTGAGAGCCATCTGGATCAGAATGTAAATTCCCAAGCCGAAGCTAGAATGTGGATCACCAAACTCTAGTTAGATGGCACACGCCTTTGAGCCCAGCTCTCAGGAGGCCGAGACGGGTAGATCTGAGTCAGCCAGCCAGCCTGGTCTACAAGTGAGTTCCAGGACAGGGCTACTTGAAAAGACCTTGTTTCCCCACCCCACCTCCCGCCCCAAATGTGCAGTCTCTGTTAAGATTCAGCCATTATGCTGTCCTGCCCTGCCATCTGGCCGGATTACCCAGGTAGTACACTGGCCAGCCCAGGGTCCTAGTCTGTACACAGGCGCTAAAGGTCCCTTTAAGAGACAAGCCCCGCCTACTCGCATTCTCTTTCTGCCATTTTCTTTGAGAAGACAGCATTTTGTCTCTTCCCCTCTTTGCATCTCTCTCTCTCTCTCTCTCTCTCTCTCTCTCTCTCTCTCTCTCTCTCTCTCTCTCTCTCTCGTTCTCTTCCCTTCCTCATTCCTTTACCTCAATAAACTGCACTCACGCTCTGTCTGGCTGTGTTTCTCACCTGCCATGGGACCCACGAGGGTCCCGCCTCGCGCCATAATGATGACAGTCTCCACGTGACCTGTCTGCCTTGGAGAATGGAGGCCAGGGATCTGTGTGTGGTTGAGGGGTTGATGCTTTAGAAAACTCCCCAGGCAGCTCTGGACTTGGGGTGAGAAGAAGCCATTTCAAGTTGTAGACAAGGTGTTGGTGCACGTGTGTCTGTCTCTGTACTGGATTGGATCAGATGGTCTACAGTGTTCACCTTTGCGCATGTGCATATGCGTGCTCATGCACGTGCATTCCAGTGTTGTGTTCAGAGCCGGGGATTGGGGCGAGTCTTCTCTAGCTACATTCTCCCTTATTCATTGAGGCAGGTCTCTAAGCTGAACCCGCTGCTCACAGCTTGCCCCAGGGATCCCCTGTGCACCCTTCCATTCCCACTCAACATTGGTTCTTGGGATCCAACCTCCAGTCCATATGACGGCACAGGAAGCACAGTTTTTTGGTTTTGTTTTTTTTTTGTTTTTTTTTTTTTTGCCTCATGTGCATTGTAGCCAAGGATAACATTGGATTGTCCTGTGTCTATTTATGGGTGTTCCCTATCCCTGAGGGTTATGAATTCCCCTTGGTGTTATGACTCATCCAGAAAGTAGAATCTTCTAAAGTGGATGCATCTCAGGGTCCTTCAAGGAAGAGATGTAGGAAGATAATGGGTACAAAATGTACACCGTACCCCCCATCCTTCACTCCTTTTCTATTTGACCTCTGAGTGACTGGAAGTGCAGACTGGCTGGCCTAGATCTTGTGGCCTCTGCTTTCTGAGTGCTGAGAGCCACCCGGAAGATGTGTGACAAAATTCCAGTGTGTTTAGAGAAGAGATTGGCAGGCCAAGATGCCCTTGCTTCTGTCTGTCCTGCTTCCGTCCAGCCTTCACTTTCTTCTTGCTGGGAGAGTGGTTTGGTTAGTCCACTCCAGCGGGTAGCTTTACAATTAACTCTCTTGGCCTTGGACTGAGGCATCTATAAACACAGCTCCCTCGTTTATGAGTTGTCCAACCCTGTGTTAAAAGGCATGGCTAAGCCCTGCTGTTGTCTGGGAGAAGCCAGTGTGAAACTCAAACGGAGCAGAGAACAGATCCAACGTGGAGATAAGGCAGCTGCAGTTTCAGTTTTGGGCTGGGCCAAGAATTTCGGGACTTTCTTTGCTGTGGATAGGGAGTTAAGTTGCTTTTCTTCTGGGGGTGTGTGCTGATTTAATTTATGATTAATTCATCTGGGTTTTGATAACAGGTCCAGTGAATGCATAATATATTTCAGATATTAGAATTTAAATGTAGTCCTGGTATTTTAGCAAGGACAATTAGTCATGAGCCTGAGCAGTCTTCACAGTTGTTTGTTTTACCGGTAACAAGTCAACCAGTTGGCTGGGCGGTGGTGGCGCACGCCTTTAATCCCAGCACTTGGGAGGCAGAGGCAGGCGGATCTCTGTGAATTCGAGACCAGCCTGGTCTACAAGAGCTAGGTCCAGGACAGGCTCCAAAAACCACAGAGAAACCCTGTCTCGAAAAACCAAAAACAAACAAACAAACAAAAACAAAAAACAAGTTAACCAGTTGCAGGTTTTAGTTCTCTCTTGTGTCTGTCTCTCTGCTTCCTATGTCTCTCCTCTCTTCTTGTGACTGGGGTCTCCTGTAGCCTGGGCTGATCTCGAATTCACGATTTAGCCAGTAGGACCTAGATCTTCTTGCATGCTGGGGTTACTGGTCTAATCTTTGAGGAAACATTGGCCTGTAGCTCTGGCCCTCCATGATGCCCATATTACTTTGAAAGTCTTCTAACCATCTGATTCTCCTGTGATTGAGCCTGGTGAGCCAGACCTTTTAAACTATGCTGGTTTGAATAAGAATGGATCCCAGTGCAGGGCGGTGGTGGCGCACATCTTTAATCCCAGCACTCGGGAGGCAGAGGCAGGCGGATCTCTGTGAGTTCGAGGCCAGCCTGGTCTACAAGAGCTAGTTCCGGGACAGACACCAAAGCTACAGAGAAACCCTGTCTCGAAAAACAAACAAACAAACAAAAAAAAATGGATCCAAGTAGTACTGCTCACACATTCAAATGCTTAGTCACCGGGGCATGGCTCCCTTCGGAAGAATTAGAAGGATTAGGAGGTCTGGCCTTGTTGGAGAAAGTGTCTCTGGGTGGCTTTGAGGTTTCAAGGGCTCATGCCAAGCCCAGTGTGTCTCTTTTTCTCTTGGTCTGGGGATCAGTTTGTAGTTCTCTGCTATTGCTTCAGCACTATGTATCACCTGCTCTCTGCCACGATGGTAATGGACTCTGAAACTGTAAGCAAACCCCCAGTTCAATGCTTTCTTTTATAAGAGTTGCCGTGGTCAGTGAAATAGGGCAATCACCAATTCTCCAGAAATGAGAAAGCTGGGGTTTCCCTAAGAATGGAAATTTTCTCTGCCCTACTGCCAACATTCTCTTTCTTTTTCCAGTAAAGAATTTGTTTACACCTGTATCTCAGACACAAGGGAAAGACCAAAGGAAAAACAAAGATAAAAAGTAGATAGAGGAGGGATGAGTATCAAGGTGATTGCCATACAGTTTAGAGAGCATGCATCTGCCTCTGTTGTTCCTACCAACCAAAATAAAGAGGGAAATTTGATCAGCCCTACAGCTGGGTTTCAATGTTTGGGGCATTAGTGGGGCGTCTGGCTCCTCCAGAGAGTTCTTGGTTCTCTGCAGTCTAATGTGTCAGACCGCACCTTTGCAGCTGTCTTACTAGACAGTCAATACTTGTGGAGACAACATTACACAATGTAGACTCTAAGAGAACAAAGGTCACCACCTACATAGCTCCGTGAGGAGTGGTTTTGCATCTGTCCCTCTAGCAGTAAGATCCATCTTGTATAATGCAAGATAAAGTCATAGCATAACAATATGTAATGGTAGAAATTTTACTAATGTTATTTGTTACCCAGCACTCTGCTGCCTCAGGGTCATGGTGCTTACTATTTCCTCTGCTGGGCACCTTTGGCCTGGCATATAGCTCATTATAACTCGCTACTAAAGATTCCCCCTGTTGGAGTCCACTTCATAATAAAATGTACAATTCCTTTCTCATAGTCTTTGTTATGATTCAGCTTAATACTATACATTATCTGCTTACTCCTTCCACCTTCCAATGCCCCACTCCACCAGCATAGGCTGGTGAAGGTGCAGCCTGCTCTGTATTGTAGGTTGCTGTACTAGGAGGACTCAGAATGCTGCCTCAGTAAATTCTCAAGTAACCCCCCCCCCCCAATTAGGTGTTGGGGATTAAACCCAGCATCTTACTTGCTACACATGCTAGGTAAGTGCTCTACCATCAAGTCACCAGATACATAGCTGGCTCTTCTAGAACTCACTTTGTAGACCAGGTTTGCCTCGAACTCACAGAGATCTGCCTGCCTCTGCCTCCCAGTGCTGGGATTAAAGGAGTCCACCACCACCACCCGGTCATACATAGCTATTTCTTTTATTTCTACATCTATCGCATTTACATATCAGTAACTACTACTAATTTGTACCTACAAATGCCTTATAGATCTAAGTGAGTCTATGTGTAGTTCAGAATGACAGTCATTCCGTATGTGCTGTTGGTTGGGCTCTGTTTTGAGGAGGCTCATGATAAGATGTCTTTCAGTTGTACCATGGCCCACTAGCTACTTCTATCTAGTAAATGTAATTTTATATTGAGGATATTTTATCCTGAAAGGTCATACATTTAGGCTTCAATAGACACAATCTAATAACCACATAGACAATAGGTGTCTTCTTCTTCTTCTCTCTCTTTTTAATAGTCATGGTATATTACCCAGACATAGTGAGACTGTATATACCTAGCTGGTTTGCAACTTCTTAAGTAGACCAGGTTGGCCTCTAGTGAACAGAGATCTGTCTGCCTTTGCTGGGATTAAAAGTGTGCACCACCACTTCAGGCATGGCTGGGTGTGGTGATTGACACTTGGCAGGCAGATCTCTATGTTCGAGGCCAACCTGGTCTGCTAGTGAGTTCCAGGACAGCCAGGACACAGAGAAACTCTACTCTGTCTTGGGAAAACAAAACAACCAAACCAAACCCAAATATATAAAAATTCAAATATAAAAAGAACATTATTCATTTCCCCCTTTCTAAAATTGGGAGGGGTGTATTGAAGTGGCTGGATACGTGCTTAGCTTGTCGGCAGTCCTGGGGTCAAGAGTACTCCGCGAAAGCAAAAACGAAAGAGAGGAAAGGTTCCATGACAAGAACAGAAGGTTCCGGTAGGTGATAACCAACCAGACAGAATGAGCAGCGTGTACTGAGAAGGGAGAAGCCTGTGGCTGAGCTCCTTGACGGTCTGTAGGTACATAGGTATGGAAATGAGGTCAGACATTTACCCAGGGCCAGACCTCTGTCCTGAAGGGTGGGTAATTGCCTCTGTTTCTATCAGCTTCCACCAAGATGAGCTAACTAGTCTGTTCAAACTGATTCTTCCTTCTGGCCAAGCACCCGGTGGGGGTGGGGTGCTGTGTGTGTGTGTGTGTGTGTGTGTGTGTGTGTGTGTGTGTGTGGTTCCCCTAGCCCAGGAGCCTCTGGGTCCTTTGGAAACAAAGTGCAAGAGACCGGAACAAGACCCATTCTTCACCGGGCACGGCTCAGCTCAGCACAGTGGCTTGTGTCAGAAAGGATCTGGGGTGTGTGTTTGATGGGGATTAGCGTTACCTCCAATGTCCTGCCTTTTGGCCCCAGCTGAATCTGACCCTCCTTGCTGTTGAGTTCCTGCTCATTTTCTGTTGTAGCCCTGGACTAGCCGTCAGTATTATCGAGCACTCATCCTGTGTACTGCCTTAGAAAACAGGAATCATCACTCTTCTGACTTGTTAATTTATTGTTTGTGGGGATTTTTTGTTTGTTTTTGAGAGGTTATCTCTCTAAAGATCTGGCTGTCCTGGAACTCACTATATAGACAATGTTGGCCACAAACCTACAGAAATCTGCCTTCCTCTGCCTCCCAAGTGCCTTGATCAATGGAGTGTACCAGCTGGGTTTTTTGTTTTTGTTTTTGTTTTTCTAGCCCTGACTGTTCTGGAACTCCTGTAGACAAGGCTGTCCTGGAACTCAGGGATGCCTCTGCCTCCTGAGAGCTGGGGTGAAAGGCATGTGCTGCCATGCTAGGCCTTGTTTTGTTTTGAGACAAAGTCTATCCTCGGACTCTCCAGTTCTCCCAAGTGCTAGAATGATAGGCGAGAGCCACCAATTCTGGCCTCGTGTTGGTCTGTTGTTGAGGAAATGGGGGCAGAAGTATGAGGTGATGTGTAGAGACTGTGTAGTGATGAGTGGACCTGAGATCTGAGCACGGGTCAGTTGACCTTTGAAATGAGTGTCTAGTCGGTTTATAGCCCTTGCCGTGGCCTTGATGTTGAAACAGACTCTAGGCTTCTTAACACAAAGTTGGCCCCATATTTGCAGTAACCAGTGGTGGATGTCCTTGTTTTGTTTGCACCTGACCAGACAGCCCTTGCTGACAGGCTCAGGGTCTCTGGCATTTGTGCTCAGTGCCACATTTGGCTCCAAAGTCTCGAAGCTTCATTTCTAGCTTAGGAGTTTGAGAGTTGCCACCCTATCCCACCCTCTTGTGAAAGAAGGGTAAACCTTTTGGGGGTGGAGTTTGAGATAGGGTTCTCTGTGTAACAGTTCTACCTGTCCTGGAACTAGCACTTGTAGTCCGGGCTGACCTCGAACTCACAGAGATCCACCTGCCTCTGCCTCCTGAGTGCTGGGATTAAAGGTGTACGCCACCACCTCTTCATTAGTCCACTAAGATGAATAAAGCACTGACATGTCAAGGCAGGTTCAGTAACTGTTCACTAAGTGCCCCTCACCCAGGTTCTGAGAATTGAATGCCGGGACCTTATTCAGACTAGACAAGTGCTTGACCACTAAGCCACACCCACAACTCCCCTTTGTCTCACTCAGTTTCCTGGGCTGGCCTCATGCTCACTCTGTAGCCCAGGCTGGATAGGGATTTGTACTCATCCTACGCCAGCCTCCCAAGGGGCAGGGGTGTAGACTTGCAGCAGTAACCCCTAAGTTTCACTCTTGTAACAGTGGTGAGTGCTGAGCCCAGTACTTCCTCCATGGTACGCATGTGTCCTACCATTGAGTGCACTCCCAGCCCTCAATAAGCATCTCTTATGCACTAAGCTTTGTATGCAAACGGTGGGAGAACATAAATAGTCGACCAGTGTTTACTACAAGGGGCCAAACTCTGGGCTGAAGCTTTAGCTGTGTACAATCTTACCTGAGTCTTACCCCATAGACTCGAGTGAGGTAGCAACTACATCCATTCTATTGAAACCAGATACAGCTTTCTTAAAAGTCTCTATGGAAATCGACTGACATAAGTCACTGTACTGTGGGGATACAGGGTTTGGCTCAGCATTCTTACCTTCAGCTTGCAGAAGTCAGGTGCGGTGCAGTGGTGGTATCTAGCGTCTCAGGTTCTTTAGTTCTGAGGTAGGAGGATCCCTTGAACCTAGGTGTTCAAGTGAAAACTGGGCAGCATAGCAGGACCCTGAGCCTCTGCCTCTGTGTTTTTCTCTGTGTGTCTCTGTGAGACAAGTCTCACTATGTAGCCTTGGCTGAGCTGGAATTCTCTGGCCTTGAACTTACAGAGATCCCTCTGCCTCTGCTTCTGCCTTTCTTGTGACGGGACTAAGTGACATTATGCCAAGCCTCCAGACCCTGTCTCTTTAAAAAAGAAAGCAGGGACTGGCACAGGCCTTTAATCCCAACACTTGGGAGGCAGAGGCAGGTGGACCTCTGTGAGTTCAAGGCCAACCTGGTCTGCAAGAGATGGTTCCAGGACAGGTTCCAAAGCTACAACAGAACCCTGTCTCAAAAAACCCCACACTTCACCAAGATGTCTGACAAGGATTTTGTGTGAGTTCTTTAGCTGTTACTGTGCAGCCAGGACTGGGACAAGGGTTATCAGAGATCCATGGAAAGTTTTAGCCCCAGATGTGAGTGGGTGTGGCGTGGCGTGTCCCTGAGCCCATTGACGCTGCTACTTTTGTGCATTCCTGCTTTGCAGCTGGGTATAATTTTCTGTATTCACCTGGTGTTTTTTTGTAGAAGAAATCACACCCATGAGCAAAATAGACCTCTGGGCTATGCTTAAGGGAGGGAGACCTGGGCTATGCTTAAGTGAGAGACCTCTGGGCTATGCTTAAGTTGTCCCTAATGCATCACTTGGGATGAAAGGAATGTGCATGTTCCAGGTGCTATAGAGGAGCTACCATTTCCACTTTGCAGTGAAGTGAACTGAGGTTCTGAGAAGTAAAGGGGTGGCCCTTTACTCAGCAGAGAGGTGGCGGAGCTTGGATTAAACTGGGGTTCTCCTAGTTTAATCTGTCACAGAGTCCTTCCTGGTTGTATTTGTGGAAATCAGTCTAAAAAGACAGAGATTAGGTTTCTGAAATAGGGTGAATTAGAACTCTCTCTCTCTGTCTCTCTCTCTGTCTCTCTGTCTCTCTCTCTCTCTGTCTCTCTCTCTCTCTCTCTCTCTCTCTCTCTCTCTCTCTCTCTCTCTCTCTCTGTGTGTGTGTGTGTGTGTGTGTGTGTTTGTGTTGAGATGGGGTTTCTCTGTATAGCCCTGGCTGTCCTGGAAGTCCTCATATGGAGCAGGTTTGCCTGGAACTCAGAGATCCACCTGTTTCTGAGTTTCTCCTGAGTGCTGGGGTTGAGGCTGTGGGCCCACCACTCCAGCTAGGACAATTTGTGTTAAGAGTTGTAGAGAACTAGGTAGCTTACCTTGCAAGGTGCTTATCTTGCAAGTTCAAAGATATAAGTTCAGTTCCCAGGACCCACAATTACCAAAAAAAGAGCCGGGCAGTTGAGAACTCAGCAAGTAAAAGCACTGCTGCCAACAATGCCTGAGCTCAGTCTCCTGGGCACCACACCATGAAGGGGAGAACCGAAGCCTTCACAGTGTTTCACTGACTTTCTTTTTTGTTATTTTGAGTTAGGGTTTCTCTGTGTAGCCCTGGCTGTCCTGGAACTCTCCCTGTAGACCAGGCTGGCCTTGAACTCAGGTCCACCTGTCGTCTCTGACTCCCAAGTGCTGGAATTAACGGTTTGTGTCACCATGTCCAGCTCTTTTGCTTTGTTTTTTTGAGACAGGTTCTTGAACAGGCCTTTTTGAGACAGACTGGATGTGAACTCTCAACCTTGCTGCCTTGCCCATGCTGGCTTTACAGGCTTCTGCCTGGCTGTGTGCTAGACATATTTAGTGGTGGTCAGTGTAGCTCAGATCTTTCGCGGTTGAAATGGACACCTGCCTTTTGTGTCCCAGTAAGTCTATATGCCCTGGGCAGCAGCTGGAGGGTGATGTGGTTATAGGGAAGATGCCCAGGGCAGAGTAGAGGCCGCTGGGGCAGCTGAGTCAGCGGTCCTCATGGCCTGTCAGCCTTCATCATGTTCTCAATGTGTACATGGTTGGGTGATTTTACTTTGTATTCCTGTTGTAGGATCTTATAAAAACCTTTTCAGAAGTGCAAGGAACCACCTCCTTTTACAGTTTATCCTGCAAAGCTTGTTGCTTTGTGTCAGTGGTTTGCAAGTATGTTGTACTTCCCAGAGGCTGGGGGGAGGAGGAGGTTAGCAGGATGGGGAACAGTGGGTCAGAAGGCATTTTATAGTCAGGTAGGAGAAATACGTTCACAGGAGTGTGACTACAGATGATGAGAATGGCCAGTGTTTCTCGGTGAAGCCGGAAGGGTGCTGAACACTTCCCTACAAAGGAGCAATGAACGTGTGAGACGGTAGGGTAGGGGTGCCCTGGAGTAGATAGGGATGCCTGAGTTGAGTACCACATAACGTGCTACCATTTAAACAAGTTTAATTTTTTAAAGTTATTTTTAAGTAAATTAATTTAAGTTTTGTTTTTTTCAGACAGGGTTTCTCAGTGCAGCCCTGGCTGTCCTGGAACTCACTTTGTAGACCAGGCTGGCTTCCAACTGAGACATTTACCTGTCTCGGCCTCCCAAGTACTGGGATTAAAATCATGCAACACTGTACATACTTGGCTCATCTTAGTTTTAAATCATATAATCATGTGTATGTGTGTGACTATGAACACATTTATATATCTTCAGGTACCATTGGAGGCAAGAAAGAGGGTATTAGATTCCCTGGAGCTGGAGTTACCTGTAGTTATGAATTACCTAATATGGGTGCCTGGAGTCAAACGTGGGTCCTGTAAGAACATTACACACTCTTGACTGCTGAGCCATCTCTCCAGCCATAACACGTACAATCCAAAGCAATGTTTAAGTTAGTATTTAGGAAAACAAACTGTATAGCTACTTGAGTTTCATTTCCAAGAGACAGGATGCCCCTTCTGAACCGTACGCTGTTCTCACAGGCAGCATCCAATGCCTCGTCCTTATTCAAATGCCTCTCTCATCCCAAGAATGTTTTATTTAGTGTAGGATCTTAAATGCAAGGCATTTCAGACATGACCTTCCATTCTGCGCGGTCAAGAGGAGGAGTGCCTCGCCTTTGATTGGCCTGCCCCCCTCTTTGTTCTTCCACTTGGGGGGGATGAGCCTGGAAGCATCTTATTGGATTGCAGAAGTCAAGCTTCTGCTGTTGTATTTTTTTAAAAATATTTTTATGGTTTATTTAACTTTATTTTATGTGCATTGGTGTGAAGGTGTCAGATCCCCTGGAACTGGATCTTCTGACAGTTATGAGCTGCCATGTGGGTGCTGGGAATTGAACCTGGGTCCTCTGGGAGAGCAGCCAGTGCTCTTAACCACTGAGCCATTTCTCCAGCCCCCTGCTGTTGTATTTTTAAGCACATGGATTTTATATAAGCTATAGCCATGCACACGAGAGGCACAGACAGAGCTCGGGTTTGTAATTTAAAAAGACATTCTATGTCCCTTCCCTGTAATAAAGCCAAGGTGTCACTTTTGGATCTGAAGTTTCTGATGGTGCCTGCATATGGTTTGAGAAGGAACAAAGGTTTTGAGGTAGATGCTGGAGTGAGACATGCTGGACGTAGAGGGTCAAGACGTGCTAAGTCCAGATCTGCATGCTTCTCCTCTGCCGCCTGTGCTCTCCAGACTTTTTTCCTCAAAGTGAGGGACTTAGTAGAGACCGGCAGGCCTGGAACTCAGCTACATAGACTAGGCTGGCTTCAAACTTCTGGCAGTTCTTCTGCTTTGGCTTTGTGTGCGATGGGATTGTTAGCATCTAGATTTGGTGCCATTTAGTACTCAGGAAGCAAAGGCAAAAGGAGGGTTGAAACCTTGAGTTACAGTCTATCCAAGGCTACACAGAAAGTCTCCATCTAAAAGACAACAATAAAAAACAAGACAGACACTGGAGTGTAGCTCCATTGGCAGAGTAATTGATTGTCTGCCACGCAAGAAGTCATGGATTTGGTCCCCGGAACTGAGCAAACTGGACATGGTGGCACATGCCTGTGATCCCTCTGGTTGTATAGCCACCCTGGGATACACAAGACACCATCTCAAAAGATAAGAGAGTGGTAGAAGGAGGTACTCAGTTTCTACTTCTTCCCAAACAAATAATCTGCACACACAGAACACACACACTCCACTCCCTAAAACAGCTATTTTTGTATTACTAGGCATGGAACTATATTCATGTCTGTAATTCTAACATCTTAGGAAGTTGAGGCAGGAGGATTGACCAACCTGGGCCACATAGGCAGTTGAAAGCTAGCCAAGGCCATCTATACATATAGTGAGACCCTATCTGGGGAAGAACAAAAGGAAAACAAACAAAAAAGGGAGCATGGGACACTTGACTCTTCATATCATGGTCTTCTTTTTTTTTTTTTTTTTTTTTTTTTTTGGTTTTTCGAGACAGGGTTTCTCTGTGGCTTTGGAGCCTGTCCCGGAACTCGCTCTGTAGACCAGGCTGGTCTTGAACTCACAGAGATCTGCCTGCCTCTGCCTCCCGAGTGCTGGGATTAAAGGCGTGCGCCACCATCGCCCGGCATATCATGGTCTTCTTGACTTACAATGTGTAAGATGGAAGTTCAGTTAGCACATGTACTCTGCCGTGGTTCAGTTAGCTAACATGTAGCCTGACGTGGTTTAGTTAGCTAACATGTAGCCTGACGTGGTTTAGTTAGCTAACATGTAGCCTGACATGGTTCAGTTAGCTAACATGTAGCCTGACATGGTTCAGTTAGCTTACATGTAGCTTGACATGGTTTAGCAACACAGCACACTGCTGAGGGTCATGCAACCCACATCCAAATCTTACTGTATGATTCCCATCAAACATGTAGTACTTGATCTTGAACCATATTAAGAATGAAGACATGTAAGTCAGGTATCGTATGTGCATGAAATGCCCAGGGTAGGCAGAGAACAAATAGTGGACGCAAGGCTGCAGGAAGTGGGAGGAGCCTGCTGGGCATAGAGCTGATGAAGTGGCGTGGCCAGGGTGTCGGGAAGTAGTAACTGATGATTGACGTACAACCTGGGGAATATAGTCAAACCATTGAAACATACTTTTTTTTTTTTTTTTTTTTGGTTTTTCGAGACAGGGTTTCTCTGTGGTTTTGGAGCCTGTCCTGGAACTAGCTCTTGTAGACCAGGCTGGTCTCGAACTCACAAAGATCCGCCTGCCTCTGCCTCCCAAGTGCTGGGATAAAAGGCGTGCGCCACCACCGCCCGGCTGAAACATACTTTTAAGTTAAGGATTTTGTGTTATAGTAATAGTTTCTCTTTTTTAAAAGACAAATACTGTGAACTTTTAAATGTTACCAATTTTCTTCTGCATTGTTTTCATTATATTTTATTTGCTTATTGTGTTTGTGTGTACATAGACCACATTGTGTCAGAAAACAGGAGTCTTCTCCTGCCGTCATGTGACTTGGCATCTCTTACTTGCTGAGCCATCTTGCCAGCCCTCATTTTTTGTTTCCTTTTTGCCCTTTGAGATAGGTTCTCACTGTGTGGCTCAGACTAGGTTTGTCCTCACGGTGTAGTCCAGAAAGATGGCAAACTTTTAGCAGGTTCCCCAGAATTGGAATTACAGATGTGAGCCACCAGCTCAACCTGTCCTAGCTTTCAGTAAATGACCTCATCCAGTGAGCGTTGCTGGCCCTGCCTTCTGTGAGGAGGCTCACAGCCTTCCAATGATTCTGAGAAGCCTCCACTACCAGCCTGTGGAAAAAAATGAATGTGTTGTGTAATCAGAAGGCAGGCTTAGGCCAGCTGCTTTCTGGTTGAGCCTATGATGACGGCTTGAGAGGGTGTTTAAGAGAGAAGGCTTGAGACTGATTGGCCTGAAGTGCCCAGGCAGCAAAAGAGGTCCATTAAGAATGAAAGTATTTAAAGCTGGCATCAATGGAGTGCACTGGACCCGCATCCAGGGTTAATGCACAGCTTTTTGGCATTGATTGGAGACTTTGTCCTGTGGGCCAGACCTCCACCCATCCAATCTGTGTATCTTGTTAGAAGCTAGGGCTTTCTCTGGGAATTATATACACCAAAGGCTTTGGTTTTACTTAAGCAAACGACGGTCTTTGGGAATATCCAGATGGCCTTTTCAAGTTTTGCCAGAGCCAACAACGCCAAGGTGTGGAGCCAACTTAGTCTCAGAACCACCAGTTCCTGCATTGTCCAAGTCCCCAAAGGCTCCTTCTAAAAGGGCCTTGTGACAGTACCACCTGCCCCTGCAGGACTTTTGTCTTCTCCCTGCCCTGAGGGAGGGAGAGGCTTGGGCTGCTGTAGTGGTTTGCCTCAGGACAAACTGTCCCCATCCAGAATTCAAAGCAATGCTGGTACCTGCAGGTGCTTTGAGGACTTGGGTTAAAGGGTGAAGGTACTGGAAATAGCCAGTCATTGATGCCACAGTGGGGTCTCCGGCATTTTCTCTCACCCCACCCCTATCTTCAACACCACAACACCCCATTTTGTGTATCTGTGGACCCGTGTATGATTGTGTGCAGTGCTCGCAAAGGCTGGGGCTGTATTAGTTCCCCTGGAGTTGTCATGGCTGATTGTGAACCACCCACCATGGGTGCTAAGAACCCCACTCTGGCCCTCTGGAAGAGCAGTACAGGCTGAGTGATCTCTGAGCCATCTCTCCAAGCCCCAAAATATCCATTTTAACCCCTTATGGCTATTTCCAAAGAAGAGATCCCTTCTGAGAGTTTGAGACCCTCTGGAGACTCAGCAGCTCAAGGCTATGGAGTCTCCAACGGGCATCCTTGTCCTCGTACTTACATTCCAGGAGCTCAGACTTCCGATGCCCATCACCCCCACCCTCAGAAACCCTGGCTCTTGAGGCTTTAGGGAGGGGTCAGGAAAGCAGAAAAGCTACCCAGGACACTTCCTTTTATGATCACAAGCATTCTGGGAAGGGAGTGGCTGGCAAGGTCGGACTCTGTTCCCTGTTGTACCAAAGCTTTGATGAGAAGGGTTGGGGAAGGATCAGATTCCCAAGAGCAGATCTGTGTAGACACCCCCACAGGCAGGGGCAGCCACACCTGTAGGCAGGAATGACCACTGCTGAGGGTGAGCAGGGAGATGGGGAGCCCTGCTGGTATCCCAGCCTCCTCAAAAAGTTCAGCCTTCTTTAGAGCCTGCTCAGCCTTCTGGGTGCCACCCCCTGCCCCGCCCCCCCTCATGGAGTGGCCTTTGGGGCAGCTGCAGAAGATTCTAGCTCTGCAAATTGGGCCACTGCCATGTAATAGCAATACTTAGTGGCTCACTTCATAGGATCTCGCTTCAGATGTTCCTATGGAGTCCGTAAGATGAAGAGCCTTTTTGTTAGTTTGACACAGTCTTACTCTGTGTCCTGGAATTCACCATATAGTGTAGGCTGCTTCAAGCTTGTGGCAATCCTCTTGAGTAGGGTTACAGACATCATGGCCATTATGTCTATTTTTGTAGCCCAGGTTGTTGGCCTCAAACTGGAATGGATTCTCTTGCCATAGCCTCCCCAATGCATGGGCTACTATATCCAAACATTTGATTTTAGAAAGAGGATGAATGAATTTTCCTGATAGTTCCACAGCTAGTTAGAGGCACAGTTAAGGCCAAAGTCCAGATTTATCCAGACTCTGTGTTTAGTGCCTAGCAGTGCCGGGGAGTGGTGGCACCTGCTGGAGCCACCTGTGCTAACAGAGAAAGGGGCCTCTAGGAGGGGGCTGGTCCAATCAGAGGTTGGCTTTCATCATGGGAATCATTCTGTTCCTTGCTGTCTCTGTTAACCTGTCTCTGCTGGTCTTTATCTTACCCTCCGGTGCCCTTGTAACTGGCCTTTCTCCATGGAGTCCGCCACATAATTCTAGTATTCCTGATTCTTCTCTCTTCCTGTCCCTCCCTTTGCAGAGGGCCACTTATTATCCTTACCCCTTTGCCCTGGGATCAGCTCCAGGGGTCAAAGTCCCTCTTAAAGCCTGACTCTTGGAAGGAGAAAAACATCATCTATCATTTATGTTGCTAGATTGAAGCCCAGAGAATGTTCTTATCAAACCGCAAAGAGTCAGGCAGACCCACAGGCTCCCATGCCCTGAGTGTCTTCACTCAATAATGCATCTGAGACCCACATTCAGGGTTTTGGGAGCTGTGTCACCCACACTGGTTGCTGTTGGCTACAGTCAACTAAACACAGGTTCCTCTTTCAGTTCAGCTCTCAATAAAGACAATGAAAACCATTGTTAGGTAAAGGCAGGAAAACAATCTATTTACTTATTTAAATTGTGTGTGTACACAGTGTATGATATATGAACACGAGAGTGAATGCATGAGCCTATGCTCGCACACATGGAGGCCAGCCGCAGGGTATCAGGTGTCTTTAAATTCCTTCTTAACCTTATTAGAGTTCCCTAAGTGTAAAGTGTGTTGGTGAGCTGGCTTGGTGGTCAGTGAGCTGTAGATCGGCCAGTCTCTGTCCACTCTAATACCGGGGTCACAGGCATTCAAGCCCAGGCCCTTTGGCTTGCAGAGCGAGAACTCTTACTCAGTGAGCCATCCCCTCACCCCAAACAGATCAATAGAATGATATAGAAAAGGTCGTTTAGGGGGCTGGAGAGATGGCTAAGTGGTTAAGAGCGTTGCCTGCTCTTCCAAAGGTCCTGAGTTCAATTCCCAGCAACCACATGGTGGCTCACAACCATCTGAAATGAGGTCTGGTGCCCTCTTCTGGCCTTCAGGCATACACGCAGAAAGAATATTGTATACATAATAAATAAATAAATAAATATTAAAAAAAAAAAGAAAGAAAAGGTTGTTTAGCAGTGATGGAGTGTGAACCCAGGACCTCCTTCATGCTAGGGAAGTGCTTTGTTGAGTTACACTCCAGCTTTCTCGTTTGTTTTTGTTTTGTTTTTCAAGATGGGGTTTCTCCATGTAGCTTGGGCTGTGCTGTTACTCACTCTATAGACCAGGTTGGCCTTGAGCTCACGTTGATTCTTCTGCCTCCTGTGTGCCACCACTCACTCTTGTTCTTTGTTTTGTTTTTGTTTTGAGACGAGGCTTTTCTTTTTTTTCTGTTGTTATTTTATTTTATTTTGTTTTTATTTATTTATTTATTAAAGATTTCTGCCTCCTCCCCGCCACCGCCTCCCATTTCCCTCCCCCTCCCCCGATCAAGTCCCCCTCCCTCATCAGCCCAAAGAGCAATCAGGGTTCCCTGCCCTGTGGGAAGTCCAAGGACCGCCCACCTCCATCCAGGTCTAGTAAGGTGAGCATCCAAACTGCCTAGGCTCCCACAAAGCCAGTATGTGCAGTAGGATCAAAAACCCATTGCCATTGTTCTTGAGTTCTCAGTAATCCTCATTGTCCGCTATGTTCAGCGGGTCCAGTTTTATCCCATGCTTTTTCAGACCCAGGCCAGCTGGCCTTGGTGAGTTCCCAATAGAACATCCCCATTGCCTCAGTGTGTGGGTGCACCCCTTGCGGTCCTGAGTTCCTGCTCTCTCCTTCTGCTCCTGATTTGGACCTTGAGATTTCAGTCCGGTGCTCCAATGTGGGTCTCTGTCTCTGTCTCCTTTCATTGCCTGAAGAAGGTTAATATTCAGGAGGATGCCTATATCTTTTTCTTTGGGTTCACCTTCTTATTTAGCTTCTCTAGGATCACGAATTAAGGCTCAATGTCCTTTATTTATGGCTAGAAACCAAATATGAGTGAGTACATCCCATGTTCCTCTTTTTGGGTCTGGCTTACCTCACTCAGGCTAGTGTTTTCTATTTCCGTCCATTTGTATGCAAAATTCAAGAAGTCATTGTTTTTTACTGCTGAGTAGTACTCTAATATGTATATATTCCATACTTTCTTCATCCATTCTTCCATTGAAGGGCATCTAGGTTGTTTCCAGGTTCTGGCTATTACAAACAATGCTGCTATGAACATAGTTGAGCATATACTTTTGTTGTATGATAGGGCCTCTCTTGGGTATATTCCCAAGAGTGGTATTGCTGGGTCCAGGGGTAGGTTGATCCCTAATTTCCTGAGAAACTGCCACACTGCTTTCCAAAGTGGTTGCACAAATTTGCATTCCCACCAGCAATGGATGAGTGTACCCCTTTCTCCACAACCTCTCCAGCAAAGGCTATCATTGGTGTTTTTGATTTTAGCCATTCTGACAGGTGTAAGATGGTATCTTAAAGTTGTCTTGATTTGCATTTCCCTGATCGCTAAGGAAGTTGAGCATGATCTTAAGTGTCTTTTGGCCATTTGAACTTCTTCTGTTGAGAATTCTCTGTTCAGCTCAGTGCCCCAGAGACGAGGCTTTTCTATGTAGCCCTGGCTGTCCTGGAACTCACTTTGTAGACCAGACTTCTCCTGAGTCCTGAGCATAAAGGCATTCACCACCATGGACAGACAGCCTCACCGCCACCTTTTGAAAATTTCTGCATCCTGTTCTGTCTGTTGAGTGCGAGTCTGCTGCTGTGCTGTTTAAATCTTTTGCCCTTGAGAACAGGCCTGCAATGACTTCCTTGTTCAGCTGCTCTTGGGCAAGGTGTCTTGAGGAATGAAGTCTTTATATAAATATGCTTTGTAGGAAGGAAGGATGTAAAGTCAGCCAAAATGACCTCTGTGCATTATACTGAGCCAGCTGTGGCAGTGCAATTTTATAATTCTAGAACTTGGGAGACAAAGACAGGAGGCAGAAATATCGAGAGTTCAAGGCTAACCTTAGTGAAATTCCTGTCTCAAAAAAAGGGGGTGTCCCATACGGGCCAGGCAGTGGTGTGGTGCACACCTGAAATCTTAGCACTCAGCAGGCAACTACAGAGAAACCCTGTCTCAAAACACACCCCCAAAACCCCACACATGCTCATATGCGCCTGCTGCAGCACCCCAGGCCTTTGTGCCCACATCTGTGATGGTTCACTTCAGCCTCTGCGCATTGCATATGAGACCGCTTACCTAGGAAGATGCAGGGGACCTGAACAACCTTCTTGTGGAGGATCTGGTTACTAGAGTTGGCTTTGTCATGCTTCTCCGCAGACAACTGCCAACTGCCTGCGGTGCCTTTCCTCTTTCACTTGTGTGGGTCACCCTCCACCCACCTCACCACAAGTGCCATCCCACACAAGGGCTCCTGGGTCCTGTGATGTGTGAATTCTTGGGAAGGTCTCGATCCTCAGGGGATTGGCATGTTGGACATCCTAAGTGGCCTGTGACTTGCCCCAAGTCCTGAGCATTTGCAAAAATATCCATTATTTTGCTGTTTATTGAGATAAGGTCTCATTCTATTAGCTCAGGCTACCCCGGAGTTCACTGTATAGTTCACATTGACCTGAGGCTCTTTTTAAAAATTATTTATTTATTTATTTATTATGTATACAATATTCTGTCTGTGTGTATGCCTGCAGGCCAGAAGAGGGCACCAGACCTCATTACAGATGGTTGTGAGCCACCATGTGGTTGCTGGGAATTGAACTCAGCACCTTTGGAAGAGCAGGCAATGCTCTTAACCTCTGAGCCATCTCTCCAGCCCTGACCTGAGGCTCTTAACAATCCTCTTAACTGCCTCAACTTTCCTACTGCTGCATTGCAGGTCTGAGCCACTGTGCCCAGCCCTAACATAATGTACTGATCGTTCAACAACCAGGTATAAGGAGCTTTTTTGTTTTATAGCTACATAGCATTTTGCCCCAAGAAAATACCACCATTTATTTAGCTAATTCTGCCCTGATGGATACTTGGGTTGGTGCCCATGCTTGTGTGTCGCAAACAATACCTTAGTGAGGAACCTGGCATGAGAATTTGAATGTGTGCAAGTTTCCAATTCTTGGTCGCAGTGGAACCGGGAGCACACCGGGTTAATGAATAATGGAGTCTTTTGAAAGAGCTGCAGCCACGGAGGTAAAAGGTTAGAGGAACTGGGCTATATGGCAGGTGTCGCAGTACTCATACTATGGCATCTAGAGTATGTGACCTGTGGCTGTACACTTTGTACACTGCACCTGTACCTACTGGCTGGCCTTCATGGGTTTTTTTAACCACTGTTAACTGTCGTTGTCAGAGCCTTACTGTGGAGCCCAGCTGGTTTCAGACCCACTCTGGCCTCTACTTCATAATCCTGCCTCAGCCTTCCAAATGCTGGAGTCACCACGCCCACTACTAGTTTGTGCTCTCTCTCTCTCTCTCTCTCTCTCTCTCTCTCTCTCTCTCTCTCTCTCTCTCTCACACACACACACACACACACACACCTTCTTGTGGCACTGAGGTTTGAGACTGAACCTTTGGCAAGCTAGCAAACACTGAGTTATATCTGTCACTCTTGGTTTCTTTTTTGGTTTTTCGAGACAGGGTTTCTCTGTAGATTTGGAACCTGTCCTGGAACTAGCTCTTGTAGATCAGGTTGGCCTCGAACTCACAAAGATCCGCCTGTCTCTGACTCCCGAGTGCTGGGATTAAAGGCGTGCGCCACCACTGCACCACCTCCTGGCCCTGACTTGGTATTCTTAGAATGAGCCCCCCAAACTGAGGTACACTCCCCCGTCCCTCTCTAAGGGATGTGGCATTGTTGTGGGATTTCTCTCCTGAGCAATTACCTTTCCAGGCAGGCTGAGCAGGTTAGCAAACACTCTGTGGAAGCAGCTGCCTTTCCCATCAATGCTTGCTTGTTCTGGATAATGAAAAATTATGCTAGCATCCATTAAAGAAAAAGCTGCCTCTTGTAAGCTGTGGTGGACAAGTGGGCGCTTGTCATGGAGTCATTTGCTGATGCATGTGACCTGCAGACTGGGAAACGCCTCCCTCTGCAGTTTGGACTTCTAGCCTTTCTTTGGGTTTGTTTAGGAGTTTTGTTTAAAGGTCAGAGGCGGAGGGTCTGTGCTTCTCCGGCACAGCCCACATTTGGTGAGAGGCCTGGCCTCGTGTTCATTCTCTACAGAAGAGCGTTTTAGATCTCATTCTTGAGTTATTGAATGAACCAAATATTCTGGATTTCCTGGAATCTCAGCAACCCCAGAGTCCGAGGCAGGAGAACCCCCTGAGTTCAAAAGCTAAAGGCCAGCATGCACAACACAGGCTGTCTCAAGCAAAAGTTCTGAATTCTGTGACAACTCCCCGTACCCGATGGCCCAAATGGCTTTGGGCATTTCTGTGTTCTCTCGTGCTTGGGAAAGTGATCCTAGATTGATGGTCGTTTGGTTTTGTGACTCTCAGCTGCCACCAGGAAAAAAGTCGATTAGAAAACCTAACCTTAACTGGGCATAGTGATGCACACCGTTAACCGTAGTTTTGGGAGGTAGAGGCAAGCAAATCTCTGAGAGTCAAGGCCAACCTGGTCTATATAGTGAGGTCCAGGACAGCCAGAGCTACTGCATAAAGAAACCTTGTCTTGAAAAACAAAGAGCAACTACAAAAATCCCGGAACACCCAACTGGCTCCCCAACAGCATAGGAGCCAACACGAGGTGCTCACTTAATACCTATGTATCATGGTTGCTACTGGGTTGCCTGTGTGAGTATGTGCAAACACATGCCATGGTCATGTGGAGGTCATGAAACAGCTCGTGGGGATTTAGGTCTCCTTCTGCTGTTTGGGTCCCAGGGATTGAACTCAGGTCTTTAGTTTGGCAGCGGTCATCCTCGCTAGCCGAGCCATCTCTCTGGCCTGCCTATTTTGTTTTATTGAAACTTTGAATTCTACATAGATGACAATGATCTTGATCTCCTGATCTTCTGGCCTCCACCTCCAAAGTTTGTGGATTACAGGCATGTGCCACCACATCTGGCTCCTGGTTGCTCTTGTAATTACTGTTAATTAAGGAATATTTGTGGCTTCTCTCTTCATTCTTTACTTTTTGATAGCTGTGCTATTATTGGGTGTGTAGTCCCTGGCTCATGGGGTACTCCTCAAATGAAACCCTAATGACTATATTTCTTCAAGTTCATTGAGTTATAATTTACACACCTTACAATTTGCCCAGTGTAAATGCACGTTAATTTTTATAAGTGTACTCATAAAGTGGTTCACCCATCCCCTGATCCAGCCCCCCTTAGATCTACTGACAATCCAATACTCACGTCACCTCAGTCCCAGGTCTCCATGAGCCTGCTTTTTATCTTTTTTATAGCTTTTTCCTTTTTCACTTTCTTTTTATTTTTTTGAGACAGAGTTTTTCTATGTTGTAGCCTTGGCTGCCCTGGAACTCACTCTATAGACCATGTTGGCCGCAAACTCAAGAGATCCACATACTTCTGCCTCCCAAGTGCTGGGATTAAAGACTATGCTACCACACCCGGCTGCCTCTTAATTTTCTAAGTCATAAAATGAGATAAGTAGTTTGACACATACTGTTGTTAAGGTTTACAGATGCTTTTGGAGGAGCTGGGGATGTGGTCCAAGGGCAGAGTGAGTGCTGGCCTAGTATGCTCAAGGCCCTGGACTCTACCTCCAGCACTGCAAAAGGAAAACGTTTCTAGACATGATGCCGCACTACATTCCTTTTATTGTGGAGTCATGGTAGCTATAGCATAATTTATCCATCCTGGTAGCAATAGGTTAATCATATAAATTTCAGAGTCTTTTTTTTGTTTGTTTTTGTTTTTTTGTTTTTTTCGAGACAGGGTTTCTCTGTGGCTTTTGGAGCCTGTCCTGGAACTAGCTCTGTAGACCAGGCTGGTCTCGAACTCACAGAGATCCGCCTGCCTCTGCCTCCCAAGTGCTGGGATTAAAGGCGTGCGCCACCACCACCCGGCAGATTTCAGAGTCTTAAAAAAATTTATCTGTGAGTTTGAGACCAGCCTGGTCTAGAGAGCTAGTTCCAGGACAGGCTCCAAAGCCACAGAGAAACCCCGTCTCAAAAAAAAAATTATATGTGTATGTGTGTGTGCTCCATAAGAACAGAGGAACTATCTCTCCTGACCCTAATTTTTTTTAATTGAAAATGTAGGAAAAGAAGAGTGGGAAGAGAAAGATTCTTTTATCAAACATCATACCCATTGAAAATGTTGTTGGGCACTGGGGAAATGGCCCAACAGAGATGCACTTGTTCTTGCAGAGGATGTGGGTTCAGTGTTAGCATCCATACAGATGTTTACAACCATCATCTATATACTCGAGTTCCAGGGACTCTGACCCCTCCTCCTGGTGTCTGAGGCAGCTAGGCTTACGTGTGGTGTACACACTTAATGTGCAGCCACACACAAACATTCAGATTAAAGAGAAGTTGGGTTTCCAGGCCTTTAATCCTAGCATTTGGGAGGCAGAGGCATGCAGGTCTCTGAGTTTGAAGCCAGCTAGAGCTAGTTCCAGGACAGGCAGGGCTACACAGAGAAACCATGCGTAGAAGTTGCATTTGCCCTCAAACTTCAAGAAGATAAAATTTAATATAGACAACATAAAACAGTTTTAGCAAAACCCCCAAGATTATTCACCTTGGGCCAGTGAGAGGACTCCGTAGTGGGTTTTCACCCACTTGCCTCAAGGCCTGATGACCCAAGTTTTCTACTCAAGCTCAAATGGTAGAAGGAGAGAACTGACTCCTGCAAGTTGTCTTCTGACCTCCACACATGTGCCATGACATGTATACACCCCCCACACGGAACATACACACAAGTAAATAAATATAAACATTACTAAGGAGGTTGCAGAGACGGTTTAGTGATTAAGAGCACCTGCCGATCTTTCAAGGACCCAGGTTTGATTCCCAGCACCGACTTGGTGGTTCATAACCACCCTTAACTCCACTTCCAGGGGACCTGATGTCATCCTGTGACCTCTGGTGGCATTAAGCTTTCACGTGGTGTACAGACATATAGGTAGCTAAAACATTCACACATAAAACAAAATGAATAAATGTATAATTATTAAAAAGAAATTCATCCCTTGTTGCCACCGCCACCTCTAAGTCCTGTCTAGGTTTTTTGATCGGGAGCGTTCACACAGAGCAGATGGAACGGTGCAAGGTGTCTCTTGTCGGGCTTATTCACTAAGCGCAGGCTCTAGTGCTTCATTTCCTCTCATCGCGGAACACGCTGGCTACACCATATTTTATTCAGCAACCATATCCAGCATCTGCTCATCTCCACCTTGGCGTGTTAAATACCGCAGCGTGTCGTTATCTAACCCACCACCATACATACAGAAGCCACTGCTATTGACATTAAAAACCAAACCAAACCAAACCCCGATGTGGGGCAGAAAACAACCCTGACCATGTCTGAAGAGGTGATGTGTGTCTCTTCCGTCGTGTGAGGACCCGACAGTCCAGATCAACAAATGGGGTGATGGACACTGTGTCCTCACTTTCCTGATGAGACAGGGGAGTGAAGGAAACCCCTGAACCCCAGAAGGTTGGGCTGGAGTTAAGAAGGTGGGTTTCTGGGTCAGCTGGGTCAGCCAGTTTGATGACTCTGCCACTTGTTGCGGCATGTGCTTGGAAGAGACACTTAAAATCTCTGAGCCTTTGCTGAGTAATGTTTCACACAGTGGTTTGTAAAGTGCTTATTACGCCTGATGCAAACCAGTTTTGTAGAGCTTTTTTGCTCACCCTGGATTCTACAGGAGCTTGGGGAAAGCTAAGATGTGTCCGTTTCTGGACTCTCCCATCTCTGGATGTCTGTATTAAGTTAGGTGGAGTCAGGACCCAGGCCCGGGCAGTTTTCTTCAAGGCTCCCAGGAGAGTGTGCACCCTTCGCGTTAGATCCCAGATTTTAGGTGTTTTGACCAGCATGCCTTGATTCCCAAGTGGGACTAAGCCTGAGAGCTCATAGGAAAGACTCTAATAAGGGCTAGGGCTAGGAGAATCGGGGCATCAGTACTCAGCTGCCTAGTCTTGCGGAGAGACATCAGGGGTTGAGAGGGTGAGGGATCCCACTGCTATGGAATTTAGAACAGGGCCCTCCCTGGCCTCAGGAAATCCCACAGAAAGGGAAAGTGGGCAGCCTCTCTTTCTAATCAATAGACAAAAGGTCTTGGAGTTGCCACAGGAATGCTCCCTGGGGTGGAAGCCAGTGCTAGTTAGCACCCCTGTATTTAGGTAGTGAGGTACTGTGTCTGCCTGTGGCTAAAAGCCAGGCCACTATAGTCCTGACTTGCTATGGTGGAAGCCAAAGGGTTTCTCCTTAGCCCCAATTCCCACTCCCTTTTAAAGTCAGCTAGGCCAAAAGAGACCATTAGATCCTCTGAAGCTGGAGTTAATGGCAATTGTGAGCTGCCTGACATGTGTGCTGGGATTTGAACCGCATCCTCTGGAAGACCAACAAGTGCTGCTAACCACTGAGCCATCTCTCCACCCTATTCCCCTCCCCCCCACCCTTTCATTTTTGAGGTGACCAAATAAGTTGCCCTGTATGGTAGGGTCTGAAAGCACAAAATGCAGCGAAGTAGGTACCTGTGGCCGACCCCGCCAAGTATGCCCCTAAGAGAACACGCCACACACAACAGAGTTAGTGTAAGGGGTTTATTGGGGGACTGGGAGAGTGAAAGAACGAAAGGCCACCTCAGAGCGGGGACATGAGAGAGGCTGACAAAGTCCAGGCAAGAGAGGCAAAAGCAAGCGAGAGGACTGTGAGTGACGGGCACTTTAAGGGGTGCCTGTGTCGCGTAGCTGATGATCGAAAGGCACCTGGCAGCCTTGGTGACTAAGGCAGGCTGGCCACCATGGTGGGAACGAACAGGGACAAAGTCCTCACCTTCTTGCACTTCATTTTCCATTTCTCTTAAAATAACTGGGACCAGGGTCCTCACCAAACAGGACATCTAGGAACACTAGAACCTAATACTGGGTCTGTAGGGCTATGCCACGATCAAGCCTCAGAAAGTTTTATCTGCAGACTCTGGCCATTCTGGGATTGTCCAAGAGAAAGGCCCAAGAGTAAATGATTTCAAACTGGCTTTTCTTTTCCTTGGTTTTGACATGAAGGGAAAGGGAGATGCTCTGAACTGAAGGAACAGGAGCCACTGCTGGGCACGAGACGTCTGTAGACCCACAGGCTATCCTTACTTTAATTCTGGTACAATGGCCACGTCTTCTGTGTTCTCTGCTGGCTCTTCTGTGCTGCATCAGGGACCCTGGCTGTGCTAGGCATGCAGTGGGTGGGCCTTGGAACTGCCCCCGCACCAAGATGTAGAGTATAAACCTGGCTGCTGACTGACTCGAGACGCCCTATTTGTGAGACTGATGGCAGTCTTCACCCTGATTGTGATCAGCACTCACTGGTATTTACTGTGGAACTTGAAACACATTAGCTCAGGTAGAAACTGGGCAGGTGTCCACAGTCAGCATTAATGACCTCACACATCTGGGGACAGTCTAGGTGATGATGGATTGCCCTTTATCCCGTTTATTCCCAGAAGTGAGAGCGGAATGAGCACGAGCAAATCCCTTTTCCTCTCTGAGTGACCAGACTGTAGTTCTTGTCCATGGCTCCTCGGCCACTTGCCCCAGATGTGGACAGACTGAAGGACTGTCTTTGCCCTGTTTTTCGAGCTATGATGGTATTTTCTGCTGAGTGTGGTTGTTTTGTAAGAATGTAGTACTTTCTAGTTTTGTGGACATCCATTAATGGAGGATGCCCCAGCATTACCCAATGCCATCTAAGAAAGCGAGGGACCGGGGAGATGTTTTCTGGCCGGTGACTTCTGAAGGAGAGACTGTCCACTCCAGGGAAACTTCTCAGCTTCCATATTCAGTGTTTGAGCTGTAGTTTGGGGTACACCATGGCAGTGTGGCCCCCAGGAGCTCAGAAGCCTCCCTGATCATACGTTTGTAACTTTGAAGTAAAACTAAACCCCAAGGTCTTGGCATTAGCTGTGGAACTTCTCTGGGGGGAGACCTGTCCCTTGTGTCCCACCGTGGTCAGCTGCCTTTGGTGACTGGTGACTCCCTGGTCCTCAGCCCCGGCATTTTCTGCGATGTTTGGAGGCTTCTGTGAGAGTTTTGTTTCTACCCACTCACATTCCAGTCACAGCCACCCCAGTGGAGAAGAAATGGGATCCTTCAAGGGAGACCAACCCTGGCACGATGGCAATGACAGGAAAAGAATGTCGCTGAGACTCAGTCACCCGCTGCCACCAGAGTCTTTCATCGGCTTGGGCTTTATTTGTCTGCACTTAAGTTGTCTCTTCCAGGTTTTCTGCTTTTAACCACTGCTTCTTCCAAGTGGGCTAGAAGATGGGTGTGGATTAATGCAGAAGTTAGACACGTCTAGAAAGACATTGCCAAGCACGGGGCCTGCTATAGATAGAGGCATGAAGTACAGTCAGGAGCAAGAGATCTCAGACTGCCTGGGTCCAACCCCGAGCCTTGATAAGTTACTATCTGCCTAAATTTCCCCATGGATAAAAAGATGTGGCAGTCAGTGGTGGCACACACTTTAGTCCCAGCACTTGGGAGGAGGAGACTTCGACAGAGGCCAGCCTGGTCTACAGAGTGAGCTTCAGAACAACCAGGACCACGCAGACCCACTTCCCGTCAGGCTCCCCCCATTTTCCCCTAAAAAAAAAGGCTGCATACAGTTCTGGGTCTGTGTGTTTAGTATTTGTAAAGTGCTTAAGATGGAGCCTGGAACAATAATATTCTACATATACTTAAAATGTGGGTAAAATAGTTGACAAAGGGTAACTTAAACTATTAGTTCAGATTATAGGAGGGGTTGTTTTTAAGGGTCTTGATGTGCAAGCCAGGGTAGCCTCAGACTCTGCAGTAATGGAGCACCCCCAGTTAGAGACTATTGCTGAGCTGACAGAGGTGCTCAGGGGTCTCAGTTCCCCGGTGGACCTTGCAGCAGGTAGCAGCCCCTAAAGGAAAGGTGTTGTGCTGGGTGAGATTGACTTCAGTCCCTCACTGGCTTTCTTTATTCAACACCTTCTCATGGAAATGAACACACACCCAGTTCCATGTGCCGGTCTCGGTGTTCTCAGATCTCTGCATGGCTGAGCCGGGCTGGAAGGCAACTCGCAGAACCTTCCTGGAGCTGGAGAGTCCCTTCACTTTCCTGTAATTATGTCTCAGCCCAGACCATCTGGTTTTACTGAAAGATAATGATCCTTAACCAGCCACCTGGAAATTCAGGCTGGGGCTCTCTGCCATGCTGTCACCAGGAGTGAGGCCGAGCCACCATTAAGAAGTGCCTTGAGCAGGTTACATGCCTTGCACCAAGTTATTTACAAAGCCATTTTCACTCTTCTTAGCCACCACCCTCGGCAAGTCCAGTCACGCTTCTGCTGATTTTGACTGCTAAGATTTGTCCTGGCTGTGTAAAGGAATGAGGCCAGTTCCCCATTCCCTGCCTGTGACAAGCCCCCAAAGACGACTCACTTGTGTTGTAGGGAAAATTTCTTTAAAAGCATCTTTGAAGGTTTCTAATTTGGACTTTAGAAATGGTATCTAGGAACTACTAGGGAGATGGTTCAGTCAGTAAAGTGCTTGTCTGATGAGGTGGGGGACCTGTAATCTCAGTATGGGGAGGTAGAAACACTACATGGAGTCCTGATCAGCCAGCCTGGCTGGCTTGTTGAGTTCCAGGCAATGAGAGATTCTTGTTTTACAAAACAAGGTGGACAATATCTGAAGAACTATGCCGAAGTTGATTGCTCGCTCGCTCTCTCTCTCTCTCTCTCTCTCTCTCTCCCTCCCCCTCTCTCTCTCCCTCTCTCTCTCTCTCTCTCTCTCTCTCTCTCTCTCTCTCTCTCTCTCTCTCTCTCTCTCTCTCTCTCTCTCTCTCTCTCACACACACACACACACACATGCTTATACGTCCCATAATAAAGAATAGCTGAAGTTCATATAGATCCTTCTGCAAAGATCCATTTGACTGATCCATTAGATCCATCTGATTCCAAATCTGATTCCAAAGAAGCATATTTTACCAGTGGGATTGATGGTGGTGCCAGTACCTGCCCTCACGATGGAAACGTTCATGTCATTTTCTTGGCAAGTGCTGGACTTTTGATTTCAGACATGTTTACAAGGGCGACCCCTGGTGGAAGAAATGAACACTGCAAGGGAGGCGTCTTCCCCAGGCCCAAAGTGGAAAATTTAGAGGTGTGTGAAGTAGACACAGGGAGAGGAATTTTCATAAGATAATGCTTTGAAAAAAATGGTAATTCTTTTTTTTTCAAACAGTGATGGACACTGTTTGAAAAGGAGGAAAGTAAGCTAATTTCTGAGTTTTATTGTGAACCTTTTTTTTCAACCTCAGTTACTTTTCTCAGTGTGTACACATACGTGTCCCGTGGTGTGCCTTTGGCGGTCTGAGGACAGCTCACAGAAGTCAGTTCTCTTATCATGTGACTAGCTCTTTCACTGTGGGGGTTTTAGCTATTAATCTCAGGTTGTCAGGTTTGGCTGTAAGCACCCATACCTGTAAGCCATTTTAGTGACCCTTGGTTTTTTTTTTTTTTTTTTTTTTGAGGCAGTCTGAAATTTGCTGTTTAGTCAAGAAAGACTTGAAACAGAGTGGTGTATGCCTATAATCCCAGCACTCAGGAGGTCAGCCTGGGGGGGACACATAGTAAATCTCTGTCTTCAACAAAACAAAAAATAATTGTCCAGAGATCTTACTGCAGCCTCTGACCCTTGAATTCCATATCTAAGCTCTGTTTTTTTTTTTAATTATTATTTTGAGAGACGGTTTCACTATGTAGCCCCGACTGTCCTGAAACTCACTCTGTAGACCAGTCTGGTCTTGAACCCACAAAAATCTGCTGATATGTGTCACAACTGCCCAGCTTCTGTTTTCTTTTTAAGATTTACTTATTTTTATTGTGTGTGTTTTATATGCATGCAAGTGTAACGTGTTCATGTAGTGCCTGTAGAGACCTAAGAGGACATCAGATTTCCTGGAACTGGAGTTACTGGCAGTTGTGAGCCATTGTAATGCTCCTAGAACTGAACTTGGATCTTCTGGGAAAGTTTTGAGGCAGGGTCTCTTGTCTCTGCAGACTTGGCTGTGAGCTGGAGGCCAGCTGGCCCATGAGCTTTTGGGTGTTCTCCCATCTTGATATAGGAGTCCTGAGCTACATGTGCAGACCGCTGTGTCCTGCTCTTTACATGGGTTCTGGGGGTCTAAACTCTGTCATCAGGCTGAGCTGCAAGTTCAGTGTAGCCTTGTGGTCGGTTTTCATTTTGAGTTACCTCTCTTTTGCTTTCACTCTGAAAATGATACTAATTTTACTGACTTAACTAGATGAGGAAAAACACTCAAACCAGACTCCAGAGATCACTTGCCCTGTATGTAGGAAGATATTGATGATAATGAAGATGCCCCTGGGTATGGGTGTTCATCGTCAGCTTATGGTTTATTGAGCCGGTGCATGTTCTGTATGATTTGGTGGGGGGGGGGGGTAAAGTTCACTTTTTGGAGAAGGAGTGTCCTTATCTGTGATCTAGTTGTCCAATATCCTAATTGCTGTGATCTCTGTCCTGTAGTGAGATTTGAAGGGTGCACTGGTCGGCCAAGGACAGCTTACTTTTCTGAGGACTCCAAATTCAAAGTGGCTTCCGACGGTGCCATCACGCTCAAGCGACCTCTAAACCTTCATAAACTGGAGACGAGTTTTCTTGTCCATGCCTGGGATTCTACTCACAAGAAGTTTACTGCCAAAGTGATACTGAAGTCTGTGAGGCACCACCAACACCGCCACCACCACCATGTAGGTTGCGCTATTTCTTGGATGTGTGTATATTTTTCAGATTGCTGTTGACCTGGGTCCTCTAACCTTGGTATTGGGATCTTGTGAGGCAAGATAATTTTGTGGGAAGACCCTATGGGGTGCTAAGTGGCCTCCTTGGCTCCAGGAACACCTGTCAGTTACCACAGCCCAAACTACCCCCATGGGGGCAAGGGTAAGGGTAGGGGTGACAAAAATATCCCCAGTTGAGATTGGGTTTAGGGGTTGCTGTTGAGTTAGTTAAAGGGATCTGGTAGTGTAGGATAAGGAGGAAGACACGGGCCCTGCTTGGCCTTGTTAGCCCACCATTGCTCTCTCTAATCTCTGATCCCAGTAATCAGAGAGGAGTCATTTAACCGTGTAGACTGAGTGAATTAACACACAAAAAACACTAAGAACATATGCATACCCTTGATATTCACAAGGAGCCCCCTCTTCCTTTGTGAATAGCAAAATCTGGATGCTTAAGTCCCTTATAAATGGGTGTAGATATCCACACACAACAGGAACACCCTCAGGTTAATGCACCTCTACATAAGATAATGCCTGATCATGTGTCATGTATCACTCATGTGACAGTTGTTATAGTTATACTCATTATTTAGAGATAACAATGAGGGGGGAAATCTGTATATATTCAGCACAGACAGAATTTTTATAGTTATTTTGGTTTTTTTATTTTTTTTTGTTTTTGAGGCAGGATTTTGCTATAAAAATAGCCCAGGCTGGCTTCATTTTCCTCCTGCCTCAGCCTCTTGAGAGATCTGGGTTTACAGGTGTGTACTAACATGTTTGATATGGGTTTCTTCCTTTTGCTTTTCTCTTTTTTAGCTCATGATAGCCTCGAGCTCACTGTATAGTAGATGACTTCTAACCTTTCATCTCCCATGTGACAGCATTACAGGCTCATTTTGTGATGTAGACAAGTATTCTGCCAACTGAGCTATCTCCTCAGTTCTATAGACCTTTAAAAAAATCATTAAAAAGCCAGGTGGTGGTGGTACATGCCTTTAATCTCAGCTCTTGGAAGGCAAAAGCAGGCAGATTTCTGTTTGAGGCCCATTTGATCTACAGAGCTAGTTCCAGGAGAGCCAGGGCTACTCAGAGAATCCCCGTCTCAAAAGATTATAACCTCTTTCTGGGCAGAAGTGGTAGAGAGATCTCTGTGAGTTCGGGGCAAGCCTGGTCTACAGAGCAAATTTTAGGAAGGCTACAAAGAAACCCTGTCTTGAAAAACAAAAACCAAACAAATCTTTTAAAATCTTTTCCTAACCCTCTTTTTGTTTCATTTGAAAAATGGTTTTGTATAGCCGAGGTTGTCCCCAAACTTGATGCGTAGCCCAGGGTGACTTTAAACTCACAACCAATCCTCCTATCTCTGTCTCCCATGTGTGGTATTGTAGGCGTGTACCACCATATCTGACCATGAAAAAAATCATTTCTATCTGTACTTGGTTGAACACAGATGCGAACCCGAGATGGAGGGACAGCTGGGTGAGTTAGAGTCATCAAATACTAGCTGATGTCATTGTTGTCCTGAGGCAGAATGAATAAGGTTAAGTGCTGGTTGGCTTACTTAGCAAGGAGAGGAAGACCAGTAGAAAGTCTTTGCCCCTCTGTAGAGCTGGAGAGACAGACAACTCAGCAGGGAAGGATGTTTACTGCTCTTGCAGAGGACATGGGTTTGGTTCGCAACACCCGTATCAGGCACCCCAGAACACTGCCCTTTTCTGCCCTCCGTGGGTGCCTGCATGCCCGCGGTGCACATAAATTTATGCAAACAAATAATAAACAAACTGTTTATTTTAAGCCTTCTTTCTGCTGTCACTGGCATCAGATCCCTCCCCAGGTGTTTGCAATGCCTGCCGCGAGGGCCCGACAACCAGCAAACATTGAAGAGGCTGATGCACAGACAGACTATTTGCTATTTAGATTCTGGTCATGAATGTCCCTGGAGGTTGTTACCAGAAGCCAAATGCCTTTGCCTGCCTTAAATGTTCTCTTGGTATTTCCTATGGGTCTCTCCAGGGGACTTTCTAGCCGTATCTCGCTTCCTGCCTCAGAAGTGTAGATTGTGCCATATCTATTGAGTGCCAAAGCCTTTAAGGTTGATTCCTGTTCTGTTCCCTGAAGACTCTTGAGGTTCATGGAATTTAATAACCCTCTAATATAGTATTTCTCTTTGATGCAATTAAAGAACGAAAGAACTTAGTTCAATTACATTAGCCATGGCTTCCTGACTCCAGTTGGCCGTTCATGTATGCAAGTTCAGCACAATAAGTGTGTATCCCCAGCTTCCCACCACCCCAGGCAATTGACTGTGGTAGCCTTCTAAGACCAAGAACAGTTTGGGGCTTGTTTTTCCTCTAGTGCCTCCCCCACCCCCGCCCCCATGCACCTTTGCCTCTGCTGACTTTACTCTTGTTTTCATTTCTGCTGTATCAGGATTTGGTTCAAGTATACATTATAGAAACCCCCAAGCTGGGTGTGGTGGTGCACACCTTTGTGGTTTCTTTATTTATTTTGTTGTTGTTGCTGTTCTTTTGAGACAGGTTTTCTCTGTCTAGCTCTTGCTGTCCTAAAACTCACTTTGTAGACCAAGCTGGCCTCAAACTCACAGAGATCACTCAAGCTTGTGGCCCTCCTGCCTCAGACTCCCAACTACTGAGACTACAAGTGTGCACTATAGCTTCCCTGTTTTATGAACAGGGTCTCATTATAGCCCCGTGTGGGCTTGCACTCCTGATCCCCCTTTCAGGTGTTGTGATTATAGGTGTGCACCACTAGCACCACACGTGGCTTGCTAGATTCTTATGGCTTTTCATGTTGGCTGCTGGAATGAATGCCAGTCATCCCATCTTGTCAGGGAGGTAGAGGACATGGAGGTGTGTGAGACAGGAACTTGATATGAAGACCAGGCTGACCTTGAGCTCACATATATCTGCTTGCCTCTGCCTCCCCAATCTTGCATATAAAGGAGTGCGTGCAGCACAATGTTCAGCATCCATTCTTAATTGTGAAATGAGGGAGAAAGAGGAACGTTTTATATAGCTTAACTGTCTACCTTTTTAAGAATTTTTTATGGGATTCTCAAGCACTATTCCTACTTTTATTAACCACATCTAGCTGTTAAAATGTCGTTTTGTAAACAAAAACCAAAAAGGTGGTGTTGGTGTGCATGTGTGTAGAGAGAGGTCATGTTGCGGGAGGTCCTTCCGCTCCTCCAGCCAAAATCCAAACTAGTGTGGGATTGTTTATGACTTACGCCTTCAAGGTCAGAGGTCAATCTTCCTCAATTTTTTAATTAATTAAGTAATTAATTACTTACTTAATTTATTTATTTATTTTGAGGTCATACGTTGCAGCCCTGGCTGGTCTAGAATTCATGGTGATCCAACTGCCTTTGCCTCCCAAGTGTTGGGATTAAAGATGTGTGCCAGCATGCCCAGAACCCACCATGGTTTTTGAGACTGGGTCTTTGCAGCTAGACTGGGATCTACCTGTCACTGCCTCCCTGGTGCCAGGTTTACAGCTGTGTGCCACTGTGTCCATGCCCGCACAGCAAGCACCTTACTCACCAAGCCCTCCTTCCAGGCCCCAGGCACTATTTATTTATTGATGAGACTCAAACCCAGCCAGTTATATCCCGAGCTCCCAAATGTAACCTATGTACATATATATTTCTGGGCACAAAACTGAGGTATATGTTAGAGAAAAAGAGAACTAAAATTTTAAAGATTTGTTTATTTTTATTGTATAGGCATTGCTGTTTTTCCTGCATATATTATGTATGTGCCACATGTATGCCTGCTACCTGTGGAGGCTGGAAAGGGGCATGGGATCCCCTGGAGCTGAAGTTACAGATGGTTTTAAGTTTCTGGTTGGGTAAAAAAAAAGTTTCTGTATGGGTGCTGGGAAATGAACCCATATCCTCTGCAAGAGCAGCAAGTGCTCTTAACAACTGAGCCATCTCTCTAGCCTCTAAGTTCTGGATTTAATAAGAAAAGAAAACTCTGGGTGTAAGGGTAATCCTAATGCTTGGGAGTCTGAGGCAGAAGGATTGCGTGACTGGAATGCCAACCAGGACTGTATTGCAGACCCTGTCTCAAAAGACAAAGAACCAAACACGCTGCTGGCTCGTGATTTAATCCCAACAATTAGAATTCTAAGACAGGTGTGCTGTGAGTTTGAGGACACCCTGAACTACATAGTGAATTCTAGACCAACCTAGGCTACAGAGTAAAACTCTGTCTCAAAAAAGCAAAACTAGCCAGGCGGTAGTGGTGCACACCTTTAGTCCCAGCACTCGGGAAGCAGAGGCATGCCCTTCTCTGTGAGTTTGAGGCCAGTCTGGTCTACAAGTAAGTTCCAGAGCTATTATAGAGAGAAGCACTATCTCAAAAAACAAAGAGAAAAAAAAAAACCCAACCAAAAAAACTAATCAAGCAAAAGACTAAAACCAACAAAACACAACAACCAAAAGACCCTCAGTCTTGGAGTGGTGACACAGACTTGTAATCTCAGGCTGAGACAGGAGAATTGTGAGTTTGGGTGAGCCTCAGCCACACAACACAAGACTTTGTCTCTCACACAAAACACATTTGGAAGTGAAGGCTTAGAAGGTACCACACTTGCTTTGTAAGCATGAGGACCTAAGTGTGAATTCCCAAAACCCACACAATGCCAGGGGAACTAGTGTGGGTCTCTAGATCCAGGAAAGTGACACTGGGGCAGTCAGCCTGACGCTCACAGTGACAAACAATCCAGAGACTGGGGTTCTCCTGATTAGCACACACCTGCTGTGAAATCGCGATATGCAAGCACACGCAAATCTAACATTCTGCTTCTTCCCCTTTGCCCGGCTGGGTTTTCGTGTTTGGGATGTTTGGGCACGATTCCCTTTGCTCTCACACCCGTCTCTGTAAACACCATGCAGCTCTGCAGGGCAGGACCTTTTCACCCACCAGTGGTTTGTGTTCATTTACCCGTGTCTAGTTGTTTGTTCACTGTGGCCGTGTCAGATGGCCATTTGGAGGCTTAAGGTGTACTGTTGATGGACAGCTTATTGTAAATTCCCCTCAAATATTATGTTAGTGTTTTCCAACTGTCCACATCTGCATTTACTGAGAACTTGCTGTGTTTCAGGCACTGTTCTAGATACTTTATATGTAAGCAAGTATCATTTAGTCCTTCTAAGAACTCTAGGACCTTGACACAAAATATCATACTCTCAATTTTAGCCAGATGTGCCACATACCTTTAATCCCAACATTTGTAAAGTAGAGATAGGTGGATTTCTATGAATTAAAGGTCAGCCTGGTTTACATAGTGAGTTTCAGGTCAGTCAGGGCTACAATGTGAGACCCTATCTCTACAAAACAAAACAAATACCCACTCTAGTCATTGGGACAGTTTACACAGAAGTTATGTGATCTCTGGAAACAGATGGGGAGATGAGAATTAAACGCGAGGTAGCCAGTCCCAGAGCCAGGACTTAGACCATGCTGGCTTTCTTTTGTAGGTGACAGATGCAGGGATGGCAAGGACAGAGTGTGTCAGGTGTGTGTGTGTGTGTGTGTGTGTGTGTGTGTGTGTGTGTGTGTGTGTATGGCAGGTATGTGGGATTGGGTTTTAGAATACATGGTCACATTTTATGTCTGTCTTTCATGTTTTGAATCCGGAGGGCTGAAAATGTAGCTCAATTGGTAGAGCCTGGCCTAGCATGCCTGAAGCCCTGCTTCTATTCCCCACCGTCACTCAAGCAGCATTGCAGAACATGTCTGTCATCCTGTGACAGATAGAGGGAGGAGCTCAAGTTCAAGTTCATCCTTGGCTATACAATTTGAAGCCAGATTGGGCTTCATGAGATTGTTTCTAAAGAGACCCAAACCAAACAGCAAACAAGTAAACAGGAAATAGGGCTAGATTAGAATTTGGTAGGTGGTCTGTGTTGCTAAATGAGTATCTCCTTGTGAAAGAAGAGGGTGAAATCTTCCAGAAACTTTGTTACCACGAATCACTCCAGAGCACTTAAACAATTTAGGAGGCATTTTCCTTTTATCTTCAGCTCTTATTTCCCTGAGTGTGCATAAAGTTATCTTTATTGCACGTTGAAGCTGTTCAATACGAGTCTCCAGGTTATTTTTGTTTCCCATCCAGCAGCTTCTGTTAGAACAAATGGGACCCTTATAGGGCACAATAAGATTAACACATTTGTATCGATCTCAAAGTAGTTCTTAGTAGCAATTCCCCAAACTTAAACAAGTTTGGTATTTAAACAAGATTGATAAACTCCACTTTAGAGAACTATATCGCTTGGAACAAAGAAAGGAAGTCCAGAACTCCCAAATATCCCCTCTGCATCACCTGAACCTATCAGCTTAGTGTCGTTTAAAGGACATGCATTATGTAAGTTTTGTCAAATGTTCGCACCCACAAATTGTGTTTTCACAATGGTTATTCAAATTCCGGATATTAAGAATTTAAAGAGCTCAGCCTGGTGGTGGTGGCGTGCATGGCTTTAATCTCAGCACTTGGGAGGCAGAGGCAGTGGGATCTCTGAGCTTGAGGACAGCCAGGGCTACATAGAGAAACCTTGTCTTGAAAAACAACAACAGCCAGAATTTAAAGAGAATATAGCTTTGTTTATTGTGTAGCTGTGTTGGTCAGCATTCTGACACTATAACAAAATTCCTGGGACAATTAACATAAAAAGAGAAAGGCTTTACTTGGGTTTTCGGTTCTGAAGGTTTAAGACCAAATGATGCTGTTATTTTGTCTTCTAGCAAGGACAACACATCAGACTGAGAGTGAATAGGAGAATAAACCACACTCATCTTATGATACATGAAGCAACGCAGAGACTGAGGTCTCACAGAATATTTTAAGGACATATCTCCTGTGATCTGAAGACCTCTCATTGGCCACTAAGTTAGGAACCAAGCTTCCAAGCATAGGGACCATTATGGGCAGTCTGTGTCCATACAATAGCGTTGTCAGGAGCTCTTCATTTCGGGTGGGACATGTAATTTGCTATTGAGAATGAGTCATTGGTGAACTAGATGGAACTGTAGACCTCCTATCTTCTGAATTGCTTCATTTTGTTAATCTTCTTTCCTCTTAGGACCCTGCCTCTGGATCCGAGCCAGAAGTGCTCATGTTTCCCAGCTCTCACCAGGGTCCCAGAAGACAGAAGCGAGACTGGGTCATTCCCCCCATCAGCTGCCCAGAAAATGAGAAGGGCCCGTTTCCTAAAAAACTGGTTCAGGTAGGGGAAGGACTGAAAGAAAAGATGATGGAAGGACCCAGTGTCAAGATATTTCCTTGCCAATTCTGTCTCTTTTTCTGGTTTTGTGCAGATCAAATCCAACAGGGACAAAGAAACCAAGGTTTTCTACAGCATCACTGGCCCAGGAGCTGACAGACCTCCTGTTGGTGTGTTTATCATCGAGAGAGAATCAGGCTGGCTGAAAGTGACGGAGCCTCTGGATAGAGAAAATATTGCCACTTACACCGTGAGTATTTCATAGATACTTGTTGACCATTAGGTAACAATTGTCAAGTTTTGGGGGCCATTCATGTTTTATCCCCGGGTTAGATTCCCGGAACGTGTGAGTAGCATCACTTATCCCTTGACATGTTGGTAAAGTGGACACAAGAGAACAATTTGGGATGGTACTTGTTTTGTTCTGTTTTGTTCTTTTCCTTAGAGGAGAAAAGCAGGGGTTCCTCATAGCCTACATGAGCATAGATAGAAGTTGTCAAAGTGGAGCTGGAGAGATGGCTCAATGGTTAAGAACATTTGTTGCTCTTATAATCTTGACTTCAGTTCCCAGCACTCACGTCAGGTGGCTCACAACCACCTGAAACTCCAGCTCCAGGTGCTCTGATACCCTCATGACCTCCATGTAATGCATGAAAGTGCATGTGAACACACATACACACACATAAGTGAAAAGATGTCAACTTATTCTTGGGGTTGGGGAGAAGCTTCTTACAGAACAAAATATATTCTGATGGCAATAATAGGAAAATCTACTTCTGGGGCTTGGTTACAATGTGAGCTTAGGTAACCTATAGATGCCATATGCAGAAAAATCTCAGGGAAACATTAGACTGTTGTAGCCAGAGGAAAATTACCCCAATTAAAGTGAGTCTCTACGTGCTAAGTGAGTGTGTTCTCGTTTATGAGTTCATCAAGCAGCAGCAGCAGCAGCACATCGTGTGGAAGGGGTGGAGGCTGATGAAGCCACTCTCACTGGACTCCCTTGCCCAGTTCCTCTTCCGGGCAGGGCTAAGTAACGCTCACTTGGCTCTTCTTGTAGCTCTTCTCCCATGCTGTGTCATCAAATGGGGAGGCAGTGGAGGATCCCATGGAGATTTTGGTCACAGTGACCGATCAGAATGACAACAAGCCAGAGTTCATCAAGGAGGTGTTTGAGGGAACTGTCCAAGAGGGCGCTCGTCCAGGTAAATCAATCACAGTGAACTGGGTACCCAGAAGGATGCTCCAGTTCTTTGGGATTAGAACCTGAAGTTCAGACGTGTTCTTTGAAAGCCACCGTGAGAGATGAGGTGGGAGTGTGGGGGAAGCAGATATAACGTTTGTAAGTAGAAACAATAAAAGAATAACCTTCTTAGGGCTTGGTGTTGCATTAATGCCAATCCAGCTCCAGAGGATGCGACGCCCTCCTCTATCCTTGGAGGGCATCTGCATGTATGTACAACACACGCATACACACACAAATAATAATAATAATAATATCTTTAAAAATAAGAGCTAGCAGGAGTAAAAGAGAAGGACTTGGTAGGGTTATTTTAGTTAATTCATTCCCAACATTCTCTGCTTTGCCTCCTCTCACCTAAATGATAGGCTTTGAAAGTTGAGTTCCCTGAACGTTTGGTGTAACGTTCCCTTCGCTGGCAATTTGACGAGAATTCTAGAAATAAAAATCATGATCAGGAGTGGTCATCTCCTAGGTCAGGATTGTTCTGAGCAGACAAATGCCAATGTAGCATTTCCTCTACACTTCCAGGAACCTCTGTGATGCAGGTCTCAGCCACTGACGCAGACGACGATGTGAACACCTACAATGCTGCTATTGCCTATACCATCATCAGCCAAGATCCTGAGCTGCCTCACAAAAACATGTTCACTGTTAATAGAGACACAGGGGTTATCAGTGTGCTCACCTCCGGACTGGACCGAGAGGTCAGTCAGGGCTCAGGGGGATTGCAGTGGGAGTTGAGGGCAAATGAATGTATACTAAATTTCAAGGATGGTGCAACCCTCTGCTGAGCCTGGCAGTCCGTGTAAGTCTTTGCATCTAAATGCCTGGAGGCAGGCAGCCTGGGCAATGAGAAAGATGATGACATAGTCTAGTTTTCTGTATGCAGTGGGCTGCACCAGGCTTGGGCTGGCTGTTGGAGCAGGTTCTGATTGATTCCACGTTTGATTTCTGCAGAGTTATCCTACATATACCCTGGTAGTTCAAGCTGCTGACCTTCAAGGCGAAGGCTTAAGCACAACAGCAACAGCCGTGATCACCGTCCTCGATGTTAATGACAACGCTCCCATCTTTAACCCAACCACGGTAATTCTGCCGCTTTGGTTCTGTGAGGGGCTCTTCATTGTTCAGGAGCTAAGTTCTGCCTCTGTGCATGGGTGAATCCCTAGGTTAGTGAATGTGAACTTCAAACACTAGAGCAGTGTGGTCTGGTAGTATGCTTCCTAAATGCTGGGTTAAGCTGCCATGCCCAGCTTCATAAGAGTTATTAAATACCAAGAATATCAAATGTATTCAAGGAGAAGGTTTTAAGAGCCAGATAAGGAACTTCACATACATATTTTTAATTAAATTAAGATTTTGGGGACACAGCATTTTATAGCCCAGGTTGGCAGGCAGGCATGTAATGCCATGCTCAGCTTTTTAGTTTTGGAAGGGAAGATCATACTTTCCTAAGTTAGAAGTCGATTTAATGGTTGGTTAACAGAGGCCTGAATAGTGTAGTTTCTAGAAGCAGAGCTGACTTTTTCCCTCTTATGTCACAAAAGGCCCATGGAAAACTGTTCTTTCATGATTTATCTTTTTTAATGGTTACTAATAAAGATTAGAGAGTGGATGGGGGTTGGGGACAGATGACATGTGTATCTTTAGATCACAGTTTGCAAACAATGTGGCCAACAGATGGTTCTTAAACCCAGCGCCTTGGAAAGATGCTTCAGGCACTGCGGTTTGGTCTGCTGATGGGAAACGAGGGCCTACTCTTTACCCTTGGGGGCTCACTCGTGACGTCACTCATTCCACTTCTCTGGATCTCATTCCTTTAGCTCAAGTCCTGGCTCCAAGTTTCTCACTTTGTCATAATGACCTGGTTTTCCCTTTGCTCTGTAGTACGTGGGTCAAGTGGATGAGAATGAGGAAAATGCGTATATTGCCACACTCAAAGTAACTGACGATGATGCCCCCCATACTCCAGCGTGGCAGGCCGTGTACACCATAATTAATGATCCTGACCATCAGTTTGCTGTTATCACAGACCCCACAACCAATGATGGCATGCTGAAAACAGCCAAGGTTTGTATGACTGGCGTGCTAGCAGCTGGGCCTCTCTTGTCCTATAATGTCATCTTATGATTGGGTCAACACCACCAGGGGAAGGGTAGAGTCTGGGGATGGTATTGACTTTCTGGGGATTGCAGAAACTTTCTTGGCTTGTTAGGAATGAAGTAAGTGTTAGTCTTTTGGAAAATGTCCTAAAGCCAGAGGCTTGCAGTGATTCTCAACCTATGCATCGTGGCCTTTTAGTAGCAGAACGACCGTTTCACAGGGTTGCTTAAGACCATTGGAAAACATAGATATTTGCATTATGTCTCGTAACAGTAGAAAAATTATAATTGCAAAGTAGCAATGAAAATAATTTTATGGTTGGGGTCACCACAACATGAGGAACTGTATTAAAGGGTTGCAACATTAGGAAGGTTGAGAACCATTGGGCTAGAAAGACAATGGCTTTTGGTAGCCAGCACTTATAACTGCCTGTAAATCTTTGGAAAATATTCTCCCCCCCCAAAAAAAAAGTCTAAATTAAAAGTGGGAAGGATTTACTGGTAAATTTAGCAAAAGTTAATAGATGCCCAGAGTACCTCAGAGCTTTAATGTCTCTTCAGCAAGTGAGCATTTGAGAACTGCTGTCAATCAAAGGTGGTAGTTTTTGGAAGTGTGTTTCACTGTGTAGTCCTGGCTTTGCTGGAACTCATTCTGTAGACCAGGCTGGCCTCGTACTCACAGATCCACCTGCCTCTGCTGGGATTAAAGGCATGTGCCACCACCACTCAGCAGAAAAAATTTTTTAAGCTAACCGTTTCTTTTTTAAAAGCTATTTATTTGTTCTGTGGCAACAGTGGGTGAACTCAGGGCCCTGAGCATGCTGGGCAGGTGCTCCACCACTGAGTCACGCACCCAAACCCTTGTATTTTATTTAGTTTTAACTTTTTCCCTCTCCTGGTCTCTAGGGCTTGGATTTCGAAACCAAGCAGCAGTATGTTCTATATGTGACAGTGGCCAACGTGGACCCCTTTGAGGGGAATCTTGCCCTTTCCACAGCCACTGTGACGGTGGATGTGGTGGATGTGAATGAAGCCCCCATCTTTGTGCCAGCCGAGAAGAGGGTGGAAGTACCCGAAGATTTCGGTGTGGGTCAGGAAATCACATCCTACACTGCCCGCGAGCCAGACATATTCATGAACCAGAAGATTACGTAAGTTGGACCAATGACTAGTATTTTTTTTCAGGATAGGGTTTCACTGTGTAGTCCTCCTGGCTGCTTTGGCACTCACTGTTTAGAACAGGCTGGACTCAAACTCAGAAGTACACCTGGCTCTGCCTCCCCAGTGCAGACATGTATATATGTCTCCCCAGTGTGTGTGTGTATGTATGTATGTACGCAATTTAAGCCAATATAAATGTAGTCATTTGTCATGTAATGATAATATATTCTGAGAAATCTGTCCATGAGAAGTTGGATCATTTTGAGAACATTGTATAGTTTGTTAAACAAATTAAGATGGCTGCAGTTTCCCTGAAGAATTAAATCACCTTATGTGCATAGCCAGTGGGTGTCAGTTCTTTCCTGCCACTGTGTAGGTCTTGGGTATCAGGTTCACTGTCAGGCTCGCTACCAAGTATCTTCACCCACTTACACCCCTCACCCGCCCACCAATCTCACCCACGTGGAAGCTCACAGCCATCTATAACTGTGGCGATTTGATATCTCTTTTGACCTTTTGCCCCATGTGGTACACATACGTACACTCAAGCACACTCACATATACATAAAAGTGTGTGTGTGTGTGTGTCATTGTGTATCAGCTGAATAGTACCTGTGACCTCCGCTCCATTCTGTCTGCTGCCCCTACTCTAAGCCACAGCTTTTGCCCTCAGGTATCGGATTCTGAGGGACACTGCCAAGTGGCTGGAGATTAACCCAGAGACTGGTGCCATTTCCACTCGGGCTGAGATGGACAGAGAAGACGTGGAGAACGTGAAGAACAGCACGTATACAGCTCTCATCATCGCTACAGATAATGGTACAGATACTGCGTGGCCAATCCACATCCCTGGGCTCCATCACTCTCCAGCCTGTTCGCCTCCTGTGCCCCTGCCTTTCTTTGGGAGTCATGATTTCATTCCTTTCCTTTTTTTTTAATTTATTTATTATGTATACAATATTCTGTCTGCCTATATGCCTGCAGGCCAGAAGAGCACACCAGACCTCATTACAGATGGTTGTGAGCCACCATGTGGTTGCTGGGAATTGAACTCAGGTCCTCTGGAAGAACAGTCAGTGCTCTTAACCGCTGAGCCATCTCTCCAGCCCTCATTCCTTTTCTTTTATCCATAAAAAAATACTTGGTAACAAAATTCCAAAATTTGAGTCAAGTAGGGTTTCTTTCTCTTGTCTCTCCCTGCACTGGAAGCTCATTCCTACCTGCTGGAACCTGGGTTTGTATCCCAGGTTCAAGACTGTGACTGTATTATTACTTAATTTTGTTGTTGTTTTTGGTTTTCAAGACAGGGCAACTCTGCTTGTCCTGGTACTTACTCTGTAGACCAGGATGTCCTCGAACTCAGAGATCCACCTGTCTCTGCCTTCTGAGTGCTGGGATAAAAGGTGGCATGAGCCACCACTGCCTGACATTATTTAATTCTTTTAACCGTCTTTTTAAATTTCATGTTATTTTTGATACATGGTTTCACCGTATAAACCTAACTAGATTTAAATTCACCTTGAACTCACGTGGAACCCAGAAGACCTCAAATCTGAGGTGAGCGACCCCATCCTGTGAAGTTCTAAGATTCCAAGCAAGTGCAAGGCGGTGGTGGCACACACCTTTAATCTCAGCACTCGGAGGCAGAGTTACGCAGATCTTTGGGTTCCAGGCCAGCCTGGTCTACAGAGTGAGTTCCAGAATGGTCACGGCTACACAGAGAAACCCTGTGTCAAATAAATAAATAAACAAATAAATTAAAAAATAAAATAAAATTATTCCAAGCAAGCACTACCACACTCAGCTTTTTCTTAACTTTTTAAAAGATCTGCTGGAGCCAGGCTTCTGTAGGAGGCTGAAGCAGGAGGATTGTAATTCCAAAGGATACACAGTAAGACCTTGTCTTAAACAAACAACAGCCTCATGGTGGTGGTGCACGGCTTTAATCCCAGCACTCAGGAAGCAGAGGCAAGCAGATCTCTGTGAGATCGAGGCCAGCCTGGTCTATAAGAGCTAGTTCCAAAGCTACAGAGAAACCCTGTCTCGAAAAACCCAAAGCAACAGCAAAAAACCAGTAAAAACAATAAACCCCCCAAACTTAAGTGGATTAATAGTATAATATCAAGAAGAGGAAAGCTGCATTTATATGAAGAACAACTCAATCATTGGACACAAATATGCAATGAGCTTGTGAGAAAGGGGAGACGTGGTAGGGCAGAGGCTGCACGGGTCGTATGGAACCTGCTGAAGGGTCACAGTCAGCTGGAAGGTGATATTATCCCTGAGCCGTGACAGCCTTTCTGTTTTCTCCTAGGTTCCCCAGCTGCCACTGGCACAGGGACTCTTCTCTTGGTCCTATCTGACATCAATGACAACGCTCCCATCCCAGAACCTCGAAGCATGCAATTCTGCCAGAGGAACCCACAGCCCCATGTCATCAACATCATCGATCCAGACCTGCCCCCCAATACATTCCCCTTCACTGCTGAACTCACCCACGGGGCCAGTGTCAACTGGACCATCGAGTACAATGACCCAGGTGTGAAGTCCAGCTCCATCTCTAGAGCAGCACTGCCTGTCTCGCTTCTGCCTTCCCCCTTCCCGATTTCCCTTCTCGCTCCAGATGCACCCCTCTTGGTATCGGGTGCCAGTTTCTTCTCATGCATTCTCCCTTTCCTCTGAGCATACTGTATAGGAATATGGACCCCAAACAATCCCTTTACCCAGCTGCATACCTTTGGTTCCCTAAACATTCCCTGGTCTCATTTCCCTAGGCCAAGAATCTCTCCTTTTGAAGCCAAAGAAGGCCTTAGAATTCGGTGAATACAAAATCAACCTCAAGCTCATGGATAACCAGAATAAAGACCAGGTGACCACACTGGACATCCTTGTGTGTGACTGTGAAGGGGCTGTCAACAACTGCATGAGGGCAGGCTACGTGGAAGCAGGATTGCAAGTTCCTGCCATCCTCGGCATTCTTGGAGGGATCCTGGCTTTGCTGAGTAAGTACAGGGGCAAGTGCCTCAGCCTGTGACCTAAGACTGGGACAGGCCATTTCCTAGGGAGAGCTTTCTGTTAGGACCCAGGGTCTTTCTGTTCTGATTCTTTTTGTGCTTCCTATGATTGAGTGCATGCAAGTCACCTGTGCCTCTCAGTAAAGCCAGAACTCAGACCCAGGGTCCCTAGCGAGGGTCCTCAGAGGCTACATTTTGATTTAGTTTCCAAGTGATGCTGAAGTTTCAGGACTACAAGGCCATGGCACACTCACGGTTCTCATTAGCACAGCCAAGGCTGGCAGATACCCTCACCCACCCACCTTGGAGGACAGATAAGAGAGGAAGTTGAAGCTACATTGTGGACACCATTACTGCTCACATCCCCTTGGCTCAAGAGCAGCCGTACCAAATTGCTAGGCAGCCTGGAGACTCCTGCTGCTTAACTCCAACTGGTTGACTGAGCCCAGTGATTGTTTGGGGGACTGTGGAGATGGTGAACAGGTTGAACAATGAATATCCATGGACAATGGAGATGTTGGAAGGAAGCTGGCCATTTCTGTCCACAATCCTTGGTCCGATTTTACCTATGGAGTGTTCTGGACTTGGTGCCGGTGCCCTGAGGGTTTCTATGATCAATGTTTTCTGTTGTTCCTGACCTTTTTTTTTTTCCTTCCCCAGTAGATATAGTTTATTAGACTTGATTGAAGTTGGGGAGATTCTCATCAGGCATTTAAAGCAGAAGTTTTGCTAGGAGCCAGATGTCCAACCTTGTGGTAGGAGGCTGCTTGTTGGTTCCTGGCCAACTGGCCCAGCTCCTGACCCCAAGTGGGCACACAAACACCTGGGCCCACAAATGCCATTCAAATGCTCCATAGCTGGAGTTTGCACTGGCAGCATGGCCCAGGAAGCTGCCTTTTTAAAATGTGCAGCTTTTTTTCTGTTCCCAGTGAATCAGGAAAACCTCCCTTAAGGGAGCTGCAGCATGCCACCAGCTGAAAAAAAAATGAGGCTAAACTTGTTTTTCTGTGTCTAGAGTTGCTTTTCAAGCTTTTTAGGTTTTACATGGACTTAGTCCACCAAGTTGGTGCCTCAAATGTAGTGGGAGGCTGTTTATTGGTCCCCTCTCCGTCCTCTAGCTAGCTTAGACTGGCAGGTCTGGAACTTACAATGTAGCCAAGGCTGGACTTGAGGTCATTTTCCGTCAAGTGCCTACCCATCTGCCATTTGCCTGGAGTTGCAAGGCTACCGTGCCCATAAATGTTGCTTCCTCTGGTCTCCTCGCCTATGACTCATCTCTCCCCCACTCCCCCTTGTATCCAGTTCTGATCCTGCTGCTCCTACTGTTTCTACGGAGGAGAACGGTGGTCAAAGAGCCCCTGCTGCCTCCAGATGACGACACCCGGGACAATGTGTATTACTATGATGAAGAAGGAGGTGGAGAAGAGGACCAGGTGGGTTTTAAAGATGCAAAATTTAAGATATGACGGGGTGGGGGGGAGTGGTGGGGGGTGGTGCCAGATACTGGCAGTGGGTCATCCCCACAGTACTGCTATGGAGCACCAGAACCCTGTGATCTCAGTGATACACAAGTCAGGAAGGTGGAGGTTTCTGTCCCACCAGTCAGCTCTATCCCGCCAGCTGGCTTCTGAATAGCTACACAGAGACTTACTGGCTATGCTGGGGAGATTCTCATATCAGGCATTTAAAGCAGGTTTTGCTAGGAGCCAGGTGGCTACTCCATCACTCCACTCTTCTTCCCAGCATCCTCTCAGTTTGGCTCTCCCACCTAACCTCTTCTTGCCTAGCTATTGACCAGTCAGCTTTTTTTTTTTTTATTAAACCAATCAGAAGGCACCTTGTCCAAAAAACCCCATCTTCACAGGGTACAGGATTATTCCACAGCACCTTCCCCAGACACTGTTGTGTTCTCTGGAGCGTTTATTGATTACATTGAAGCTCATAGCATCTGTAAATCCACGAGGATGCAGCTAACCCAGGCAGAGTTTTGCTGAAAGGCCCTAAGCTGCACCCTGTGTCCATGTCTGCTGCACGGGAGCCTAATTTGCTGCACGGGAGCCTAATTGATACGGGTTCCTGTAGGCATGCATCACTTGCTGTCTTGTTACCTGAGCCCCTCACATGACAGAGTCCACTGTTAACAGGCAGGATCAGCTATGGTTGGGGAGGACTGAGTAAAATTTGCCAAGCAATAACAATCCAATAGTCATGCCCCGTGAAATGAGTAAGACACAGAAGTTTGCATTCATAGAATCCCCAAGTGGTCTCTTTCTTTCAGTGGAAGTTAGGAGACTCTGAATTTTGGAAACGGACATTTCATATGCTTTTGGGCGTGTGTTGGTAAACACCTCACAGAGGGTAGTTTTGGGTTTTCCAGTGGCACAGCCTGTGATGCTGTGAAGTAAACAAGCCCCCCGCCTATGCACTCCTTCCTTTTTCACTTGCTGCCATGTCTCCATTCTTCTCTAGGACTTTGATTTGAGCCAGTTGCATAGGGGCCTGGATGCTCGACCTGAAGTGATTCGAAACGATGTGGCTCCCAGCCACCTGAGCATGCCCCAGTATCGTCCCCGACCAGCCAATCCTGATGAAATCGGGAACTTCATCGATGAAGTAAGTAGGCAAAGCTGTGAGCCAGGGCATGGTGCATCTCTTAACTTGGGAACCAAGGAGAAAAACATTCCTGTGAGAACCTTTGCATTCTTGCCTTATGGTGTCTGCTTGCCTAGATCCTTGAGACAAAACCAAAATCTACTTACAAAGATTTCGTAGGACTAAAAAGGAGTTGTACTGCAGACTTAGTTTGACTTTCCTGCTCCATAATCTTGGTGTCTGTCTTTTCTGTTGCTGCACTGAGGCCAAGGCAGCTTTCAGAAGAGTCTAACGAGGGACTCCAGAGGGTTAGAGTCCATGACTGTCATGGCAGGGAGCGTGGCAGCAGGCGGGCATGCGTGGCTGGAGCAGTTGAGGGCTCACATTTTCATCTACAAGCAGAAGGCAGAGAGAGAGAGACAAAGGGAGCTAATTGGAAATAGCTGATCTTTTAAATTCTATTCTCCGTGACACACCTCCTGCAACAAAGGCCATACCTCCTAATCCTTTCAAGCAGTTCTAACTTGGGACCAAGCATTCAAGACTATGTAACTCCAGAAGCCTTTGTACTCCCTATGTAGACCAGGATGGCAGAAGGTAGCAGAAGGAGTCTGTCCCACGTTGGGCATAGCTTGAGCATAAGAGACCTTAAAGCCTACCCCCCACAATGACACACCTCCTCCAGCAAAGCCACACTACTCCAGCAAAGCCACACCTGCTAATAATGCCACTCTGTATGGGCCTATGGGTGTCATTTTCATTCAAACCACCACATAGAGGATGACTTTAAATTCCTGATCCTTCAACTTCACCTTTCAGAGTTAGCATTTAACAATGACAGTTTGCATCCAGCCTTTGAGGATGATCTCATTGTTTTTAGCCTCTGTCGATGCTGATTAGCGGTTCGGGATCCTTGTTTTGGTTTCCGGGGATCCCATCCCGACAGGCAGCTGTCCCTCGGAAGAAGCATTCTGTGACTTGTCCTTCTGTGTTGATACACATGTTATAATTCATATGGTGCTCTTCCCTCTAGAATCTGAAGGCAGCTGACAGCGACCCCACGGCACCCCCTTACGACTCTCTGCTGGTGTTTGACTATGAGGGGAGTGGTTCTGAAGCTGCTAGCCTGAGCTCACTGAACTCCTCCGAGTCGGATCAGGACCAGGACTACGACTATCTGAACGAGTGGGGCAACCGCTTCAAGAAGCTGGCTGATATGTACGGTGGCGGCGAGGATGACTAGGAGACTAGAGAGGAGCCTCTGGGTGCAGCCATGGAAGATTCAGAATAATGTTGCCAGTGGCCTTTCGTCTCCTTCCCCAAGTTTGTAAAAAGAGAGACTGATTTGATATGCGGTTTGCATGGTGGCCTCGTTCTACCAGTCTACTGTGTTAGAATGGTTGTCATTTGTTCTTGAAATCAGTTTTTTATTTTTACAGGGCTGGGATTTGAACTCTGCCACTGAGTCACAGGCCCACCCTCTCCTTATTTTAATTTTTCTCTCCTTTTCCATGGATGGGATGAATATGGGGCTTTACAGTGAGAGGCGAGTCCTCTCGTTACCGACCTATTGCCCCAGTTGAGAGTTTTTTTTTTTATTTCAGAATGACAATTCAAGCCTCAGAAGGGTCAGCTAGCACTGGCAGTTTAAGAGATAGGGGAGAGGGTCTGCCCTATTTCTCTTTCATTGTGTATAGGAAATAGTTTGTTTTTGTTTTTGAGCTAGGGATCTAGGCAAGTTCCAAGCCCTTCACCCCGCACTAAAATTTTTAAATTGTGTACTTTCCCACAGTTATTATGTTTGTGTTCTGTATTCTCATACCCACTTATGCTCCTGAATTCTGTTGCCCTGCCCAGGTGCTATATTCTATGATGCGGAAGTGACTGGGTCTTTTTGTGGTGAGAGACAGGTATGGTAGGGGTGCGACTGAAGGGGTAGTGTGTGATTTAAAGACCTTCATAGTTTTCCTTCCTCACCTCCAGATTTCTCACTTGAAATGGGAATTCCTTGTGCGGAGTCACTGTCTTCTAGGTGAAAGCCACAGTGGGGTGTGTTGCTCCGGTTCTCTGTAGGGAGCCATGACCACAGCTGGTAGGAAGGCTTTCAGGCCCCCTTCGGTTTCTTATGCTTCCTTCACACCAACGTAAAAGAGCCGTGTGCTCTGAGACTCCCCAGTGCCCAGCGTGCTGCAGCCACAGACAGAGAGCAAATGCGAGAGACTGGCTCGTGGGCAGCACGTGTGTCACGGTGCCTGGCCAGCTCACACGCTGATGGTGAGGCTTGAACTCTTTCTCAGGAAACTTCTGGAAGAATAGAGGGGTCTCACCATGTGCTTCCTGTCTGGAGTCCTTTTCTGCAGCTTCCGAAGCCCAGGAAGCATGCCCTTCCAATGCCTGCTGCTTTTGATGGTAGCTACAGAAAATGCTGGCTGAGTAGGGCCAAGTATGCATAGAAAACTGAGACTATTAGAAATTGTGCATTTTCTCGTAGAAGCAGGAAGAAACACTGTTCCAATGGGAGGAAGGGGGTGAGGGCCTTGATTTGAGTCTTTTAATTAAAAATGAAAATTTCAGCTTTTTGATAACCACTGGAGAGAATTTTGTTAAAAGTGCTTTACTCGCGACTATTTTTTGGGAGAAAATAATGACTGCAATCAACTGTGAGAACTGTTGATTTCTCTGTAGTTTAAATGTCTACTGTAGTCAGTGTAGAGTGTCACTTGTATGTAGTTTGAGTGTATATGTGTGTGGGTACTGATAATTTTGTATTTTGTGGGGAGTGGAAAGGTAAAAGATTAAAACTGTTCTAAGATACATTTTTATAAATTTTATTAAAGAGTTTTGTTAAACTGTTGTGACGTTTGATTGATTTGACTCTACCAGAATTCCAAGTGAGACAAAAAGACAAAGGAGGTGAGCTCAGAATCCCAGCACTGGGGAGGCAGAGGCAGGTGGATCTCTGAGTTCAAGGCCAGCTTGGTCTACAAACAGAAACCCTGTCTCAGGGGGAGAGTGGCGGGAAGGAGCCAAACCATGGAGAAGGGAGCTTGCAGCTGAAATGACTTCTCTGTCCTTTCATTCCTTCTGCCTGGGGAGGAAATGCACGCACAAGGCCGCTGCTCAGAGTGGCCTCTGAAGAACAAGCAGTGCCAAGGTCAATGGGACAGAAGCAAACCCACAGTTTCCTCTGCAATCAGTAAATATTTCTTGATAGTGGAGGCAACGATTCTGCGTGAATATGGTGTGGCCTCATCCCGAGAAACATTTATCGATTCCCTTCCACTCTCTTCCCCCCCATTCCATGACACTAGAGCTTGAACCTAGAGCTCTGAGCTTGCTAGTAGGGTCCAACCATTCAGATGTACCCCCAGCTTAGTAATGCTTACTCTTTTGTAAATTTTTTTTTAGATTTATTTATTTATTATGTATAGTGTTCTGTCTGTCTGTATGCTTGCTGGCCAGAAGAGGGCACTAGATCTCACTACAGATGGCTGTGAGCCACTATGTGGTTGCTGGGAATTGAACTCAGGACCTCTGGAAGAGCAGTCAGTGCTCTTAACCTCTGAGCCATCTCTCCAGCCCTGTAAATTTTTTATTTAGCTTTTAGTTTTTTTAAAAATGTGTGTGAGCTGGGCAGTGGTGGCTCACACCTTTAATCCCAGCACTCAGGAGGCTGTCTTGCTCTTGGTCTTTTGTTTGTTTTTATTTTAAAGCCAGTGTCTCACTGTAGTCTGGACTGGCGTTAAATTGCTGTCTAGGGTAGCTCACACTGTCCTTGAATTTGCACAAATGCCCAGATTGACTCTAGTCTTTAAGTTAGGAAGAAACTGGTGTCCTAGTGTCAGTAAACACTGAGAAAAGTAACTCGGGGAAGAAAGGGTTTGTTTGGTTTACACTTTCAGGGCACAGTCTATCACTGAGGGAAGTCAGGGCAGGGACTTGAAGCAGAATCCATGGAGCAATGATGCCTACTGGCTGATGGTCGGGGTGGAGGGGTAGGGGAGCAGGAAGGGTCTGAACCGTGTATCCCTGGATAACCTGGAACTTTGTAGTTATGGCTGGCTTAAAACTCAGAGAGGTCTGTTTGCCTCTACCTTCCAAGCGCTGGGATTAAAGAAGTCATTTCAGCTGGAAGCTCCCTTCTCCATGGTTTGGTTCCTTCCTGCCCACTCTGCCATCGAGACAGGGTTTCTCAGTGTACACATGACTTCGTAGACCAAGCTGGCCTTGAACTCAGAGATCCACCTGCCTCTGCTGGTGAGTCCCCCATGACTGGCTACATGAGGACTGTTTTTGCTCCCCAAGACTTCTAGCCATTAATTTGGAGGGGCAGGAGTCAGCCATGCTCCACCCCAGTGCGCCTCGTGCCCAGTGCACCCCAGGGATGGTCAAGGAGCTTTTTACACTAGGTCTTGAGAGGGAAGTGGCAATGATAGAGGACCATGGTTGGCCTTTGTCTTTTTTCCTTTTCTTCCTGCTTCAGCCTCCTGAGTGCAGCCAGGGGTGTTCACTGGGGAGGGCAGATGTACTAAAGAGTGTGTTCCTAGAAGCATTGTCCTGGGGCAGGAAGAGGAACGGTAGGAGAGAGGAAGATGGACAAGGGGAGCAATGGGCTGGAGTAGAGTATACAAGCAAAGGACAATGGTGTGTGTGGCATAAATGTTATAATCAATTATTCTTATGCTAACTAAAAGTTATTAATTAAAAATAAAAAGCATTGTCTTGAGATCTTTGAATGTCCCACCAGGAATTATGGAGGTGAAAAGCCTATCGCTGATGATCTGAATCTCAAATTCTCTTCCATGTAAACATGACTTGGGGGGTTATGGTTTTAGTATAAAATGAATTTTCTAGTAATGCAAGAGCCGTATAAATAGAACAAAGAGGAGCTTTACTAAGGACATTTCAGAACCTTACCACTGGGGGTGCCAATGCAGTTTATTGACAGAGAGCATGATCTAGGGGCTCTGGCTTTAATCTCTGTCCCCAATAAACAAATACATATACCAATGGTGATGTTTGTAGCTATCACATTCATAGAGGATATATATATATATGTGTATGTTTACTTTTAGAATTTTTAAAGAATTATTTTACTTCATAGTTATGTGTGTTTTGCCTGCATGTATGTCTTTGCATCACATGTATGGCTGTTCCTCTTGGAGGCCAGGAGAGGGTATTTGATCCCCCAGAACTGGAGTTATAGATGGTTGTGAGGCACCATGTCAATGATAGGAATTGAACCTGGATCTCTACAAAAACAACAAATACTCTCTAAACCACTGACCCATCTCTCCAGCCCCGTGTATATTTATTTCTAAATGTCACATAAGGAAATTGATAATACTTAGTTTACTACGTTTTGCTATTGTTGCTTTTTGAGACAGGGTTCTGAACCCATGATCCTCTGACATCAGCCTCCTCAAATGCTGGTATCATTGGTGTGAACTTCTCCTCCTGGTTCTATGCACAGCTGTGAACATTGTTTTATTGGGTTTCAGTACTTCAGCATTTTCATACTGAAATGCTTATTATTTTACAAGAAACTCATCTTTTTTGGTGGTTTTAATACTGAAGATTGAACTCATGGTCTTGTGCTCTATCGTTGGGTAACATTTTCAAACCTTTTATTATTTTTGAGACAGGGTCTCACTAAGATGTGTAGGCTATCTTTGAACTTCTGATTCTCCTGCTATAGCCTCTATAGTAGCTGGAATTAGAGGCATGTGTAAGACAAATCTTGTCCTTTCCTTTTTCTTTCTGACTGACCTGGTTGGTACTTGCTATGTAGACCACACTGGCCTCTGCTTCCAAGTACTAGGCTTAAACATATGTGCCACCAAAAAATAAAAATAAAATAAAAAAAGATATGTGCCACCATGCTTGTCCTTTCTTTTGTCTTTTAATTATATTTTCTTTTAAAGAACATTTTAAATTATGCTTGTGCGTGTTTTTGTGTGCATCTGAGGTTTTATACTCCATGCGAACCTGGGTAACAGGCTGGTTACCGATATGGATTCTGGGAATTGAACTTGAGACTTCTGAAAGAACAACATAAGAAACCGTGCTCAGAGGAATAAAGGAGACCAGAAAAAGCAGTTACAGGGAAGGGGCGTTCCCGGCAGAGCAGGCCCCGCCCCCCGGCCTCGGGCACGCCGCCCGCCACACTCAACATGGCGGCCACGCTGGTCCACTAGTGCGTCAGAGCGCATCTCAGGAGCCGAGCTCCGCTCCAATCATGGCGGCTCCGCCACCGGCGGCGGCTGCGCCGAGCGGACTTCTGGAGACATGTGGTCTGGAACCGATTCTGGAAGCGCTGAAGCTGCTGCTGAGCCCGGGAGGTGAGAGGACGAATCTTGGCACGAGGCTGGCCCTGAGGCTCGCGGGGCTGCGGGAGACGTCTCCTAGGCTTGCCCTGGCTGCCACAGCATGTTCCCCTCAGGCCCTCCCGGGTTCTCAGTCCCACTCCTGGGGCCGTTTGGGCCCTGTCCAGTCTCACTTAGAACTTAAGCAAGCTAAAGCTCCGGAGGGCTGGCGATCTGGCCGAGGTCCATCGCGCGCCTCACTGTTGGCTCCAGCCTTCACACAGGTGTAATGTGAGGTCTCAGTCGCCAGAGGGCTCTGGGCACGCTCGAGATCAGTGCAAAATGCCAAGTGAACCGGAGATGCGGAGCAGGGGCGTTTTTGGCTGAGTTTGAGGAAGATGTTTAGGGGTTTCCATTCTGGTATCAGGGATGTGTTGGGTTGACCCATCCCAATTTAGAACCTGAAGGCACCTAGGGAATGGTGAAGCCTTGCGCTGCCCTTTCCTGTCGCGTCCCAGTTTGTGGTGGTTTGACTGCCTCTGCCTCTCAAGGGCTGGGGCTAGGCAGGCATCACCATGCATCATTTTTGTTTGTTTTGGTTTGGTTTTCTTTCTTTTAGACAGGGTATCACCCTCTAGTCAAGGCTGCCCTGGACCTCACGCCCCAAATCACGTGGTCATGTTAGTGGACCAACCTTGGACCTAGAACACAGTTCTGCCCAATCTCCTTCTCGGACTACGGCAAATTATTCAGAATAGTGCGTCCGGTGCTATCTGGAAATGTAGGGAAGCGGGGAAGAAATAAGGCCCTATTTACAAATACAGTATGTATGGGCGGGGAGGTCGAACTGTCAAGGTAAAGGCGATCAGGTGAATGCTCTCCGCTTCAAAAGGCGATCCCAAACGTTACCCTGGACTAGAGAAAAGTGAAAAGAAGTTAGTCCAGATAAAAGCCTACTAAGTGGCAGTCCCACAGTGTTCCGTTTATGTGATATCCTTTAGTCTCCTGACATAGGAAGTGTTCGCGTTCATTTTTGCAGAGGAAGGCTTAGGTACATTGGGAATTGCCCAGAGTAAAACGAGTAAGTGCAGTTTCTTTCACTAGAAGCGTGATGAATATACTATATTGCCTAAAGTAAGAGTCTATGGCAGCTGGGCAGTGGTGTCCCAGCATTCTGGAGGCAGAGGAAGAAGAATCTGTGGGTTTGAGTCCAGCCTGGTCTACATAGTGAGTTAGTTCTAGGACAGCCAGGGCTACACAGAGAAATTCTGTCTTGAAAAGAAACAACAAACAAAAAGAGTCAATGTCAAAATATAGATGTTAGGCCTGGAGGGATGGCTCAGCCGTTAAAGGCTAGGCTCACAACCAAAAATATAAGAGTTCGGTTCCCAGCACCCACGGCTGTCCCTCCAGGTACATTAAAGAAAAAAAAATATAGATGTTATTATTTATTTGTCCTACGAATATGTGTGTGTACCTATTTCTATGAGTGTGTTTGTGTGCGCCATATGCATGTAGGAGCCTACAGAGGCCCTAAGAGGGGGTCGGATTACCTGGAACTGGAGTTATAGGCAGTTGTGAGCTCTCACGTGGGTACTGGAACCTGAACCCCAGTTCTCTCAAGAGCAGTTAGTGGTCTTAACCAACAACCATCCCTCCAACTCCCATATTAAAAAAAAAAAAGAGGCAGATGGATCTCTGTGAGTTCGAAGCCAGCCTGGTCTACAAGAGCTAGTTCCAGGGCAGGTTCCAAAGCTACAGAGAAAACCTGTCTTGGAAAACCAAAAAAAAAAAAAAAAATAATAATAATTTACAACCCAGTGGTGGTGGTGGCGCACGCCTTTAATCCCAGCACTCGGAAGGCAGAGGCAGGTGGATCTCTGTGAGTTGGAGGCCAGCCTGGTCTACAAGAGCTAGTTCCAGGACAGGCTCCAAAAGCTACAGAGAAACCCTGTCTCGAAAAACCAAGAAAAAAAAATTATTTTTATGTATACAGTGTTTTCTGCCTGCATGTATGCCTGGGCACCAAAAGAGGGCACCAGATCTTATTACAGGTGGTTGTGAGCCACCATGTCATTGCTGGGAATTGAACTCAGGTCCTCTGGGAGAGCAGCCAGTGCACTTAACCCCTGAGCCATCTTTCCAGCCCAAAATAAATAAATCTTTTAAAAATATTTATTTTATTTTTATTTATGTGTATGTGTATACCTGTGTGTATATGCATGTGTGTAATGCCCATGAAGACCAGAAGAGGGCATTAGATCCCTTGGAAATGGAGTCACATGAGGCAATGAACTCCTTAATGGGAACCCAATTTCGGGTCTCTGAAAGAGCATCCAGTACTCTCAGCCGCTGAGCATTATCTCCATCCCTCTAAAATTATCCTATGTCGTATATGTATGTACTGTGTGAATCTGGATGCTGCTTTTCTCTTTTCATTTTTAATTTTTTTTTGGTTTTTCGAGACAGGGTTTCTCTGTGGCTTTGGAGCCTGTCCTGGAACTAGCTCTGTAGACCAGGCTGGTCTCGAACTCACAGAGATCCACCTGTCTCTGCCTCCCAAGTGCTGGGATTAAAGGCGTGCGCCACCACTGCCCGGCTTTTTAATTTTTTTTTTAATAACTTTTTAAAAGTTTTTCTAAGGTGTGCGCCGTCACTGCCTGGCTTTTTTTTTTTTATCCCAAACTGACTTTTTTTATTCTATTTGGTTTTGGTTCTGGGCATCAAATCTCAGGTCTGTACTTACACATGCTCTACCAGTTTAGTTTACTGCTGCAATGCATGCGTGCGTGCATGCGTGTGTATGTGTGTATTTGAGGCAGGGTCTAGCTATGTGCCCTTGGCATCTGCTGTATAGAACATGTTGGCCTCAAACTTTGGGGATTTGCCTGCTTCTGCCCCCAAGTTCTCAGATTGCAATGCTGTGCCACTCACCCGCTTCTTTTTTTGGTGAGGGTAGATTTTGGGGGGTGGATGGGGCAGGTCTTATTCTTTTGCTAAAGCTATCCTAAAATTTACTGTGTAGACTAGGCTGGCCTCGACTTGAAACAATCTTTCTGCCTCATCCTTCCAAGTGTTACAGTAACAGATGTACATCTCTAGTTTACCTTGTAAGGACATGTTAAAGGAGAAATAACAGAGAGAGCAGTATTATTTTACATGTTTAAATCTCTTTTTGTGTGTGATGTTGGAGACAAAACTTAGGACCTGACATGTGTACCTCTGTAAATCCCCAACCCTGTCTCAGTGTTTCTGTACTAGTCAGTTTTCAGTTATCTGTCTGTCTGTCTGTCTGTCTGTCTGTCTCCCTCCCTCCCTCCTTCCCTCCCTCCCTCCCTCTAACTTGATACAAGCTAAAAGGGAACCTCAATGAGAAAATGCCTCCATTAGGTTGACCTGTAGGCTTGTCTGTGGTGCATTTTCTTCATTAATGATTGATGTGGGAGGTCACACTGTAGGCGGTGCCACCCCTGGGCAGCTGGTCCATGGTTGTATAAAAAGTAAGGTGGGCAGACCGTGGGGAGCAAGCCAGTAAGCAGCAGTTCTCTGTGACTTTTTTTTTTTTTTTTTTTTGGTTTTTCGAGACAGGGTTTCTCTGTGGTTTTGGAGCCTGTCCTGGAACTAGCTCTTGTAGACCAGGCTGGTCTCGAACTCACAGAGATCTGCCTGCCTCTGTCTCCCAAGTGCTGGGATTAAAGGTGTGCGCCACCACCACCTGGCCCTCTCCGTGACTTTTGCTTCAATTCTTGTCACGAGTTTTTGCCTTGGTATCCCTAGATGATGAACTTTAACCTGTAAGCCAAAAATAAAAAAAACCCCTTCCTCCCCAAGTTGCTTTTGGTCATGGTGTTTATCACAACAATCAAACTAGGACAGTTATTATGGAATTTTTTTGTCCTTGACACATCTCAGCAACCAGGGTCCTTTATGCCATATTTTAGGAAATGCTTTAGTATCAGGCATGGCACATGCCTCTAATCCTAGCACTCAGGAGGCAGAGGCCAGGCCAAGTAGTGAGACACTTAAAACCAAGCTGGGGAGGGAGGTGGGCTTTGCTGTTGAAAAAGAAGAGCCCACATATTCAGGTATGTTTTACTCATTTTTACCAGTAGAGGGCAGGGCCGACTGCTGTATCACAAGGCCCGGGCAGAACTCCACAAGCTCCTGCTTTAAACCACAGCTTTGTACTTCACGCCTGGCCACAGAAATCGTGTACCATAGGGAGTCACGGAGAGATTGACTGCTGACCTGAATGTTGGTTAGTGGCTACAGGCTCACGTTTCCTGATAGGTGTACATTTGCTGAAGGAACCGCATTTCAATGCTACTTGGCCTGGGCAGCCCTAGTTTTATAATCTTTAAATACTTTTTTATGTACAGAAGTAATGTGATTTACTATAGAAAAATTTAAATGTAATAAAAAAAGACCCTGCTGGGCAGATTGGCTCATTTAGTAATGTGCTTGCTATTGAAAGACCCTCAGAGTGGTCCTTCCCTCAGGAGGAGACCCCTAACCCAAGGAACAGTCGAGACCACTGGCTGCAATGGCAAGAGGTTATTTATTGAGCGATGCACAGGTACCTGCAGGCGGCAGAGTCTCTTTGGAAGACTTGCGCGCCCTCAGGCTGGGCAGGGGGTCTTTTATATGGAAACGGGCGGGTAGAGCAGGCTACAGAAGCAGAAGCATGGTTACAGGAATCCCATTGGTCAGTTCGGATGGGGCGATGGGTTCACTTGGGGACAAGCTCCTGGGGGACATGAAGATATGATAATAGCTGACTTGGCTCTATCTAGGGCACATATAGTTTTTCCCAGAACTGTCCGTTCCCCTCCTAGGCCTGGTGTCTGACCACAGATATCCTGTTTTGGCCGCCTAGGAGTACCGACTTTACCTTGAACTTACACTTGTTTGTGTGAAAGCCTTGCAAAATGGCATTACAGCAGCTAAGCTGGGGTCTGTCACTATGTAAGCATGAGGACCTGAGTTTGGGTCCCCAGCACTCATATAAAAAAAAAGCCGAGGGCAGCAGTTTGTACCTGTAATCTTAGTACCGGGGAAGCAGAGACAGGAATACTGATTCTCATATTCATATTCCCAAACCCATCCATAGGTCTCATTGATAGCCCAGGTTAGCTCCTGCTTCATGAAAGCCTTCCAGTGTTATCCTATAGTCTCCCAAATGCTAGGACCACAGATATAAACCACTTCATCCAGTTGTTTCTCACTATTCTTTTTTTGTATATTTATTTTTTTATTATGTATACAATATTCTGTGTGTGTATGCCTGCAGGCCAGAAGAGGGTGCCAGACACCATTACAGATGGTTGTGAGCCATCACGTGGTTGCTGAGATTTGAACTCAGGACCTTTGGAAGAGGAGGCAATGCTCTTAACCTCTGAGCCATCTCTCTAACCCCTCACTATTCTTTTTTAAGAAAAATTTTTAGATTTATTCATTTACATGTAAGTTTGTATGTGTTTGTGTGTGTGTGTATGTGTGTGTGTGTATACTGAAGCAAGATGAGGGCTTCAGGTCATCCTCTATCTCTCTCTGCTTTTTCTTTTGAGGCAAGGTCTCTTTCGGATTTTAGGGCTCATTTAGGGCTGAAGCCGGTGAGCTCTGGGAATCCTCCTGTTTCCACCCAATTTAGAACTAGGGTGACAGGCATAGGCCACACGCCTGGGCTCGTTACATGTGTGTTGGGATGCAAACACAGGTCCTCAAGATTGTGTACTCAGAAGATACTCTTTACTACTGAGCCATCTCTCCAGCCCTGTCTTATTACTCTGAAGAACAATGTTGTAACTGTTTCTCTTTTACTTATTTTATTATTATTATTATTTTGTTTTTTGTTTTTCGAGACAGAGTTTCTCTGTGTAACAGTCCTGGCTGTTCTAGAACTCGCTTCGTCGATTAGGGTGACCTCAAACTCACTAAGATCTGCCTGCCTTTTCCTCCCAAGTGCTGGGATTAAAGACATGCACCACCACTGCCCAGCCCTGTTCTTTTTTTATAAGAGCATTTGGTCTTTACTATATGTAAAGGGTAGACAAAAGGAGGGAAACTGAAAGAAGAAAATAAAAAAGTACTTTAATCTCATTACCTGGCTGTTACCATTACCAGAATTCTGGGAAATACTGTTTTTACTTTCTATGGAAATGAACTTATATATATAATACATAGTTTTATAACCTTTAAATAACTTATGTACAGAAGCAGTGTGACTTACTACAGAAAAATTTAAATGTAATTAAGTGAGAAAAAGAAAAGCTCTGGGCAGATGGCTCATTTAGTAATGTGCTTGCTGTGCAAATGAGTTTGGGTCCCCAGCACCCATGTAAAAGCTGGGGGCAGCAGTTTGGGTTGGTGGTGCATGTCTTTAATCCTACACTTGGGAGGCAGAGACAGGTAGGTCTCTGTGAGTTCGATACTAACCTGGTCTACAGGACAACCAAGACTACACAGAGAAACCTTGTCTCTGGGGGGAAAAAAGCTGAGGGCAGCAGTAGTTTAAGCTGTAATCTCAGCATCAGGAGACGGAAAGAAAGAAAGGGATCCTCAGGGCTCTCTGGCCAGCCAGTCTAGCCAAATTGGTGAGCTTTAGGTTCATAGAGAGACCCTGTTTCAAAAAATATGTTAGAGCGATTGAGGAAGACAACTGATACTGAATTCCAGCCTTCACACACAGATGCTTGTGTACCCACACACACATGTATACACACACATTAAAAAAAAAGAAGAAAGTAAGAAGAAAAACACAGGAAACCCTAGCATCTAGAGAATACCGTTTATGTGTGTGACTGAGCATGTGTGTGTGTGAGCGCATATGCACGTTTCTCTCTCCCTCTGTGTGAGTGTTCATGCATCTCTCTCTCTCTCTCTCTCTCTCTCTCTCTCTGTGTGTGTGTGTGTGTGTGTGTGTGTGTGTATGGTTTTTAAGCCATCCCAGGCTGGCCTGATACTCAAGATCTTCCTGCCCCTGCTTCCCAAACACTCTGATATATTTGATTACAGTTTCGGGTCACAGAGAAAGAGGAAACTGAGAACATTTCCGTGTGCTTGCTCTATTATCCACTGGAATCCCCGTTTCCCTCTTATTAACATGCCTTAATGTGGTACATTTGTTACAGGTGGTGAGCAGTGTTCAAACACTGTTATTAACCTAAGTCCATGGTTTACATGGTTGCATTAGTTTTCCTGATATGTAGTTTGGATAAATTTATAATACCATGCATCTACCATAGATTAAATTTTTTTATTTTATTACTGTGTGGGCGTGTATGCTTGTGTTGGTGTGGGCATACACATGCCATAGCATGGATGTGGAGGTCAGAGGACAATTTTCAGAAGTCAGTTCTTTTCTTTCACCATATGGGCTCTGGGATGGAACTCAACTTGGCACGTGCTCTACCCACTGAGCCATTGTGATGGCCCATAGATTTTTTTTTTCTTTTTAAGGTTTGAGGTTAGGAGTGCAGCTCAGCTCAGTCGCATAGCACTGCAGAAAGACTCCCCGACAAAAGCATTTTCCAGCTGCCTAACAATCTCATCCACAGCACCCCAACTTTTCCCTTTATCATGGGCCATCTCCTGGTTGGAGTGGGCAGTGTGTCCCATACAGAAGAAAATCTCATTTGTTTTCTTGGTTCATTATTTCCCCTTTTTTTCTCCTTCAAAAGGATCGGGCTTAAGTTCACTACAGAACACAAAGCATGATGTCTTGCTGGAGACCCTAAAATCTAACCTGTCTGTGCTGGAGGCCAGGTTTCTAAAGGATGCTCAGTGGAAGAAGCTGAAAGTCCTAAGAGATGAAACTGCTGGTAAGGCCAAGTGGCTGCAGAGCTCCGAAGATATCACCTGGAGTTTCACCTCTCAGACTCTGCTGCTGCTGCTGTGTTTGAAGGAAACCATGACCCGCCTTGTAGCTGATTTTAGTCCAGGTACACCCAACCCCAAGACTCCCGAAGCTGCTCCCGCCCTCAGCCCGGATACACTAAGTGTCTCCCAACAGAAGACCGTCCAGTCGGTTCTGCAGTTTGTAGTCACCTTGGGTGTCTGCCCCTACCTCCTGCCTGGTGTGGGAGTCCCTCTGAAACACAGGACTGAGTTTGGAGCTGTTGTTCAAGACGTAGTACGTCTAGAGGCTGCCCCCCATGCCACCCGGAGACTGTACACCTGCTGCAGGGTCCTCCTAGATCTGGCTCAGCATGCATCTCTGGGGAGCCTGATTTTCTGCCGCCATTTTGGGGATATTGCAGCAGGTCTGTGCCAGCTGGGGTTCTGCCCAACCAAAAGAAAACCACCAGCCCCCGTGGAAGAGGTAAATATACAGAGAGAAGAGAGACTATGACCGATAGCGTGTGTACTTGTGTAAGATCTGAATACATTTCTTAGTTGTTTAGAACGTGCTGATTGAAGGATCTAGAATCCCTGCTCCCTCCTCCTCCTCCTTCTGGTTTTTGAGACAGGGTTTCTCTGTGTAACTCTGGCTGTCTTGGAACTCACTCTGTAGACCTCTAACTCAAGAGACCCACCTATCTCTGCCTTCCAAGTGCTGAGATTAAAGGTGTGCACCACCTTGCCCACTAAGATATAGAATTTCTATCTAATGCTGAAGCACAGTCCACTGTGGGCTGCATCATCACTGGGCAGGTGGTCCTGGGCTGTAAACAAAAGCTAGCTGAGCATAGAACCAGAGAGCTAGCCAGTAAACACGTTCTTCCATGATTTCTGCTTTAGTTCCTGCCCTGACTTCCCTTAATGATGAACAGTAACTTGGAAATGTTAGCCTTAGAATAAGCTCTTTCCACCCCAGCTTGGTTTTGGTCAGTGTTTTATCAAATTAACAGAAAACAAACTAGAATAGACATGGATAACATACAATAATTGAGGAGATAAGATTTACAAATAGGAAACCATTGTGTCTTCACTTAGTGGACCAGTCTCAGAAGCTAGCCAGAGAAACTTCCATTAAAATATAAATGGGTTAAGGTCACACGGGTGAGCAAATACCCTAGTGCTGCCTCACTACGGGCTTCTCTTACCTGCTGGAGTCACGCTTGTGCTTCTTCCTTGGTATTCATCACAGCTGTAGTAACCCTAACACACCATTTCCCGTGTATTTACCTAAAAGCCACTATGTCCAAGCAGTGTCACTAAACAGTGTCCAAACCAGAACACCTGCTTTTTACTTCAGGGTAAAGCACTGGCAGAGCCAGCAGTGCCTATAGCCTGCGGTCGGCATCTCTTCATTGTTTTTGAGGCCCTTCAGTGTCCCAAGGGTCTCAGGCAAGACGGAGAAAAAGGGCAAACATACTGAAAGAACACAGTATGAAGGCTGGCTCAGGAGTTGTGAAGCTGCTCTGTGTAGCACCCACATCTCAGTGTATTACATGGTAATTAGCAGGCAGGACCCTGATGGACTGTGAGTGGCAATCACCTAAGGGGATGGTACTGTTGGCATTAGAAGTACACAAAGCGACCTTCATCCCTCTTTGATAGTTAAGTTCTGAATGCAAGAAAAAAAAAAACAGTTACCAGAGTAAGAGATGAAAAGTCAAAATATGGGGGTTGCAAGATGGCTCATCAGGTAGAGTTGTTTACCATGTATACCTGGTGACCTGAGTTTAATCCCCAGAACCCACATAAAGGTGCAGGGAGAGAACCAATTCCACAGTGAAGTAAAAATATCACTACTGTTGTTCATAAACACAAAGGTGGAGATCTCTCTCTCCCTCTCTTCCCCCCCTCCCCCTCCTGAGCACTGGGATCAAAGGTATGTACCACCACCTGGCTACTTGTGCCGGTGTGGAGAGATCTTTTAAACAAAGATGGAACTCTATTAGTGCAGTCCAGTTAGACAGACTTACTGCTCATGCAGTCTCAGGAGCCCTGGAAAACTGGTGCCATCTGCCCTATGGCAGGGGGTGTACACTGCTCTGCTCACTCCCATGGAGAGAAGAGAGAGGAGCAGCGAGCAGGTGCACTCCACAGTTGCAGCAGGTAAGCACACCCCCTGCCCAGAACAGAGCAGCTGAGAGATGGAGAGTGGACCTGAAGTGTTGCCGAGTACAGCCTCCTCAGTGCAGAAGGGACTAAGAGGGAACACCTTCCTCCTGTCCCCTCTTGAGTTTTAGTAAACCTTACCTTCTGTTTTCTGCCTGGTCTGTATTTCACTAAAGCCAAGTGCACATGTCTTTTAGGTTTTAACGGAAGAGGAAAGAGTCCTATCGAGGGGAGCCTTGAGAGACATCTTGGATCAAGTCTACCAACCATTAGCTGTCCGGGAATTACTTGTTCTCCAGGGAGGACCACCCCAGGTATTCAGGCCTCAGACTTGGTGGGAGCTGATGTGTCTTCTTTGCCTGGAAAGTTAGCTGACTTTAGTTTCCTATAAAATCATCTAATTGAGCCTTACATCTTTAATAATAATAATTATTATTTTATAGATAGAGTTTCACTATGTAACCCTGATTGGCCTGGAACTCTCACAAAGGTCTGCCTGCCTTTGCTTACCAAGTGGTAGGATTAGAGAGGCATATACCACCATACAAGGCCTATATTTTGCATTTTATTTTATTTGTATTGGTATTTTGCCTGCATGCTAGTGCCCATGGAGGCCAGAAGAGGGTGTCAGATCTCCTGCAGTTAAACTGGTTAAAGGTGGTTGTGAATGGCCATGTGGGTGCTAGGAATCAAACCTGTGTCATTTGGAACAGCAGCCAGTGCTCTGAACTGCTGAGCCATCTCTCCAGATCCTTTTTAGTGTAATCCAGGCTGCTCTAGAATTCATACTGCTTCAGCCTCCTAAAGTAGAGATTGCAGCCATAAGCAACTATGCCCTTCTCTTATTTTAGCTTTTAGATAATTAAGTGGTATTTATAAAATAAAGTGTCATTAACTTTCAGGATAATTTAAAAGACCTTTTGTTAATGGAATGGTGGATACTTTCCTAAGATCATGTTCACTTTTTAAAGGCTATGACAATTTAATGTGAACACACACACAGAGATATAGTGCCACACACACACACATTTCCCAAGACAGGGTTTCTCTGTAGCTTTGGAGCTTGTCCTGGAACTCCCTTTGTAGACCAGGCTGGTCTCAAACTCACAGAGATCCGCCTGCCTCTGCCTCCCGAGTGCTGGCATTAAAGGTGTACACCACCACCACCTGCCATCACATATATTTTTGTTTTGTTTTTGAAACAGGGTCTTCTGTGTAGCCCAGGCTAGTTTGAATTTGTGTTCTTCCTGCTTTCTAGCTTCTGAGTACTAGATTCTAAGTGTGCATACTATGTATGCCTCATAAAAAATATAAACATAGCCGGGCGGTGGTGGCGCACGCCTTTAATCCCAGCACTCGGGAGGCAGAGGCAGGCGGATCTCTGGGAGTTCGAGGCCAGCCTGTTCTACAAGAGCTAGTTCCGGGACAAGCACCAAAGCTACAGAGAAACCCTGTCTCGAAAAACTAAAAATAAATAAATAAATAAATAAATAAAAATGTTGTGAATGTTTTGCCTGCATGTGCACCAGGTCAGAAAAGGGGCTTAGATTTCCTGGAACTGGAGTTGTAGATGGTTATGAGCCACCATGCAGATGCTGGGAATTGAACCCAGGTCCCCTGCTAAGAGCAATTAATGTTCCTAGCCATTGAACTACCTTTCCAGCCTATATATTTGTTTTGAGACAGAGTCTCACTCTACAGTTCAAGCTGGTTACTCACTATGTGGCACAGGCTCTCCTCTTGCCTCAGCATCCTAAGTACCAGGAGCCACTCTGCCTAGCTTTGGGTCTTTTTAATTTGTGATGCTGGAGATGGAACCCAGGACCTTATACATGTTAGGTAAGCAGTCTATGCTGGGTGGTGGTGGTGGCACACCTTCAATCCCAGCACTTGGGAGATAGAGACTGGCAGATCTCTGAGTTTGAGACCAGCCTGGTCTATAGAGCAAGTGACAGGACGGCCAGGGCTATGCAGAGAAACCCTGTCTTAAAATATTCAAAATCAGTCTACCACTGAGTTGTATCTCTGTATTAATTTTCTAAAATTATTAGTGTTGGGGAGGATGTGCATGCCAGATCATGGATGCCACAGGGTGCATGTGGAGGGAGGTCAGTACTCTCTTACCATATGGGTTCAGGGAATCAAACTCAGGTCATTAGACCTGGGTGCCAAGTGCCTTTATCCATTAGCCATCCTTCTGTTCTCTAGATTTTTGTTTTTAAACTAACAATTGGCTATTGGACAATTTTTTTTGGCTTGTTTTCTTGTTTTTTGAGACAGGATTTCTCTGTGTCTCTTTTTTGCCTGCCTGGAACTAGCTCTTGTAGACCAGGCTGGCCTCGAACTCACAGCAATCCTCCTGCCCTTGCCTCCCAAGTGCTGAGATTAAAGGCGTGTGCCACCACCACCCGGCTGGACAATGTATTTTTTTGACAGAAGTATTTGGGCTCCTTCTGTTTTGAATGAAATAATCTGAGCTGAAGAAATTTAAATTAGAGCTATTACTATTTCTAGTCTCATTCTAAATATATTGTTGGCATAAAGATAGCTTTTTTTTTTCTTTTAAGAGAGAGTTTTGCTAACTTACCGGCTGGTCTTAAATCAGGTCTGTAGCCCAGATAGGCTTTGATCTTGGGAATCCTCCTGCTTCAGCTTCCCAAGTATCTAGGATTATAGGCCTACACCATTAGGCCAGTTTAATTTATTTTTCTCTCAAAAGTAATTATTGGAGAGAATGGGTACGGTGGGCACGGGGTGCATGCTTTTAATTCCAGCACTTAAGGCTCTCTCGTGAGTTTAAGGACAATCTGGTCTACAAAGTGAATTCCAGGCCATCTAGGGTTACGTAGAGAAACCTTGTCTCAAGGGAAAAGAAATTTTGGTGATGGACACCTTTAATCCCACTTTAGAGGCAGAGACAGGCAGAGCTCTGTGAAATTGAGAGCCTCTTGGTCTATCTGCTAAGTTCCAGGTCAGCCAGGGGTATTTAGTGAGTCCTTGTTTTTAAAAAGGCAAAAATATGATTGGGACTAGAGAGATGGCTTATCAGTTCAGAAGAAATGCTGCTGAATCATGGGGATCCAAGTTTGCATCCCAGGGCCCATATCGGGCAGCTCACAAATGCCTCTAACTCTAGTTCCAAGGGATGAGAGAGAGAGAGAGAGAGAGAGAGAGAGAGAGAGAGAGAGAGAGAAAGAGGGAGGGAGGGAGAGAGGGAGGGAGGGAGGGAGGGAGGGAGGGAGGGAGGGAGAAAGAGAGAGAGAGAGAATAAACAAATCAAAAATGTAATACCGAAGAAGGTTTTGTAAAAGAGAAAGTTCTTGCTTATATTGAAAAGAAACTGAAAGACTGGGGAGGGCTTGTCTACTGTGCACAAGGCCCTGGGTTCATTTAGGGGGAGTATTGCTCTCTCTCTCTCTCTCTCTCTCTCTCTCTCTCTCTCTCTCTCTCTCTCTGTTATCAAATTTAGGTTCTTGCACATACTAAACATATGAGCTACCTTCCCAACACAAAAATAAAAAAATGGTGTCTTCATACTGTGTATGTTTCACTGATGCTCGGCTTATAGCTCTTCCTCCCCTTTTCTCAGTCCTGTACAGATGTAAAGACACAGCTTAGGTGTCAGGCCCCAGTCTGGCTCCGGCGTCTATGTGGGCAGCTGCTTTCTGAAAGGTTGATGAGACCCAACGGCGTTCAGGCAGTAGTCCGGGGCATTTTGGAAGGAGCAGGTGGTAAGAAATAATATATTTCTGTTACTGTGGTGTATGTTTCCCTTTGAGTCAGAGGTGAACCGCTGCCTTTGCCTTAAATCTCATTGTGTGAAGGTGTAGCTCGACCTACTCCTTGTACCTAGCATGTGGCAGGCACTGAGCGCAGCCCTAGTAGATTCTGCTGAACGACACGTAGAATGAAGGACTGCTATAAGGATACTATAAGGACTGCTATAAGTCCCCAAGTCAGGTGTCTTGTTGGTACATGCTATGACCTCAGCACTCAGGAGTACTGAGACAAAGGTCCTGAAGAGATGGCTCAGTGGTTAAAAGCACTGGCTGTTCTTGTCCAGAAAGAACCTAGGTTCAGCTCCCAGCACCCTCATGGTGGCTCACAACCATCTGTAACTCCAGTTCCAGAGGATCTGATGCCCTCTTTTAGCCTCTTCAGTGTATATACATCATGCAAGCAAAACAATCAAGCAAGTGATAGAACATAAATAAATCTTTGAAAAAACAAACTTCAATCCATATTTCCTTCTGCTTCAACTTGAAAAAAATTTGCTTTAAGCCATTTGTGATGGCCCACAGCTTTAATCCTCGCACTCGGGAGGCAGAGGCAGGCGGATCTCTGTGAGTTTGAAGCTAGCCTAGTCTACAAGAGCTAGTTTTAAGACAGGCCCCAAAACTACAGAGAAACCCTGTCTCAAAAAATCAAAAACCAAACCAAACTAACCAACCAACTAAACAAAAAACAAAAAATTGCCTCTTAAAAGCTCTATTAGCAATGAATTCTTTTTTTTCTATGTAGCCCTAGCTGGCCTGGAACTCTTTATGTAGACCAGGCTAGCCTTAAATTTGTGACATATCTTACTACACCTTGGCTTTTTTTCTTTTAGAGACAGAGTTTTGCATAGACGTGACTACCCTGAAACTTACTTTGTAGATCAGTTTGGTCTCAAGCTTGCCTTAGTCCTGTCTTAACTTCCCAAGGAGAGATTGCAGGCATGCACCACCACACCCAGCTCAAATTTAGTTTCAGTAGGTGTTCGAAGAGATTAAGAGAGAGTAATGGGAACATTTTGATCAAAGGATATTTTATATATTTGTGAAATTATAAAAGAATAAATAAAATATTAAAAAAGAGTGTTTCCAGTAGAGAAAAAGAAGCATTTCTTTTTTTTTAAGTTATAAATTGATTGGCCTAGTAGCTCAGACTTCTTATTAACTCTTATAACTTATATTAGCCCGTTGTTCTTGTCTATGTTAGCCACGTGGCTCGGTACCTTATTCAGCGAGGCAGTCACATCTTGAAGCATTTCTTATTCCAGATTTTCAGGCAGATTTATCACATACACTTTATGTGGGGACGGCTGTGAGCATGTTCTTTCTGTGTGACAGCGGGTGCTGCTGGTGGGAGTGATGCCGAGGCCACAGCTGCTGACTGGAAGAAATGCGACTTGATTGCAAAGATTCTGGCCTCTTGTCCCCAGCAGTCTCTGTCCCCAGAGAGCTACTACAAGGACATCTGCCCGCAGGTAAATCATCTGTTTCTGTTGATCCATCAAGTATTGTCTGCTAATTCACATAGAGGACAGTTAATATTCTAAAAGTAAAGGAAGAGTGATATAGTATTTCATTTGGCTGTTTAGTGAGTGACTCTCTTTTTATGGTTTGTTTGTTTGAGACAGGGTTGCTGCAGTTCAGACTGGCCCAGAACTCAATATACAACCCAGGCTGGCAGTGATTCTCCTGCCTTAGCCTCCCTAGTGCTAGGGTTACAGTTGTGAGCTGCTGTGCCTAGTGGGGACCATCAGCACCTCCTCTTCCTATCCACACACACGCGCGCCCACCCATGCCCATCCTGTCCTCTAGAGTTACAGGTATTTGCTGGTTTGTTGTCAGCTTAACACAAACCAGCATCACCTGAGAAGGGGAAGCCTCAACCTAAGAATTGCCTCCATCAGGCTGGCCTGTGGACATATCCATGGGGCCTAATGATTGTTGTAGAAGGGCCCATCTCACTGTGGGTGGTGCTACCCCTGAGTAGGTGGTCTTCAGTTGTATAAGAAAGCAGGTTGGGCCATGATTTCTGTTTCAGTTCCTGACTTGACTGCATCACCTGTGAACTATAAAGAAACCCTTTCCTGCATATGCCTTTAATCCCAGCACTACGGAGGCAGAGGCAGGTTGATCTCTGTGACTTTGAGGCCAACCTGGTCTACAAGAGCTAGTTCATGGACAGGTTCCAGTGCTACAGAAAAACCCTGTCTTGAAAAACCAAAGAAAAACCAAACCAAACAAAAACAAACCAAAAACCCTTTCCTTCCACAGGTTGCTCTTGGTCAGAGTCTTATTATAGCAACAATAAAATGAACTAGAGAACCAGGTGGTGGTGGCGTACGCCTTTAATCCCAGCACTTGGGAGACAGAGGATCTCTGTGAAACTCAGAGAAACCCTGTCTTGAAAAACAAAACAAACAACCCCCCCCCCAAAAAAAAACCAAAAACACAAAAAAACCCAAACTAGAACATCTTATTCAGTGGTTAAGAACATATGGAACCCAGGTTTAATTTTCAGCACCCACATAGGAACTAGCCTTTCAGAAGTCCAGTCCCAGAGGATCCGAGCTCCTCCTGGCCTCTATGTATGTGGTACACAGACACACGTGTACATAAAATACCCATACACATTCCAAAAACTATAAATACCTCTTTCTCTTATTTGCTGCTGATTTTTATTGTAGATTCTGGACTTATTCCATTTTCAAGATAAATTGACAGCACGGCAGTTTCAGAGAGTGGCCACGACCACCTTCATAACTATGTCGAGGGAACACCCAGAGCTGGCTCCGAAGTATTTGCTTCAGCCCATGCTAGCTCCTCTGCATCGGTGCTTGACCACAACAGGTAAGGGGGTGCTGGGGATACCCTCCCTACAGTTTAAACTTAAAGGGCTTAAGTCTGGAGTCTTTCAGTCCTCAGTTTTCCTTTTTCTCTCCTAGCTTTTCACTTGGAAACTTTACTTTCCCAAGTTCCAGGAAGAGAATATTGAGTCCCTCGGACACACTTCACCAGAGTCACCAACTGTTCCCATCTGGGTTACATTTGCTTCATTTCGCTCTACACACATGAATACAGTTAGTTTTTTATGGAACATTTGAGAGCTAGTTGTAGACGTGATGACATATCACTCCTAAATCTTTCAGCATAAATCTTCGAAGAAAGATGTTAGTTTCTGTTGTTTTTTTTTTTTTTTTAAAAAAAAAAACCAAAAAACCACTGAATTTAAAAAAGGACCAGCCAGCTAGCTCAGTGGGTAAAGGAACTTGCCACCAGGCCTGGCGTCTTGAGTTCAGTCCCCAGGACCCAACTGGTAGAAGTTGTCCTCTGACCTCCACTTATGGGTTGTGGCAGGCAGGTGAGCACAACTTGGGCGTACATACAAATAAGTAAAAGTGATTTTAAAGATTAAAGAAAACATCTGGGCAGTGGTGGAGCATGCCTTTACTCCCAGCACTCGGGAGGCAGAGGCAGGCAGAGCTCTGTGAGTTCAAGACCAGCCTGGTCTACAGAATGAGTTCCAGGACAAACTTCAAAGATACACAGAGAACCCCTGTCCTTAAAAACAACAACAACAAATAATAATAATAATAATAATCAGCTTCTTACTTGACTATTGAACAGTGATCACACTTGAAAATTTTCCCATCCATACAAGATTGTCAGGGTTTGTCCTGGACCTTGTTTTTTGTTTTTTTCTTTTATAGTTTATTTTTTTATCTTGTATTTTATGTACATTGGTGTTCTGCCATACATCTGCCATATGTCTATGTGAGGGTGTCAGATCCCTTGAAACACATTTTCTTTTTCTTTTTGATAGGGAGTGTGTTTTGAGACAGGGTTTCTCTGTGTAACAGTCCTGGCTGTTCTGGAACTTGCTTTGTATAACAAACTGGCCTCTAACTAACAGAAATCTGCCTGCCTCTGCCTCCCAAGTGGTGGAATTAAAGACATGCACCACTACCACCCGGCTGGGTTTTCCTTTTTTAAAACATTATTTTTTAAAGTATATAAGTATTTTTCCTGAAAGTATGTCTGTGCACCACATACATGCATTGCCTGAGGAGACCAGAAGAGGGCACCAGATCCCTGGACCTGGAATTATGGATAGTTGTGAGCCACCAAGTGAGTGTTGGGAACAACCTGGGTCCTCTGAAAAAGTAGCAAGTGCTCCTAACCAGTGATCCGATCTCCACTCCAGTTTTTGGATTTTGGGAACAATGTCATGCTTAAGAGCAATAGAGCACAGGACATGCTTGAACTTGGCTGTGCTGTCTCAGTTGGCTTTGCAGGTGCTGAGATGATAAGCATATGCCCCTTAGCCAGCTCTTCTAATACTCCATTAAAAAGACAAAAGTCCTCTGTTTTAGAATGCTTTTCCTGAAACAGGATCTGACATCATCAGAAGCTTCATAGATTCCATAGATATAAATGGCGTATTGTACAGTGGTAATGCTGATTTTCTGGTCTTACCTGGGCTCTCTTACTATAAAACTTTGTTAGTGTCTTCTGTTCAGAAAAGTGATGGAACTACTTTTGTTTGTTTTCAAAGAGATTCCAGAGAGTAATATGGTGCCAGGAACTATTTTGGTGACTGAGGAAGAACTTAGTCGATGTATTGAAGATGTATTTAAGGTTGGTAATTCAAGTTGATGATGTTGCTAGTTAAATGTTCATACTTAGTGTTTGAAGACCTTTTGTTTTTGGAAACTCCTGACTTTGAACAATACCTCCTGCTAGCAATGATCTGCATCTGTAATTTTGCCTTTTAACAAGAATTTCAAGAGTTTGGATGAGTAGAGGCTGCTGGAGAAAGGTCTCAGCTGGTAAAAACATATGCTGTATACTGCTTTTACAGTTCAGTTCCCAGAACCTGTGTCAGTTGGTTCACAACTGCCTATAATTCCAGTCCCAGGGAATCCAGTACCTCTGAGCTCCTCAGGCACCTGAACATACCCATATACCGAGACAGACACATACACATAATCAGAAATAATAAATCTAGCTGGGCAGTGGTGATGCATGCCTTTAATCCCAGCACTCGGGAGGCAGAGGCAGGCAGATCTCTGTGAGTTCAAGGCCAGCCTGGTCTACAAGAGCTAGTTCTAGGACAGGCTCAAAAAAAAAAAAAAACAAAAAAAAACCCAAAAAACAAAAACAAAACAGAAAAAAACCAAACAGGGATGGCGGGATGGCTTTTGTTTTGTTTTAAATTTTACATATGGCGCTAATAAATTTGTAGATATAAAATGTGTACTTAAAAATTAAAAAATCAGTTGTGCATGATGGCTCACATCTTTAATTTACCCAGTCCTTTCGAAGCAGAGGCAGCCCAATCTCTGTGAATTCAAGGTCATCCTGGTCTGCTAAGTGAATTCCAGCCCAGCCAGTGCTACACAGTGATCTCAAACCCACAGCCCCAACCAAACCCAAAAACAAACAACAACAATGAAGACCCTTTCCACTAGGAAAGTCAGCCATCAGTTTTCTGTAGGTGCTGAGTCTGACCCACACTGCTGTGAAGCAGGGACGTTGCAGACGGTAATTGCTCCCTGCAATTTTTGGCAGCCCAGCTGCAGTTGGAAGACAGAGGAAATGTGTATGCTGGAGGAAGATAGTAAACACTGTGTGGAATTTAGCAACAAAGGGAGTGTAATCTTTATTAACATTCTGCTAATACTAAATTATAGAGTAGAGTTTACATGCAGGAAATGAGGAAGACATCTGGAAAGCATGACTTGATCCAGCCACTTGATGGGTAACAAGAGGCTGTTTAGCTTCTAAGAGGCATCTGGGAACATTTCCAGCTGTTTTTTCTCTCCATTCCTTCTGCTCACATATTTGCTGAGATAAAATCCACACAATGTACAGTGCACTCATTTAAAGTGTACAGTTCAGGCTTATGCACCCATGATCACAATGTAATTCTAGAAAATCTTTCCCTGAGAGAAGCCATTAGCTAGCATTCCTCACTCTCCACCCACCCTTTGCCCTAGGCAACTACTCTGTAGGTTCACCTAAAGAAAATCACACAGTAAGTGCTCTTCTGACACCCTTATCTTGATCAGCCTTTCCTTTCCTTTACCCTTTTGAAAATATAGAATACATTTTTTTACAGTAATTTCAGTGTCTTTGTCTTCTAATTCTACTCTCTTTAAAAAATTTGTGTGTGTGTGTGTGTATGGGTGTTTTGCCTGCACATGTCTGTGTACCACATGCATGCAGTGCCCTTGGAGGCCAGTAGAGGGCATCAGATTCCCTGGGTCTGGAATTAGGAATGGTTGTGAGTTGCCATGTGGGTTCCAGGAACTGAACTCAGGTGCTCTTCTCCCTTTGAGTAGTCAGTCTACTTTTGAGGGAATCAACCTCCTTTTGGAGGGGTCAATCCTACTGATTTCCTCCCCCCCACCCCCCAGACAGGGTTTCTCTGTGTTGCCCAGATGTCCTGGAACTCACTCTGTAGACCAGGCTGGGCTCAAATACGCCACCACTGCCCAACTCTGATTGTGGCTTCTTCCTTCTTGCTTCCTTGCATGTCTACTGATTTTTGATGTGTTTTGAGATATTATTCCTGTCATGAAGTTCATTTTGGTTTGGTGGTGCTGCTGGGGCCGTGACTCAGGCTCTCAGGTGTACTAGCCCAGCTCTGTGCCTGAGCTTCCAGGACCAAGTGTCCCTTTGTCTCATTAGATAGCCCTTCATCCACCTGCCTCAGCCGTCCAAGTGCTGGGATTATAGACTTTGCCACCACATGTGGTGAATATGATTATTTAAGGCTTTCTGAAGGGGTCTGGCATGTCCCCCCAGACTGACCTTTTACACTGTGTTTAAAAGGGATTGCCTGCGTGTGTCCTCCTGAAAGCATTAACTTGGGTTGGGAGTACTCATTGCTCTTCCTGAGGACCCAGGTTCAAATACCAGCACCCATATGGCAGCTCACAACTGTCTGTAACACCCTCACATAAAATATGCATGCAGGCAAACACTGATACAAATAATAAATCATTTAAAAGCATTAAATTTGATTTTTTAAAGACTGAGCTCTTAACGCTCTGATTTTTAATTTTGTTTTGATTTTTTCTGGGCACATCCGGTAAGGGAAGACCTTTCTACACTTGCACCTTCTACAGCGGAGAGCAGGCTCTTTGGTAGCTCTGGCGGGCGAGGCGGAGCGCCCTCAGTAGCTGTCTAGTGTAGTGACATAACATTTGTATTTTAATAAATAAAGCTTGTCTGAAGACTAGAATGCAAAACAGGCACTCTAGTCAGCCATACAGGCCAGGCAGCAGTGGCACACACTATTAATCCTAGTAGCCATACTAGATAGCCGTAGAGGCCGGGCAATGGTGGTGCACGCCTTTAATCCTAGCACTAGAGAGGAATATAAGGCGGAATGAGACAGGAACTCACTCTCAGTGAGATTTCATAGAGGCAAGAGCTCCCTAGTGGCTGGCTGCTTTGCTTTTCTGATCTTCAGGTTGAATCTCAATATCTGTCTCTGGGTTTTTATTATTTGTGCTACAATGTAGGTGCTAGATACTCACTTGTATTTCTTCTGAGGAATTCTTATTTCTATGTGCTTTGTGTCTTTCATCCTGCAATTATGTATCTCCAGAAAGGACTAAGGGGCAGCTCAAGTCACTTGTCAATTCACTCTCTACTGAGTTTCTGGGGACCAGGCCCCACAGGACTTGCATTCTTTTGTGCTCTTGGCAAAGTGATTTCGTGCTTTCTTTGCCTGGGAGGTGAACAGGCCCAGGTGTCTCGTGAGTACAGGAAACTCACTGTGCTTTGCTCTTCGCACGTGTTCTGCTCTTTAGCAGACTGGCCGCAACTCAGAGGGGAAAAGGGTTTTCTGAAGCATTAACTGTAGTGTTTCCCAAGGCTTCTGAAGAGCAGAAGAAATACTATGTAGGAAAGGCTAGAAGATAGTTAATTCATTTATTTTGTATTTCCTCATTTCCATTTTATCTCTATTTCCAGATTCGGTGGATCTTAACTTTAATTATCCAAGTCATTTCCCCATCAAATGCAGCGAATTCTAATTAAAGTTGCTTTGTCAGATTGGGGGCATTTGACTCCTCTTTCTGAATTTTTAATTAGTCTTATAGAGAAAGTTGGGATAATAGAAACTTAGATGAGAAGGACCTTTAGAAAAAAATTAGAATACCTATTTTTAAAAAAATACAGACTTTATAATTGCTTCTTAGAATCTTTGGAGTCTAGCTTAAGGATTCCTAAAGTTTTGAAAATTCAAGATGCTTAAGTTGCATGTAAAAGAGTGTAGGATTTGCAGATAACCTAAGCATATCTTTCTATGTAATTTTTTTTGTTTATTTGTTTGTTTGGGATAGAGTCTTGTGTAGCCCAGACTGGCCTTCAACTCAGTATATAGCTGAGGATTACCTTGAATTTCTGACTCTCCTGCCTCTGCCTTTCAAGTGCTGGGATTACAGGTGCCCTGCACAGTGCCTGGTGTATGCTATGCTGGGTCTTGATCCCAAGGCTTTGTGCATTCTAGACAAGCACTCTACCACCTGAGCCACATCCTCAGCTCCTCTTTGTCTTGTTTTTGTTTTTAGGATAGGGTCTTTATAGCTCAGGGTAGCCTCAAACTCTCTGTGTGGCTGAGACTGGCTTTGAACTCCTCATCTTCCTGCTTTCACCTCCCAAGTTCTGGGACTACAGGAGTATGCCTCCATACCTGCCTTCCCTGCATGTTTTAAATCTTTGTGATATTTACAATACCTAGTACATTATAATGATACATAAATGGTTGCTCAACTCTATTTTTAAAAATTATTCATTTTTATTTTACCTACATTGGTGTTTTGCCTGTGTGTAGCCTGTCGGGTCCCCTGGAACTGTAGTTACAGACAATTGTGGTTCACTACATAGGTGCTGGGCATTGAACTTGGGTCCTTTGGAAGAGCAGTCAGTGCTCTTAACTGCTGAGCTATCTCTCCAGCCCCATCAGGGAACTATCTGTATGTATTCAGTACATATGCAACCCACCCCCTAATGTTTCAGTCTGTGGTTGAAACTACAAATACACAGTCCATATATGGAAATCTGATTTTCTTTTTTTATTTCAGTCTCTCCTTCCATTCTTTCCCCTCCCCACTCCCCATCTCTCCTTCCCTTTTCTTTTTTGTTTTTTTTGAGACATTTGTTATAATTGATGAGCTTACATTGACACATCAATATTACTTTAATCCACAGTTTTTAGTAGATTCCACTCTTGATATTGTACATTTTATGAGTTTTCATAAATTAACTTTTCATTTTATAAAAAAGAAAGGAGGCTGGAGAAATGGTTCAGTGGTTAAGAGTATGATTGCTCTTTTTTTTTTTTTATAGTCTTTCAAGAAAGGGTTTCTCTGTGTAGCCTTGGATATCCTGGAACTCTATAGACCAGGCTGACCTAGAACTCATAGAGATCTGCCTGTCTGCCTTCCAATTGCGTACTGGTTGCTCTTACAGAGAACCCAGGTTAAGTTCCCAGCATCCACATGGTGGCTCACATGTGTCTGTAGCTCCAGTTCTAGGAGACTGGATGCCTACTTCTGACCTCTGTGGGTACCAGCATGTACTTGGTATATCGATCGATGTATATGTAGAAAAACTGCTCATATACATAAAATAAATCTAAAAAATGTGTTTTAAAAATAAGAAAGAAAATCTCCAAAGTTCAAGTGATTTCTTCTAGAGCTCACAGAAATAATATAATAATTTCCCCACCGTGTGTGTGTGTGTGTGTGTGTAGGTATGTGTAAAACCAAGTATTTGTATGTGGTATGAATTGAAGAAGTTTTAAGGCTTTCTAGGGGAATAATTCCAGCCGTGATTGAACTAATTTGAAGCCAAGGGCCAACAGATGTGTGGTTTAAAGCTGTGGGGGTTGCAGATGTTGGGTTGTCAGGTCTGGTGCAGTGTAGTGGACATGCCAGGTCCTCCAAACATGTGGGTTCTCCTCTGACATTGTGAAGGACTTAACTGTGTGACTCTAGCTGACATATTTACCCTTTGAGTTGTAGGAATGAAAAGGTAACTTTATTGTCTGTTTTGAGATGTGGTCTCACGTAGTCAGGCTGGCCTTAAACTCCTGGTCCTTTTCCCTCCGCTTCCCAAGTGCTGTGCTGGTTTGACAAACATGTGCCGCCATGCCCGGTGAAATAAGGTAACTTTTGATAGGTTCATAGCATACTGTAGCTAGCACATAAGTGCTCAGAAAACTGTCAGTTCCTTTTTGGCTCAAAGAAACTCTTTTAAAAAAAGACTGTTTTAGGCAATATGTTCTGAAAGCTTTCACAGTGCAAAGTACTTGCTATATTAGGTAACAGCCTTGTTCTTTTTCTTCTCACATGTCTTAATTAAACTCAGCAAGTGCATTAGAAGTTCTGGAATGCCACTGTCAAAGGGTCTCTATGCTTGCAGGCAAGGGCAGCATTTGTCTAGCCTAGTCTTTAACAGGTAAAAATCAAGATCCAGCCTGTCCCAAATTTCAATGTTTTATTCAGTCTTTTATTCATCTCAATTCTATCTGGTTCTGAGTATCCCCATCATGATTTGTTAAGAGGAGGCCATACATTAGGACAACAGTTTCATTTATTGTAGTCTCAATTTTAAAAGCATAAACTAAACTTACATTTGTATGTAGCTGTGCATTTTATTTAAAACATGAACTATCATAATTGGTCCTTATGCTAAAAACTTAATACCTAGGGGCTGCTGAGATGGCTCAAAAGTTAAGAGTACTGACTGTTCTTCCAGAGGTCCTGGAGTTCAGTACCCAGCAACCACATGGTGGCTCATAACCATCTGTAATGAGATCTGATGCTGTCTTCTGGTATGCAGGCAAAATGCAAACAGAACACTGTATATACAATAATTAAATTTAAAAAAATAACCAAGCTAATACCTGTATGATAAGTGTAAAAGCTGAGACAGAGGGGCTGGAGAGATGGCTCAGCAGTTAAGCACACTGGCTGCTCTTGGAGAAGACCTGTGCTTGATTCCCAGCACCCACATCATGTCTCCCAACAGTCTGCAATTCTAGTCTCAGGGACCACGACCCACTTCTGACTTCCTCAAGCACTGGCACATATGTGGTGCATATACGTGCATCCAGGCAAACACTCTTAAAGAAAAAAACACTATACCTGGCTTTTTTTTTTTTAATTTTTTACTGTGAATTTTCTAATGCTCATGAGTCCATCTCCCCCATGCTGGGAATAAGGAAGGTGCTACCACACAAAGTTTCTGTGCTATGCTGGGGATGAAATCCATGAGTTCCCACATGCCAGGCAAGCATTCTAGCAACTTAGCCACATTCCCCAGTCACCTCTATCAAACCTATGGCCATAGATTACTCAATGAGTGCTTAACAGAATTAAGAATCTCAGCTTCAGCCAGGCAGTGATGGTGTATGCCTTTCATCCCAGCACTTGGAAGGCAAGACTGGCTCATTACTGTGAGTTCAAGGCCAGCCTGGTCTACAGAGTGAGTCCAGGACAGGATCCAAAGCTACAGAGAAACCCTGTCTTAGGGAAAAAAAGAAAAGAACCTCAGCTTTAGAAGGCTATAGTAGTATTTTCCACCAAGGAAGCCTGACATGTAGATTTGGGCTTAGTACATGAAAGAATACTATTGATGTTGGAAAAGATGTGACAACCATGTATATGTCAAGCAGAAGCATTGAATTCTTTGAAATATCAAAGATATATCATTTATCAACTTGAGCCAAAGGGGACATTGTCTTTAAATCTTTCTACTTTGAAGAATATTGCTATATTTATATTCGTATTTTTTGTTATAATCCTTCCCTTTACCTAGTGGTTGCTTTCTGTCTTCCTCATGGGAATGTAAGCTTCTTCAAAGCTGACTTTGCTCATCCTTGTATTCATAGCACACCAAGCTTGCTTAGCATTTAACTGGCACCTAGTATATATTTGCTGAGCCTTTGTATAAAATTAAATAATATATTTGTATAAATAGCTGTACAAGTTTTTTTTCTAAATAGAAAGATCATTGATTTCTTAAGAGTTTTAGGATCAACAAAAATACATTCCTCTGAGAAATTTGCTTGGTTGAGGCTATGTTAAAGTTTGAGTCCAGGGTATAATTATGGGGGAGGGCATGTTTAGCATGCTTGTGGGCCTGGGTTCAATCTCCTGCACTGCACAAAAATAAAATTTAAAGTATGTTGGCCGTATACAGCCATCAAAGATGCTGGTGCGGAAGGATGGCTCTGCAGCACTTACCTCTGAGAACACAGGCCCCAGAGCCAGACAATAGGCCCTCGGGTTATCTGGGAGATCCCTTCTTTTACCTCCTGTAGTCAGTGATGCTGTAATTAGGCCTGCATATTACCTCTGAACATAGCCCTACAAGGCCCTTCATTTGCAGCTTATGGAAATTAGATCATGCACAGGAAGCGAGCTCTTTAGTTATCAGGCTCCACAGAGGAGTCAGGAGGCATGAGGAGTGGGAAATGAGAGTTCATCTAGAGGGACAAGGTTTGCTGGAAAAACGGATTTTTTCACTCTACACGGGGCTTCTACAAGCTTTCATCTCTCAGAAATAGCTTTGATTTGTACCCACAGCACTCTTTTCCAGTTTCCCTGTTCTTTAAATAAAGGTGCTAAAACTAACAGGGAGAGTTTATATATGCATATACAGTGTGTGTGTGTGTGCATGTGTGCCCCTGTGTGATATGTAGCCATAGCTGGCCTGAATTTACTATATATTTAAGACTATACTGTACTCTGTGTACTATATAAACATCTCTGTCTCCTAAGTACTAGGGTTACAGGCATTTGCCACCATGTCCAGCTTCAAATTATTATAATTTTTAAAAATTACTGAAGTAATTATTACATTTACTTTTTGTGCATTATATGTCTGTGTACCTACTCATGGGTATATGTGTACATGTCTGTGCATACACATACAGAGGCCAGAGATCAGTGTTGGTTGTCATCCAGAGAGATAGGGACTTCACTAAGCTGGGGCTCATCGAGTCAGTGAGCCCTGAGGATACTCTGCTTCCTAGCTCAGTGTTAGAGGCACCATATGGCTACACCCAGTTTTTTTTTTTGTTTTGTTTTTTTTTTTGTTTTTTGAGACAGAGTTTCTCTGTGTAACAGTCCTAGCTGTCCTGGAACTAGCTCTTATAGACCAGGCTGGCCTCGAACTCACAGGGATTCACGGGCTTCTGCCTCCCGAGTGCTGGGATTAAAGGCATGCACCACCACCACCTGGCCTCAGCTTTTTATGTGGGTGCTTGTGTTCTCACAACAACTGCTTTACTGACTGAGTCATCTCCCCAACACCAACTCTCTCTCTCTCTTAAAGACTTAAAGATGATTGCTATGTAGCCCAGATTAACCTGGAACTTGCTGTGAACACCAGGCTGGCCTAAAATTTTTAGTGATCTTCCTGATTCTGCTGATTCTGCCTTGGTGGTGCTGGGATTATAGACATGAGCCATAATGCCTCATCTACCTGCCTCTGCCTCCTAAGTGCTGGGATTAAAGGCGTGTTCCACCATTGCCTGGCAGTTAAGATAGAGTTTCTTACTATAGCTCTGGCTGGCCTCACACTCACAGCAGTCCCTTGCCTTGGTCTTCTGAATGCTGGGATTTTTGGATGTGAGCTACCATGAGCATATCTTTTGAGCATTTCTTGACTTGGAGAGAATAGAGCTGCCATATAGCATCATAGTTTGGAAGTGATGAACCATGGTGAACTGTTTTGTTTCTACTCTAGGTTTTATTCAATTTTCCTTCTCTTTCAGCTCTGAGGACTTAGTCCACTACAGGCCCTACTACTGAGTTCAAGGCTCTGTCCTTCAGACTGGATTTTAGTGTTCCTGTTCGATAATAGTTACCTTCAGCCGCAGGACAGTTACTGTACAGATCACAGTAGACTCATCAGGAGACACAGAGGCAACCAGAAGCTAGGAAGGAAAGGGGTCAGGAAATGGGTGAATTCCCAACTCTGGGCTGTTTTTCAGTTTGTCGGTGAGAAGGTGCTGGAATCCACATCTTGCTGCCATAGCCAACATGGTTCTATTGCCAGGTTCAGCACAGCTGTGGACACTGGAATTGTGCACCTTAGGAGAAAGTTCTGTGTAAGATAAGCTCTAAGTTCTGTGGAAGGCTGGTGTTGAGTTCTTGTTGCTCTGGCTGGTCGTGGTTTGTCTCATCATGTTCTTGTGTCTAGGTGTATGTAGTGGCAAACGAGCCTCTCCCAGTATTGCTGGACGCCCTGCTTCCGCTCCTCGGGGTGATCTTTTCTCTCTACTGTTTTACCAGTCAGAGTGTGTCTCACATAAGGTAAGCAAACAGAATTTATTTGCTTATAATTAGAATCCCATTTGTTTATAAACAGTGAAGTTTAAATTAGGGTGCTATTTTCTTTCAAAGGTAGGAAGATGTTTGGGGATTCTCTCACTCATTTTACACAGAAAAGAACAAGGATTTTTACAGGTTGAGGGGAATTGGATGTAGTTTTGGGGGTGATTTTCTATAGTCTGTTCTATACAGCAGAAGTGAAAGGTGTTTCCATGGGTAAATATGCCATTGTTTGAGCAGTAAGAAATGCTGTATTTACTGTTTCTTGGAAGGAGGAAACAGGTGATGGATTATAATTTCCTGGTGGAGTGCTGGAGAACAAGTCTGAAAAGTCTGCATGTGAATTTAGTATATCATAGTTTAGCCAAATTTGGCATTAAAGATGCAGAGTTTTCATTCTAAAAGGAAGGGCTTATCAGTCTTCCAGAAAACACTTTTATGTGTTACTTTAAAACTGATTCATGCCCGGCGGTGGTGATGCATGCCTTTAATCCCAGCACTTAGGAGGCAGAGGCAGGAGGATCTTTGAGTTTGAGGCCAACCTGTTCTATAAGAGCTAGTTCCAGAACAGGCTCAAAAGTTACACAGAAATCCTGTCTCGAAAACCAAAACCAAAACCAGCCAACCAACCAACCAACCAACCAAAACTGATTCATTTAGGGGCTGGGGAGATGACTCTGGTGTAGGAGTCATGACTGCTAATGTAGAAGACTCTACTTCAATTCACAGCACCCACATGGTGACTAACAACTGTAACTCCAGTTCCTGGGGATCTGATGCTGTCTTTCGGCCTCTACTGAGCACTGCATGAACATAGTGTACAGACATACATGCAGGCAAAACATTCATACACATAAGATTAAAGAAACAAGTTAATTTTAAAAAAGATTTTTTAAAAAAATTTTCAAGACAGGGTTTCTCTGTAGCTTTTGGTTCCTGTCCTGAAAAAGATTTATTTTGTATTACCTGTTTTCAGTTATTTGTGGCATTTCTCTCACATGGTAAGAGTTTATAGTTACATCCTTCCTGAAGTCTACACAATTTTGATTTGGGGCAGGCTGAGGATGTACCTCAGTGGTAAAACACGTGCCTGGAATGCATGAGATCCTTGGATTTGAGCATTAGCACTCCAGAGAAAAAAGAAAAAGCAAACAAAACTGATAGGCAACAGTAGTACTTCTCTACTGGGTCCCTTGAACAGGATGTGTCCTGGAGTCCCTAGCACAGCTCTCTACTGGGTCCCTTGAACAGGATGTGTCCTGGAGTCCCTAGCACAGTTCTCTACTGGGCTCCTTGAACAGGGTGTGTCCTGGAGTCCCTAGCACAGTTCTCTACTGGGTCCCTTGAACAGGATGTGTCCTGGAGTCCCTAGCACAGCTCTCTACTGGGTCCCTTGAACAGGATGTATCCTGGAGTCCCTAGCACAGTTCTGGCAAACAGTAAGCTCAATAACTCATAGCAATCATTAGCATGTTTGCTAATAGTGAAGAAAGGTACTCACTCTGTATTTATGACTAAAGGCATGTGTAACCATGCCCAGCCTAAAAGTAAAAATCTTTAAAACAAACCTCTAGCACTGTTGCCGTCTCATCAAAGACTGACAAGGAGGGTGCCTGTATCAGTCTAGCCCCTTGTACTTAGATATGCTATTTCTTGGTCACCAGCTGTTGATGCCCTGAGAATAATTCTTCTTTAGTGCATGCTTTCATTCATAATGTGTTAGCACAAGTAGAACACACTTGAAGTAAAAAAAATAATAACACGATGCTCGTGTGGCAACCAGAGCTGCTTCCAGAGCCAACGGTTAGGCTGTCCCTGGGTGACTTCCAGGGCATTTGTACTCGGAAATGTGAAGGATCCACGCTTCCTTCTCCTGCGTGTCAGCAGCCAGTGACAGGGCAGCATTTGGGTACCCGACAGTCTTTCTTTCCTTTTCCGAATAGCTTGTTAGCTGCATGGAGTACGATGACAGGCTCGTTCATTCATAACTGCTTTTTCTGCCAGGTCGTTTTGCCAAGAGATCTTGTTATGGATTCTGGTGAAGCTGGAAAGGAAGAAAGCAATTGCCAGCCTGAAAGGATTCTCGGGGTTGGACAAAGCTGTGCCCTCCCTCCATCCTCAGTGTCAGTTTAGAGCTGCCATGCACGGTGGCGTTGTGATTACCATCCAAGAGACCGTTAGGTGAGCTCACCCACCCACCCTCTGATGGAATTTCATATATTTCATTGTTCTGCGAGGCAACCACTAAGGGGCGCTGCTGGAAAGGAAACCAGAAACAGGCAGCCAAGGCACTTGCTATTTATGATCCTTAAAAAACCAGAGCCTTAAGTGACCCTCTGGGTGTTATTCCAAGGTGCCAGCTAACAGTAGGTGCGGTTTACTGGAGCCTCACAGCTCCACATCACAGCAAGCCCAGTTATGGCTCACTGTTTGCCATTGAGCCAGAGCAAAGGGCAGCTCACGTACCCCCGTAACACCAGAGCAATCCAGTTCTGTTTCTGACTCAAAAAGCAATATGGTTTTGTATGCCTTTAGTGATTTTTTTTAAGTTAAAAATTATTTATCCATTTATTTTATGTGTATGGTGTTTTGTCTGTATGCATGTATGCCTTGTGCAGCAGAGGGTGTCTAATCCCCTGGAACCTGAGTTACAGATGGTTATGAGCCACTGTGTGGATGTTGGGAATCAAACCCAGGACCTCTGGTAGAGCTCTTACCTGCTGAATCATCTCTCTTGCCTGCTCTCCAGCCTTATTTCTAATGGAAATTGTTTGATTACTGAAGTTGGTAATTTTATAATGAGGTTTGATTTTCATAAGAATGGATTGGAAAGTACTTACTAGGACGGGCAGTGGTGGCGCAAGCCTTTAATCCTAGCATTCTGGAGGCCGAGACAGGATCTGAGTTCAAGGTCAGCCTGACCTGTAGAGCTAATTCCCGGACAGCCAGAACCACAGATAGAAACCCTGTCTGGAAAAACAAAACAAACAACCAAACAAACAAAAAGTACTTAATACATCTTAGTAGAGTGGATAGTTTGTTTCTACAATATCTCCTAAGTATTTTATTTTCGTGGTGCTGGAGATTGACATGCATCCGAGGCAACTGAGCTGTGCTCCCAGCCCTGCAAGTCTGTACTTTACATTGTTCCCACTTTGTGATGATCTGTGGAGGAGGATGCTGCTTTCTCAACCCAAGCTCCTGTTGGCTGGAGATGTATAGTATGTCACTGGCCCAGCTGCTCCCTTCTGGTCACGTGCAAAGTGTGGCTCTTTGTAGAAGTGCTTAAATTTAACTTTATATTCATGATTAACTCGCCGAAAATGTAAAACATATACTGAATATGATAAACAAGGAAAATAGAAAAAACATAATATTAAAGTAGAATTATCAGACTGATGGAAGCTTCCTGAGAACCATTAAATATTAGCAGGTCTATTAACTGAGCCCATTGAATATGAGTTTAAAAGTATTTGGCATGTTTAATTAGTACACGTATATATGAAAACCCAGTTCTCATTGAAACTATTTTTTTACTTCCTGATAAGAATATAGTTAGTAACCAGTGATTAAATGAATATCTACTGCCAGAAGCAACCACTCCTTAAAATCTGGGTGTCTGTTCCAGTTAGGGGTACAGCCCTTTTGGCATTGTAGCACACACCAAAAAAAAAAAGTTATATGAACACCTGGGTTTAAAAAAGAAAAATGTCCATTGACACTTAAAACAGTCAGAATTTCCAAAAGATTGAAAACTGTGTGTGTATGTGTGTGCATGTGTGTGTGTGTGTGTGTGTGTGTATTGTGTGTGTGTGTGTGTTGTCAGGGCAGGGCAGGCAACTTGATCTGTTTCGCTTTCTCTCTGCCATTAGCCTGGCAGAAGTTTCCAATAAGAAGTTGTTTTAAAGAAATTTTAGCTGGATGGTGGTGGCACACGCCTTTAATCCCAGCACTTGGGAGGCAGAGGTAGGGGGATCTCTGTGAGTTCAAGGCCAGCCTGGTCTATGGAGTTAGTTCTAGGCCTGGACTACATAATGAGAATCTGTTTCTGTTTTTTGTTTGTTTGTTTTTTGTCTTGTTTTCCAAGACAGGGTTTCTCTGTAGCTTTGAAGCCTGTCCTGAAGCTTACTCTGTAGACCAGGCTGGCCTCGAACTCACAGAGATCTGCCTGCCCCTGTCTCCCGACTGCTAGGATCAATGACTGAGACCCTGGGCATCGTGGTACACACCTTTAATCCCAGCACTTGGGAGGCAGAGGTAGGCAAATTTCTGTGAGTTCAAGGCCAACCTTGTCTACAGAAAGAGTTCCAGGACAGGTAGGACTGTTACACAGAGAAACCCTGTCACAAAAAACAAACAAACAAAACCCCAAAAGATAAACAGACAAAAACAAAAAACCCAACTCTATATGAGCATTTATATATGACTTTGGAGCTAGATTTTTACTTTGTTTGTTTGTTTTTCTTTATTTATTTTTATGTATATGAGAGTTCTACCTACACGTACACTTTTATGCCAAAAGAGGGCCTCAGACCCCACTAGAGATAGTGGTGAGGCACCATTTGGTTGCTGGGAATTGAACTCACTAGAAGAGCAGTCAGTGCTCTTAACTCCTGAGTCATCTCTCCAACCCCTGTTTGTTTTTGAGATAGGCTTTTTCTGTGTAGCCCTGGCTGTCCTGGAACTCACTTTGTGGACCAGGCTGGTCTTGAATTTACAGAGAACTACCTGCTTCTGCCTCCTGACTGCTGGTATTAAAGGCGTGTGCCACCACCACTGGGTTTATACTTTTTTATTGTTGTGTTCTTTCACTTATTATAGCTTAGACTAGTCTTGAACTTACATGTAGCCCAAGCTGGCCTCAAACTTGAAACGATCATCCTGTATCATCCCAAGTGTTGGGATTATAGGGATGAGCCACCACACCAGCTTTCTTTCTTTCTTTTTTTTTGTTTAGACACATGTGACATTTTTTGTTTTAAATTTTCAATGTTCATCCTGAAAGCCACTTCCCTCAGGAAGTGGTACTAAGGCACTACAAAGTGTTGTACCTCTGCTTCTAATTAATACTTTGCATTCTTCAGCATGGAGGTACAGGAAAATATTTTCAGGGTCTACCTAACGATGATCTACATGGAAATAGTGTTGTTTTACAAGGCTACTGTGAGATTCTAGGCTTCTGAAGACTCAGTAGGAAGAGCACTTGTGCTCAGGCCTGAACCTGATCCCATAAGGTATCAGGAAAGAACTGAGTTCTGGGAATTGTACTCTCACTTCCACATGCAACTTTATGCCAAGGCACATGTGTCCCTGTAGTCACACATGTGCCCCTGTAGTCACCCATGTGCCCCTGTAGTCACACATGTGTCCCCTGTAGTCAGTCACACATGTGCCCCTGTAGTCACACATGTGCCCCTGTAGTCACACAAGTGCCCCTGTAGTCACACATGTGTCCCCTGTAGTCACACATGTGCCCCTGTAGTCACACATGTGCCCCTGTAGTCACCCATGTGCCCCTGTAGTCACACATGTGCTCCTGTAGTCACACATGTGCCCCTGTAGTCACACATGTGTCCCCTGTAGTCACACATGTGCCCCTGTAGTCAGTCACACATGTGCCCCTGTAGTCACCCATGTGCCCCTGTAGTCACACATGTGTCCCCTGTAGTCACACATGTGTCCCCTGTAGTCACACATGTGCCCCTGTAGTCACCCATGTGCCCCTGTAGTCACACATGTGTCCCCTGTAGTCACACATGTGCCCCTGTAGTCACACATGTGCCCCTGTAGTCACCCATGTGCCCCTGTAGTCACACATGTGCTCCTGTAGTCACACATGTGCCCCTGTAGTCACACATGTGTCCCCTGTAGTCACCCATGTGCCCCTGTAGTCACACATGTGCTCCTGTAGTCACACATGTGTCCCTGTAGTCACACATGTGTCCCCTGTAGTCACACATGTGCCCCTGTAGTCACCCATGTGCCCCTGTAGTCACACATGTGCTCCTGTAGTCACACATGTGTCCCTGTAGTCACACATGTGCCCCTGTAGTCACACATGTGTCCCTGTACTCACACATGTGCCCCTGTAGTCACACATGTGCCCCTGTAGTCAGTCACACATGTGCCCCTGTAGTCAGTCACACATGTGCCCCTGTAGTCACACATGTGCCCCTGTAGTCACACAAGTGCCCCTGTAGTCACACATGTGTCCCCTGTAGTCACACATGTGCCCCTGTAGTCACACATGTGCCCCTGTAGTCACCCATGTGCCCCTGTAGTCACACATGTGCTCCTGTAGTCACACATGTGCCCCTGTAGTCACACATGTGTCCCCTGTAGTCACACATGTGCCCCTGTAGTCACCCATGTGCCCCTGTAGTCACCCATGTGCCCCTGTAGTCACACATGTGTCCCTGTAGTCACACATGTGCCCCTGTAGTCACACATGTGCCCCTGTAGTCAGTCACACATGTGCCCCTGTAGTCAGTCACACATGTGCCCCTGTAGTCACACATGTGCCCCTGTAGTCACACATGTGCCCCTGTAGTCACACATGTGTCCCTGTAGTCACACATGTGCCCCTGTAGTCACACATGTGCCCCTGTAGTCAGTCACACATGTGCCCCTGTAGTCACCCATGTGCCCCTGTAGTCACACATGTGCTCCTGTAGTCACACATGTGTCCCTGTAGTCACACATGTGCCCCTGTAGTCAGTCACACATGTGCCCCTGTAGTCACACATGTGCCCCTGTAGTCACACATGTGTCCCTGTAGTCACACATGTGCCCCTGTAGTCACACATGTGCCCCTGTAGTCACACATGTGCCCCTGTAGTCACACATGTGCCCCTGTAGTCAGTCACACATGTGTCCCTGTAGTCACACATGTGCCCCTTTAGTCACACATGTGCCCCTGTAGTCAGTCACACATGTGCCCCTGTAGTCACCCATGTGTCCCTGTAGTCACACATGTGCTCCTGTAGTCACACATGTGCCCCTGTAGTCACGCATGTGTCCCTGTAGTCACACATGTGCCCCTGTAGTCACACATGTGCCCCTGTAGTCACCCATGTGTCCCTGTAGTCACACATGTGCCCCTGTAGTCACACATGTGTCCCTGTAGTCAACATGTGCCCCTGTAGTCACACATGTGCCCCTGTAGTCACACATGTGCCCCTGTAGTCAGTCACACATGTGTCCCTGTAGTCACACATGTGCCCCTGTAGTCACACATGTGCCCCTGTAGTCACCCATGTGCCCCTGTAGTCACCCATGTGCCCCTGTAGTCACACATGTGTCCCTGTAGTCACACATGTGCCCCTGTAGTCACACATGTGTCCCTGTAGTCAGTCACACATGTGCCCTGGTAGTCACACATGTGCCCCTGTAGTCACACATGTGCCCCTCTAGTCACGCATGTGCCCCTGTAGTCAGTCACACATGTGTCCCTGTAGTCAGTCACACATGTGTCCCTGTAGTCACACATGTGCCCCTGTAGTCACACATGTGCCCCTGTAGTCAGTCACACATGTGCCCCTGTAGTCAGTCACACATGTGTCCCTGTAGTCAGTCACACATGTGTCCCTGTAGTCACACATGTGCCCCTGTAGTCACACATGTGCCCCTGTAGTCAGTCACACATGTGCCCCTGTAGTCAGTCACACATGTGCCCCTGTAGTCACACATGTGTCCCTGTAGTCACACATGTGCCCCTGTAGTCACACATGTGTCCCTGTAGTCACCCATGTGCCCCTGTAGTCAGTCACACATGTGCCCCTGTAGTCACACATGTGCCCCTGTAGTCACACATGTGCCCCTGTAGTCACACATGTGCCCCTGTAGTCACACATGTGCCCCTGTAGTCTGTCACACATGTGCCCCTGTAGTCACACATGTGCCCCTGTAGTCACACATGTGCCCCTGTAGTCTGTCACACATGTGCCCCTGTAGTCAGTCACACATGTGCCCTGGTAGTCACACATGTCCCCTGTAGTCACACATGTGCCCCTGTAGTCAGTCACACATGTGCCCCTGTAGTCAGTCACACATGTGCCCTGGTAGTCACACATGTGCCCCTGTACACACATGTGCCCCTGTAGTCACACATGTGCTCCTGTAGTCACACATGTGCCCCTGTAGTCACACATGTGTCCCTGTAGTCAGTCACACATGTGCCCTGGTAGTCACACATGTGCCCCTGTAGTCACACATGTGTCCCTGTAGTCACACATGTGCCCCTGTAGTCAGTCACACATGTGCCCCTGTAGTCACACATGTGTCCCTGTAGTCACACATGTGCCCCTATAGTCACACATGTGCCCCTGTAGTCAGTCACACATGTGCCCTTGTAGTCACACATGTGCCCCTGTAGTCACACATGTGTCCCTGTAGTCACACATGTGCCCCTGTAGTCACACATGTGTCCCTGTAGTCACACATGTGTCCCTGTAGTCAGTCACACATGTGCCCTGGTAGTCACACATGTGTGCCTGTACACACAAAAGAAAACAGACCTTTAAGAAAGAAAATGATGTTGGTTTTGAGAGAAAGTGCTATGTTTGGTGACACTGATGTGAAACACTCTTACCCGGTGTTGCAGTGATGACGAAGATGAAGCCCTGTACCAGAAGGTGTCTTCGGAGCAGAGCCAGATTGAACATCTTGGGGACTTGCTGTCCCACTGCCAACAGTGTGGTTTGGCAGGAGACTTCTTCATCTTTTGTTTGAAGGTAGGCGCTCACAGTCACATCTCTTCTTCATTCTGGGACAGCTGCAGTAAAGCCTTTGACTTTTAAGGCATTCATACTTTTAGGTCCTAAAATTTAGCTTCCAGTTTAGGGCAAATGAACAGAAGACAAAGAGTAATTCAGTTTCTGATAGTTTTGGAGTTGTCAAGAGGACACATCAGTGGGACCGATGTGCTCTGTCTCCTTCGCTGGGTAGTTTGCTCTGAGAGGTTAGACATGAACAAAGCAGCCTTGTTGATCTAGGAAAGAGTTAAGCTTTGCTCCGTGTTGACAGTAAGAACCCTTTTGAAGTTAATAGCAGGTTTTAGAGCCGCAGAGTAATCCCTTATCCTTTCTGACTGTTGTGCTGTCAGGTATTTGGAAAGGAGACAGCCGCTCTGCCTCCCTCATTTCACTCTGTAGCCACTTGAAACCTTTTCCGTTTCTTGCCGAGTGCCTGTTGTGTTTCCTTTGGCTCTAATCTCTAGATGTACCCCATAACATTAGCCCTGCCTGATGTCTGCTGGAGACCGCCAGCTTTGCTTTTCCCACTTTCTCAAGCTGTCTGGGAATGTGAAGCTGATGTTTCTAGAACCTGCAATAGGGCTGTTTCTTTTCTGTGCTCTCTCACCTCCATGTTCACGCTCCCCTCCATCTCAGCCATGTGTTCTACTTTCTAAGCAGAGGTTCTCTTATTTATGTGCTTTGTTTCCAGCTGTCCTTTGGTTCAGAACACTGGCAGCTCTTCCAGAGGACCTGGGTTAAATTCCCAGCACCCACAGGGTGGCCTACAGCCCTCTGGAATCCAGTGCCTTCTTACCTCTGTAGGTACCAGACACACACACAAAGTATACATTCATACATTCAGGCAAAACACTCTTACACATAAAAGAAAAAAAAATGAATTTTTTTTTTGTAATGGTCCAAACCAGCCAGGTGTGGTCGTACATATTTGTAATAGCAGCAGTCTAGAATCAGAGGCACAAAGAGGATTTTGAATTTCAGGCCAGCACAGGTTGCATAATGAGACTGTTTCAAAAAACAAAACAAAACAAAAAACTATCACCACTACCAAATCAAAATACTTTATTCTAAACCTCAGTTTGATATTTTGTTTGTTTGTTTTTTGAAGGGTCTCATGGCCTCAAACTGTCTAGCCAATGATGATCTTGAACTTCTGATCTTCTTGTCTCTACTTCCTGAGTGCTAGGATTATAGGCCTGTTTTATACAGTTCTAGGAATGGAACCTAAAGATTTGTGCATGCTAGGCAAGTATTCTGCCAGCTAAACGATATCCAGCTAACACAAGCCTCTTAAACTGTAGGTCATGACCCAAGGTGAAGTCCCATAAGTGAATGTGGGTGGGGTGGGGGGATCTCAAAACATTTGTCAACAGCAAAAGGTTTTTGACCATAAAATAACCAAAACTTAATTCAAAATCTGGTGGGGAGTGAGCTCAGGCATTTCTGACAACTCTTGCAGCACACAGTGTCACTGAGGCTGTTGTTCAGAACACAGACCACATGCCCTTTGCACAGTGCAGAACATTGTGTCAGCACTTAGTGCCAACAAGCACAGCCTGAGACAGCGCTACTCAGGTTTGAGGTCGCTGTGTATTATCAATTACAGCGCTTGCTGCTTTTATAGAAACAATGGCTTAACTGTGGAAAACAAAGACTTTTAATATTTTTCCAATGCCCATTCCTCAGTAGGTAAATATTAAATTAGTTTCTCTTTTAATTTCATTGTGTTAGGATTTTTTTATTTTAAAAATTGTTGATTGTCGGGTGGTGGTGGCACATGCCTCTAATCCCAGGATCTCTGTGAGTTCGAGGCCAGTGTGGGCTACAGAGCAAGTTCCAGGACAGTCTCCATAGCTACAGAGAAACCCTGTCTCGAAAAGCCTAAAAAAGAAAATAATAGTAATAAGAAATTGTTGGTTGAGGGGCTGGAGAGAGCCTCAGGGGCTGAATGCTTGCTACTCTTCCAGAGGGCTTGAGTTTGGATCTCAGCACCACGTCAGGCTCTCCCACTGCTCAAGTGCTACAAGATCTAATGCCACCTTTGGTAGGTGTCTGCACTAACCCGAACAGACACGTACATAATCATTAAATGAATTTTGGCCTTGGGTTATGTCAGAATTTTAAATAAATTCTGAAATGGCCCTCAACTGATTTTTCCAATTTTGTATTAAGTATTTAAGCAAACTTGAGTTTGCTGTATTGATGTTTATAAAATCAAAATGTCAATCTACTCTGAGAAACATTGAAGATACTTTGCATCTTGCCATATCAAATATTTAAGATTGAATTCTTCATGTAAAATTAATTAAGCAAACCCATCTTATTAATATGAAAATTGGTTCATCTTTAATAAATGGTAAAAACAGATGTACGACAAAGAATTGTTTTAAAGTAAATTTCTAAATTTCTTTATAATTTGTTACCACTGTATGCTTGACTAGTATACATATTCTACACACAACCACACATGGAATTGTAGTAAATCCCTCAGGGAAAAGAGGCTGTGAGTGGAAATGTTTGGGAAACCTGCTTGGAACCAGGGAACCTTCACCTTGTCAAAACTGACACTTGGTCTAGATAAATGTGTTATTTGGTGTGGTTGTCTTGTTCTTTGTAGGATTCTTAGCAGTATCTGTGACCTCTATCCACTAAATGCCTGCATTAACCCCTAATTATGACAACCAAAAATGTCCTGGAGACATTTCAAAATGTCCCCCAGGGAGGGAAATTACCCGGGCGCAGTTGAACACTGTTCCTCTCAGCTGTCAGCTACTCCAGTGAGCACTAATTGTTAAGGAACTTAAAGTTTTCACTTTCTATGGGAATTCACAGTGGAGAAGGGCAGTCGAAAGCTTACCAAACCCACAGTAATGAATTCCCTGTGAACAGACGTTTATTTCTGGCTTATCTTAAAGGAAAGCCAGAAATGGTCTTTGAAAGGACTTTGGCTAAGTTATATCATCTGAGGACTTAGTTCATGGAAGGCTAGTGATAGAAATCATGAAAATATTATAAATAGTTTATCAAACAAGTTCTTTTTTTACACTTATTTATTTGTGTATGTTTTTGGATGTGTATGTATGTCGGCGTGTGTGAGTCACTGTGTGGATGCCAGAGGACACCTTTCATGAATTGATTTTTTTCATTAAACCAGTGCTCTGTATTTGTGTGTGTGCGTGAAGTTCATATACACAGTATCACAAAATGCGTATTACTTTACACCTTATGTTTTCTTTCTTTTTTTTCTCAATACTGGGATTTGAACCCAGTGCTTGTATATATTAGACAAGAACAACTCTGTCATGAAGTTATACCCCTGGTTCTTTTTATTTTTTAGTTTTGAAGGTCTCACTGAGTTGTCCAGGGTGGTCTTGGACTCCTCTGTAGCCTTGATGGCCTTAAACCTGCAATCCTTTTCCCTCAGCCTCCCCAGTGGCGGAGACCACAGGCGTGTGTAACAAATGCAGATTGCTTCCTTGGCTGCGAATCCTTCCATGTTTGCCAAGTCCTTAGCGCTAGTGGCTCTTCTGTTACTCTTTCTTTCATCCCCTGCTTCTAGGAGTTGTCTCATCTGGTAGTGGAAAATGAAGCAGAGTTCAAACCCACGCCCTCCTGTTATACAAGCCTGCTGGAATTGGAGCAACACCAGGCTCTGCTTATAGAAGAGCAGGAGCGGAAGCTGCTGGTGCTGCAGTTGCTGGCTGTCCTGTGCGAGAGGATGTCCGAGCAGATATTCACGCACATATCTCAGGTTAGTAGCCGTCACTTTCTGGGTCCAACCTGCTGTTATTTTGGTTTCTTTGCATTTTTTCAAAAAAATAAATGTTGCTTAGTCAGGCATGTGACCCCAGCTCTGTTCAGGGAAGAGACTACCTTTAATCCCAGCACTCAGAGGCGGAGGCAGGTAAAACTCGAGGCCAGCATTGTCTACAGAGTGAGTTCCAGGCCAGCCAGGGCTAAGTGCTGAGACCCTGTCTCAAAAACAGTTGTTTAGATTGGAACTTGGTGGCACCCCTTCCACGTTTCTTGGAGTTCTGGCTAAACATGAAGGCTATTAATTAAAATTAAGCTCACACCTGTCCAGCTGAAGCTGAGTCTTTCATACTATACCCTGTGCCTGACAAGCTCCTGATGTGAGTCTCACATACACGAAACTTCTATAACTGCTTTACATATTTTTCTACTGTAGTGATAGTCAACTTTGAGTGCAAATAAAATCACCTAGCCTTTATAAAATAGACTGCTACCTGGTTCCTTTCTAGAGGTTTTGGATTTAATATGCCCAAGTGGGAGCCTGAAAGTCTTAATTTTTTTAAGGTTTCACATGGGCCAAAGGTTGTAAATGAAGGGCTGGAGTGATGGCTCAGAGCAGTGGTTCGTGACCCTCCTAATGCTACAGCCCTGTAATACAGTTCCTCATATTGTGGTGACCCCCAACCAAAGAATTACATTTGTTGCTACTTCATAACTCTAGTTTTGCTACTATTACTAATTGAAATGTAAATATCTGTGTTTTCTGATGGTCCTAGGTGACCCCTTGAAAAGGTTGGTTGGCCCTCCCCTCAGAGGGGTTGGGGCCCACGTGTTGAGAACCACTGGTTTAGAGGGTGAGAGCACTTACAGTACAAACATAGAACTTGTATCTGGATACCCATTACCCATGTGAAAAGCTGGGTATGATCATACATGTGCCTGTGACCCCAGCTCTGTTCAGGGAAGAGACTACCAGCATAGGTTTAGGCTCAGCGAGAGACTCTATATCAAATGAATAGGGTAGAGAGGGAGAGAATAGGACACCTGACACCCTCCCCTGGACCCCTCATACACTTAGGCATGTGTACTTACACACATGTGTGACTATGCCACACATAAGTAGACAATGATTAAAATTCAAATTTGGAAAAAAAAAAGTGTTAGTCTTGGTGTGGTGGCGCACACCTTTAACCCAGCACTCGGGAGGCAGAGGCTGGTGGCTCTCTGAGTTCAAGGTCAGCCTGGTCTACAAAGCAAGTTCAGTCAGGAACAGACAGAACTGCACAGAGAAACTCTGTATCAAAACAAAACAAACAAACAAACAAAACCAACCAACTAATTAAATAAACAAAAAAATGTTAATAAGATCACTTTAAATTTTATACATCCTCAGATTCACAGTTCATCTCCACAGTGTCCTGTGCAGTTTTAAGACATTCTCAAAACAATGGTTTCAGGGTAGTGTTCCTGTGTGGGCCAGTTCCTGAATGTTGACTTTGCCATTTTTACTACCCTTTTTTTTAAAAATAGGACATAAAAGTAATAATGCATAGGCAATGCAGGGACCGTATTTACCACTTACCATAATTAGCTGTGCCTGGCTGGGGAAGAGTCCTTTGTAAGATGGTGTGATTGTCACACTTAATCTGATCCTCCAGCTCTTTGTATGGTTGTCATTGTCATCTGCTGTCCGTGTTGCTAAGCAGCATTTCTCTGGAGCTCCTGCTGAGAACATTAGCTGCTGCCTGTCAGCTCTGACTGAGCTTGCCTGTTTAATGGGAATTGTGTTCCTGATTTCTGTCCAAGCCCTTCACTCCTTAGTTCACTGACCCTGTGTTACTTGGCATGGCGATTTGTTCCTCTTGTGTTTATCTGGTTTCTGAAGACTTCCTCTTCCAGGTCTGTTTCTGTCTTAGGGTGCTGGGTGGAAGGGGGGTTGGTCTAAAAGCTGATGGACTGAGCTTCTGCACTAGCCTCCTTCCTTCCCAATTAAGGAGCGATAGTGTTGGGCTGGTGCAGCAGGTGAGGTGGCCATTAACTCACTCTTCTCACAGGTTAGTTCAAATGTTCCAGAACAAAAAGTACCAAACTGTCCTTTGTAATTTCACTGCTAGTAAAAAATATTAGATATTATTTTGAAGCACACACATGCCCACACTCACATGCGTGCACACACAAAGAAAATATATTATAAATTGTTTAGTTGATATGGTTAGGATGAAGATTTTTTATATAAGAAAAGCATATAAAAAAACTAAAGAGCTATCAGAAAGGCCCTATACTCTTGAATTTCAGTTGGAAATCTTATTGTAAATGCATGATTAGTGTTTTTCTTTTTAGATAATGGATATTTTTCTAGTGTCCACTCTCAGTGCCGGGAACAATGGCAGTCAGCAGCAGTAGTGCCCTAGCTCCAGAGTGGAGTCTATAAATACCGTTTTCTACTCAAAGTGTTCAGAGCTCTCTGGGATAAAGGTTGATTTGAGGTCTAGGGCGAAGATTGTACATTAGAAGCTTCAAGGCAGTTTCATGAGCCCAGACACAAGGACGCTATCTGAATTTAATGGGGTCGTGGCAGTAGCAGCCAGGAGCCACCATTAAAGGACTCTTGTTGCAACACACAGCACAACTACAGCATTCAGAGGAACAATGGCTTCAGTAGACACATCAAAGACAGAAAATGATTTTAAAAACCTCCCAGGATTCTTTAGAGATTGTTAGGGCATTTGGTCTGTATTTTATAAATTGATAATCAAAGGGAATGGAGAAAGCATTTGTCTTGCCTTTCCTGTAACAATTAGGTTCCAGCTCAGTCAGATAAGCAACAAAGGGATGTTTTTCTCCTTAGGGAAATCACAGGGCCGGCGGTGTGGATTAGACAGTAGTAGGCTGCTTGCCCTGTAGGACGATCACAGCCAAAACTATTAAAAAAGAACTAGAGAATTACATTTTGCAAACCTTTATGAAATAGATTTAGTTAACGGTCACCATTGTTTGCCAAAATGGTTAGAAAGGCTGTGGATAGAAACTTTATGTGTTAGTCCCAGAATACCAGGGAAACTGTTTCTCCCATATTATATAATGTTCAAGTTTGAAATATTTTTCAGTAATTCTATTTATTTTTTTTAAGCAATTTATTTTTATTTTTAAGTGTGTGTGCACACACATTATTTCCTCGTGTGTACTTATGTATGTTACCTGAGCACAGGTGACTGCAGAAGACAGGAGTTAGTTTCCCTGGATCTGGAGTTACAGGCAGTTGTGAGTCAGCTGCCATGAACACTAGAAACTGACATGGGGCCTGGAAGATGAGCGGGTGCTCTTTACCACTGAGCCATCTCTCCAGCCCCTTGGCAGATTGTTGTTGTATTGATTGATTGATTGATTGATATTTTGTCTTTCTGAAACAGGGTTTCTCTGTATAGCCATGTCTGTCTTGGAACTATCTCTGTAGATTAGGCTGGCCTCTAATTCATAGAGATTCACCTGCCTCTGCCTCCTAAGTGCTGGGATTAAAGGTGTTTGCCATCACCACTTGGTTTGGTTTCTGAGACAGTGTCTCACTATGTAGCCTTGGATGACCTGGAACTTGCTATGTAGACCAGGCTTGCCTAGAACTCACAAAGATCCTCCTGCCTCTGCCTCTCCATTGCTGGGATTACATTTGTGTACCAGCACACCTGACTGTGTGTGTGTGTGTAAAACATTAATTATACATATTACTGAAAAATATTTATTTATTGAAAGAATTTTGTAGTGAATACCTTGTACCCACTTTCTATATAGATGTTGCCATCAGAATTTTATTATACTTCATCGCATCTTTACTCATGATTTTATTTCCTGCATCTCATTTTTCATGTACCTTTCAGGGTTAATGCAGATAGCGGTACATAGGGACTGTGCTAAATATTTTGGCATGGACAGATTTGTCTTATGTCACCATTGAAGAACAGATGTGTTGTGTGCCCCTATATGCCAGATCCAAAATGTGAAAATCTACAGTGCATGTGTTTCTGTTTCTTCATCAAATAAATGGCATTAAAAATAAGAAAAAAAGAATCAAGCTGGGTATGGTAGTGCACGCCTTTAATCCCAGCACTCGTTAGGCGTTAGGCAGAGGTAGGCAGATCTCTGTGAGTTCAAGGCCTGCTTGATTTACTAGTGAATTCCAGGACAGCCAGAGTTTTGTAGCGAACCTGACTCAAAAAAAAAAAAAAAACCTAAGTAAATAAACAAACAAATAAGGAAACCAGTACTGGGTTTACGTAAATGACTGGGGGAGTGGAGAAATGGGTCAGTCAGTGAAGTGCTTACCATGCAAGCATCATGTTTGAGTTTGGATTCCCAACATCCATTTAAGAAGCTGGCTTGGAAGAGGACATCTGTAACCCCAACACTTGTGAGGTTGGGGGAGGGTGGTGAAGATAAGCAGATCTCTGGCTCTTACTAGCCAGCCAGTCTTCCAACTGAGATACCCTAATCTCATAAAGTCAAAGCAATAGAGGAAAATACCTAAAGTCCTTCTCTACCCTTAGCCTGTATGCAGACAAATACACACATAAATTTTAAAAAATTATAGGCAAATTGTGGCTAGGCATGATGGCATACACCTTTAATGACGACATTCAGGAGGAAAGGGCAGGTGTATCTCTGAGTTTGAGGCCATCCTGGCATACATAGAGAATTAGAGTGTTACAAGCGAGTCAGGGCTATACAGTGAGATGTGTCCCAAAAAGAAAGGAATTACATGAGATATTTTTGTAACAGTTGTGGACCAGGCACTAGGAGATATTGAAGAATTGGGTATAACAGCATGGTAGTAATGTCAAAACCAAATCTCCTTACCTGTTACAAATGCATACTGAAGTACCTATTAACAAAACAGTAAGTATTCAGTAGAATGTATTGAAATGGCATATTATCTGTGTTATGGTAATAGAGAAACGAGGCATGCAATGGGTCTGTCTACAAATGGGGTTCTCCACCAACTCTCAGGTTCTTTCATTCTGTGACCACATATTGAGCTATGTGCTATCTAACTCTTCTAGGTACTGGGGACACAATGCTAAACAAAACAGACATGTATCTGCATTCATGGGGCTGGCATTCACATAAGTGGAAATAATAAATAAGAAAGCAAAGAGTGGAGCTGGGGAGGTGGCCTAGCAATTTGAGAGCACTGGCTGCTCTTTCAGAGGACCTGGGTTTAATTCCCAGCACCCACAATTGGCAGCTCCCAGCTGTTTGTAACTCCAGCTCCAGGGGATCTCACACCCTCATACAGACATACATGCAGGCAAAACACCAATGCACATGAAATAAAAATAAATAAATCATTATATAAAAAAGAAAGCAAAGAATATCATTTGGTGATAATTTCATTATGAAATGTGTCAGATGGGGGCTGGAGAGATGGCTCAGAGGTTAAGAGCACTGGCTGCTCTTTCGGAGGTCCTGAGTTCAATTCCCAGCAACCACATGGTGGCTCACAACCATCTGGCGCCCTCCTCTGGCATGCGGGCATACATCGAGACAGAATGTTGTATACATAATAAATAAATAAATCTTTAAAAAAAAAAAAAAAAAAAAAAAGAAATGTGTCAGATGGTGATCATTTCTGGAGAAAATAGAGCAAGGAAAAGGGCTGGTAAGTAGGTGGCCTTGGAGAGCCACAGTGAGAGATGACTTCTGAGTACAAACCTATAGCCAGGGAAGCTGGGAGCTATTGAGATGTCCAGATAAAGGAAGTATGCCCCAAGTGTGTCAGGACCAGCAAGGAGCCCAGTGCCAGTGCAGGGGAAGGAGCAAGCCTCCTAGTCTGCCCTTGCATGCTACTGAGCTGGATCACTGTAACCAGTAGGGTAGAAATGGTTATTCGTGACCTTTTTAGAGATTAATTTTGTGTGTGTGACATAAGTAACACAGACTCATTGCAAAAACAAAGCACAAAAGTGCCTAATATAGCTGGGGTGGTGGTTGACACATACCTTTAATCCCAGCACTCGGGAGGGAGAGGCAGGCAGATGATCTCTGTGAGTTCGAGGCCAGCCTGGTCCACAGAGTGAGTTCCAGGATAGGCTCCAAAGCTATACAGACAAGCCCTGACTCAAAACAAACAAACAAACAAAAACCCAAAAACCAAAACATACAAACAAAAACACAGCAGTTCCTAATATAAAGACAAGGTATTGATTGACCTGTTCTCCCTGGAAACAATAGACAAGCATCAGCAGAGCTTTCTCTCCATAGTTTCTCTCCATAGCCCTGACTGTCCTGTGGACCGGGCAAGGCTCAAACTCAGAGATCCACCTGCCTCTGTCTCCTGAGTATTGGGATTAAAGGTGTGCACCACCACTGCCCGCTCTCCTTTCATCTTTACTTGGGTTCCAGTGATCAGACTCAGTTGACTAGCTTGTATGGCAAGTACTTCTCTACCTGCTGAACCGTCTTGCCAGCCTAGAGGTTTATTCTTGCTCAGTGTTGAACTCAGGGAACTCTGACTGTGGGTGGGAGTGGCACACTGGAAAGCAGGAGACTTATTCCCATGGATGTGTCCTATCGCATCTCTCCCCACCTGCTTGTGGTTCTACTGAGTCAACCGCTTAGAATTCCTTTACTCTTTAATAATAACATTAGGTATTTGCTGTTTACCAGGCTCCATCCTGAACACGTGATGGGTATTAACTCATTTAATCCTCTTAGTGATCCTATGGAGATGTGTAACTTGCTGACGAAGTGCTGACTGTTGATTTCGTGCATTTCAGCAGCCTCCTGAGATGCTGAACTCTAGAGCTCTGACTTGGGTGGTAGTAGATTGAAAACTCCCTGAATTCCAAGAGGCTTCAGTCACTAGGACCTCTTCTTGGGTTGGCAGCCCCATCCCAATCACAGCAGGGTAAGCTGCTGTCACAGGGGTGCTACAGGAAGGCCGTCGGCCTGGACATTGGAGTCATCCAGCACTTGGGAGGAGCATCAGAAGTTCAAGCTCATCCATGGCTACACAGTGAGAGGCCAGCCTAGGCGCAATCAGACCCTATTTCAGTGTCCTCCCGACAAATACCAAGGAAGTTTAGGAGAAAGGATATTTTGTTGATGCCATACATTATTACCTGGCCATTACTTCATAGTTAATAGTTCCCAGGTTCTTTAATAATTCTTTTTCTTTTTTTTTCTTTTTTTATCCTATTATGGATAAGGAATTTCTTTTTATTCTTTGAAATTTTCACACATTTATGTAATGTATTTTGATCATATCCATCCACTGCTCCCTTCCTCCAGCTCCCCCAGTGCCCACTGACCTTGTGTCTCTCAGTTTCATGGTCTCCTGGGTTTTTTTTGTTTTTTGTTTTTATTTTTTTTGTTTTTTCAAGACAGGGTTTCTCAGATGGGCGGTGGTGGCGCACGCCTGTAATCCCAGCACTGGGGAGGCAGAGGCAGGTGGATCTCTGTGAGTTCGAGACCAGCCTGGTCTGCAAGAGCTAGTTCCAGGACAGGCTCCAAAAACCACAGAGAAACCCTGTCTCGAAAAATCAAAAAAAAAAAAAAAAAAAAAAAGACAGGGTTTCTCTGTGGCTTTGGAGCCTGTCCTGGAACTAGCTCTGTAGACCAGGCTGGTCTCGAACTCACAGAGATCCGCCTGCCTCTGCCTCCCAAGTGCTGGGATTACAGGCGTGCACCACCATCGCCCGGCTTTCTCCTGGTTTTCACCTGTTTGCTTTGTTTTTTCATGCATTCAAACAGAAAGCTTCTTCCCTAAGAAGGGGATCATATTATTTGTTTTTCAACCCTCTTTTATGGCCTTTTTATTTTATCGTTTATTTGTTTGTTTTCATTTTTGTTTTTTTTTCCCTAGACAGGATTTTCCCCTGGTTGTCCTGGAACTTGCTCTGTAGACTGGTTAGCCTTTAACTCAGAGGTCTGCCTGCCTCTGCCTCCCAAGGGCTGGGATTAAAGGCGATCACCACCATGCCTACTTCCAGCTCTTTTCAAACAGTACATAATGGGTTGGGTGAGACGCTAAATGAATAAAGGTGCTTGCCACCAAATCTCACAGCCTGAGTTCAGTCTCTGGAGCTCATTTGGTAGGCGAGAACAGATTCCTACAAATTGTTTTGACTTCCACACACATGTGGTGTGTGCGTGTGCATTCACACAAGAATAAACAAATGCTTGTTTGTTTTTTTGAAACAGGATTTCTTGTAGCTTTGGAGCCTGTCCTGGCACTTGATTTGTAGACCAGGCTGGCCTCGAACTCACAGAGATCTGCCTGCCTCTGCCTCCCAAGTGCTGGCATTAAAGGCATGCGCCACCACTGCCCAGCTACAAATGTAATGTTTTTAACATTAAAAAATAAATTAGAAAGAAACTTAGAAAAAGCTAGCTCCAGCAATTAAACAATTCTTGTGCTAACATAGAAGCTAAATAAAATCAAGGTGCACTTTAAAAACTTTTCAGTAGCACAACCAGGTGACCCAAAATGGTATATAAATCAGTAACATCTCAGGGTTAGAGAGGGAGGTAGAAGTTGTCAGCATTGTTTCTGTGCATGGAACGTTTAAATAACCTTCCCAGTTTTCTGCCTTGTCCCAGAAGACAAGTGTTAACAGGCCATTCTCCCAGCTTTAAGCTTGCAGTGAGGATTCTAGCACACCATGTGATTTGTCCAGAGAGTTAAGCATGCAACCTTGCATAGTGTTTAGAGGCTTATTACAACCTATCTCAACCTTCCCATTTACAAAATGATATCTCCCCTTTGAGCCATTAATCCTGAATATACACGTGTGCATGAGTACGTGCGTGAATGTGTGTCTGCTGTTGTTTGTTCAAAGATGTTTGTGCTAGATGATTATACCAGGCTCTGTTCAGATGGTGCTGACCAAATTAATTCCTTTGAAAGGTTATTGATAGCCTACACTATATAAAATCTTGTGTATGAACTACCTTAAGTCTGTAGAAATATTGAAACTTAGAATATGACTGAATCATTTATAGATTGATGGAAGACACTGGCTTATAAATAAAATTGGGTATTGTCTTCCATATTCATTGCTTATTAGAATTAAGACTGTCCGATGTGGAACTGAGTAATCACCAATGAGGAAACTTTCTTCAGATAACATTTTATAAATGGTCAGAGAGTAATATTTATTTTTATATATGTATTTTATCAAACATATACATCTAATATGCATATATATCAAATGTGTATATATATCAAATATATATCATATATCTATATATATGTGTGTGTGTGTGTGTGTGTGTGTGTGTGTAGGCCAGAGGGTGACCTTGGGCATTGATTCTTTTTCCCTTTCTAGCTTGATTTTGAGGCACGATATTTTTTGCATTTGCTGCATGTGGTCCAGGCAAGCTGTCCTGTCAGGTTTCAGAAGCCTTTCAGATGGGACTCTTTCACTCTGTATGTTCCTCATGTCCCTGCCTCCCATGCCACTTAAGGCATGCTGGGGTTGCAGACATATGCTACCGTTTCCAGCTTTTACAGTGGGTTCTGAGGATCTGAACCCAATCATCAGACCTGCATGGCAAGTGCTTTTCCTCATCTAGTCATTTCCCTGGCCCACAGTTTATTTTTTATATTTAATTTAATTAATTTATTTATTTATTTTGGTTTTTCGAGACAGGGTTTCTCTGTAGCTTTGGGGCCCGTCCTGGAACTAGCTCTTGTCGACCAGGCTGGCCTCAAACTCACAGAGATTCACCTGCCTCTACCTCCCGAGTGCTGGGTTTAAAGGCATGTGCCACCACTGCCCGGCTATCTTTTTGGCTTTTTGAGATAAGGTTTCTTTGTATATCCCTGGCTGTCCTAGAACTCATTCTATAGATCAGGCTGACCTCAAACCTGGAGATCCACTTGCCTCTGCTTCTTGAGTGCTGGGTTTAAAGGTGTGCACCACCATTGCCCAACAAAATTTTTTTTTGAGATTTTATTTTTTATGTGTATGTTTGTTTGCCTGAATGTACATATGTGTGCCATGTCTGCAGTCTCCACAGAGCCCAGAAGGGAGGGCACTGGACTGGGACTAGGGTTACAAACAGCTGCCATGAGGGTGCTGGGAATTGAACTCAGTTCCTTGGGAAGAGCAGCCAGTGTTCTTAACCACTGTGCCATCTCTGCAGACCCCAGAGTTTATTTTATTTTATTAGATTTTATTTATTTATTATGTCTACAGGATTCATGCCTGCATGCCAGAAGTCACCAAATCTCACTGTAGATGGTTGTGAGCCACCATGTGGTTGCTGGGAATTGAACTCAGGACCTCTGGAAGAGCAGCCAATGTTCTTAACCTCTGAGCCATCTCTCCAGCCCCCAAGAGTTTATTTTTAAGAGTAGTTTTAGGTTCACAACAAAATTGAGAAGATACAGAGGTTTCTCAGGTATCTCCTGTGTTTACATGTCTCTGACCTTTCCATTGCTGCCACAGAGCAGTGCCCTTGTTAGACTTCTTTATCTCTTCGTGTGTGTGTGTGTGTGTGTGTGTGTGTGTGTGTGTGTGAACGTGTGTGTGTGTGAACATGCATATATCTCTCCTGAGGACTTAACCTTTCCACCTGCTAGGCAAGCAGTCTCTACCCCTGAGCTACATTCCTGGGCCCCTTTGTTGTAATTGATGAATCCACATGTACACATCACTGTCACTCAGAGTCTATAGCTGACATTAGGGTTCACTCTGGGGGTTGTGCAATTACACATGTCTACCATCCTCGTGTCCTAGGAATAGAGTCACTATTGTATCTGTCCTCTGTCCTCTATCTCGTCATCTCTTTCTCACTTGTATCCTTTCAATGGGCTTCTACACTTTGTAGCATTCCTCATGGTGTTTCATGGCTTACTAGCTCATTTATAGTGTTGACTCATTTCCTGTTGTCTTGACACATCAGTTTATTTATCCACTTACCTTATGAAGGACATCTTGGTCATCACCAAGCTTTGGGAATCATGATCAGAGCTGCTGTAAACAACTAGGCTTTTCCGTGGACATAAGTTTCTACCTCCTTTGGGTAAATATCAAATGCAATAGCTAGCTGGGACAAGGGAGAATTCTCTTCTTATAAGAAAAGAGTTCTTGGGACTGGGTTTATAGTAAAGCCCTTGCCTTGTATTCTGCAAGGCCCTGGGTTTGCTTGACAGTTCTGAATTTTAAAAAAGAAAGAAAAAGAAAGCCAGTAACAAAAACCTGTAATCCCAGCACTTAGGAGGTAGAAGAATTAGGAGAATCAGTCATTCATGGCCATGCTCAGCTGTGTATCCAGTTGGAGGCTAGCCTGGGCTACATGAGACTTGCATCTCAAATGACAAGTAGAGTGTTTGTCTAGCACACAGGAAGCCCTGAGTTTGATTTCCCAGCACATAAATTGGGCACGGTGACATATACCTGTTAATCTAACACTTGGGAATTGAAATCAGGAAGAAGAGCAGAAGTCCATGACAATCTTTAAAGACATAACAAGTTCAAGGCTCACCTAGGCTATATGAGTATATAAGTCTGTTCCCCCCCCCCCAAAAAAAACAACAAAGACTTGATAATATGCATATAAAATACTTAGAAGCTTCTGCATTGTAAGGTCCTGAAGGTGCTGGGTGGAGTAGAGAGCACTATATCCTCATGCGGTGTCTGCTCCATCTTGTCATTTGACTGTCACTGTATCTTTCCAAACATCTTTTTTTGTTTGTTTGTTTTTTTGAGACAGAGTTTCTCTGTAGCTTTTGGAGTCTCTCCTAGAACTAGCTCTTGTAGACCAGGCTGGCCTCGAACTCACAGAGATCCACCTTCCTCTGCCTCCCAAGTGCTGGGATTAAAGGCATGCGCCACCACTGCCCGGCTTCTTTCCAAACATCTTATATAAACTGGCAAATGTAAAACAAGTCAGAAAAGTATAGAGCACCACTCTTGCTACACAGAAGCAGTCAGTATGTTCTCATGATCCTGAACATGATAAGGATCATGATAAGGATAATTTGTTTCTTACCCCATCACTGATGCTAATGCTAATTTCCTTCTTTGGTAGGTAGTTGACTTTGTAGCAGCAACACTGCAGAGAGCGTGCGCAAGTCTGGCTCATCAGGCAGAGAGCACCGTGGAATCCCAGACACTGAGCCTATCAATGGGGCTGGTGGCTGTCATGCTGGGAGGGGCTGTTCAGGTGAGTTGTAGGTATGAGCGAAACTTGAATTTTTGAGTAGGAATGAGAACCTGCTGCCTTTCTTCCATACCTTCATGGACAACAAGAATCGATACTGCACTCAGGAGAATCAGGATGACCAACTTGGGTTGTTAATGAGCGTTAATCTCTAACATAGAATGCCACTTCACATTGACCTGCCAGCATGTCACCGTCAAATGAACAGGGCTCTTTCCTGCATAGAACAAACTTGTTTTGGAAACTTTGGGTGTTTCGTGCCTGAGGCAGACATTCAGTTCTCTGACTCCAAAGAGTTGGTGGGAAACCCTTAGCAACCTCTTGGCTGCTCAGATGGCACCTGTTTTGCACGGTTCTACTTAGCTCAGGACCCATCGTTTAGCCCATACAGTGCAATATACTCAAACCTGCTGCCAGTCATTTTTAAGAGTTTTGTTTTGGCCAGGTGGTGGTGGGTGCATGCCTTTAATCCTAGCACTCGGGAGGCAGAGGCAGGCGAATCCTCTGAATGCAAGGCCAGTCTGATATACAGAGCATGTTCTAGGACTGGCTCCAAAGCTACAGAGAAACCCTGTCTTGAACTTCCCTCCCCCCAAAAAAGAGTTTTGTTTTGCTTTGTTTTTGTTTGAGGCAGAGTCTCATGTAGCCTAGGCTGGGCTTGAATTCAATATGACATTGGTGCTATTCCTTCCTGCCTCCCAGGCATTAGGATGGCAGGTGTGCACCACTATGGTTTTTACATAGTTAGTTTGTAGTCTTTAAGATCTATTTCTATTTTTAAATTGTGTGTGTGTATGTGTGTGTCTATGTGTACACGAGTGTGGGTGCCTGCTGAGGCTAGACGATGGTGTCAGAGCCCCTGTGAGCTACCCGATGTGGGTCCTGGGAGCCAAGCACACAGGTCCTCTGCAAGAGCAGTCCACTGCCATCCTTCCAGCCCTAATTTATAATTTTTAATTTATTCATTCAACCACTATTGACTGCGTATTTGCCACATGATAGATCTGAGAACATAGCAGTGGACAAGACAGACGTGGCCTATAGCTCACATTATAGTCCAGGAAGAGAGGCACACCCAGAATGACCATTTTAAAATATGATTAGAATTGAATGGAACACCCCAAAAAGAGGGAAGGGGGCCATGAGAACATAACATCTAAGTGAGGCTGGGAGGTCTTCAGTGAGCGAAGGTATTCCACTAAGACCTGAAGGAGGCATAGGTGTTTGAGTGTGGCAAGCATGGAACAGGTGGAAGAATCCTTTCAGTTAAGGAAACTCGTGGCAAAAGCTCAGAAGCAGAGAAAAGCTTGGTTTTTTTGAGCATTGACGGAAAGCCAGCGTAACTGAGCTGCAGAGCCCTGGGGACAGTGCTGGCAAAGGCAGAGGATAGGCTGGGCTAGAGCACGCTGGTCAGGTGACACAGTAGGTTAGGAGGCCGCAAGAAAGCAGGACAGTCTCAGAGCAGGTTATGAAATCAGACTCAACAACCATGAGCAGGAGCCCCTGGGGAATGCATTTTGAGTCTGAGCATTCAAATCAGATTTGATTCTTGATGTATTAGAATTTGCCTTTCTCTTATTTTTTTGCTCTGTGGTTCTGGAGATCAAACCCAGGGTCTTTCACTCCCCCCTGTGCTCCATCTCCAGCCTTCTAAGAAGCATACCTGGCTAGCCTGTGTCCCAGACTACAACCGTATGTTTCAGTGTCAAAAGGTGGTTCCCTCCTGCCTGTTCTTAAGGAGAAAAAGACTTTATCTGGGCTGGTTGTCAGTGCAAATCCCATTTCTTACTGGATTTCCTTAGCATTCCTAATTTTACATTCCACACGTCATTTGACAAAATAAGTTTAGCTAAGGTTCCAGAGCCATATTAGATGTGACAAGGAAGGGTTCACAGATGGAATAGCTTAAATTGAATTGTTAGTGGATTTAATTAGCTTAGTTGAGTTTTGTTTTTCTTGTCAAATATTAATTTTGATAGTCTATACATTGAAAGCCTAGCTTGTGTGTGTGTTGTAGTTTAGTACTTATTTCAGACAATATAACACATGGACAATGAACCACAGAGCTCTCCCATCTCCCTTCTAGAAGCTTCTTGTTGGAGGCTTCTGTATTCACTGGCCAGGCCTGGCTTGTGGCGTTTGGACAGCACTTGCCTGTCCCTGCCCTGCTGTGAGCCATCCTGACTCCCTCGACTCTGCAATTTAAGTGAATATAAACACATCACCCTCTTTATTTATGCCCTAGATTTGCTAAATTTTTGTTTCCTGCTTGATTAATGCATTAATGAGTTTTTTTTTCGAGACAGGTTTTCTCTGTAGCTTTGGAGCTACCTCTGGAACTAGCTCTTGTAGACCAGGCTGGCCTTGAACTCACAGAGATCCGCCTGCCGTTTATAAGTTTTTTTCCCCTGTTCTTTTGAGACAGGTTTCTCTGTGTAGCTCTGGCTGTCCTGGAACTTGCTCTGTAGACCATGAACTCAGTAATCCACCTGCCTCTGTCTCCTGAATGCTGGGATTAAAGGCATGCACCACCACACCTGGCAAGGGCTTCTTTTTTACATTTTATTTTAGATTTATTTTATTTTATGTGTATGAATGTTTTACCTCCATATATGTATATGTACCACATGTGTACCCAGTACCCAAGAAGGTCAGAAGAGGGTTGTAGGATTTCCTGGAACTGGAGTTTGGATGGATCTGAGCCACCACATGGGTGCTGAGAATTTGAGTCCGGTTCTCTGGAAGAGTACCAGTGCTTTTAGCCACAGAGCTCTCTTTCTCCAGCCCTGTAAAAGTTCCTTAGTAATGCTAGGTTTTGTCTCGTATTCACAATAAAATCACACTTGAAAACTGGGGTTAGTTGACTACTGTCACTCTGAGTCTTTGCTTTAGAGCCTGGAGCGCCATGCTCTACATACTCCCTGTTAGGAGTCATTGTTTTGGCTAATGAAACAGAACCTAACAGCATCGGGCCTTTCTTCATTCCTTTCTAAGTCATGTAATTAAGGTGACTATTAAAACTTCACGTCCGGGCTAACAAGACTACCGTAATTCCATACTCACTTTCTAAATTCCAGGCTTGGTCATCAGTAAAAGTAGCACGTTGGGGAGTCTCTCCTGTTCCCTTAGGGAGCAGTTTCTGCTTGATGTTGCAGAGCTGGTGGGCCCACTGTTGCCGTGGTTGGTGAAGCTGAATAGACCATTCTAGCCTTAGGATACACTGAAGCCATATTGTGCCAGGGTAGCAATGGAATGTATTGCTAAAACCTATAAGCCCAGATGTTGTAGTGAGGTTCATTAGTTAGATACCAAAGGTGTATCTTTTCTCTAAAGGGACAGTCGTCTTTAGCTGTTTAGGTCTTCTTGTGTCTTTCCTTTCCCTTTGTTCCTTCCATTCATTCATACTTTCTACCTTCCTTTCTTTCCAAAGGCTATTGCTTAATAGTAAAAGAAAGTTTCCCTAAGGACTATAGAGATGGCTCAGAGGTAAAGAGCTCTTGTTGCTCTTGTAGGATGGTTCGTGGCACCTACATGGTGCCTCACAACCATCTATAACTCCAGTTCCAGGGGACCTGATGCTCTTTTCTGGTCTCCAGAGGCACTGCACTTATGTGGTGTATAGACATACATGCAAACAAAACACTCATACACATAAACCCCAAAACATTGTGCTAAGCATGTGCCTGTGTTTTAGGTGTAGTTGACTTATATTTAGAACCATAGCAAACTCAGGGATTCTGTCAATAGTGGTGAACAAACTAGGGATTCTGCCACAGAGTGGGGAAGCAAAGAGAGGGTATTCATGTTGTGAACCTGTTCATTCAGCAAGGAGAGTTGACTGGTTCCCCTCCTGACCTTCCTCCCCTTCACTGGACTGGACATGCTCTCTATAGAAGATCATTCATTCTTAATTGCTGTTGTCACTCGAGCAGGCATTTCCTGCTACAGCGGCTAGTAAACAGCATGGGTGGATGGACAAATGGCAGGAAGAAAAAAGAAAGGAGAAGAGTATTTTTAGGTAAGGAGGCAATTTTGTTTTTTTCTTATTTTTTCTCTTCTTTTTAAATGTTTATCAAAGGGCATAGGCTTTTAAAAGTTTAAAAACATTGCCCTTTCCCTTACTGGGCAACTCTCAGATATCAGTACACCATGGATGTGTGGGGAACATTTGTCATGTGTTGCTACAGGAAAAGAAGACCACACATAGTGTTTCCACGGGCATTTTTGTTTGTTATTTCCTAGGAAGCCTAAATGTTTCTCAGAATTTCAAGCATTTATAGGTAGGTGGTCCTTGCCTGTAAAACCCTTATTTAGAATGCACAGTACCTTCAACCAGGACTCTGCACAAACTAAGATACTACTATATTCCTTGCCTTGATTTTGTATCTCCTTGTGACCATTTGTACATCAAAAGCTAAAGGAAGATCCTAGGTGTCTTGCTCTGTCACTCTCTGCCTATTCCCTTGAAGCAGAGTCTCTCCTTGTCTCTCCCTCCCAGCTCTGAGAGCAGGCACATGTGCAGCCATTCCCAGATTTTACATGGCTGCTGAGGATTCAAACTCGAGTCCGCGTGCTTACTCAGTGAATGCTCTTACCTGCCGAGCCATCTGCTCAGTCCCTAATTTTACATTTTTTCAGAAAATGATCTTTCAGCATCAATAATATGACTCAGCAGACAAAGGCACTTACTACACAAACCTGAAGACCTGATTTTAATTCCTTAAACTCTTGTAAAAGTGGAGGAAGAGAACCAACTCCACAAAATTGCCCTCTGACCTACAGTTGCATGAAGAGGCACTGTGCCCCACAGCAATACACATGTGCACATACACATGCACAAATATATATATATATATTTTATTATTTATTTATTTATTTATTTATTTATTTATTTATTTATTTATTTATTTATTTATTTATTTTGGAGCCTGTCCTGGAACTAGCTCTTGTAGACCAGGCTGGTCTGGAACTCACAGAGATCCACCTGCCTCTGCCTCCCGAGTGCTGGGATTAAAGGCGTGTGCCACCACCGCCCAGCTTCACAAATATATTTTTAAATGATCTCTTAGTTATATAAAGACTAGTTGTCTGCAGTGCCTTCTGCATTTGAGATTAAGCCGTCTAAATATGGAATTATCTTCATTGTGTTAATTTATAAACGTTGTTAAAGATATTCAGAGCCTTATTTCTGTTGTTACCAGTGTCCTGCGAAGGTTTTTTTTGTTTTTTAAATTTGCTTTAAACTGCTACAGATTTGATGTAAATGCTTCCAAGAACACCGAGTCTAGCCAGGTATGGTGGTACACACCTTTAATCCCAACACTTGTGGGGCTGGGGGCAGAGGCAAGGAAATGTCTGTGAGTTCAAGGCCAGTTTGGTCTTCCTGGTGAGTTCCAGGACCACCAGTACTCTGTAGAGAGACCCTGTCTCAAAAAACAAAAAACACTGGGCAGTGGTGGCACATCCTGTGATCCCAGCACTCAGGAGGCAGAGACAGGCAGATCTCTGGGAGTTCAAGGGCAGCTTAGTCTACAAAGCAAGTTCCAGAACAGCCAGAGCTCTTACATGGAAAAATCCTGCTTTTGAAAAAGAAAACCAAACAAACACCCAACAAAACAAAAAGATATAGAATCTTTCAGGACTGCCAACACCCAAAAATCTAGCAGAAATAAGTATTTTTAAGAGTCCTTTATTATTTATTTGTATGTGTATATAAGAGTGTATATGCACATGTGTGTACCTATGTGTGTACAGAGGCCAAAACAGGGTATGAAGTGTCCTGTATCATTCGATTTATTGCTTTGAGACAGGATCTCTCTGCTATGCTAGACATCAGGGAGCCCTAATAATCCTCCTGTTTCCACCATACTTGGAGCTAGGATTATAGGTGTGCATGGAAAATGCAGTTTCTGTGTGGATGCTGGGATTCTAACTTTGGTCCTCTTGATTATGCAGCAGGTGCTCCTAACTCAGGAGCCACCTCTTCAGTCCCAGGAAGCAGTATTAAAGGATGGTTTTTAGGCAAAATATAATTTTCTTTTGTTTTTGTTTTTGGTTTTTTTTTTTTGAGACAGGTTTTCTCTGTAGCTTTGGAGCCTGTCTTGGTTCCAAATTTTGTAGACCAGGCTGGCTTTGGACTCATGAAGATCTGCCTTTTTCTGCCTCCTGAGTGTTAGGATTAATTAAAGGTATGCACCACTACTGCTCAGCTAAAATTTAATTTTTATATTCCAAAATATGACTTTTTGTTTATTTTATTTTTTTTTTTTGATACAGAATCCCAGGCTGTTTTTGAATTTATGTAGCCCTAGCTAGTCTTGAACTCAGGGTAGTTCTGCTCCAGACTCCCCATTGTGATGACAGACATGAACCACACTGCCTGGACTGTAGCGTCTTCACTTTACACTGTGTTCTGGTTTGTGATTCTGGGCATCCTTCTTAAGTGTCTGTTTCAAATGTAGGAACTAATTGGCACTTTATCTCAGGGCTACTGTTATGTGTGCTTGTTAACTTAGAAAAGTGCCTGTATGTGGACGGTGTTCAATAAATGTTAGCTGTAATTAGTTAGCAAATAGTTCTTCAGTGTTTGTCCTTGCACTGTGCTGATTGCACCATGAACATGCCATGATTGTTACTCCTTATATTCACTTCTTAACATTTTACACATTCATTTTGACTTACTGTTTTTAAATTTTCATTTTATAGTTGAAGTCAAGTGATTTTGCAGTCCTGAAGCAGCTGCTGCCTCTGTTGGAGAAGGTCTCTAATACATACCCTGACCCTGTCATCCAAGAACTCGCTGTTGATCTCCGAATTACCATCTCTACTCATGGAGCCTTTTCCACGGAGGCTGTCAGCATGGCTGCCCAAAGTACCCTGAACAAAAAAGACCCGGAATGGAAAATAGAGCAGCAACAAACCAGTCATGACACACTCACAGAAGTAGCTCTGGACCACCCAAAACAAGAGCAGGACCCTCCTAAAACAGAGCAGGAGTCTCATGAGCCTGGCATTGCGGCAAGTCAGCCACATAGAAACATAACCTCAGAACAGTTCCAGGAGGTTCTCTTATCAGCCTGTGATCCCCAGATTCCAACCCGGGCTGCTGCCCTGCGCACTCTTTCCCGCTGGGTAGAGCAGAGAGAAGCAATAGCCCTCAAGGATGAAAAGAAGCTTCTCCAGGTGAGTAGAACACACTGCCCTCCATGTGATGACACGGTGCAGACAGCAGCCCAGAACAGACATTCATTTCGGGGGCTTTGTTTGTTGTTGTTTTGAGACAGGATTTTACTGTGGAGCCCTGGTTGGCCTTGAGCTCACAGAAATACACCAGTCTCTCTGCCTCCTGAGTGCTGGGATTAAAGGTGCATGTCACCATGACCAGCCTAACTCAGATATCTCTTAAACACTGATCGTGTGTCTAGCACCATCCTGGGTTGGGTTATCCTCCAGGAATTTATATTGTTGAGAGGTCAGATTGAGGTAGGAAGGGTGTAGAAGACCACATGGGGCTGCTCAATGGAACGTGGATAGAGTGCCAGCATTTTTATGTATGAGCAATGTGGTGGGTAGTCAGAGAAAAATCTGGGAGAGGTTGATTTTTATATGTCTTGAACAAACTGGCCAAGTGTGGGCGTGTAAAATTTTAGACAGGCAGTGGGCCAGCATGAGCCAATTCACAGAGATGGGAGGATACCCATCCTAGGTAAGCCTCACCTTGAACTGGATCTCTCTTTAGAGGGGCGCTGGATCTAATTGGCTCTCCTCTACTCTTTTGCCTCCTTCACAGAAAAAAAAAACTGTCTTGATGTTCTAAACTAATGTAGCAGAGTGCATATTGCTTAGATAGGACCTTTCCCTTTTATGGAGGTCTTTGGGACTTGAATGTGAGGTACAGTAAGAACAAGGGACCTGGAAACTACTGCCTAGGACCCAATCTCAGCTTCCTGGCAGCACCTTGAACCTTTCTGAGCCTTTGTAGTAATGGAGTGATCTAGCTATTTGTCTAGCCCTTGGACTGCAAATTATAATTCTGATGGAAAACATCTATTTTAGTTAGTATGATACTGGAAGTATTGTATAATAACGTCTGCTCTTTGTTGAACAAGTCATGTATCTTACTGGCACTGTCTCTTATTCTCACAACTTCGATGTTGTGTTATCCTCATCTTACAGATAAAATGCAGACATATGCCAAGGATTTTCTGTCAGGTAAATGATACTGAACTCAGAAATCTTCTTTGAGTAACTATTAGCCCCCAAGGATCCTGTGGAATGCTAGTTTAGATAATGCATGTTGGGACCACCTTTGGACTTTCCTTTACCTGCATTTCATCTCCACTGCTATGTTCACTAAGTTTTGCCAATTATTTTTTACGAAGAAGTTCATAAAATATATCCCTTATTTGTGATTTGTATGTATGTGTGTGTGTGTCTGTGTGTGGCATGTATGTGTATGCAGGTGTGGAGGCCAGTTGTCAACTCTGGGTGTCCTCCTCTTCCACTCTACATCTTATTTTTGAGAGAGTCTCTCACTGGACCTGGAACTCACCAACTGGTTAACTGGCTGCCGAGCAAGCTTCTGTGATGCTCTGTCTCCACCTATCAGTGCTGCGCTTTGCAAGAGGATGCTGAAGAGCCTTAGTCTTCACACTTGCTTGGCAGGCACTTTACCTACTGACTCATCCCCAGTCCCTAGTCCTCTCCTGTTTTGTTTTTCTTTTTTCTTTTTTTGAGACAAATTCTCAGGTAGACCAGGCAATTCTTGAACTTGGTACGTAGCCAAGGGTGATCCTGAGGCCCAGATCTTCTTGCCTCTATCTCCAAAGGGCTGGGATTGCAAGAGTGTCCCATCATGCTAGACTTAATTTTGAATTTTTGAAACAGGTACTCATGTAGCCCAGACTGATCCTCTACCTATACCTCCCAAGTGCTGGGATTACAGGTATGCACTACCACACTCTTGTCCTTTTTATTTTTTAAATTAGTTTTTGGTTATCTTGCAAGAAAATGTGTTTTTTTTTTTTTTTACTTCTCGAATTTTGCATGCAAATGGATGGAAATAGAAAACACTATCCTGAGTGAGGTATCCCAGGCCCAAAAAGACGAACATGGGATGTACTCACTCATAATTGGTTTCTAGCCATAAATAGGGTTCACGGAGTCTACAATAGGCGAATCTAAAGAAGCTAAGTAAGAAGGTGAACCCAAGGAAAAACATATAGTTATCCTCTTGGATAAGGGAAGAAAATGTGTTTTATCGTAAAATTTTTGATGCCCACATTATTGTGTTTTATTTATTTATTTATTTAGGTTTTTTTTGAGATAGGGTTTCTCTGTGTATCTCTGGCTGTCCTGGAATTCACTCTGTAGATCTGGCTGGCCTCAAACTCACAGAGATCCTCCTGTTTCTGCCTCCCTGAGTGTTGGGATTAAAGGTGTGCACCACTACTACCTGACTGTATTTTATTTTTATTTGTCCCCTGCATTTCTTTTCTCATTACTATGACAAAACACTTGACAAGCAATTTAAGGAAGAAGGGATTGATTCATGGTTCATAGTTTGAGAATACAGTCCATGATGGCAGTAGATGGCAGGGGACAGGTTTGAGCCGCCTTGTGTCTGCAATCAGGAATCAGAGACAGGTGAATGCTCAGCTCCTTTTCTTCTTTAAAAAGAACAAACAAACATGTTTTCGTTACATTTAAATTTTTATTTTGTGTGGTGGGGTGGATGAAGTGTGTGGGCCGCACAGTGAGTGTAAATGGTGACCAGAGGACAAATGGTAAGGAGCCGGTTCACAGGGCTGGATTCAGATGTCTCTCAGAAGCAGCCGTCTCTGCCTGTTTCTAGCTCACTGACTTCCTTTCTTCTTCTTCTTCTTCTTCTTCTTCTTCTTCTTCTTCTTCTTCTTCTTCTTCTTCTTCTTCTTCTTCTTCTTCTTCTTCTTCTTCTTCTTCTGAAAAAAAAATCCCCTTTTTTTATTGATATTTATTGAGGTCTACATTTTTCTCTGCTCCCCTCCCTGCCTCTATCCTTCCCCCTCTTCAATCCTCCCCCAAGGTCCCCATGCTCCCAATTTACTCAGGAGATCTTGTCTTTTTCTACTTTCTACTTCCCATGTAGATTATATCTATGTAAGTCTCTCTTAGTGTTCTCATTGTTGTCTAAGTACTCTGGGATTGTGATTTGTAGGCTGTCTTTCTTTGCTTTATGTTTAAAAACCACCTATGAGTGAGTACATGTAATAATTGTGTGTCTGGGTTACTCACTCAAAATAGTGTTTTCTAGCTCCATCCATTTTCCTGCAAAATTCAAGGTGTTATTTTTTTTCTGCTGTGTAGTACTCCATTGTGTAAATGTACCACATTTTCCTTATTCATTCTCTGATTGAGGGGCATTAGGTTGTTTCACAGTTCTAACTCCTTTCTTCTTTTGATTCAGTCCAGGACCCCAGCTCGTGGAGTAATGCCACCCGGTTAGGGTGGGTCTTCCACCTCAGTGAACCCAGTCGAGAAATTCCCTTATCGATGTGCCCAGAGGTTTGTTTCTGTGGTTACTAAATCTCATCAAGTTGGCACTCAAGATTAGCTATCATACCTCCCACAGCTGTCCTCCCGGCCCCACTCCTGACCCTTGCTGATTCCTTTCTTCCCCGAGACGAAACCCGTGCTTTCATGGCGTGTATGTTATATAACCATCTCTTGTTCCTCTCTTTTCTCTACCTTTTAGATCTCTTGTCTTAGTTAAGGTTTCTATTGCTGTGACCAAAAGCAACTTAGAGGAGAAAAGGATTTGGTTTTCATATCCTAGGTCACAGTCCATTTAGGGATGCCAAGGCAACAGCTCAAGGCAGGACCTGGGAGGCAGGAACTGATGCAAAAGCCATGGAGTAGATCTGCCTGCTGGCTTGTTCCCCTTGTCCTGCTCAGCTAGCTTTCTTATATCACCCAGAAACACCTGCTCAGGAGTAGCACCACCCATAATGTGCTGGGCCCTCCCACAAAATGCCCTCCAACTTTGCCTACAAGACCAATCTGGTGATGGACATTTTCCCAATTGCAGGTCTGTTTTCCCATATAACCCTAGCTTTTGTCAAGTTGGAAAAAAAAAAAAGAAACAAGGAAAGAAAGAAGAAAAATTGCAGTGAGGACACCTGTCAATTCTTTTTCTGTGGAGTCTTTAAAATATTTCTTATATTTTATTCTCATGACTCTGACTCTGTATTGTTCCCCTCACTCCATATGCAGCCCCAGTGTCCTCCAACCCAGTCATCATCGCATCTGGTCTCCAGCTCTCCCTCAGTAGTGTAGACACCAAGCATGAAGTTGAGACCAGATTCTGTTGAGCAAAAGACCCTGAGTGGTCCATGAGTAGGCACTCCTGCCTTCCCTAGACAGCAAGCAGGAGGAATTTGAGCACAAGCTCCATGTTAGGGTCTAAATTTAACATGCATCTAGTGTCCCTAGGTAGACCGTACTGCATTTGACACCCTGATAAGTGCCTCCTTTGGGAAAGAATGAGAGTAGTTTGTTAGCAGTGTCAATCACAGGGCTACAATTTGTAGGATTTAAAAAAAAAAAGTGGCATAGACATGAAATTGCCTCTGTAATAAATCCATCATCTCTCCCTTGCGACCCCACCTGCTGGTAGCTCAGAGGACAGGATCACCTGTGTTGAATGTGGTCCACCATGGGCCAGCACAGAAAAGTGTTGAGGATTCTTCTTTAAAAGGTTTATGGATATTACTGTGTGTGAGCATGATGTATATAGAGTGTGAGTGTGCACACACGTGCTGCCGTGTGTCTGTGGAGGTCTGTGTGACTGTGCACACGTGCTGCCGTGTGTCTGTGGAGGTCTGTGAGTGTGCACACACGTGCTGCCGTGTGTCTGTGAAGGTCTGTGTGACTGTGCACACGTGCTGCCGTGTGTCTGTGGAGGTCTGTGTGACTGTGCACACGTGCTGCCGTGTGTCTGTGGAGGTCTGTGGGAGTGTGCACACGTGCTGCCGTGTGTCTGTGGAGGTCTGTGTGACTGTGCACACACGTGCTGCCGTGTGTCTGTGGAGGTCTGTGTGAGTGTGCACACACTTGCTGCCGTGTGTCTGTGGAGGTCTGTGTGACTGTGCACACGTGCTGCCGTGTGTCTGTGGAGGTCTGTGAGTGTGCACACGTGCTGCCGTGTGTCTGTGGAGGTCTGTGTGACTGTGCACACACGTGCTGCCGTGTGTCTGTGAAGGTCTGTGTGACTGTGCACACGTGCTGCCGTGTGTCTGTGGAGGTCTGTGTGACTGTGCACACACGTGCTGCCGTGTGTCTGTGGAGGTCTGTGTGACTGTGCACACACGTGCTGCTGTGTGTCTGTGGAGGTCTGTGTGAGTGTGCACACACGTGCTGCCGTGTGTCTGTGAAGGTCTGTGTGACTGTGCACACACGTGCTGCCGTGTGTCTGTGGAGGTCTGTGTGACTGTGCACACACGTGCTGCCGTGTGTCTGTGGAGGTCTGTGGGAGTGTGCACACGTGCTGCCGTGTGTCTGTGAAGGTCTGTGTGACTGTGCACACACGTGCTGCCGTGTGTCTGTGGAGGTCTGTGTGAGTGTGCACACGTGCTGCCGTGTGTCTGTGGAGGTCTGTGTGACTGTGCACACGTGCTGCCGTGTGTCTGTGGAGGTCTGTGTGACTGTGCACACACGTGCTGCCGTGTGTCTGTGGAGGTCTGTGTGAGTGTGCACACGTGCTGCCGTGTGTCTGTGGAGGTCTGTGTGAGTGTGCACACACTTGCTGCCGTGTGTCTGTGGAGGTCTGTGTGACTGTGCACACGTGCTGCCGTGTGTCTGTGAAGGTCTGTGTGACTGTGCACACACGTGCTGCCGTGTGTCTGTGGAGGTCTGTGTGACTGTGCACACGTGCTGCCGTGTGTCTGTGGAGGTCTGTGTGACTGTGCACACACGTGCTGCCGTGTGTCTGTGGAGGTCTGTGTGAGTGTGCACACATGTGCTACAGTGTGTCTGTGGAGGTCTGTGTGAGTGTGCACACACGTGCTGCCGTGTGTCTGTGGAGGTCTGTGTGAGTGTGCACACACGTGCTGCAGTGTGTCTGTGGAGGTCTGTGTGAGTGTGCACACACGTGCTGCCGTGTGTCTGTGAAGGTCTGTGTGACTGTGCACACACGTGCTGCCGTGTGTCTGTGGAGGTCTGTGTGACTGTGCACACACGTGCTGCCGTGTGTCTGTGGAGGTCTGTGTGACTGTGCACACACGTGCTGCCGTGTGTCTGTGGAGGTCTGTGTGACTGTGCACACACGTGCTGCCGTGTGTCTGTGGAGGTCTGTGTGAGTGTGCACACACGTGCTACAGTGTGTCTGTGGAGGTCTGTGTGAGTGTGCACACACGTGCTGCCGTGTGTCTGTGGAGGTCTGTGTGACTGTGCACACACGTGCTGCCGTGTGTCTGTGGAGGTCTGTGTGACTGTGCACACACGTGCTGCCGTGTGTCTGTGGAGGTCTGTGTGAGTGTGCACACACGTGCTACAGTGTGTCTGTGGAGGTCTGTGTGACTGTGCACACACGTGCTGCCGTGTGTCTGTGGAGGTCTGTGTGACTGTGCACACACGTGCTGCCGTGTGTCTGTGGAGGTCTGTGTGAGTGTGCACACGTGCTGCCGTGTGTCTGTGGAGGTCTGTGTGAGTGTGCACACACTTGCTGCCGTGTGTCTGTGGAGGTCTGTGTGACTGTGCACACGTGCTGCCGTGTGTCTGTGAAGGTCTGTGTGACTGTGCACACACGTGCTGCCGTGTGTCTGTGGAGGTCTGTGTGACTGTGCACACGTGCTGCCGTGTGTCTGTGGAGGTCTGTGTGACTGTGCACACACGTGCTGCCGTGTGTCTGTGGAGGTCTGTGTGAGTGTGCACACACGTGCTACAGTGTGTCTGTGGAGGTCTGTGTGAGTGTGCACACACGTGCTGCCGTGTGTCTGTGGAGGTCTGTGTGAGTGTGCACACACGTGCTGCAGTGTGTCTGTGGAGGTCTGTGTGAGTGTGCACACACGTGCTGCCGTGTGTCTGTGAAGGTCTGTGTGACTGTGCACACGTGCTGCCGTGTGTCTGTGGAGGTCTGTGTGACTGTGCACACACGTGCTGCCGTGTGTCTGTGGAGGTCTGTGTGACTGTGCACACACGTGCTGCCGTGTGTCTGTGGAGGTCTGTGTGACTGTGCACACACGTGCTGCCGTGTGTCTGTGGAGGTCTGTGTGACTGTGCACACACGTGCTGCCGTGTGTCTGTGGAGGTCTGTGTGACTGTGCACACACGTGCTGCCGTGTGTCTGTGGAGGTCTGTGTGACTGTGCACACACGTGCTGCCGTGTGTCTGTGGAGGTCTGTGTGAGTGTGCACACGTGCTGCTGTGTGTCTGTGGAGGTCTGTGTGAGTGTGCACACACTTGCTGCCGTGTGTCTGTGGAGGTCTGTGTGAGTGTGCACACGTGCTGCCGTGTGTCTGTGAAGGTCTGTGTGACTGTGCACACACGTGCTGCCGTGTGTCTGTGGAGGTCTGTGTGACTGTGCACACGTGCTGCCGTGTGTCTGTGGAGGTCTGTGTGAGTGTGCACACACGTGCTACAGTGTGTCTGTGGAGGTCTGTGTGAGTGTGCACACACGTGCTGCCGTGTGTCTGTGGAGGTCTGTGTGAGTGTGCACACACGTGCTACAGTGTGTCTGTGGAGGTCTGTGTGAGTGTGCACACACGTGCTGCCGTGTGTCTGTGGAGGTCTGTGTGAGTGTGCACACACGTGCTGCAGTGTGTCTGTGGAGGTCTGTGTGAGTGTGCACACACGTGCTGCTGTGTGTCTGTGAAGGTCTGTGTGAGTGTGCACACACGTGCTGCAGTGTGTCTGTGGAGGTCTGTGTGACTGTGCACACACGTGCTGCAGTGTGTCTGTGGAGGTCTGTGAGTGTGCACACGTGCTGCCGTGTGTCTGTGGAGGTCTGTGTGAGTGCACACACGTGCTGCCGTGTGTCTGTGGAGGTCTGTGGGAGTGTGCACACAGTGCTGCCGTCTGTCTGTGGAGGTCTGTGTGAGTGTGCACACACGTGCTGCCGTGTGTCTGTGGAGGTCTGTGGGAGTGTGCACACAGTGCTGCCGTGTGTCTGTGGAGGTCTGTGTGAGTGTGCACACACGTGCTGCCGTGTGTCTGTGGAGGTCTGTGACTGTGCACACGTGCTGCCGTGTGTCTGTGGAGGTCTGTGGGGGTGTGCACACGTGGTGCAGTGTATCTGTGGAGTCAGAGGATTACTTTGGTAGTTGGTTTTCTTCTATTATCATAGGACGCAGGGACCAAATTCAGGTTCCCAGGTTGCACATCAAGTCTTTATCGGTTGATTATTCTTATATGTGTTGATTTCTATAACTAGTGCTGGTATATACTTGATAACTTCAAGAAGTTTCTCCCCCTAATTTCCCTCCCCTCTTAAACTGCTAGAGAAATTGGACTTGAAGCAAATAAACCATTTTCCTCACATGGTTGGTTCTATGTCAGTCAGTTTCTACCAAGAAGAAGAGCATGTGCTCCTCAGAGACTGTGGATAAAGGGCTCCATGTCTTTTTGCTCTTTGAGAATCATTTTACCCTGTTTTGTGCTTCCAGATATTCTTGGAGAACTTGGAGCATGAAGACACTTTTGTGTATCTGTCTGCAATTCAGGGTAAGCTATTGTGGACCAAAGATGGCATCATGTTTACTTGAGGGATACAACCACCAGATATGACTGGTCATTTTGTCCATTTTTCCGCTTCCTACGTGGGATACTCTGAGTGGTAATAATGGCATTCTAGAGTTTCCATAGGGTTCTTAGAAAGTTTCAATGTCTCATAATGATGAAGTTTTGTTTATTTTATCATTCTATAGATTAAGTGCCATTTTCTTGGTTGAGAGAGGTAAAGAACTCATCCATAAACTCTTGCAATGTAACCTTTTGTGGGGCCAGAGAGATGGCTCAGCAGGTAAAGGCACAGGCCCTAAGCCTGAGGCCTGGAGTTCCATATCCAGGATCCACGTGGTGGAGGGGAAGAACTATAAGTTGTCCTCTGATCTTCACGGGACACACATGGGCATACACACACACACACGCCACAAGGTTTTGAGTTTTCAAATGTTTTTGGTTTCATTTTAATGGTTTCTGTTTTGTTATTTTTGGTGGTTTTTTTTCTGGTTTTGTTTTTGGTGTGGGGTGTCGAGAGCTCGGGAGTAAATCTAGGTCCTCACACATTCACAAGTAAGCACCACCCTCAGCTTCAGGTATTTAATATTTTTATTAATATTTCTTCATTTAAAAAACCACGCGCGCGCGCACACACACACACACACACACACACACACACACACACACGGGGTGGAGAGATGGCTCAGCACCTGAGTGCATACTGTGCCCCTGCATTCATGTTAGGCACCTCACAATGACATGTAACTCTAGCTCCAGAGGATCTGATGCCCTCTTTTGGCCTCTGTGAGCATTGCATATATGCAATACCCATACCCGTATACACATAAATAAATAGTAAAAATCAAGACACATATGGGGCCATATGTGGTGACACACATCTTTAATATAGCATTCAGGAAACAGAGGTAGGTGGATCTCTCTGACTTCCAGGCCAGCCTGGGTCTATAGAGTGAGTTTCAAGACAACCAGAGTTACAGACTAGGGAGACCCTGTCTCCAAAAACCTAAAAACAAACAAACAAGCAAGCAAATAACCCATATAGAGCAGGAATATAACTCAGTGGTAGAACATTTGCTTAGCATGTATAAATCTCCCTAACACTGGGGAGAAAACATGGAAATCATTTTATTTCTTCTCTGAGGTTCTTTGTTCTCCACACTTCTATTGGTTTATAGGTTCCAGAACTAGAGGAGAATAGAAAGTTGGGCACCCTTTCCAACAGGATCAGAATCACAGTGAGAAAGCTAGAGTTGCCTCAGTTTCCTTTGATGTAGAACTGAGATTCTGGAGGCAGACTGCCTAAGTACACTGCTTCTCAGCTAACAGGCTTTGACAATTACGTTAGGCCTCTTAGGCTCCAGTTTCTTATCTGTTAAATGGAACTCAGTGTGTGCATTAGTTATTTTTCCTCATTGTTACAAAATACCTGACAAAAAAAAGCACCTTAAGAAAGGAAGTGTTGCCAGGCAGTGGTGGCACACGTCTTTAACCCTGGCACTCAGGAGGCAGAGGCAGGCGGATCTCTGTGTTCAAGGCAGCCTGATCTACAAAGGGAGTTCCAGGACAGCCAGAGCTACATAGAAAAGCCCTGTCTTAAAAAGAAAGGGTAGGGGAGAGGAGAAAGAGAGAAAGGAAAGAAAAGGAAGCATTTGTTCTGGCTCACAATTTGAGAGTATAGTCCATCCAGGTGGGGAAGGCATGGCAATGAGCAGAAAGAGGATTAAGGGAGACAAGATGACCACCCCAGAGGCAAGAGGACAGCTAGGAGAGTTGAGAGTTTCCAGAGAAAGTAATTGACCTGCAGCTGTGGAGGTCAGGCAGGCTGGGGCTCAGCAGGTGCGACTACAGCCATGAAGTGACACTTAAGGAAACTGGAGAACCCAGGACACCTCTACATATAAGCCGCAGACACCAAGTCACCTGTGCTTTTTCAAGGAGATGGTTTTCACAGACTTTCTTGTCTGTTTTTAGGTCTGAGTTTTTGAAAGTGGTGCGTCATTCTAATGTGGCAACATTCTGCCTGTCAAAGGCTCAGCATATTAACCCATTGATCTCATTAGCCTCTGGGATCCCCTATAAAAACTGCAGCTGTAGGTGTTGCATGTGTTTTCGGTGGTTTTAATTGATGTGCTAATCAGTTAGTGATGAATAACAGGACAGGTAGGGAGAGGTGGAATTTCTGTTCTGCCTCCCCAAGATGGACAAGATTGAACTAACTGATGTTTTTGGTGTCGGTTATATGTACTTAAAAGCCAAGGCCTTAAGTGAATTCCCATTAAGAGAAGCAGGAGGTGAATTTTCCCATTTGTGTGTTACTTGCACAGGCCCAAGTTACTCCAAACATGCTGTTCTGGTCGTTTGTAATAAGGGTACTAGAGAGTACTCTGGGGAGCACTTAGTTTTGGGGTCTGTGAATGCATTTTAATCTTTCTTTTTCTCAATCTGCCTGCATGACTCTATGGATACTTCCCACTCAACTCAGTGATAGTTTGGGTTTTGTTTTTTTTTTTAAACATATTCACCAATTCTGTCTGCAGTCCAGGCAAAGAGCAGAGAGGGGCTGAGTATTCATTCCCACAGTAGATATCTTTTCTTGTCTTATTTAAGAATTCCTGCTACATGTGTTACCTGTTCATGTAGCAGTCTAAGAACTAAATCCCTGAATAGTTAAACTTGACTTTGTGAAAAGATGTCCGCATATCCGCTATTCATACCGAGCAAGTGCTGGAGCTAGCAGCTGCTGCAAATAGGAAGCTGTGTATAAAGTTGCTGAGTTCCCTACTGAAGACAGGGGCACACACCTTTAAATCTAGCACAGAGAAGCAGAGGCAAGTGAATCTTTGTGATTTTGGGGTCAGCCTGGTTTACAGAGTGAGTTTGAGGCCAGCTGTGGCTACTGAGTAATATCCTGTGACAAAAAAAAAATCAAAAATTTTTTCAATGATAAGGAATTGTATACAAAGCAGAAGTCCTGTCTTTCCCAAAATAGGAGTTAAGACATGTCTGTGATTATCCCTTAATGTGTTGAGGGTTGAGGATTGTGTGTGTGTGTGTGTCTGTGCATGTGTTTTGCACTTGAGGGTATACAAGCATGCATATGTATACAAGCATGTATGTGGAAGCCAGGTGTTGGCACTGGTTACCTTTGTTGATTACTCCTACTTCATTAACTAAAGCAGGGTCTCTAGCTGAACCTGGATTTTTCTGATTTGACTAGCTAGTCAACTCACCCCTGGGATTCCCTCTGCCGCCGCCTAACTGCTGGGATTACAGGTAGCTGCCATCTCCACCCAGCTTTTATGTCAGTTCTGGGGATCCAAACTCTGGTCCTCATGCTTGCATGGCAAGTATCTTACCTACTGAGCATCTCCTCAGCCTGCACTGTAAGACTCTTAAGGGCATGTCGCTCTGTTGTGATGAATGTGCTAGACACATGAGTAATGTTCTTTAGTAAGCTCTTGTAGCCAGACAGTTTAGCCAGCTACGAATCTGCTCAGATGTCCTCGAAGTCATGTCCTTGAAGAACAGTCTACATTTCAGGGGTCCCAATGATCCCTCTGAGTGTCAAAAGAATCTTTGGCTGTGTTGGTGTTGTTTTGAAGATCATTAGGATTGAACCCAGGGTCTCTTTTTTGCTACAGAGGCACACTCTTATGCCCAAAATGTCTTTGGATAAAACAATTATAACAAACAGGAAGAAAGAAGGAAGGAAGGAGGGAGGGAGGGAAGGAAGGAAGGGAGAAAGAAACCTATACACTGAGCCAAGACATGAAGGTGAAAGTATGCCATTGTGTAAAGGAAGGGATAGACATTTTGACATGCCCAGACAAATCACACCCTTTTCCACCCTCTTTTTCTTTTCTTTCAAAAGAGCCAAAGGGAACCAAGGCAAAGGCACAGAAGGGGGGCGATGAGTGTATATACACGATGACAAGATTTTTACAGAGTTTCCAACTAAGCAGAATTACAAGCTTTAACTTGTCAGGCACCAACTTTTATCTTATTCTCAGATTTCTACCTCAAGTAAAGTAAGAAACCATTAGCTGAAAACAATTCTCTGTTTCCTAAGGATCATCTCATTGGATCTGGTGTGGAAATTTGTACTGTAGTCATGTGAACTTTGCCTTCTCCATTTTTGTCCTTGAAACTGGAAGGTTTCTTTCTGCTCCAATCTGGTTTCTTAGTGTCTCGCTGGCAGTGTCTCTTCTGTTTGTGCTTAGTAAAGTCATGAGGTTGGCAGGGAAGTAGACATTATCTTCATCCTTTCAAACTTATTTGAGATATAATTTACATTCCGAAAATGCCTCAAATTAAAAGGTGCAAGTCAGTGTTTCTTAGTATATAGAGATGTAACCCCAACATTTGGAAGGCCAAAACGGGAGGATCCAAAGTTCAGAGTCACCCTTGGCTACTTTAGTGAGTTTAATGCCAGCCTGAGCTATGTGAGATTCTTTTTAAACCTCCGTACCCTCTACAAAAAAAAGGGCGTCTGGGGAGATGTCACAGTTGGCAAAGTGCTCAGCTCGAAAGCCCGAGGACCCAAGTTCCATTTCCAAGGACCTACGTTTTGCTGAGGGCAGAAGTGCATGTCTGTAATCCCAGCACTGAGTAGATGGAAACAGATGGATCACTGGAGCTCACTGGCCAGCCTGCATAGCTGCATTGGTGAGTGCTATGTTCACTGAGAGGCCTTTTCTCAAAAAATAGGATGGGGAAGCTTGAGGAAGACACTAATGTTGACTTCTGACCTCCTCATGCATTCACACATATATATGCGCACCTGATGTACATATGCACACACATGAACATACGTTTGCATACACAAATACCCCAACACACAAAGATTTGGACAGTGTAGTAGTTTGTGTAGTTTGAATAAGAATGCATAGTCATCATGGGGTGGAACTACTTACAAGGATTAGGAGGTGTGGCCTTGTTGGAGGAAGTGTCACTGGGGATGGGTTTGAGGTTTCAAAAGTCCATGCAGGGCCAGTAGCTCACTCTCTTCCTACTGTCTGTGATTCCAGATGTACAGCTCTCAGCTACTTCTCCAGCACCGTGTCTCTGCATCCACCATGCTCCTGCCATGGTGACAATGGACTTAAACCTCTGAAACTGTAAATGTAAATAAGTCCTAATTAAGTTCTTTCCTTTGTAAGAGTTGCCATGGTCATGGTACAGTAGAACACTGACTAAGACAGACAGCCACCATGGCTGTCTGATTTTAGAATATGTTTTTATCCTATACCCATATCAGTTACTCCCCCAGCCCCTGACAACCAATGATGGGCATTTTTCTTTCTTTCTTTTTTGTGATGCTAAGAATCAGATCCTTAGCCTTGCATATGCCAGACAAATGCTATACCACGCCATTAAATCCTTGACCTCTGGTCTGCTTTTTGTCTCTGATCTGCCTTTTGTGGACATGCCCATGAGTGGAATGGAGTCATATGGCAATAGAGTCAGACCTCCATTTTTTCTAGTTCCTTTCCATATAGAATACCTTTTTAAGGTTCTTCCTTGCTATAACATGGGTCAATTCCTTAATACCTTTATTCCTTTTTGTTTGTTTGTTTGTTTGTTTCTCAAGACAGGGTTTCTCGGGGGCTGGAGAGATGGCTCAGAGGTTAAGAGCACTAGCTGATCTTCCAAAGGTCCTGAGTTCAATTCCCAGCAACCATATGGTGGCTCACAACCATCTGTAATTTGATCTGGCTCCCTCTTCTGGCCTGCAGACTGAACACTGTGTAATAATAAATAAATATTAAAAAAAAAAACACAGGGTTTCTCTGTGTGGCTTTGGAGCCTGTTCTGGAACTCGCTCTGTAGACCATACTGACCTTGAACTCAGATCAGCCTGTCTCTGCCTCCTGAGTGCTGGGATTAAAGGCGTGCACTACCACTGCTCGGTGATCTCCATTCCTTTTTATAGATTAGTATTTCATTGTACTGAATAGCACCGTTTTATTTTCCATCATCAGTTGATGGCATCTGGATTGTTTCTAGATTGAATTTATTTATTTATTTGTGTGTGTGTGTGTGTGTGTGTGTGTGTGTGTGTGTGTAGGTCTGAAGACAACTTGTAGCAGTTGGTTCTCTCCTTCTACCATGTGGATCCCAGGGACTAAGCTTAGGTCTTCAGACTAGATCAAAGGCACCATTAACTTGCTGAGCTATCTTAATAACCCCATTTCTACTTCTCGGCCACTATGAATACTGGTTTACAAAGTTTTGTGTACACTTGTTTTTATTTGCCCTGAGTTTACAGCTGGGGGAATTGTTAGGTCATATAGTAACTCCATGCTTATCTATAAAATGGGACTATTTCATATCATGCCTAAAAATTAAGCCAAAATGGATCATATATCTAAATATAAGAGCTAAGTCAATAAGATTTTTATTTTATTTTATTTATTTTATTTTATTTTATTTTGGTTTTTTCGAGACTGGGTTTCTCTGTGGTTTTGGAGCCTGTCCTGGAACTAGCTCTTGTAGACCAGGCTGGTCTTGAACTCACAGAGATCCGCCTGCCTCTGCCTCCTGAGTGCTGGGATTAAAGGCGTGCGCCACCACCGCCCGGCAAGATTTTTTTTTTAAATGGTGGCATCATTTTACATTCCTGCCAATAATAAACAAAAGTTCCACCATGCTAGCTAGCCAATACTTGTTAATTTTCTGGCCCATTTCTTTCAGTCATCCTAATGGGTATGAAATGAATTGTGATTTAGGTTTGTATTTCACTGATGATGTTGAATGATGTTGAACACCTTTTTTTTTTTTTAAATCAGTTTTCGTCTGTTTTAAAATGTTCTTTAGAAAAACATCTATTCAGATTCTTTACCATTTCCATTTTGGGATGTTTTATTTATTATTGGGCTATGATATTTGCTGGTGTATTCTGGAGACAACTTCCTTATCAAATGTATGATTTGCAGATATTTTATGCCTGTGTGTAGAACATCTTGTTCTCTTGTATGTGGTGCTGTTTGAAACATAGAAGTTTAGCTTTGATGAAATTTATTTGTTAGCTTTCTCTTCCATTGCTCATATTCGTGGAGTCATTTCTAATAAGTTATCATTCAGCTCAAGGTAATGGATGTGCCAGGTGTGGTGGTGCACACCTTTACGCTCAGGGCTTGAGGTAGGTACATCTCTGTGAGTTTTAGGCTACACGCGGATACACAGTGAGCCCCCCCCCCCCCCCCCCCGTCTCGAACGACAAAAGACACTGAGGAGATTTACTTCTGTTTTCTTCCAACTCTTATTGATTTAGCTCTTCTTACATTTAGATAAATGATTCATTTTTAGTTAATTTTTACGTATGATGCAAAATATTCCCATTTTATATAAAGACTTTGGCACTTGTACTTAGGTTAACCTAAACCTGTTCTCCAAGATAACATAGAAGGTCATTTAGATCTTTATTTTTAAAAAATGTTTATTTGTTTACTTTCTGCAGAGAGAACAAGAGAGAGACAGAGACACAGAGAGAGAATATGCCTGCAGGTGCATGTGTGTATGTGTGTACAATTTTTGAGAGCCTGTTCTCTTTCCATCCAGTATATGGGTTCCAGGTTGAATCAGTTTGTGAAGTATGGTACTGAGCACCCACAATCTCTTGTGCCTGAGAGCTTGCTCTTTACCTCCCAGGGTACAACAGGTCCCTCTTCTACACAATTTTTCAAATAATAGTAGAAACTGATCCTGTTGTTTGCTTTAAATTTTTTGTTAATTTTTATTTTATGTGGATGGGTGTTTTATCTGTATGTATGCTAGTGTATCATATGTGTGTCCGGTGCCTGAAGAGGCTCTAGAGGCCCTCGAACTGAAGCTGTAGGTGGTTGTGAGCAACCATGTGGGTGTTTGGAACTGAATCTAGGTCTTCTGCAAGATCAGCCAGTGCTTTTAACTGCTGAGCCATCTCTCCAGCCCCTCTGTTGTTAGTTTTGAAAAAAAGATGATGACAGATGTTATGCTTTTCAATATTTATTCAAGAATAACGTTAATCATCTACGGACTAGCCACATTTGTTATCCAGCATCAGCTGATGGACAGTTGAGTGGTTCCGATTGCTGATCATTATTAATAACGCGGATAGAAACACCAGATTCCACCAGTCATCCTGAAACATAGTAAAGCACTGTAGTTCCGTCTGTCTGTCTGTCTACCTATTTATCTCATAGTCTGGGCTGACTGTAGGCTTGATCTGTACCCAAGGATGATCTTGGACTTCTGACCTACCTTCTCCACCTCCCGGGTACTATAATTCCAGGCACATGTCACCATGCCAGTTTTTTTTTTATTTTAAGATTTACTTATTATCTAATTTACATGGGAAGTAGAAAAAGACAAAATCACCTGAGTAAATTGGGAGCGTGGGGACCATGGGGAGAGTACAAGGGGAGCGGAGAGGAAGGGAGGGGTGGAGAAAAGTATATAACTCAATAAAAACAATTAGATGTTTTTTTCACGCACACACAGAAGTTTTATTTATTATGTGTACAATGTTCTGCCTGCATGTATGTCTGCACACCAGAAGAGGGCACCAGTTCTAGTTATAGATGGTTGTGAGCCACCATGTGGTTTGCTGGGAATTGAACTCTGGGAGAGTAGCGAGAGCTTTTAATCTCTGAGCCCACTAGGTTGGTTTATGTCTTGCTGGGGATTAAACCCATGACTAGGCAAGTACTCTATCAACTTTCTTTTGTGTGTGTGTGTGTTAGTTTGGTTTTATTGTTGTTGTTTTAAAGGCAGAGTCTGACTGCTTAGCTCTGGCTAGCGTGGAACTCACTAAAGTAGACTAGTCTGGCCTTGAACTTGTAAAGATCCAGCTGCCTCCACCTCCCAAGTGCTGGAATTAAAGACATACACCACGATGCCTGGCTCTCTACCAGCTTTTTAAATGAAGATGTGGTTTGCTGGTAGTCACAAAAGCTGGTAGAGTGTGGAAGTGAAGCAAGCCCTTTTTGCAGCGATCCCCTTCCATTGTACTTATTGTACTTACCTTATTGAAGTTCACAGGCTCTACATGATGCCGTCTGCCCCTTTCCACATAGGGGGTTGGGAGTTACTTCAAAGCCCTGAACTAAAGTTTCATTTGTGCTAGCTTCATTTTTGGACTTTCTGACCAGTGGTTTCTTCTGTCGGTCAAAAAAAAAAAAAACCAATATTCAGATTTATATCAGAAACTTAGCAGTTTGGCACTTTTACCTATATAGAAAAGAATAATAGCTACTTCATAATTATTTGCACTTTCCAAGATTGCCCTGGGTAATTGTCATGTCAGAAATGGCAGTAGGTTGTATAAGTTACCACCTACTGAGTACCTGTTATATGTCAATCATAGCAACCCTACCAGTTCAGAACGAGGGAATTGAGGCTCAAAGATATTAACTCTCTGGTCCAAAGTGACACAGATACTAGGTGACAGGACCAGAATTTGAAAACCATACTCTTGCATCGCAGTACTCACATCGCTTCAGCCCCCAAGGATGATTGAGTCTCCTCATGGTCTCTGCATATATGGACCAGGCCTGCCTGTGGCAGTGCTTCCATCATAAACCAGCTCTTTATGTAACTTAACAGTCTGCCGATCTTGTGCTTCCTTGATTTTTGTTTTCTTTGGCTCACTAGGTAGTGTGTAAAGTGTTACTTTTCAGGTAATCTCTGGATCTTTAAAATGCACCTTGCTACCTCACACTGCCTGCTCTTCTTCCTTCTTCCCTTCAGTGGTCATTGGCTTTCAGCACAGCAGGGAATGGTATTGCTCAGGAGCGTCAGAGAAGGCTTCAGAAGTCCCTTCTGGATTGCATTCATGTGCTGTCTTTTGTACTGTGTGACAGAATACCTGGACCTGGAATTTACTTATAAAGGACAGAGCTTTGTTTCTTACAGTTCTGAAGCTCAGAACCCCAAGGTCTGAAGGCAACATCTGGCCAGGACCTTTGTGCTACATCATCCTATGGCAAAAGGAATTTGGGGAACAGCCAGAGAGGTTTGGAGAGTCAGAGGGCTGAACTCATCTTTTTCAGGAAGCCACTCCTCACTCCTACGATTTTGACATGAATACATTTGCAAAAGCTGAGTCTTCATGACCTCATCACCTCTTGTATTAGTCAGGGTTCTCTAAAGCCAGTAGAGCCAATGTATAAGTTAGAAGTGCATTTATTAGACTGGCTACACAGTGTTGTCTGGGTAACAACAATGGCTGAACACATGCTGCGAGCCTGAGAGCCTAGTACTGCTCAGTTCACAAGGCTGAATGCCTCAGCAGTTCCAGTCTGGTTCTGAAGGTCTGGAAGATTCCTAAGGGAAGGGAGTGGGTGTGTTAGCTGTAGTCTCAGCACTTAGAAGGTAGAGGCAGGTGGGTCATCAAAAGTTCAAGACCTACTCAAGTTCTAGATGAGATTCTAGCTCAAAAAGGAGAGAAAAAAATCGTCAGGGATAAACTCTAAGACAGAGTGCTTACCTAGCACGTTCAAGCCCCCAACCTGAAGGAAAGTAACAGCAAACAGAGTCTACACAAAAGCTCACACCTCAGCATTATGCACAGTAGCCCGGAAGTAGGAACAACTAGAACCTGTCACCTGTGAGTAGACAAATAAAACCTGGTACATTTATTTAATACAATGGTATTTGGTAATAAAAAAGATGGCGTACTGCCGGTTCATACTACAGTATAAACCTTGGAAGTGTGGTTAAGTGAAAGAAGTTAGACATAAAAAGCCACATTTTGTATGATTCCATTTATGTGAAATGTCCAAAACAGGCCAATCTGTAGAACTAGGAGTAGTCGTTACTAGAGTGTGGAAGAGGGATTTCATTTGGACGTGAAGCTTCTTTTTGAATTAAAAGTAGATAGTGGAGCCAGGCGGTGGTGGCGCATGCCTTTAATCCTAGTACTTGGGAGGCAGGAGGATCGCTGTGGGTTTGAGGCCAGCCTGATCTACAAGAGCTAGTTCCAGGACAGGCCCCGAAGCTACAGAGAAACCCTTTACCTCTTTTAAAAAGAGTTTGCTTATGTGCACACATGTGCATGTGTGTATGCAAGTGCCCTTGGAGGTTAGAACAAGGTGTCAGATCCTGTAGAGTTGGAGTTACAGGAGGGTGGGAGCCACCTAACATGGGTGCTGATGACCAAACTCAGATCTTCAGGAAGAGTACTAAATCCTCTTAAGTACAGAGCCATCTCTCCAACTCCAGTTAATACACTTTAAATATTATCTCTTGGGTGTGTGAAGGATGCATGGGCAGGATTTAGATAGAAATGGAGGAAGAAGTTGAGGCTGAAGGAAAGCAAAAGCCTGAAGACGGTCCAGAGCAGGGCAGGCCTGGAGGGGGATAAGCAGTTGAGGCTGTGAGGGTATGAAGGGGAAGGAGTGATGGAACTTGAGAGTAGACACTATTGGGAACCATTTGCAGGCCCCCAGGCTCTTCTGTGCAGATTGCAGTCCCCCTGCAGGCAGTGATTTAGCGACAGGTTTCCTGGATGGAAAGATCAGTACTTATTCATTGTCTTTACTTACAAGCTTTCATTTTCACTCACAGTTAAACGCTAACTGTGGCCCAGAAGCAGCTGCTTGTTTCATTAGCTTCTCCCTCAAGGCTCTAAGGGCCACCCAGGGCCACCTCTAACAACAAAAAGACTATGTTCTTTGCTAGCCAGTGAGTGATAAAGCCCTCATTCAACCCTGAGCCCAAGGCTCTTATCCACCCAGTGCTAATATCTTCCCACCTTTCTCAAGTCTGAGGCCTCTGCTCCTAAAACAGTAAGTAGAACAAGCTGTGGCTGCCATAGAATTTGACATTTTCAGGTAAACAGGTACATACTTAATTTCATGGTTCCCAGAATTTTCTTCAAATCCTTCATCTCCTGTTCATGTAGATGAGCTGCCATAAAGGCAGGGTCCTTCCAGAAGACAATTGAGAGACGCTGTGATAGAGTCAGTTGCCCATGTCTCCCTTATAAGCTATTAAGGAGTCAGTAAGTACCTACCTTCCCTGAAGAATTGCTATGTAAACTTTGCCCTCAACCCACCTTCCTTTTAAGAGAGAATTCTCCCCAACCACTTTGAGATACGGTTTCCTGATGTAGCTCTGGCTGTCCTGGAACTTGCTTTGTAGACCAGGCAGGCCTCAAACTCACAGAGCTCTGATTGCCCCTGCCTCCTGAGTGCTGGAATTAAAAAACATGCGCCACCACTACCAATTTTTTTCTTTAAGGGTGCAGTAAAAAGACTAGAATAACATGCTGAGCAGTGGTGATGTACGAGACAGAGAGAGGGAAAGACAGAGAAAGAGAGAGAGAGAGAGAGAGAGAGAGAGAGAGAGAGAGAGAGAGAGAGAGAGAATAATGTAGAATAATGGAAGAGTCTATAAGTATGTCGTGGTACCATTTGGAGAGCCCCAGTTCTTCCTTCTTTTTCCCATACCACAAAGCAAGTAGCTTACATTACATTATTATTTCAAATACAAATTAAAATCCCTAATCCTACCAGATGTGATTAAGGTGATCCTTGAAGTTGCTCACATACATAATAGGCTCAATTACATTTTTTTATTAACCCTGACATAGATCCTTTTGTTGCTGAATCATAAGTTCAACATTTTTGACTTAATGAAGCATCAATTTCCACTTCTCTGGTCATGTCAGGTCTTGGGCAGTGTTGGAAAAATACCCTTACGTGGGATCTATTCAGTTTAGATTTAGACTTTGATATTTGGTTCTACTTCTTGATCAGACTTGTCTCTGCTGGTCTCTAAAGAGGAAGGCAAGTTGGAAGTGCATTGACCTCAGGGAGAAAATGTCAGACCCTGAGCATCCAGTGACCTAATTAGGTCATCTTGACACCCAGTTGCCAGGCGATTGCTAAAGAACATCTTTGCACTTTGTGTTCAACTTTTGTTTTCCTTTGTGTTGACTTTATTGTATACAGGAACCCAGAAAAGAACTGAGGGCTGTGGAGATAGTTCAGTTGGTAAAGTACTTGCTGTGCAAGCATGGGGACCTGAATTTGGATCCTCAGCACCCCATAAAAGCATCTATAGCCCTAATGCTGGGGGTTGGAGAGAATAGAGACAGACAGAGACTGGCAAGCCTCCAGAGTTCACTTGCCAGCCAGTCTAGTTGAATTGATGAGCTCCAGGTTCAATGAGAGACTGTCTCAAAAAATAAGGTGGGACTGGCAAGATTATTCTTCAGGTAAATGTGCCTACTGCCACACCTGACTTCAGTCCTCAGAATTCACATGTTGTACTCCGACCTCCGCACGTGTGCTATAGGACATATATGATCCTCCACACACACAACATGGATAAATAAACATGTAATTTAAAAAATTTAGTTAAAGGATTAAAGAGCTGACTCAGTAGTTGGATGCTTTTCCAGAGTACACCAATTTGATTCCCAGAACCCACTAGGTGGTTCATAACCATCTGTAACTCCAGGCCCAGGGCATCCAATGCCCTCTTTGAGCCTCTGCAGGCACTGCACATATGTGGTGCACAGACAACATATATGAGGGTAAAACTCCCATACATATAGAAATGAAGGAAATTTAAAAGGTAGACAATAATAGAAAATATCAGATGCTAACCACTGATATTACATGCACAAATACTTAAAGACTCTGATCACATATACAAAGAGAAATTAATTGCCCTTTTCTATGCTCTTTAGGCTGACTTGGTGCTTTTTAAAAGATTTATTTAATCTCATATGTTAAACATATATAATAAAAACTTAAAAATGTATATATGTATAGTATGCGTGTGTGCATCCAGATGTGTTGTATCCCCCGGAGCTGGAGTTACAGGTGGTTGTGAGCTGCCATGTGAGTGCTGGGAACTTAACCTGGGTCCTCTGCAAGAGAATCAAACTCATTTAACCAATGAGTTAACCCTGAAATAAGTCCTTAAAAAACAAAATTCATAGAAGATATTGACAGGCTCCTGTTTGGATCCTACCAATAGTCAGAATTGAACCAGGGGGAAAGAGAACCGTAAATTATTATTTTTGCTCCTTTTTTCTCTTAATAATTAATTGTTATTTTGTTCCGTTAACATTTATTTATTAAACCCTGTTATGTTTGAGAAGAATGGTAGGTATACTTCTGAGAAATATAGTAATGTCCTGCCTTCCTGGAGCGTACAGTCAGAGGAGGGCCGGTGTAATCGCACAGATATAAAGTCATGTTACAGGTGCTGTAAAGAACAGGCACTCTGAAGGCTGTCCCGGTTTAGGAATGCTTCACTGCGCAGAGCGGGGAGGGAGAGGGAAACCATTCTCCAGAGCTGGGGGGGGGGGGGGTTAGGAGTTCACCTCGTGAAGCCAGGAAGAGGAGTGTCTCAAACTGGAGGGACAGCAAAGGCCAACTGTAGCCAGGGCCATGTAAGGGCAGCAGTCGGTAGATGGGTGGACTCACCGCACAGCAACCTCTTTCTAGCCAGAGGGCCTGCTCTCTCATCAGGTTCATAAAGGTTTCACGGAAAACAAGGGTCTGCTGCCTTAAAGAACAAAGAATTTGAAAAAGTCCTTGTCTTAGGTCATCTGTGCCCACGCAGAACACTGTATCCACAAGCCATGTGTCATATTGTCCACGCCCCAACACACACACACACACACACACACACACACACACACACACACACATAGAACTTTCTCCTCACTGCTGACAGACATGCTCTTGTCTATATTTAATCTGTTTTATGAGAGGTAGCAAGACTGCATGACTGTCTGTATAGATCTCTGAATTCATTTGTTTAACACAGCCCACACCGTTATGAAACTGTTCTGATCTCCCAGGAAAACAACAGAATCCTATGGAATTATTTTAGGCCCATAGTTTAACAAAACTATTCTTAACAGTGGGACTCATTTTCCAATGAGTCTGAAAGCATCAAGCAGTCAGGTGACTTTTTTCTTCTTCTTTGTACCTTTCAACTTCTGGTTTTTCACGTTTTCTAGTATGAACATGTCTTGCTTTTATAACCAAGAGTATTTTTTTTTTAAATTATATGGCTGCTGCAGGAAACTGAATTGCTTCATGATGACAAGGTTTGGGGACGAGTACAGATGGAAACAGATGGCTCCCTCTGTTGTAGCACTCCCTGGTGACCTTTTCACAACCAGGGATTACCAGAGTACAGAGTGACCATGGCTTCTTCACCATGAAATTATACAAGACAGCAGGAACCTTACTGACAAACAGATGTGTTTTCCCTCCCAAGTAGTGCTTTTCTTAATGAAATGGTTGCTTAGAAACCAGACCATAATAATAACTTTTCTATATTTAGTCTATGAAATGATTCAGTTTGCAAAGTTATTAAGTCAGAGAATTCTAATTAGGTAGAACTGAAAGCGTCCATTATTCTTGTCTGGAAGTTCAGCAGTTAAATGGTTAAATCAGCAGCATCTCATCCAGCATGTGTCTCTCCAGATGCTCCTCATAACAGGGGACCCACCAGGAAAATGACAGCTCCTGCTCCACTCTGAACTGTGCCACTCTGTTGTGGCCCAGTGGCGTCTGCTCTCGCCAGCAATCTGCATTAGAAGCCATTCCGTGTGATGTTTATTAGTCTGCTGAGAAGAGCAGTTAGGTCAGTGGGTCAAAAACTGTGTGTGAAAAAATGAAAATAAGCTCAGTTTACAATAAGCTCAGCAAAACAGCAGTGTGAAAAGAAGCCAGGAGTGAAGATGGTTTAGGATGGCAGAACTTAAAAAACTCTGATGTGCTACTACTGACAATAAAGAGATCTTAATCTATACTGTATTTGTTGGGTAATTAAAACAAGTATTTTAGTCAGGCATGGTGGTAAATACCTATAATCCCAGGAAAGATGATGGAGAATTCTAGTTGACTCTGTTCTGCATAGTGAAACTCTGCCTAAATCAAACATCTCAAATTCAAACTAATTAAAATCTAGGGAAAGTGGCTCTCTGCTTTCCATTAATGAGATCATTCTGTTTAATACAGCTGTCATAGAGTAACACATTCAAAAGAACCTAAGACCATTAAAGAATTGAAAGTGCAGAGGAAGGGCAGAGTAACATTTGAGGAGAAAGGCAGAACTCTTAAGGTGTGAACTCGGCAAGAGATCCTGCATTTGCCCTGAGGACATTTGCCTGAAATTGAGCCATGGATAAGTTGCAGAAATGAAAATTTGGAGCAATTTCAAGTGAGATTAAACAACAGATACCTTCTACTCCTCAATTTAGACCCCCAGGTCAGTCAGCAGTGTTGTGCAGTGCCCTGCGCTGTGCTTCACCCCTGAATTTCTGGGGTGTAGAGAGAGGAGGAGCAAGAGTTGAAGGCTAGCCTGGGCTCTATAGCAAGACACTGTTTAAAAAAAAGTATTGTGGTTTTATGCATGTGTGAACCATAACATAAAATTTGACATTTGAGCATTTTAAACAATTTATTGACACTAATTATTTTATCATATCATATAGCTGTTACCACCACTATTGAAACTTTCATTCTCCAAAACAGAAGCTCTCCTGCTGATCATTACAGTAACACCACATTTCTCCATACTAATCCTTTTTTTTGTTGATAAAAGCACATTTAATTAATTAATTTATTTATTTTTACTTTTTTTGTATACACTTTATTTTTTTTGTTTGTTTATTTTTTTTTAGTTGTTGAAAAAAAAATTTCCACCTCCTCCCCGTTTCCCATTTCCCTCCCCCTCCTCGCACACATCGCCCCCTCCCTCTGCTCCCCTCCCCCTCTCGAGAATGAAGAGCAGTTCAGATTCCCTGCCCTGCGGGAAGTCCAAGGTCCTCCCATTTCTATCCAGGACCAGGAAGGTGAGCATCCAAACAGGCTAGGCTCCCACAAAGCCAGTTCAGGTATTAGGATCGAAACCTAGTGCCATTGACCTTGGCTTCTTATCGGCCTTCATTGTCCGCCACGTTCAGAAAGTCCGGTTTCATCCCTTGCTAATTCAGTCCCCGTCCAGCTGGTCTTGCTGAGCTCCCAATAGATCAGTTCCACTGTCACAGTGGGTGGGTGGGTGCACCCCTCGTGGTCCTGACTTCCTTGCTCATGTTCTCCCTCCTTCTGTTCCTCATTTGGATCTTAAGAGGTCAGTCCGGTGCTCCAATTTGGGTCTCTGTCTCTGTCTCGATCCATCGCCAGATGAAGGTTCTAAGGTGATATGCAAGATATTCATCAGTATGGCTATAGGATAGGGTTATTTCAGGTTCCCTCTCCTCAGTTGCTCAAGGTACTAGCTGGGGACATCTGCCTGGATACGTGTGAGCCCCTCTAGAGTCAAGTCTCTTGCCAATCCTAAGATGGCTCCCTTAATTAGGATATATATTTCTCTGTAAGTGACACACTCATCCATACTAATTCTTGAAGCCAGTAATTAGCACACAGTCACAGCCAAACACAAGAAAACAAGGTCCCATAAGACTTCAGATATTAGATTTGTTGCTCACACACATCAAGAAGTAACTCTGCTTACTGTATTTATAAAGAAATACAGAGGGCTGGAGAGATGGCTCAGAGGTTAAGAGCATTGCCTGCTCTTCCAAAGGTCCTGAGTTCAATTCCCAGCAACCACATGGTGGCTCACAACCATCTGTAATGAGGTCTGGTGCCCTCTTCTGACCTGCAGGCATACACACAGAAAGAATTGTATACATAGTAAATAAATAAGTATTAAAAAAAAAAAAAGAAATACAGAATAGCTGGGCGATGGCGGCGCATGCCTTTAATCCCAGCACTCGGAAGGCAGAGGCAGGTGGATCTCTGTGAGTTCGAGACCAGCCTGGTCTACAGAGCTAGTTCCAGGACAGGCTCCAAGCCACAGAGAAACCCTGTCTCGAAAAAAAACCAAAAAAAGGAAAAAAAAAAAAGAAATACAGAATAAACTTGACAATAACTTTAAGAAGTAAGAAATAAAAGACAAAAAAAATCAAATTGATTTTTTTAAAAGGAACATCTAAAAATAAAAAGTAGAATAACTGAAAATTCAGGTGGGAGAGTTTTGCAGCAGACACAGCCAGGAAGAGAATTAATGATCCAGGAGGTTAAAAAAAAATTACAGTGAATGAGCATAAAACCGGTATCTCCAGGCAGAGAAATCAGGAAGAAAACTGAAAAGACTTGATCTCCTTAGCTTTAATTAAAATGCAAAGTATACTTAACAACAGAAGATGTCCTAGGAAAATGGTAAACATAAGTCTATTTATACAGGAGATGGATCTGTAGTTGCCCAGGACTCGGGATGGGAAGGAAAAGTGATTAATGAGTGGGCAGCTTCCATTTGGGGCTATGAAAATGTTCCCGAACTAAGAGTGCTAATGGTTGCACAGCTCTGGGAGTCTCCTGAAACCCCTGAGTTCCGCACTTTAGAATGACAGTTTCCTGATACATGAATTATATCACACTGAACCTGCTTCTTTTAGCAAAAGGCAGGTAAGCAGTTAATATCTTTATCATGTAAAAAGTTACTATATATCAATAAGAAAAATATCTAGTAGATAAAAAACGTAGTGGACAATTTGTTTGTTTGTTTGTTTGCTTGTTTTTTTTGAGTCCTGGTTTCTCTGTGTAATAGCCCTGACTATTCTGGAACTTGTTTTGTAGACCAGGCTAGCCTTGAACTCACAGAGATCTGCCTGCTTCTGCCTCCCAAATGCTGGGATTAAAGGTGTGCGCCTCCACAGGCAACTTTTCAATGGGACTTCTGTTCTGGTTAAGTATGATGACACAGACTTCCTTGGTAAGAAAATGAATTAGAACATTTGAAATGCAGCTTTGATATTTGTAGCCATTAGGTGAGTTGTTTCTCTTTGCGGAATTTGTCTGAAGGTCTAAATGGGACCTTGATCCTACAGCTGTGGAAGCTTTGTGATGAACTTTGGAGGAGTACACTGTTTTGTTATTTATTTGTTCGTTTTTTTGTTTTTTATTGTTTCTTTTCAGGAGGGTTACACTTAGTTGAGAACTTAATGGATGGGTTTGTTTGTTTTGTGGAGTGTTTCATGTTTGTTTAGTTGCTTGGTTGGGGTTTTGCTTGTTTTGTTTGAGGCCATCTGTCCCAGGCTGGCCTCAAAACTCACTATGTAGCCAAGTGCTTGGAACCTAGGGCCTTGTGCATGCATGCTAGGCAAGCATTCTGCCACTGAGTTACATGTTACCAGCCCCTTTTCTATTTAGTTTAGTTCATTTTTTATTTGTTTGTTTTGAGACAAGCCTAGGCTACCTCCATCTCCATCAAACAAGGATAACTTTGAACTTCTGATCCTCCTGCCTCCACCTTCTGAGTGCTGGGATTACAAACTGTACCACCTGGCCCAGTTTCATGCAATGCTGGGGCTGGAACTCAGGGCTTCATGCCAGCACTTGCCAACTGTGCTACATCCCCGGCTGGTAGTGCTTTTTGTAACAATTCATCTGTCTGTCTTCAAGAAGCCCTGCCTTCATTTTACATCCTTTCTACCCTTCTCTTTTCCTCCCCTCTTCTTGAATCCTTATGACACACAAGACATACATTATAACCCACAGTGTCTTGTGATCATCAACTAATCTGTCTCTAGAGAAGCACTGCTGACTATATTTGTATCACGAAATAACATGCCCAGTAGTATTCTGTGGATATGTGAATGAGACCTGCCCCGCCTTATGTTAACACTGTCTCTCAAATATGGCTTCAGATTACTTCTGCATATACATGTTACTGGGGGTTTTTTGTGTTTTTTTTGTTTGTTTTTTAAATTAACCATTTACCTCCTTTTTTGTTGTTGCAATACTGGGCATTAAGCCTAGAGCCTCACAGATGTTAGGCAAGCTCTCAGCCATGGAGTTATATCTCTGGCCCTTTTTAACTTTGTGGGTGTATGGTCTGTGTGTTTGTGCAAATGGATGTGGACTTGTGGGTGGTACACATGTATGTGTGTGCATGTATGTGTGAACGTGCTTATGGAGGCCTGAGGTTGACATTGAGTGTCTTTTTTGACTCCCCACCACCTTATTTGTTGGCAGGCTCTCCTGTTGAACCTTTAACTTGCTGTTTCAGCCAGTCTCGCTAACCACATTGCTTTCCTGTCTTAGCTTCCCCATCTGAGATTACGGTGGGCTGCCACATCCACCCCCATCTTCCACGTGAGCCATCTCCCCAGCGCTCTTTTTATCTTTTATTAGGAGATGTGGTCTCACTAAGTCGCCCAGGCAGGCCTTGTACTTGTGGTCCGACTGCCGTGGACAGCCTCTCAAGTTGCAGTGGCCACAGGCCGCCACCACCAGACCTGGATCCATCTGTTTTTTGTTGTTTTAAGATTTACTTATTTTACATGAGTGTTTTGTTTGTGTGTGGGTATGTGTCTTTGTGTCACATGTGTGCCTGGTGCCTATAGAGGTCAGAAAAGGCCATTGGATCGTCTGGAGGTCAAGTTATAGACTGTTGCAAGCTACAGTGTCGGCACTAGGAATTGAACTGGGGTCATCCTAAAGAATAACAAGTGCTCATAAGCCCTGAGCCATCTCTGAGCCCTCAACATTTTTTTTTTAATGCAACCAATTTTTAAGAATTTATTTATTTATTTTTGGTTTTTTGAGACAAGGTTTCGCTGTGTAATAATAGCCTCGGTTGTCTTGGAACTCACTATGTAGGCCAGACTGGCTTTGAATTCACAGAGATCCTCCTGCCTCTGCCTCCTGAATGCTGGGATTAAAGGCACTGGTCACCACCTTGGGCTTTAAATTTTTATTTATTTTTAATTTTCTGTATATGTATGAATGCCTACATGTATGTGTATTATGTACCATGTATATGCTTGGTGCCCTGAGGAGCCAGAAGAGGGCATTGGATCCTTTGGAACTGGAGATACAGGTGGTTGTGAGCTGCCTGATGTGTGTGCTGGGAATCAAATCTGTGTTCTTTATAAGAGCAGCAAATACTCTTAACATTACAGCCATCTTGCCAGACTATTGCAGGATATTTGATCAAGCTATGAACCCCCAAATTATGTTATTTACAGGAAAAACCTGTTTCTAGTTCTGGTGTGTCTCAGTCCTAGCACACACCTTTAATCCAAGAGTTTTCTGTTTGTTGTAAATAGGATTAAATAAAAACAACATTCCAAAGGTCAAGAGGTAGAGAGTAAGAGGGAATGAGAAGGATGGATAAAGAGATCCACAGGACCAAAAAAAAAAGAGATCCACAGGAAGTAGAAGGGAGGAACATTGAGTTGGAAGAGTTTTGTTTGAGCTGGCATAAGAGAAAGCTCTGTCTTTCTAGGATGCTGGTGGAGGAGGAAGCTTCAGGGTGCTTTCTATGCCTCTGAGCTAGCAGGTTTTCACCCCAGCATCTGGCTCCCAAGTCTTTATTGATTAAGTAGATTGACAGAGATTTAGTTAAAAACAACATTAAAGGGCGATGGTGGCGCACGCCTTTAATCCCAGCACTCGGGAGGCAGAGGCAGGCGGATCTCTGTGAGTTCGAGACCAGCCTGGTCTACAAGAGCTAGTTCCAGGACAGGCTCCAAAAAAACCACAGAGAAACCCTGTCTCGAAAAACCAAAAAAAAAAAAAAAAAACCATTAAACCCTTAAACTAAAATTTTAAAGAATTTTTTGTTTGTTTGCTTGTTTTTGAGACAGGGTTTCTTTGTGTAGCACCGGCAATCCTGGAACTCACTCTCTAGATCAGGCTGTCCTCGAATTCAGAGATCTGCCTGCCTCTGCCTCCCAAGGTACTGGTATTAAAGGCATGTGCCACCACTGCCCGGCTGGCTAATTATTTTTTTATGTCAACTATTCAATAAATATACTTATATTCAGGTTTTATTTTTTTAAATTTATTTATTAAAAATTTCTGCCTCCTCCCCGCCACCGCCTCCCATTTTCCTCCCCCTTCCCCAATCAAGTCCCCCTCCCTTGTCAGCCCAAAGAGCAATCAGGGTTCCCTGCCCTGTGGGAAGTCCAAGGACCACCCACCTCCGTCCAGGTCTAGTAAGGTGAGCATCCAAACTGCCTAGGCTCCCAAAAAGCCAGTATGTGCAGTAGGATCAAAATCCCATTGCCATTGTTCTTGAGTTCTCAGTAGTCCTCATTGTCCGCTATGATCAGCGAGTCCGGTTTTATCCCATGCTTTTTCAGATCCAGGCCAGCTGGCCTTGGTGAGTTCCCAATAGAACATCCCCATTGTCTCAGTGTGTGGGTGCACCCCTTGTGGTCCTGAGTTCCTTGCTCGTGCTCTCTCTCCTTCTGCTCCTGATTTGGACCTTGAGATTTCAGTCTGGTGCTCCAATGTGGGTCTCTGTCTCTGTCTCCTTTCATCACCTGATGAAGGTTAATATTCAGGAGGGTGCCTATATGTTTTTCTTTGGGTTCACCTTCTTATTTAGCTTCTCTTATATTCAGGTTTTAAACATTAGAATTTGAGTCTTTGTTTTTGTTTTTTAAGTCAGGATCTCATTGTAGCCCAGGCTGGTCTAAAGCTGATCTAGCCCAAGCTGGCCTCAAACTTTTGACCCTCCTGCCTTAACCTCCCAAACCATGAGATCACAGGTGTCTATCAGTAAAGCCAGGAAATTTTGTTTTACTTTATACTTCTTTGTCGTGTTTAAATCTTTTACAGTTCCTGCCATATTATCACTGTGGGAGGGAATCAAGTTTTTGTCTATAGAAACAAAGATATATATAAATGTGTGTATATATATATATATATACTTATATATATACACATATATTTATATATGTGTATATTTATATATGTATATATACACATATATGTATTTATATATATACACACATATATATTTAAAGTATGTGGGTGTTTTGCCTAAATGTGTGCTATGAACCATTTGTGTGCAGTGCCCTTAGAGGCCAGAAGAGGGCATTGTATCTCCTGGGACTGGAGTCAGACAACTGTAGCTGTGGGTCTGGGAATCAAACCTAGATCCTCTAGGAGAGCAACTAGTGCTCTTAACTGCTGAGTCTTCTTTCTAGCACCTAAAGTTAAGTTTTAATGGTTCTCCTTTCTCCTCTGCTTACAGATGTCATATTCTGCTTGCCTTTTGCTGTGCCTTTAATTGAACCCAGGGCCTCACACATGCTAAGCAAATATTCTACCTCTAAGCCACACTGTCAGCTCTGTATACATCTTATTATAAGTTGGACTTACTTCAGGATTGAAATCTGTAGTAAGTAACTCTGTGGTTACCCCTGAGGTTATAGGCAGTGTCCTTGTGTGTGTGTTTAGGAGAGAAGATTCTGCCAGGGGCTAGCAGTAGCCCTGCCTAGTCTCTGATGCTGCTGCAGTTATGAGCCTGCATGTCATGGCTGCTGCTGTTGCAGGGATCACTTTCTCCAAGCCAGTTCTAGCCTGGAGTGCCTGTCACCAGTGCTCGTCCAATCATCTCATTAGAACATCTCTAGGTGTAATTAAGGAAAGGGGACACTTTAAGAAACCCTTCTGTCCTGTCTGTCACTGGCTGGAGCAAGTAGAAGATGAGCCCCATCTTGCCAGAGCTTTAGGCCAAGTGACTTCCTCAGTCAGCTGTGCCGATTCAGCAGCTTCTCTGTAGGCTGGAGGTAAAATGCCATTGGGAACCCAAGGCTCAGGTTGGCCGCTCCTGTCTTGACTGCCTGGCTTGAAGTTTGCAGGACGTGTAGAAAGGGTTTTATTTCTTACCTGGCCTCTTCCCTGAAGTTGACTCAAGAGTGAATCAGCTCAAGTTTCCTGCAGCATCAGGAGCCACCTGTGCCTTTTACCAGTAAATGTCTCTTTTGGTGCGTTTTCACTCTGTGAAAGCTATGTGAAGAGAATTTAATGAACTATAGAAATGATCCCTGAAAATAGTCTCAGGAGAATTAAATGAATGACATCTTTATTTCTCACTCATGATCAGCTGAAATGCAAGTTGCTTTGAATACACAGAGCAGTGATTACCTTCAAAGCTGTGCCCTCCTTCCCTCGTTCCTTCCCTTTCGGTTTCAATCAGTACATTAGGGCTTCTTTGTTTATACATAGCACACACTTGAGCATCATCATGTTCTTGACAGTTTCCTTCTTTCCCTCCTTCCCCCTCCTTCCCTTCCTCTTTCCTTCTTTCTTTCCTCCCTCCCTCCCTCCTTCCCTTCCTGCCTTTCTTCCTTCCTTCGTGTGTGTGTGTGTGTGTGTGTGTGTGTGTGAGACTGAGAGAGAATTGTGTGTGTGCATGATATGTGTGAGCACCTTTGTGTTGTTGTATACACACTTGTGTGCACCACAATGCTCATGTTCCAGTAGGAGGTCAACTTCAGCTGTCAGTCCTGGATTTCCACCGTGTTTGAGTTGGTGTTATGATTCATGGCATGGGACCCGTGGTAGGTGGGAGACTGACAGATACACCATGCAGAGAGAGAGCTTGGGCATAGGGTTTATTTAGTGGATATTGGGAAGGGTATAAGGTATTTGGGTAAGAGGGTTATGGAGGGGAGAGAGAAAGAGAGAGATGGAGGGACAGAGAAAGGGAAGAAAGAGGAAGAAAGGGAAGGGTGAGGCAGAGACTGCCTCTTCAGAAGAAGGACTGACAGAAAGAGAGAGGGTAGATGAGAGAAGCAAGATCAGCTTGCCTAGGTGGCAAATGGGGGCAATTGAGGGTGGGCAGAGCTTGTCTCTTAAAAGGACAGGGTACCCAGGTGACAGGGAAGGCCAGCAGAAGTATAACAGTTGGTCTCTGTTGATCCATTTCACCCCGGGAGCACTAGGATTACAGATGTCCACTACCTTAGCCAGCATCACATGACTTCTGAGGATTCAAACCTGAGTCCTCACACTTCCATAGTGAGCACTGTGCCCACTGAGCGGTCTCTACAGCCCTCTTGATGATTGTCTGGATGTCTGCTCTCTTAGTGCTTCTCTCTGAACTCACCCGTATGTTCTTGCTTGGTAGAGGTAGCCCTGACAAGGCAGATTGTGTACTTTGCAGTTCAGTCTTTGTATTTGGGCCTGTTGTGGGCTGCAGGAGTTTGAGTAGCTGGTTAAAGAGAGACTGAAGCCCTCACTTTCCATGTCCCTTTTATGTGACTTGCTGTCACATAAAAATTTATAAATTTTGTTAACATCACTATCTCCCTTTTTCACAAGCTAAATAATATTCCAAGTGGGAAAAGGTAGTCCCCAGGGAGCCCAGCTGGACCCAGTGAGTGTGTACTTGGATACAGAGTGTAAGATGCTTCTCCTTATGAACCTCCGAGTCCTTCAGAAAGCACCTGTCCTGGAAGGAGGCTAATGTCACCTGAACTTGAAAGTGTGAGGTTTGTTGTCTCTAGGGTTAGAGTGCTCATGAGCTTGTGCTGGTCTGGTAGTTATCTCACCCTGGGCACTGCTGCCAGGTGGTCTGTGGTGGGGCAGAGCAACCGAGTGTAGAGGATGACAGCTCTGCTCTCAGCTCTTGTTCTTCACTGTCTCCCTCAGTAAAAAATTAGAAATGATAATGGGGTCTTCTTTACATGATTGTCTAGTGCACTAATAGCACGGATGCATATGCAGTGCTTGGTGTATGCAGTTGTATGCAACACACTCACTGTGCCTTAGTAGATTGCTCTTAGTTTTTTATGAGCAATATTTCCTGGGATGGGGGAGTGCTCGTTTGGTAAAGCACATCCTGCACAAGTGTGAGGCCCTGAGATTGATCTCACACGAAGACCAGATATGAGCATGCACACTGGTGATCCCACTGCTGGGGAGGCAGAGGCAGGGGCTCTTCGGGGCTCACTGCCCTGGGGAGGCAGAGGCGGGGGCTCTCCGGGGCTCGGGAGGCAGAGGCGGAGGCTCACTGCCCAGGGGAGGCAGAGGCGGGGGCTCTCCGGAGCTCACTAGCCTGGGGAGGCAGAGATGGGGGGCTCTCCGGGGCTCACTAGCTTGGGGAGGCAGAGACGGGAACTCTCTGGAGCTCACTAGCCTGGGGAGGCAGAGACGGGCGCTCTCTGGGGCTCACTGCTCTGGGGAGGCAGAGACGGGGGCTCTCTGGGGCTCACTGCTCTGGGGAGGCAGAGACGGGGGCTCTCTGGGGGCTCACTAGTCAGTCTAGTTGATTGATAAGGTCACTGTGAGATCTTGTCTCAGAAAGTAAAGCAGATGGTGACTAAGGAAAGCACCTCGTGTTGATTTCTGACTCTCACGCGCAGGCGCGTACAGAGCAATTTCACGATCAAGGTCACACCTGTGTTCCCAGCACTCAAGAGTGGATAGGATCAGAAGGTCAAGTGCTGCCTAGGCACCACATGAGTTCAAGACTAGCTGGGCTACATGAGGCTCTGTCTTGCCTCAAAACATTAGAAGGAAGGGTGGTTTAATAATCAGAATGCAGGTTAAATGTGTATAAAATTATCAAAGAACAAATTCATTAAGTGTTTAAAAAAGGAAAAATAGTGTAATTTTACATTCAAGGGATTTCAATAAGTGTGGTTGTCTGTAAACGGGTTATTCACACGTTTTTACTTTTTCCTCTCCAAAATGGAAATTAGGACACCATTTAAACAGATTCCTCAGTGTTACCTTAGTGTATGAATTATTACTTGAATCCTTATTAAAGGGCTTGCTGAGATAGTTCAGTGGGTAAACACACTTGCTGCAAAACCTGATGATCTGAGTTCAATCTGCAAAACCCACCTAGTGGAAGTAACTCTAACAAGCTGTCCTATGATTTCCACATGCTGTCCATGACATGCTTGTGTGTGCACATACACACACACACACACACACACACACACACACAAGGAAGTGTGAAAAATTCAAGAGGTAGCTGCCCTATATTCATACAGATGTTCAGCAGTTGGCCATCAAGGCTCCTTAGTGTAACCCTGCTTTTCCTCAAACTTGAGTAACACTCACTCATCCTGAATCTGTAGGAACTTGTTGGAACCTGTCTGTAATTAGTACAACTTTGGAGCCTTGGAGTAACTGAACATCATATGGGCATGCTAGATGTTGTCATTCACTGTAATTACAAAGACAACCGCTATCCAGTTGAGTTCTCCACACTTCCTTGATATAATAACCAGATTCCCCAGTTTGTGCAATTTCCTGGAATCTTAGTGTAGTGTTGAAATTATCCTTAGCTTCTATCTTAATGAGAACCCCATGTAACAGCCAACACATCTTGCTGAGGCACAACCTCCTCCTCCTGATGTGGTCTCCCTTGAGCCTCAAAAGAGGCCAATACATATGGTGATGTAGAAGGATCTTTGTGTCTTATGTTCTCTCTTCTCTTCGCTTCTCTTCTCTTCTCTTCTCTTCTCTTCTCTTCTCTTCTCTTTTATCAGGCTAGCTTTGAACTTTGTTACATAACCCAGGCTAGCCTTGTATTTAGGAGCCTCCTGTCTACCTCCCAAATGCTGGAGCTATCAGAGTAACTCAGCTGACCACTTCCCCTCAACTATTTTTTTTTTTTTTTGTTTTTCGAGACAGGGTTTCTCTGTGGCTTTGGAGCCTGTCCTGGAATTAGCTCTGTAGACCAGGCTGGTCTCGAACTCACAGAGATCCGCCTGCCTCTGCCTTCCGAGTGCTGGGATTAAAGGCGTGCACCACCATTGCCCGGCTTTCCCCTCAACTATTATTCTTTGTTCTTTCAAATTAGAACTTGCCTTACAAACACATATTTTCTTGTTTTTCTAGTTTTCTAAATAAATTTGTTAATTATGTTGAACACAGTTCTTTGTTGTTGCTGTTATTACTTGGCCAAAAGTAATTTCCCTCAGGTGCCTAGGCTTGTCTGTAATTCGTTATGCATCTTGGGCTGTCCTTGAACTTGAAAGTCCTGCTGCAGCCTTCTTAGTGCTGGGGTCACTGGCCTGTGATTATGCCAAGTATTTGAACACAGTTTTTTGCCCTATCTTTATCCCACTTTATCTTTGAAGGCCTAGAGATCATTTCCACCTCCCTGTTTGTTTTTTCTTTGAGGAAGGCTCTCACTGTGTAGTCCGGGCTTGTTTAAGACTTATCATCCTCCTGCATCTGTCTTCTGGGTGCTGGAATTATAAATGTGTATCACCACTTGGTTTCCCTCTCTTTCTTTAAAATAGTTTCTTCTAATAATGACCTCCCCAGTTCTAGATAAAATGCTTATATAGATCTTTCTAGATGAAGAAAAATGGGGATTATCTACTCTTTTAATTATTATTTTAGTATTTTACATGTATGAGTATTTTGCTTACTGTATTAGTCTGTGTACCACTTGTATGCAGTGCCTGTAAAGGCCAGAAGAGGGTGTTAGACTCCCTGAAACTGGAGTTACAGACAGTTGCAAACAGCCTGTGGGTGCTGGGAATTGAACCCAGGTGCCCTGGAAGAGCAACCAGTGCTCTTAATCACTGAGCTGTCTCTCCATCCCTGTCTACTCATTTTCTTTCCTTTTTTTGGATTTTCGAGACAGGGTTTCTCTCTGCAACTCTGGCTGTCTTGGAACTCACTCTGTAGAGTAGGCTAAGCTCTCACTCACAGAGATCCACCTGCCTCTGCCTCCCCAGTGCTGGGATTAACGGTGTGAACCACTACTGCCTGGCTATCTATCTATTCATTTTCTATACTTTAGATGTGGGCTGAGTACAAATGCAGCTACATTCACACCTAACTGGTTCTCCTAATATTTTCCCTTGTGGTTTTTTGTGTTATTTGTTTGTTTGTTTGTTTGTTTTTTGAGACAGAGTCTTATATAATCTACACAGGACTCAGATTCACTATGTAGTGGAGTATAGCCTTAAATTTAGGATCCTTCTGCCTCTACCTCCCAAGCATTAGGGTTGCATGTGCATGCTACCACATACAGCTATTTCCTTTTTTAAAAACTCCTAATATTTAGATTCTTCTTAGCTTTTTGTTTGTTTGTTTGTTTGGTTGGTTGTTTTTTTAAGTCAGGATTTCTCTGTGTAACAGCCCTGACTTCCCTGGAACTCGATTTATAGACAAGACATGTGCCACCGCTGTTTTTTTGTTTGTTTGTTTTGTTTTTGAGAGATTTGGTTTTTTTTCTGTATGTGTGAGTGTTTTGCCCACATATATGTACATGCACTTAGTGTGTACTTGTCCACAGAGGCCAGAAAAGGGTGCTAGATCCCCTGGAACTGATGTTATGATTGTAAGTTGCTGTTTGAGCACTGGGAACAGAACCTGGGTCTTTTCCAAGATTAACACAATCCCTTAATCACTGGGGCATCTGTTGAGCCCCCCCCCCCCGCATTCTAATTTTTGACTATATCTTGGGCAGTGTTTGCTGCTGACTGTGTGGTGTCTGTCAGTGAGCCAAGCTCAATGATCAGCCTGTCTCCTATATTTGCTTCCTTTTCTAAGTACTTCGTGACTAAATTTATCCAAATGACCCAGCAGCCCTGCCAAACACATATTGTTCTGCTCCATTTTCAGCCTATTTCTCCATATTTCAGACTTGTCTCGGTCTCCTTTTCCTCATTGGTGGACTTACGCCTTTCCTTCCCTTCCCTCAACTCTCCCCTTCTTCGCCCTCCCCCTTCCTTCCCCTCTCCTCTCTTCATTGCCACTTGAGTGAGATTTAAGGACGATGAAAACATAGATCTTATGGTTATTATGCCACATTTGGTCACAAATGTAGCTTAGACTTCCATGTCTATTCTAGGACTATTTGATAAGTGTGTGTTTCCTCTGTTTTAAGTACAGTTGAATTCTGAACACACTGTTCTAAATCTTAGCTTTCGCTTAATAATGGAGCTTGGAATTGATTTCATAACAGCTCTTAAAAAGCTGCTGCTTCATTTTTGTGGGGGAGGGGTACGTCGGATTTCACTGGATGAATGACTGTGATTTAACCAGCTCTCTATTCATGAACAGTTAATTTGATTTGAGTCATTTCTATAATAAATAGTGCTACAGCAATGCTTTTACGCATAATAATTATCTACTTGTACTGATGTGTGTGTTAGAATAAATCCTTAGAGTAGAATTTTTGACTTAATGAAGAATTTAAATTGTTTTTAAACTAGTAGGCCATTTTCTCAAGATTGCAAGACATTCTATGAAATATGAAATACTTGACTTTTTCCTCATTTAGCTCACTGATAGGAAGTCATTTTCTCTTACACTGCAGGGGCAGCCAAAGCCTGTTTGGAGCTGAAACTCTGCCCTTGGCAGTGTACTTTGCTTAACATTTGAGATATGCCAGGCAATTTTATCCTGTTTTTATCTATTCAAAGATCTACAAAAAGAAGATATGAAATAGTTTTTTTAGGTTTCATTTTAGATTTATTGGGCACTTGGGAGAGGGGTGAAGGAGAATGAGAAGTTCAAGGTCATCCTCAGCCTGGGCTATGTGAGAAAGAAAAGAAAAGGAAAGAAGAACCAAAGAAATTTATCTTTATGTAATACATAAAAATATAAAGGTGCCAGGTGTGGGTATACAGGCCTTTAATCCTAGTACTTTGGGAGGCAGTTTGAGGCCAGTTTGGCCTCCATAGTGAGTTGCAGGCCAGCCAGGACTGTGTAATAAAATCCTGTTGTCATTGTTGTCATCGTCATCTTCTTGTTCTTTTTTGGGTTTTCAAGACAGACTTTCTCTGTGTAGTCCGTGCTGTGTGTACCTGGCTGAAATCCTGTCTTAAAAAGAGAAAGAGATAGCAGAGTGGTGGTGGCGCCTGCCTTTAATCCCAGCACTCAGGAGGCAGAGGCAGGTGGATCTCTGGGAGTTGGTCTATAAGAGCTAGTGCCAGGACAGGCTTCAAAGCTACAGAGAAACCCTATCTCGAAGAAGAGAGAGGGAGGGAGGGAGGGAGGGAGGGAGGGAGGGAGGGAGGGAAGAGAGAGAGAGAGAGAGAGAGAGAGAGAGAGAGAGAGAGAGAGAGAGAGAGAGAAAAGAAAAATTGAGGGCCAGATAGTTTAGTGGGTAAAGGCACCTGCTACCTGCTGCCAAGGTCAGTGACCTGAGTTTAAACCCTGGGACCAACATGATTTAAGGAGAGAACCAACTCCTAAAAGTTGTCCGCTGACCTAAACATACTCACCATGACACATGTACACACACATCCATAAATAAATATAATAAAAATTTAAGTTGTCTATGTTCATGGTGCACTATATGATGTTTCAACACATGTAGATAATAATTTTCTAAGATACTATATTTAATTATTTTAGAGTTCATCTATATGAAGTGTACAATTTAAGATAGAGATGTAGAAAATGGCCCTGGGGTCAATCCCCAGCACTAGAAAAAACAAACAAACAATCTGTACACACAAGAAATTAGAATTTGTTGAGCAGTGGTGGCGCACACCTTTAATCCCAGCACTTGGGAGGCAGAGGCAGGTGGATCTCTGTGAGTTCAAGGCCAGCCTGGTCTACAAGAGCGAGTTTCGCGGACAGCTAGTGCAGAGAAACATTGCCTCAGGGGTTGGGGGTGGGGAGAAAGAGACAAAGAAATAAAAGGAATAGAGTTTGGTAGTATGTTGTTATAATCAAGCATTGGGGAAACTGAGGCAGAAGGATCAGAAGTTCAGTAGCCTGACCTAAATTGTGAGACTCTTCCTTAAATCAATAGTAACAACAGTTACCACCAAGGGCTGGGATTTAGACATGTATCACCATACCCAGCTATTGTTTTCAAAGATTAAAAAAGGTGTGTGTGTGTGTATGTGTGTGTGTGTGTATGGTGATGGTCTTAGAGTCCAAAGTCATTAGATCCCCTGGAATTGGAGGAACTGAATTCATGTCCTCTGCAAGAGCCATTGACCCATCTCTCCAGTCCCAAACAATTTTTTAAAATGTGTACAATTAAGTAGTTTTTATTATAGTCATAGGATGTGTACCATTTTGACAGTTAGTTTTAGAACGTTTTAAATCACTCCAGAAAGACTCTGTCCAGTAGTAGTTATCATTCCTATCCAACTCTCACAGTCTTGGGCCACCGTTACATCTACTTTCTGTGTGTAGATTGGCCTAATCTGAATAGCACATGTAAAAGGTGCCACACAATCTGTGTGGTTTGTGTTCCTTTTACAGTCTTGTTTGCAGAAGCACCTAAGGAGTTTGAGGAATATGTAGTTTTCCAAATTGAGCAAGTATTTTGTGTAGTTGTTATCTGCCCAGGGAAAGCGAGTTTTGAAGTCAGGATGGCTTAGCAGGCTCCTGGGATAGATCCAGTCAGCATCACCATTCAGAGCTATCCATCTTTATGATAATATGAGCTGAGCCTCCCCCCCCTGCACCTGCTGAAAGGCTCTACAGATCATTTGGCAACATGCTAAGGGATCATGTGGAGGTCACTGCTTTGATCAAATAGATTTCTCCTTTGTAATCTAAGTCTGGTAGGGGGGGGCATGTGCAAATAGTTACTTTGCAAAGTTAGTGTTTTATTACAAGATGTTCTTTGAGTAAGAGTTTCCCTGCTGAGCCAGTTCCCCGTGTCCTGTGTTGTACCCAAGCATGGAACAGAGTGTGGTTCAGCTTCACCTCTTTGTGTGTCTTATTGGCTACATAGCACCCCAGCTGCAGCCATCTCCTATGAAGAGCAGAAGGCACCTTGATGGATTATTTGGATCCTGCTGCTAGAGGGATTGATTGGTGTGTCATGTTTTCTTGAAACCTGTGATAACCCAGAAGTTGCCACATTTTCAAATTACAAAGGAAATTACTAAATGGAAGGGCAAAGGTCATGTGTAGGTTATAATACAACCCCAGCATGACAAAGTTAGAAAAACTTACAAGTACTAATCACCAAAAACTAAATTAACCTAACTAAACACAGGCTCTTCACCTTGTATGTGCTTCTTCTTGCTATCTGCCGAGTAAGGCTGGCACTTCCTTAATGCCCCAGATAAACTCTAAGGCAACAGCTGCATTCTGGAAGAAAAACTTCAAGTGACAGTCAGACAGCCCTTGGTAGTTGTCTGAGGAGTGGCCTAGAAGGAAGATAAACTTGGCCAGTGAACCCAGGGCTGTAGGAAGTGGGGCTGTGCTTAGCCATTGGCGCCCTTTTGTGGAAGAGTAGGAGTAGTTAATGCTGCCTGGTGGAACTTCACCTTCAGCATTATAGGAAGAGAAAAGAAAAAAAAAAAAAAGAATCTCAAAGGAGGCGTCCCAGTAAGGGTTTCTATTGCTGCAATGAAACACCATGACCAAAGCAAGTTGGGGAGGGAAGGGTTTATTTGGCTTATGCTTCTACATCACAGTTCATCATTGAAGGAGGCCAGGATAGGAACTCAAACCGACAGGAACTTAAACCGGACAGGAACCTGGAGTCAGGAGCTGCTGCAGAAGCCATGGAGGGTGCTGCTTACTGGCTTGCTCCCTATGACTTGCTCAGCCTGCTTTCTTATAGAACCCAGGACCCCCCGCCCACGGATGGTGCCACCCACAATGAACTGAACCCTTTCCCGGCAATCACTAATTAAGAAAATGCCCTCAGCTGATCTTAATGAGGCATTTTTCTCAATTGACGTTCCTTCTCAAGTCATTCTAGCCTGCATCAGGTTGACATAAACCTAGCCAGCACAGAAGGTATTTTAGAATTCCTTTGTTTGAAGAATTAGAAAAAAAGAAGGAAGGAAGGAAGGAAGGAAGGAAGGAAGGAAGGAAGGAAGGAAGGAAGGAAGGAGAGGGAGGGAGGGAGGGAGGGAAGGAAGGAAGGAAGGAAGGAAGGAAGGAAGGAAGGAAGGAAGGAGAGGGAGGGAGGGAGGGAAGGAAGGAAGGAAGGAGGAAGGGAAGATGGAAGGAAGGAAGAAAAAGAAACTGACAAACATAAAATAGTGTTTATTAGCTTATGTATCCAAAATAAGTAGGTAAGTAGGAGCCCTTAGACCTGGAAGCTCAGGATCAATCAGGGTTTTTCTCTTTCCCTCCTCCCTTAGCTTGGCTCTATTTTGGTATCTTGCTGGGTGGGTTTTTATCTTCATAGTGGCCACCGGAAACTCCAGGACACTAATTTAAACAAAGGGGTGGCGGCTACCTTTTCATGGAGCTCCAACCTGGGTTCTGGGACCTAACCTCCTTGCCCATTCCTGAATGAATCATTATGGTTGGGATGGGGCAGAGTTTTGTAATTTGCCACCCTGGGGTATAATTCCCACCCAGAGGGAGGCAGGTGTGTTATTGGCACACTTGACTAGGGAATGGGAAAGGGGAACTACCGATTCCCAAAGGAACCTCAGGGTGGTTCCAGGAGAGAGTAGATGATGTGCACAGCCACACATCTGAGCGTGTTTAGCCAGGATACTATGTCTGAGGAAGTAAATCACTTTTCTGCTACAGACTAGAGAGAGAGAGAGAGAAATGAACAAGGCAGGAGAGACACCAGGGTAAGATGGCTTCAGGAATGCTAGATATCAGAGTTTTATGCAGCAAACCCCATTTTCCCCATTGTTCGTGACAAAGTAATGACTCTGTTCCTACAAGGAAAGAGTCCACTGGATCTGAGTGTGAGCCCCTGGATAAAAGTAGCTGTGGTGAAAAAAAAAAAAAAAAAAAAAAAAAAAAAAAAAAAAAAAAAAAAAAAAAAAAAAAAAAAAAAAAAAGTAGCTGTGGTGATGGCTCGCAGGCCACCAGTGATAGCGAGCTGGCTGGGGTTGCAGCTGCCCCGTGCCAGTTCACCTTTCTTTGAGGTTTTTCCAGAATTTTGACGCTATTTCCCTTCTCTTTCTTAGTAAACAATTCATTTACATTTTCCTTAAGCTAGAATATCCCCTGATTCTACCTGGGACCCCAAAGACTTCTCCATCCGCTTACACAACAGAGTGGACTGCATCTCTTCCTGCTGCAGCCTGAAGCTCTGCATGAGCAGAGCTGCTGCTTGTGTGAGGTGTGAGCCCACATGTAGGGGCTTCCTAGGCTCCTTGGAAACAGGGGTGAGGGGGAAGATAGACAAGAGGCTGGGAAGGCAGGTGCAGCCCTCAGCAGGTGCAGTGACAACAGTGGACGTGAATGTAAATGAGACTAGAATCACAGCCTATACTACAGAAAATAATATGCGCACATTCCTGAAGGTAGTCAGATTAAACAACAGAGTGGCAAATCTAAATGAAAATACTGTAGATCCTCTAGTGTTGCTTATGCTTACTCCCTCCCTGTCCTCTATGAATTTCGGGATTTCTATCATGATTATTTTTGAGCCATTGTAGCTGCCGCCGCCACCACCATTACCACTTCCTCTTCCTTCTTTTCCTCCTGCTTTTCCTCCTGCTTTCCTTTATGGCTTTTGGAACAGTTTCACTTAGCAGCCCAGGCTGCCTTGAGATCTGGTATATGTAGCCCAGACTGGCCTCTGAGTACTATGGTCCTTCTGAGTACTATGATTACAAGCATAAGCCACCACATGTGGCTCCTCGAGCCATTTTTACTCATTCATTCATTGAGTCATTGAGCAAATACTTATTGAACACCTACTGTGTGCTGGCCCGTTTCTAGGGGATACAGTGGACAATAAAACAAAATCCTTGGCTTCGTGCAGTTTGCATTCTAAGGAAAAGAACAAACAATCCGTAAGGGCTTATGCGAGCTGAACAGCACCGTGTGCTAAGAAGAAAATAAGCCAGGCAAGAAGGGTCAAGTGCTAGTGGAAGGAGGCTGCCACTTAATGTTTAAAAACAGGATATGTGCTAGGCGGTCTGGAGCAAGCTGGCAGCCTTCCCCAAGGAGAAGCCCCTGCTGTAACAGAGGAGGTGAGGCCCAGATACAGGGGCAGAAGCAGATTGCTGTACTAAAAATCTAAAAAACAGCCAGTCGGTGATGGCATACACTGTAAATCACAGCACTCGGGAGGCAGGCAGATCTCTGTGAGTTCGAGGCCAGCCTAGTCTACAAAATAAGTTCCAGGACAGCCAGGGCTATACAGAGAAACCCTGTCTAGAGAAACAAAACACAAAAAATAAATAAATAAATAAACAAACAAACAAAACAACAACAACAAAACCCCAAAACAACTAGGTGGGCAGAATTGCTCAGGATAAGTGAGCAAAGGATAGCATGTTCAAAGGCCTCCTTGGTTCTTGGATCATGGAGAGAGGGTAGGGCAAGAGGGAGCGTATACAGGGAAGGGGAAAAGGGAAGCCCATTGAGAGGTCAGGGCAGAATGAAGGGGCCTGATGTGCGTGTTAAACAGTTGTTCCCACTGTGGTAAGGAATAAGGACAGAAGCGGACAGAGCAATTAAAAGGTTGCTGAGAAAAAGCAGACCTGACATTGAGGACCTGAGAGGTTGAGGTAAAAGCAGGGAGACATCCAAAACATGTGCAGCCCTCGTTTCCTGGCTGGGGTGAATGTGGAGCTGGGCTCCGATGTGATTGCATTCTTGTTCGTACATACTGTGGAGGCCTACTATGGATGGGGGACGGGATCCAGGAAATGAGCTGTAAGCTGAGATCTAATGCCTGTCATGAAAATGTTTCCTTAGGAACAATGCTCTCACAGTTACAGTTTTACAAGGGACATCACACTGTATTGAAGAGCTGTAGCAAAGGCATGGAGCACTGCTGAGCTTTGGGCTGACGGTCATGGAGCATTTCCAGTCATCTGACTTTAGAATCCTAAAATCTGGAGAAGCCTGGTGGTTCCTTGCTGCTGTGCAAATCCAGCCATGACTTGTAGTGATCTAGCCTATACTGGATTTTCCATAGCCCAGAGATCATAGAATGTCAGTGGCAGTACATTAGAGCCCAGCCTAGGATTAGCAAGTCCAGGAATTTGGATGCCTAGTCACCACCTTCCACTTACAGAGAGCAGCTGTGACCTTAAGAGCTACAGTGTAGGTGTCTTTGTGTGGGCTGGTGAAATGGCTCAGAGTAAACCTGATGGCCTGAGTCCAATACCCAGGATGCAGGTGAAAGGACAGAACTGGCTTTTGCAGCTCATCCTCTGATCTACACACACACACATGCACGCACACGCACACTCACACATTAATAAATGTAAAAATAAATAAATCTTCGTATTTCCCCCATCACATGCATGATATCTAGATTTACTTGCCTTTCTGTCCTAAATAATGAGTTCTGTCTTTCTGTTTTGGACCCCAGGGGTTGCCCTTCTCTCAGATGTGTACCCTGAAGAAATCTTGGTTGACCTGTTGGCCAAATTCGATAGTGGCAAAGAGAAGCACACTCCAGAGACCAGAATGAAAGTTGGAGAGGTTCTGATGCGAATTGTCAGAGCATTAGGTGAGTTTTTTGTTTGTTTTTCATCTCATCCTCTGAAACAAAGCAGTGTGGTTTTAAAATCTTTGTGTACTGGAGGGCTCATCCTACTAGCAGATCAGGGGTAGTGACGGACTGTTTAGGGATTGTGCACATATTGAGCAAGTAAAACTGTGAGAAGATTGTTTATTTTCCTATAGCTGCTTAGTTTCCCTCCCCAAGAGCTGTTTCCCTGGGGTCTGTGTGATTAGAATGGGCTCTTGATTGGAAACCAGGCTGGCCTAAGATACACTGAACAGTTCAGGCAGGCCTCCATCTCACAGTCTGCCCCCTCACCCCACCATGTCCAACAAGTCCTTTAGACAGGCTGTTGTTAGACCCAGGAGGAATGAAATGTGACTCAGACCTTCAGCAGTTTGTCAGCATTCCTTCGCCAGTGAATGGTAGTGCTAGAACTGAACCACCCTGAAGGAGTTGCTCCCTGCCTACAAACTGAGAGTTGTGATTGTCTCGTGGGCTGTGGATGTGGCTTTCCTGGATTCAAATACTGAGCTGCTTCTAGCTGGTTGAGTGATCATGGGAATGTTTCTTTGCTTTTTGGTGCTTTAGTGTTCACATGTATAAAGAGGATATTCATACTAAATAAGGTCATATTTTGAATAATAAAATTAAAGGGAATCAACTGGACCTAGTGGTACATAACTGGAATCCCGGCTACTTAAGAGCCTGAGGTGGAGGATCACAGTTCAAGTTCTGCCTGGTTTACAGAATGAGTTCAAGAACAACCTGGGTAACTTAGTGAAACCCTATTTCAGGAGTTAAAAGAGGGATGGGGAATGTAGCTCAGTGGTAGAGTGCTTGCCTAAACTGTATGAGGGCTTGGGTTTAACCTCCAGTACTGCAAAAAACAGCCAAAATCAGAAACATAAGGGGACACTGGAGAGGCGGCTCAACCCACATCAAGCAGCCAGGTCATTTTCTGCGATGAGAGATAAAGGATGGGCTTACTGGAGAGAGGCTCTGCTCCTCTGCAGGTATCTGTAGTTAACCACGTTTCCCAGGCAGCCCTGTCATTTCAAGGCAAATCCCATGAATTCTGACAGCTCTTCTCCCTGCACCTCACTTTTCTGAGTTTCCAGCCTCGAGCACAGTCATAGCTTTAGTTTGCTTGTTTGGGTTTTTTTGAGACTCTCTCTATGTAGTCCTGGAATTCATTCTGCAGACCAAGCTGGCCTCAGACTCACAGAGATGCACCTGCCTTGGCCTCCCAAGTTCTGGGGTCCTGGCTAATCACAGCTTTAACTATCTCATTCACATCCTGGTGCAGCATCCATAATCTGAAAATTTAGACTCCCCAAATGGTCCAAAATCTGAACTTTTTGAATACTTCTTATGATGTCATAACTAGAAAATTCCATACTACAAAACTTTGTTTTATTCAAAAAACATTTTAAGTAAAATTACTTTCAGTTTATGCATACAAATGGTATACAAAACAAAAATGAATTTTGTGTTTATACTTATACATATCCAGATATTACAAAGGTCAGAAAATTATGAAATCTGAAAGACTCTGGTCCTCAGCTTCTTGGATGAGGTGCAGTCCCCTGTGCCAGTGTGCTGGGTGCATAGAGCAAACCACTTAAAGTTCTTTCAAGGGAAATAGGGCTTATTCATATGGCACAAGCAGTGTTCTTATTTTGCTAGTGTTGTGGAGGTCCGTGTGAGCACCAGTGTGATGACGCTTGCCTAATGCACACCCCAGTTGCATTCAGGGCCTTGCTCCTTCTTACCCTCAGCAGTGTGTAGTGGTGTGAAAGGAGCTAGGATTCAGTACAATGCCCCTCTCTTGGCCTCATCCCCTAGCACCTAGCTGTACAGGGTGGTGGTGGGAGAACTCAACAAGAGTTCATTTCTCCTTCTGTTTTAAAACTTGGACTGGATGTGGTGGCAGAGGCAGGCAGATCTCTGTGAGTTCAGGACCAGCCTGGTCCATATATTAAGTTCCAGGTTATCAAGGGCTATATATTGGCACCTATCTCAAAAATCAAAGCAAAACAAGCAAAAACAAAACAAAAACCCCTCAAGGTATTCTATATAACTAGCAATGTTTATAGTACACTAATATCAAGAGTACAATTTTATGACATTCAGTTTACTTAACTACTATTCAAATTGGAAATGAACCCCCAAAACTTCCTTTTGCCCTTTCTAGTCTGTGCCTGCCCCAGAGATAAGCAATCTTCTGAATTGTTTTTTTATCATTTTCAGTTTACTTTGATTGGTTTCTTTTTTGTTTTGTTTTTGTTTTTCGAGACAGGGTTTCTCTGTAGCTTTGGAGCCTGTCCTGGAACTAGCTCTTATAGCCCAGGCTGGCCTCGAACTCACAGAGATCCACTCGCCTCTGCCTCCCAAGTGCTGGGATTAAAGGTGTACACCATCACCGCCCAGCCACAGCAACTTCTTACCTCTGCAAAATACTCAGACTGAAAAAAGGGCCAACCTCCTGTCTCCTCCCTCTTTATATTCTCTCTCTGCTGAGCCATATCACTTCCTCTCTGTCTGTACAGACCTCTAGACCTCTATGGTTAGCTAATGGCTAGCTCCACTCTCTGATCTTCCAGCAAGCTTTATTTGTTAGAGTACACACAAGATATCACTGCATTTCCCCTTTTTTGTCTAAAATAAGAAAGAAGGTTATAACTAATATAAGAAAAACTATGTACAATAAGTACAATATATATGCTATATACAGGCAACAAATATATCAGCAATGTCTAGTTCATTAGCAGTTGACAGATTCAGAAAAAATACACCATGTCTCTCCTATCTTGGTGAGTCCTAAAGGTTGTCTTTAATTCACTTTATTCTAACTTATATTTTTATGTCTTTTAAATTTATACACTTTTACACCTCTTTAGTGAATTTCTTTTCTGAATCTGGTGATAAGGAAAACTATAACTATAAAGTCTTCAACTCTGTCACAGACCAAAGAAGGAAATAATATTGCCTGAGTAAATGGGAAGTGCAAGCAAGCAACTTCCAAAAATTATGAGAAATGACAGAAAAAGCTGGCTGCCTGGACAGTCACCCATGGTTTCTCTGCAACATTGGGGCATCCATCTTCAGCCTATAAGCCTAGCATGTCTGACTGACTTTTTGTGAAGCAGGATATTCTGAAGGGCTATCTTACCTTGTCTTGGCAAAATTTGACAGAGGCAGGTGGATCTCTGTGAATTTGAGGCTACCCTGGTCTACAAAGTGAGTTCCAGGACAACCAGAGCTGTTACACAGAGAAATCCTATCTTGAAAAACCAATGGGAGAAAATAGATTCAATAATCTACCCTTATATCCTATCATATCTCCCTTTTTTCTTTTCAAAACAAGAACTCTGAATCTAATCTCCTTTGTTCAGCTCTTTTCCTAACCATAACCATTAACAACTTGTAACCAACCACCCTAAATGATGGCAATTATCCATAACCCATTGAATGACCAAAACCTACCCACTCTATCTCTTGGGAATGTGGGCATCAAGTACTTAAATTTACTTCCTGCAATCTGGGGGTGATAGCATCTTTAGGGGATGCTGAAAAGAAAAATTTGGGTTAATGGTCAAGTCCTGGAAGAGATAGCTGTATCATTTCTTGTCCAGTCTCTGCATAATGGGAGAGTGAAGGATTTTGTCTCAAGTTCTGGCTAGAGTAGTCTGAGGCTGGAAAAATCTCAGCTAGTCACCTCAAAGTTGCCCTTTAGATGATGTTTGTCAGCTTAGTGGTGTTATCATAGTTCTGGAGGAATCATTGTGGGTCCCCATTCTCTTTTTGGAGATTTCAAAAGTTGCTTTTAGGCATGTTCATGGTTCACCGCAGAAAACTGAAATCATGTACAGAAAGTTAGATGAAACCTTTTTCTGGAATTAGTTAGTACTCTATATGACCAATAATATCATGACAAAAAGTTTAATTAATGTGTATATATATATATATATTAATCTTACAAATTTACATTGTACATTAGCATTTTCAAAAGCCAGACATTCAATAATTATTTATCTAGCTTCTGAATTTGATATCATTCTATTTACTACTAAAGTCAGTCTTTGTAAGAATTCTGTGAAAGTTTCCTTTGAGCCCTGTATAACTTTAGTAAATGACTCATTTTCCTTTCCTACTTCTTTAATTCTGTCCCCAAGCATTCAAAGCTAAAGTACAACCTAAAGTCAAGGCGTGGTCATAATAGAAAGATTGCCTTTGTACATTAGCATAATTTGCCTCTCCATGAAGGTAGTCTTGGGAGATTTCCATACCTCTAGCCCTACTTCATTGTCCAATGGTCTTAGCCTCATCTTTCCACCAGGTCCTCCATTGTAATTGAGGACCAGGCTTCAAGACTGCTATAACCAAGTCTTTCTAGTCTTGAGGGATAATTCTATTATAAGTTGATAATTCTATTATAAGTTCAAATCTGCTTCACAAAAGGTGAATGCATATAATATGAGACTGTTGCTTCCTTGAATCTCCTTAAATCTAACATTTCCACAGGAGTACCTTCAGCTCTTGTACAGCCTTTGGGATATCTATCATTTGGCAGTTGTTCCTATAAGGATATATTAATGCTGGTTGTTTGAAAACCTTAGACTGTTTCTCTCTAACCTTAAAGTGTGATGATGAGATTGTTTCCTCTTTAAATTCCTTTGTCTGGATCTGAATATCTTTATGATTTGTTTTGTTAAGTTTTTCTAAAACTTGCATCTTAGCACTCGGATTAACCAACTTTTTTTAAGTGTTAAAAAATGTTATATATCTGATGTTTCTAATTGACATTATATAAATTTTATCTAAATTAGTTATCCTCTCATTTAATTGTCCCATTTTCAAACCAGTGTATTATCATACAAAGACCTAACTCCCTCCATTGTAACAGTGTTTCCCATTTTTTTTCTTTTTTTTTTTTTTTTGGTTTTTCGAGACAGGGTTTCTCTGTGGCTTTGGAGCCTGTCCTGGAACTAGCTCTGTAGACCAGGCTGGTCTCGAACTCGCAGAGATCCGCCTGCCTCTGCCTCCCGAGTGCTGGGATTAAAGGCGTGCGCCACCATCGCCCGGCTGTTTCCCATTTTTTAATGTGGGAAAAAAAAACTTTCTCTCTTTTTCCTTTTTTTAAAACTAACCCCCCCCCTTAAGAATTTCCAGTTGTTAGCCAGACAGTGGTGGCACATGTCTTTAATCCCAACACTCAGAAGGCAGAGGCAGGCAGATCTCTATGAGTTCAGGGCCAGCCTGGTCTACAAGAGCTAGTTCTAGGACAGGCTCCAAACCTGGACTCCAAGGGGAAAAAGAAAGAAAGAAAGAAAGAAAGAAAGAAAGAAAGAAAGAAAGAAAGAAAGAAAGAAAGAAAGAAAGAAAGAGGGAGGGAGGGAGGGAGGGAGGGAGGGAGGGAGGGAGGGAGGGAGGGAGGGAGGGAAAAAGAATTTCCAGTTGTCTCACCAAGTCCGCTGACAATGAGGGTGGAGCACAAGGCTGCATAGCACGTCAGATCTGAGAGCATAGGCAGTGCACAGCCTGGCTGAGGACAGTTGGAGCTGCTAGCATGTAGCCGTGAGATGAGAGTGTATGGCAGCTTCCCAAGGAGAGGTAGGTGTTGTAGGGAAGCATATAACCCACAGGGGAGAGGGAGCCTGGCTGTCTGAAAAAACACTGGATTGTGTGGAAGAAGCATACATGGCGGGAACTGCCTGAAAGTAGGGCCAGCCAGTCTAGGGTAGGTAAGTCCTGTGGCATTTGGGGTCCAGGTGCTTCTGGAGTTTGGGTGGCAGCTGAAGAGTGTTGTAGAGAGGCTGTAACAGGAAAATCCCAAACTTGCTCAGAGCTTGGGGGAAAAATAATAGAAAACCTAGCTGGTGGGGTGGTGATTCCAGTGGGAGCCCCCACATGCAGCTCCAGCATGCACCAGTGGCTACAAAGTCACAGGCAAGCAACTTTTTTGTGAATTTGTGCTCTAAAGTTGGGCACCATATGCAGCATGAGTTCTAATTGGTGTTAATAAAAACCCTAGCCAGATATTGGGGTAAATACTGAAAGATCAGAGAGACAAAGGAGCAAGCCACAGCCACTTCTTACCTCTACAAAATCCTCAGACCAAATCAAGGGCTAAGCTCCTGTCTCCTCCCACTTTATATTCCTCTCTCTACCCAGCTGTATCAATTCCTGTCTGTATAGATCTCCAGACATCTGTGGTTAACTAGTGACTCGCTCCACCCTCTGATCTTCCAGCAAGCTTTATTTGTTAGATATCACCACATGTGAATTCAGATTAAATCTGGAAGTGCAAACATACTTCTAAGCTGTGCTATGTAGTGCATTTTCCTGTTGCCATGATTAAGGGGCACAGGGTTGTCGGATCATCTCACTGTTAGTGATGCCGAGCCTGATTCTGGCCTATTTGTTATAAACCTGTTGACTGTCATGGGTTAAGTCGTCACAGATAACCTTACACAGATACAGTGTTTCATAGGGGCTCTCTTTTTTGTTTGCTTGGTTTTTGGCAATTTTTATTCTTTGAGTTTTTGAGATAGTGTCATTTCCCTGTTCCCTTCCTGCCTTGAGCGCTCCCATACCCCTCTCTCTTTGCTCTCTTTTAAATTCATGACCTCTTTATTATTAATTGTTGTTGCATGCATATGTGTATATGAATATACACATATATTTCTAAACATAACCTTCTCAGTTTGTATGATGTCACTTGTGTGCATGTTTTTAGGGCTGGTCATTTGGTATTGGATAAGCAATTGGTGTGCTATTCCCTTGGGAAGACTGTTTCTTCCACTCAGCATTCCTGAGTTGCCTGTAGTTCTTTGTGTAGGGGAAAGATCACAGGGCCTTAACCCTAAGGTTAAAAACTCTTCAGTCTTAACCCCTGTCCAGTTTGTCATGTCTTTTGTTCCTGTTCATCTCATATTTAGGAAGTTATTTTGGTGAGACTTAATGGGGTATACCTTTTTTTTTTTTTTAGACAAGACCTGCTGTATAGCCCAGGCTGGCCTTAAACATGCAATGTTCCTGCTTCAGCTTCTCAAATGTTAGAAGATATATGTATATCTCTATACTCAGACAGGATTTCATTTTTATTTTTTAATTTTAATTAATTAATTAATGCTTTTTTTTTTTGAAACAAGGTTTCCTCTTTCTAGCCTTGGCTGTCCTGGAACTCACTTTGTAGACCAGGCTGGCCTTGAACTCAAAGAGCTCCGTCTGCCTCAGCCTCCTGAGTGCTGGCATTAAAGGCGAGCGCCACCACTGCCTGGCTAGAATTTCATTTTTAAAAGAGTTTATTTTTATTATTTTTAATTTTATGTATATGAGAGTGTAGGCACTTTGCATCCCGTTTCTGGAGTCACAGGATTGTGAGCCACCTGATGTGGGTGCTGGGAACTGAACCCAGGTCCTCTGGAAGAGATGTATGCACTCTTTAACTGCTGAGCCATCTCTTCAGCCCTACTGTGTTGTCATTTTTTAAAGTCTGTATATTTAAGATCTTGAATTATTGATGTTTATATTGTAGATATTTTCTTCTGTTGTTAATCTTTTAGTTTTGTTTCTGAAGCAGAATTGTGGGGTTATATTTTGTTTATTTGTTGAAGGTAACTCTGACTTTCCCTTTATGACTTCTTATGCAGTTAGGTCTCCCAAACTATGTCTGTTCATGTATGAATCTCTATGTCTTTATCTCCTTCTTTTGATGTAGAGAATGCTATGGTAGGATTCTGGCCTAGTCTGTCTTTTTAGAGGAACAATTTTTTTTTTAAACTTTCAGAAATGTAATCTTAACACATTGTTAAGCTGCCAATCTTCCCAAATGTTTTTCCATCTGTTTCCTCTTGTGTGGTCCAATGTTGATATTGACAATAACCTGTGGGCTATTATGTACCATTGCCTTAAAAAAAAAACTAGAAAAATGTAAAACATTAAACTGGGTGTGGTGACTCTCATTGTAATCCTAGCATTGGGGAGGTAGAGATTGGGAGGATCTGGAAATCCAGGGGATCCTCCACTGCATGGGGATTCAGAGTCCAGACTGGATTTCAAGAGATCCTGCCTCAAAAAATAACAACCGACCAATGGCTGTTATACTTAAAAGTCAGACTGCAGCACTCATTCTACAGGTTGCTCACAGCTGTGTAAACTCCAGGGGGCATCTCTGTATGAATGGCATACCCCTTAATTGTCTGCTCCTCAACAGAGGGGGCTTTAAAGTACACCAAGTAAAATAACTGCCAACTTGTCTCACAACCTAAGTTGCATTTCCAATTATTAGGCTTAATTACTCTTTCATGAAAAATTATTCATCCCTGGGAGCTAGAGAAATGGCTTGGCAGATAGAAGCATGTACTGTTTTTCCCAAGCACCAGAGTTCGATTCCTTGCACCCTTACTAGGCAGCTCACAACTGTCTGTAAGTTCAGCCCCAGGGAAATCTGATGCCTCTGGACTCCACAAGTACCTGCACTTTTGTGCACACTCATGTGTGCACGCATGCTCATGCACACACACATACACACACAGAAACATAATTTTAAAAATAAATCTTTTAAAGTTATTCATTCCTTTCTATAAAATATCTATAAATTCTCTTATATGTGAGGATTTCTTACTGAGCAGGTTTCATCTGTTTTCTACCAATCAGTGGGTTGCTGAGGGTCAAACCTGTGACCTGTGTGTACCAGGCAAGGGCCTGAAGGTCACCTTTGCAATAACCTTTTTGTCATCCTCCTACCTCTTTAATGGACCATAAGTTGAACTACTAAATACTGCCTATGTTTAGGGGATATTTCATGTACTTTACAAATATTTATTTCTCATTTTAAGGATTATATGAAAATAGAGGTTGTTTTTTTAATTTGTTTGGTTGAGTTTTTGACTTTGATACTAGGGATTATACCCAGGACCTCACACAAGCTCAGTACACACTTGACTTCTGAGCTATACTCGTCACCCCAAAGTTGCTTTTTGTTTGTTTGTTTGGTTGGTTGGTTTTTCAAGACAGGGTTTCTCTGTGTAAGAGCTCTGGCTGCCTTGGAACTCTGTGGACCACCTGAAGTGCTTTTTATTTGTGGAGCTTTGTTGTTGCTGTTGTTCCTGTTACTTGTTTGTTGTCTTGGGGTTTTTTTTTTTTTTAGACAGGTTTCTTTGTGTAGCCTTGCCTTTCCTGAAACTCACTCTACAGACCAGGCACGGATCCTCCTGCCTCTGCCTCCTGAGTGCTGGATTTAAAGGGATGCACCACCGCCGCCTGGTTGCATGTGACTCTTGTTTAAAGCTTGGGTTATAAATCTTTGATGCAAAAACTATTAACAGTTCTGCCTAGAGTGACATACAACCACTCTGTATTTAAGTTTAGCTTTTGTCAAGTTTGAAACCACAAAGTCCACATTATCTGTACTTTCTAATAATTGTTCAAAATTCTTTACCTTGAATATCTTCCCCACCCCCTCCATCTTTGTAATGAGAGCATCATAGTTCAGTTTAAAGACATTTACTGAGGTGCGTGAGGAGGAATGTACCTGTTCTTAGAACTGAGAACCCTGAAGCAGTCGGGTTAGGAGTTCAAGGCCAGCCTGGGCTACATAGTAAGGCCTTGGGGCAAGGGACAAAAGAGGAGAGGGAGAGAGAAAGAGAGACAAAGATAGACATGCAGACTCAAACATTTGAGTGGACACTTAATGGTAGATCTGTGGGCAGCTGGAGGCTAGAACAGGAAGCTTATAATTCAACTATAGGTGACGGTAAGAGGTAGGAGAGACCTGCCCACGGCATTGTGGAATCACAGAAGAAACTATTTGCCCTGGTTCTTCTTGATATGTACGTGAATGTGGCAGTGTGTACCAGAGACTTGTGTTTTGTTGTTGTTCTTTTGTTTGTTTGTTGTTTTGTTTTTAGCACAGCATAACTGGTCAGTTTGGGAGAAATAACTTTAGTGTGGTAATTCAGAGATTTTTCACCTCCTAGCAGACACGGTGAAAATATGGAAAGAAGTGTGAATAATAGAGGACCAGCCTGGGCTTTTACAGAGCTCAGCTGCAGAAAACCATAGTTAATGACTAGAATTTGCTTAGTTTTGTTTACTAGAATTCACTTGGTTTTGTATACTTGTTTTTGTTCTTTCCCCCCTTTTATAGACAAAAATCTAAAAACTCTGTAGCCAAGTTTGGCCTCAAACTCACTATGTAGCCAAGGCTGGCTTGGAACTCCATATCATTCTTGCCTCCACTTCCCAGGTACTGAAATTACAGACATGCACTCAACACACTTGGCTTTAGAATTCATGTTTTTTGGGGTTGAGGAGATGGTTCAGTGACAAGAAGTTCTTGCCACCAAGTTTGAGGACCTAAGTTTTGTTCCCAGAACCCATGTAAAATCAAATGCAATAGTGTGTCTGTAATAGTAGTACTTCTGCAGTAAGATGACAGCCTGTCTGTAATAGTGGTACTTCTGCAGTAAGATGACGGCCTGTCTGTAATAGTGGTACTTCTGCAGTAAGATGACGGCCTGTCTGTAATAGTGGTACTTCTGCAGTAAGATGACGGCCTGTCTGTAATAGTGGTACTTCTGCAGTAAGATGACAGCCTGTCTGTAATAGTGGTACTTCTGCAGTAAGATGACGGCCTGTCTGTAATAGTGGTACTTCTGCAGTAAGATGACAGCCTGTCTGTAATAGTGGTACTTCTGCAGTAAGATGACAGCCTGTCTGTAATAGTGGTACTTCTGCAGTAAGATGACGGCCTGTCTGTAATAGTGGTACTTCTGCAGTAAGATGACGGCCTGTCTGTAATAGTGGTACTTCTGCAGTAAGATGACAGCCTGTCTGTAATAGTGGTACTTCTGCAGTAAGATGATGGTGTGTCTGTAATAGTGGTACTTCTGCAGTAAGATGACAGCCTGTCTGTAATAGTGGTACTTCTGCAGTAAGATGACAGCCTGTCTGTAATAGTGGTACTTCTGCAGTAAGATGACGGCCTGTCTGTAATAGTGGTACTTCTGCAGTAAGATGACGGCCTGTCTGTAATAGTGGTACTTCCGCAGTAAGATGACGGCCTGTCTGTAATAGTGGTACTTCTGCAGTAAGATGACAGCCTGTCTGTAATAGTGGTACTTCTGCAGTAAGATGACGGCCTGTCTGTAATAGTGGTACTTCTGCAGTAAGATGACGGCCTGTCTGTAATAGTGGTACTTCTGCAGTAAGATGACGGCCTGTCTGTAATAGTGGTACTTCTGCAGTAATATGGGAGTGGACACAGACATATCTCTGGAAACTCACAGGACAGCAACCTGCCTTGCTCAGTGGTAAGCAAGATGCCCTCTCTCCAACCAGATGGAGGATGAGGACTGCCACTTAAGGCTGTCCTGTGACCTCAGGAATCATGACATGCATGCCTACCCATACACACACACACACGAAACATACATACAGAGACACACAGATACACTTGTAGACATACATGCATGCATACATACATACACACACACACACATGTGCACGCGCACACCCTGCCAAATGTGCTCTGGACAGCATAAGTGTGGCTCAGCTTTGTACGTGTTTATACTAATATAATCTGGGAACACTAATGTAGTCAGACTAAAGGTTAAAGCCTAGACTAATTTATTATATTTTATTCTAAAATGTATAAATAGACCTTTCCCATTCCATAATTACATAGTAACACTTGGTCATTTTAGGTCATTTTGAAAATATTTGAAAGTATGAAAAAGAAAACTCTCGTCCATCACTTGCAGACTAGAAGTGACTCTCGGTTTAAAGTTCTACTTCCTTAATAGATGCTAAGGACTGAACATAGGGCTTATTGCATTCGTGGGCTATACCACTGAGCTAGGGTGCCAACCTTCAGGTTAGGTTTTAATGATTTTTTCCCTCAGGATTGTATTTATATGTATATTCTTGTTTTTAATCTAACATTTTTCATGAATTTTTTTGTTTTTGTTTGTTTGTTTCTCGAGACAGGGTTTCTCTGTAGCTTTGGAGCCTGTCCTGGAACTAGCTCTTGTAGACCAGGCTGGTCTCGAACTCACAAAGATCCACCTGCCTCTGCCTCCCGAGTGCTGGAATTAAAGGTGTGCGCCACCCGGCTCATGAATATTTTTTAAATTTTATTTATTCTGTGATGTATCTCTTGGTGTGTCTCAGTGTGCATGCATGTGTGTATATGTGTGTCTGTGTGTGCGTGTACAATGTATCTGTGTGTCTCTGTGTATGTGCATGTGTGTGCGCGTGTCTATGTGTGTGTGTGTATGATGTATCTGTATTTGTGTGTCTCTGTATGCATGCATGTGTATGTCTGTATGTAGCATGCAGTAGTTCATTCTCTTTCCTCATCATGTAGGTCCCAAGAGACTTAGCAGCCTCTGAGCCATCATGACTACCTGTTTTCTTCTTTTTTTTGTTTTTTTTCTTTTTTTTCTTTTCTTTTTTTTTTCTTTCTTTTTTCCCTCCTGGTTTGCTTTCTCTTACTCTCTTTCTTTTTCTTTTTAACGGGGTCTTGCAGTGTTGCATAGGCTAGCCTTGAACTCTTGGGCTCAAGCTTCCCCTTCTCAGGCTACAGCTGTGCACGGCCATGCTCAGACCGTGGCAGTGGTTAACAGTTGTATTATACTCAATAACCTGGATGGACTGTGGTTTTAGTTGGTTATCATTTAGGAGAAACTCTCTAATTCGACTGTTGCCAGCTTCTTCCTGATTACAAGGATGCTGCTGCTGATTTTTCTATTCAGTCCCTTTGGTGAGACTTTGATTCCTTTCTCGAAAATTGCCTCCCAGGGGAGAAACGATTAGGTGAGAGTATATGTGCTTTTAAGAAGACTTTCCTCCAGAAATGTGCATCTTGACAGCAACAATTGAGACTGCCAGTGCCTCCCAGAGAAAAATTTTCTGTGCCTTCCCACCAAACTTCCAAACCCAGGCATTTGTCTCCAATTGTGTGTGCCTTTGCTCCACGGTGAGCCGGGGAACATGCGCGAGACAGGGATGGCTCATGGATGTGTGACTCAGTGTGAGCCTCTTGCCCTAGCAGAAAGAACAGCAGATCTTAATTATTTTTAGAGATAGAATGTAGTCTTCCAGTGAGCAAGCTCGGACAAGTTGCCGCTTACAGTGTCAGAGACTTCTGAAGAGGAGAGTGAAGTGGCAGGCCGCAGTCACGCTGCTCCATCTGCAGATTCGAATGAGGACAGGGCAGACGAGTCAATCACAGATCTTTGTTGGCATATGCCATGGCAGGTGGAATTACCCAGGATCCTGAGGCAAAATAGTATCTTCTCTCAAAATACCCTGTATTCCAGAAAAAGGGTGGGTCTGGGCTTTAGGGTGTATTTCTAACTGTTGAAACTTGCAAAACTCCCTGTCAACCCTTTTCCATGTTGCTGGCTTGGATTTTATGTTTAGGACTAGCAATCACTTTGCCCCTCAAAGTTCATTCAACTGATGAGCAACCTGGGATCTACGTCTCTACCAGCCCATCCAGCTCCAGGATAAAGCCCATAATCTGATTTTAGAAAGCCTATAATCTGTCCGGAGACTAGAGTATTCAGGCTCAGATCCTGCCCTGACTACCCATGTTCTTCCAGCCAATTACAGAAAACAAAGGAAAATTGAACGTAGTCAGCCCCATATCCAAGTGTTCAGTTTCTGTTAATTCAACCAACCATAGATCAAAAACACATTTTTCAAACATTGTGTGCACTAAATATGTATACAAACTTTTTATTACAGTTATCCTCAAAGCAATAAAATAAAACAGCTATTTACATAGCATTACACTACTCTAGATATTATAAGCAGTCTAGAGATGACTTAGAGTATCTGGGAAGCTATGATAGGCTTTATGAGGAACCTTCTCTATGAAGATTTTGAAACAGGTCCCTCACAGATACATAGTGGCAGCTATAATTGGATTTGTCTAACAGGCTGCAATAAATTCCAGTTGGGTTAGTCTGGTAATTAGGATGAGGGAAATGACTATTAAATAGCTACATAGTATTTTACAGAATGTAGTGCCAAAATTTACAGCAGATATTCAACTAAAATTGTGACTTTTTTTCAAAGTGAAAATTATTTATCATTTGCTTTGATTGCAGAGGGTAAAAATGTTTTGTTTTAAGAAATATGAAATTAGGTGTGATAGCACACACCTTTAATCCCAGCCCTGGGGAGACAGAGGTAGGCAGATCTCTGTGAATTGAAGGCCAGCCTAGTAAGCATAATGAGTTATAAGACAACCAGGGCTATACAAAGAGACCCTGCCTAAAACAACATCAAACAAACGGGGCTGATGTGATATCAGAGACCGGAGAAATGACTCAATGGTTAAGAGCACTGGCTGCCTCCATAATTCCAGTCAAAGAGAGGGAGGAGGGAATACATGAACAAGTGAGGTCAAGATCATGATAGAGAAATCTACAGAGACAGATGAACCAAGGTCGTGAAAAACTCATGAACTTTGGACGGACAGCTGTGGAGCCTCCATAGGACCGAACTAGGCCCTTGTTATGTGGGAGTCAGTTGTGAAGCTTGGGGTATCTAAGGGGCCCCTGGCAGTAGGACCAGGATCTATCCCTGGTGCAGGAACTAGCTTATTAGAGCCCATTCCCTTTGAGGGGATGCCATGCTCAGACTTAACACAGATGGGAGGCACTTGGTCCTGTCCCAAATTAATGTGCCAAACTGTGGACACCCCATGGGAGCCCTTACCTGTTGGGAAGAGTGGATGAGGGCTGGGGGAGGGGAGTAAGGGGGTGGCAGGAGGAGGTGTACAAAGGAGAACCTTAGTAAGAATGTAAAATCAATTTAAAAATAAATAAATGTTTAAAAAAAACCCACAAACAACAGCAACAGAGCACTGGCTGCTTTTCTAGAAGACCTGGGTTTTATTCCCAGCACCCTATCCCATAGTAGCTAACAGCTTTCTTTAACTCCAGTTCCAATTGATCACGGCCTCGGTGGGCACTGCATGAACATGATGCACAGGCATGTGTGGAGGCAAACCAAATTCACAGTAAATAATATAAATAAGTTCTAAAAACCAAGCCACCCATTTACAGTAAATAATATAAATAAGTTATAAAAGATATATATTTAAAAAGAGAAGTAAAAGATGGGCATTAGTGATACACAGCTTTAATCCCAGAATTTGAGAAGCACAGGCAGGCAGATTTCTGAGTTTGAGGCCAGCCTGGTCTACATAGCAAGTTTCAGGCCAGACTATATGGGGAGCTACAAGGGGAGGCCCTGTCTCAAAAAGGGGAGACCACGTCTCCAAAAAAAAAAAGGAAAGGAAGAAGAAAAGATGCAGTTTTGGTCTAGTGATGTGGCCCAGTGAGAAAGTGCTTGCTTAGCATTTAAGAGGCCCTGGGTTTTATTCCCAATACAAAACAAACAAAAACAAAACAAAAAATCAAACGCGCCAGCATTAATACATTTTAATATAATTGACCCGTATTACTAGTCAAAGGATAATGAAGTAAATCACTTTTAGAAGTTTGTTGTGTTGGGCTGGCTAGAGGGCTCAACCTTGCCTCCAAGTCTGAGATCTACATGGTAGATTCATGACTGTCACATATATGTTGTGGCATGCACATGTATATACACACACTAATAGGTTTCACTTTAAATAGTGTTAAGGAGTTCATTGTTGTTTCTGCTGTTTGTTCCTGCAGTGCTGTGTTCGTTGAGCCCAAGCCCAATGTGTTCTAAGTAAGTGCTCTGCTGCTCAGCTCCATCCCCAGCCTCGAGGTATCTAACTCAGCAGAGCTGCTTTAAAGCTGCAGTATTATTCTACACACACACACACACACACCTCACTCATGGTAATCTAATCAAGTAGTTTCCTGACTCCTGTGCCCAGCTAGCCTTATTCTTTTATATGCTTTTTTGTTTTTTTAAAAATAAAAACATGACCTTACTAATATAGCCTAGATTGGCCTTAAATTCATAATCCTCCTGTCTTGACCCTCTGAATGGTGGGTTTGTAGATATTACAATCATACCTAGCACTGAATTTTGTTTTGTTTTGTTTTTCAAGACAGGGTTTCCCTGTGAAACAGTTCTGGCTGTCCTGGAACTCACTTTGTAGATCAGGCTGGCCTTGAACTCACTGAGATCCACCTGCCTCTGCCTCCCAAGTACTGGGATTAAAGGTATGCACCACTACTGCCCAGCTCAAACTTTGCTTCTACTAAGTGATTGATTTCCTAATGTTAAGCCATTGTGTTCCTTAATAAATTCCACTTAGGGGCTGGAGAGATGGCTCAGCGGTTAAGAGCATTGCCTGCTCTTCCAAAGGTCCTGAGTTCAATTCCCAGCAACCACATGGTGGCTCACAACCATCTGTAATGAGATCTGGCGCCCTCTTCTGGCCTTCAAGCATACACACAAAAAGAATATTGCATAATAAATAAATAAATAAATATTTAAAAAAAAAAAAGAAAAAAATAAATTCCACTTAGTCTAGTATACTACTATTTCATTTGATTGTATTTTGTTGCACATTTGTGTTGTTTTGTGAAAGGATTATGGTGTATAGTCTTGTTTTGAGTTTGCTTTAGGGCAATTAAATCTTCAAAAATATTTAAGAATTGGCTTCTGCTCTATTTCTTTAAAAAGATTTTTAATAGAGTTCATTGTTTATTTCAACACCCACCCCAGACAGGGTTTCTCTGTGTAGCCCTGGCTGTCCTTGAACTTGCTCTATAGACCAGATTGGCCTCAAACTCAAAGGTCTGCTTGGCTTTGCCTTCCAAATTCTGGAATTAATGGTGTGCACCACAACTGCCTGGCCTCAGCTTCTCAAATTCTGGTATTATAGGTGTTAGCCACCATACCCAATTGAAAAACTTTAAATTTCTTTTGTAGACATAAGGCTTCTTAGATTTTCTTTTCTTCTTAAGTCAGTTTTACTGATTAATATCTTTAAAGGAATTTATTATCTAAGTTACTTAATTTGCCATAAAAGCAATATAGTATTCTCCTATCATTTTAACGTTTATAGGCTTTGTTGTGCTCTCCCTTGCTTCATTTTTAATGTTAATAATTTGAATATTCTTTCTCTCTTTCAATATGACCAATCTGGCTAGAGCTGCACCTACCTTTTTAGAGAGCCAGCTTTCAAAGTTCATTAATTTCTCCAATTGTTTTTTCTTTCTGTTTTATTGGTTTCTATCTTCTCTCTCTATTTCATTCTATTTTAATCATCTATTATTGCAAAATGAATTACCTGGGAACATGATCAATTAAAGGGAAAAATTATTATATCCCAGTTTCTGTAGACTAGGATTCTAGGCAGGGCTTGCTAAGTGCCTCCCCTAAGGCTGTGGTTTAGAAGCTGAGCTGTAGAGCCATCTGAAGGATTAGCTGAAGACAGAACCACTTTCAGTTTGACTCATTTTGTTGATGGGATTTGGTTTTTAGGCTGTTGGACCCAAGACCTCAGATTTGTTTTATCATTCTTTCTTTTTCTATATTTAATGTGTTGTAGTCTGTTATGTGTGTGTTTTGGGTGTCTGTCTATATGATGTTGGGTGTATGCTTGTGGTATGCAGTTGTTAGTGTGGATGTGCATACATGTATACCTGAAGGTACATTCACACATGTATGTAGAGACCAGAGGTAAGTGTTGCGTGCTTTCCTCCCTCACTCTTCACCTTTAGCCCAGGCTGGCCTTGAACTTAGTATATAGGTTAGACTGTCATATTATTCTTTTAAAAAATTATATTTTAATTATGTATGTATTTATGTATGTATGTGGGATATATGCACATGTGAGTGCAGGTGCCCTCAGAGCCCAGAAGACCTCAGGAGTTGCAGGCAGTTGTGAGAGCGCCCAGTGTGTGTTTTGGGAACTGAATTCGGGTCCTGTGCAAGAACAATATATGTTTCAATTGCTGAGCCATCTCTCCAGCTCCTGTTTTATTATTCTTAATCTCCACTCCTGAATTACTATAGCAAATAGTGTTGGGGATTTATGGCTAGATGGAGAGGGTGGTGCTAGACTACAGAAGGTCTTGAAAGTTGGGCAGAATAGTTTGATGATGAAAGAGATTTGGTGTCGATGTCACAGGTATGGAAGATAATGAAAAAAGATTTTGGAGTCAGAGAGATAGATGGGAGTCTGTTGTGCTATTCCTTGCTCAACTCTTGAAATGTTGTTCAGTTGGCTTTGATTATTAGTACTAAAATTACCATTTTTAGAGGAAAGGTAGGTAATAGGTTCCAAGAATTAGTTACTTCCTCAGAACCAAACTGAAATGTTCAGATTAGATTAGAAAGATCCTGCCCTTAACCAAAACTGACATGAACCAACATTTATTTGGTTGGTTGATTTTTTTAGTTTTGTTCTGGGGATAAAGTACCTCATCTTGTAGTTCTGACTATTCTGGAACTCAGTATGTGGATCATACTGTCTTGAACTCACAGAACTCACATGCCTATGCTTCCAAAAGGCAAGGCCACTAAACCTGACTTTTGTTCATTTTTTATTTGTTTGCTTTGTTTTTGTTATTTGATTTTGGTTGTGGTTTTTCAAGACAGAGTTTCTCTGTGTAATAGCACTAGCTGTCCTGGAACTCAGTTTGTAGACCAGGCTGACCTTGAACTCACAGAGATCTTACTGCCTCTGCCTCCTGGGACTAAAGTTGTGCCGCCACTGCCCAGCTTAAATTTTTTTTTAATTGTGCTGTAAAATTAGAAACTCAACTGCCAGTAATGGCATAAAGTGTTAGGGGTAGAGTGTCCATCGGTGACTACAGCAGCAACAAGGATTTCTTTCTGTAACAAGAGAGAGATGGGGCTTTATGGGTGGGGATGGTAGGGTCCACAAACTGTGGCCCTTGAGTCAAATTTAGGTCATTGGCCTCTTTTAAGAGTGAGTTTCTCATTTTTAAATGGTTGAGGAGGGAGTGGTGAAAGAACCATCTTTTCTGTCATGTGTTTCATAATTATGTTCAGTACAGACTGCAGTGTCCACAAATAAAGTTCCATCAGTAGCAGGTGAAAGTGAACGGTGAGCAGCATTCACAGAAAAGGCCTGCTGACCCTTGGGGACCAGTGTCCAAGTTCATAGTCTGTTCCCTTGGCAACCGTTCTCTGTTTGCTTCCAAATTATTCCTGTGTTAGATTTTAGTCTGTTCTTCCCATTTAAAGCTTTATATCCCACATTACCTTTTATAATTTGATCTCTTTAGAGTAGGAATTGCAGATCTTTCCTCGAAGTGACCTGCCGCGTGAGTCAGTAACAGGTTGGAAGCTATCAGATGCCACTGGCAAGGCAGTCTTTTTTTAAAGTTAACAAGCTAATTGTACTTGCATGTTTCAACATTTTATTGTTATTTTTATTTTTGGTGTTCTCAGACTTTTTTTTTCAGCTCATCCCCTTATTCCAATTTAGACTCTGCTTCATTGCACATGAGAGAATGTGGAACAGTTAAGCACCCAATTCACTCTTCTCTTGGCAAATTTTGAAATAGACTTTTGCATTTATTTTGACTGTTTAAATTGCAAAAGACTAAACCAAAGATCTGATTAAAAGACATTATTCCTCTAAGGAGAAAAATACTTATTTTTGTCTTATAGAACTTCATGTAGTAAGAATTGATTTCTCTTGAAGATTTCTGTTGACTTTTTATGTGGATGGGTGGTTTGCTTGCATATATGTCTGTGCACAGTGTGCATTTGTAGTTCCTGCAAAAGCCAAAATAGGGCATCAGATCCCTGGAGCTGTAGTTACCCACAGTTGTGAGCCACAGTGTGAATGCTGAGAATGGAGCTGTTGACTGCTGAACAAACCTGGGGCTGGGGTTTCAGTTGTAAAGTGCTTCCTGCACAAACATGAGGATCTGAGTTTGGATCCCTCGTACTTCTATAAAAGTCAGGTAAGGCACATAGCTGGAACCCCAGAACCGGAAGGGTGTGTGCAAAGACAGATCTCAGGAACTTGCCAGCTACCATGAACTCCAGGTCCACTCAGAGACACTATCTCAGAAGCTCAAATGGAGAGCAATAGAAGGAGACACTTGGCATCGACCTGTGGTGTTCACGCATGCACACTCTGGCGAGTGCACCTCCGCATGCACGCATGCAGCACAGGCACAGTGCTAAGAAACTAACTCCTGGGCGTGCTTGAACGAGTTTGAACATTTATGTAGCAAATTAAATTCGTTAAATCATCTGAATAGTTTTAATACTTTCATCATCACAGAATGCAAAAAATCTGCATTTAAGTCTAGATTTTTCATCCTCTTTCATCTTTCAAAATGACTTTCTATAAACCTGGACTTTTCCATCTTGTGATCATGTTTCTGGATTTTAAATTCTACCTTTGAAGAAAGTTTGAGTCTGTTACTGCCTGGGGCCCTTTTCAGGAGAACAGATGGATCTGTTTGTGTTGCCAGAACAATTTCTCATTGCACAGTTTCCATACATGGTGATTTTGTCCAGATTGACGCCCATCTTGGGGGTCAGTGAGCTGTTGAAATGGAATGACTAACTTAGTTAATGCATAACTACATCATTCGGAGCCCCTCCTGTTGAAACCTACGTGACTGCAGCACCCTGGGTTACCAAGAGCCCCCTGATATAAAGAATTTCCTGTACATTGTTTGGCTCTGTCGAGAAGATATTTATCTCTGGTTCTTATTTGCACATCACTGCTCTCTGAAGAGATGGAAAGAAAACTTCCTTTTGCAAGTTGAAGTATAAGGTAGGGCTCAGTCACTCCCGTGGCACCTCTTGTCCTCTTCTTCCGTCTCCCATTTAAAACATTTTTAGACAAACCCTTTTGTAGATTTGACCATCACTAGAAAGTAATCACTTTTCATTCCTTCACAGCTTATAAAACGCAGGGAGGAAGTATTTTAAGATTTACAGGCCTGAGGGCTATAGCTCAGTAGGTAGAATGCTTGCCTAGATTGCATGACGCTCTAGGTTCCATTCCCAGCACTGTAGAAACTGGGATTGTTGGTGCATGTCTGTGATCCCAACACTCTGGAGGTGGAAGCAGGAACATCAGGAGTTCAGACCATCTGAGCTAGCTAGAGATTTTTGAGACCCTGTCTCAAAAAAATAAATAAATAAATAAACAAAAACATTTAAAGCTTTTATTAGTGTGTAGATGGCAGCTTCCTATTGTATTATCATAGGATTATTTTGCATTTTTAAGTGGGTTGTCTAATCCAAGGGAATAGAGTTTAAATAATTAACTAGAATCTGAAACAGAGCAGTTAGTAATCAACTATTTGCCAGCCCATTGCCTTAACTACTAAGTTACCTCATTAGTAGAAATACTTGGAAAGGAGCTGGCGAGATGACTCAGTAACTAAGAGTGTGCACTGTTCTCCCAGAGGTCCTGAGTTCCCAGTACCCATGTGAGGCAGCTCACAACAACTTGTAATCCCATTTCCAGGAACTCTGACTCCATAGGCAACTACATATATGTTCACAGACATGTTCATATGCACATAATTAAAATAATGTCTTTAGACCAAGTGGTGATGGTGTACACCTTTAATCCCAGCACTTAGGAAGCAGTGGCAGGCAGATTTCTGTGAGTTCAAGACCAGCCTGGTCTATAGAACTAGTTCTAGGACAGCCAAGGCTACGCTAAGAAACTCTGACTTAACCCCCCAAAAAATAATAAAAAAAAAATTTAAGGAAATATTTGGATATAAGGAGTTTTCTCAGTGTTTTATTTCGTTCTTGCTAGATTACTGGTACCAACAGCAGTCCTATGTCTGAGCTGCCTTGCCCCTACCTATTTTAACTTCTGCATGTTTAATGCCTTATCCCGCAGGGATCGTGCCATGGTCTCACTGAAGCCTGTCAAACTATGCATATGATTTGCATCTATAATCATTCTTTCTCTGGTAGCCCATATGATGCAGCACTAAGGTGCCGTGAAACAAAGTCAGGACACCGTGCTCACTCACTCACTGTGGTGCAGGGTCACCTCTTGGTTATATTACCTTACAAAAGAGGATGATGGGATGAATGGAAATGCAGTGGATCAACAGCCGTAGGGAGAAGAGTGGGCCCTGACATGTAGATCCAGTGGGGGAATCCAGCCAGGGAGTACCCAGCATTCCTGCCCAGTGACTGCTGTGACTGCCTGCCTGACAAGCCCCATCAAGACAGCGCAACGTTAGCCGTCACGCTCCATAGTGCCCTCCCTGCACATCAATACATGGTTTCAGAAGGCCGTTTACCAGTCCTCTCCTGGTTAGGAAATCACAAGTGTTTAGTCTTGAAACTAAGAAGGAAGGGAGCAGTTAATTAATGCTTTCAAAAATAGGAGGTGGGGAATCCTTTGTTCTCTTCAGCCTAAAATAAGTAGTCTCCCGGCCCTTCACCTAGCCCGTTCAGTGGAAATTCTGTGTGTCCATGAACTGAAGGTCCCTGCTCCCATTGTGCCCCACTGTTTATGTTGTTTTCAAGACTTGAGTACTGCTTCTCTCCTACCATGCCTTATAAAGTTAAACAAAGAAGTATGAAGATTATGAGGACCTTGAAATGTCAGAGATATGGAGTAGTCCCTTGGCCACATTCGTGCCCTTTGTTTTAGAGCGGAAGTTCCTGCCGTTCTTAATGCGGAGCCAAATAAATGTCTGTGTGGCAGGAGAAAGAACCTTCTGCCTGGGAACTGGAGTCCGCTATTGAGAGTCACGCCTTTCCGTAGCTGGTGACCTGGGAGCAACCTCTTTTCAAGTTTATCATTTGTGACACAAAGCTTTTCCCACCTACCTCAAAATCGTAGTTCTTCAACGAGGTAATGGACATACTGGCCTCTCGCAGCTGAAGCGGTTTCCGTGCACACAGCATTGGTGGCAGGCCTCCACTGCACCTCTGTGCTCCACATGGTCCTCACATTTATCAGCAGCGGGGTGGAAAAGAAGTGATTTCCTGTGAGCATTCAAGGCCAAAAAGTAATTGTTAATAGATCAAAATTTACCCATGTTTTTTTTAAATGATGAATTCTGTCAAAAGTTAATTGCGTTTAAATTGTTTAATTTTCTAAATGGCTTTTAAAGAGGAAATCCTGCCTGTTAGATATGCCATGTTGGGCTGAGTTTCTTGTGACCTTGACAGAATTGCAATCTGTTGACGCTGGGGACACACGACAGCAAGTCAGTTTATTCAGTTCACGGTAGTGAGGACAGAAGCAGCAGGTGACAGATCATGTCTTATCACATCTCCTGTTGGCTGCTTTGGATCAGCAGGAGCGTGGCCCTGCTGGAGTCACCACCCTGGGGATTTTCTAACTCCTGAGCTCGTGGGAATCAAACTGCGGAAAAGGTCTCCCTTTCTGAAGTTACCTAGTGATGTGAAACACGTGTTTTTATTATTTTACACCGTGAGACGGGCAGGTTTAAGGTGGGGTAACTCTTTTCCACTTTCTTTTCACTATGTGCTTAGTTTTTCACCTACTAAAGTAATTTCTTTTTGAGAAGTTGTTTAAATGCCTCCCTAATTTCCGTGGGCATGTAGCTGTTTTGTTTCTTAGTGAGGTTATTGCTTTCTTGCTGGGAAGAAAAGGAGCTGTAGATAGCCACATGTTGTTACTATTTCCTGAAGTAAAGCCTCGTAGAGCTAGACTATGACAGATGGGCTAAGCAGGACCTACCCAGGCTTTGCCGTGTTCACCTCCCCGAGCTGTTTGGACATGCCCGAGGGAAAGATGGCACCTCTCCAGCTTCAGTTTCCCAGGTCTCAGTCTGTAGCTGATGTCCGTGGGGAGTATTTCCTGAAAGTGGGGGTGGGAAATACGTTCTTCATAAAACTGTAAGACAAAATGCATATTGTTAAGAAGATGAGGACACTTGTGTGTTGGGGGCACTTGTTTGTGCCATTGTCCAGACAAAAGATCTGGAAAGGTCTTAGAGTCTGGTGAATCAAATAAAATTCAACTGAAGCAATGAGGGCATCTCATCTAGGTGAAGGGGATGGATGGAATGATTGTGCTGTTTTTGCTGAAGCAGACACTAAGAAACGATAGTGGATGTCTTAGGGCCCAGAGGGTTTTTTTTTTTAACAATTAAATGAGTTGTCATATGGATATGAAATACACTCAGCATATAATCCTATCCTCCCAAGCTGCTAAGGGAAATAGTGGGTCTTTGTTTTCTGGTTTTTTTTTTCCTTTTTTTTTTTTTTAAGTAAGTTGGTAGGTGTCTAAAGATGACATCTTCTTTGGAAATGTGTGTGTGTGTGTGTGTGTGTGTGTGTGTGTGTGAGAGAGAGAGAGAGAGAGAGAGAGAGAGAGAGAGAGAGAGAGAGAGAGAGAGAATGTACAAATGTAAGAATCATGCTGAATACTAAGATATTGATTCAGTTAAAATTTTCCTTAAAAAAAAGGAAAATTCCTGAGTTTAAGTTTTTCTTTTATTGGACATTGGTTATAAAGATAACTTGGAAGCTGCTTTACCAATGTGTGATGGAGTCGAGATAAAGACCTTTAAGAGGCTAGAGAGGTGGCGCCACGCATAAGAGTGCTTGCTGCTCTTGCAGCGGACACAATTTAGCTTGCAGCAACCACCTGGGTGGTTCACAACTACCTGTATCTCAAAATCCAGGGATCCATCATGCTCTTCTGGACTCCAGGGCGCATATATGAACACACAGACACTCTTATACATATAATTTTAAAATAGTAAAAATAAATCTTTAAAAATTAATGTAAGAATTATTAAATCCCTTAGTTTTGGCAGGTTTACTTTTTCTGGGTTTTGTATTGTTAGCCGTAAAACTGACACAGACGTACTCAAGGTTAAAAAGTGATTAGTTTGAGATCATGGCCTCAGAATGGTTTTGGCTGCAGGTAATAGAAACTAGCATCAACGAACTTCATAAGCAGTCAGTTCTACCTATGATACAAAGTCTAGCTGGGTAATTCCTTGGTTCAGTGACATCATCCAAGGCCAGGTTCTTTCATCTTTCTGCTCTGCCACCTTTGCCTTTCAAGCCTTATCCTTTAGTTTCTTGTGTCCTCGAGACCACATAGTCAGAATATCCTCGTATGCATCTTCTGTCTTCCAGAATGCTTCCCTTCATAATTTATTGTCCAGAACTGAGCAGATGCCCTTGCCTAAGCCAGTTAACACTGTGCCCACCATGATTCACTCAAACCAATGGAGACTGTGCACGGAGTCCACAGGAACAGTAAAAACTAGGTACCTGGACAAAATTAGAGTGTTGTTTCCAAGGAAGAATAGAAGCATATCAACAAAATACACATAACAGCATTGGACACATTGAAACATCCAAATTGAGAATGCCTAATATAGATTCTTTTAATCCAGTGCCTATATTCAATTGTAGCTCTGAAAGCTATGTTCTTTTGTTTCTTTGTTTTTTGAGACGGGGTTCCTTTGTGTAGTCTGGCTGTCCTGGAACTTAATCTGTAGACCAGGCTGGCTTCGAACTCACAGAGATCCATTTACCTCTGCCTCCAGAGTACTGGGATCAAAGATGTGTGCCACCACTGCCCAGCTGAATGTGTGCATTCATTTTGTCCTCTATAGAAACCTGGTCAGGGTGAATTCTACCTAAAGACTGGAATACATGCAGTCTTGAGACCCTAGTCACATGGCATGGTAGAGGCAAGAGAGAGAAAGATTAGTGAGTACCAACTACAGCCCCAGAAATTCCCCTCCTAAGACCAAATTTGAGCAAAGTTCTGACAGATCTGGTGTATGTAAAACAAGGTGATAAATGGCCCCAGAGCAAACTGACTGGGTTCAGTGCAGTCTTGAGATGCTGACCCACAGAGACTTCTGGTTCTGAGACATAGGTAGAGATGGGTTGGTGGAGAGTGCACTTGAGATGGTTGCTCGAAAGGAATTAGGAAACTCAGGAAAGGACAGCAGTAAGTCAAAGTCAACAGCTACACTATAGCTTTGTTAATGTACTGAGCATGCTCTTGACTTAGGTGGAAGGTAAGTATAAACAACTGTATGACTCCTATGAATGTAATACTGCCTATCATTCTGCTACTGTGGTTGATGACAAGAGTATGGCTTCTGAGTTCACTCTCTTCTTCACTTTGCCCCTAGATCCTCGTGTGGATTTCCCTTCAAGTCTTTTCATCCGAGAGCTTTTGATGAGCTCTTACCCTGGCTCTCTTTCAAGAACCCCTTTTTTCTATGCTTCTTCATGGGGTTGGTTTCTGCTGGAAATTTTATTTTTTATTGTATTATTTAAGATTTTAATTTTATTTTTAAATATGTAGGTATGTACACAAGAATGCAGGTACACACAGAGGCCAGAAAAAAAGTGTTGGACCCCCCCCCACACACACACACCTGAGAAGTGGAATTACTGGCAGTTGTGAACCACCTGATGTGGGTGATGGGATCTGAACCCAGGTCCTTTGGAAGAGCAACAGTACATATTGGGCCATCTCTCCAGCCCTGTCCATACTATATTATTTAAGAACATAGTTATGATATTGTTGGTACCCACTTAGGATTTGCTGCATCAGGCCTGCGAATGTGGGTCAGAGGCAGAGTGCTTCTCTGGCATGTGTGAGGCCTTACTTCAATTATCAGCACTCCTTGTGTCCCCACATCCTTCCCCCAAGAAAGATTTTCTGGTTGAATTGCTGAGACACTTCTTAAGTATTTTTCTTTCAATTTTTATCTAATTTTTTGTTCCTTCTTTTATTGGATAATGAGAGCTATGTTCTGTTTTCCTTTTTTGACTGAGCTACCAGAAATTACTAAACTTTGAACTCACTTGCAATAACCATGCTTAGCTTGAGGTGTTTGTATTCCTCATTTACTATAGAGCGATAAAATATATATATATATTTTTTTAATTTTTTGAGACAGAGTTTCTCCGTAGCTTTTGGTTCCTGTCCTGGAACTAGTAGACCAGGCTGGCCTCGAACTCACAGAGATCCGCCTGCCTCTGCCTCCCGAGTGCTGGGATTTTTTTACTCTTTTTTTTGCGATAAAATATTTATTTAGGACTGCAGATGTAGCTCAGTTGCTAGGAAGGTTGCTGAGCATGCATGAAGTCCTGGGCTTGATCTTCAGCATCACATAAAGCAGGCATGGTAGTACATTTCTATAATTCTAGCAATGGAAAGGAAGGCACAGGAGGATCAGAAGTTCAAGATTATTCTCAACTATTAGAGAGTTTGAGGCCAACCTGAGCCTGTCTCAAACCTGTCTCAAAAAAAGTTGTTTTAGTGGTGCCTGATTTCAGTATCAACTGTTGTCAGTTGTCTCAGATTCTGATTGTATCAAATGAACGAGTGAGTGAACTGATTAATTGGTAACAGAGGGAAATGCCACACCAGGAACCATGTTGTTAGAATGAGTGAGACGGTATTGGCTCAAAGTTGGAGAGACGGTTTAGAGATGGTTAATAGGAGCACTGCTGCTCTTCTAGAGACCTGAGTTCAATTTCCAGAACCCACTTGGTGGCTAACAACCATCTCTAACTCCAGTTCCAGAGGATGTGATGCCCTCTTTTGGCCTCCTGGGCATTGAATACACATCCATACAGACAAAATGTACAAACATCCATACAGACAAAATATTCTTACTCATAAAATAAAATGCTGCTGCTGATGGTGATGATGGTGGTGATGATGGTGGTGGTGATGATGATGGTGGTGGTCATGGTTTTGCTGCTGATGCTGCTGATGGTGATTAAGATGATGTTTCTGTTCTTAGTAGAAAAGAAACTGAGTCAAATTAGTAGAAAAGAAACTGAGTCAAATTACTGATCAGAGCATCTCCATGGCATCATGTTGTCAGTTTTCTCTTCTGTTTTGTTTTCAGTTAGGCAATGAGCGTCATTAAGAGTCTGTTTTTGTAAATGTAGTTGGTCTCAATACCTAAGACAGTGCCTGAAATGTATGCTTAATAAATATTTTATAAATTAATAAATTAGGCTGGGTGTGTAATTTCATGGTAGAGCACATGACTAGAATGCACAAGGCTCTGAGTTTGATCTCCAGCACTGCAAGAATTAAGGGATCAGTAATGGTGGCACAGGCTCTGTACTTCCAGCACTTGGCAGGTAGAAGCAGAAGGATCAGGAGGTCAAGACCAGTCTTTGTTATATGGCAATACTGAAACCAGCCTGAACTATGTGAGACTATCTCAAAAGCCAAAATTAATAATAATGACAATGGGCTGGAAAGATGGCTCTGTAGTTAAGAATGCCTGCTGCCCTTCTAACAGTTGCCAGCACCCACATCAGGTGGTTCACAACCACCTGGAACTCCAGCTCCAGGGGATCTGATCCCTTTTTCTGCCCTCATATATGGCATACATATATAGCCATTATTTTGAGGCCAGCCTGTGGTACATCGTGAGTTCCAGATCAACTGGAACTACAGGAAAACCCTATCTATAATAGTAATAACAAGAGACTAAGAAATAATCAATTAACTTAGAATGTATTTTTTACCATTTATTTTTATTTTAAGTCTGTTATTAACAACTAATTTGGTTTTCTTATGCTTATTCTTTTTATCCTGCAATTTCTCTCCCTTCTGTATTTCCAGACCTCTTTTATTTTCTTGTGCCCTCCTTCTTGACAAGGAACCTACTTCCTTTAACTGCACAAACTCATACCGCAGGGCTTATGAATGTTGCCCCCTCTTCTTTCCTGGGACTGTTAGCTCTCATGTCCCTTTAACTAAACAAAATGATTCACAAACCTACAGATTTATAACCAGAAGGATCATCTTGTCTTATGGGCTCATCTCTACTCTGTCTAAAGGGGGGAAGTTTATTGTCCAAGGTCACACTATTGTTTAGAGCAGAGACCAAACTAGAACCCAGCCTTGGATCTATAATACGCTCTGCAGAATGAGCAAGCCTCTTCTCAACTCCAGAGAAGCCAAGCACTATGGGAAAAGTAGAAGAGTATATCTTCTTTTTCGTTGCAAATATCTTAAATGTAGTATGTTATAGGACTTAAATGTCAAATAGCCCAAGTTTGAACACTTTTTTTTTTTAAGTCTCATGTGTCCCAGCTGGGCTTGAACTTGCTCTGTAGAGGATCACCTTTAACTTTTGTTCTTCCTGCCTCTTGAGTGCTGGGATTACAGGTCTCTACCACACTGAGTTTTAGCCAGTGCTAGGGATTCAACCCTGAGCAATATGCATGCTAGGCAAGCACTTTACCAGCCGAGCTCCATCTCCAGCCCTGAGTGTGTACCGGTTTTCTATGCTGAAAATAGACTGACTGAGTCATCCCCGGGTCCATGTTGATGTTCACAGGGCAGAGAGAGACACAGAACTGCATGGAGTGTGTCAGGACCACAGTTGTCAGCACTTGTTGTTTGCACCCAACATTTAAGCTTTGACTTCTTACAGGCTAAAGATGATGCTTTGTTCATTTTCATATCTAAATAACATTAGCATATCTAACAGAGAGAAGTCTTAGTATGGAGCCCAGTCTGCCTTGAAGCTGTCTGTGGAGTTCAAGCTGATTTTGGTTTTTTTTTGGTTTTTTTTTTTTAACTAGACATTCCTTTTTATTTGCCTTTCCATGTTTATCAAGTCTTTTTTTTTAATTTATTTATTTATTAAAGATTTATGTCTCTTCCCCACCACCACTTCCCATTTCCCTCCCCCTCCCCCAATCAATTCCCCCTCCCTTGTCAGCCCAAAGAGCAATCAGGGTTCCCTGACCTGTGGGAAGTCCAAGGACCACCCACCTCCATCCAGGAGTAGGATCAAAAACCCATTGCCATTGATCTTGTGTTCTCAGTAGTCCTCATTGTCTGCTATGTTCAGCGAGTCCGGTTTTATCCCAGGCTTTTTCAGACCCAGGCCAGCTGGCCTTGGTGAGTTCCCGATAGAACATCCCCATGTTCTCAGTGTGTGGGTGCACCCCTCGTGGTCCTGAGTTCCTTACTCGTGCTCTCTCTCCTTCTGCTCCTGATTTGGATTCAAGCTGATTTTGAACACGAGAACTTTCTTCAGCTTCCCAAGTGTTGTATTACAGGCGTGAGCCACCATGCCCAGCTCTGAGCATGACTCTTAGTGGTTATATATGCCCACTGCAGAGTAAGGCACCATGCAGTGTGCCCTGTTAAATCGCTAGTCCTTCACTAAAGAGCTGAAATGTTAAAGGATTTTGATCGTTTTTTGTTTTTTCTACAGGGGACATGGTCTCAAAATACCGGGAGCCTTTGCTCCACACATTCCTGAGGGGAGCGAAAGATCCAGATGCTGCACACAGGGCCAGCAGCTTAGCCAACCTGGGAGAGCTGTGCCAGCGCCTGGACTTCCTGCTGGGCCCTGTGGTTCATGAGGTACCTACCGTATGCCGACTCTGTCCCCAGAGTTTGATTTGTTGAGACTGTGATAAAGTGTGGGCTCCTGAGTCAGGAGATCAACCTGTGGTCCTTTTCCATCTGCTACTGCGTCCCTCTGAAACGGGACAAGTCTGTCATTTAACCTCTGTAGGCTGTCCTATCATCCTCCCTTCCTCAACTTAGTTCACTTTTGAATTTTATTTACTTATTTTAAAATAGTATACAAAATAATAAGTTTCATTATGAGATTTCATGCATACTTTGTTGTTTTTAATCCACTGCCCCTACCTCTTTCCCCTAATCCCCTTCCTCCACTGCCCCTACCCCTCTCCCTAATCCCCTTCCTCGCTCCTTCATTTGTCCCCTTGTATTTCATATCATGTGTATCTGCTGCTCCCCCTTTTTGTTCTTCTTCTACTTTTTCATCTTCTGAACCCTCCCCAAGACTTTCTTTTCTACCTTTCAGGATCCCTCTTCTAGTTTCATGATTTCTACAGAGAGTGAGAGAGAGAGAGAGAGAGAGAGAGAGAGAGAGAGAGAGAGAGAGAGAGAGAGAGAGAGAGAAATAAACATGCATGGGTGCATATACATGAACATGTATACACAACGGCCATGGGTGCATATACATGAACATGTATACACAACGGCCATGGGTGCACATACATGAACATGTATACACAACGGCCATGGGTGCACATACATGAACATGTATACACAACGGCCATGGGTGCACATACATGAACATGTATACACAACGGCCATGGGTGCATATACATGAACATGTATACACAACGGCCATGGGTGCACATACATGAACATGTATACACAACGGCCATGGGTGCACATACATGAACATGTATACACAACGGCCATGGGTGCATATACGTGAACATGTATACACAACGGCCATGGGTGCACATACATGAACATGTATACACAACGGCAATGGGTGCATATACATGAACATGTATACACAACGGCCATGGGTGCATATACGTGAACATGTATACACAACGGCCATGGGTGCACATACATGAACATGTATACACAACGGCCATGGGTGCATATACGTGAACATGTATACACAACGGCCATGGGTGCACATACATGAACATGTATACACAACGGCCATGGGTGCATATACGTGAACATGTATACACAACGGCAATGGGTGCATATACATGAACATGTATACACAACGGCCATGGGTGCATATACATGATCATGTATACACAACGGCCATGGGTGCACATACATGAACATGCATACACAACGGCCATGGGTGCATATACATGAACATGTATACACAACGGCCATGGGTGCATATACGTGATCATGTATACACAACGGCCATGGGTTCATATACATGAACATGTATACACAACGGCCATGGGTGCACATACATGAACATGCATACACAACGGCCATGGGTGCACATACATGAACATGCATACACAACGGCCATGGGTGCATATACGTGAACATGTATACACAACGGCCATGGGTGCATATACGTGAACATGTATACACAACGGCCATGGGTGCACATACATGAACATGTATACACAACGGCCATGGGTGCATATACGTGAACATGTATACACAACGGCCATGGGTGCACATACATGAACATGTATACACAACGGCCATGGGTGCACATACATGAACATGTATACACAACGGCCATGGGTGCATATACGTGAACATGTATACACAACGGCCATGGGTGCACATACATGAACATGTATACACAACGGCCATGGGTGCACATACATGAACATGTATACACAACGGCCATGGGTGCACATACATGAACATGTATACACAACGGCCATGGGTGCACATACATGAACATGTATACACAACGGCCATGGGTGCACATACATGAACATGTATACACAACGGCCATGGGTGCATATACATGAACATGTATACACAACGGCCATGGGTGCACATACATGATCATGTATACACAACGGCCATGGGTGCACATACATGATCATGTATACACAACGGCCATGGGTGCATATACATGATCATGTATACACAACGGCCATGGGTTCATATACATGAACATGTATACACAACGGCCATGGGTGCACATACATGAACATGTATACACAACGGCCATGGGTGCACATACATGAACATGCACACACATATTAATGGACACATATAAATAAAATATTTGATCAAAGGTGAGAGAAAACAGGTAGTATTTGTCTTTTTAAATGTGAGATACTTCCCTTAAGATAATTTTCAGTTCAACTCATTTTCTTGCAAATGTTATGATTTCATCTTTCTTTTCTCATTATATATATGTAACCCATTTCCTTTTTCTCTGTCTCTCTCTCCCTCTCTCCCTTTCTTTTCGAGACAGGGTTTACTATATGTAGTCCTGGCTGTCCTGGAACTTGCTCTGTAGACCAGACTAACCTCAAATTCACAGAGATCCACTTTCCTCTGTCTCCTGAATGCTGGTATTAAAGGCATGTGCCACCCTGGCCCAGCTCATTCATCTCTTGATGGACATCTAGGCTGGATCTGCTTCCTAGCTGTAGTGGATAGCACAGCAATAAATATATATGTCCTAATAGCTCTGTGGTAGAACATAGAGTCCCTTGGGGATCATATTAATTATTGATTCCCTATTAATCTATAATGTTGATGTAATGATTTGTTGCCTTTAATTTCCCTGATTATTTCATACTCATATTGAAAGATGTCTTCCAGATTGAGCATCCCTCTAAAACCCAAAATTATCCAAGATGATCTAAAATCCAAAATGCTAATAACAGTATAATGTCACAATTGGAAATTTTTCTAGACCCTGAAACTTGGTACAATTTCATAAAATTACATAAAATGTTATATTGGGCCAGGTGGTGGCAGAACACACCTTTAATTCCAGTACTTAGGAGGCAGAGGCAGGCAGATCTCTGAGTTTGAGGCCAGCCTGGTCTACAGAGTGAGTTCCAAGACAGCCAGGACTAGAAAGAAAAACCCTATCTCAGGTAGGAAAAGGGGTTGTATAGAATTAACCTTCTAGCTAGGTGTCTAAAATTTATGTGAAATATAATTAAATTGCATATTTGGATAACATTATGTATATGTAAATTTTACACAAAAAAAATTGAACTCCACAACAGTTTGGTCCCGAGCATTTCAGAAGAGATGTGCTCAACCTGTCATTAGAATCTAAGTTCCAGGTTCCTCACACTTGCTTAAAAACAACTAATAAAGTGCTACAAAGACCCTGATGTGCTGACACATTTGAAGAAACTTTGAGGATGAGCTAGACTGACCTTTTTTCATTTTCTGGTCATCTGTGAGTCATTTCTATTTACCAAAAAATCTTAGGCAAATCTAGCATTGATCTTCCTTGGTCACACAGGCCAGGCCGAGTTGCTCAGCTCAGAGCTGCCAGTAGCCATACCTTTGTAACAGGATGAGGCCGGATAGAAGAGTCCTGCTCATTGTCATCACTGAACCCAAACCTGAACACCAGCTTGCTTTCTCAGCCTCTAGACTCTTCCCTTTCTCTTCGTGGAAACCACAGCATATAGAAGACTGAGCTAACACAGGTTTATAACACTTAAGAAGTGCCATATTTTGCTGAATTTTGTCACTGTCTTAGGGTTTTTATTGCTGTGAAGAGACACCATAACCACGGCAACTCATAAACAAAACATTTAATTGGGTGGCGGCTTACAGTTTCAGAAGTTCAGTCCATTATCATCACGGCAGGGAACATGGTGGTGTGCAGGAACACATGATGCTGGAGCTGATAGTCCTACATCTTGACTCAGAGGCAACAGGAAGTTGACTGAGACACTGGGCAGTATTCTGGGTATAGGAAACCTCAAAGCCTGCCCCCATAGTGGCATACTTCCTCCAACAAGGCCATATCCACTCCAACAAAGCAGATTTTTCTGTTGAGTGACATTTGAGCAAAGATGTAAGGAAAGAGGTGATCCATGTACCTGGAGGACAACATTCCAGGTGGGTTGTTGCTGGAGAGAGGAGTGTGAGAGAAAGAACAGTAGGAGCCAGCGTTGGAAAAGTAGTGGCCAATCCACATAGGGCTTGCAAAGTTGGAGGGGGGGAGTTCTTTTGTGCGAGATGAGAAGACAGCAGAAGAAATGCAATGGTGTAATTTATTTGAAATCGCTGCGACATTTTTATTAGCTCTTCAGCGTCTAATGAAGGTTCTGATCCTGGTGTCTGGGAGGTCCCTAGCCTCAAGTGCTGATAGAGAAGGAACCTTAACTTGAAGAGACTGCTCTGCAGTCTGACATATCAGTAGAGTCTACAATGGACAGGACAGATGATTCACTAGACCAAGCACTGATGGAGGAAGGTCATTGGTTAATTAAATAAAGAAACTGCTTGCCCTGATAGGTTAGAACATAGGTGGGTGGAGTAAACAGAACAGAATGCTGTGAGGAAGAGGAAGTGAGCTCAGAGACGCCATGCTCCCCTCTCCCGTGCAGACGCAATAGCTCTGCTCTCTGAGACTCACGCAATGAAGCAAGCCGCCAGGTCAAACATGCTGACTCTTTCCCGGTAAGACCGGTGCTACACAGTTTATTAGAGATGGGTTGATCAGGATATCAGAATTAGCCAGTAAGGGCTAGAGCTAATGGGCCAAGCAGTGTTTAAAAGAATACAGTGTCCGTGTAATTATTTTGGGGCATAAGCTAGCAGGCGGCCGGGGTGCTGGGGACACAGCCCCGCCGCTCTTAATACTACAAAGTACAGGGCTCACACAGAGCTGGGACCCTGTATTAGAGAAGTCATGTTGATAAGTGTTAGGAAGACAGAAGTGCAGGTTCATAATCCACTTTGTTAGAAAGTTGAACTAGCCGGGTGGTGGTGGTGCACGCCTTTAATCCCAGCACTCGGGAGGCAGAGGCAGGCGGATCTCTGTGAGTTCGAGACCAGCCTGGTCTACAAGAGCTAGTTCCAGGACAGGCTCCAAAACCACAGAGAAACCCTGTCTCGAAAAAAAGAAAGAAAGAAAGAAAGAAAGAAAGAAAGAAAGAAAGAAAGAAAGAAAGAAAGGAAGAACAGCCCTCTGATGCTCTTTGCTCTGGGGACATTCACCCCTCTAGCTGTGGCATCTGAAGAGAGCTGTCCTAATTTGTGAGTGGTCCAGATTGGGAACACTTCTGTAGTTTATATGGTTTTGGCTGGCAGGGGGAGAAAGTATAGGTCCAGCTCTTCCCCTTCTCTTCCTACTGGGAATTCAAGTTTTTCTTCTTTGTTGGTGTCAAGATTTAGCCTGTTTAGAGTACATTATCATTTTTTCCACAACTTCTTGTTCATGTTAAGCACTATGTTACTTGAAACCAAATCTTGATAGGCTTTCATCTTTATCACTGTGTGAAGTATTGTGATTTAAGTCAGTGCAGGAAGAGGCCTGTCCTCAATCCAGCAAATAAGATGTGTCCCAGGTGACAAGGACATGGAAGAGCCTACTTTAATGACTGCCCAAAACTCCACACACTTGAGCTCTGAGGCAGGTACAGAGTCACTGCTCTATTAGTTACTTTCCTATTGCTGTGATAAAACATGACAAAGGCAACCTATATATGAAGGAGCTTATTCAGGCTTACAATTCTGGAGGGCTGGAGTCCATGATGGTGGTGTGAAGGCAGGAACAGGAAGCCGAAGGCATACATCTGTCTTCCTTTTTTGTTCTGTTTTTGTCTTTGTTTTGTTGTTATTGTTTGTAGGGGCATTGTCTCTCTATGTAACCCTAGTTGTCCTGGAGCTCCCTGTGTAGAGCAGGCTGACCCCAAACTCACAGAGATCTGCCTGTCTCTGCCTCCTGAGTGCTGAGATCAAAGGCGTGTGTCACCACGTCTGGCAAGGCTCGCTGTTTAAACCATAACCATAAAATGAAGAGAGCAACCTAGAAATGATGCAAGGAAAAAACTCAAAGCCTGCCCCTTTTAATGTACCTCCTCCATCAAGGTCACAGCTCCTGAGCTTCCCCCAAACAGCGCTATCAACTGGGGACTAAGTGTTGAAATGCCAGAGCCTGTGGGGACATTCTCATTCAAAGTAGCACATGCTCTGAGTTGATCACAGGCTTTTCCACCATCAGTGCAGTTGCATATGCAACAAAGTACCTGCAGTGAGACTCCACTGATGCTTTGGGGAACCCTGAAGAAGCTCAAGTAACCATCACGGTTTATTTCTGGTAGGTTAAATGAGGAAGCTGAGCTCATAATAACCATTGCTTTATAGTTCTCCAGTAGATCCAGTTTCAGACATGTGAGCACAGCAACTGGATTTTAACAAATGAAGCTTCAGGGAAAGAGAAAGGGACGCTGGAACACTGAGGTCATGGCTTCTTGACGCACACCTCAACTCTAGTAGCTTCTCTCCTGGGGTTTTCCAAAGTGCTTATTGGTAATCTTGCCATCCTACTGTCGTTATTTACATAGTCTTCCTTATAGAGGTGTGTGCCAGCTGTTTGGGGGTGATGATCTTCCTTATTTCTGTGGCTCCTATAAAATGTTCAGTTTCTCAAACTGGCCACTAATGTTTCCAAAGCAGCCATCATCTTCCCTTCTGTATGACTTTCAGAAGGGAAAATGGCTTCCATGATTCTGCCTGTAAAGAGGAAGCCTTCAGCAAGCAGTATCACTCATTAGGATAGGTGCATTGACCTTCAGGGCAAGTGTCCCAAATTAATCCAAAGTGGATTTCTGTCCTATGGGAAAGCTTAGAAATGGAAACTGGGAATATTATAAATTAGTAAAGACCTTACATCATGTCTGTGGTTCACCAAGGCTTTTAGAGATGGAAGGCAATGTTGAGTCTGTCCTTGGAAAGGTGAGAGACTAGCCCTGGAGTGTTAGAAAAATGGAAGGTAACAGCCTTGCCAGCTCCCCGTTAGGCAGAAATCCATGGTACCAGCTTTCAGGAAAGCAGTGTATGAGCTGGGCACAAGTGCTTGACCTGAACAGGAGGATGTTCTGACCTTTAGATGACATATACAAGGCCATACAAAAATTCTACTGCCTTGAACAGCCATTCCTTATGTAGGATGTGGTCCTCATGGCAGAGGTGTAGAGAAAGGTTCATTGGCCTCTTCTGATCTTAGGCCTCTTCCTGATTGTCCTGGACAACTACTTGGACAGTTTTTTCCACTGTACCTTCAAGATATAGCATAGGGATTGAAGAATTAACTTTGAAGAGAAAAGCCCTTCTCCAAACAGGATTCTTCTCCCTAGATATCCAAATTGTAGCTTAACTATCAGAACCAGGCTTGTACTGAGAGGTGCAGGGGGGCAGAACAGTGGAGGCAAAAGCAGGCACCAGTAGGGTTTTGAAGGGGAAACCTTGGTCTCCCAAATTGGAATCCTGCACCCAACGCTAAACCTCGAGAGGCACAGGGGCAGTCACTCAGAACCTCTGCTTGTGATGTTGCTGTGGGCTGGCTTCCTATGTTATGAAACCAAGTAAGAAAAACTTTCGTGTGTCTGGAAAGACTACAACCTAGCTCTAACTTGTTTCTCTGTCTTCAGTTCCTACCTTGTAAATACTAAGCTTGAAAGTGAAGGTAGCTATTATATTGTTGCCTCCCTGGAGGTGGCCCAAGGAATTCCTAACTAAAATGCTTCTGCCGTTAATGCCAGGGGCATGGAAGCTGCCCCTGCTGGCCTTAGGGTTGGGGGTCCCAGGTCCAAAGCAGAGAAGCAGCTTCCTAGATCTTACTTAACAGCAGCAGTTCCCTGTGGGTTGCAGTTTCTGGGATTTTTCTTCCCTTTCAAACTGCAAGTGTGTCTATTAGATGCTTAACTTGATGGAATGCCAGCGCATCACAGATGCAATTATATTTCAGAACAAGCCTCCTCCTTCTAATCTCTCTGCCATCACTGATTAATTAGGTACTTTGAACTCTGCCCAACTGTTTGAAAGCTGTGAAAAATACAACCTGCATAGTTAAAATTTCTACACAAGCCTGTTTCCTCATTGTGCCTGTATTCCCCATCCTTTGAACATAATAAGTATTTATACATGTTTTCTAGTACACGGTCTGGCTATTTTCTTATCATGGCTAGAATTCCCTCCACTGCTGGCCAAGAAATACAAGCACACCATGAAAACCTAATAGCAAAACTATGTGAGAAACCAATTGAATAATTTAGGCATACTTGCAGCTTGTTACTGCCATGTGACACACAAAAGTTATGTTTTTCCTTTTAAGCCTTGCCTGGATGCCTCAGAAAGGCATCTTGTTAATGGTGTCTCCTTATAGACCTTTAGAGTACCTTTGTGCTTGTGAGGAGCAGTGGAAGGATAGCTGGCGCAGGATTTAGAATCTCTCTCTGTGTCTCTTTCCTTCCCCTCCCCTCCTCCTCTTCCCCTGTGTGGACCAGTTTCTAACTCAGGTCCTCAAGCTTGCACAACAGCAGTTTGCCATCCCCAGCCTTGCACTGTCTCATTTTTATCACGTGTAATTATTAGCTGTGTGTATGGCGCCATGTTTTATTTTAGTGCAGGGGGTCAAGGGACAGTTTTTAGGGATCAGGCTCTCCTTCCCCTTTATAACACTTTAGAGATAGAGCTTGGGGCACCAGGCTTGTGTAGCTCACACCTGTCCCCTCTGAGCCATCTCACTGGCCCACATGACACCATGTTTGCAAGTAATTTCTAGTCCTTCTTTTCTGAGATGGAATTGTCTTTGAAAGTGCCTGAGTGCTGAAAGATCCGGTCTACAAAGGAAGAGACGCAGGCAGAGCACCTCTGGAACGGACACTAGGTTTGAAGGACTGGGTGGACATGCGGAGGGAGATGAGTGTCTCTCTCCTCATAGCCCTGTGCTGAGACTGTCATTAATGGCATACCCGTCTCATGGCAGCCCAGGACCTCCGAAGCTGCTTAGCTGAGCCTCATGGTCCTCAGGCCCTAGAAACTGTTCTGGCCCATCTCTCCTTCCTCTGATGGAAAGTTCCTAAAGATAAGCACATAACACCTTTCCCCAATTTTAGGGAATACTTGCATTTGGCCTTGCCTTTTTTGAAAACATACTCTGTAGACATCTATGCCTTCCCACTTCTTGGTTCCACCCCTGAATTTCAAACCAGATTTTGACCTTTTCCAGAAACAGTTGGCTGTATCAGGACCTCTACCACTGATCTCACCTTCTTCATTGAACATGAGAAAACTAAGCCACCCCTTTCTAAGCCAGCTTGCTCTTAAGTAGTGTGTAATTGAGATGAACGCAGTTGAAAGGCTACAGGTAGTTATGCAATCCTGGCTCCTATTGACTTCTTCCCTCACCCTCCTAGGTGACAGCCTGCCTGATTGCTGTAGCTAAGACTGACAATGATGTTCAAGTGCGCAGAGCCGCGATCCATGTGGTTGTACTGCTGCTGCGGGGACTCAGCCAGAAAGCAACTGAGGTAAGCCAGCTTCCCCCCTCCCCCGTGCATCTTCCCTTCCTTGTGTTATTCTGGGACCCAGTCTTCCTTGTACAGGTTCAGCTTAAACGTCTTTCTTAGATTTGAGTTGGGGTTTTCATAGCAAGAAAATGGTATGACTTGCATCTCCAGTAAGAGTCTCTATGATGCATTAGCAGCACAGTAGCTGCTGCGGGAAAACCACGCGTGTTTACAGAGGCTGTGAGTCCTGGCAGTCTCAGGGCTCTGCAGCCTGAGCTCTGGTGGCTTGTCTTTCTGACCCACTTCACTGTTCATGCTTAGGGGTGGAAGGCTTCATCTAAGAGACTTCCTTTCCAGCTCTGAGTTGTGGCTTAAATTATACTTTCTTCTTTCTTTCAAGTGGTTTGGTTGGACCTCTCCCTATTGTATGGCCAATACAGGAAGAAAGTTTATGAATCGAAATGTGTGCTGAGAGTGAATGAACTCAAAATGAGTTTCCCTCTTGCTTCTAATGGAACCACCTCCCCAACTGCTTTCAGATTAGAGTCTGCATTAATAATTCACTTGCTGGCACCCACAGACTGATCTGCGGCTCGCACATCAGTATTTAACCAAACCTCCAGGAAGCCATTGTGAGAGTGATTGTTCTTTCACAGAGAGGCTTATTCATGCCTGTGTTTCACCGTATCAGGTCACCAACACCTGTTTGTACATGTAGGCACTCTTAGTTATCCCCTTCCGACCTTGACAGCCTCGCTGTCTCCATAAATGCCTACTTGTTGTCGTTCAGCCTGGCAGCTGGTTTCCAAACGGCCACTTCCCTGCCTGCCACCCTCGGCTGCTCTTCTCTGCCTTCACATGTGCCTTGCCTAGGGTAAGGCTGGGCTTGCATGGGCTCATGTGGCATGAACGTGTTCACCTGAGAGTTAGAAAAGCTTGGTTGTGGTGGGCTCGTCAAGTGAGGATTTGTTTTTATCAAATCACAAGAACTGTGTGTTTCTTAGTAACTTAGCTATAGAAAGGCCAGTGTTTCTTGGATTGTCATGGCCCGTTGTCTCCTAGAAGCAGTGTGGCTACAGTAGGCATGGCCCCTAGAACTGATTAAATGGGAAATAAAGAAGGTGAGAGAAAGACAATTGTAGGCATTTTGCATCCTGTAGGGGGGGGGCAGTTTTCTAGCGTCATCCCCCTCGGCTTACTTTGTTTCAGTCATTGCTCACCTAACCACCCCCACGGTAAGGTGTCTCCATGCTGCATTTAGCCTGCGCATTTCTGCTTGAAACAAAATCGAAGTTTAGTTAGCGAGGACGATGGCAGGAAATGAATACTGGGGCTGTGACTAATAGTGACACAAAGGAAGTGGGAAGAGAGAGTGGCCGAGCTGACTCACAAGGGGAAGAATTGTGCAGTGATGGAGTTCTCACCTGGTCTGTCTGGCGATAAGACAGGGACATGTGCACATAACTGATGGTTCCTAGAATTAAATGAATTGCTGTAGTATACACGCAGCTTTTGTTCAGAACCTGCTGTACAAACAAGAATTAAGAAACTTCTGTACTTTGTTAAGATCTACAGGACTGGGGTGCAGATGGTCTGACACTTGCCTGGCGCTCAGCACAGGAAAAGCCTGGGTTCCGTCCTCTGCCACTCAAGAAAATAACTTAGGCTAAGCGTACTGCTGTACACGTATAATCCCAGCATTTAGGAGGCAAGGCGGGTGGATCATGAGCTCAAGGCCAGCCTGGGCTACACAGCGAGATCCTATCTCAAACAACAACAAATCTATGATGCTTCCAGTAAATACATCGTGGTCCTCGTGTTGTTCTTGTTGCAGTTTTTTCTTTTTGGAATTGGAGTTGAACCTAGTAGAGCTTTACTCATTCTAGCTTGCGCTGAGCTGGGTCCCGAGTCAGTATCATTGTTTATGTAATCCTTAACAACTGGAAAGATTGAGTAGGGAATACAAGGATTCTATATTAAAATCTTCTACCAGTCTAAAAGTATTTAGTAATAAAAGATGATCTAAGAGGTTGGAGAAATGGCGCGGTTAACAGCATATGTTGTTGTTGTTTTTTTTTAAGGAAAGATTTATTTATTTATTATATATATAGTCTTCTGCCTGCATGTATGCCTGCACTCCAGAAGAGGACCCAGATCTCATTATAGGTGGTTGGGAGCCACCATGTGGTTTGCTGGGAATTGAACTCAGGACCTCTGGAAGAGCAGACAGTGATCTTAACCACTAAGCCATCTCTTCAGTTCCAGCATATGTTATTCTTGCAGGGGGCCCAAGTTTAATTCCCAGCACCCCCACATCAGGCAGCTCACAACTGCCTGAAACTCTAGCTTCAGCAGATCTGACATATCTCTTACCTCCTCAGGCCCATGCACAGAGATGCACGTGTGCATGCAAATAAATAGATAATAAATAATAAAATATATTTAAGAATATAAGTTGCAACTTTTTTGTTTGTTTTTTCAAGATAAGATATCTCTGTGTATCTTTGGAGCCTGTCCTGGAACTCGCTTTGAGGACCATGCTGGCCTCAAACTCAGAGATCTGCCTGCCTCTACCTCCAGAGTGCTGGGAGTAAAGGCATGTGCTACCATCGCCCAGCCCAAGTTACAACCTTTTAAAGAAAAATCTAAGCTCAGTATGGTGTTGTACCCTTGTAATCCCTAAATTTGAGATCTGGAGGCAGGAGAGTCACAAGTTCAGCTCTGTCTGCTACAGAACAGGTGCTCCTGGGTTGCACAGATAAAACAAAACAAATCCATAAAACTTTGGACATGGGGTGTAGCTCACTTGTAGACCGCAATAAGTTTGACCCCAATATCAAAAGAGGAAAAATTCTTATGAAGTATGAGTAATGCTATGCACACATGTACATACGCAACAAAAGAGAATTGTGTGTATGTGCGTGTGTGAATTAGAGAACAATGAAAGCTGAAGCAGGAACTCTAAAAGCTGGGTGTGCTGTTGTGTGCTTGTAATCTCAGCGCTCGGGTTGGGAGCAGGAGGATCAGGTTAACCCTGGCTTCATAACCAAGTTCAAGACTAACATGGGCTACGGGAGGGCCCGGGGAAGAGGAGGAAAGAAAAAGAAAAGAAACGTTATCTAAGTGCCTCACATCTGCGTATAGCTAATGAAAGCAGCACTGTTTGTTTTGCCTCGCCAAACAGGAATTAACCTGTGGCCTTGAAGATCTCTGTCACTTTTAAAAAGTGGTGTCTATAGAAAATGCCTCTCCTGTTGTTCACACCTCTGGGCCACACTCACTGAAACTTACAAATTGTGCTTACTCAGTGGGTGAAGGAAGGAAATGGGATGGATGGATGCCTAACTCCCCCACTGCATCCTTGAGACCAGGTGTGTTAAATCTTGTCACCGTGGTTGTGATTATAACTGGGGCCACTGTAATGAGGAGTGGAGAGAACGGCTCAGCTTACACTGACATTTCTCTTGAGAGCTGTTTTGCCCCCAGGAACAGCTGAAGTGAAAATGCTACTCTGTTGATGAAGTTTTCCTTTCTGTCCTGCTAATCCCCATCTCTCCAGCTAAAGGTAGCCAAAAGATAGTGCTGGGTTTCATTTGCTGCTTGTGGGTGTCGGGCCCAGGATCTCTGTGGTTACAGCAACTGGCCAGGGAGGTAGGGAGATGGATTGGGAATAAGAGGGAAACCATCTCTGCCTCTAATTGATGAGGTAATTTTTAGTTCATTCAAAAGTAGCCAGAGTGTTTAGTGGCAGTCAAAACAAAATCTGCACTCACTCTCTTACTGAAGAGAAAAGCTCTCTTTTTTTGATTTAGCTTTAGACCCCTATGTGCTTAATATATAGCATGACAGTTAAGAAGCCAGAAGTTGCCGGGCTGTGGTGGCGCACGCCTTTAATCCCAGCACTCGGGAGGCGGGAGCAGGCGGATCTCTGTGAGTTCGAGGCCAGCCTGGTCTACAAGAGCTAGTTCCGGGACCGGCACCAAAGCTACAAAGAAACGCTGTCTCGAAAAACCAAAAAAAAAAAAAAAAAAAAAAAAGACTCCAGAAGTTACCTTCTTTAAACTCCTATCTATCTCACGCTGACTGAAAAGCAAATTTACTAGGAATAACCAGGAGAGGAGGCATGGCATGTTCTGACCTGTAACGTGTTGCTTTCAGAGTTAAGAACAGGCCTCTCAACACAGAAAAGTGAGCTAAGCAGCATAATGAAGACGGTGCAGCATAACTACCTCCTCTTCCCAGGCTTGATCTCTGCCCAGTGACTCACTTATCCTATGTATTAGAAATGTTTAGATATACATATTCATAAGTTTGGTCCTGAGACAATAACTAAGGAGTAGAAATTGAAGGGCGTCCTGTGAAGCTGGCACTCCTTCACATAGCAGCCATCCAGCCAGTACAGAGAACTGCTCCCTGAGAGAGGGAGGAGAGCAGGCTGGTTCTTATGAGGCATGTAGGCTTAGAGGACCATCATGGGCAGAGGGTTTCTGTTTCCTTGGCTTTCACTGTAGGGACAGATTGAAGAGTTATTTGACGAGGCATGGGATACTGTAGGGACCTTAGAAAAGAAGTCTTTATGGCCAACACTAGAAGGTGGAATCTAGTGCTTGTGTTTTAGATTCACCTGGTGCTAGTCTGTCTAGGCCCAAGTAGAGACTGTGGTGTGACTTAACACTGATAAAAACAGATTCGAGTTAAAAAATAAAGAGACAGATCAAATGGAAAGTTTCTTGTTGGCAGAAATTTCTGTCCTCAAGCCACTCCCAAGAAACCACTCAGACACTCAATATTAATTATAAATGCTTGACCAATAGCTCAGGCTTGTTACTAGTTAACTCTTTTTTTTTGGTTTTTTTTTGAGACAGGGTTTCTCTGTAGCTTTGGAGCCTGTCCTGGAAGATCAGGTTGGCCTTGAACTCAGAGATCTGCTGCCTCTGCCTCCCAAGTGCTGGGATTAAAGGTAGTATACCATCGTGCCTAGCTAAACATTGCTTTTAATATGTGGGAACAAACATTTGAAAATTGTGCTCCTGGTCTGATTGGCTCCTTAAATTCAGAAAATTAAGTCAGGCTTGAAACAAAGCAGAATAAGACAAATGGCTCAATATACACAGTCATCATTCTTGTCTCAGTGACTTTTCTATTGCTATAACAAAACACTATCATCAAGACAATTTATAAAATAAAACATTTAATTTGGGGCTCACCATTCCAGAGGGTTTCCATCATGGTGGGGAGCATGGTAGCAAACATTGTGCTGAAGCAGTAGCTGAGAGCTTACATCCGATCCAAAAGCACAAGGCAGAGAGAGTTAACTGGGAATGACATGGGCTTTTAATGCCTCAAAGCCCACTCCTAGTGAGACACCTCCTCCAAGGCCACACCTCAACAGTTCTCTCAATGGGAGCCAAATACTCAAATATATGAGTCTATGGGCCATTCTCATTTGAACCAACACAACAACCTTCTGACAGCTTGCTCAGAGAAGCCATGAGTTAGATGTTGCCACGTTTTGAATCTCTAGGCAATCGTTTAGAAGTCACTTAAGCCAGTTGGTGGCGGCCCAGCACTCGGGAGGCAGAGGCAGGCAGATCTCTGTGAGTTTGAGGTCAGCCTGGTCTACAGAGTGAGTTCCCTGGAGGCTCCAAAGCTACAGAGAAAACCTGTCTTGAACCCCTCCCCCCCCAAAAAAAAGAAGTCACTTAAAATTCTGTCAGTGTGGGCAATTAGACCCATGACTGTTGTCCGTTTTTATTCATTACTAGTGCAATTATTTGCTTTAAGATAATGTTTTCAGGAGGTTAGAGTTATGGCTTAGGATATGACAAGCATGAAGACCAGAGTTTAAGACAGTCAGGACTACACAGAGAAACCCTGTCTCGAAAACAGTGTTTAGTCATCAATTGGTGCCTGTTTTTTCAAGGTCTCATCATCTGCCAGGCATGAGATGCGTGTGTGGGATTGCAGCTATGAAGTCATAGCCCCAGACCCTTGAGCTAAAGAGAGTAAAGTGAGGTCCCCTTCAGTCTTGAAGAGCATGTTTCAGGGGTACATTTGTCCAAGGATCTGAGCCAGGAGGCTGAGAGAACAGGAATAAAGGGTGTCAGGAGTGGAAAGGTGTCAGGTCAAGCACAGACACAACCCAAGCAAAGTTGGCAACTTGAGAAAGGCCAGGCAAGGACAAGCCAGGTGGGAACAGGCTTCTAGAAGGCTGCTGCTGCTGGCACAGAAAGAGTATGTGCTGCTCCTCACAGCTTGTATTCTATTCTCACACAATTTATTAAATCCATATAATTCATATATTATAAAATTTACTCTTAAAGAACTCATCACTTTCATCTATTTGTAAGGCATGCAGCCATCACTACCATTCATTTCCAGGACATTTTCATCATCACAAAAGAAAGCCCCTTGTCTCTGCTGGGTTGCTAAGACCAACCTTGAATTTCTGGTCCTCCTGCTTCCACTTTCCAAGTGCTAAGGGATTACAGGCATGTACTACCATGCCTGTTTTAGTTAATTAATTAATTAATTAGACAATCTTCCAAACTGAGCTATGTAAAAGTAAAAGGATGCTATTAGTAATTTGCCAGAATACCGAGGTAAAGCTGTGCTTTCCTGGGAAAATCAGAACTATGACTCCAAGATTCATCCAACTGCTTTCTAGCATCAGATCTTGTGTGACCATTGTTACCATATTAGTTCTCTTTGTTCTAGGTAGTGCCACTTAAAACAAAAACAAAAAACACCCTTACTGTCATCTCAGTGTTCAAGAGGAACATGTGCACTTTACTTTCAAGAGGTATGAAGGACAGGCATAACTATACTCAGAATTTTGTTTGGATTAAAATAATAAACACCTAGCATAAACTAACTGAAGCAAAGGGACTTTAAATTTTTCTTTTTTAAAAAATTTACTTTATGGGTGGGGATGTTTCACCTGCATGTATATCTGCATTCTGGTACCCACAGAGACCAGAAGGAGGGATCAGATCCCTTGGAATTGGATTAGCTGATTGTGATCCACCATGTAGATGCTGGGAACTGAACTTGGGTCCTCTGCAAGAGCAGCCATGTTCTTAACCACCAAGACACCTCTCCAGCCCTGCAAAGGGACCTTTTAGTCTATTGTGCTCATAAAAGGAGGGCAGAGCCATCACAACAAGGTGGGAAACACAGAGATGGCGCCAGGAATCAGACCCAGACTGATTCCTGACTGCACCTCATGTCTGCTCCTCTTACCTTTGCTCTTCCTAGTGAGGCAATGTCACTGCTCACAGGCCCAGTGGGACAGCTGTCCAGTACATGGTACTTACAGCACTAACACCAGAGTCCTGTTCTGACCTAAAGGCAAACATTACAGAGGAGAGACTTGATGTCCCAACTAAGATCGAATGGCTATCCCCCGTTTGCATGGGCTAAGTGGGCCGTGGGATATCTGATCTATATAAAATCAGGTTCAAGTTCAACCTCCTGTGAGAGGTTGGTGCTGAGGACATGAGTGGAGCCATAGATTCCTCAACAGTGACAAATCTGTATGGCATGGATGATGGATTTGAGAAGCAATGGTACAAAGGTTAGGCTTCAGCACTTCACTGCAACCGCTGAATTAGAAATTCTTAGCCTCTTCTAGTGCTAAAGTAGGTGGCAGTTTGAAACCCTAACACTGAAAATGTCTCCCTTCTCCTCCACATCCCCATTTACATGGATCCCCATGTGGAAGACCTGGCTTTGATGTCTGAATACTTCCGTTTCCATAGAAAGCCTTTTCCTCATCCTTCTCATTCTGATCCAAAAGGCCCAAGAAGACTCTCTTGAGAAGTGGAAGAAACCTTAGAGATAATTTATATACCACAAAGATGTCCATTGGCATAGTAACCTCTTGAGTTGCTCCTTTGAAATAATGTCAAAGTTTGGGAAGTACTGTAGCCAGTGGGGTCTGTCCTAGAGATTCAGTTCATGTTGGCCTAGTAAGGAGCCTGAGAAGTTCTGTAGCAAAGAGACTAACACTTTCTTAAATTCATTTACTAAGGACTCTTTGCCATCTTAAGTGGCCAAGTAATACTGTTCCATGGAACAACCTTTGGGAAGAAAATCAGACATCTCCTTTTGTGAATGAAGAAAGTAAGGCTTGTAGAGAGACTGTAGTTAATAGTTTTCCAAAGCTAATGCCAGGAAGCAGTGGCACTGGTTTCCTGTTGCCTCTGGCAATTGACCTTGGCCAAAAGCTAGTGAAAGTCTAGCATCTTCCTCTCTTCCTCGTGTCTAATTCAGTTGTCATCAGAAACAAGATTTATCATGTAGCCAGGGTTCCTTATGTGACATCATTAAGGTGAGTCAGTATGCAAAAGAAGAACCAGGCTTAGGGCTGAGGAGATGACTTAGTAGGTAAAAGTACCTGCTGCTCAGGTGAGAAGACCTACGTTAGAATCCTCAGACCCAAGCCAGACAGATGCTGGTGGCGCATGCCTTTAATCCCAGCACTTGGGAGGCAGAGGAAGGTGGATCTCTGTGAGTTCGAGTCTAGCCTGGTCTGCGAGAGCTAGTTCCAGAACAAGCCCCAAAGCTACAGAGAAACCCTGTCTCCAAAAAAAAAAAAAAAAAAAGAAAAGAAAAGAAAAGAAAAAAAGAGAAATATGCCCACAACATAAGAAGCTATACCTACTATTTTAGCAGGGCACAGGCAATACCTTAAGAGTATGCTGTAACAATCTGTTCTAATAAAAATACATTGGTCTAATCTAGAGAAAGGCTGATAGAATGGATTTTTTCAAACCTGATTCTGATATGTGCATACAAATGTTATGTAGAGGTCAGAAGATGACCTTGGTGAAGGTCCTTGCCTTCTACTTGTTTGGAATAGGGTCTCTGTTGGTTTTTTGCTGAGTAAGCAGGTTGATGACCCACGACCCTATCTGCCTGTGATCACTGAGATTCCAAACACTTATCTGTCATGCTTTTAAGTTGGGTCTGAGGATTCTTCCTCCCGCCCCCCCCCCCCCGCCGGGGTTTCTCTGTGTAGCCCTTACTGTCTTGGAATGCACTCTGTAGACCAGGCTAGTCATGGACTCAGAGATGGTGGTGTGCCACCACCACCTGACTACGGGCATATTTCTAAGATAATACAATGATCCAACCTCAATATAGAAAAGAAATAACAGGATAATAATTCATAATAAGACGTGCTTATTCAGTTGCTCTTGCATATAGAGTCACCATGATCTCAGCCCTTTCCTGCCTGGCTCGTACGGTGGAGGTGGCAGTCTCAGACACTAGGTCTCTTGTTTCCGTCAGATAGACAAAGGTACTGCAAAGATGGTCAATGTACCCAAAACCTAAAGGACTTTCTGTCAGAAATGTAGCAAGCAAGCATCAGCCTCACAAAGTGGCCCAGTATAAGGAGGGCAAGGATTCCCTGTACGCCCAAGGAAAGTGGCACTACGATCAGAAGCAGAGTGGTTACAGTGGGCAGACAAAAAAAAATTCCAAAAGACGGTTAAAACCACAGATCGTGCTCAGACTTGAGTGTGTGGAGCCCAGCTGCAGGTCCAAGAGGATGCTGGCCGTTAAGAGATGCAAGCATTTTGAACTGGGAGGAGACAAGAAGAGAAAGGGCCAAGTGATCCAGTTCTAAAACTTGTGTTTTCTGAGAGGAAAATGCTAAAGCAGTAGGAAAATTACCTGTTAGAATATAAAGTTATTGTTACTGATAACAAAAACAAAACAAAAAAAGAATCAGTGTGAATGGGTTGACTACAAATATAGACTGATCGAGAGGTACCATGAATGACAACATTACACAACCTGATTTTCTAAATTAGTAAACTGCCAGGCGGTGGTGGTGCACGCCTTTAATCCCAGCACTCAGGAGGCAGAGGCAGGCGGATCTCTGTGAGTTCGAGACCAGCCTGGTCTACAAGAGCTAGTTCCAGGACAGGCTCCAAAACCACAGAGAAACCCTGTCTTTTTTTTTTTCTTTTCTTTTTTTTTTCTTTTTTTTTGAGAAACCCTGTCTTGAAAAACCAAAAAAAAAAAAAAAAAAAAAAAAACAACTAAATTAGTTAACTGTTTTTGGTAGATTTCAAGCAAATCAAAATACTATCTCTCAATAGGCATAGTAGTTTCCTCCTCAAAAAACTGTGTATGAAAACTACCCAAAACACTTTGACTGAGGGCTTATTATGAAACAGAGCTGATGTCCGAGTGTTTTCGATGAATTAGACCATTCAGTCTTCGTAACCATCCTGTTTCGGTGTGGTTTCAGATGCCTGTGTAAAGATGTGACCAGGAAGATAGGTTAACTGTTCCCCGACTCAGAACACAATCTAAATCTTCCATATTCCTGTCATCTGAAGGACCCAGAAACTGAGTCACCTGGATATTTACTCCACAGATCATGACCAGATAAAGGCTGTTTGGGATCTGGGAAGCCATAGTATTCAAAAGGAATCCAGACCTGGCCCCCTCTTCACAGCACAGTCACTGTCTGCCCAGGAGCATGACAGAAGAGCAGTTGGAGAGTGTTTGAGTTGGCCTTGGGCCCAGGTGCCCTCCAGGACCTGCCAGCAAGTCTTCAGAACGCAGAGACAGGAAACAGGCTGGGTGCCTTTTGCTCTTCCTCATGGCCCACCATCTCTTGCCAAAAGCCCAGCCCTAGATTTTGCATCCAGCAACTTCTCATCACAGGAATCAGAAAAAATTAGGGAGCAGAGAGAAAACACAGGGGACTAAACCCCTTCTAGGTTGCCAGGCTGGGGAGAATCTTGGAACTTTTCTCCCTCCAACAGTAATCATGCTGCTCTGAAGGGCATTGGGCGGCAGGTCCACCCCTCCTCTGCTCCATGCTCTGAAAAGGAGTTCTGGCTGAGTGTACCTCTCTTGGGGTGATATGAGATGACCCCAGACTGATGGTAGGAAGACTGGGAAGATGGGACAAAGCTGGAAAGTGGTGGTGGGAGGCAACCCAGGGCTTGTGATCCGTGGTCTCTGAGTTCCCTGTCTGCACCTACATCTGTAGGCGTCTGGTGCCGATGTCCACAACTCTGCAAAGACAAAAGTGATGCCCTGGTAGTTGTTAGTGGGATAATAACTCCTGGTGTTTGTTGCTTCCCCACCCAATGAATCTCTGTAATTTCGAGGCCAGCCTGGTCTACAGAGTGAGTTCCAGGACAGCCAGGGCTATGCAGAGAAACCATGTCTCCAAATCAACAACAACAAAAAAGACCAGAGTTGAAGGTCATCTCCAACTACTTAGTTTGAGACCAGTCTGGGCTACAAGATACCATCTCAAAGCACGCCTTTAATCCCAGCACTCAGGAGGCAGAGGCAGGCGGATCTCTGTGAGTTCGAGACCAGCCTGGTCTACAAGAGCTAGTTCCAGGACAGTCTCCAAAACCACAGAGAAACCCTGTCTCAAAAAAACAAAAACAAACAAACAAACAAACAAAAAAAACAGGCCTAGTAAGATGACTCAGTAGGTAAAAGCATTTGCTACCAAGGCTGACAACCTGAGTTTGATCCACCAGAGCAATGTAGTAGAAAGAGAGAACCAGCTCCTCCTCATCTCTTGTTCTCTGACCTCAACACGTGCACTGTGGCATGTGGCCCACACACAAAATAAATAAGCAATTCTAAAAAAAATTAAAGATGGGGGCTGGTGAGATGGCTCAGTTAGAGCACTGGCTGCTCTTCCAGAGGACCTGAGTTCAATTCCCAGCAACCACATGATGGCTCACAACCATCTGTAATGCTTTCTGGTGCCCTCTTCTGGCATGCAGACAGAACACTATACATAATAAATAAGAATATCCCTATGTCCCAGTTCTCTCCCAAATGAATGACTCTTTAAAAAAACAATCTAAAGACAAGAAAACCATCAAACAGATGGATTCTGTAGGTTCTAGTCTAGCTCATTGGTCATTACCCCATGGTTTGTTTGCTCATGGCGGTGTGTTGCTAGTAAATGCCACATCCTCCAAGATTCTCTATTTAATATTGTTAATATTTATTAATGGCTTATTGTGTGCCTCCAAACTCTTTATATCCTAAGTCCTCATAGTAACTCTGTGAGATGAGTAGGCTCACAAACTGTATTTCCAGATGAGAAAGTTGCGGTCCAGCACATTTGTGTTTAGATGCTCAGGTCTCACAGCCAGTGAGAGGTAAGGCTGAGATGGCAGCCCAGCTGTTCTGAAAGAGTTAAGTAGCTGGGCAGTGGTGGCACATGCCTTTAATCCCAGCACTCGGGAGGCAGGGGCAAGTGGATCTTTGTGAGTTCGAGGCCAGCCTGTTTTACAAGAGCTAGTTCCAGGACAGGCTCCAAAACTAGAGAGAAACCCTGTCTTGAAAAACCAAAGTAAATTAATAATAATAATAATAATAGAGCACGCCTGAGTCTGTACCTGAGAGACAGGCAACTGTTTCTGTTTCAGATGTGCTGACATGAATGTGGGTTCCTTTCCTTCACCCCTGGGCTTTCTTCTGGTCTCTGGTTCCCCTTAGTTAACAGGGATGCATTGCTCATGATGAGGGTACTGGAGCCTTCCATCTTGTTGAGGTGGGTCTTTCTGTTTGTGTTGATTGGGCTTCATACTCTAGGCTAACTGGGGACAAGCTTCTGTCTTTGTGAGTGTGGGGTTATAAACGCATGCTCGCATATCCAGCCTTGATGTAGGCTCCAGGGATCAAGCTCAGGTTGTCCAGCTTATACAGCAAATGCCCTTATCCGCTAAGCCATCTCACTGGGCCCAGAAATGCAATATGAATGTATATGTCAAAAAGTATTCTTCTAGTTCCCTGTTTCTAGAAAAAGAAAACCTTTCTGTTCATCATTAGGGAAATTCCAAGAAATGCAGTAATAGCCTAAGTCACTTTCCCTTGTCATTGACACTTGGCCGCATCTTGGGCACCTACTTATGACATGTACTTTTGAAATCATGACAGATCCCTCACTAAGTCTCCTGTCATTTTTTTATGAGATCTTATACTGCCTCCTTCTCATTCTTATTAGATTATTGGGGGAGGGGGTTGCTGGGAGATGCTTGCCACACAAGCATGAGCATCTGAATTAATTTCCCATTACCCACGTAAGAGCCAGTGGCAGAGAGAAGCTGACACACACACACAGGCGTATGCACACCCTTTGTTGAGCTTCTTGTAGACGCATCATTGTTATTAGATTGTCAGTTTCCTACAAAATATGAAAAATTTAAAACGTTTCAAGTGGTGAGCCCAGGCTTTTTAACAGTTTTCATGGGGGCACAGAGGGGATCTAGAGAGAAGATGCTGCAGTTAAGAGCACTTGTTGTTCTTGCTGAGGACCTGAGTTCAGTTCCAGCACCCACATGGTAGGTGGACCACCATCAGTAACTCCAGTTCCAGTGCATCTAATGCCCTCTTCTGATTGCCACCAGCACCAGTCATGCATGCGATGCACAGACATCCTTGCAGGCAAAACACTCATACATATAAAATAAAAAACAGACCAGACAAATACAGATTTCTCAGAGGTTGGGGTCTTGACTTGCCAAGCATACACAAGGTGTGCCATCTAGCACCACTAGAATAATAGAGGTTTTCATGTGAGCAGTGAAGTTAGTGTGCAGTCATTGGCTCCAGTGGTGCTGTCCCTCAAGGGCGGTGTGGCCGCCTCTGATGAGGGCTTGTGTTACATTCTCCACTGTGTGTCACTCTGTATAAACTAGCGGGCGGTACAGACCCCAGCTCCACATGGGTATGTCTTCGCCTTTTATCCAACTCTACAGCCTTTTCTTCCCAAGTCATTCCAGCACTGAACTCCACTAAGCAGATGCTCTTAGGACTGCAACCAGCACCTTCTCAACCTAGAAAGGCCTGGCCGGTTCCAGGGACACCAAGGCTGTGTGACCAAGCTAAGATTGTGATGATTCAAGGCGTCCCAACATAAACTGGCACTTCCTACTCTGGACTGAGCCGTTAGTCCATCAGCTCCTCCTGTGCCCCACTAGCCAGATACCATCCAAATTAAGCACGTTAAGTAGTGCAGGAGAGGGACCAAGACCTCCCTACAGATCACATTTAAAGGCAAGGTTTATGAAGCCAGACTCGGCAGATACAGGTTTGAACTCTAAATTTCTAAACTTCCCTAAACCCCAACTCAGTTCTGCAAACTGGGATTGATGATTCTTGTATCACAAGATTCAAGATAAAACACGTGGGAACCACTGACTGACGTAGACGCACCAATGAATGGCTGCAGCGCTCTGTGTTCTGCCCAGTGGCTGTCTAGTCCCAAGCCGAATGCTTTCAGCGAATGAAGGAAACAGGACCTCCACACGTGGCAGGTGCCTGCGCAGTGATCCCGGGGCTGGAAACAATAAAGCTTGTCTCCAGATGTGGCAGCTGAGTGCCCTTTGAAGGGTGAGTTTGTCATGGCTCTCTCAGACGCTGCCAGCCTCTCCCACAGAAGCAGCTGCAGTCTGCCGTCTCTGCACAGGCTCTGGCCCCTCTCCCTGCCGCCTTTGTTCTATTTCGGTGCCTGTGAAGGTGCAGGAAAGATGCTGCCACCACTGCTCCCACCTCTGTGACAGCTGCTGCTCCTGTCCCTGCCTCAGTGGACTGCATGGCCTGTGACCCCGTCCTTGGGTGAAGTGCCTTAGCAAAAGCTGGCTTGGACGCACACATGAGACCTGGGGAAGTCATGCTGCCCTTTTGTTTAGGACCCCTGAGTCATCATCCCTCCCAGGGCTTTGGTCAGTGTTCCTGCACTGCCTCACCTGTCTGTATCGCTACAGCATTTTGTCACCTGACAAGCTAGTCCCCTCCTTGTTCTTCAGAGAAAATCATGCAGATACTCCTGTCCCCTTCCACCCGTCTGCAGTTCACACCTGGGATTCTTTCCCCATTCCACAGTGAAGCATAGTCCAGGAGGAGTCAGGGTGCCATTATCTAGCTCTAACCAAAATACTTTGAAAATACATGCTTTCTGAACAGCTCAATAACCTCCAGTTACTATAATGGCAGCCTAGGCTTTAGGGAGTCCAGGTTCTCTGTCCATCAGGCAAGACATCCCTTAGATGTCAGTAATCCTGCCTTCTTTGCTGGCTTCCCTGTATTCTCAATGCAGTGTTTCAAAGCCTGGCCTTGCTGTTTGAATCAGCCCTAATTTCTTTTTCCTAGACCTTCAGGTCTTATCAGTAAAATATCTGGGCCAGGCAGCTGCCTCCATTTGGCTTCCCATTATTACGGAGCGGCTGCCTGCCTCACAGGCTTGGGATCCAGTTGTATCTGCTTGCCCAGCAAAATTCCCCCAGTGCCCTCAGCTCCACACAGCAACACTGTCAGATGTTGCAGTTTGACACACGCCACTACCACCTGACCCACACCGACCCCATGGCTGCGCTAAAGCTTTGTTCCCAAGGTGCACAGCTTGCTGGAGCTGCTTTGTATTACAGTAATCCTGTGTTGTTTCTTACACACAAGTGGAGATTGAATGTATTCGACGGCATGTAAAGCTCCTTCCCTTCTAAACCTCCTTGTCCCTGTTTCTTTCTTTCTTTCTTTTTAAACATTTTAATGGTGATTTAGAGAGAAATTTTTCTTTGTGACTTAATATTGGCTACAGTCCTTCAAATTTCATATCTGCTTTTTGGTTTTGTTGTTATTTGGTTAGTTGGGTTTCTTGTTTGTTTGTTTGTTTGTTTTTGAGTCACAGTTTCTCTGTGTAATCCTGGCAGCCCTGGAACTTGCTCTGTAGACCCAGGCTGGCCTCAAACCTACAAATATTGGCCTGTCCCTGCCTCCCAAGTGCTGGGATTAAAGTCATGGGCTACCACCATCCAATTTATATATGCTTTATAGTATTAACTATGGCTGGTAAGATGGCTCAGCGGGTAAAAGCATTCACTAAGGGAGAATGGTGCCCTGAGTTTGATCCCCAGAACCCACGTAAAAGTGGAGAGAACCACATACTACTCATGCAGAGGAGTAGTTCAATTCTCGGCACCCACATTGGACAGCTTACAACTGCCTGTAAATCCAGCTTCATGGGATCTCAAACCTCCGACGTTGGCAGCAGACACCTAACTCTCATGCACATACACACATATAATTAAAAATAAATAAATATATTTTTTAATTTAAGGTTGTAAGGTAACATTAGGACAGCTCAGAGAGTAAAGGCACATTAAAAAAAAAAGCACTTGCCACTAAACCTGACATTGTGAGTTCAATCCCTGGATCCTACATGGTCAAGAAAGAGAACCTCTTTCATGGCATATGCACACCCACATGCATAAAACATGCCAAATAAATATATATAAAAATGAATGTGTAGCCAACCAGTGGTGGCGCACACCTTTAATCCCAGCACTAGGGAGGCAGAGGCAGGCAGATCTCTGTGAGTTCAAGACCAGCCTGCAGCCTGGTCTACAGAGCGAGTTCCAGGACAGCCAGGGCTACACAGAGAAACACTGTCTCGAAAAAAAAAATTAACATGTATGTGTAACTATATTCATTAACTGTACCAATACTACCAATACTTCAGGGTGTCTTGAGTGGTGACACCCTCTAGTTATAGTCCCCAAGTAAAGCCTTAGCGGGAAATAAGTAAATATTCTTTAGTTACAAAAAGCAAACAAGCCATGTTCTAAGCCTACTCACCCCTACCTCACCCTAGCCACCCCTTTCCTTTTCTGCCTGCTTATATTTGGGTGTCCACTGTCTTCAGAGCTGTCTTTGCCCTCGTTTCCTTAGCCCCTTTTGGCAAGCCAGGCTTTCTCCACGTGGTGGTAATAAGGATACTTCTCTTTATATCATCTTGCTTAGGACAGCAAAGTATTCTCACATGCATTCCCTGCTGGAGCCTGCGTCAGCCGTTGGGGAGCAGTGGATGTGCTCTCCGTACCCTGGTTTGTGGCAGTAAAAGGACGCCCACGGGAACTACAGTGGCGAGTGATTGGCAGAGTGGCACTCCAGAGTCAGTTCCATCCAGTCTGTTCTATCCCTTAGCCATAGGGCCCTGGAAAAATTAGAGATGATATTAGTACTTTCCTTTTATTATGATTTTTTTATTACTTACTTAGTGTGGGAAGCCATGGTTAGGGGAAAATTTTTATGGGACTTGCTTCTCTCCCTCCACCATGTAGGCCCCAGGGGTCAGACGCAGGTCTCCAGGCTCAATGGTAAGTGGCGTTACTTGCTGAGCCATCTCATCTCCACTACTCCCTTTTAAAAGTATTTTTAGGAGCCTAGAGGGTTATCTCAGTGGTTAAGAGCACTGACTCCCCTTCCAGAGGACCCAAGTTCAATTCCCATCACCCATGTGGCCGCTTACAAGCCTCTGAAATGCCAGTTCCGGAGATTCTAGCTTCTGAGGGCGCGGCCCACATGTGGTGCACAGACATTCATGAGACAAAATACCCATACAGATAAAGTAAGGCATAGACAAACTAAAATAAAATCATATATTTACAGATTGTGTGTGTATGTATAAATTTTATACATACCTTTAATCCCAACACTGGGGAGGCAGAGGCAAGCACATCTCAAAGAGTTCAAGACCAGCCTGGACTACATAGCAAATTCTAGGCTACCAGGGCTGCATAGTTTTGTGTCTCAAAAAACAAAACAAACAAAAGTGTGGATGTGGATGTGTGCACGTGCATGTTTGTCTGTCTGTCTGCCCTACTAAGCACCCTTACTAATGTATCTTGTTAGAAAGGTAGTTTGGCTAGAGATGGCTTTTTTCCTGTAGTTTCCAGATACTCTGAATTGTGGTCATGCGGCTATATAACCAAATAAACATATTTCAGATATAAAAAGAAGAATTCCTGCCATTTATTTCTTCTTTGGGTCTGAACTCGAAGACACAGCTTTGCAGGATTGTCCTGAGCTTCCGGAGGGAGTCCCTGGCTGTTTTCTGCATGCCCAAGGCAGTCTGCTCACGCTGTTCTTTTCAGTGAGCTTGCTTCTCAGCCACACTAACTCCTGTCACTGAAACTCTGAAGGTGTCTACGAGAGGGGTAGGAGAATGGCTGTGTGTGGTTCAGTCCCCACTGTCTCGTGGTGAGGCACCCGAACTCCAGCCCCTTCTAAGAGTTTTCACACAAGGAATCTGAGTGCTTCTTTAAGCTATCCCTGACCTAGGTGCTGGGGATGGGGATATGTGCAGTGTTGGTAGAGGACATGTTTAGCATTAGGCACAATGCCTGGGTGAAATCTCCAACACCAAAAAATAAACTCCCCCCCAAACCACAGATAGCTTCTTCAAAAGTAAAATGCTGCTGCCGGCCGCCTGCTGCTCAGGCCCTCCTGAATGAGAGGAAGCGCCTTCCTGAGGTGCCCCTCTTCCTCTCCATGGAGCTTTTGGGCTTGACTGGGGTGTCTGTGCGCTCGTACACACGTGTAGGTGGCAGGTGTGTGGAGGTCTTAATGAGAGGCCTCCTCTACAGGATCACTCGTACCCTGCCCACCTCACAAGCTCCCGTGAATAACTTTACCTTTGAACTTGCCTTGCATTCAGCCCCTGATCCTTAGGATTTGGTGACAATCCTTGGCTGGCAGGAAGCTTTGATCCTTGGGGAGTCCAGAGGAAGTCCTGTGATGTGTGGGATTGGAGAGAAGTTGCACAAGGGTGGGTTGCTAAGGTGGACCCATTAATTAAGAAGGAGGCTTTGCCTAAAAAAGCTGGGCGCCTGATAGCAGGAGCTCAGCCCCTGCAAGGATGCAGTGTGTTTGCACAAGCAGCTCTGGTATCTAAGGACATAGCACTGTTCAGGGAAATTCCTACCCACACCCCAGGAAGAGCACAGTGCCTCAGACTTCCCCTTTTAAAGAGGTAAAGCTGCCTTCTTTGAATGGTAGGTTGTTGTAGGAGAAAGAAATCTCTGAGGGCTCCAAATGTAGCTCAGATGGCGGAGCATTTGCCCAGCTCTGGGTCCGATCCCTGTACGGCTAAAAAGAGACAAGGGGGCACATGCCTGTACTCTCAACCTCTGGGAGAAAGCAGCAGAGGAGTTCAGAATCATCCTTGACTGCAGAGAGAGCTGGAAGCCAGGGACAGCAAGATGGCTCAGTGGGTAAAGGCGCTTGCTGCCAAGCCTGATGACCCAAGTTCAATCCCTACCTACATAGTATAGTGAGAGAAGTGACTCCCACCCTCACACATGTGTTAGTCAAGGCACATGTACAGTCACATACATTTATACGTACCAAATAAATAAATAGAACTTTTATAATAAATATGAATATAATTTTTAAACTATTTTTGCTTAGAAACTACTTTATTTCATATGAGACTTGCTCATGCACCCCAAAGCCATTCTTTGGTTCCCCAGTAAGTGTCACAGTGAAGCCCCCTTCAGCAGCAGGGTGCTGTTCCTCCTCTCCCACCCACTTGAAAAGGCAGATGACTTCCTTTGATCCCGATAATCAAGCTCACTGTTTACTGCGCAGAGACCTCGCTGTGCCATGTGTGTCTGCCTCCCCCATGGGATTTGGCTGCCAGAGGGACGGGTTCCTGGATTGGTCATGATTTTAGAACCGGTATACTGCCTGGGTACCGTGCAGATCCTTCATAACGATTATTGAATGAGTAACCGTGAAGCAGAACCTCGTTGCAGAGACAGGTTAGGAGAGTGTGGATAGTGCCTGGTTAGGATGGTCCCTGCCATGTTCCCGTGTGTCGTATGCTCCGTATGCTCCTTGAGAAAATCTAAGACATGCCTCACAGACCTGCTGAGCTTGGCTCACGGGGCTCATGGAGCAACACTTAGAAAGGAACAGATGTGGCAGAACTGACTCTTTAAAACCTGCGTCCCAGTGCAAAGTCAAAATACAAGACCCCAGTTAAAGAAGGGATAGGGTAGAGAGATGGCTCCGCAGGTGCATGCTTATTGTCCTTGCAAGGACCTGGGTTCAATTCCTAGCACCTACACAGCAGCTCACAACTGTCTATAACTCCAGTTCCAGATTGCACACGATACACAGACATCCATGCAAGCAAGCACACATCACATAAAATAAATACATCTTTAAAAGAACTGACATATTTATTTATTGTATATGAGTGTTCTGTTTGCATGTATACCTGAATGACAGAAGAGGGCATCAAATCTCAATGTAGATAGTTGTGAGTGCCGGGAATTGAATTCGAGAACTCTGGAAGCGCAGCCAGCGCTCTTAACTGCTGAGCCATCTCTTCAGCCCCAAATAAATACGTATTTTAAAACATTTTGCCATTGATAATAGTAAAATACAGTTTTCACCTTTCCCTTCCAGAATCTCACTTGTCTTGTCCTGGTGTTTACTGATTGCCACTGAGGTTGCTCTAGGGAGAAGAAAACTGAAGTGTGAAATAATTGCATGTTCTTCATAGCTCATCTTTACCCTGTGCAGTGTCAATCTTAAATGCAAATAGAAGAGTGTTTACCTCGTGTGCAGAATCACCCAGATTACACACTGTGTAGCCCACAGCTTGCACATGCATGTGCCTCTCCACCATCGGGAAAGGGAGGGAACTGCACAGCCACTTCCCTTTTTGATTCCTACCCCTGCTCTCAGCGCTGTGTCCCTCCTTCAGGCTGACCGGAAGGAGCAAGGATGATAGATGGTTGTGCTTCCTTCTATGTCGTTGATTTTAGTGTAGATGTTTGGCTAAAACAAAAACATGAATGAGTAAGAAAGGATGTTAGGTAGGGTTCCCTGACCATCTGTCTTTCTTAGAAAGCCGTTACATTCTTTGTGTGGTGGGAACAGCTCCTAGTTAGAAAGGAAAGCTGGAACCCTCCAGGCTGTCAGCACCTTCCTGTGTTCAGTTGTAAGAGTGGCAGACACCGTGACCTGCTTCTGGCTTCCAGGGTTGCTCATCTCCCTTCACCATAGTCTGCCAGGGGGTTGTCTTCCTGGGCCATAGTGACCGCAGGCAGAGATGCACCTATGAGATGCGGCATGCGTCCCCGCTGCTCATGTTCCTGCTCCATTGCCACATTGGATGTCATTTACCAGATACAGAGCCAATACAAATTATTTCAGTAATAGGTCATTAAAGCAGGCAGCACAGGCCTTGGGGGACTGGACTGCCTGGGTGGTACTGTGTCGATAAATGTCCTTAGAATTAAGAAGCTGGTCAGGAGTGGCATGTGTGCCTCATTACCCATGAATGTGTTCCATCATCTGCCAGATGCCAATCATTTTATGAAGTACTGGGCCACACTAGAGGAAGAAGGCAAGACATGGCCTGGGCATTAGTAGTATTTGTGCTCTAATAAGAAAAATATTTTTAATTATATAACACCAATCCCCAACATAAATAAAAAAACATCACAACAAATAAATGATAATTGTGATAGGGACTACAGACAGAATTCAAGGAGATTAGACTTAGCTTGGTGGGCATTCGAGAGAAAAGCTTTTGGATGTGGTATCTTGTAGGTGTGTGTAGGATAAAGAGGATATGGAGTAGCTTCCCAGCATAAAGGGATAGCATTACAAAGGTGTGGGTCAGGGAAGGAGCTCTGCTTAGGAAGAAAAATCTAGAGCCAGAGCTCAGGCAGCCAGAGGGAGGCTGGGTGTGGGAAGGGCGAGCTGGGGCTTTTTAGGGTGACCCTGTTCCCTGCCTTGCCCCATTCTTTTCCAGTACCCATGCTGACCAAGAACCTCACAAGGTGGAAGAATCCTAATTTCCCATAGCAAGCCCAAGACACATGATACAGCACCTCAAACCCACAGAGATCTGCCAGCTTCTGTCTGCTCAGTGCTGGGATTAAAGACTTTTTTTTGTACCATGCTGTCCAGCCCTAAAAAAATTTTAAACTATTCCAGGCAGTGGTGGCACACATGTTTAATCCCAGCTCTCAGGAAGCAGAGGTAGGCGAATTTCTGTGAGTTTGAGGCTAGCCTGATCTACAGAGCAAGTTCCAGGACAGCCAGAGCTACACAGAGAAACCCTGTCTCGGAAAACCAAAAATAAAATAAAATAAAATAAAATAAAATAATTGTTTTAAAAAACTAGATCCAAACATACCTGTAACCCTCAAAAGAATGAGTCACAGGGATCTCAAGTTTAAGGCCAGTCTGTCTCAGAAAAACAAAACCAGGAGATGGTTCAGTGGGCAAAAGCGCTTTCCACCAAGGGGACCGTGAGATGGTTGAGTGGGTAAAGGTGCTTGCTACCAAGGCTTCTGACTTCAGTTCTGCCCTCAGGATCCACATGGTTGAAGGAGAGAACTGACTTCCATGTGTGCTTGTGCATACACACATAGGGCCTGAGAAAAATGTGGGCAGCCAGCTGTTCTAGAAGCATCTGTACCCAGGCAGTCTTACTGTCTTTGTCCTGAGGCCTCTGCGAGCCTTTGACTGGAGGATCCAGGCACTATACTAGGGCCTGGAAATAATGAGGAGCAGCCTAAAGTCCAAGTGAAATGTCGCGGGTAAGAGACACAAAGGAACCTTCTGTGGGACAAGGGCCACAGCCAGCTCTCCCTTCTCCAGGTTGGAAGGTCCCTGCATTATCTTCACAAGGACGCCTGAGATTGCTTCCCAGCAGAGGTGCTTATGACCTGTCTCTCTATCCAGGTGCTGAGTGATGTCCTCAAGGATCTCTATCACCTGCTAAAGCATGTGGTGCGTCTGGAACCCGATGATGTGGCCAAGCTACATGCCCAACTTGCCCTGGAAGAGCTAGATGAGATCATGAGGAACTTCCTGTTCCCTCCCCAGAAGCTGGAGAAGAAGATCGTGGTCCTGCCCTAGTCCTGGTTCCTAGGACCTAGAAGACTGGGAGGGACCAAGCAGCCAAAGCAGTGGCCACACACTTCCCAGCAGATGGCTCCACCTCCTTGGTGCTGGCAATATGGCAGGCTTTAAGGTAGCTCTGTGGTGCTGGGCACTTGGTGTTCAGGGCTACCCTTCTAGAGCGTCCATTTAGGCTCCTGCATCTGGCCCAGAGTGTGTGCAGTTAGAAGGGAAAGGATGAATCCCATCTAATCTGCACATTTTCATTGTCCTGTGCTATTTAGAGGAGATGCGCATGTGACTATGGACCATTTTCTTGCAGCTGGAGAGGCTGCCTGCACAGGTCCTATCTTGATATTCTTTCATGGTGAGATGATTCTGCCTGTGATGAGGAGCAGGCAGAGCTGTCGCGTTTGGCTGTAAAAGAGTCATGTGGGTGTGCAGCTGTGGGAAGGGGAAGGAAACATTACTTAAACGTACGAAAAGGAATAAAATTACCTTGTTAGAATAATCAGCCAGGCTGACTCTGGTTGTTGAGCTGATTGATGCTCACAGAAAGAAAGGAGTAAGCACTGTTTGTCCTCTAGGGCCATTTTCTTTTGCTCCCTCTGCTTCTTTTTTGTTTGGTTTGGTTTGTTTTTCAAGACAAGGTTTTCCTGTGTAGCTCTGGCTGTCCTAGAACTCTCTGTAGACCAGGTTAGCCTTGAACTCAGAGATCCACCTGCCTCTGCCTCCTAAGTGCCTCCTAAGTGATTAAAGGTGTGCACCACCACTGCCTGGCTCCTCTGCCCATTTGCAGGGTGAAAACTGAGACAGTGGAATAGACTTTCTGAGAAAAGGCAGACAGAAAATGTGTTATATATGGGTGGCCTGCCACCAGCTCATTGAAACAATCTCAGATGTAACACTGTGGTTGCTGACTCATTTATTTATATATTTTGGTGTTTTCATTGCACAGGAAGAAAGAAAAGAAAAGAGATTGAAGACTGAGGAGATACCTCAGTCCCTAAAGTATTTGCTATGCAGGCATGAAGACCTCAGCTCAGTCCCCCAGCATCCAAGTGAAAAGGCTGCTTGTGGCAGCATATGCCTATAATCCAGCACTGGGAGGAGAGACAGGCACATCAATGAGGCTCACTGGCCAGCCAGCGTAAAAAAGAAAGAGCCAAGTACTCAAGAGGCAGGGAGGCAGGTGGATCTCTCTAAGTTCGAGGTCCACCTGGTCTACAAGTTCCAGGACAGCCAGGGGCACACAAAGAAACCCTGTCATGAAAAAAGCCAGGCAGTGCCTCTTGAGAAAGAGCACCCAAGGTTGTCATCTGATCCACACACACACTCAGTGTGCATGTACCCTCACCAGCATGAGCATACACACACGAAGAAGAAACTGGCTGGTCGCCTCAGATAAGCCCACTCTGTTGCCCGCCTTTCTCAGCACCACAGGGCTAAGCATGGAACTTTGTCCGAGACTTTCTCCCTACTTTCTGCTCTAAAGGAAGCAGAACCCAACTCTGACAGCATGCTGACACACACATGCTCCTGCCTGTCAGCGACAAGCCAGGTTACAGCGGGGCCTCGGCCCAGCCTTCCTCATAGGCTTCCCCAGAAAGGGGCTTCCCCCAGAAAGGGGTATCCCCAGAAAGGGACAGCTCACAGTTACAAACCACAGTCAGCCTAGCGAGCCAAGGGGCAGTAGTGGTGCACACCCTTGACCCCAGCACTCAGGAGCCAATTCCAGGCCAGCCAGGGCTACACAGTGAGGCTGTCTTAGGGGGAAAATCAGAACAGAGGCCCATGAGTGCTTTGAGGGAATATTTCTGTTCAGCTAGAGCAATAGCATTAGTTTATATTTTTCAGATCAAGAATGTCCATAAAATCAGGGTTGGTGTTTTTAAGACAAGGATTTTCTTAGATCACCTGGACAAACGTGAAAATCCTCTTCCTTCCTTCCTTCCTTCCTTCCTTCCTTCCTTCCTTCCTTCCTTCCTTTCTTTCTATTTTTTTTTTTTTTGTTTGTTTTGTTCTGGTTTTTGTGTGTTTTCGAGACAGGGTTTTTCTCCGTGTGGCCCTGGCTGTCCTAGAACTCGTTCTGTAGACCAGACTGGCCTCGATTAGCGTTTAGAGTACAAACAGCTTAGGGCTGGAGAGATGGCTCAGCAGTTAAGAGTGCATGCTGTGCTTGCAGAGGACCCAAGTCTGGTTCCCAGCACCCACATCAGGCAGCTCCACCTCTGGCCTCTGAGGGCACCAGCACTCGTATGTACACATACACACAAATCATTTTTGAAATTATTTACATATACATATATGTATGTGTACACACACCCCACACGTATATAATTTAAAAGGAGAAAGCCTGCTCAGACCTACAGGTTGACTATGTCAGGAGGTCCATGTAACTGTCCATGGTAGCACTGACTTGAGGACCTTCTCCATCTGAATCTGTGTGCCTCTCAGAGCCTCTTAGCCCGTTTAGCTCCATGTATAAGTTGACTTATATTTGAACTATTTATCAAAAGACTCAAAGTAATTGACTTTGTAGATTTTGGTATGCTTAATTTAAGAGTAATTTTTTCTTCCTGACTTCAAATTCAAAGAGAAGATAATTTAATGTAACCCTTCTAAACATTACCAAATTATTAAAAATTATCAAATAACTCTTCTAAGCCATGCATGGTAGTTAATTCTTATAACCACAGCACTCAGGAGGTTAAGGCAGGAGGTTTCAATGAGTTCAAAGTCAGACAGTAAGGACAGTTTGTTGCGCTCTCCCACCAAAGCACTGAGAGCATAGCTCATAGCAAAAGAGCCAAACTATCCTTAGGGAGCTTGTGCTGTATGAGTTCAAGGACAGCCAGAGCTACATAAAGAGACCCTATGGTGGTCACCTTTAATGTGGCGCACGCCTTTATTCCCAGCACTTGGGAGGCAGAGGCAGGCAGATTTTTGGACACTCAAGGCCAACTTGGTCTACATAGTGAGTGCAGGACAGCCAGGGCTGCACAGAGAAACCCTGTCTCAGAGAGAGAGAGAGAGAGAGAGAGAGAGAGAGAGAGAGAGAGAGAGAGAGAGAGAAGGAGAGGGAGAGTCTTGAATAAAAACAAAGAGAAACTGGGCTGGCAAGATAGCATAACATGTAAGGGTTTTGGCTGCCTGACAGTGTGAGTTCGAATCCCAGGGAACCCATGATAGAGGAATTAATGTAATAAAATTATTTGTAAAGTCAGAAGTGAGGACAGCGAGTGTCAGGTGAAAGCTCTCAGTACTACAACCTGGTGAAGTCGGTAGCTCAGAAAACCACAGGGATGAACGGATGTCCCCAAAGACGTGGGAAGAAAAACCTCCGGGAAGAGGAACAGAAAGTACAAAGCCGCCCCCCCCCCCAAGAGCTGTGAGGCTGAGGAGGAGCTGGAATCCATGGTGGCATAGATGTAAGGGGGACGGAAAGGGAGCAGAGAGGTTCGCTGAACAAAGGGTGCAGCCACAGATGAATTTCCCTGAAGCCGCTTCCTTCAGCTTGTTTCTGGAAAGTGCTGCAAAGCTAATGTGGTATGTGTTGTAAAACTGGAAATAAATATAACCACACAGCCCTTTTTCTATTTTCTGCTCAATCACAAGAAAGCAGCAGGCTGATTCCTCTCTACTCCCCTCCTCCCAGTTTGGCTTCTGCTGCTCCTACAACAGAAAGGACAGCAAGTGTGTGCATCTGCCCGGGATCCACCCACAGGCCCTGGCCTGTCCCTTTATCTCAGAGGACACCTGAAGGAAGTGCCACAGCCATCTGCCTTTGACTCTCACAGGGGTTGGAAGGGTGGCCATGGCATGGGAAAACTGATTAGTTTGTGGTAATAAGCTGGGGGATGGTCTATTCGTCTGACCTGTTAAGACCAGAGAAAGCCTTCTGTAGTTTCCCACAGCCCGGTTTCTATGACAGCGGAGTGCTGAATGGATGTTGAGAGCTGGCCACCTTTCCATGGCTGTGTGGCCGCCTTCCCCGAGCCCCAGCAGTGCTGATGACCTCGAGGGCCTGGCTGTGTCCTGCTGCAGGCTCGCTTGTGCTGCAGTCACACGCGCAGCCTCACTGCGGTGTGCTCAATGTCCGCTTGGCGTGGGGGCTGGGAATAAGTCTGGCTGCTGTCTGTGCCGCAGCCTCTTCCCTGCTGGCCAGCGCTAGCTGTGCTGCAGCACACACTGGCAGGGAAGCCATACCCTCTCATCCGCCTGGGAGGGCCTCTGCCCACTTAGCATTTGAGGGTGATCCCATGTCCCTCCCACAGCTCTTCCTAGTCACTCAAAGTGCTCCCCAAAGCTCCCTTTCTATCCCTCCCCCAGGTGACCCTCTGTGATCTTCAAAGATCAGTTGCTTTGTTTCTTTCTGTTTAGACAGCTAGATTGGAAAATAGGGAGAGAAGCTGTTGTCTTGCCCTCTGGGAGGAATTTAGCTCCAGTCCTTTTGAGTTCCGGCCAAGGTGCTGCTCACCTTTGAAAACCCTCCATGAGATACCGTGGTCACTGATGAATACTGCTGGAGTTGTTTCTCCAAACTGGGCGTTGAAGCAAAAGTCTTTCACACTGGGAATATAGCTCAGTGGTAGAGGGCTGGCCTGGCATGCATGAGGCCTGGGTTCAATCCCCAATATACACTTGCGCACAGGGACAGAGACAGAGACCAAGATCATGATTTCATGAATTTGAATTGCAAACGTGAGTGCTATACACCCTAGGGCCCTATGGTGTTCTAAATGAGGATGGCCTCATAGGTTCTATGCTTGAATACTTGATCTCCAGATGGAACTGTTTAGGAAGGATTAGTAGGTGTGGACTTGTTGGAGGAGGTGTGTTACTTTGGGCGAGCTTTGAGGTTTCAAAAGCCACCTACATGGGACTGGAGAGACAGCTCAGAGGTTATGAGCACTGGCTGCTCTTCTAGAGAACCTGGGTTTGATTCCCAGCACCCATAACCATCTGTAACTCCAGTTCTAGAGGATCTGACACCCTCTTCTGGACTCCCCAGGTACCAGATATACATGTGCACATACATACATGCATGCAAAACATACACATAAAATCAAAAAAACAAAACAGAACAGCTTCCTGCCTTCTCTGGTATGCTCACTCCACCTCCTGCTTGTGGTTCAAGATGCAAACCCTCAGCTATCCCTGCCTTCACTCTGCCATCCTGGACTCTCACTTCTGGAACCATAAACCCAAGGAAACAGTTTCTTTTATAAATTTGCCTTGGTCATGAAGGTTTGGGGGGATATTTTTATTTAGTTGGGTTGTTTTGTTTTTCAAGACAGGGTTTCTCTGTGTAGCCCTAGCTGTCCTGGAACTCACTCTGTAGATCAGGCTGGCTTCAAACTTACAAAGATCTGCCTGCCTCTGTCTCCTGAGTGCTGGAATTAAAGGTGTGTGCCATCACTGCCCGGCAATGCTTGTTTTCTTCTGTTTTGTTTATAGCAATAGGAAAGAAACTAAGACAGCCCCCAGCATGAGAGGTCCGTGGCTGTGTGGCTGTGCCATCACCTGAGTCCCCACTAAACTACAGAGGGCACCCCCCTGTGTTTACCTCTGAGAAAGGGAATCTCCACCTGGAGATGTCCTAACTGCCTCTGTCTGTGTGCGTGTTCACGTGGCATTGGTGTATGAATTATAATTTAATAGAGCCAGGCATGGTGGCACATGCCTTTAATCCCAGCTCTCCACTGAGGCAGATGGATCACTCTGAATTTGAGATCAACCTGGTCTACATATTGCACCCACCCCAGGTCAGTCAAGGCCACATAGTAAGCCTTGTCTCAAAATAAATAAATTTAATGTATATATAACAGAAATTTCCACAATCTTACCTCTACTCTTACTCCAGCCACTGCTGGCAAACTGCTATATGATCCCTTTAGCTCTTCTTCACATGTGTACGTGTGCATGTGTGCAGGCGCACATGTATGCCTGTGGGCGTGAAGACCAGAGGCTGGTATCAAGTGCCTTCCTTGACGGTCCACCTTATAGACTGAAGCAGGGTCTCTCTTGAACCCAGCACTCACCTGACTAGACTGGTCTAGTCAGCCAGTCTTCTCCAGGATTCATCTCTTCCTTACAGGTCGGCTACACACCCACGTGACGTCCATGTGAGTACTGAGAAGCCAAGGGCTGGCCATAGAGCCATAAAGGGAGACACCCAACAACAGCCTCTGCACCCCCATACACATGTACACACATGGGTACACACATAAATATGTTTTAACCACTCTGCACACACAAACACAACGGTCCCTATCACACACGCTCCCCAGTGTCAGGTTCAGCCTGTAACCCCAATGAGAGTGGCAGCCATGGCTCTTCGTCACTGTATGGAGTGATCACTAGCGGTTTATGGAGTGATCACGATGACCATTGATACACTATAGCGGTTTATGGAGTGATCACAATGACCATTGATACACTGTATACACTATAGCGGTTCATCCTTTCTGTGCAGATAACACACACCAACACACTTAGTCACTCACACTGGGCCTGTGGGGTAGGCAGTGTCCATTACTTGGTTTAGTTTGTTTGAGGCAGAGTCTCTTTAGTTCAGGATGGCCTTGAACTCACTCCGCAGGTGAAGCTGGCCTTTAACTGCTGCTGCTCCTGCCTCTGCCTTCTACATGCTGAATTGTCGGTATGTATCGTTATTCCTGCTGAAATAGGTATAATTACTTCTGCTGTACAGATGGGAAAATGGAGGTATACAAGAGGTTAATTGCTTGTTTGGATTCCGCAGTAGTGAGAAGTAGGCAAACCAGTATTTGGACCAGGCAGTCTGGCTTCAAACGCTGCACTTTAACTACCAGGTTTTGCAGCTGTCCCACTCTGTTCTCAGTGTCAGTGAGATTTAAAAAAAAAAAATTCCCTGCTTATTGAAGTGGATTCACCCACAGTTCCCTTTAAACAGTACCATCTTAGTTTGTGTGGAGGGATGAGGGGGGCATGGCGCAGGGGCAGTCAGATCTCTGTGATCTGTGAGTTCAAGCCCAACTCACAGGTCTGGTCTAAATAGCAAGTTCCAGGCCAACCAGGGGGCGTACTGAGACCCAGCCTCAAAGCTTAAGCTAAGTGACAGTACTGCCGTACCTATGAGCCCAGCCTCAGACATCAGAACTTGCTAGTGCTGCCCATCTCTACAATGTGACCTTGTAGTGGCCGTGAGAGAACGGGCTCGCTAAAGTTCTCAGCCCCTTTCCCCCAATTTGTTTGTTTGTTTGTTTGTTTTGGTTTTTGGAGTTAGGGTTTCTCTGTGTAGCCCTGGGTGTCCTGTAATTCATTCTATAGACCAGGCTGGCCTCGAACTCAGAGATTACTGGCCTGTGCCTCCCAAGTGCTGGGATTAAAGGCGTGGTGCACCACCACCTGGCACGCTGGTGGCTTTTGTTCACTTTTTATGGGGTGCTTAGGCAGTAGAGTTCTAAGATAGCCTCTGAAGAGCAAGCCACAAATATACGAGCAAGGAAGGTGTAGCATGCTAGACCTGGTGGTGCGAGCTGTAAGCCCAGCAGGAGACCTACAGAGAGGTGGGTGGATCTCTGTGATTTCAAGGCCAGCCTGGGATAGGTAGGGAGACCCTGTCTCAACAAAGGAACAAACTTGTGGTTCCTTTGTGAAGGTGGTTGTTTAGCCCCTTCATCTCTTGTGAGGGAGCCTTGGTTCTCAGGCTTAATTCTCAAAATGATGCTTGACTTGTATGGTGGGGCGGGGAGGGAAGAGAAGTGGGAGAGGGAGAGAGAAAGGGAGGGAGGGAAAGAGAGAGGGTAGGGGAAAGAGAGGAGGGAGAAATGGAGGGAGAGGGAGAGAGTATGTGTTTGGTCTGTACGCATGTATGTGTGCCACATGCATGTCTGGTACCTGTGAAGACTTAGAAGAGGGCATCAGAGCCCCTGGAACTGGAGTTCCTGACAGTTGCGAGCTGCCTGATGTGGGTGCTGGGAGCTCATGAGCAAGAGCTGCAGTGTTAACTGCTGAGCTGCACACAGTGCCTTTACATTAGAGGAGAGACAGACGTTGGAGGAACAGCTCTCTGCCGGGGAAGGAAACGCTAAGATCTGGAGAGATGAGCTCCTTTCCTGTCGAGTTACTGGTTTGGGCCTTGTTGCCCAAACTCTCTTGTAGCCCAGGCTGGCCTTAAACTTGCTGTGTAGCCGAGACTGCTCCTGAACTACTGTGCCTCCTGCCTCCACCTCCTGAGTGCTGGGGTTACAGACATTCACCATACACCCAGTTTTAAAGAGGCAAAATCTGCACACAGAAGACTGAAAAGCAGAGAGCAGAGGGGCAGAGGTAGATGAGGTGGAAGAGCCTTTTCCCAGAGGCCGACCAGCTGAACTGACTGGGGAATGCCAGGAGACTTCAGGAGGCCATCTGCAGAACGGTTGGGGAGCCATGGCAGCTTCTCTCTATTGGATCCTGGGACCTAGAAAAAACTCTAGGCTTTAAGTGGTTTATTAAATGATGCAATGCTTCATCTTCACTGTGTACCTTGAGAGCTGAAACCTGCTCTGAACAGCGCCTGGGTGGGGCTCTTGTGAGGTGCAGCCCTGCTCCTCTCACGCACAGGTAGCCACCTGGTGCTGGAGAACAAAGCCGCCTGCTCTTCAGAGCCTCCAGCAAGAACTTCCCCCACGTACACAATACACAGCCCTTCATCGGACCACACACCACTCTCAAAACTTCAGAACCCGCAGCCACAATATGAATCTAAAAGGAAGGTGAGCCAAGCCAGGGGCGGTAGTGCAGGCCTCAAAGCCCAGCTCCTGAGAGGTAGAAGCAGGAGGACCAGGAATTCAAGGTCATCTGCAGCCACAGAAGGAGTTCAAGGCCAGCATAGGCTGCCTGAGGCTGTAGCAGAATGGGGGGAGGGGGTGAGCTTGAAAAATAGGCTGTTTATACTTAAGGAGGAGAAAGTTAGTGCAGATACTGATAGACCTGGGGTGAAATGAGTCCCCACCCCACCGAAAAGTCATGTTCAAAAGTGTCAGAATCAAGCAAGTGTCCATTTCCTCGTGGCCATGAACACCAGTGGACTGTCCTTTGTGCGCCTCTGAGGGTGACTTCACCATCCTCTGGATGAGAACTCCCTTAGATACAGATGCCCTAAGATGTAGTTCATGAAAATTCCTGGAGACTGCTGCGGTCGCTCCCTGGAAGAACTGGCTGCTTTCCTAGCTTCCAGGAAGAGAAAAGGAAGCATCACCACACCAACGAAAGGTGCTTGGCTTCCCATTATAGGTGCATTGGAGAGGCCTGGGCACAGGGAGGCCTGGAGACCGGCCTTATGCAGTCCCCCGGAGCTGGGGTTACAGACAGCTGTGGGTGCTGTGGAAGAGCAGCCAGTGCTCTCAACCACTGAGCCACCTCTCTAGCCCAGTGGTTCTCAACCTTCCTGATGCTGCGACCCTTTAATACAGTTCCTCATGCTGTGGTGACCTCTCCAACCATACACTTATTTCATTGCTACTTCATAACTGTATTTTTTGCTGTTATGAATCATAATGTAAATCTCTGATATGTAGGTTATCTAATATGTGACCCCAAGGTGGTCACTACCCACAGGTTGAGAACCACTGCTCTAGTCCCTCATTGTTAGTTTATTTTTGTTTGTTTGTTTGTTTAGGTCAGTTAAGTAAAAAAACGTGCCAGTGTTGGGGCAAGTGGTATCGAGGACGAGGGATCTGCATGGTTCGAAGCTCTAGAGCACACCACCAGAATGCTTGGCTCACTCTTGCTTCTTGATGCAAGAAATGTCCTTGCAAATCTCAGCTAAGGAGAACCCTTGGGATGTTCACTCAACCCTGGATGCATAATAGAGTCGCCTGGGAAATATAAAATATTCAAGCCTGGGGCCTACCCCAGTGACTGAAAAAATTGATTTGGGATGGGTTCCAGCCATTAGTGTTTTTTTTTTTTTAAAAAAAGCCCCACAGGCTTTAAAAATCTAATTTACAGCAGACAGGAGTGAGAACCACTGCATTGGTGCGTGCTCACAGGAGGGCTGAATTCTGAGGAGTCCATCCCCACACAGCCATGGGGATTGCCACTGTCCACAGCTCTTCTCTGGATACTTTCAGATGGTTCCATTTTGGACCTCCCCTGCGACAGTGATAAATACTCTCTAAAGCAAGAAGACAGACAGCAGAGATGCGCCAGCACCTTTAGAGTAATGATTGATGAGCTGAGACAGTTCGGTGGGAGAACCCTCGCCCTGCACTTGTGGGGTCCTGGATTCAATCCCTGGACAACAATGACCCACACACGCCTTTAATCCCAGCCTTCGGAAGGCAGAGGCAGGTAGACCTCTGTGGGTTTGAGGCCAACCTGGTTACAGAATAAGTTCCAGGACAGTCATATCTATTATATAGAGAATTCCTGTCTTGAAAAGCAAAAACAAAACAAAACACAAACAAAAATTACCCGATACAGCAAAACCAACAAGACACCTGTACTTGGAGTTCGGGTGACATGAACCAATGATCTGAGAGGCTGGCTGCCGCGTGGTTCTGTTCTGTTAAGGTCTGGGGAAGTGTGTGTGTGTGTGTGTGTGTCCACCTGGTGTCACAGTGAACCGGGTGCACATTCCCAAAGGGGAAAGACCCTTGGGTGGGAAGACACTGCCACCCCCACCCCCAACTTGCCTTCAGAACAGTGGGGAGATTTCCATATTGCCAACCACCCAGTGTTTCTGCTGCCGCCAAGTTCAAATCTGCACCCCCAGACTTCATCACTTTCATTGCAGACTGAGGTTTTGAAACTTTTCTTACCCACCTGGTCTCAGCATAGATTTAAACTGCAGAATTCTAACCATTTAAAAGTAACTTTGCTGGGTGGTGGTGGCGCACGCCTTTAATTCCAGCACTTGGGAGGCAGAGGCAGGTGGATCTCTGTGAGTTTGAGGCCAGCCTGGTCTACAAGAACTAGTTCCAGGACAGCCAGGACTGTTACATAGAGAAACCCTGTCTCAAAATAAATAGATAGATAAATAAGGGGAGAAAAAGAAAGAAAATGAGATATATTCATAAAAAACAAATAGATAACAATAATAATAATAAGAAGAAGAAGAAGCAGAAGAAGAAGAAGAAGAAGAAGAAGAAGAAGAAGAAGAAGAAGAAGAAGAAGAAGAAGAAGAAGAAGAAGAAGAAGAAGAAGAAGCAGAAGCAGATTTTTTGGGCGGGCGAGATGGCTCAGCAGGTGAAGGGTACCTGCTACAGACCCTAAGGACTCCCACAAGTTGTCCTCTGATCCTCATGGGCCACGGCACACCCACACCCACAATAAATAAATAAAAATGTGACGAAGGAAAAGAAGAAAGGAGCTGGAGAGATGGCCTAGTGGTTAAGAATACTTGCTACTCTTTTTTTTTTTAATTCATTTATTTAGTATATATACAGTGTTCTACCTGCATGTATTCCTGCAGGCCAGAAGAAAGCACTAGATGTTATTACAGATGGCTGTGAGCCACCATGTGGTTGCTGGGAATTGAACTCAGGACCTCTGGAAGAGCAGCCAGTGCTCTTAACCTCTGAGCCATCTCTCCAGCCCCCAATACTTGCTACTCTTGCAGAGGACTCAAGTCCAGTTCCCAGCACTGATATGAGAGTTTAAACGTTGAGCCGTCTTTCCAGTCCCTAATTCATACAATGGAGAAACAGTCACAGATAACGGAGGAACGATTGTTCGAGCAGCAACTCTGTGTTCTGTGTATCCATTTAACAAGCACATGGACAGTCTGGAGTAATTGTATTCTCTTTGTGAGCATAAACTTAGGAGCGGAAAGACAATAGGTGACAACTGCCTTCTGAATTTTTCCACATTCGTTTAGAAAAAAAAAGACAGGAAAGAAAGATGGCTACACAAAGCCTTTTCTCTTAGGGACTAATTTAAGGGCAGAGGAAAAACAAAACAGAACCCCAGGTTGTCTGTCAGTCTGGTATGACCTAACCCTGACCTTCAAGGATACAGGAAAAGAACTGGCCACCAGCAGAGCTGAGGGAGCTTGTTGAAAACAAACGCAGTAGCCAGGCAGGGTGTCCACAAGAGAGGTGAGCTGCGAAAGGACAGCTTTGTTAGGTAGTAGCCGCCTTTCTGTACTCAAGGCAGTCCCACTTTGAATTATGTACTAAGTAGTATTGTGACCTACACGGCCTTGAAGAAAGCCCTCGTGGAGGAAACAGAACATACTGCTACTATCTGAGAGCTATTTTAGATTGTCTGAATTTTTTGGAGATGGGAGATTTGGTATCTATATCTCTCAGGGTAGATATAGATATAGATATCTCTTTTATTTTTGAGACAAGGTCTCTCTAGCCCCAGCTAGTGTAGACCAGACTGACCTCAAATTTACAAAGCTCTCCCTGCCTCTGCCTCCTGAATGCTGAGATTAAAGGTGTGTGCCACTATACCTGGCTCAGGCTAGTCTTGAACTCAACAGGGTCAAGTGATCCTTCTGCCCCAGCCTCAAGCAGCTGGGACTGCAGGTGCATGCATCAGCAGCTTGGACCTGTATGTGAAATCCCAGAAATCTAGATTTCTGGCTCCTTCAAGCAGCTCAGGACCTGACTACGCTAGCCCCTCCCGCCACAAGGGAACGCACCTCTGTGTGGAAAATCTGTTCTCCATGAGGCCGCTGCACCCACTTTTTGGTTCTGCCCACTCCCTGCTTGTTTTCCTTGATCTAAAATGTTGCATATTGCAACTCTGAGAGGGGGGAGGGAAGAGCAAAGAGATCCCTAAGTCCCTGGCCCCTCCAGACTCTGCTGCCTCTTGATGTAGAACGGGTGGCCCTGGGCTCCTAGGCTCTGTAATGGCATCAAGACAAGACATTGCTTGTTTATCTAAACACTAACTGGAGTGCCGCCTGTCGCCGAATGTTCTAGCAGGGTGGCCATGAAGTCACTCAGGCTGAGGTTGATGGGGGCTTACTATGTACTTTCTCAAGGACTCCGCAAATCCTGGAACAGCTCTCTGCCTCATTTCTAGAACGGAGACGGTGAGGTTTACTGTCACAACCAGAGGCAGCACAAGCCAACAGACTCCTGTGCACCAGTTCTTTACCAAGTGACTGTGTCTTTAGCTGGGTATTTGCTGATGGCTCTAGCTGGGGCCCCTCAGATGATCTGTAGGTCTCTAGCCCAATACAAATGCGACAGTGGCTTCAATATTCAGTATTATTTCTGTATTTTATAGATTTACTGTGGAGGTGTATATCACTTGTGTGGAGGTCGGAGGACTTGTAGTAGCTGCTTATCTCTTCCCAACATGTGAGTCCCAGACAAGGAACTCAAGTTTGGCCCAAAGTGTCTTCCCTTACTGGGCCATCTCAACAGCCTTTATGAGCATGCTCTTAGCTGGGCAGTGGTGGCACACGCCTTCAATTCTGGCACTGGGGAGGCAGAGGAAGGAGGATCTCAGTGAATTCCAGGCCAGCCTGGTCTACAGAGTGAGTTCCAGGACGCCAGGGCTGTTACATAGAGAAACCCTGTCTTGGCACACTCTGTGGAGCTGGGGCTAGAACTCAGTGCTTACCATGCATGCACAAAACTCAGGGATCATTCCCCATCGTAGAATAAACTGGGAATGGTGGACCTCACCTGTCCCTTCTCAGTGAAAGGAAGAGGAGTAAGAAGTTCAAGGTTATCCTTGGCTATGTAGGAAGCCTTTTAGCCCATACAGTGATCATACAGTGGTGTCTCCTGAAGCAGGGTATTTGATTTTGCAGGGTGGCTGTGGCTAAACGACAGAGGGACTGTGGATAAATCTGAGAGGAAAACAAACTGCAGCTCACGCGCCTATAAAATTCTTTCAACCGGTGAAGTTATCGCTAAAGCTTGGAGGACACAATTTTGGGGGAGTCAAGACAGGCTTTCTTGCCTTGGCTGTCCTGGAACTCACTCTGTAGACCAGGCTGACCTCAAACTCACAGAGGTCCGCTTGCCTCTGCCTCATGAGTGTTGGGATTAGAGGCTTGCGCCACCACTACCCAGCCGGTAAATTCATTTTTAAAACTAGTCTTTAATTATCATTTCTCTTCAAGATTTTCCGGGATGTAAAAGCTCAAGGTCTCCAGCTGGCTCTAAACTCTGCTAACAGCACCCTCCTCTCCTGAACACCCCCTCTCCACCTCACCTCACCCAGCTCAGGGACCTGGGAAGTACGAGCGAGGCTGTCAGGTGGAAACTTAAGAGGTCGGGATGTCGGAAATAAAGCTGTGAAAGTGGGGAGGAAGACCTGTCTGGGCTTTAAGACCGGAATCTTCTATGTTCCTGCTAGACCAATCTGCAGCTTTTGCAAACAGCCTTAATATCAGCGCCCCGCTGCGGAATTCAAAGCTCAGCTTGTCACGACTGCTAACACCTTCTTTGACCAGCCTCTTTCTACTTGACAATTTTTCTCTTCTGTTCCTCTCTCTTGCCACCGGGAAGGTTCCAGAAGAACATTGGTTTTAGGGAGTCCCCTCACATAGCTTACCGCCCCTTGGCGTGCAGAAGTCGGGGGAAGATACTCTGGGCTGGCCGGCTTGCAGGGTGAGTAGGTTTTCAGACTTTGGGAAACGGGTGTGGGGGCGGGGATGGACTGAAACGATTTTGGAGGTCCCTATGGGTCGTCTGGAAAGTTAACGAAGCTTCAGGTTCTAGGCTGGGGACAATGGCTGCCTTTCCAAGGCTACTGGCCCAGAGGTCTGTGCGGAGTAGCAGAGCCTTAGGCTGCACTGGGGGTCCCTAGTTTTCCGGGGGGCGCAGAGGCTGCAACTCTCGAGCCGGAGGGGCTGCGTCCATGACGGACCCCGGGTCTGGAGAGCAGCAGCCGGTGACCGGGAATCGGGTGCGCTCGCGGGCTCCGGGAGCCCTGCCACTCTTGTCAACTTTCCCGGCCCGGGGAGGAGGAGGGCGGTCGCGCGCAATACTTAAAGGCGGCTCGGCTGGGCCGGCGATCATCAGTCGGAGCGCGCGGCAGCACCGTGGAGGCAGCGCACGGCGGCGGCGGGAGCCGGAGGAGGGGCATGGAGCCGCCGCGGCCCTGCTGAGTACCCGAGCGCGGGCAGCCAGCGGCACGGTGAGCGCATCCAAGGGGCGGGCCATGCGGGACTGCCCCTCCGGCGCCTCTTGCCGCGCCCTGGGGACCCCAGGGCTCTGGGTGGTCAGGGCTGCGGCCGTTTTAGGCTTCCCTGCGCGGTCCATGCAGCTGGTTCCCCACCGATCTCTACTCCCTTTCTTCCAACATCCTGGGCTCCTGCAACCTCTCTCCCTTCCTCCTTTGAGGCTCGTGTTTTGTGAATGAATTAGGAGGCGGGGGGACTGTGGTGCGGGGCGCAAGGCTAGAGTGCCCCTCCCCCCACTCATGCCCGCAGGGGCTTCGCACCTGCGGGGACACCAAGATTTCCAGCGATCTGGTCCCCACAGCACGTGTCTTTGAGATGAGCTCCCACTCCTTGCCGGCTCAGAGGGGTCCGAGGGCGCCTAGGCGCGGGCGGAGGAGCCGCAACCGCCAGTGCAAGTTTCCATACCGGTGCGCGTGGGCCCGACTGCAGGGCGCACCTGTCAGATAAAGAGGCGCTGCGAACCTTGCAGACCCTCAAAGTTTCCCGGCTGGGTAGGGAGGTGTGCGTCCTTGCCTGGAGGTTTTATTTCTTTCCTTCCGTTGTCACACGGCACATCGATCTTGTAAAGCGCTCTAGCCTCCTGCCCTTGAACCCGAGTGCGCAGTAGCTAGCCTGGGCCGGGCTTTCCTGGATCTCTTTTTGGGGGGTTGGGAGAAGCGGCCCAGGATATAAGATCACACTCTCGTCTACCGGCTTAGGGAAATACAGCCCCCTGTCTAGGCAGGGGACCTCAACCAGAGCCCGCGTCAGAACCTGGTTGCACATAGGGTATCTGGCTGCAGAACCTTCTTCGGTCTTCTGTGGGGATGTGGGTACAAAGGTAGTGCCTCTTAATTCCTGAGGGGGAGGGGTCCGGCCCGCGGATGGAGGGACTGGCAACAGCCGGGATGTCGCCTTTGTTTGCAGGCACTCTTTCGCCAACGTACCTGGGGCCCTGGGAAGACGAGTAGGGCCTGATTTAGCTATTATTTCTTGGATTTTCCGTTCCTTCTCTGGGTCGTGGAAATCGGCACGTGGGTGTGGCCGTGTGTCTTTAGCCAGCCGGGTGAAGCTCAAGCCGGGTGAGGAGCGTGGCGAGACCTTCGCTAGCTGCCTTGGACCTGACCGGATAGCCTCCGGAACTGCACCGAGGCGGGGCGCCAGGGCGCAGGTTGCTGGGCTAGCCAGGGCACCTCCTGTCCCTTCCCAGAACAAGGCAAGCCGTAGGGCCCGCAGCGCCCCCCCCCCCATGCATCAACCAGAGAGGGACAGGCCTGGGGCGTCCTGGGCTGGGTGTGTGCAGGGAGAGCCGGGGGTCCTACAGAGGAATCACGCAGTGGCTCCTGGGGCTGGTGGAGCGTTGAGCCCCAGAGGCCAGGCTTCCCGGAGAGGCCAAGCTGCCTAGCGCCCTTTCAGATCTACACGGCTGGAAGAATGCTTGTGCAGACTGAAGCAGTGACTGCCTGTTCCTCACCCATCCTATGTGAGGGGTGTCTTTGGCAGCAAAGTCTGTTCCTGTTGGGATGGGGCCCAGTTTCAGGGAGATCAGAGTTGAAGCAGGCTTGGAAGTGAGAGGTCATTGTCTGAGACAAGGGTGGAAACGGATTCTCCGGATGGGACAGGTAGCAACGACAGGAGGGGAGGGCAAACTCTCCTTACCCCTCTGCTTCATACCCTCTCCCTGGAGAGCTAATGTACATCCATTTTCTGGGAAATCACCTAGATCTGAGAAGCAAGGAATCATTAGCACCACTCCCGGGAACAGGGACACTAAATCTTTGGGCAAGGTCAGGTAGCCAGGAGGCAGTGGAGTTTGTCCAACCCTTGGTCTCTGCTGCCAAGTCCTGGGCTCCTTTCCTTAATGCATAGCTGTTCCCAGCGGGGCAGGTGCTAGGAACCCCAACTTAGTTACCAATGGAAACCTGCATTGTTTGCCCGACTGGCTGGGCAGGGGAGCCTACCAGGGCACTAGGACCAAGTAGGTGAGAGTCCCCAGCAGCCATCTCTGCAGTGCTTGCAGAGCTTCCCTCTGGTTCTCCGTGCTGGACTTGCAGGCAGGAGGGCTGGCCATACCCCAACTCTGACACACACACACACACACCCCACCCCCCGTCAGTTTCCCCTCTGGCCTTCTCTCCTGTCTCTCAAGGAAAGGAAAAAGTGAAAGCAAACACCAGGCGGTTCTTAGGGACTAGTGGTGGAAAAGGAAAATTATTTGTGTCTATCTACCTCACACCCCTTCATGTTCCTGCCTCTGCTTTCTCCGTGGGTTTTTCCTGTTACAGAGGAACAGTTCCCCCTAGACTGTACTCACCCATTAGAGGTGACGGCTATAGGCCATGGGCTGACACCTCTTCTCCCATGATGCCTGTCTCCTTTGTGCCCAGGGTCCCTGCTGAAGCTCTTCCACATCCCAGGGACTAACTAGCCTTTGGTTTATCTACGGTCAATGCTACTCTAATTCCCTTACCTGTCATCTGTTTGCTCCTGGATCATGCTGTGAGGTTAGGAGTAGGACACATTTTACAGTCACACAGCTAAAGAGGGAGTGGGCTGGGCAGACAGAAATGGCAGAACTGGGACTTGAACCCCAGCAGTCTAGCTTCTGAGTTTCCATGTGGTCTTGGTCAAGTTCAATGAAGTGTCAATGGTTTTTATTAGTGGGTCGTTTCTTGTTCTGGGCCTATATCTGAGGATGCTCCTCTGAGACTGCTGCCCTGCCCCTGCCTGACCCCACTATCTCTTCTCTTCCCAGATGCCGGTTCAGCTGACTACGGCCCTGCGTGTGGTGGGCACCAGTCTGTTTGCCCTGGTGGTGCTAGGGGGCATCCTGGCAGCCTACGTGACAGGCTACCAGTTTATCCACACAGAAAAGCACTACCTGTCCTTTGGCCTCTACGGTGCCATCCTGGGTCTACATTTGCTCATCCAGAGCCTGTTTGCCTTCCTGGAGCACCGTCGCATGCGCAGGGCAGAGCGCCCACTGAAGCTACATTGTTCTCAGAGGCGACGTTCGGTGGCACTCTGCATTGCTGCCTACCAAGAGGACCCTGAGTACTTGCGCAAGTGCCTGCGTTCAGCTCAGCGCATCGCCTTTCCAAACCTCAAGGTGGTCATGGTAGTGGATGGCAATCGCCAGGAAGATGCCTACATGTTGGACATCTTCCACGAGGTTCTGGGTGGCACTGAGCAAGCTGGCTTCTTTGTATGGCGTAGCAATTTCCATGAGGCGGGTGAAGGAGAAACAGAGGCCAGCCTACAGGAAGGCATGGAGCGCGTGCGAGCCGTGGTGTGGGCCAGCACCTTCTCATGTATCATGCAGAAGTGGGGAGGAAAGCGTGAAGTCATGTACACAGCCTTCAAGGCCCTTGGCAACTCAGTGGACTACATCCAGGTAAGGCTGCCTCCCTAGAAGTGTGTGCACACTGGCACATACTCTCTCCTCGAACAACTTAAATCTGCTGGAGGTCTTGGTGCTGCTGCCTGCCACCCCTCCTTGCCCATAAACAAGGCATAACAGTTCTGAGGAAACCCTGGGTTGTCCAAACCTGGGCTGTGGTTCTGTTGGTAACTGGGCAGACTTTTGAACTGGAGTCCCCATAATAACAGCAGCGAAAGGGTGCACAGCACTGACTCCATAACAAGCACTATTGAGGCTGCTTCAGATATACCCATTCTTTTAACCCTTACAATAGCTCTGCGGTTCAGTGCTGCTCTTTCTGGGTTCAGAGAGAGGCGAAGAGAAGTTTAGAGGATAACTTGCTTAGGTCAGACAGCAGACCATGTGAGCCCGGCAGTCTATCCACGGCCTGCTTTTAGCCCTTGGCTCACTCCAGGCAATAGGGTGACCAAATACCATAAGGAAGTTTGAAGAGGGAACTAGAGAGATAGCTTAGCAGTTAAGAGCTCTGGCTGGCTGTTCTGGTGGACCCACCTTCCGTTCCCAGAACCCTCTCTAACTTTAGTTCCAGAGTATCTGACACCCTCTTATGGCCTTTGTAGGTAATGCATGCACATGATGCAGACTTACATGTAGACAAAACACTCAAACACATAATAATAATTTTTTTTTCTTTTTGGTTTTTGGGACAAGCTCTGTAGACAAGGCTGGCTTTGAACTCACAGAGATCTGCCCGCCTCTCCCTCCTGAGTTCTGGGATTAAAGGTGTGCAGCATCACATGACATAAAAATAAATCTTAAAGAAAAGTATAATGAATAAAAGGATTCTGCTAAACACCACTCAGCTTTGTTTGCGTTAGGGCCACAAAGTCCTGTTCTTCCTAGTGTTGAATTCATGTCTGACAGCTGGAGGGACACAGGCATATGAACGGCCAACTTCCTTTATCCAGTGTTGGCAGGGCTGGAACTCAAACAGACCCTGCCCAGATCCTGATCAAGTGGTCGCTGGCACCAGAATTCTATTAGACTGGCAAGGTTTGCATAGCTTACAATTTCAAATACACACTAGAGAGAGCAAAAAATATTAAAAGTACACATTTCAGAACCAACTAGAAACAGACAACTCAGTTGCCCAGGTTCTGCTCCAGAATTCCTCACAGCCTCTTGTGACTTCTACACTTGCCAAGGGTTCTGCCATCTGTTTACAAACACGGAGAGAATAGTGGCTGTTTAGAAGCCACGGTGTCCCGAGGCCATCTCATTGGCATCATGTTCAGTCCCTGAATACTACGAAGTGTTCGATAGTATAAAGTTAGCTTGTGTGTGTGTTTCTCCCCAAGACAGGGTTTCTTTGTATGCGTGGCTGTCCTGGAACTAGCTCTGTAGACCAGGCTAGACTTGAACTCACAGAGATCCTCCTGCCTCTGCTGGGATTAAAGGAGCACAACCACCGCTGCCCAGCCCTACTTTGTTTTAAAGATTGTTTTTATTTCATATGTACGGATATTTTGCCTGTGCACCATGTGTGGTTGGTGTTCATGGAAGCCAGAAGAGGGAATTTGATTCCCTAGGACTGTAGCTATAGGCAGCTATAGTAGTGGGAATCGAACCTGGGTCCTCTGGAAGAGCAGCCAATGCTCTTAACTGCTGAGCCAACTCTCTAGCCCCACTCCCCCACCCCCCTTTTAATGTTATCCTTGTATAATAGTTGACTTGTTTGTCTTTTCCTAAATCCATGGACCCAAGTATGTAAGCAGGGATGTGTCTAGAAGGCTGTTGATTCTGCAGTTTACCTGGGAACTTGGGGTCTTTGTTAAACTTTTCTTAGAACCCAGAAGCACAGGAAAAGGCCCTTTGTCTTGATTACTGCTCAGGCAACAATAACTTTATTAGCCATTCTCTGAAGCACAGGAGCCGACCAAACCTGCTTTGCCTGTCTTCGTCACCTGTGTTCTGGTGGACCTTCAGTCCCCCACTAAAGCCTTGCTCTGCTCTTCATGGTCCTGAGCCACAACCTAAGGCAGCCCTGGTTACAGCCAGTGCACGTTTGCTGGGCTTCAGCCACCCTTCCAACAGTCCTGCTAACGATGCGTCTGCTCCTCTGTGGGGAAAAACAAACCTTGCCCAGCCAGGGGAGACCCAGGCAGAAGTTACTCTTCCTTCCCTAACTGCATAGTTAGGACCTTCTTGGAGTGGATGAAGCAAAACAGCACGGAGAATGGGTTAGAAATGGTTACTGAAGCCAGGTGGTGGTGGCACACGCCTTTAATCCCAACACTGGGGAGCCAGAGGGAGGCAGATCTCTGTGAGTTCAAGGCCAGCCTGGTCTACAAGAGCTAGTTCCGGGACAGGCACCAAAGCTACAGAGAAACCCTGTCTTGAAAAACCAAAAAAAAAAAAAAAAAAAAAGGAAAAAGGAAGGAAGGAACAAAAGAAGGAAGGAGAGAGAGAGAGAGAAATTCACTGAGTCAAGACCAGCAGCATTGAGCATTTGACCATTAAATTGAGGCGGCAGCTCTGGGAGTCTAGATGGGACCTTCCCCAGCTCCAGGATGGAAGGAAGTCTGGTGGGAGGACAGAGAAAGCAGAATTGGTGCTGATGGCTATACACTCCCCCTTTAGCGTTCTGCTGCTTGTTTGTGCCACCTTGTCTTCTAACATGAAGAGAATGTGTCAGAGGCAGCCTCATTTCTTCTTGGTTCTGGAAATTTAATTAAGGGCCTTATGCCAGCAGCTTTAGTAAAAGCTTCTAAGGGATTTGAGTTTATCTGCTTGGAGAACAGTGACCATTGAGCCCAGTCAGTGGTTAGTAAGTAAACCCAATTTCTCTGCCCAATGGAATGCCAGGACCATCTCAGTAACTTCAAAAAGCATACAGAAAAGGCTGGTCATGCTGGCTCACAACTTTAGTCCCAGTAATTGGGAGGCAGAAGCGAGCAGATCTTTGCGTTCAAGGCCTTTCTGGTCTACATAGTGCTTCAGCACGGCCATGGCTACCAAAAGAGACTGTCTCAAAATGAAAGGAAGGAAAGAAGGCAGGCAGGAAGTCAGCCACCATGATACATGTTCCCAGAGCTCAGGTGCAACTAACCTGATATGATGCAGGTGTGACTGCTGGCAACTGCTGCCAGCTTCCGGGTTTATTCGGAGTAGGTCAGATAAGAGGAGCTGTTGGCCTGTCATAAAGACTTGGCCAAGATGCCAAGCACAGAAGGTTTGGGCAGCAGCAGCTTCGTCTCATGGAGGGGCTTTTGGGCAGGTAGGCTCATTCTTACCCAGGGCTGTAGGTTCAGCAGGAGAACACTGTAGGCAAACTACCGATGACAGCATCTCAGCAGTAGCCTGACATCATCCTCCAGGACGCTCTCCTTCCCCTCGTGGTACCTGAACTGTTAGCTGTTCATTTCCTTACTTCCCTTTGCTTTCCCCTCCCCCTTTCTACCTAGCATGGGGAAACTTGCTGGGAGTGAATGGGAAAGGGGTCAGGCTCCTCAGGCAGGAGCAGCCCCCCCCCCAGGCGGGAGGGTACTTATACAGGCGAGAGCGCTGACCACGCACTTCCCTGCAGGTGTGTGACTCTGACACCGTGCTGGATCCAGCCTGCACCATTGAGATGCTCCGAGTCTTGGAAGAAGATCCTCAAGTAGGGGGTGTTGGAGGAGATGTCCAAGTAAGAAGTAACCAAGAGTGCCTGGGGGTTGGGGCTGGCCTTTCAGGTTTACAAGCCCAGTGGGATATGCCTGGGAAATGAATCTCTGGACTTACTAGCATCTGGGGAGCAGTTTTCCTGATAGTTTTTGTGGTTTTTAAGGGCTCACTGCACCGACTGCCCAACTCATTTCCTGCTCTTATTGAACATGAGTAAGGGGAGGGGAGCATTAGAAAATTTGAAGAAGGGGGCTGGAGAGATGGCTCGTCTATTAAGATCACTGCTGCTCTTGCAAAGGGCCCAGGTTCGATCACCAGCATCTACTTGATGGCTCAGAACGTCCTAACTGCAGTTCTAGGGGATCTGATGCCCTCTTCTGGCCTCCACAGGCACATATGCCATTGGTGAACAGACATACATGTAGGAAACATTCACACAGTAAATAAAAAAAATTTTTTTGAAAGCTCATGTATTTGGAAGGACATAGGATCTGGATACTACAGGTCTCAGAAATAACTTCCTTTTGGACTGATAGTGTAGCAGATAGCTCCCAAGTTAGTTCCTTGAAAAGCCCATGTTCTAGGGAACGAAGGCTAAAGAGCTGTAGGGAGTATGTTAAGCACACGGAGCCAGGTCTTCTGCCAGAGGACACTGCAGGCAATGTCATGTCACCTTAAGGGCTTTCCAACCACCAAAGCCTCTCTAAGACCAGGCACTGACTCCTGGGGCATCTTAACCGGGAGTCAGTGCAGGTGTAAAGGTGGCTGGAGCTGGAGAGTGAGGCTCTATATGACCACTCCGAGTTTCAGATTCCTCCGTTCTAGTAAGTTCACAGCTAACATCCAGGATTGTGAGCAGTAGGCTGTAGAACTCAGGGTGGAAAGGCCTCAGATGAACACAGCATCTCTGTCCCCTTACAGATCCTCAACAAGTATGATTCATGGATCTCCTTCCTGAGCAGTGTGAGGTACTGGATGGCCTTCAATGTGGAGCGGGCCTGCCAGTCCTACTTTGGCTGTGTGCAGTGTATCAGTGGGCCCTTGGGTATGTACCGCAACAGCCTCCTCCAGCAGTTCCTGGAGGACTGGTACCACCAGAAGTTCCTAGGCAGCAAGTGCAGCTTTGGGGATGATCGGCACCTTACCAACCGAGTCCTGAGTCTTGGCTACCGGACTAAGTATACAGCACGCTCTAAGTGCCTCACAGAGACCCCCACTAAGTACCTCAGATGGCTCAACCAGCAGACCCGCTGGAGCAAGTCTTACTTCCGGGAATGGCTCTATAATTCTCTGTGGTTCCATAAGCACCACCTCTGGATGACCTACGAATCAGTGGTCACAGGCTTCTTCCCATTCTTCCTCATTGCCACAGTCATACAACTTTTCTACCGTGGTCGCATCTGGAACATTCTCCTCTTCCTGCTGACGGTGCAGCTGGTGGGCATTATCAAGGCTACCTATGCCTGCTTCCTTCGAGGCAATGCAGAGATGATCTTCATGTCTCTCTACTCCCTTCTCTACATGTCCAGCCTCCTGCCAGCCAAGATCTTTGCCATTGCTACCATCAACAAGTCTGGCTGGGGCACTTCTGGCCGAAAAACCATTGTCGTGAACTTCATTGGCCTAATCCCTGTGTCCATCTGGGTAGCTGTTCTTTTAGGTGGCCTAGCATACACAGCTTATTGTCAGGACCTGTTCAGTGAGACCGAGCTAGCTTTCCTGGTCTCCGGGGCCATCCTGTACGGCTGCTACTGGGTGGCCCTCCTCATGTTGTACCTGGCCATTATTGCCCGGAGGTGTGGGAAGAAGCCAGAGCAGTACAGCCTGGCTTTCGCTGAGGTGTGATCTAACCCCTAAGTAAAGTGGGACAAGTGCAATGGGTAAGGGAGGGGAGGGAATGGAAAAGACAGGGTGGGAGGGCGCAGGGAGTGTTGTGTTCTAGTTTCATGGCCGAAAGGACAAACCTGAAATGCGAAGAACTGTGACTGTGGTGTGGCCTGCGGAGCTTCTGCTCTCGAAGCCCAGCACTGATTGTTCAGGTGCAAGGCAGATGGACTTGTCTGTTCTCAGGCTAGGTCTGCTTGCCCTTGCACAGGCAGTGATCTCGGAGAAGATTTTACTTCCTTCTGTTAACTACAGAGAGTCCAGAAATGGGCTAAACCAAGTGCTAACTTCCATCTTGTGACAGCTTCTAGTACAGAAGCAAGCAATGACAGACTTTAGGAAAATGTCCTCCTACCCTATTTAAACACGAGGGATAAGATAAGTTCCCATCAAGTCTGGCCAGCTAGTATCCCCTTCCCCAACCTCTAATTAGCCATCAATGCATTACGATTGTGCCTGAGATAACAAGGCTGGGAAGCCTGATCTTTGATCAGAAAACAGGGTCTAAGAAATGGTGCTTTATGTAATATACTCCACTCCACATCAAAACATCCCAGGGATAAACCAAGCCCCCAGGGGTTAAGTACTGCGTTTGGTGGTGTTTGTGCATATTATAAAGGAAAGTTTGGTCATGGGTACAATCCCAGCACTTGGAAGGTAGATGTAAGAGATCAGAGGTACAAGGCCAGGTTGGGCTACCTGAGCTCCCAACTCTTACAAAAATAATTTGACAGGATGGACAGATTGTCGGGGTGCTAAAAAACCACAGAAGCCTTGGACTGAATGTGCTCCAATTGGAAACTGCTCAGACTTTACAAGGGTTTCAAAATTGTCAAGACATTGTACTGAGATCAAATTCACCAGGAAGCTCAAAACCCAATGTGTTCAGAGAAGTCTTAGTTACTATTTTGGCTCATTCATACCTGAATTCCTCTCAAATTCAGCTCTGATCTGAGGCCAGACATCCTACTTGATATTTCATTCCCTTCAAAGGCACATAGTTGTTCTTGGTTGTGATTTTCTAGTGGGGCAGCAGTTACCTCTTCATTTTCATGGGGAAGCTTCTTCACGTGGCAGAGAACAAACTCTTACAAGACTTACAAGGCTGCCCCCTACATGCATGGAAAGAATACCATTGCTGATCACAGTTTTTCATCTCGGAACTGGTCAGTAACGTGGCAACTGGTTGGCATGTGTGACTTTTAGATAACCGTTCTCGACAATCATCCCCAGTGGAAAGCTTTCTGGTGTTGCCCAAATGAACCCTCAAATCCAAGTTGGTCAACTTTAAGACAATCCATTCTCCTCAGTGGCTTCTCTAAGGAATCCTATGGCCAGGTAATGGATACTCCGTTTGCTCTTCAGTCCGGAAACCAAACTAGGAGCTGGAACTGGTCCAACAATCTTCAGACCTCTCACCACGCTGAGCTGCTTGATTTTCCTGCTTCTTTTGGGGAGTGATGAGAAGCTTTTTTTATTGTTTTGAAATCAAGAGCAGACTTGGCTTTTGGATCTAAAACCTGGGAGCGTGACTAAGCCTTTGACTTTAGGGGTGCTTATACTTGTTCCAAACATTTGTTCTCAGAGGGGCCAGCTAACCCCTCAGAACCAACACTAAGGTGGAAAGCGGTGTACACAGGTGCTTCCTACAAAGGAATGAAGTGCACTCGGAACCACAGATGGGCAAACCCTGGCATTTCCCTTCCTCTCATGAACGCAAGGGTTTTCTAGATGTAGCTAACAGTTGCCACAGCACACAGACCTCAAGTTTCCAATAAAATTGCTGACTGATGTCAAGCCCAACCAATGGCGGCTGGGAAGCGGCAGCCATTTGTTAAAGGCTGTTGCTCTGGGCTTTTCTGCAATGGAGGCAATCCGGTCAGTCAACCACAAGGCGTGTTTCTCTTCAGCTTTTACTTGAAGGCTAGCACAGGACAGTGGACTCCGGACGAACACTGCTTGCCCTACCGTCACTCCTCTGCCTTGCACTGTGGTCGACGTTCCTCAGATTAAAGATGCAGGTACAGTAGTGAGCTTACAACATTTGACCTCGACTGGATTTTCTAATTTATTTTGTAAGTTTTCCAGCAGCAAAACTAAACTGGGTCTACAGCTGTATCCCTGTTTCTTGCAAGGGAAGAGCCTTTATACAATGAGACTCATTTTGAGTTTTCCTCATTGGAAATTTCAGCCTCTTTTGTATTACTTCTACAATTTGTAAACATATTTATTTTTACCTGCTTTTTTTTAAACAAGGAGGGAACTTTATTTAACATTAAGGGTGGGAGGGAATCAGAAGGGAGGGGGCTTTGGTGGTAATGTTCTTATCACAGCCATTGAGCACAATGCATGGGCCTCTTGCCTCTTAAGCAAAGTCACTCTGCAGAGGTGTGCAGCGGGAGCTCATCTTCAGGTAAGCCTCCTTGCTCACTGCTCTGTCTACCTTGCTTCTGGAAAACCTCCTTTGAGTTTCTAGCCTAGGCCATCTAAGTTCACAACCTTAACATCAGACTTATAGCCATCCTTCTCCTTGAAGTCTTAGATGAAGCCATGCAGTCCTTTTACTGTCTGTACTTAATGGTGATTGATCTTGTTCCCAGTGCTGTACATGGCTAGGAGTGACATGCTGGGGCCATACTCTGTACTGCACTATGTAGCAATGGGGCTGTGACTAGCCTTTTCACAAGAAGCTCCTTGTCCAGGAATGGAGGAGGTTGTTGAGAACTCGCTACTGCTTATGCAGGCTGGCCATGCTCCAGCTCAAGTTTTCCCTGACGTATTTAGAAAGCATTCTAAGGATATGACCCTCCTTGAACTCAAATCCAGGAGCTGCTCCTGTTCCTCCAGGTTGCCAGACAAATCATAGGTGGGAAATCCTCATAGAGTGCAGCAGAAGTCTCCCAGGACCCCTTTCTCAGGATGACCCTTCTGCTACCATCTTTCTTGATGCTGTTGTCATTGCAGGTGCCACAACCAATGTCCCTCTCCCACCCACCCGCAACCACTTTTGCAGCTTTAACTCTGCCTTCTCCTTCTGCACCTCTGGGACTCTGATAGCAGAGCTCCACTCCCGTCATCCTCCTTGCTGATGTTTATGTTCTTTACTCCAGCATCATCTAGTGAGATACTGGCTCCTCTTTACCCAGGACCACCTCTCCACTCTGGGTAATTGGTGCTGACCTTTGTTCAGCAGTATGGAACCTAAGTCCCTTTTTTTGAGTCTAATGCTTAAGAGGCTATATGTCATCCTCCAGCACTACCACTCTGAGGACTTTCTTCCCTTTCTGCTTAGTCATCTTAAAGGTCACCATCTCCTTGAGTGTGAAATACTGAGAAGCTGAGGCCCTGCTGAACTTACAGTTGCAGGCTGACCCAGTTCTGCCAATTCTCATGAGACCATTGGTTTATCACTCTAGTTCACATGGAAAGTGTCAAGTCCGTTCCTCTCCAATTCCCCATCTTATCTGGTTACCAAAGAGCAAAGGTTTTGCTGTGTGAAGACCACTTGCATGGTGGGGTTTGGTACAAAGCAGGTGCTAGGGCTATTTCCACAGTCCCACGTTCTTCTTGGCCAACTTTTCACCCGCCAGGCTCACGTTCCCCTGCAGCACACCTTCCTCCTCCTGTACCACTCCTTTGTCCTTAAAGATCTGTCTCTCCTTGGAATTAATGGCATGCTCCTCAGTGAGGTCCTGCAGGTCTCAGGCAAACTCCTTCACCAGCACTGATGCTGATCTCTTATCTAGCTCTTCCACCAGCTCAGTCCTCTACTCTGCCAAGTCTTCTGTAGCTCCTCACCATCCAAGCTTTGGTGCTCCCCAAGGCAGGGATCATACTCCCCCAACTTCTGGCTCAGGAGTGCCTTTCTTGTAGCTCTCTCTAAAGGCCATGGGATTGAAACCTTGGCTGCTGTAAGCTCCTCTTAACACTGGCCTTCAAGAGTTTCAACCTCATCTTGGCTGGACTTGGCTGAGTCAGTTTGAAGACTGAGTAATAGCATCTTCTGAGCTGGATGGGGCATCACACTTTCTGGCTTCTCTACTGCTCAGAGTGCTGTGCAGCAGCACCATTAGGGACCTGAGCTTCCACCCCCTCCCCCACCCTCACCTCTGTTGACTGCAGGTGCCATTCTGGTGCTTCTTGTATTCCTGATGTTGCTATGGCAGCTTGATGGTGTGCCTGTACCAGCCACCACTGGTTCTAGCCACCTTTCTCTCAAAGGAGCTCAATGACCCCACAGTTAGTGCTAAATTGGCCTTATTGGGCCACCACCAAACCCTGATGCCATGAAATGCAAACAATTCTGGTGACAAGGCAGCTGCCAACCTGTTGCTGGCAACCATGAGCGGCTGCTTCTAACGCCGTCGTTTTCATTGTCCTTGGAGATTAGCTTTTTGCTGTTTTCAGGTCAACAATTTTTTTTACTGAACTTATCAAAATAAAAACTCTTCCACAATGCTGGTGTGTCCATCGCTGTGACAAAGCACCCAGGTGAGCTCTGGAGGAAAGTTCACCTGGCTCACACTTTTGGTGTCCTATCACTTTACTGTTCTGGGTACATGGCGAGGCAGAGAATCACAGAGCTAGAGGAAGCCAGGGACAACACACCTCTCCAAGCTATGTTCATATGACTAACTCTCTCCAGCTGTGCTCTGCCTAAAGCCTGCGTCACTTACCAATTAGCCTCCTACACCATGACTATCAGCAGAGCTGTTTCTCCACCGATGTCCAAGAATCCACCTCTTACCTCTACTATAGAGCTTCACTGGGGACCAAGTCTTCAACACATGAGGTTAGAAGTTTAGATCTAAAGAAACCGCTGGAATCTCAGAGCTATGTCCTCCTGTACTTAATAAACCTGATTCCTACTCTAGTTTTAAAAGGACTAATGGTAGAAATGGTAACAGTAGAATTCAGAAGTAGAATAAGAGGCCAGCAAGATGATGGCCCAGGAGTAAAAGAAACTACTACCAAGCCTGATGACCTGAGTTCAATCCTTGGGATTCATGGCAGATGACCACTGCCCTAGCCCCTACTGTCCTCTGACTCCCAGACGTGCAAAACCATTATGAGTGCACACACACCACTCAAATATTTAAAATGCTGGGCTGGAGAGATGGCTTGGTGGTTAAGAGCACTGACTGCTCTTCCAGAGGTCCTGAGTTCAATTCCCAGCAACTACATGGTGGCTCACAACCACCTACAATGAGATCTGGTGCCTTCTTCTGGCCTATTTATGTATAAATAAATAAATAAATAAATAATAAATAAATCTTTTTAAAAAAAAAGGAAGCGGGAAGATATTAAAAACAATTAAAATGCTGATTTAAAAAAATTCAAAAACTGGGCAAGTTGTCACACTTGCATCAATTTCGGGAATTAAGTCACTTAGGCCACCCTAACACGGCACATGCGTGAATGCTCATGCATACGCAGTATCAGTGACTCTCAGGCTCATGAAATAACGATCAGATGCAGTCTCCCAACCAAAAAATGCCAGCTCTCCTCCAATTACTCCACAAAACAGAAACAGAAGAGTGACGGCTAAACCAAAGCTTACCGTTCAAATGCAAGCATGTTGGATATAAGGTTGTTGTCGCACCAAAACAAAGACAAGCAGAGGTTAAACGTGCCCACTGTGGAAGAGAGAACAAAATGGAATGACCCCAACAGCCCTCTCATCCCATTTATTAAAGAAACAGTAAGAAAAGAGACAATGCAGGAAAAACACCAACCATCCTTCACATCAGGCCGAACAAAGCACAGTGATTCTCCCTTTCATCCCTCCACCCCCACCCTAATTCCCCAATTCCCATCCACATCAGTTTAAGTTTTGAGGTTCTTTGATTGGGAGTACCAGTGGAGAGGGAGCTGGATGATCAGAGGAGCCTTAAATCTGGCACCTAAGTCCCAGGAGAAAGGAGCTGCAGGTCCAGTCAAGCAGAAATGTGTGGATCTGTGACTTGAGTGTCCACCTCTCCGTTCTGTGTTCAAGCCCCCAGGGAAAGGTCTGGCAGTAGAACATGACCAGGTCCAGGGTGACCAGGCCAGAGTTACTGAAGCATGGTCCGCTCACCAATGCAGCATCACTAGACAGCAAGTGAGCAAATTCTCCAGTGGTGAACGGGGGAATTAGGACCTGCAGGCCAGTGCATCCCTGAGGAAAAGTCCACAAGAACAAGTCAAGAAACTAGTAAGAAACGAGGGGCAGAAAGCTGTGGGACAACACACAGCAGGCGTCCAGAAGGCCAGAGATGCTTTTTCTTGAGTCAGGATCATTCGATCTGTCATAGTCCGTGTCTCACAAATAGTTTGCCTTCAGTCAAGAGAAAAAGCAGAGGAAAAAGAAGGCTCATTTGAACTTGAGCCCCAGCTATGTTCTTCAGACTGTAGCTCCAGATCTACTCCTTTATCTAAGAGACAGTCTCAGACCAGAACCACAGTATTTGAAAAACCAAGTGGCCCTGGAAGAAAAATGGTATTTAAGGGGGTAACATTCCATTTGGGTACATCGCAGCCATTGGGCCCCCAGGTCTGGGGAAAGCAGCTGGATTTGAACCAGGGAGGCTGCCTACCCTAGGAAATGGGACCAAAGTCTTGGTTACAGGGCCATTCATCCTTGGAAAGGAAGCTGGGTTAAGACCCAGGGTTCCTGCTGGCCTTGCAAAAGGAGCTGGGTTGACACCCACAGGGCCTGCTGGAGAAGAGCCCAGGTGCCCAGCAGCTGACCTTGGGAAAGCAACCTGACCCGGGCCTAATGGGCCAGCAGACCTTGGGAAGGCAGCTGGACTTGGACCCTGCAGACCAGTGGCCCTTGGAAAGTTTGCTTGGTTGGGACCTAGTGGCCCAGAGGCTCTAGGGAAAATTGCTGGATTTGAGCCCTGGAGACCAGCAGACCTCTGAAAGGTACCTGGATTTGAAGCCAGTGAGCCAGAAGACTGAGAAAAGGCAGCTGGGTTCAGTCCTCCTGATCCTGTCCCTCTTGGAAAGGCTCCAGCATTTACCCCCATTGGGCCACCTGGCCTTGAGAAATGAGCTGAAGGGCCAGGAGCCCTTGACATGGCAGAGGAATTTGGCCCCGGAAGGCCAATTCCTCGAGAGCTAGGACCTGTGTTTGGTCCTATGGGGCCAGGTACTCTTGTCATGGTAGGTGGGTTTGTGCCCATGTTTCCAGAAGCTGAATTTGCTCCCAAAAGACCTGCTGCCCTTAGAATGGGAGCAAGATCTAAGCCTTGAGGTCCAGCCATTCTTAAGTTAAGACCAGATCCTGTACCCATGAGGCCACCTGCCCTGGTATCCAGATTTGGGCCTGGGCCTAGGCCACCAGCTCTTGGGTTGGGCCCAAGGCCTGGACCTAAGCCACCTGCTCGTGGATTGGGCCCCAGGCCTGGGCCTGGAAACATACCCGACCTAGGAGCCGGGTTTGTACCTAAAAAGCTTGATCTCAGATTAGGACTTGGTCCAGGGCCCAGGCCAACTGGCCTAGGATTGGGAGGACCAGTACCAGAGGCTAAAACACCTGCCCTCAGGTTCGGCGCACATCCAGGGCCCATAGGGCCACCACTTCTGGGGTCAGGACTTGTTCCCAGGAGCCCACCTGCCCTTGGGTTGGCCATATGACCAGGGCCTGAAAGGCCTCCTAATCTGGGGTTAGACATAGGTCCTGGGCCTGGAAGACCCCCTGTTCTAGGGTTTAAACCCGGTCCTGGTCCCGGTCCCGGTCCCAAAAGGCCACCTGGCCTTGGGAAGGAAACTGCACCTGTACCAGTGGGATTCATCCCTCTTGGAAAAGAAGCCATGCTTGGGTCACGAGCACCAGCAGGAAAGTGTGCTGGATTTGAAGCCAGTGAGCCTGATGAACTTGGAAAAGAAGCTGGATTCCTTGGAAATGGAGCCAGGTTCCCCCCAAGAGAACCTGCTGCCATAAGGAAAGGATCTGAGTTCATGCCCATTGGGTGGCCTGTGTTCATAGCAGGTCCTCCCTGTGGTCCCAGGGAACCGTCCAGCCGTCCTCGAGGTGGCAATGGAGCACGAGTCCAAGGAGTTGGCCGCTCTCTAAGGAAAATCCGGGGTTCTTTCATACTTTCTTGGGGACGTTGGTGATAATAGGCTTAGGGCGAGTTTTGAAGAGGATCTTGTTTTTGATGAGTGCTGTCACCAAATACCGAGTGCCAGTCTCTCGGCCAAGCTCATCACAGTCCTGCTCCCCAGGAGTGTGTTTGACAAGGACTGCAAAAGGTTTCTCCAGGCGGATGATTTTCCCATACAGGATGTGGTGCCCCACGATCAGCACAGGGGTTCCCTTTGGCAGAAGAAGAAGGAGATGCCTGAGGTTGAGGGCAAGGCCATTCCTCTCAGGTGCCTTGTAAAGCTGCTCTTGGCAGCAATGGTGGCACCTCACAACCCCTAATCTGGCTCTATCACTGTTAAAAAACTGCACTGGACAATCCACCCTTATGCCCTTTTTATTCTTTCTAGCCCCAAGTAAAGAGCATTTCTATTTTTAGGACCCTTGCAGATTCCCCAAGGCTCCACTGCCCTGCTACTGCGAAAGTGGTGGGACAGCAAGCAGACAGTTCTACAGACTGGCTAAACCTCGAGCAACAAACCTGAGGAAAGTCCTCACACTGGGTCCTGGGAGCACCACCTCGGTGTAGCTTGCTTTACTGAGGCATAAGGTAGGGAATAAAAGCCCCCTCACCTCAGTGGTGTAATGTAGGTCTCCCAGGAGGTTTCCAGCTAATCCGGTGCTGTAGCGAGCCTCGATCTCCCCCTGTAGTTCCATCAGCACCCATTCTGCCAGGCCTCCAGCCCCCGCACTGCAAGCAAAGGGCTGGTGGTTACAATATTTTTGAGTGGTGAAGGATGAGTAGTGTCCTACACCTATACCACCATTAGAGGCCCAAAGAAACTCTGGGATGAATACAAGTGCTTGGGAAATTGGGCAGTGCTGAGAACTGAAATAGAGATCTTAATGCAAATAGTTATATAAGATTTACCTGAGGACCCTAATGCTTCCAGAACAGTGTGAAACCAGTATAGCCCCTGGCACTCAAGCTAAGTAAAATCTTAAAACATACTCACCTAGAAATAACAATTTGCACCATGAGCCTTCCTTCTTTAAAAAAGCGACTGAAAAACTGGAGGAAAAAAAAAAGAAAAAACACCTTTAGGGCAATAATAATTATAACTAATATTTATCACTTACTTGTGTGATAGGTACCTTTTCCCTTTGAGAAGGGATCTCTAGACCAGGTTGTTCCTGAACACTATGTAGATGAAGATGACCTTGAATTTCTGATTCTCCTGCCTCTACCTCCAGCTTATGTATTGCTAGAGACTTCACCCAGGGCTTCATACATGCTAGGCAACACTGCAAACTGAGTTGTACACTCCAGTCCAGTGTGTGGCAGGCACTTTTCAATTGTTTTTATTGAGCTATATATTCCCCCCTCCCCTTTTGCCCTCTCCCAGTGCCCATGTTCCCAATTTACTCAGATCTTGTCCTTTTCTACTTCCCAGGTAGTTAGATCCATGTATGTCTCTCTTAGGGTCCTCTTTATCTAGGTTCTCTGAGATTGTGAACTGTAGGCTGGTTTTTCTTTGCTTTTATGTCTAAAAGCTACTTATGAGTGAGTACATATGATATTTGTCTTTCTAGGTCTGAGTTACCTTACTCAATGTTTCAAGGCCTAAAGGGCTAGGTTTTCTTGCTGATTCCGAACACACAGAGTACAGTTGCTATTGACAACAGTGAGACGGATGATACACTCAGGTGTACTCCAGCAAATCACAAGGTTATTTCTTTTCTTTTCTCTCTTTTGAGATAGGGTTTCACTATATAACTCAGGCTATCCTGGTATTGTAAAGAACAGACTGGCCTCAGGATCCATCTGTTTCTGTCTCCTGAGTCATGGAATTAAAGGCATGTGCTATTCTAATGTGACTCTCAACTAGTGACCATCTTTCACTTAGATCAAGAAAACACTCTTTATACTTTTACATTATATAACAGTGCCACCTGGTGGCAATTCTGCGTACCCTAAAAGCTGATGCTATCTAGCTTCATTTGCTCTGTGACTGCCATTCAGGGAGAGAGGAGACTGGATTGGGGGGCCAAAGCTACAACTTCTGGTTGTCTTTCGAATGAGACAATATATAGTGTTACCAACTGTGATATAATTGGTCAACAGGTTTTATAATTGTATTCAAACTTGACAAAAACACACCAGATTTTTTTCCCGTTTTTTGTTTTTTTTTCCCGTTCAAGCTAAGGACTTGCAACACAACCAAGGCTGGCTTAGGACTCCAGGTATACTCTTGCCTCAGCCTCCAGATAGTTAGGACTATAGCTGACTCCAGCATGTCATTTAATAGGCTTCTTACTGGTTATCATCACTCCAGACCTCCAGTAGGATGACAGAACCTCTTTCCAGAGCACCAAAAACACTGAGTCAGCCAGCAGCTAACATATTTTGAATTTTCACTATGGACCATTCACTATCTACATGTGAACATGGTATCTTCAATCAACATGGCAACTCTAGTAAGAGGTACTTATTCCTATTTTGAAGTTGAGGCTATTGGGTCATACACAGATAAAGTCACTTATTCATACATGGTACATATTCAGCTGGATAGTAAAGCTGAGACAGGAAACTGGGACATCTAGTTACTTAAAAATCACTACCTAACTCTCCCTTCCCAGAGGACAAAACCAAGAGCCAGCAGGAATGAAAAGGAATTAAGAAATTAGGCAGCCAGTGACAATATATTTAAATGCTGTTCAAAACAGCAAAAGGGCACCAAGACTTGTACCACCTTGAATAAGTTAGGTCTCTGGACCAAAACAGGTTGTGGTCCCACCCAAGAAAAGGCAATTTATCAACTTCAAAGGCAAAGATCTTTGTACATATAACAAGACTAGTCACAGGCCCTAACCTGAGTGGTTTTTGAGAGAAGGTCCATCTTTGAACTGGCAATCCTGTTTGAACCTCCAGAGTACCGTACGTATCAAAGGCATGTGGCATTAAGTCCGGCCTCCAAAGCACTTCTGAAGTGAAAGGATACCAATCCCAATTCAAAAGGCTGAGATTCAGGTTCTAGCTTGAAAGTGGAAAGCTACTGCAAGATCACATTAAGTGACTACAGGCTAACACGTAGATTATGACTCACTTGTATCAGGACTAAATATAACACATGCAAGATTGTTTAGACTCATAATCTATTGAGAACAGCTAATTTTTTAGATTGTAAAGAAAGAAGTTCAGCATTTTGAAAGTCTCTGACTATAATTCATCAAGTATGTAATATACGGATTGTAAATGGCCAATGCTGCACAGGTGAAGTTCTTTCAAATAAGCTTTGATGACTGAAGATGCAGTTGGTATATGATGATGAGTGCAAGGTATAACAAAATAAGATGGTCTAAGGAAACTGACATGGAAGCCATGTAAGTGAACATCATAGTCTAAAGATAAAACCTACTTCCTGGAGCTACTGAGATAGCACAGGTAGGTTTAGCCATGCAAGTATGAGCACCTGAGTTCAAATCTCCAGAACCCATGAAAACGGCAAACATGCAGCATTAGCACCTGTAACAGCGGCCTCATGAGAAGGAAGACAAAGGAAAATCCTTAAAAAGCCTGAAGGTATGCAGTGGAACAACCACCAAGACACGAACTCAAGGCAGAAGGCAAGAACTGCATCTAAGGTTGTCCTCCATATTTATGTATGCATATATGCATCATACGTACCAAAATACCATACTTCCTGAAAACTCATTTCAATTTTTATGTGCTTTTATCCACAGGAATGAGATAGACAATGTGGATTTAAGGTATTTTCAGTGCATGCTCTGTTTCCTGGATAGTCTCCTATCAAACAAGAATTCACAACAATGGACTAAGAAGTGGCACTTGAATACCTACCTACCCATGGGACTTCAGTTGAAGACATACATTTTTACACAGATGCAGGAGGCCTTGCCTGAACTATTTCTATTAATACTGGCAAACATCTGGCAATACCCTGGAAAATAGTAATTCTACGGGCCACAGCTTGGACATTCTGTTACTATGCCCCACCAAGCCTGTAAATGTAAAAACTTATGCTAAATCTATTTAGGTAATTCAAGCTCTATGGGTCAGTCTAGTTTAGATGCACCTATGTACTGATATAATTATGTTTATATAATTTGTGTATTTAGTAATTTAGTAAAATTTAAAATTATACTTTCATGCCTTAAAATTTCCTGTAGCATCTAAATTCTATTATTCCTTTGCTTGCTCCTTGAGCTCACTAGAGAACTAGCCAAGAGCTAAACTAAGTGCTGAACTGGGGACACAACCGATGGGGGTGACAGGAGAATGAGCGTGGATTTTATTCAAAAGGACATAAAAAGCCAGGTGTGCTGGTATACACCTGGAATCCCTGCATTTGGGAGGCTGAGGCAAGAAGACTGAGCTCCTGCCCAGCTACACAGAAAGATCCTGTTTCTAAAAACAAAAATGGGCAAGAAAATGTCATCTTAATCTGTACCTAACTCCTTGAGACTAGGCAGGAGGGAAAAAAAACTACAAAAGATGAGGAGGCCAAGTATAACACCTCTAAAACATGAAATGGTTCCAAATATGAAAAATTTAATTTATATTAGGTTACTTATTAGTATCAAATTTTAAGTTTTCAGTTTTATCAGTTTAAATGTGCTCATCTGCTAAGTTAATGCAAATATTCCAAAATCTGAAGCCCTTCTTGTGTGAACCGAGTAACGCTTAACCTGTAACAAGCCAAATTCTGTTAGTAGTAACAAAAAACAAAAACACCACAAAGACATTTTTCTGTAAGGCATCAATTTCTGAGTCTTTAGTCTCACTTCATTCTAACATTAAGAGACAATGACCATTTCTAGGTTGGCCTGAGTTTTGGCTTGTTTGGAAAAGCAGCAGTGTTACCAATAAAAAGAGTTTATGTCGCTAATCTTCGGAATGTTTACTGCATTATCTCATTTTATCCTGTCATGGTCATCACACTCTTTATGGCAAGGAAACAGGTTTAGAAAGGCTAAAGGTTAAGCAACTGATCACATAGCTTTAAGAAGTAGAGGCAATGCGACACTAACCACTACACAGTACGGTCCTTCTCATACAGTACTTCAAGATATGCAATTGGCCTTATTCTCCTACAAAACTGCAAGCAACCTTGTAACTTGTCTTGAAAGTAGCTAATAATTCAAGCTAATACATCAAAGTAGTTAACAATTAAGCTAGCTATTATCCATGTCTAGGTTTTCGAAACCTTTAAAAGTCAAATTCAATGCCACCTTCAGGATTCAAAATTATACCCTGATCTCTGCCCCTCATGAGGAAGAGAGGTCATGAGGACTGAGGACATTTCATTTTAATATCTGACCAAACTCAATTCTCATCCTCTGCTCTCTATATCATTACATATTACAGGGTTACTAATATCTTAGAGATAAGTGACCCTCAGAATGGTAACTTCCCAAAATAATATGTGGTATGATATATACCTAATCATACAAGTAGAAAAACAAAGGACTGTGACTCAATGATTCAACAACATACAAAACTTTCTAGGACTAAACAATGTTTTATAAATGTCCATTTTATCAGCCTGGTCTACAGATCATGTTCCAGGACAGCCAGGGCTACATAAAGAAACCCTGTCTGGAAAAAAGTTCATTATAACATATCCAAACAGCTAGTGTTGTCCTTTGCTTTTTCTGCTGGATTAAATCAATGTACAAGATAGGCACTAGTTCTTCGAGTATTTTTGGTTTTCCCTGTTTTAAATGGAATCTCTTGTAATTTTCCAAAACTACACTTTAAAATTCACTTTTTTTAAGTATAAAAAAGTTAAACATATTTTTTAGTATATGTCAAGTAGACTATCACTAATACCCACATTGCCAATGTTTACAATGAATAAAAATAGCCTATAAAAACAGGAGGTCATCAAGTCAACTTTCTAACTGGAGAACAGTTCAAACACTAAAATCAGGGTTTACCAAATTGCCTCAGAATTAAGCTGTTCTAGGTCATTTCTCTAAACATGGCAACTACTTCTCTGTGTCTTTCTGCTAAATGAACAGCCGAGGACGTTTTATATATGACTGAATACAAATCACTTTTATTACCAAGTGTCATGGTGGTTCTGTGACTGGAGGGAATGTTTGATCCTAACTTCTAAGGGTGCCTTGTCTCTTGGCAGGGTTAAAGACTAAACTACTTTAAATGAGACACTTGTTCCCCTGCAAAAGGGGCTGTGGAGGGAAGATGGAACTGAATGCTTCCGAACTTTAATTAGTGAAGAATGTTTTCCAAACGTGTTTAGACACTATGCACACACGTGGTACGTTCCCATCACGTGGTAGGCTTTCTCCATTGGAGGGAATCAATTACTGTTATTTGTAGACAATGGGTAGAAAAGATGGCTTCGGTCGATTTGAGTTATTCCGGTTTTCTCCATCTTCTGCTACTCTGCCACCCCATTTCAACCTTTCCTCCACTTCCTGGCATCACTGCCTCTTCCTCCCAACCCTTTCTGGCGGAGCGCGCGAGCGCGCGCTGCAGTTGAAAGGGAGGTCCTCTCTCGGCTGGATTCTTCTCCCATTTTCTTCTATCTCCTCCACCCTTGGTCCCCCTCCCACTCTTTCGCCTAGACAGACTCTACTTGTAAGCCCACCCACTTTCTGGAAGCCCCCCTCCCCCCGTTTCTCCAACTCCCTTCAAACTATCCGAGACTACTATTGGAACTGTTTTACCACGGTGTCTAATCCACCATCTACCTCCCTAAGAAACTACCCCGACTCTTATTTAAACTGCTTTTCCTTCCATGTGGGGCCCCCACCGGTCTTCAAATCCTTTACCCTCCTCCCAAAAAAATCCTCTTTCAACTACCTTCCTCTACCATTCAATTCGACTATCTAAAATTGTTCCTAGTCCCGCTTCTCTAGGCCACCACCCTCCTTGACCCTAGGCTCCACTCCACCCACAAAGCCCCCGAGATCACTTTGCAACCACCCTCCTAATATTGTCTCCCAGAAGCCCCCCCCCCCAACACCATGATTTAAAATAAATGTCCCCTGGAACAAGCCTCGCATTTCTGTCAGCTCCGCCCAACCCCCCATTTGAGCCTCCTTCTGCCATTCCCGCTACTTTCTGGGTTCCAGGTCCATCCGACTCCAGCAGGCCTCCCGACCGGGGACTGAGCCCCTTTCCCCGCACATACCTCGAGGATCCGGCCCGCGCCGCCCCCTGCTCCGTCCTCCGCCCGCGCTCCGCCAGTCTTTCCACCTTTCTCCCACTCCGCCCAGCTCGCTCGCTGCCTTCCTTCCGTCCCTGTCCAAGCTCAGGGTCCCCAAGCTCCCCCAGCCCGCTGCGGGCTAGCCTCGGCCCCCGCGGCCCTCAAGCTCCCTGGCCCCGCATGCGCCCCTCCCCCGCCCGCTCCCCGCCCCTCCGCTCGCCATTCTTCTCCCCGAGCCGCGCGCCCCGCCCGGCCCCGGCTCCCTAGCTGGCCGCTCCTCCGCGCTCTCGCCCCGGCTCCCGCCTCCGGCCTCATTCCCCGCGGCCTCCCGCGCCCCCCACCCGCGGCCTGACCTGCAATGGCGGCTGCCGAGCGCGGCGCCGCGCGGCCAACGGGCGACAACCGAACCTCCCGCCGCCGTCGCCGCCGCCGCGAGCATTGCCTGCGCACTTCCGCCTCTCTCCGCCGAGCACTTCCGGGGTAGAGCTGGAGAGCGCGCGCGCGCACGTGGGGGCCGGGGCGGAGAGAGGTGAGGTCCGGGCTAGCGAGTGCCGGGCGGTAAGTGAGTTCGGGAAGAATCCGGAGGCTGCTGGGACAGTGGGTTCTGAGGGGGTGCAGCTCGCCCGGGGTCGGGGACCCGCGAACATTGTCAGATAGCCGGTTCCAGAGAGTGGAAGTCACTCCTGGGACCTAGCATAGCGCAGGGGGTGGCGAAGTCTCTCGCTCTTCAAAACGTGCCCTCTCTGCCTGTGGCTTCCTAATCTTGAGGGTAGACGAGTGTGGGGCAGATAAGTTCCACTCAGTAGGTGTGTGCGGGGTAACTGCTAGACGAGGCAGTCGGGAAAAATCACCAAGTCTTGTCGCTGCTCACTTGTGCTCTGGGTCGTCCCCCCCCACCCCCACCCCATCAGCCTCACGTCCCTGTCGTGGAGTGGATCTGTCATTTGCAAACTTAGTAAAGTTAAGAGTTTAGCATTCTTGCTAAAATTCCGGTTTTCAAACTCTTCTCCTCCTCCAGTAGGCTAAAAAGACAAGGACTGGAGTAGGCCTTTGGGGTTAATTTGTTGAAGCATCCGTGTTGAGAGGCAGTCGAGCCTTGCTGGGGCACGATATCATTATTGGAAATGAACATTAGTGAGAGATCGTTGGAATCTCTCATCCAGCAGTGATGATAATAAATTGAATGCCTGCGAGATTCTCCAGTTAACGTTTAACGATGTCTTTTTGTCCCCCCAGGAATGGGTGAATTTAAGGTCCATCGAGTACGTTTCTTTAATTATGTTCCATCAGGCATCCGCTGTGTGGCTTACAATAACCAGTCAAACAGATTGGCTGTCTCACGAACAGATGGCACGGTGGAAATTTATAACTTGTCAGCAAACTACTTTCAGGAGAAAGTAAGTCTTTAGGGAGCCTGGTGTGGTGGTCCTGATGTTAACTCCAAGTTCCAGGTCTACAGCTTACATGTCCTATCTTAAGATAGATGGAGTGAGTGCACCTGCGATGGAATTGCCTAGAACTACGGAGCTTCTGTAGCATATATGAAATCCTTTGATTGGCGAAAGCAGGTCAGGGTTTGTCTAGCTGAAGTTGTGTAGAAAGATCCTACCTCGGAATCCTGTGTCATGCCATTTGGGGACTGAAGTGTGCTGGGTCTTTTTTTTGGCCCCTAGAAGAAAGGAAAATGTTGAGATCGTTGTGATTTTGGTAAAATACCATTTCCTGCTGGGATTCTTAGTATGCATTCTATTTTCAATCAAAGGTCTTCAAACGCTGTAATACCGGAAAACTCTGGAATGATAGCAGGTAGCGTGATAACAAGTTCACTGGTCTCTAAGGATGTGGACTAATTGTCTATATTTGGGAGTAGAGGAATTTTTTAATTAGATAAAATGTCTTTGGGTACACATCAAGTATCATTTATTTTTTGTGCAGCAGTATTCTGCCTACGTGCATGTATGTACACCTCAGTTGTGCCTAATGCCCATGGTGGTCCAGGGAGAGCATTGGATCCCCTAGAACTGGAGTTAGAAGGTTATGAGCTACCATTGGGTGCTGGGAACCCTTTGCAGGAACAAGTGCTCTTAACTATTGAGCCATCTCTCAAGCTCCGAAGACTTTCCCTCCAAGGACACTGACTACTAATTTTCTTCGGGTGCAAATTCCACTCAGTTCAAGAGAGAAGAGCCGGGTAAATGAGTATCCAGTGTCCAGCAGCCTGGCATTTGAGATCAGGTATTCTGTAAATGTTTCTAAGAGACTGAGTACGTGTCCAGTACCGATGTTAAAACAAGTATCAGAGCCGGGCGGTGGTGGCGCACGCCTTAATTCCAGCACTCAGGAGGTAGAGGCAGGCGGATCTCTGTGAGTTCGAGACCAGCCAGGTTTACAAGAGCTAGTTCCAGGACAGGCTCCAAAGCCACAAAGAAACCCTGTCTCCAAAAACCAAAAAAAAAACCAAGTATCAGAGCTTTTACATTCGTGAAAAACGATCCGTAAAGAGACCATTTCTGAGCCGTGTAATAAAGCAGCGAGAAGCAGTCTCGACAGGAAGCTTTAGGGATCGTCCGTGGAGTTGAAGTGCTGAAGAACAAGTGTGTATGTAACAGTTGGAGTTCCTTGCCCACAACAAATGGGTCATTGCCAAAAACAGGACAAGAATGCTTGGGTGTACACTTGTTGCATGTTGTGACTTTTCTGTTTGTCATTTCTAACCACTGTATTTGGCATAATTTGTATATTTGCTTAATGGCCTCTTCACTACTTAACTTCAAATTCTGTGAGATGGGGAACTACTAGGTCAGCAATGCTGGTGACTATTTCAGCTCTTTGCTGCTGAGTAATGTTGAGTGATAAGGCCTCCATTTCTTACCCACTCTCCCTCATTTTCTTCTTTCACTCTCCTGTAGGTAATTTTAACAGCTAACTAATTCAGTCTCATTTTCTGTTTTCCCCACGTCTCCTTTCCTACTCATTAAAATTTGGTCAGGATGGCCAGGCGGTGGTGGCGCACACCTTTAATCCCAGAGGCAAGGAGATCTCTGAGTTCAGGGACAGCCTGATCTACAGAGTGAGTTCCAGGACAGCCGGGGCTACACAGAGAAATTCATCTCAAAAAAACAAAAAAAGATTACTAACCCCTGGCTGGGTAAGATGACTCAGTGGGTAAAGATGCTTGCTTGCAAGCCTGACAACCTGAGTTTGATCTCTGCCACCCATGTGGTAGAAGGAGAGGCCAATCCCTACCAATTGTCCTTTGACCTTCATATGTACACACGCGCATGCACATATACATACACATTGTCTTTGAAAATTTAAGAGTTACTGACCTCAGTCATGTCATTAGAGAAAGACATGCTTAGTGAATCAGAATGAAGAGACTAGGAGTAAGGAGACCTGTATTCCCTTCAGTCCATTGACTTCAGCCTTTTGGACATAGCCATTTAACCCATAGGTCGCTTGGTCTTGCAAGTTCAGATAGGAAGCATAGTCTGTTTGTGTCAAACAGACATAAAATTAAAATACTTTGACATATATGAAAATATTAAATATCTAAGAAAAAATACTTAAAAATTTGAGGCTATAGCCATGTGGCTGTGGTGGTGGTAGTGCACACCTTTAATCCCAGCACTCAGAAGACAGAAGCAGTTTATCACTATGAGCCCTGGGCCAACCTGGTCCATATAGAGAATTCTATGGCAGCCAGAGCTACATGGTGTAAGGCCCTGCCTCAAAAAGAAAGGAAGGAAGGAAAACTTGAGACTTGAACAAAGAGCTGGAGTGAACTGTATCATAGACAACTCTTTACAGGTAAAGTGGACACACTGGCCTTCAGCATGTGTACAGTCATGCAACTCTTGGGTTTGTCATGTTGTATCTCTTGATAGAGGTATGTTTTGAGATATGTATTAGTGGATATCATTAGAAGGTTGGTTTATGAAAGCCAGCCATTGTATAGCCTTATTCCTAAGCTATAGACGTCGAAAACATGTCACTGTATTGGAATGCTCCAGGCAGTTGTAACATAGTGGACAATTTGTGTGTTTAAACACAGAAAAGGCACGATAGAAATAACTAGAAAAGATTAGCAATAATAGGCCTGCATAAAGGCATTTAGTTTGAATGGACCTTGCAAGACTTGAAAGTTACTTTTGGTTAGTAAGCAAGTGATCAGTGAATTCTGAGGTCTAGGATAGTGCAGCACACAGTTTCAGATCTTAACGCTGTACATTAGGCTGCACTAAATTGACTGGCATTTCTCCTTTGGGTGTGTGTGTGTGCCATACATCCCTGTATAAACTAGAGGACAGCCTGGGGGAATCAGTTCTTTCCCACCATATGGGTCCTGGGCGTTGAATTTGGGTCCTCAGACTTGGTAGCAGGTACCTTTACAAATTAAACCATTTCCATTCCCTTTGTCCTTTATGTCCTGTTCCATATACTGTTGTATTTTACTTTTAAAACCTAGTTGGTTTTTTGTTAAAAACTAAGTCATCCATTGTACAACATTGCTGTGGCTGCCTAGTTAAATAAGAAGATGAAAAATCCTGGATAGAAAAATTGGTTTTGTGGGGCAGGATTGGGAATGACCGTCAATTCTGGGACTCTGTGACCGTCACAGGCCTACAGAGAGATGGTTTTTTTTTGTTGTTGTTGTTGTTTTGTTTTTGCTTTTGTTTTTTTTGTTTTTGGATTTTCGAGACAGGGTTTCTCTGTGGTTTTGGAGCCTGTCCTGGGACTAGCTTTTGTAGACCAGGCTGGCCTCGAACTCACAGAGATCCGCCTGCCTCTGCCTCCCGAGTGTTGGGATTAAAGGCATGCACCACCACCGCCCGGAGAGATGATTTTTGAATAGCAAGAAGAAGGCAGTTTGGTTTAACACAACTCCATCTGATGTTAGCTCAAAATTCTGGAGTCTAACCCCCAAGTGGTTTATTTTCAGCATATTTTAGCACGGCACAATTTGGTGATGATTAACTCATTCTGCATATACAACAAAGCATACATAAATCTCCCTGAGGAACATGCAGATCAAACATGACTATACAGAAACTCCTTGTAAAATCCATAAAAATGGGTTCTATAGATTGACTGAGAGAAACAAGCTTATGATAAGGGTCTGGGGCAAGATCAGATGCCTAAAAAAGTCTAGCCACACGGCTAGCACAAAGGCTTGTAAGCTCCCAGCCTTTCTGGGTGGATAACCTTTCTGGGTGTGTATTCCTTCCCTTGAAGGAACAGCCATGTGTACTAACATTCCAGGTTTCTCTAATGAAAGTTTGCAGTAGTTTTAAGAAATTATATATCTCATATCCAATTAGAGAGAATCAAACATATAACTTAAAGTACAGTAATATTAAGTAACTAAAATTTGAAGCTGAAAGAAGTAAAAGTGTCTAGTAGGCACAAATGTTTGATAGTGAAAACCTATACTAGTTGTCTGTGGGGAAATACTCGTCAAATGTTGATGGTTGCAAGTTGGGGTGTTACAGCGTTTCTGTAGTTTTGAATTCATGGCAGGTTGGAAAAGTTATGATGTTTCTTTAGTTTTTCCCAGGTCATGAGTCTCGGGCTACAGAAGCCCTATGTTGGGCAGAAGGACAGCGGCTCTTTAGTGCTGGACTTAACGGAGAAATTCTCGAGTATGACCTACAGGCACTAAACATAAAGTATGCTCTGGACGCCTTCGGAGGACCTATTTGGAGTATGACCGCCAGCCCCAGTGGCTCTCAGCTTTTGGTCAGTAAGCAACTCTTGGTTATTCCAAAGAGTAGTTTTATGCCCACTCAAATTTCCTTCCTCATGTTTATGTCTTATAGAAATTCCAAGCTTAGCTAGGTATCAAGACTCATAAGACAAAATATTAGAATTGGCAATGAAGGTTAAAAATCCCTGGTCATAGGCTGGAGGGACGACTCATCAGTTAAGAGTACTGACTGCTCTTGCACAGATCCTGGATTGGTTCCCAGCATCCACATGGTGGCTCACAACTCCAGTTCCCAGTAGTTGGAGACCCTCTTGTAGCCTCTGCGGGCACTGCACAAAAGTGATGCACGTACATACATAGTCAAAGCTCATACAAACAAACAATAATAAATCACTGCTCACCTTGCCCTTATGCTGGTAGCTTGGTTTTATGGAAGATTTGTACGTTGTGAAGATGTGTTGCTGTGATTGGTGTAATAAAAAGCTAAATAGCCAATAGCTAGTCAGGAGGTATAGGCAGGACTTCCAGGCAGAGAGAGAAAGTCAGAGGAGACAAGAAGCAGGATGAGCAAAACATAGATTAATAGAAATGGGTTCATTTAAGTTGTAAGAGCTAGGTAAAATCAAGTCTAAAGTAAGGCCAAGTTTTCATAATTACTAATAAGTCTTTGTGTCATTATTTGGGAGCTGGCTGGTGGGACAGAAGAAGACTTACTACAGTTTGGACCTTGTTTATTCCTTTGTGAAATGTCAGGGTTAATTAATTTCAGAATTTTCTAAACTTCTTTGGAACTAAGAGATGTAGAGACTAGTTTTGTTTTGATATAGTTTGTATTTTAATAGTAACTTTTGTTTCAGAAATATGGGGTGTTAAGTCCTTCTGTAGATTCACTGCACGTGTGTGTGTGTGTGTGTGTGTGTGTGTGTGTGTGTATGAAGTTACGTTTATTATTTGTGATGGGGGTTGAGGCATCTGTGCTGCGGAGTGCTTGTGATGGTCAGAGGACAACTGTGTAAGTTGGTTTTCTCCTTCCATCTTGTACGTCTTTGAGATCAAACTTAAGTTATCCAGGCTTGGCAGCTAGCCTTTTCCCAATGAGCCATTTTTCTGCCCTGACATTTAATTTTTTGCGATGTCTTTTTTTTTTTTTAATATTTCACTTGTACTAACTTGTATACTATCTTATGTTTCCATCTGGGTTTAAAGGTCAGTAGATCTTTTACTAGGTCATGGGTCTCTGGCAGGTATGTGTGAAATCCTGCTTTTATTCTATGTCATATGCAGAAAGTTGGCCACTTCTGACAAGACTGTGTAGTCAACAGGCGTATACATACCAATTTCTTGAGCATAGGTCCCCTACCCCCTCTGACAAGCTGTTTGGTTGGTTTGGTTTTAGGGTAAGTGATAGCTTTTAGAGAAGAAACAATGTATATATTTGTGTGTGGGAATAGTGGTCCTATAGAAGACTCATTTAGTCTGTTTTCTATCTCTCTTTCTCTCAATAGGTCGGTTGTGAAGATGGCTCTGTGAAACTGTTTGAGGTCACTCCAGACAAAATACAGTTTGCAAGAAATTTTGATCGGCAGAAAAGTAAGGGTTGTTTTTGGTGGGGTGACGAGTAGTCTCAACAAGAAGTTGTGTTTTTGCGCCACTAGGGAGAGGGTGTTTTCCTGCTGCTATAAATAATGTTTTGTATATATACATTTTTTGTGTGTACAAGGAAAAGTTCTAGGAGTTCTACATCTCATTATGTTGCATAGTTGTGATTGCCTGGTTAAGCAAAAGTACAGAAAATCAAAGTAGAAAACTAGTGTTTGTGTGAAAGTCAGAGTTAGTTATAGTGTACATCTTATGGTTTCTGTTGTTGTGATAAATACCATGACCAAAAGCAACGCAGAGAGGAAAGACTTTATATCAGCTTAGAGCTCCGCAGACAGTCTATCGTCAAAGGTAATCAGGGCAGAAACTCAAGCAGGTCAGGAACCTGGAGGCAGGAGCTGGTGCAGAGGCCATGGAGGGGTGCTGCCTTGCCTCCTCTGCTTGCTTTCTTTGTTTCTTTCTTTGTTTCTTTGTTTCTTTCTTTCTTTCTTTCTTTCTTTCTTTCTTTCTTTCTTTCTTTCTTTATTATGTATACAATATTCTCTCTACATGTATTCCTGCAGGCCAGAAGAGGGCACCAGACCTCATTACAGATGGCTGTGAGCCACCATGTGGTTGCTGGGAATTGAACTCAGGACCTTTGGAAGAGCAGGCAATGCTCTTAACTGCTGAGCCATCTCTCCAGCCCTCGGTCTGCTTTCTTACAGCATCCAGGACCTCTCATCCTGGGTGGTCCCCTTCCACAATGGAGAAAATGTACCACAGCTTTGCTTACAGGCCAGCCTGGTTGGGGCTTTTTTTTTTTTTTCAGTTGAGAGTTTCTCTTCCAAAATGACTAGCTTTGTCAAGTTGACATAAAATTAGGCAGTGCACCGCTACAAAAACTCCTGTTTTGTGAAATTTAAATATTTGTATGTTTGTTTTTTATCATTAAATGATGTCCTGAGGCTGGTTCTTCTGTGTAGGCCTGCCTCTACTTCCTGAGTACTGAGATTACAGATCTGCACAACAAGAGAGCTGTGATTTCTTTTTCCCTTTTCTTCTGGTTTTTGTGAGACAGCTTCTCACACTGTAGCCCCCACTTGCCTGTTACTCTGTGTAGCCCTGACTGCCCTTAAACTCATGCAGTCCTGCCTTAGCAGTGTGATTACAGGCATGCACCTCTAAGCTTTGCTGGCCGTGGTTTGTTTCTTTTTATTGTTTGCTTGTTTTTCAAGACAAGGTTTCTCTGTGTAGCCCTCTCTGTCCTGGAACTCACTCTGTTGACCAGGCTGGCCTCATACTTAGAGATCCATCTACTTCTGCCTCTCAAGTGGTGGGATTAAAGGCTAGCTGTGGTTCTTAACCATACTAGCCAATTTCAATGTCTCGGTGAGTATCATGAGCAACTGCTGCTGCTTGGGCTCTGGGCTTGGGCACCATGGTACTTGAGGCTCTGAAGGCAAAATAGTCTCTGCTATCTCTACTTGTAGCACAGAAACCGTCAAACACAGTGCATGAACAGAGATTTGTGATTGTGTAAAACTTGATTTACAAACCAAAAGCGGACTGTAGACTGCCAATGCCTGTGCCTGTTTTGGAGAGTAGTGAGCATGCTGTGTGTTCTGTGTCCTTTAGGAATAGCTATCCACTGGAACCAGATTTTTGTTATTTCTCAATTGGGAAGGTGATACAGTACTTTTCAGTAGATGTCATAGAATTAGTCTAGTCAAGCTGACAAAAAAAAACTAATCAGCACAACCACCAAAGAAAGAAAGACAGACATGCTTTGCTTTTTTTTTTTTTTTTTTTTGGTTTTTCGAGACAGGGTTTCTCTGTGGCTTTGGAGCCTGTCCTGGAACTAGCTCTTGTAGACCAGGCTGGTCTCGAACTCACAGAGATCCGCCTGCCTCTGCCTCCCGAGTGCTGGGATTAAAGGCGTGCGCCACCACCGCCCGGCTTATGCTTAATTATGGTTGGTTAACAGAAGGGATCTGTTCTGAAAATACAGTGTTAAATCATCCCATCGTGTGAACATCATCAGGTATGCTTACACAAACTCAGATGGCTGATGTCACTGGATGATATGGTCTCATGAGGCCGTCATCTTGTAGTCAGTGCATCCTTGTTTGTAATGTTAATACTTGTGCATGACCATACATATATTTGCGCATCCGTGCAAGTGTGTCTCTAATCTGAAGTCAGTGTCTGTGCACATTGAAATTTTGTTAGGTCACAACCAGATCGTTCTCAGAAGGATGTGTTTATTTTACATATTTTCCTCAACTATTTATACATTAGTAAAACAAGTTGTCAGATACTCCATTGTGGGACCCAGGACAGTACATCTCCTGCGGGGAATGAGAAACTAACACTGAATTGCAGAAGCCATGTAGGTCGCTGTGGGAGGAGAGCTCAGTTTATATGTCACCTTTTTTCTTGTTTTATTACTCCTAAGGTCGGATCCTAAGTCTCAGTTGGCATCCTGCTGGTACCCACATTGCAGCTGGCTCCATAGACTACGTTATCGTGTTTGATGTCAAATCAGGTGACTGTTTTCTATTTGGTACATTTGTGTTGTGGGTGTTGTCAGATCTACATTTCTCAGTTTCTGAGAGCTCGACTTTGTCACGTTTTCAATGAATGTGATGACCTAACTTCTCATTAATCTCTCCACATGTCCACCACAAATTTTGCCCGTTTTCCATGTGTATTCTGTATATGACTAAGTCTGTCTGTCTCTGTCTATTCTGTGTTATATGTACGTATACGTGCCTTCATAGGTAGTGACAAGAGAAGAACTTTAGAAGGACTCGGGCTCTTTCTGAGGCACAGTCTCTTGTGAACCCAGGGCAGGGGTGAGTCTGGTTTTTGTTTTGTTTTATTTTGTTTTTAGAATAGGCCAGCAAGAAGCTAGTTCCGGTGATCCTCCAGGCCTGGGATGATAGGCCTGAAGGGACCATGTCCAACCTTTACACATGTCCTGGGATTCAGACTTCTCTCTTTATTTATTTTTTAAACCTGTGTAGTAAGCACTCTTAACCACTGAGCCATCTCTTTAGCCTCTCATTCCTGTTTTTGATTAGCACTGCTGTATTTGGGGGATCTTCATTCTTCCATAGGATACAGCACTTTCTTCATAAGAGGATATATTACAGTCCCATTTACTCTCAAGTAATACAGCATTTAGTGTGTGTTAACTAGGATGTCTATGTGTCCGGGAAAAATGGAATATAAGGTAGAGAACCATGGCTTCCTTTTCTGTTCTTGACATAGAAAATTGGTTATTAGACCTCTTCAGTGGTGACTTTGCCTTTAACCTCATATTTGTACATGTTTTTGTACAGAGACAAGCCAGTGATGGCGCACACCTTTAATCTCAGCACTTGAGAGCCAGAGGCAGGTGGATCTCTAAGTGTAAGGCCAGCCTGGTCTACAGAGTGAGTTCCAGGACAGTCAGAACTACACACAGAAACCCTATCTCAAAAAAACAAAATCAAAAAAACTTGGGTAGTAGTTTGAGGCCAGCCTGGTCTACAAAGTGAGTTCCAGGACTATAACACAGAGAAACCCTGTCCCAAAAAAAGCAAAGAGAGTGTGTGTGTGTGTGGTGGGGATTGGTATGTCTCTGTTTTTCTTTTTCCTCAATGCCTGGTTTGTACGTTTCTTTGTTTTATTTGTCTTTAATTACACATGCCTATAGCCACAGAGTTCCTTAAGGCTTATTACCAAAAGAGCAATCTCCTATGCCCTTCTCCTGATCTCCACTTCTACCCTTAGCTGATTCTGCTGTACACGGCATATTTATAATTCTACATTTTGATTTTTTTAATTATACACGCTATTGAATTCAACATCAGTCTTCCCTGTGTGCTCTCTGCTGTAGTGTCCATCACACTGTCTCCTGATCCTTGTGCTTATTTGTAACTGGGTTCCTAGCATCATGGCCAAGTGAACTGCTCTCAGAGGAAGTTACTTTCCTTCCTGTCTGCTTCCTGTTGAATATTCCCATTCTCCCTACATCTCTGCCACTTCATCCATAAAGTCTTTGAGTTGTATAAATTGATACAAACACATCTGAGTATTTCGGTGTTTTTATTTGTTTTTTCGTGCCATTTCTATGTCCTTAGAAATGAGTCTCTTTGGGCTGGAGAGATGGCTCAGAGGTTAAGAGCATTGCCTGCTCTTCCAAAGGTCCTGAGTTCAATTCCCGGCAACCACATGGTGGCTCACAACCACCTGTAATGGGGTCTGGTGCCCTCTTCTGGCCTGTAGGCATATGCACAGACAGAATATTGTATACATAATAAATAAATAAATATTTAAAAAAAAAAAAAGAAATGAGTCTCTTTGTTTTAACTTCTTCCGGTCTGGCTTAGCCACTTGGGTCGTGCTGTACAAGGCGAGAAAGACTTGTGTTTCCGTCTTTCTGGGGTCCCTTTTGCTGCTGTGTTATTTAGGATTCTTCCTTTCCCTGTTGGGAAGTGTGGTGCTATTCTGATTATTGACCCTTTGGCCATACAGAGAGTTGATCTTTTGTTTGGTTTCTAGTACCTTTGAGCATGTGCCTTTTTTCCTTTCCTTTTCCTTTGTAGGAGTTTTCTTTGTTTCTCTGCTGGAGCTCTAACCCAGGCTTTTAGGCACTAGGTGAGCCTCTGCTCCTGAGCCATGTTAGACATTAGCTAAAATTTTGGTTATTCTTGTTGTATTAGTCTGTTTGTTGTAGATGTGGTTGTTTTTTTGTTTGTTTGTTTTTTCTCGTGTCAATCAGTTGTGCTAGATACGTAGGAGATTGCTTTAATTCAAACCCTCTGTTTGGGGGAAATTCTTTTAATTACTTTGTAGATCAGTTTCTGTTTTCTCTTTCTCGAATTTTATTACTTCAGTGTTGGGTCTTCTTTCTTAGTCACTCTTATTTTTCATCTTTTTTACTTTTATTTATTTTATTTATTGTTCGCTAATATAAATTTGTCATCTTCATATCTTAATGTTTGTAGTGAAATTTTCACTTAGCCACCTCCAAAGGTCTTTTCTGTTTTTAGCTGCTGGAGCCTGTGCTAAGTTTGTGTTCTGTGGTTACACCTGCAGCCTCTGAGGCTGTTCATTTCTTTCTAAGAGTTGGGGTTTTGGTTTTTTGGTTTTTTAAGGCAGGGTTTCTCTGTAGCTTTGGTGCTGTCCTGGAACTAGCTTAGCTCTTATAGACCTGGCAGGCCTGGAATTCACAGATCCACCTGCCTCTGCCTCTGCCTCTGCCTCTTGGGTGCTCGGATTGAAAGTGTGCACCACCACCACCTGGTGGAGGGGTTGTTTTTTGATTGTGTGCGTGTGCAGGAATCTGCTAGAGCTGTAGTTAAGTGCTGTGTGGGTGCTGGGAACCAAACTCCAGTCCTGCAAGAGCACAAAGTGCTCAACAGCTGACCATCTCTCCAGCTATTAGTGATAACATCTCTGAAGCTATTAGTGATAACATCTCTGAAGCTATTAGTGATAACATTCTGCAACTGTTCTGCACCCTTCCTGGCCCACTGTTCATTTGTTTGCCGTTTCTGTTAGTCTGTTTGGCTTTTCTTGTTAGAGGAAGCTTTTTCCGCCCGCGTGTGTACTGTTTGTTCTTGTTCCGTCAGTGGGACTCTTGAGCATGGTCTTCACTGGGTTGCCTGTTTGGGGAATCTTAGAAATAATTTTTTCTGTCTTGTGTGACTTGGTTTCCAGAAATCAGTCAGTTGGTTTTTGGTGCTGGGAATTAGACAACCCTGGCATTGGCATTACACATCTCTGCCCTGAGCTGCATTCTGACACTCTTTTTCCAGTCTCCTACCTGGTTAAGTGCAGGCCTCGCTGTCCCTGCTCTGAGGAGAAGAAATCTTCGTTCTCCGTGTTCTTACCAGTTTTAACTTGACCCTGTTTTCCCTCTAGACACCCTGTCCCATACTTAGTTCTCCATACCTTTTACCTAAGATTCTTCTGTTGAGACGGTGTTTGTATACTATCCGCTGCTTACTCAGGAGATTGCTACTTCAAGGGTTCGCAGCCTCATAGAGCAACTTTCAACTGTCCCACCTTGGGGGCCCCTCATCCTCTCGTTTCCTCTTCAGGTCCCCATTCAGGAGTTTTAAAGCTCAGCTGCCATTCACTGACAATGGATGTCCAGGCCTCTGACTCATCACCTTAAGCTTGTCCGGGCAGCTTTGGGAAACTGGAACTAAACACCATCTCCATGTGTGCCTTTCTTATTTTTCAGGGAGCATTACTCGTAAGATGGTTTTAGATAGGCAGCACCTGGGAGTGACGAAGTCAAGGTGTATCGTGTGGGGCGTTGCCTTCTTGTCTGACGGAACTGTCATAAGTGTGGACTCTGTTGGAAAGGTGCAGTTATGGGACTCAGCTACGGGGACACTTGTTAAGAGCCATGTCATCGCAAATGCGGATGTTCAGTCTATTGCTGTCGCTGATGTGAGTATGCTCCCAGCCCAAGTAGTCCTTGGACTTACGGTCCTCCTGCTGAGCCTCCTGAGTAGCCAAGAATATGACCTTATATCCTCAAGCCTAGCTTTCAAGTCAGCCTTAGAGTCTGGTCTGTCTTTTCTCATATATTGCCTATGTAGTTTAGAAGGATACAGTTTTTTCTCACAACTAACATGTTCCTTATTTAAATCTATTTTAGGTATTTTATTTCTTGTACTGCGCTTAGTTTGTATATAGTTATGTCACCTAATGGCAGGAGCACATCCTGAGAAATATATCAGTAGGTGATTTGAACACTGTGTGAGCATCAGCATATACTTAGGCAAACAGGTAGTAGGAAAGCTACTACGTTGCACAACTAATGTACCAATTGTATGTGCTGTTCTTTTGCACAACAAGCAGCAGAGAAATCTAATTCCTTCTTAACAACATAAACAATGACCTAGCACCTACCATGTTCTTTAGTAGAAATGTTTAATTTTAATAAATGTTTAAGCTGGGTGGTGGTGGTGCATGCCTTTAATCCCAGCTCCTGGGAAGCAGAGGCAAGTGGATCTCTGTGAGTTCAAGGCCAGCCTGGTCTACAGAGTGAGTTCTAGGACAGGCTCCAAAGCTATACAGAGAAACCGTGTCTCAAAAACAAAACAAAACAAAACAAATTTAACTTCATAAAGATGTTATTACTAGGGTATAGCTCAGCAGATGATGACATTTGTCACCAAGGAAGGAGATTAGAACAGCCAGGACCACAAAAACAAACAAACAAAAAACCCAATAATACTAAGGAAATTTATGTTTTATACAATCAAATAAAAATACTAAGTGCCTTACTTGAAACTATAAGAAGTTTTTATTTTTGTTTATTTTTTTAAGAGTTAGAATCAGGCAAAGAGAAACCCTGACACAAAAAGAAAAACGTATAAATATAATGTTTGTTTGTGAGGGTTTTTTTAGACAGTTTCTTTGTGTAGTCCTGTCTATCCTGGAACTCGTTTTGTGGACCAGGCTGGCCTTAAACTCAGAGAGATCTGCCTATCTCTGCCTTCTGGATGCTGGGATTAAAGGCGTGAGGTACCACTGCCCAGCTCTTTTTAAAAATGTGTATTGGTATTTTACCTGCATGTGTGTCTGTTGGATCCCCTGGAACTAGGGCTACAGTTGTAAGCTGCCATGTGGGTGTTGGTTGAACCTGGGTCCACTGGAAGAGCAGCCAGTACCCTTTTAACTGCTGAGTCATCTCTCTAGCCTTTTTTTTTTTAAGTTGGGTGTAAGTATGGATATGTGCACTGGAGTGTAAACGTCAGAGGCTTCAGATCCCTTTGGAACAGAAGTTATGGGAGGTTGTAAACTGCATTCTGTGTGCACTAGAACGAACAATAGTGCCTGACTGCTTAGCCATCCCTCCAGTCCTGTAATTCTTAAGATCTTACAGCAAAATAAAAATTTCCAACCAAACCAAACTTAGCGTACAATTAAAGGGTGTGTGATCGTGTGTTCTACAGCAGCAGCATTGTGAATAATGTTTTGTACTACATTTTGGCAGCTATTGTATCACTGGGTAATAGGAACTTTTGGTTCATTAGACTTTTATGGATCATGTATTTGGTTTGTCATTGAATGTATAGCATGTGACTGCATAACACATTGGCAGTACTAAGTGTTAACTTTGTCAGCAGGGGGCAATTGCTGCCTACGTCTGAGCTTGGTCCTCTGATGGAACTGCCTTCCCTGGAAACTTCCTTCTTTCTTCCCTTTCACCAGATATGGTTTCTCTTTGTAGCCTTGACTGCCCTGGAACTCACTTTGTAGACCAGGGTGATCTCAGTCTCACAGAGATCTGGGATTAAAGGCATGCACCACCTTGCCAGGCAGGAACCTCCTTTCTAATTCAGGGCATGAGTTTTCTTTTCCCCTGAGCTGCCCAGATAGAAAGAAAACCGGAAAGAATATTTTTTTCCATCTGTACCTGTTATGTTGACATCTACCCCCTCCTGATTTAATTTCTCAGCAAGAAGACAGTTTTGTGGTGGGCACAGCCGAGGGCACAGTATTCCATTTTCAGCTGGTCCCCGTGACTTCCAGCAGCAGTGAGAAGCAGTGGGTGCGGACAAAGCCGTTCCAGCATCACACTCACGATGTGCGCACTGTGGCCCACAGCCCGACAGCTCTGATATCAGGAGGTAGGTCCTCCCCCAGCTCTGGCTGTTTCTCTTCGGGTAGCGTTTCTCTCATTGTGTGCCTTTGTTTCAGGCACAGACACCCACCTAGTTATTCGTCCTCTCATGGAGAAAGTGGAGGTAAAGAATTATGATGCTGCCCTCCGGAAGATCACTTTTCCCCATGTGAGTATCCCCTCTCGCCTTTAGTATCTCCCCATCCCTCTGTCCAGTCAGACTGAACAGGCTCACACTTCCTAAAGCTGTCTTCATTCTTTTCTGAGGCAAGCTTCCTTAAAAACAACAACAACAACTCGCTGTGTATATATGTACATGCATACTGTGGCAATGAGGTAGACCCAGTTTAGGTGTTAGGGGAGGTCTGCTCAACTGTAGGGAATGATACCATTTACCTTGAAAGGAATGCTACAAGCCTAGCTTCTCTACCTGAATAATAGAGCCCACCCTGAAAAACAAGTACATTTCGCCGGGCGATGGTGGCGCACGCCTTTAATCCCAGCACTCGGGAGGCAGAGGTAGGCGGATCTCTGTGAGTTCGAGACCAGCCCGGTCTACAGAGCTAGTTCCAGGACAGGCTCCAAAGCCACAGAGAAACCCTGTCTCGAAAAACCAAAAAAAAAAAAAAAAACAAAAACAAAAAACAAGTACATTTCTATAAAGTACAGTTAATAGGAGAGGTGTCAGAGATTCCTTCATATGACCTGGGCTCATCTAGCAGCTAGTACCACAAGTTCAAGAAGAGCCAACACTCTGTTCTGGCCTCCTCAGGACTGCGTGAATGTGATGCACAGAAGTTCATGCAGGCACAACATCTATATACATACATTTAAAAATGTTTTTATGAATTACCCTCATATTTCATGCATGTGGTTTAACGACGTCAGAGACATAGTCCTCATTCCTCCCCCACCTCTCTTTAAGACAGGATTTCACTTTGTAGCACTGACTGACTTTGAACTCCCTGTGAGGCCAGACTATTCTTGAGCTCACCAGCCCTCAAGAGCCTTATTATTTCCTGATTATCTCTTTAATTGAGTCACTTCTGTGCCGCCATTATCCTACTTTGGATCAGTGTCTTTTCTCCTGAATTCCTTTTCAGCGATTTCCTCTTTTTTTTTTGTTTGTGAGACAGGGTTTTTCTGTGTAGCTCTAGCTGTCCTGGAACTCACTATGTAAAGTAGACCACACTGGCCCAGAACTCGCCTGCCTCTGCCTCCTGAGTGCTGGGGTTAAAGTTGTGCACCACTCTGACTAGGTTCATTGTCTCCTTATGCTAACATCTGTGTCATTGCAATGTGTTCTCCATTGGAGCTCTTTGTTAGGGCTGGAGAGATTGCTCAGTGGTTAAAAACACTGACAGCTCTTCCAGAGGTCCTGAGCTCAATTCCCAGCACCCACATGGTAGTTCACAATCTGTAATGAGATCTGGCGCTCTCTTCTGGCCTGCAGCCAAACATGCATACAGAACACTATACATAATAAATAAATATTTATTTATATTTAGTGATCTTTTCTCATTTTACATACCTATCCCAGTTCCTACTCCTTCCCATTCTCCCCACCTTCTCTCTATCCTACCCTCCCCCCCATCCACTCCTCAGAGAGGATAAGACTTTCCATGGGGAGTCTACAAAGTCTGACATGTCATTTTGAGGCAGTACTGAAGCCCTCCACCCATATCTAGGCTGAGCAAGGTATCCCTCCAAAAAGAATGGGATCAAAAAAGCCAGTTCAAGCACTAGGGAACAATCCTGGTCCCACTGAAGTGGGGGCCCCTAGACTGCCCAAGCCACACAACTGCCATCTACATTCAGAGGGCCTAGTTTCATCCTACGCAGGTTTTCCACTATTAATTCGGAGTCAGCTCCCACTAGCTCGGATCAGCTCTTTCTTTCTTTTCTTTTTTTTTTAAAAAATATTTATTTATTTATTTATTATGTATACAATATTCTGTCTGTGTGTATGCCTGCAGGCCAGAAGAGGGCACCCTACCCCATTACAGATGGTTGTGAGCCACCATGTGGTTGCTGGGAATTGAACTCAGGACCTTTGGAAGAGCAGGCAATGCTCTAAACCTCTGAGCCATCTCCCCAGCCCCGGGTCAGCTGTTTCTGTGGGTATCCCCATCGGGATCTTGACCCCTTTGTTCATATTATTGCTCCTTCCTCTCTTGGACTGGTCTCCAGTAGCTCAGCCCAGTGCTTAGCTGTGGATTGATTGCTTCCATCAGTTGCTGGATGAAGGTTCTATGATGACATTTAAGATAGTCATCAATCTGATTGCAGAGGAAGGCCAATTTAGACACCTTCTCCACTGTTGCTTAGGGTCTTGTGGATTCCGGGGAATTTCTCTAGTGCCAGGTTTAACACTAGCTCCCTAATGGCTCCCTTAATCAAGATGTCTCTTTAAAAAGAAAAGAAAAAGAACTTTGATTATTCCTCTTATTTAAAAAGCCTTTGGTTATTGTCTCCAACTTAAAGCCCCCTTTTTTTAATTTTTTATTTTTTTTGAGACAGGGTTTCTATGTAGCTTTGGAGCCTGTCCTGCCTCTGCTTCCTGAGTGCTGGGAGCCCTAAATTCTTAATGTGTCTCTAGATCCTGTGTTGATCTTGGACTGGCCCATTCCCCCAGCCTGTCAATTCTAAGTTACTCTCCTCAGTGTTTTTGCGTGTTCTTTCCTCCCTGGAACTTCTTACCCTGCCTTCTCTGCTTGACTAATCTTTGCCAGTGAGCCTCATCTGTGTTGGTTCCACAAGGCTAGGGTAGGCGTCTTTTCTGCTCATCCTGTGTTTATCCATGTTAAATCTTGTGGCATACTTGTCACTTTTTTAGAACCATCTTGAGATGAGTGGCTATCTCAGTCTCCATTGTGTTCTCAAATCCTAGTACAGTGGCTAGACTGCGATAGGACTTGGGATATATCCACCAAAATGGGTTTGGGGGGGGTTGTTTGTTTTTGTTTTGCGGGGGTGGGGGGGTAGGCCTGGGTCTCACTATTGTAGCCCAGTCTACCTTGGAACTCACTTTGTAGACTGGCCTTGAACTCACAGAGATATACCTGCCTCTGCCTGGGGGGTGGGGGGGGGCTGGCCACAATGGATTTCAGCAATAGGGAAGAGGCTGTTAGGATGCTGCTCTTGCCTCTGGAACTGAAGCAGCAGGTGACCACATTGGCCCATTTATGAGATTTCAATTCTTGAATGCAGCGTCGTCTCATTTCCTGTTCAAAAAGAAGGCAGCTTCTCCTCTTCCAGTTTGCTCATCACTTGGAGCTTTGGCGACTAGGGTCTACAGTGGCAACAGGTAAATTGGCGGGAAGGTTTGTGGGAGTTTTTTGATGTTTCTTTTTGTTTTTGACCTAGTTTTAAAAACTGGCAAATTTTTAAAAACAGTAAAAGGGGGGGGGGGGATATCAAGATGGGCTGGTGCCTACCTCAGAAGTAAAGTGCCTGCCTGGGAAGCACAGGTCTCCAGGTCTGAGCCGCAGCATCATCCAGTGCCTGCACAGAAGGAAACTGGGAAGAGAGTGAAACAAGAGAATCAGAAGTTCAGGACCAGGGAAGCAGGGAGACCCTGTGTCACAAAGTAAAGTGGAGCTGGCCATGGTGTGTGTGCCTTTAGTCCCAGTCTCAACACTCTGCCTTTGTGAGAGCACTCAGCTGGAGCTTCAGGGCCAGCCTGGTCCCTAAGGAATTCCAGGCCATCCAGGGCTATATAGTCAGACTTGAACTGTGAAAAAACAAAGTGGAGAGCAATTGGGAAACGCCTAATGCCAGCCTGACCCGCACACACGTGCATACATTTAGAAGGGTGGACTTTTTTACTGTGTCTGGGAAATTACGATTTTTTTCCAAATACAAGAAAAAAAAATTATTGAATGTTAAAACTTTGTTTTGGTTTTCTGAAATAGAATCTCATTCTGCAGTTGAGATTGGCCTTGAACTCAGCGATCTTAAATGGTGAGATAACCATGAACCATTGTGACTATCTAAAATCTTAAGATAGATATCAATTTTTTTTCTTTCTGTCCTATAGACTCAGTCTATAGACCAGGTTGAGTTCAACTAGGCCTTGAGCTCACAGAGCTCTATCTTCATGCACAACCACACCACCTGCCCTTTTGTTGTTTTTCCTTTTTTTTTTTTTCTGAGACAGGGTTTTTCTGTGGCTTTGGAGCCTGTCCCTGGAACTCACTCTGTAGACCAGGCTGGCCTCGAACTCACAGAGATCTGCCTGCCTCTGCCACAGCCTGGCTAAACTCTTAAGAGACAACAGCCACGCCGGATTTGAGGCCAGCCTGGTCAACAGAGTGAGTTCCAGGACAGCCAGGACTACACAGAGAAACCCTGTCTCAACCCCCATCCCCCCAAACAGAGTTTAAGCTTCTATTAGACGCATGTAAGAGTTAGTTGAAATGACGGTTGTGGAGTCATACTTTGCCCTGGCCTGACTTCTGTTGAAAGCTGAGAAGGTGGAGTGATGTGCAGTATGGAAACCTTGGGGAAGCGTAGCCAGTTTAGGAAGGGTTTAGAGTATACTAAACCTGCCTCTGCCCACTGCGAGTCTGGGAGAAGCTATGGCAGACTGCCTTAGAGTCAAAGTCTCTTTGCAGCTCCTCACATGGCTCTCCAGATTGTGATGGTATGCGTGGTAATGTGGGTAAACCTGACCTCCTGGTGGCAAATTCTGTTACTCAGGCTTGGCTTTAAAATGAAAAAAGTACAAATTTTCTTTGGTGAGAGAAAGCTCAAAGTTTCTGTTTTTAGGCAAGAACGGAGATACTCTTCCACTCTCTAAAAACGCAGACCATCTGCTGCACCTCAAGACAAAGGTGAGGAAGGTCCATGCTCCGCCCAGGCCCAGAGCCCTTCTCCATTCTGAATCTGAGCAGCACTCAGTCTGAAGCCCAGACTTTGTCATTTTATCTGAAGAATTGTGTCACTGGTGTTTATAAGTTAGATACTGAGAATTTGATAAGTGAGTACAGGAAATTGGGTTTTCCTTTTTATATTATAGAAATAGCATGTGTGTTTCTAATAATTAAGGCAGTGAAAGGTTGTGTGATCAAGTGGAGCTTCAAGCTCACCCCACATTTTACTGTTTCGCTGTTCACAGATAAGCAATTCCACAGTTTTTTGTATAGTCTCCCTCAGAAAGACAAAGAACTTGTATTCATTTGTATGTATATGTTTCCTTTTTATGTTAGCAACATACCATGTAAATTGCTTTAATCATATTATCTTTTATAAACATGTCTTTTAGGTGCTTATGGTAATCCTACCGGTAATCCCAGTACTTGGGATACAGAGGCAAAAAAAAGTTTAGGAGTTCAGGGCTGTTTTGGTTAGTAGGGAATTTGACTAGCCTTAGAATTAACACACCTTGGGCTGAGTTAAATCCTGTCTCAAAGATGCATTTGTGAGGATGTGAGAGCACCGTGAGCGTAGAGTCCTGTCGTGGGAACCTGGTCACAAGAAGCTTTCCCAGGCCTGATGGCTCACTCCTGTGCGCCCCGTTGGCCGTCTACTGTAGGGAGACTGGAGGGAGACAGAGTGAGACTTTGCCTAAAGAACAGTTGGTGTTTTTTTTTTTTCACTCATGTTGCTTCCTCCGATTGCCAGGGCCCTGAGAACATTAGCTGCAGTTGTGTTTCCCCGTGTGGAAGCTGGATAGCCTATTCTACAGCCTCTCGGTTTTTTCTCTATCGAGTGAAATATGAACGTGACAACATAAGCCTCCAAAGAGTAAGTGAGGACAAAGTGGATTCCTGTAAAAGAGTAAACTTCCTAAATGTGTACTTTTGTTTGAAGTGGAAATGAATTAGATAAGAATCCTTGGGGCTGCACAGATGGCTGCTCTTCCAGAAGACCTGGGTTCGGTTCCCAGCACCCACATGGCAGCTCACAAACCTTCTGTAATCTAGCTCAAAGTGATTTGTCACCCTTATACAGACAAATGTAGGGAAAGCACCAATGCACATAAAGTAAAAATAAATGAATCATTTAAAATCATTTAAAAGATAATCCTTAGTGAAAAGGATTTTTCTTTAGCTGTTACAGAGCAGTCTTTCAGGGACCGCTATGTTTAACAACCTGAGTTCCATCTCCAGGACCTACATGGTGGAAGGAGAGACTCCCACAGGTTAACCTCTGACCTCTACACATACACACATTTTAAAAAATGTTTAATTTACACGTGTGTATTAATGTTTTGCATATATATATATATATATCTGTTTACCATGTGTGTGTGGTGCTTCCAGAGTCCAGAGGGGATAGATCCCTAGGACTAGAGTTACAGGAGGTTGTGAGCTGCCATATAGGTACTGGGAATCAAATCGCTGTCCTCTGCAGAGCAGCCAGTGCTCTTAACCACTGAGCCATCTCTCAAGCCCCTACACACGGTTTTTATTTGTTTGTTTAGTTTTTGCTTTGTTTTTAAATCTTTTTTGTTTTTTGTTATTTTCGAGATAGGGTTCCTCTGCATAATCCTAGCTATTCTTTTTTTTTCCCCCCCGACTATTTACATAGAGCGCTCGAGCTGTTCTCGAACCCGGGACCTCAGGAACGGCAGTCGGCACTCTTAGCTTCTGAGCCACCTGTGCAGCTGCTAATCCTAGCTATTCTTTTTTTTTAATATTTATTTATTTGTTTATTATGTATACAGTATTCTTCCTGCCGGCCTCATTACGGATGGTTGTGAGCCACCATGTGGTTGCTGGGAATTGAACTCAGGACCTTTGGAAGAGCAGGCAATGCTCTTAACCGCTGAGCCATCTCTCCAGCCCAATCCTAGCTATTCTTAAACTCACTCTGTAGACCAGACTTTCATTGAACTCACAAAGATGTGCCTGTCTCTGCCTCCCAAGTGTCGGATTGATTTCTATCATTGGTTTTTGTTTTGTTTTTGTTTTTTGTTTGTTTTGTTTTTTTAAGATTTATTTATTGTGTATGCAGTGTTCTATATGTCTGCACACCAGAGGAGGGCATCAGGTCTCATTATAGATGATTGTGGACCTCCATGGGGTTCCTGGGAATTGAACTCAGGACCTCTGGAAGAGCAGCTGGTGCTTTTAACCACTGAGCCATCTCTCCAGCCCCTAGCTTTGTTTTTAAATCTTAGAGAAGGTTCTAGATTCAATCTTCAGCACTACCACTGCAATGCTAAGTACTTGTTTTTGCTATTTTGTTTACTTTTTATACATTTTTAATTAAAATAGAATTACATTCTTTTTCTCCTTCCATTCCCTCAGGTCTCCTCCCCTAACCCTTCTCATAGCCCCTCCACTCTCAAGAGAGTGTGTGTGTTTGCACAAATATATGAATACAACCTGCTGAGTCTGTTTTTGTTGTTAGTGTGTGTATGGTTTTAGGGCTCATTTAGTTATTAAATACATAAAATGAAAAGAAGTAGGGAAATAATCCTAACAAAAAATGGTATTTATTCCCATTTTAAGTTATTTCCAAGGTGGAGAATTGAGCATTGCAATCTGGATGAAGAGAAAGCTAGATAGGTTATAGGAAGCATGGCAGAATTCTAGGCCTTTTGTGGGTCCTTTGTTGGCAATCCCGAGAGTTAATGTAAGGTAACCTGGCTGTCAGGTTGTGTCAGGTTGTGGCATGCTGCTTTCTCTCACTCGCTTTTACTGTTGATTTACCCAAAGGTTTCCAAAATGCCAGCGTTCCTTCGCTCTGCCCTCCATATTTTGTTTTCTGAAGATTCGACAAAGCTCTTTGTGGCATCAAATCAAGGGTCTCTGCATATCATTCATCTGCTGGAAGGAAACTTCAAGCATTTGCATACTTTCCAGCCTCAATCAGGTGGGATTTCTAACTGAGCAGGGGATTCTCTGTCTCTGGTGACTTTTTCTCTTTAGACCTCAGTGCCAGGGTGCCTGCTGCTCTTTCTTACCTTGCAGATACACTTGCTCACATGTTTGCCATTTGAAGTAGGAGGAGATCTCTGGCAGATGAAGACTCTCTCGATGAGCTCTGAAATGTTCCTCACACCTACTTCTTTCTCACTGGGCTTTTGATTCCTTATTTGGACCAGAGGAGTTTCATCATCCTTAGGTTTGTTGGCAGAGTTAGGAAGAAAGTAAAAGTCATCTGCAATCCTGACACCAAATGACTCCCCTTATTGTTTGGTGTTTTCTGGTGCTACTGTGTAGAGATTTGTTTTTATGAGATGTTTATTTAAGATGAAAATATTGTTAGGCATATAGCTTTATTTGGGGTCTTTTGTGCTTGTGACTTTTTCATGTTCCCTAAGAACATAAGATTGCGTCAGTAGGTGACTATATATACTAGCCAATGCTGAGTTAACTGTTGGCTTCAACTTTGTATCTAGTTTACGTTGGTAGTTGAATACATTCCACGGTCCTGTCCCTTGTTCTTGCCCTGGCATATAGCTACTTCATTACTGTTTTAGGTTCCCATCAGCCTGGACTGTAAGTATTTAACATTAATTCATTGAAAAGCTGCTTAATGCCAGGCCTGGTGGTGCACAACTCTAGTCCCAGCCCTTGGAAGGCAGTTTGAGGCCAGCCTGGTCTACAGAGTAAGTTTCATGATAGCCAGGGCTACATAAAAAGACCCTGTCTCATATTCCCCCCGCCCCCCGCCAAAAAAAGACAGAAAAGGTGAAAAAAAAAATAGCTACATCAGAAGAAGCTGACCATTCAGGAGTCAGATGAGTTAAACAATAGTATTTTTATTATAAATCTTAGACTATCTTGCCCTTACCTTTTCTTTTCCCTCTTTCAAGAGATGGTTTATGACCTGTTATAAGGCTTTTTTCATTATTTGGGATTGTTATATGCAGCACATATTTTAGCATATAATGTCAGTGTCTGATTTTCATTTTGTCTTAATGTTACAGATTGATTCAAAACCCTTTTGACAGAGGTGTCTCATCCGTGCCCCATAGTGTTAAACAGACAGCTGGCACTTAATAAATTAAATATGTGCTTCAAGTCTGTTAAATATGTATCCCTAACTGTAATTTTAAAACATTAAGAAGGAAAAAGTAGTCTGAAATAGTTAACTTAGGGTGTGGTTTTAGTGCTTTACTCGGGTCTGAACCAGTGATGCCTCTAGTTTTATCTTTCTGGACTTTCTTCACACGAGAGACAATAGTATTTATATTTATAATATATATATTTATATTTTCTCAGACCACATCTCATGATGTAGACCTAACTAGCCTTAAAGTTGCTGTATAGACCATGCTAGCCTCGAACTCATATTCTTTGCCTCCTGGGTCCTAGGATTAAAAACTTGTGCCACCATGCCCAACAATCACTAATTAAGTTTAAAAAGTAGGGAAAGCATAGTTACCTAACATTTGGAGGCTGAGGCACATGGATCCTAAATTTAAGGCTGTCTTGGGCTACAAAAGTAATTTCCTGTCTCAAAAAATATATATTAAAAATTGGTTAATGTTTAGAACTAATTTGCAAAACTCTAGTAAAGTCTTCTATAAATGATTTATAGCCATGTGGGTTTCTCATTGGTTTCTCCAGGGCGGGGCAGGCTGTGGGTGCCTAATTCAAGAACTTGTTTCTTCTGTCCTCAGGGATAGTGGAGGCCATGTGTCTTTTGGCAGTTAGTTCAGATGGGAATTGGCTAGCTGCATCAGGTACCAGTGCTGGAGTCCACGTATACGATCTGAATCATCTAAAGGTGAGCATCAGAGTTCATAGCCATACGGGAAGCTGCTGCTAGTCGTGTTAAGATTCAAGACAGAGCAGAATGACCTGGAAATTTACTAGGCTTTTTTTTTTTAAATATTTATTTATTATGTATACAATAATCTGTCTGTATGCCTGCAGGCCAGAAGAGGGCACCAGACCCCATTACAGATGGTTGTGAGCCACCATGTGGTTGCTGGGAATTGAACTCAGGACCCTTGGAAGAGTAGGCAATGCTCTTAACCTCTGAGCCATCTTTCCAGCCCCCTAGGCTTTTTTTTAAGGAAGAATTTTTCCTGCTTTAGATTTCTTTAGATTTCTGTTTTAGAATTCTTTAGAACCGCCAGGTGGTGGTGGCACGTGCCTTTAATCCTAGCACTCGGGAGGCAGAGGCAGGTGGATCTCAGTGAGTTCGAGGCCAGCCTGATCTACAAGAGCTAGTTCCAGGACAGGCTCCAAAGCTACAGAGAAACCCTGTCTCGAAAAACTGGGGGCGGAGGGAGGGAGGATTCTTTAGAACCGCAACACTACTAACATAATATTAAAATCACAAAATATTAAAATTGAAAGAATGGTGTAAGCTATACTCAAAGTTACATTTAGGGATTTAGGAGTGATGACTCCATTTCCTGGCTAGGGGGATATGGCTCAATAGCAGAGTACTTACCTAGCATTCATGGTACCCTAAGGTCAGTCCCCAGTACCATACAGCAGACAAATAACAACAAAAGGGACTCAGGTGTTTCTGCTCTGGGGAGGGAGTTCTGATACATAGATACAGCGCTGGAGGCCATAACAGGTCTTGTGAATTTGTGAATTCAGTGTGATTTTAGATCAGATAGAACCAGAAATTTAAGGCGGATATCACAGTTGGGGAATCCTTCTGACAGATGGGTAATAATACATTGAGTTGTATATCACAGTTCTGTCCCTAACATTGACAAAAACCATGTTTCTTTCTAATGCCCACAAACATGCTTTATAGTTGAACCCAAATGTCCATTTTTTGGCAATGCTTTTTTTTTTTTTAAGCCAACCAGTGTAGAGCTGTATGTTTTCAGTACAGTGGTATATTTGAGTGATTCATATAGACACATTGACTCAGAGGAAACTGCTCTTGAGTTTTCTGGAAATGCTCTATTTTGTAAGCAGTTGAGCATAATCTGTTTGTTTCTTTGAGAAAGGGTCTTCACTGGCCTAGAACTCTCTATGTAAGCCATACCGACCTCAACTCAGATCCACCTGCCTCTGCCTTTCAAAGGAGGATCGAAGGCCTTCGCCACCATACCCAGCCAAAATTTTCTTTTTAATGAAATTAAAGTTCTTTGTTGTTGAAATGCCTGAACTTCCATAGGATGCTTTTGAGTTCCAAAGAACATTATTTCAAGCACCTGACTTGGGCTTAGGGTTTTGTGTGGTAGTGGAGTTTAGGACTCAAAGCCTGGTCCAGAAAACAATGAAAGTGCAATAATAAACTACAAAAGTTGCTGACATCTAGCTTCCTTTTGTTCTGCTTTGTCTGTGTGTCTGTGCATTTGTGTGTGTGTGGTGGTTGTTTTGGGGATAGGCTCTCACCATATAGACCTGGAACTGACACCGCCTGCCTCTGTCCCTGGAGTGCTGCCATTAAAGTTGTCATCACCATGTCCCGCTCATCTAACCTTTCCTGAAGGAAGATGAGATGTCCTATAGCCTTGTCCCTTGTCTTTCTCCCCAGCTCCACTGCACAGTCCCTGCTTACAACTTTCCAGTGACTGCTCTGGCCATCGCCCCCAACACCAACAACCTTGTCATTGCTCATTCTGACCAACAGGTAAGAGATTCTAGTGCATTCTTCCAGTTCCCTTCTGCTAGATAGTTTATGTGAGTGAGGCTTCCATGTGTGGCTTGAGCCCATCATAGGCCAGCAGTACCCACTGGTGTGATGGGCACAGCTTGCATTGCCGTTCTAGAGCTAAGAAGCACAAAGTGATGGGAGAATTTTGATGCATTCTGCTAATCCCTGCCACCACCGCTACTACCCACACACAAGATTTCTCTGTGTAGCCTTGGCTGTCCTGGAACTAAGACCAGGTTGGCCTTGAACAAAGAGATCCACTACCTCTGCCTCCTGGGTGCTGGGATTAAAGACATGTGCCACCACTATCTGACTACACTCTACTAATTTAAACTAGAGATAACATGGGCCCAGGTATTAAACTAGATATGAGATGTAATAAAATTTTGGAAGTGACCTAAAAATGTTTGGTTTGCCTTCATGAGAAAATCAGATCTTACTAAAATTCAGGTATCTGATCTCAGCCTAAGTGAGAGCTTCCTTCACAGCACTTTTTATGTCAAGTTGGGACGAGGTAATCCGCAGATACTTGGGCTAACTCATCAGTGCTTGTGTATCCTCGTCTGTCTACTACACTGCACTGGACTGTTGGAAAGAAACAGCGTATCTGGGAAGCATATTTGATTAAATTGCTAAACAGATGAGGCTTACTGTTTTGAAACAGTTTTTACTTTTCATGCATGCATACGATATCCAAAAAATGCTCTCTCACTTTCATGGGTTTTCATTCTTTTTTTTTTTTTTTTTTATTAACCCAGCATCCTTTGTCCTAATGCTTCTTGGTGGCAGCTGCCACCTGTCCGGCAATCCTGTCCAGATCTCTCTGTCCCTGAGTTGTTAGCTTGCGGCTCCCGTCCTGGTCCTTTTCCACCATTTTCAGTCCCTCCAGGGCATGGAGAACGCGGCGGGCCACACTCTTGGAGCCTCTGCTGAAGTGGCTGGGCCTGACACCGTTTCTCTGCCATCCTCCATAGTTCTTGGTCATGGAGCCAACCCCCGCACCACCACGGAGGTACAGGTGCCGTGCTGTAGAGGCAGCTCGCGTGTAGAACCAGTTCTCTGATCATAGGGGGCAAGCTCTTTATGTTTGCCCAGCTTGACTGGGTCCACCCATTCGGGGACTTTGAGCTTCCCGGACTTTTTGAGGAAGACTGCCAGAGCTCTGACGAACTCCTGCTGGTTAACGTCTTTTACAGTAACTCCAGGCATCATGTGGCCTCCGCGCTGCTAGCCAGGGGAAAGGGCATGGGTTTTCATTCTTGACCAAGACTGTTGAAAGGCGGCACATTAAGTGTCTTTGTCATTGAAACTGATGCCCTCTGAGGTTAGTGACAGTGACCTATAATCCTATCATGTGGCATGTTGAGGCAGGAGGATCACAAGTTTCAGGCCAGCCAGAGCTAAACTGTAAAGCTGTGTCTCAAACAAAAATTTCAGGTAAGTTGTTGTCTATAACTTACCTTTAAAAGAGTTTTTTTAAGTGATGGTAAAATGTAATGCTAAGGCAGGCTGTGGGGCACGCCTTTAATCCCAGCACTGGGGTGGGGGTGTCACGTACACCCTTGACCCGCAAGGATGACGCACGACACACCGGAGCTCTTCTCACTGCAGTTTTTCCAGGACTTTATTCACTTTCTCTCTCTCTCTCTCCTCGGGCAAACCTCTCCCAGCTCTTAAGTAGGCATGGGCTGCCAATCCCAGATTGCCAGGTGGGCACTGCCTATAGGTTCACGCATATGCAAGCAGCTGATAATCATTGTGTGATAATAGCATAAGTCAGGTCTTAGGCATAATTAGGAGCTGATTATCAGATGTGGCTTCACATAGCTCGCTACATGGGGGCACGTAGATCTCTGTGAGTTTGAGGCCAGCCTGGTCTACAGCAGCCAAGGCTACACAGAGAAACCCTGTCTTAAAAAAAAATAAGCTGGGCGGTGGTGGCGTGTACCTTTAATCCCAGCATTTGGGAGGTAGAGGCAGAAGGATCTCTGTGAGTTTGAGGCCAGCCTGGTCTACAAGAGCTAGTTCCAGGACAGGCTCCAAAGCCACAGAGAAACCCTGTCTCGAAAAAACAAAAGAACAACAACAACAAAATGTAATGTTAAAATATGGCACCTGAGGTTTGCTAATATTTGTGGTTAGGAAAACCCAGAAGGAGCAGGAGTCTCTGAATTCTGTGGGTACACATGTGCACTTGCTTGGTGTTATGTTCTTCAGGTATTTGAGTTCAGTATCCCAGACAAGCAGTATACAGAGTGGAGCCGAGCTGTCCAGAAGCAGGGATTTCACCAGCTATGGCTCCAGAGGGATACTCCCATCACACACATCAGCTTCCATCCCAAGAGACCGATGCACATCCTCCTTCATGATACCTACATGTTCTGCATCATTGACAAGTCCTTGGTGAGTTCTGAGACTTCTTTATTTAGGAATGTGTGTGTGTGTGTGTGTGCGCGCGCGTGTGCGTTGCCCACAGAGGCCAGAAGAGTGTTTCAGATCCCTTGGAGTTGGAGTTAACAGATGGCTGTGAGCATCCTGACATGGCTATTAGGAGCAGAACCCAGACCCTCTGCGAGAATAGCAAATGCTCTTAACTGTTAGGCTGTCTTTTCCAGCTCCATTTTGTTTTGGGTTTTTTTGTGACAGGATGTTATAGCCTGGCCAGCCTGACATTAAGTTTACAGCAGTCCTCCCGCCTCTGCTTCCTGAGTGCAACTGGAGTTAGTAGCACACCCTACCTTTACTTAGGAATTTTTAAGTTTAAATAATGACTGATTAGATAGAGGAAGGAGCCTCCGAATGAGAACTGCTAGTGTGGTCTTCAGAGGATAGGATAGGCACTTTTGTTTGGCGTGCTCCTGGGTAAGGGGCTAGCCTTTATGGACTAGATTTTGCTGCTGTAGTTATTTCTCTCTGGCTATTCAACATAGAAACCTAAGTAGAAAAGTGATTAAGTTGGTATTCAGAAGATGACCCTTGTCAGGGAATACCTTTGAGCTGACTGACTCACTTTTAACTTCCATTGTCACGTTACTGAGTAAAGTAGTTTCATTAAAGGAGACACACGTGGATGTTTGTCCACCCTACCCCTTAGCTGAAGACACTTCAAAAAGTTGGTCTTTGTGTTTTGAGAAAAGTCTAGTCGGGAAAACTAGCATCAATGACTGTTATTTAGGTAGGGACACAAGTGTTTCCTTTAGTTTAAAATGCTGGCTGCTGTTTTGATTCTTCCCAAATATACACGTCTTTTCTGGGTAGGGCCTTTCTTTCCTAGGAGGCCTGTGGATCACAGCCATGGCTGTACTGCACTATGGGTTTCAGTTATACCCAACAGCAGCTGTTGTGTGGATCTGTGAAGGTGGGGGTGGAACGTGCGTGGTACCGCAGCAGATGGCTCGAAAGGAGGTGTGCACAGGGATGTGTCACTGCAGCTCATCTCATGGGCCCTGTGTCCTGGGATGTGGGAAGCAGAGCTGGTGACAAGTCACTGCTGTGAGTGAGTGGCCCAGGAAGAGCCTCCCACTCCCTCACTTGTCTCTAACTCAGCCCAGAGGCTTTCTCCCAAGTGCTGCTGATGAGTCCCTCATGCCCTTGTGTAAGCAGAGCTGGTTCCCAAGGAAGTGAGAGATGAAGTGCATCATTTATTTGGCCATCTCTTGAGGTGTCGGTGACATCAGTGGGGGTGGTTTGTGGTATTTTCCCTGGGGGAGAACTGGATATGGCTGTAAAGGGGAGGAGTAGAGAGTGCAGTATCTGTGGGCTAAGATCCTGCACACGTCCATGTGTTCTTGTCTTACAAAGGGCTACTGACAAAACTGGCCCAAAGCTTGTGTGTCTTTAATTTTGCCATGTAGTATGAAGCCCGTTCTTGCTCATTCTGCTCATGACCCCTTTTGCCTGAGACATTTTTACATGACCTTAAGTATATTGAAGAACTATTACCAAAAGTAAATCATTTTTTAAAAATTTGTGTGTGTGTGTGTGTGTGTGTGTGTGTGTTGTGGGGGAGGTTTGAGACAGGTTTCTCTGTGTAACAGCCCTAGAACAGCTGTCCTAGAACCAGCTCTTATAGGTCAGGCTGGCCTTGAACCCACAGAGATTCACTTGCCTCTGACTCCCAGGTGCTGAGATTAAAGGTGTATGCCCCCACCTTATAAAAAAAAAAGTTTTTCTTTATACATATAATTTTCCATTCATTAAAGACTAAAGAAGTGAGGTTGTTCCCAGCACCCTTGTGATGGTTTATAACCATCCATAACTCCATTTCCAAGGATCTGACTGCTATGGGCACCAGGCACACACATGGTACAAATACATACATGTAAGCAAAACATTCATAAACATCAAATAAATCTGTTTTAAAACTGGGCTGGTGAGGTAGCCCTTCGGTTAATGGCACTTGCCACCAGACCTAACAACCTTAGTTCTATACCCCTTGAACCTAAATGGGGGAAAGAGAGAACTGACTCAGTGTAAGTGTGTAAGCGTGACAGGGTTGGGCTGTGTGTGCCCCTGCATGTGTAGAAGTCAGAAGTCAACTTGTGAAGTTGGTTCTCCTTTCAGACCTTTATGTAGATTCTGAGATTTGAACCTAAGTGTCCAGGCTTGCCAGTTCACATGTTTGATTTTGTATTAAATTTTGGTCATTTTACATTTGGAAACCTTTCCTTTGTCAAATTTTCATGATCCTACATCCAGTTTATATGGCCCTCCTATGGGATAGTGATCCATCGGTGAAGAACCTGCAGGCCTAAGACATACACAGTTGTGTGTATCTGTAATCCTAGCCCTCAGGAGGATCAAGAGAACTACAATGATACTTTGTCTCAAACCAAACCAACAAAGAAACTAGTGAACTGGGTCCATAAAGGGCAATGAAAATAACATTTGCTCTTCTGTTTTTATTGTGCCAAGGATCAAACACTGGGTCTTAAGAATTCCAGACAAGGGGGGGGGGGGGTGGCGCATGCCTTTAATCCCAGCACTCGGGAGGCAGAGGCAGGTGGATCTCTGTGAGTTTGAGGCCAGCCTGGTCTACAAGAGCTAGTTCCAGGACAGGAACCAAAAAGCTATGGAGAAGCCCTGTCTCGAAAATTAAACAAAAAAAAAAAGCCAGACAATAAGTAATAGTTCAAGTAGCATGTCTTGTTGGGCCTTGTGCTTCAAGCCTGTAGTCCAGTTACCACAGAAGACTGGGGCAGGAGCAACGCAAATTCAAGGGCAAAGAGTGAATTCATGGGCAGCCTGGGCACCTTAGTGAAACTCTCATGAAGTAATAAACAATAAGATTGGAGATGTCGTTCAAGTACTCTTGTGTGTGAATACCTAGGCTTGACCCCTTATACACCCAAGTAAATAAATAACATATCTTTGTCTTTTAGCCACTTCCAAACGACAAAACTGTGCTCTATAATCCACTTCCTCCCAAAAATGAATCAGATGTCTTCCTGAGGCGCACAGCCCATGCATTTAAAATTTCCAAGATATATAAGGTAAACAGTTCTTTTTGTATTTTGGATGGTTGCTTCCCTGGGGTGTTATCAAAATATAATAACTAACAATTGAGAAACTAGTGTATTTTCCTTTGCATGTAGAGACCCTGACTTGGTGGAGACTAGTGGCCTTGAAGTTATCTGTATCTGTAGCTTCGTTTCGTTGTTTTTGACTCAGTAAGTTAGAGGCAGGCAAATCATACTTCCCTATGTGAGAGAAATTTGTAGTAATCTTGGTGCTCATGTGGGGTTTCTTAATATGAATATTCTTCTCGGTGAAACTTCTGATTAAAGAATGTTTTAAGAATTAAAAGTAATGGAAATTATTGAACTTCCATGATTTTCTTTTTTCTGGTGAATATTCTCAGTGTCTATAAAACCAGTCCATTGAGCTTATGCTACTACGGCTGTCTGGCCCAACTCAGGTTCCGCAGTCGTACTCCTTGTAAGCCAGCTCCACAGAGTGCTGAGTCCGAGAGCAGGGAGGATTGGCAGGGATTTTTGTCCTTGGACTCTTGACTGGTGGAGAGCGATGATGATGCCATCTGCCGATGTCACTGTTCTCTCCTGCAGCCCTTACTCTTCATGGATCTCTTGGATGAAAGGACACTTGTGGCAGTAGAACGACCCCTGGACGACATCATTGCTCAGCTCCCACCACCCATCAAAAAGAAGAAATTTGGAACTTAAAAATAGGGCATTGTGTGTCTCTTTTCTTGAACTGTCTACCCTGTTGTTTGTTTGTTTGTCTTCCCCAGAATCATGATAATAAAGCAAACTTATTCTTTAGGACTAGTCACTGTAGACATTATTTTCCAGAATAATGGGCAGGAATATCCTTTCATTGAGCGAAACAGAATGGAAGGTCTCTATATATCTCCAAAGTAGGTCCAGCGGCCTGGCTGTCGGTAAAAGCTCTTGCCACCCAAGCCTGATAACACCATTAGATCCCCAGAACCTATGGTTGAAGGAGAGAACCATCTCTGGAAAGTTGTCCTCTGACTTTCAGTGTGTGCTATACACAGGCGCACAATAGTATTTGTAGCTGCGGTAATGAGCTGAACTGAACTAGCTACAGACTCATACTGCCTTTTTAGAATCTTGTCTGTTCTTGGACTGTAGTTTCAGGAAAGAAGCTAGTCCATGCTGTCTGTTCTGAGGTATCCAAGAACTGGGGTATCACAGTCTACTAGCCTGCAGCCTTCCAGCATCACTCTGGAGGGTGCTAACAGCCATGGTCCACTTCATAGTTCAAGGAATAACGTCAACTGCATCATCATAAATTCTCCATCTGAAAACTAGATGCCATTGGAGTCACAGCTGGGGGTCTACCGTGTACAAGGCAAGGCTCAATCCTTAGTGCCACGTCCAGCAAAAAGGTGCTACTAGCCCTTTGTCAGCCATATGGCAGCTTCAGAAGGTAAGAAAGCATTGGGCAGGGATTTTGCTGGAGAGTAAGACTCAAGGTGGGGACCTGCGAGGCAGCCAGGCGTGTATGTCACTCTCTCTGTTCTGTCTGCTTTGACATTGTTATTCCCAGGGGTGTTCTCAACTAACCAGTTGTGACTGCTCTCTAAATTAGAACGTGAAGAACAGTAGTTAACCTGAGCCAAGCAGACGGATTTCTTTACCATCTCAGTGGTTGTAGAGTTTTGTGTGGTTAGGAAAGGATGTGGGCTCTGGCAGCATCACGTAAAGTGCCGGGGGAAAGCATTCTGCTGCAATGAACCCCACTCTCTAGTCTGAAAAGAAAAAAGTGAGAATTTAAGGCAGATCTGTGGGGAGCAGTTTAACAGATTAGAAGAGATCGTGTACAGTCACCAGCTTCTGCTTAGCCTGTTTAGGGCTTACAGTGAGTAGGTTCTCTTTGGTTGGTTGGTTTGGTTTTTTGAAATAGGATAGGGGTTCTCTATGTAACAGTCTTGACTGTCATGCAGTAGACAAGGCTGACCTCGAACTCACAGAGATCCTTCTGTCTCTGCTTCCCAAGTACTGGGATTAAAGGAGACAGAGGCAAGGAGGAGTGCAAATTCAGGGCTAACACAGGCTGAAGGATGAATGCCTATCCCACAAACGAGATACAGAGGTGTTCCAGGCTAGCCAGGCAGGGCTATGTAGTGAAACATTGCGTCCCGTCCTGTCACCCCCCCCCCCAAAAAGTATGGTTAAGCCAAAGTTCAAAGTGGGTTGTAGTGGCACACACCTTTAATTGGAGGCAGAGACAGATGGATCTGAGTTTGAGCATGGTCTACAGAATAAGTTCAGGACAGTGAGAAATACACAGAGAGGCCCTGTCTCAAAAAACAAGACCAGAGTTCAAAGCTGGGTGTGGTAATGCATCATGTATCAAGCGTAGTTCTGATTTGAGACCAGCCTGGTCTACTTAGTGAGTTCCATGATAGCCATGGTTACACAAGAAAGACCAGAGTTCAAGTTACTAGTCTACACTGAATGTGAAGAGTCAGGCTAGGATGCTGCAAGACTAACCTCACTTGGTTCCCTCAGGCTCTAGAGGTCAAGGAGTCCTTGTCAGCTGGAAGCTAGTTTATGGTTCAGCCTACTTAACTGTCGCTGTAGTGCTGGGGTGGAACCTAGGGCCTGAACAGCTCGGAATGTGTAGTAAGTACTGCGCTACTGAGCTATACCCCCAGCCCACTGACCCGGACTTGAAACCTCTTGATTGTAGAGGATCTATTTCTGACGGAGAGGGCTCAGAGTGAAGTAATACTTGTGAAAGTGGCAAGCATTCCTTTGCAAGGTTTCCAGCCAGCGATTTGAACTTCCATAAATGGTATGGGAAATAAGAGCTTTAGGCCTTGAAAGTCTTCCTAAGTAGAGAACTGGATACAAACAAATGAAGCCCAGACGGATTGGGGCAAGTCAGAGAAATTAGGCGAAGACAAGATAACCCGGTGTTATATAACATTAGGTGCACATTTCCCCCACAGGTTTTGTGTGACCGGCTGTTGGAAGAGTTTCATCGTTGGCATCGTTTGTAACTTGCTGTTTTTACTTGAGTTCTACAGAAAAATTTTGACCAGAGACTGGTCTAGACATGGTCTTTTTTGCCAACACGACTCAGATGGTTTAATAACTCATTTCTCCCATATAGTGGCAGGTAATCTGATCCTTTGCCATGGAAATAACAAAACATAGACTTAGACTAAGAATAACTAAAACTTTGGAATATGGAATACTGAAAGTTAGAAAACATCCAGTTCAGGAGTTTTAGTAAGCTTATTTTTTGGCATCAAAACTTTGCTCAGGCCAGGCATGGTTGTCCACCTGAAGGTAGGAAAAAGAAAATCCTGGATTCAAGGCCAGCTTCTGCTGCTCCTAGAGATTGGCCTGTTTCTGACAGTTGGGTGTTAGAATTTTTTCCCTTTAATGTGTCATCATGCAAACGATTCCCCAAAGACATCCATGATCCTGTTTTGTTTTTTTTATAAGTTGTAGGCATATTAAAGAGTTCCACAATAGCCCTGAATGGAGTATAACAAAGGTTTATTCGGGGACAAAACTCACAGCAAAGGTAGAGATCCACAGTTCTCTGTGTGCCCTGGAAGCTGAGAACCAAATCCAGCAGGAAAAAAAAAGGGCCAAGCACACTTTTCATCTGCACTTATAGTGCCTCAGATCACGCCCGAAATGGGCCGGTATCTAAAAGGCTCTTCTTGGCTGAAGGAGTTCCCACAGCACCAAGTGCTTAAAAATCCAGTAAACTTTAGATTTATCTTAGGAGTGTTTTGCATGCATGTGTGTCTATGCCACATGCGGTTCAGTGTCTATGGAAGCCCGAAGAGGGTTTTGGAGGCCCTGGACTTAGAGTTACAGGCAGCTGTGTGCTGTCATGTGGCTGCTGAGAATTGAACCTGGGTCTTTTGGAAGAGCAGCGGTGCTCTTTATTCTCTCTAGCCCCACGATCCTGTTTTAATTTCATTTTCCCATGATGCCATTCTATTTGCCTTGACAAATACCTTGGAAGACAACTTAAAGGAGGAAAGGTTTCTTGTGGCCCACAGTTTTCAGTCCTTGGTCCGCTGGTTCCACTGCGGGGGTCCTGTGAGGAGGTAGAGCATCATGCAGGTTCATGAGCAAAAAATATTCACCTCATAATGACCAGGAAGCAAGAAGAGAGGGAGAAAGTCAAAGGATGTCATGCCCCAGTGACTTCCATCCCAGTTCACTGAAGAATCTCATTCCCATCACACCATAGGCACCACTAGCTGTGGTGGTACATTTCTGTGCTTATCCTCCCAGTACTCAGGCGCTGGAGATGATGAGTCCGAGGTCATCCTCAGCATTATGGCGAGTTCAAAGCCAGCCAGGACTATTGAGTACCCTGTTTTAAAACACGTTGGGGCTGGCAGGATGACTCAGGTAGAGGTGCTGATGGACAGACTGGATGACAGGAGGAGTTCAACCCCTTGGGCACACGATGGAAGGAGAGAAGCAACTCTCATGTTTGTCCTCTGGCTCCCACTTGTGTGCTGTGGTATGCGTATGCCCCCCAAATAAACAAGTCAAACTTTAAAGATGTAAAAAACCAAAAAGTCCAGTGACAGGCAAATATCACAAGTTCAAGGCCAGGAGGGGTGGCTACACAGTGAGTGCTAGCTTGATTCTGGCTTTTTCTTGTTGTTGTTGGATTTTTTTGTTTGGTTTTGAAATAGGCACTCACTGTGTGCCCAGGCTGGCCTCAGACCTGCTAAGATTCACCTGCCTTGCAGGTGCTGAGTTTAAAGGCATGTGTGACTATACCCTCCTGGTTTTCATTTTGGGGTGCATTTTTTTTAACCAAAAAAGTAAGCCATCAAGATAGCTCAAGAGACAGGTAGTGGTGGAGAATGCCTTTAATCCCCTGCAGAGAGTCAGGCAAATCTCTGAGAGGTGGAGGCCAAGCTGGTGTACAGGGTGAGTTCTAGAACAGCCAAGGCTACACAAAGAAACCCTGTCTTGAAAAAAAAAATGCCCAGGAGGTAAAATATATATCACACATGTTGACTCAGTGGCTGCTGGGGAAAGAGAGAACTTACTGAGTTACGGACTGTGAAGTGTGTGAGGCACTGAAAATGGTTAGGACTGATGAGGAGGGGAAAGTGGACATTTATTTTTAGATCTTATTTGAATTTCATGGCAAATTATGTAATTTCCATAATTGTCAATAAAAAGCACTGGTGATTTTCCATAACTAAGTGGATTCAACGAAACTAAATTGCTCAGCCTGTCCTTGCTAATATTTTCCTATAAAGAAAGTCACAGTTACAAAACTGTCCCCAGCTGCTTCCCATTGGGAATGTGGTTAGCAGATGTGGGTTTTCACAGTCCTGAGGCAGGAGATAGTTAATCCATTTTTGTGGGTTTCAGATGGCTAGTGATTTATCTTGGTGGGATGAATCTTTAAAAAATGTGCCTGCATTGGCTAAAGCGTCTTTCTCTTAGTGTGTTTGTATTGGAGAAGAAATAGATTGTAGAACAGTTCTAGCGAGGGCAAAGTAAAACTACCTTAAAGGGGACACTGACCTCACTGTCTTCCGAGGAACAGTTCTGTGTCGATGTTAAGATGATATTTTTACAAGCTCATTTCTCCCTTGGCGACTTCCTTGATAGTGCTTAGGTTACTTTCTTGCGGCTTTTGTTCTCCCCCACCCCATTGGGGGAAGTGACCTTCAGGCTTGCTGAAAAAGCTGTGATTTCGCCTGGGGCCCTCCTTTCTGGTGAAATTACACAACACTCAAGCCTTGGAAAGCAGCCCCAGATCCACTAATTCTTTTCTTTGACGGCTCTTGGCAAAGTGTGTTTCCTTCCAGCCCGTGTAGCTTTATACCAGATCTGTTTGTCACCAAAATTAATTTGGCCATTTGTCCTTTATGTCTAGAATCAAACAGTGCTGTGGCAAACTCATTCCTCAAGAAAGGAGAAACTCCAGGCAGAGCTCTGAGTTTGAGGCCAGCCTGATCTACAGAGTGAGTTCCAGGACAGGCTCCAAAGTTACACAGAGAAACCCAGTCTAAAAAAAACAAAAGAAGAGCTGGAGAGATGGCCCAGTGGTTAAGAGCACTGGCTCCTCATCCAGGAGATCTGGGTTCAATTCCCAGCACCCAAATGGCAGCTCACAACTGTCTGTAATTCCAAAACCTGATACCCTCGTGCAGGCAAAAACACCAATACACATTAAATAAATATATTTTAAAAAGGAGTTTCTCCACCACAGATTTTATCGTTTGCCACTGCTGAAGGCTAACAGGTAACAACTGGTGTTTTTTAATGTGGCTCTATATACTTCACCTCTTAACCCTCCAAGTGCCACAAGAGACAGAAGTAATCTGAATTGTTTTGAAAAAGATACTAAGGTTCATGACCTCATCCCCCTTTGACCGTTGTATAGTTAGTAAGTGACCAAACTGGGTTTTGGTTTTGGTTTGTTTTTTGAGATAGTCTCGCCACGTAGAGGCTAGCCTGGAACTCGGAAACTAAACTGGTCTTGAACTCAGAGATCTGCCCGTCTTTGCTTCTAGAGTGCTAGGATTAGAGGAATATGTCACCACCCGGTCCAAACTGGTCTTCAAATTCTTAATCACCAAGCTCTGCACACTCATTAGGTTCTGAAGCAGCATACAGTCAGAGCCTGACTTGAATTAGGATGGAATTACAGAACCCAAGGAGCTACTGACATTCCCGCATTTTGTAGTAATGAGCGCTGCGTGTTCTGAGAGTAGTAGATAACAGTTGCTAGCAGAGAAGGGCTATTCATATTGGTGACAGGAATGAAAGGTTGCAGGAATTACCTCAGCCGTTTCCTCTTTTAGAGGTAGGTAAAATAATAGGCTTGCCACAAGAATTCTCTAAGCTCGTCTCCCTGTCCTTAGGAAGCAAGGGAACAGATGTGTAATCTATGTCAGATTTCATGATCCCCAGTGAGTAGATTTCACCGACTGCTTGAGGTTTCCTAGATGGTAATTTTCACCCTGCAAGGAACCCATAACTTCCATAGGGATTATTCGAAAAGATGACAGCACAGGAAACACGGATGCCAATCAGTCGCCTGTTGAATGAGTTTCCTCTCTGCAAGGCAGTATTTTTCAAATAGTGGGGAGCAAAAATAATTGATAGGTAGTCTTTGCTTTCCTGGAAGATATAACTTAGGCATTCCAACCTAGGCATAGAATTACATTGTTCAAAGGAAAAGTCCCAACGAATTAGGGAGTCACAGAAAGCTGGAATGAGGTCTTGCTGGGCGGGAAAGAAGTTCAAAGGTACCAGAAGTATTCGGGTGGGAATGTGAGGGGCATCACTGGACGGTACTGGCTGGGTGAGTGTCTGAGCTGCAGGCAGTGCTAAAAGAATATGGAAAAGCAGCTATGAAGATGAACTTTATGTTGGAAGCAGGAAACAATTCAAGGTCATTCTTGGCTACACAGCAAATTTGGAGCTAGCTTAGGTTGCATTGTCTGGGGGCAGGGGACATAGGGGCTGGAGAGGTGGCCCAGTAGGTAAAGTTCTTGCTGCATAAATATGAGAACATGAGTTTGGATCTCTTAACCCAAACTAAGCACAGTGGGGCGGCTCATGCCTGTGATCCCAGGGCTCCTATAGCAAGATGGGGGGCAGAAACAAGAACCTCTGGAAGCTCATGGCCGGCTAAGCTAGCTTGGTATACACAGCAGTGAAGAAGAAACCTGTCCCAGAACATGATGGGAAGAGGACTGACAACCTGAGGGTTTTCTCTACCGCTGTGTGTGCCATGTCTTCTGTGTTATGCACATACATACTATACACACACACACTCACACTATACTCTAAATAGGTAGAGACAAAAGGGTTCAATGCCAAACAGGCCTATGAGGAGAGGTCTAGGCAAAAGACACTATTTCGAAATAATTTTTTTTAAAGGGAATACTCCCAAGTAATCTCTTACCTTCCCTGTTCCCAGGTTTAAATATTTTGTTATATAACTTGCTATCTTACATAAGTGTCCTCACCAATAATTTGTGACTTCCTCTAACTCTATTGACGAAAAGTCCTTCATACTCTTGGAAAGAATTTCCGGCACTTCCCTTTTGCTAAGAAAGGTGTCCTCGATTGCCTAAGCCCCTGATGATCACATATGCAAAAGTGTTAAAATTGGTGCTCAGACCCGGAGGAATCAGCTGCCAAATGCTCTCTAACAAGCAAAAATTTCACATAACTCAGGCCTCTAGGGGCTCTGGCGCAGCTGGAGTGAAGCCAGAAATGCCTGTGACTGCAGGTGCACTCGGGCACACTGGGACCTGCTGGAACAACAAGCCAGCTTTACTGCAGTTGATTTAGGAGAAGGCCAGGGGCTGAGCTTTCGCTGACATTTGCAGCTTGGAAAATGGTGCCCCATGCACTGCAGAGACCTGTCGGAACGATCTTTTTCTTTTGATAAAAAGATACATTTCTCATTTTGAATTTTTTATTCACGCAGGCTCTGAATGCTTAGCATCTGCAAACGACTCATTGGAGTTTGTCTGCACGTGGACACGCTTCGATAGAGTTGTGCGTGGACAACTTCGGCTCGTCAAAACGTGCCCTGAGCAATCCTTTGAACCTCCTCTTTCAGGGAAATTGGTGTACATTCCCCCCATCTCTTCCCAGATGAAAGCATGGGAACTTTACATCAACTGTTGAAGAAAGTCAGAGGGTATCTTGGTCCCAACAATTTTGTTGAGAACTTACCTTCTCAGTAGCATCGTTTCCGGACTTTTTAATTTTTTAATTTTTTTTTAAGACATGGTCTTGCTGGGCAGTGGTGGTGCCCGCCTTAATCCCACCACTTGGGAGGCAAAGGCAGGCAGATCTCTGTGAGTTCGAGGTCAGCCTGATCTAAAAAGCGAGTTCTAGGACAGCTAGGGCTACACAGAGAAATCTTCTCCCAAAGGAGAGAGAGAGAGAGAGAGAGAGAGAGAGAGAGAGAGAGAGAGAGAAGAGAGAGAGACATGGCCTTACTGTGTTTGTCCCAGCTGACCTGGAACTTGCTTCTATCTTAGCATCCTGAGTACCTGAGTCCTGGGATTTCAGGTGTGAGTCACAATTCCTGGCCAAATCCTCCTTTTTGAGGTATGAGGTGGATAGTAAACCGAACACTGAACCAGATGTGTCTTCTCTTGGTTTTTGATTGTGTACTCTGTTATGTCAGATTCTTTAAGCTGGAATCTTCTTCATTCAGTTCTTCTCCCCTATGGAGCTGGAGCTGGGAGAAACAGTGGATTGTAGTCTTTGGTTATTGGCTCTACAATTAGACAAAATCACAAACTCTTTAAATAACAAATCTTTATACAGTTTCTGGGATGTTCATCTACATATACTCAAAAAAAAAATGGAATCCAGACAATTGGCGAGCCTACAAAATCAAGACCAAACTTTTCAGGATTTGGTTATATGAAGCTTTTCACACATACTATCCCTTCCTGGGGAACGAGCATAGATGGTTAATTTTTTGTGTTCATGAGACTGGGCTACAGATGCCTGGACAGACAGCTGTAAAACATTTTTGGGTGTGTCTGTGGTTTCTGGAAGAAATCATTTGCCTGGTGACCTGAGTAAAGAAGACTGTCCTCACCAGTGTGAACAGACATTATCCAGCCAGGTGAGAACTACACGGAACAGTAAGGCACAAGGTAAATTCACTCTGAAAACTGGGCCACACTCCTGGTTTTCCACAGGACTGGGCCGGCTGTTTTACTTAGTAGCTTTCCACTCCCGTCCCCTCCTCAGGCCTCCTCCAGTCTTCTGACGTCTTCAGACTCCTACTATTGGCTCCTCTGGTTCTCAGGTCTCTGGGTTTGAACCCAAAGGATATCAACTAACTTTTCTGGGACGGCAAATGGCAGGTTGTGGAATTTAGACTCCATAATCGCGTGGCTAATTCTGCACAATCTACTTTAACTATATATTCATCGGTGTTTCTCTGAGGAACTCTAAAACATCACTATACTGTAAATGTCTTTTCTCCTGCACACTGAGGCTTCCCAGGCTTAAGAAGACATGGTCCCCTCTAATTACAGGCAAGTAAAGAGGTGATGAAAGAAGGATGGAGACATCAGGGCCATAGTGGCACAAGCCTTTAATCCCAGCACTTGGGAGGCAGAGGCAGGAGGATCTCTGTGAGTTCGAGGCCAGCCTGGTCTACAAGGTGAGTTCCATTCCAGTACAGCCAGGGCAGTTACACGGAGAAACCTGGTCTCAAAAAAAGCGAAAACGACAGCAACAAAAAGAACTCTGGCTGCTCTCCCAGAGGACCGGGCTCAGTTCCCCTGGTAGCTCACAACTGTCTAACTCCAGTTCCAGGATCTCTGATGCCCATATACATAAAATTAATTTAAAAAAGTGACAAAGCCTTGGATTTATGCCTTTGGACCCACATTCACTTGTGTTGCATCCTCTGTACTATCCTCCTCCACCATCGACTCTGTGCTACTCACCCAAGGCTAACCAAATACTCTTCTTATCCTGTCCTTAGGAACGTTTGTACAGTACAGTCTTTTAACCACAGAGAATCGCACCTAGTTAGCTGCCTCTATTTTTCTTTCCCACTAGACCACAAGCTCTCTCAGCTGCGGTGCATTTTGTTCAGCCTGTCTCCAGGGCCTTAAAAGGAGCCTCAGCACACCTCTGTGCGCTTAGAGCTTTTGCCAAGAACCAATCAATGCATGAATGAATGAGCCGCCCGGCCCCGCAGGGTCGCAAAGTGCCTCTCCAGCCTGACTTTGCTCTTCGTGTCCGGGCAGCTCTCGTAGAAGTCAGGAGTTCGAAGGGGTCACGGAGAACCCACGCGAAGGACTCTGAGGAGCCTCGCTGCGCTAGCTGCTGCCCACCTATCGAGAGCTTTCCGCGACCGGGACAACTTCACCTCCCTCCCGGAAGCCGCCTCGCCGGCCTTCCCCCGCCCCTCCGGAAGGTGGGCGTGGCCCTCATGAATAATGAATCGCCGGGGGGAGGGGAGGGGTCCGCCCCCCTCGGGCGGGAAGGGGGAAGCGCCGAGGCTGCCTGACTGGAATCCCGGGAGCTGCAGCGACGGCGGCCGCGGGAGCAGTGCCGGCCATGGCGGTGTGGACGCGGGCCACCAAAGCGGGACTGGTGGAGCTGCTTCTAAGGGAGCGCTGGGTGCGGGTGGTGGCCGAACTCAGCGGCGAGAGCCTGAGCCTGACGGGTGACGCCGCGGCGGGCGAGCCCGAGCCGCCAGCTGCCGCCTTCAACGGTCTCCCGAACGGCGGCGGCAGCGACTCGCTGCCCGGGAGTCCGAACCGCGGCCTGGGGCCGCCCAGCCCTCCCGCACCGCCTCGCGACCCCGCGGGGGAAGCGGGCGCCTCGCCGCCCGTGCGTCGAGTGCGAGTGGTGAAGCAGGAGGCGGGCGGCCTGGGCATCAGCATCAAGGGCGGCCGCGAGAACCGGATGCCGATCCTCATCTCCAAGATCTTCCCGGGGCTGGCGGCCGATCAGAGCCGGGCGCTGCGGCTGGGCGACGCCATCCTGTCGGTGAACGGCACCGACCTGCGCCAGGCCACCCACGACCAGGCCGTGCAGGCGCTGAAGCGCGCGGGCAAGGAGGTGCTGCTGGAGGGTGAGCGGGGCCGGGCGGGCGGCGACGGGCTGCGGGCGGCGGCGGTGGCTGGGCTCGCCAGCGCGCACTTTTGTTTCTGCCACCCTGACTCCTGTGCGGGGCGAGCCGGTTCCCTCCGCTTCAGCCACCAGACCTCTTCTGCTGGGGCTCTGGAGTGTGGAAAAACTGATGCTCGCGCCCTGCGTGGAGAAAGTTGGGCAGTCTCCGAAGTGTGGCTTTGCCGCCCCTCAGCGAGACTTAGCGGAGATTTGGGGGTGGGGTAGGGGAGCAGCAGGCGCGTGCGAAGCTCACCCCTCTTGCAGGATAAGCTGACACTAAGTACTAACTACGGGGAGGGCGATCGGGGAGGGGGAGTGCTGTAGTCTCCTTTTTGCCTGCTGAGAAGCGTCGGTTGGGCGCTTTCTCCAGTCACCCGGCGCTCCCGGGGCAGGCGGGTCTATTAAATTCATCCACACCGATGCCAGCAGTTTGCTTGGGCAAACCACCAAAGCACTGGTTAATTTATGGGAATTTAACCCATCATTGGCTCTCAACAATAACCAGAGGAGATCATAGCACTTCATGGAAGGCAGAGAGCTGAAACAGCAAGTTTGTGTGGTTAATGAGCCTTGTTTAACAGTGGAGGCTCACGTGTTGGAGCATTTTACTGCCAACTAGAGTTTCGACCCTTTTGCAAGAGACTAGTGCCAGCTTCCTACCGCTCGCAGGCGTGCTGCCTCAAGACCAGTAGGCATTTTATAAGAATCCAGAAACCGTACCATCTAACCAGTTGTTCTTTACCTTCGATGTAAATGTGATCCGTGTGCTGTGTTTCATATGAATTGATGCAACTGAAATAGAATTAAATCTCATCTCCAAAGACTCGTGCATGTTGAAGATGATGGAGTATTGTAGATGAAAAGCCAGTTGCTTGCTTTAGAAATAATTGCACGTCGAGCTTCATTTCCTCAGTTGAGTCAGTCATTCCAGGGGCATTTATTGCTGCTAGCTGTATAATAGAGAATATGAAAGGTGCTGTCCCCGTCTTATCTCTGTGTGGGGAAATGATAGGGAGCGCAAAACAACTTCTTAGGAGGAAAAACATTAAATACTTGATTTCGTAATACAAACTATGAGGGGCTAAAGGATTACAAATTTAAGAAGTCATGGTAGTTCACACCTTTAATTCCAGCACTCAAGAGGCAGAAGCAGGCGGATCCTCTGAGTGGGAGGCCAGCCTGGTCTACATAATGAGTTCCAGGCCAGCTACTTCTACACAGTGGTGCCTCCCCACCCCCCCAAAAAAAAACAAAACAAGAGAGTATTTGATGGAAATGAGCTTAGTCCAGGCTTCCAGAGGAGCCAGATTTTGAGCCAGATTACAGATTCAAGGAAGTGATGATCTTAAATGTGCGGAGATGAGTCAGAAAGGGGAAGGATTAGCCAGGCGGTGGTGGCCCACGCCTTTAATCCCAGCACTCGGGAGGCAGAGGCTGGCGGATCTCTGTGAGTTCGAGACCAGCCTGGTCTACAGAGCTAGTTCCAGGACAGGCTCCAAAGCCACAGAGAAACCCTGTCTCGAAACCCCCCCCCCCAAAAAAAAAAGAAAGAAAGAAAGGGGAAGGATTACTGGTAGGAGAACCAAAGGGAAGGATTGGGGTTGGGTAGAAAATCATCAAATAAGAAGCCCTAAGTATATAACTTGACAAAATCATTTTCATCTTTTTATTTATTGTTGTTGACCTGGAATTCACAGAGATTGGTCTGCTTCTACCTTCCAAGTGCTAAGATTAAAGGCAAGTTACACCATGCCCAGCTTGTGTGTGTGTGTGTGTGTGTGTGTGTGTGTGTGTGTGTGTGTGTGTGAGTGAATGGGAGGGGAGGGAACCTGACCTCAAAAAGGTCATCTCACTGTCTCAGCCTCATGAGTGTTGGGATTTACAGGCATGTACCTCCATATCCAATTCAGTTTTCACTTAAAATTGTTTTAGATTATTATTTTTACATAGAAGTGTTCTGCCTACCTGTCTGTGCCCCATGTACATCCCTTGGAGGCTAGAAGAGAGTGTCAGATGCCCTGGGACTAGAGTTATCCATTGCGGGTAATGGGAATCAAATTTAAGTCCTCTGTAAGAGTGGCCAATGTACTTCGGGGCAGTGGTGGTGCATGCCTTTAATCCCACCACTCGGGAGGCAAGAGCCTAGAGGAGGAATCTCTTGAGTTCGAGGCATGCCTGATCTACAAGACCTAGTTCCAGGACAGGCACCAAAGCTACAGAGAAAACTCTATCTCAAAAAAAAAAAAAAAAAAGAGCGGCCAGTTTACCTGCCGAGCCATCTCTCCATTTATTTATTTATTTTTAGGCAGGGTTTCTCTATGTAGCATTGGAGCTACATAGGGAAACCTGTAACTCGCTCTGTAAACCAGGCTGATCTCGAACTCAGAGAGATCCGCCCGCCTCTGCCTGCTGAGTGCTGGCACTAAAGGTGTGTACCGCCAGCACAGGGCACCATCTCTCCTTTTTATAAATTTGTGATACTTGGGGAAAAATAGCTTATAAAGAAATAACATGGGCCAGGTGATGGTGGCATACCCTTAAATCCCAGAGGCAGGTGGAAATTTGAGTTCCAGGACAGCCAGAGCTACACAGAGAAACTCTGTCTTGAAAAACCAAACAGAAAGAAGTAACATGGGCCTGGAGAGATGGCTGAGTGGCTGAGACCCTGTCCTCTTTGTCAGAGAAGCCCAGTTCAGTACCCAGCATGCACATCAGATGGCTCCCAACCACCTGGAACTCTAGTTCCAGGGCATCTGACACTTTGTCTTCCAAGGGTACCTGAACACACATGCACATGCCCACACACAGACATGTATACTTAATTGAAGACTGTAAAAAATTTGTGATTTTTTAAAAGTGCTCTAATTGTGAAATTGCAGTGCCCCACTTTTACAATGTCTTATTTATAAGTCTTGTTTAGGTAGGGCCAGACACTGCCCAGAAATTAGTGTTGATGAAAGGAGTAAAGTACAGCACAGTTTGCATAGGTTTGTAAGAATAAAGTACCTTGACACTGGTCTAGGTGAGTATTCGGGTGTAAATTTTTAGAGCCAGAATATTGAATTTCGTGGTATGCAGTAGTGATGGATAGACAGTTCAACTCTTCATGCCATATTAAAATGCAAAACAAAAGGTTTTTGTTTACCAGTGGCTTGAACCTGGTATTATTCATAGCTGTAAAATGACAGCCGTCTAGTAAATTCTTCCCAGTATTCATTAGTTCAGTCATAGGCCTTATGTGCCTTTAGAAACAGGTTTACAGATGGTGGCATAGTAACATTTATTGAAAGCCTTTTTACCTAGCCTTGTTTTCAAATTTTGTGTAAGACAAGCAGTTTTTGTCTATATAGGTGTGGGTAAGTCAGTATGGTGAGTTTGTGGTGTTCCCTTTTTAAAACAAAGAATGTAAAAATAAAATTGCTCAATACTACATCCCTAGAAGAGTCATTTAGTGAGCCAGCTAAACTATTTAAAATGGAGAGGTGGTGCCTCCTCCAGACAGGCTTTTCCCTTCCTTAAGTCAGAGTTTCATGTAGCTATGCTCTCTCTCCTCAGACATATAACTGGTGAGTTTGATCTTGAGTTTGTGTTCCTCCTGCCTCCACTTCCAAACGGCCACAGTTATAGGCCTGTGCTAACATGCTTGGCCACTCTTCTCAGGGTGCTGCTCCATGTGCATAATCCCCACACTGGAGGGGTGGGCCATGACAGCCTAGGGAGTATGGAATGGGGGACATTACTCCTCCGTTAGATGCCTGAAGCCTTGCCTTGACGTAGCATAATAATATTCTTTTCGTGGTGTGGGCAGGAATTTCAGGCATATTTTTGCCACCCACATGTCAACAGCAGCCTTAGTGTCTGGTTGCGTGAGGTTAGAGAATGGAACTAAAGGATTCTTTTTTTAATCTTGGAGAGGTGAAGGGATTGTTCCTCCAGTCTCTTGTCAAACATTTACTCAGCTCCTTTTCTCTTACCCTCCCCAGTCTCAAGGGGAAAGGCCTGTTAGTTATTTTATTTATTTATTTTTTTGTCAGATCATTATGTAGCTCTGACTGGCCTGGAACTCCCTGTGTAGACCAGGATGGCCTTGGACTTAGATCTGCCTGCCTCTGCATATACCACCATGCCCAGCTTCATATTTCTTCATTAATCTCTTAAAGAACAACCAAATCAAACAAACTGTAGTCAGACACCACTACCACCACCCCTTTCATTCTGGATTTTTTGAGTGGGGTCTCCTGTAGCTAGCCTGGCCTTGAATAGCCAGGGATGACCTTGAATTCCTCCTGGTTTATCTTCTACTTTGCAAGACATTTCTGACAGAGGCTCCTTCATGCTAAATATACCCTCTAAAAATTATAATAATTAATTATAATGGAACAGTAATTTAAACTTCTTGTTTTTGTTTGTTTGGTTTGGGGGGGGCGGCAGAGAGTGTTTTTTTCTGTGTTCCTTGCTGTCCTGGAACTCACTCTGTAGAGCAGGCTGACCTCAAACTCCATATTCGCCTCCCTCTGTCTCCCCAGTGCAGGATTAAGGGTGTGGTACACCACCGCTGGGCTCAGTCATGAAACTTCTAAGAACATTTTCCAGGAACCATAACCAAGCTATAATTTAGGTCTCAATTGATAACTTCAACTGCTAACTTTCTACCATACATTACGTTCTGGGTGAAGGTTACTAGACTTTTCCATCAAAATGTCTTTGTTCATGATGGTGAGATGTAGCTCGTGGCTAAGAGAACATTCTGTAGTTTGGAGCTGATGTTAAAGAACCAGTTAGTGCCGGGCAGTGGTGGCGCACGCCTTTAATCCCAGCACTCGGGAGGCAGAGGCAGGCGGATCTCTGTGAGTTCGAGACCAGCCTGGTCTACAAGAGCTAGTTCCAGGACAGGCTCCAAAACCACAGAGAAACCCTGTCTCGAAAAACCAAAAAAAAAAAAAAAAAATGAACCAGTTAGTGTTCTCGACTTGATCAGTACATTGTGCTAACCAAACAAAAAATAATGCCCTATCTATGAGGGGCTTTTCACATAGACAGGGTTTTTCTTTGTAGTCCTGGCTGTCTTGGAATTCCCTCTGTAGTCCAGATTTTCCTCTAACTCAGAAGTCCTGCCTGCCTCAACCTCCCGAGTGCTGGGATTAGAGGCATGCACCAGCACCGCCTGTTTTTTCGTTTGTTCTCCATATGGCCCTTTAAAGTAGGGTGTTTATTTTTGTTGTGCAGCTAACTAAACTGAGGTTCACAAAGAATATCTTTTGACTTGGTAGGGGAGTATTGATGGGGAGATTTTGTTTTCTTTAGGCAAAATTCCTTCCCTTGAATTGCTGTTGTTTTAATTTATTTTTATTTTATGTGCATTGGTGTTTTGACATGGGTGTTGGGTTACCTGAAACTGGAGTTATAGACAGTTGTGAACTGTCATGTGGGTGCTGGGAACTGAATCCAGGTCCTCTGGAAGAGCAGTCAGTGCTCTTAACTGCTGAGCCATCTCTTTGGCACCCCCCCACCCTGCCTGAATTCTTTTAAAGATTTATTTAAGTGTATGTGTACATGCAGCATGGAACATGTGTAGAGGTCAGATGGCATCTTATGGGAGTTAGTTCTCTTCTTCACCATGTAGGCCAGAGATTGAACTCAGGTTGTCAGGGTTGGTGACAAGCACCCCTACCCACTGAGGTACCTTACTGACTTTTCCCAGGAATTTTAAAAGCTGAAGTCTATTCTGCAAAATAAGGAGCAAGCAGTCCATGACATTAAATGAGATGGTTGAGGTACCTAACAGCCTAGTGGTGGAAAGGGAGTAAAACCTATTCCAGTGCCTTCTCTTCTCTACAGTCCACTTACAAACTGGCTCCCCTGTCTCCGTGTCCTGAGCCGTTTGTGTGCAAAAGTAGCTGAAGATTATTCTTGGCATCAAAGAATGTAATGCAGTTGCGAGAACTAGGTGTGCTGGCACATGCCTGATCTGAGCAATCAGGAGGCTGAGGTGGGGGATTGCAAATATAAGACCTGCCTAAGGCCATATAAGCAAGATTCTGCCTTTAAAGGAAAAATAAGTTGGGGAAGCAGAAGGCTATCAGTTAGAGAATAATTGCTAAAATGTGTAATCTGCTGAGGTTTCTCTGAAGTGAGTAATCAGTTGGGGGATGTATACTTGAATGTGACTTGTGGAGGGAAGGGGAATTTGATCTCAGGCTTGACGTCCAGACAGCTTCTTTGGAGATGGAAGTCAATCCAAGTTGAGAGAGTAGTTTGAACAAAAGCCAAATGAACATGACATGTAGTAGGAAACAGTAGAGAGCTGACCAGTACAGACCCACGGGAAGAAAGTAAAACCAGTTAGGTTTATGCAAGACTTTGAAAGAGCCAGAGGAACTGGATCTTTTTTGTGTTGTCACTCAGCATTTAACAGGTACCCATAGCAAACAAGGTAAGTGGTAGATGCTAGGAATTCCAGATTGGGAGTGGTCCCTACCCTTTAGGCTAATAAGGGACAATTATAGCTTGGGATAAATACTTTCACAGGGGCAAGACTCTGCCGTGGAAAGAGGTAGATGTGTAAAGGAGACAACATGGAGGTCATAAGAAAGCTGGGGTTGTGCTCATGTGTGCAGACACACATTCCTTCACAAAGCATAACCAAGTGGTCGTTTTGAGACAAGATCTTGTGCAGCCCAGCCTTGATCCTGCTGCTTCAGTCTCCTGACTGAGATTACATCCTGGAGTTAACACATGAGAAGGATTAGGAAATGTATGCTAGGAGTCAGCACAAAGTAGGCAGAGGCAGATCATCATCAGGGCTGTGGTTACAGTGCTAATTGGTGGTCTCTAACACAGAAAAGGAAGTTGAGCTTTGTGAATATTTAATAAAGTAATGTGCCAAGGGAAGAAAGGAAGAGGAGTTGGTCCTGGTGACCTTACTCATATGCTTGCTGCTGTCAGGTTGGAACTTCTCTTGTTGAGTAGCTTCATCTTCTATTATCTGCCCTGAACTAATCTTCGCAAGATGAGCATATGATATGACTTGCAACAGTTTTCAACCTGTGGATCATGACCACTTTGGGAGATCAAATTACCCTTTCACAGGGGTCTCATATCAGATATATACATTATGAATCATAACAGTAGAAAAGTTACAGTTATGAAGTAGCAATGAAATTATTTTATGGTTAGGAGTCACCACAGCATGAGGAACTGTATATTAAAGGGTCACAGCATTAGGAAGGTTGAGAACCACTAGCTTAGAGGTTTATATGTAGTGGACCATACGTTTGAAGATAATTGTAACACTGCAAACTATAACAAAAAGACTGAGCTGACAAGCATCCCCCTTTTTAAATTAAAGACAATTCGGATTTATTTATTTATGTTTTTTGAGACATGGTTTCACTGTGATCTTTGGAGCCTGTCTTGGAACTTGCTCTATAGACCAGGCTAGCCTGAACTCACAGAGATCCATCTGCCTCTACCTCCTGAGTGTTGGGATTAAAGGTGTGTGCCACCACCGCCTGGCTATAATTTGAATTTTTATTTGTTTGTTTTGTTTATTTTTGGCCTTTTGAGACAGGATTTCTCTGTGTAGCCCTGACTGTCCTGGAACTCAGATTCGCCTGTCTCCTAAGTCCTGTCTCCCAAGTGCACCACCATACCCAGCTTCAGACTTTTATTGTGTATTCATGTTTTACCTGCATGTATACCTGTATACAATGGTATACCTGTATACAATGCATGTACAGTGTCCTCAGGAACCAGAAGAGGATGTCAGATCCTCTAGAACAGACTTACAGACAGTTGTGGGCCACCATATGGGTGCAAGAAAAGCCAGTGCTTTTTTTTTTAATTCTTAAAAAAAATACCTCCCTCCCCCCCCCCCCCCTTTTTTTGAGACAGGGTTTCTGAATATTCCTGGACTGTCCTGTAACTTCCTGTGTGGGCAAAGCTGGTGAATGCAGAGATCCTCCTGCCTCTGCCTCCCGAGTGCCTGGATTAAGGGTATACACCACCATGCCTAGACCAATATTTCCATCTTAAAACTTTTTTCATAAATTTACTTTTATTTTGTGTGCATTGATAATTTACCTTCATGTATATATCTGTGTAAGGGTTCCAGATCCCCTGGAACTAGAGTTACAGACAGTTGTGAGCTGCCATGTGGATGCTGGGAATTGAGCCAGAGTCCTCTTCAAGAACAACCAGTGCTCTTAACTGCTGAGCTATCTTTCCAGCCCCCAATATTTCCATCCTAATATGAGCTCTTTGCCACATGATGAGGTCATTAGATCTGTCAGGAAGTCTATCTGGAAAGTAAAACAGTCAAGGAAACCATTTGAAATACAGATATTGCCCACATTATCATTAATAATGAACTTCACCCTAATATATATTGCACTCTGAGTCACTTAGCTGCTGATGCTCGAATGACTTCATGTAGTTTTACTTCCTTTTTTACTCATTTGTTCTTGATTTCTGTATTTTATTTTGTTATTATTTTATGTGATAGGCACTTTGGTTGAATGTATGTCTGTATACCACATGTGTGCCTGGTGCCTACAGAAGCCAGAAGAGGGTGATAGAATTCCCCTGGGACTCCAGTTATAGATGCATGTGAGCTACCACATGGGTACTAGGAGCCATCTCTCCAACCCTATTTTTGTATTTTTATACGCTTTTATAATATATAGCACTAAAAGATACTCTTGAGAGTCTGCTCAAATTGTTACTGATTAGAGATGTATTGTCAAAAAGGCTTAGGCCTGGGAAGCTGCACACGTTCTTTAAATGAGGGAGGGTTGTGGAAGGGTGAGAGCAGCAGATGAAGCTGAGAAGCTCAAGTTCTGAGGCTTTCCCAATACCATTAAGTTAGAGACTAGGTGGGATAGTGTGAACCTGCGGGGGTTGATATTGGTCAGGGTGGTGGCACAGCCCGGAAGTCCCAGCTATCTGGGAGGCTGAGGAGGGAGGACACAAGTTCAAGGCCTTCTAGAGCTACCTACAGAGTGGTCAGTCTTGGCCACTTAGTAACGCCCTGTTTGAAAACAAAAATGAAAAGGAAGAGCTGGTAAGCAGGCCAGTCTCTGAGCTCAGGGCCAGCCAGGGCTGTTACACAGAGAAACCCTGTCTTGAAAAACCATAAAGAAAAAAAAAAGGAAAGAAAAGGAAAACTGGAGATATAGTTTATTGCTAGATCACTTGTCTGGCATGTGTGCTGTAGGTTTAAAAAAAGAAAAAAGTTGAACTGACCAGTTGTGATGGTGTTTCTCCTTAATCCCACCTCGCCAGCCTGGTCTACATAGTGATTTCCAAAACAGCCAGGAATATGTAGAGACTCTGACAAACACCAATTAAGGGGGGGGAAAAGGGTAGAAATAGGAGAGAAAGAAATGGAGCAGAAGTCAAGATTTCTGTCTTGGGAAGCTGGACAGTTGTGAAACCAGCAAGAACAGGGAACATGCCTCACATGCTCATATCCTTGGGAGTCAAAGGTAGGAAGACTGAGACTTTAAGACCTTGTCTTAAATAACAAAAGAACACATAAAAGGGGGGAAGCCCATAAAATGAACATGAAAGAACTAGTTTGAGATAACAATAAAGAGCTTCATTTTAGCCGGGCAGTGGTGGTGCAAGCCTTTAATCCCAGCACTCGGCAGGCAGAGGTAGGGGGATCTGTGAGCTGGTCTACTGAGGGAGTTCCAGGACACGTAGAGCTGTTTCTTCCTGTCTCAGGGAGATAGGGAGAACTTCATTTTAGGGCATGTTGCACTTGAGTTACCTGTGTGATATCCTGGTGAAAAAGGCCAGAAGCTGGTTGGAAGTACATCCAAGTCTACTCAAGGGAAATGTCAGAACAACATTGAATATTTATGAGACATCAGGGTAGAGGTGGTAATTGTGTATGAAGTCATCGAGAGTAATGCAAACGAGAAAGAAGTAGAACCGGGGTGGAATCCTGTAGAAACTCTGCTTTTAAAGCCAGGGTAGAGGAAGAATCTAGGAGGTGATGGCACAGGAAGGTGGGGGTGGGGGTGCAGAGAATGGCATAACGGCATTCTAACAGGCAGACACATTTACAAAGGGGAAAATTGTGAAATAGAAAGTCTACTAGGTCTGACAGAGAATAAGATCGTTAGTGTCCTTGTCCCCTGCTTCATCAGGGTGCAGGGAGCAGAGGGCAGCAAGTAGACTATAATTTTTAAAGCTCAGCAAAATGAAAGAAACAAAGGTGGTGACAGAACTGACTGATGTATATAGTTTCACTTTCGGGGTTGTTTCTATATTGTTTTAAGTAGGGAAGCATTGGCATATTTGTGTGAAAGGACAGTAGAGTGAGGGAGAGGTTGCAGAGATGGAGGGGTGGTGCAGTCTGTTTTTGAGCCAGGAAGTGACATGATGGGAACAGAATTTTAGGTTGGCAGCTGTGGATGCACTGGAGGCTGTGCAAAGAGGAAAAGAACAGAGCTAGGAGAAACTTCAGCTGTTGCAGGAAAATCATCCAAAACATAGGTGACAGCCATGGAGTGAGACTAGAGGGAGACTCTTGCCAAAGACATAGCAGAACACACTAGGGACCTTCTCCTGCCTAGATAGCCTCTTCCTGGCTGTCTGTGCACCTACGGATTTGACACTTGGGACAAACTTCTGCAGCGAGTTTCTGTTAACTAAGCACTGGTGCTTTGATCCCAGAGATGCTTAGTCAGGAAAATAAAGTCATTATTTCAAAGGAAGCTAGGACAGGATACGGTGGCAAGTGGACTGTGACTTGCTGTGAGAGTTCTACCCAGGAACAGTAGAGGAATGGTTTGTTGGCAGTGAAGAAATGGAGGCTATGGCACTCATACTGTTCAGCTGTGTTCTAAAGCAGGCAGACAGTGTAAGTCTACTGTGTGGCCTTTGAGAAGGAAAGTTTTGGTTTACAAATAATACAAAGGGAAGGCGGAAGCAAGTTTACCACTGGCCTGATCCTCACAGTGAGTTCCAGGCCAGTAAGATCCTCTCAGGGAAGAAAAAGAAAGGACTTGGAGAGATGGCTTAGCAGTTAGGAACACTGGCTACTCTTTCAGAGGACCAGGGTTCAATTCCCAGGATCCACATGGCAGCTCACAACCATCTGCAATTCTAGATCCAGGAGATCTAATGTCTTCTTCTGGTCTACAGAGAGTACTGGGCATGCATGTACTGCACAGACATACACACAGACAAAACACCTACCCATATAAAAGAATATAAAAGAATTTTGGGGTTTTGTTCTGACTGTCCTGGAACTCTCTCTCTGTAGACCAGGCTGGCTTCTAACTCATAGAGATCCGCCTACTTCTGCCTCCCATGTGCTTGGATTAAAATTGTGCATTACCACTACCACCTGGAATAAATTTGTTTTATTTTTTTCCAGACAGGTTTTTCTCTTTGTGGCTTTGAAACCTGTCCCGGAACTCTCTCTGTCCCCAGACTGGCCTCAAACTCAATGATCCACCTCCTAAGTGCTGCAATTAAAGGCATGCTCCACCAATGCCTGGCTTGGAATAAAATATTTTTTTAAGTTTATTTTATTATTATTTTATGTTCATTGGTGTGAGAGTCGGATGCCCTGGAACTGGAGTTACAGACAATTGTGAGCTGCCATGTGGGTGCTAGAAATTGAACTCAGGACCTCTGGAAGAGCAGCCAGTACTCTTAACTGCTGAGCCATCTTTCCAGCCCCATAAAGTAATTTTTAAAGGGAAAGAAAAGAGTAAACTTATCTAGCTAAGGAGATGGGAACATTTATTGAGTTTGTTACTGACAGCATCTCACTGTGTAGTCAAAACTGCCTTCTAATTTGTTGTTGTAGCAGGCAGGCCTTTTTGTCACAGAAATGTGGTGGGCTTAAATTACTTTGATACCTGCTTCTCTGCCTCCACCTCCTCAGTGCTGGGATTCCAGGTATGTGCTGCCATGTCAGGTTTTTTTTCTGGTTTTATTGGTTTGCAGGGACTTTTTTTCTGTCCTCTCCCCTGGGGTTTTTCTGTCTTTTTAGGAGAACTCCTTTGCAGCAGCTTTGTTTCAGGCTTTCTATAGGACTGATACACTGCCAGCTGTGCTAAGGAGGCTGTCTGTGTTCTAATCTCTAAAGTTGTTTTGCATTTACATTTATTTACTTGTTGGTTGGTTGATTGTGTATGGTGTTTGTGGGGTGTGTGTGTGCCATGGGGTGTGATGTATGTAAGAGTTCATGGGAGTCAGTTCTTTTCTACAATGTATCAAACTTGGGTTTATCAGCTGGTGATTAGGGCCATTTTGCCAGCCCTGGTTTCTTCCTTTTATAGTTTCTTTTCTGTTTTCTTTTGTTTTTCAAGACAGAGTTTCTTTGTGTAACAATCCTGGTTTTCCTGGAACTCAATTTGTAAACCAGGCTAGCCTTCAGCAGAGATCCACCTACCTCTGCCAGTGCTAATATTAAAGGTGTGCATCACCACACCCAGCTAAATGGTTTCATTTTTTTATGTTTTAACTTTTTTTTAAAAATTGTATTGGTGGAGTGGGGTGAAGCTTGTGGCAGTCATTGGAGAACTTTGTAAAGTCAGTTTTCTCCTTCTACCTTTAACTTCAGGATCTGAACCAGGTCACCAGCCTTGGGAGACAAGTACCTTTTACCAGTTGAGCCATCTTTGTTGGCTGTTTAACTCTTTATGCACACAGTGGAGTGAAAATCTGGAAAGACCTCATTTTTTCAAATAGTCAACTAATTATCTCGGCGTTATTTGTCAGTCCTTATGTAACTAAGTGTGATAATTGATGGTGGTTACCCCAAGTGCCATGTGGAGAAAGACAGGTCAAAGCCATATTTGTTTAATTAGTGCTCTCACCTGCCTTTTTATCATTGATCTGACATATATCTTTTATTTAATTTTATCATCATCATCATTATTATTTTGAAACAGGGTCTCTGTGTAACCCTGGAAGTCTCTGTGTAGACTAGGCTGGTTTAAAACTCTAGAGATTGTCTTACCTCTCCCTGGGATTAAAGGTGTGCTACACTGTGCCCAGCTATTGCATCTTTCTTGGTGTGTGTGGACTGATTCTGCTGATTCTGGATTTTCTACTCTTTTTCTAATTTATTTTTTTTCTATTTGAATTTTTAAATTTAGCACATTGTACTGTATGTTGTAATGTAATATTTAATATCTAGCACTTAAAGTACTTTGTAATGGCCAAAAAATTTTGAAAAATAATAATTTTTTATTGTTGTTGAGACAGGGTCCCATGTGGCACAGCCTGGGCTGGCTTTGAATTCATGAGGTAGCTAAATCCATTATTTACTTGGAGTAAACTTTCTATCATATCAACTAATAGTTTGTAATATCCCTTTTCTTTTCTCTTTCTTTTTCTTTTTCTTCTTTTTTTTTTTTTTTTTTTTGGTTTCTTTTGAGACAAGGTTTCTCTGTAGCTTTGGTCCCTCTCCTGGAGCTAGCTCTTGTAGACCAGGCTGGCCTCGAACTCAGAGATCCACCTGCCTCTGCCTCCCAGGTGCTGGGATTAATGGTGTGTGCCACTACCAGTAATATCCCTTTTCAATAAAAACAAACACTAGACCTTAATCGTTCATCCATCCATCAGATGGCCAATGAATGTTCTATATGATGATTGACAGGTCAGAAACTTACCTTATACCTGGAAACACATAAGCTGGGGGTGAGAGTTTCTGAAAGGATAAAGGTGGTGCTACCAGAATTGAATGGATGGTTGCAGCTATAAACAATAAATAGTCATTACATTGTTCTAGAACCATCAGAAGATGATAGTAGAGATTTAGGAATCTTTTTTTTATGTATACAGTGCGTGGATACATAATATACATATGTATACTATATGTATGTCTGCAGGTCAGTAGAAGGCACCAGATCTCATTATAGATGGTTGTGAGCCACCATGTGGTTTCTGGGAATTGAACTCAGGACCTCTGGAAGAGCAGCCAGTGTGTTTAACCTCTGAACCATCTCTCCAGCCCCGAGATTTAGGCATCTTATAGGCAGCTGTGAAAGGAAAGTAGAATAGATTTGCTGGAGTACAGCAAATAGAGCTTTTGAAAAAACCCTCACCACTCTAAGTTATTCTCAACATTTATTTTAATTGTACTTTGAACATGATTTTCTATGGATTTCTAATAACTTTACAAATATTCATTATCATTTATTTTCCAGCTAGGCCAACCGAAATATATAGCATCTGGGCCAGGGATAGAGCCCAGTTGGTAGTACTTGCTTAGCTTGAACAAAACCCTAGTTTTTTCCTAGCATTCCATAAACCTGGTGTGGTGGTACATGCCTCTAGTTCTAGCACTTGGAGGCAGAGAAAGTTCAGAAATTCCAGCTCATCTTCATCTACATAACAAGTCTGGCCCTGGTCTATGAGATCTGGAATGGGAGGAGCACTCTTAGGCTAGGCCTTTGAGTCAGAAATAGATTTAGATAGAAATACTTGTTTATCAAAATAGAATATACACGTTTATTTTAGCAAGAACTATTTGGTTGCAGAAAACCAAACACACTAATTTAAGCTGAAGTGGCATGTGTTACCTCAGGTAACTCCTAAGACTGGGGGTGGCACTAGGTTTAGATTCAGTAGAATCCAAAAGCTCAAATTACCTTGTTTGGCCATCACAGTTCCTGTTGTGGAGAGTCTAATTCTGTATAGTCAGCTAAAATGGCACCAGCAGTTCTAGGACTCTCTAGCCCTAACTTTTTTAAAACAAGATCTCTCACTGGATAGCCAGGTTGGCCTTGAACTCTCTGCCTCCTGAGTGCTGGGATTATAGGCAAGAGACACTCAGCTATATATATATATATATATGTCATCCTGATTTAATAATTCCTACCAGATACGTAACTTCCTACTTGTCAGCTTCAGAAAAGGATTCTTTTTTTTTTTAATTTTTTTTTTTTTTTTTGGTTTTTCAAGACAGGGTTTCTCTGTGGCTTTGGAGCCTGTCCTGGAACTAGCTCTTGTAGACCAGGCTGGTCTCGAACTCACAGAGATCCGCCTGCCTCTGCCTCCCAAGTGCTGGGATTAAAGGCGTGCGCCACCACTGCCCGGCTCAGAAAAGGATTCTGATTAGCTCTACTTTGTCTGCTTCTTGGACTATGCCATTATAACCGAGATGATAGAGACTGGTCTAGGCCTGGGTCGTGTATATGGAGATTTGAAAAGGCATCAGACTAAAATATTAATGGGGTGGCTGCTATACAGATCTGTATCCACTGTAACAGCACAGACAGTGAAACAAATAGGAAACTAAAAGTCCTATATTTTATACCTAAATTTTACTTTAAATTTTTTGTCTTTTATATTGTAAATTTTTAAAAAAATTAAAAGATGGGGATGCATGTTGTGTATATAATGAGTGCAGACAAAGCATTCATATATATAAAGTAGGTTTTTCTTTTCTTTTTTTTTAAATTAAAACGGGACCAGTGAGATGGCTCAGCAGGTAAAGGTACTGCACAAGCCTGATTGAGTTTTTGATCCCTGGATCCCAGTGGAAAGAAACTGACTTCTGAGTTCTTTGATCTCCTTATTTGGGTCATGGCATGTACATTTGCATATATATACATCATATATATATATACATACAATAGTGATATAAATAGAAATTAAATGACTTGCTGAGAACTCCTGTCGTAATTTTATGCATTATAACAACTTTAACAACTCATGGAACAATGGACATCATCCTCTTTTTTTTTTTAACATACCAACCACTGTTTCCCCTTCCTCCTCTCCTCCATTTCCCTTCCCCTCACCTCCCATATAGCCCTCCCCAATCCACTCCTCCTCCATCTCCATTCTGAAGGGGTAAGGTCTTCTGTGGGAGTCAACAAAGCGTGGTATGTAGCATAGTATGTCGAGTTGAGGCAGGATCAAGCTCCTCCTTGCATCAAGGCTGGGCAAGGCATCCTACCATAGGGAATAGGTTCCAAAGTCCCTCATGCATCAGGGACAGGTCCTGGTAGTGCTGCCAGGGGCCCCACAAAAGACCAAGCTACATAGCGGTCACCCACATGCAGAGGGCCTAGATTGGTCCTAGGACATCATCCTCTTTAATTACATCATTATTATACGAGACAGGGTCTCCTGTATCCAAAGATTATCACCGTGAACTACTTCCTCTTCTACCTCCCAAGTGCTGGGATTGCAGACATGAGGCACCATGTTCAGTTGATGTGTGCTGGGGATCAGTCCAAGGTTTCGTGTGAGTTAGACAAGCACTCTACATCCTCAGCTCTGGTTTTTGTTTTGGTTTGTTGTGGTTTATTTTTGTTGTTGTTGCTGCTTTTTTTTTTATAATTTTGTCTTTCAAGTCAGAGTTTCTCTGTGCAACAGCTCTTCCTGTCCTCTAGCTCACAGAGATCCTCCTGCTTCTGCCGTGTGAGTGCTGAAGTTAAAGGCATGTGCCACCATTGTCAGGTCCCAGCCCTATTTGTTTGAAATGGAGTCTCACAGTGTTGCCCAGCTGGTCCCAAACTCCTTGATTAAAGTGGATCTTCCAGCCTTAGATTCTAAGTAACTAAGATTAAAAAGCACATGGTACTACCATTCCTAGCTCCATGCACTTTAAATATGAAGAAATTGAGTATTGGAATCTTAAAGTACTTGTCTAAGGTTATAGCATTGGAAGGCAAGCCTAGGAAATTAAATGAGACCCTAGGTAAAATAAAGAGGACTGGAAATATAGCTAAGTGGTAAAAGTCTTATCTTGTATGTGCCAGACACTAGGTTCAAGCTCCTGTAGTGCAATACATGGAAATCTTTTAATAGTCTTTAGGAAAGTGTTAATTTGTTTGTTTGTTCTATTGTTTCTAATTAATTATGTGTGTGCATGTGTATTTGTGCATGAGTGAGTTTTCTTTCCCCAAAGGCCTGAGGAACCAGATCCCCTTGGAGTTGAAATCATGCTGTTATGAGGTACCCAATCTGGGTGCTGGGACCCAGATTCAGGTCCTTTGCAAGAGCCGTAAACCCTCTTAACCCCGAGTCATTTTTCTTGTCCTAAAGTATTAATTTCAGCAATTTAAAAAAGAAAAGGAAAAAAAACCCTAAAATTCTTTATGAAAGGAATGCATTTTTCAACTTGGGGTGAGGAGGGGAAGCATTGCTAAATCAGTCGGTATTATCCCGGTTTAGATAGAGTACAAACTGAAAGGAATGTTAATCTGTTCACATTGTTGTACTTACTGCCAAAGACAATGAACTTCAAAAACCTGAGCAAAGAGAAGAAAACCAGAAACACCTGAGAAATTTTTGTTCTTGGGTTAACAGAAAGAAAAGTTTGAACAGTGTTTTGTACTTACCTGTAAAGTAATGATCTTGAATTTGACTAAAATATCTATGAGCAGTCTTCGTCGTTAATGTAATATGATCAATTCTGCAGATAATTTTCCTAAAATATTTTACCTTAGACTTCTCTTGGCCTGTGGTTCTGGGTGGAAGATGAGTTTCACACACAGGATATGAGGAAGTAAATGGATGGATTCTGTGTGATGGGAGGAAAATACCAGTTTATGATCTGTTCACTAATCATGAGCCATCAACTAATGATGAAGGGTGACAAAGTCCATAAAATTCCTACCTTGTAGGTATTTATTTATATTTAGGATTATTATGTATACAGGGGTCTGCCTACATGTATGCCTGCAGGCTAGAAGAGAGGATGTCTCAACTTAAGGCCATCAGCCTAAAGAAGCCCCTTTAGATTTAAGTTTGGGGAATCCTTAAACATATTTGAGAATAGTCTCAAACTGAAGGAAGATTTTTCAAATGACCTGCCAGCATATGGAAGTTCCAACATTGACCCTCTAGTAATCCGTCTCAGTGAAGTGCCCTGAGGCCCAGGCACTTGTTTTCACTCGCCCTCCAGATCACCACATTATTTTTGGCCTTCTGTGTAATTTACATGGAGCTTGTTTGTCCTGGTGGTGGTAGTGACTGCTCTGACTTTCAAAGGAGATCAAATTCTTAGTGTTTTTGTCATTTTGAAATAGGGTCTCATGTATCCTGTGGCCCAGGCTGGCCTCCATACTCCTTTGTCAGTACTGCCTACCCAGGTCTTTTTATTTATTTATTTATTTTTATTTATTTATTATGTATACAATATTCTTTCTGCATGTATGCCTGCAGGCCAGAAGAGGGCACCAGACCTCATTACAGATGGTTGTGAGCCACCATGTGGTTGCCGGGAATTGAACTCAGGACCTTTGGAAGAGCAGGCAATGCTCTTAACTGCTGAGCCATCTCTGCAGCCCTACCCAGGTCTTTTTATTCTGTAGTAATGATCTTGCTTTGCTTCCGTGCTGTTAGTTTTAAGTTGGCTAGGAATACAGTGTAGAAGACTGCAGTAAAAAGTCTTCCTATGCATGCACAGTTGACTGTCCTAAAGGTCAAGTGCTTTCTTCACAGTCCACCGTCAGTTCCACCCTGTCCAGAGACCATTTTACTAGAATTCTTATTTGACAGATACGTCTTCTGGCCCCTTCTAACACAAGAAAGGATCTCCTCTTTTATCTTTTTTCCTTCCCTGTCATGTCCACTGATCCTTAGATGTGCCTTCTGGCACCCTGTTTGGTGAGTTTGATATCACAGCCTTTTATTTGTATAATATTCTTTCCATTTCCTCTTCCCTGCATCTGAAACAACACATTTCACATGTATGGCCCCTACTGACCCAAATAAAGAATGTTAAAACCTGGTAACATGAGATGGATTTGAAAGAGGGAAAACTGAAATATAACTTTCTCTTAAACGAAAAAGAAAACTAAACTTTCTAAGGATGCTTACTAGAAATGCTTTAATGCAACCTGCATGTTGCTAAACACAATTCATTATATACCATAAAATCCTTCTTTTTATATCTCCTATAAACAACTCTGCTTCATTTTTTTGTTTATTTTGTTTTTTGAGACTGAACCTCTGTAGCTTAGAATGGCATTGAACTCACAATGTAACCATGGTGACTGGTTCTTTATTTTTTAGCTTGATTGTCTCTTTTGTTTGATTGGAGTTGTTTGGTTTTTTTTTTTTGTTATTACATTTATTTGTTATTTGAGTGTACATGAATGACTATATGGAGATCAAAGGACAACTTGATTCTCTACTTCTATATAAGTGCTAGGGATTGAACTTAGGTCCCCAGGCTTGGTGGTGTCTTTACTTCCTCAGCCACCTCACCAGCCCTGTTTTGTTGTTGTTTTTTTTCTGTTTGTTTTGTTATTGCTTGTTTTTTGTTTTGTTTTGGGGGGTGGGGACAAGGTCCTAAGTCTTGAACTGGAGGTCCTCTTTCCTTAGCCTCTCAGATAGTGAGTTCACAAGCACATGCCACATGTAGAGTCAGCTGCATTACATTTTGTGTTTTGGTGTGTGTTGTTGGGAATAAACCTGGGACAAGTATACATGTTAAGTAAACACTTTTCTACTGAGCTCCATTCAAGCCTTTCTTAAACTGTCTTTGTTTCCATGTCATGTAAACCAGTGAATAGGAAAGCAAATTTTGCTCTACCAGTTTTGACATGTTCTGAGAGGAATTTCATCCTTGTGGAGTGAATAGAGAAGATTCTACAGAGTTACACAGTAGATGGAGCATATTGCTCCCTAGCAGAGCTGAGGTCAGTTCAGAATCTTCCTTAGAAATCGAAATATTATGACAAGTCTTGAGCATTAATAAATGCTCTCAGCACTTAGGAGGCAGAAGCAAGCAAAGCAGATCTTTGTGAGTTTGAGACCAGCCTGGTCTACAGAGAGTTCAGGATAGCCAGAGCTACACAGAGAAATCTTTTTATATGTGCGAGAGAGAGAGAGAGAGAGAGAGAGAGAGAGAGAGAGAGAGAGAGAGAGAGAGAGAGAGGAGAGAGAGAGAACTCTTATGTACACCACATACAGGATCCCGGGGAGTAGAAGAGGCACCAGATCCCCCAGAACAGGATACAGACAGTTGTAAACTGCTGTGTGGTAGCTGGGAATTGAACTGGGGTCTTCTGGAAGAGCAACCAGTGCTCTTAACCACTGAACTACTTTCCAGCCATGATTTATTTTCTATACAACTAAAGTGAAGTCAGGAATGCTGAGGGACAGTTAAAAGTTCTGTACTATTCACATGCCTTTGGATGGAGAATCACTGAATGAAAGAGGAAAAAAGACATAAGAAGTCACTCAGGAAGTTAAGAGTATGTTTGCCAGAATGAGAAGGGATAAAAGGACTACATTGACTGGAGAGTCTAGTTTTTTGTTGCTTTGCTACAAAGGATCTAATTTATTTACTTAAGATGAAACCTCCCGAGATGCTCTTTGAACCTTAGTTTTATTTCTTAGACCCAAAATATCTATCGTTTTTCAGAATACTAATATTCTTCAGAAGATGGGTAGTGATTAAAATAGCTAGCATTCATTAAGCATGGAGAGCTTGCTAGGCCCTGTTCCAACTGCTTTACAGCGGATGCTTCTGCCTCTGAAAGAGATATTCTTGTTTCCTCCATAAGTAACTTGAGGCTTTGGGTTCTGCCCAAGAAGGAAAAAAAAGTCTGAGAGAAATGCAGGCAATATGGCCCAAGAACCTACATTATTTACTGTGCTAGCTGTGATGAGGATTCATCCCAAATATTATTGATGCTAAGATTGTCACGTAAGTGAGAATACGTGCAACTTTGAAGAGCAAAAATGTGCAATTACAGGAAAGGACACAGTGATAATAGAGTATATTATTCCACCCTTCTGGATGCATTTGCAGTACGTGATACTTTGTCACAGGGGTAGCTATAGGAGAACATCCTGTATTCTCATACTGTTCATTCACAGTGATTGTTTAGGTAAGTTCACAAAGCCCTTTCATCTATTATGTTCTGTTACTGTTAAAGCTCAGTTCCTTTACAGTAAAAAGGGATAAGTTAAATGCAATGAAATATAAAGAAATATTTTTTGTTGTTGTTTTTGGTTTTTTGAGACAAGGTTTCTCTGTAGCTTTTGGAGCCTGTCCTGGAACTAGCTGTGTAGACCAGGCTGCCTCAAACTCATAAAGATCTGACTGCCTCTGCCTCCTGAGTCCTGGAATTAATGGTGTGTGCCACCACCACCCGGCCTTAGAAAAAATGTTATAGCTGGACAGTGATAGCACTCCAGCACTCGGGAGGCAGAGACAGGTGCATCTCTGTGGGTTTGAGGCCAGCCTGGTCTACAGAGTGAGTTCAGGACATCCAGGGCTACACAGAGAAACCCAGTCTTGAAACCCCTTCCCCCCAAAAAGGAAATGTTATTGAATCAAATCCTAATATAATCTTCCAGGATACTCTAGAGAAACAATGTTTCTTTTAAGGTGTATGTCTGTGTGCACGAGTAATATGTTTATGCATTTTGTGTGTTTGTGTTTGTGTATATATATGTGTGTGTGTGCGTGCGTGTGTTTGTATGTATTTGTGTGTTTATTTAAGTTTTTTTGGATTTCTTTTTTTGCTTCCTTGCTTCATTTTTGTTTTACTTTGTTTGTGACAGTGTCTCAATATGTAGCCCAGGCTTCCCTCTATCTTGCTACATAGACCTGACTGACCTCAAATTTGCATTGATCCTCCTGATTGTGCCTTTGTGCTGGGATTAGAGGCATGAACCACCACATTCCATTTTCAAGGTGTTTTAGTAGCCATTTCAAATGTAAGACTATTTGTTAGCTTTCTATTACTGTTAAAAAGAATTGTAGATAAATTTATGGTTTGTAATGAGCAGAAAATTTTATTTTTGCTCAGTGTTCCAGAGAGTTCAATCAGTTGAACTGTTGGCCTCAGTGCTTTGGGACCTGTGAGGCCAAACATCTGGTGGGAGAATGTGGTGGAACAAAGCTGCTCCATATTCTGCCAGAAAGCAGAGAGAGAGGGGGCCAGAGAGCCCAACTTTACTTTGAGAACATGTACCTAATGACCTGACTTCCTGTGACTATAACCCATCTTCTAAAGATTCCATCATCTATCTGTTTTAGAGGCTAGGGGCCATGCTTCAATACATAGGCCTTTGAAGTATAATTAATATATACTTAATATATAGCCAGGCAGTGGTGTCTCACGCCTTTGATCCCAGAACTTGGGAGACAGAGACAGGCAGATCTCTGAGTTTGAGGCCAGCCTAGTTTATAAGCTCCAGGACAGCCAAGGCTAAAGAGAGACCCTGTTTGAAAAGACATTCAGCCTATAACAAGACCACTTATCATTATCTGTTTAATCATTCTTCCGTTATTCAACAAAAATTGGAGATTTAAAAAACAAACCAAACAAACAAAAAATAATGCTGAACTGAAAAAGATTTTCTTTGTGCTTGAATGGTTTTACTTGGATTTATGGATTAGGGATAAACTGCCAGTGTTTTTAGAATGTATGGAAAACTCTTCGTTTTACTACTGGGCAGGGGGAATCTTTAGCATATCTTACACCTCTATTCCTTCAGCAAGACTAATGTGGTACTAATGTGGTATAAATGAGTGAGACTTGTTTTTTTTTTTTTTTCCTTCTCCAAGATGGGGTTTCTCTGTGTAACAGCCCTAACTGTCCTGGAACTTTGTAGACTAGGCTGGTCTCAAACTCACCAAGGTCTGTCTGCCTCGGCCTTCCAAGTGCTGGGATTAAAGGCCTGCACCACCAAACCCAGCTGTCCATTATCTTCTAAAGTTAAAGTCTCCGTTGTAGAGATGACTTCAAACTCTGCTCTGAAGGAACTGGTTTTTGATGTTTGAGGAAATACTTCATTATTTTTTATCTTTGTATTTCCTTAAAGAGGAAGACCCACAACAGGCTAGGCTATCTTTCAATCTGCTAACACTCCTACTAGTGACTCAGCAGGTGACTTCTTTTGACCTTGAGCCTGTGTCCTAGACTTTCCTAGCCCCTTAGGTTTTTGTGACTGTGACTTCCTCCTTGTCTGTGTCTCTGCTTTTGTGCTGTAAGCCTGCGCGCACTAGTTCATGTCTGTCTTTTCTGCTTGGGCACATGTATTGTCTTTCCATGACCAAGATTTGACAAGAAAGATTTTTTTAATTTTATGTGTTTGGGTCTTTTGCCTGCATGTAAGGAAGTGCCCATTGAGGCCAGAAAAGTGCCTAGATTCCCTGGAACTGGGACAAAAGAAAGTTTAGAGACAACTTGTGGGTGCTGGGATTCAAAACCTGATCGTCTGGAAGAGCAGCCAATTAAGTCATCTCTTCAGCATCATTGTTGTTTTGTTTTCTTTTTTTTAGGTTTATTTTTAATTATGCATATGTGGGGGATGAGGGATGTGCTTGTGAGTGGAGGTGTCCACAGAAGAGGGTATTGAATCTTCTCGGAATTGGAGTTCCAGGCACTTGTGAGCCACCTTATATGAATGCTGGGAGCTGAACTTGGGTGCTCTTAACTCTTCAATCCCAGACAATACTTCTTGGAAGGAGTTCCTGACTAGTGGTGCACAAATGCATACAAGAGCCGGGCGGTGGTGGCGCACACCTTTAATTCCATCACTTGGGAGGCAGAGGCAGGTGGACTGCTGTGAGTTCGAGGCTGTCCTAGTCTACAAAGTGAATTCCTGGTCAACCAGGACTGTTTCACAGAGAAACTCTGTCTAGAAACAAAAACAAACAAACAAAAAATCAAGTCCTGATTGCTGCATTGGGAAAAAAGTAATGATATCCCACATCTTTATGGCTTTACAGTTTCTGAAAATCTCTCTCCATACATATTATACCTTGTAATGACTATTTTAAGAAAGCTATCATAATTTTACACACAGAAAAATTGAAACCCAAAGATCTAGGATGGACACGTGGGATGCATAATTTCTTCGACAACCTTTTGAGAAGTAGGTTGGCAGGGGTTTCCTTGCTGCTTTTCCAGCCAGTCTCTCCCTGCATCATTACCTGGATGTCTTTGACAAGGAAAAGGTGCCAGTGACTATTCAGGCTCTCTGTACTGCTTTTGGTGACTCAAACCATTTGGTGCTTTTATAGTGGACAGCATGATACATATTGAGCCTGGTTTTAAGTCTTATGTCTGATAGTCATAAGATGCATTGCCATAGGATGAAAAAGCTCTGACTAAAAGGGGTCTGTTTATAGAAACAGATGAAAGGGTTGGCCCTTTGACAGGCCTGGTGGCAGCATGTGAGAAGTTGAGGCAACCTGAATGACACACGCAACAGATCCCAGCAAACATGTACCCTTGTCAGATCATTTTCTTAGATACATGTTTGCTGTTTGATCCTCATTCTTTTCTTAAATGGTCATTTATTTGTTATATGTGTGTATATATGTAAGTGCAGACATACATATGCATGTGTATGTATGAGATCGGATTACAATATGCTGGAGTTGTCTCGTGAGTGTGTGTAAGTGCAGACATGCATGAATCACACTGTATTATGAGTACAGTATGCTGGAGTTGTCTCGTGAGTGTGTGTAAGTGCAGACATGCATGTATCACACTGTATTATGAGTACAGTATGCTGGAGTTGTCTCTTTCCATCGTGTGAGTGTGTGTAAGTGCAGACATGCATGTATCACACTGTATTATGAGTACAGTATGCTGGAGTTGTCTCTTTCCATCGTGTGAGTGTGTGTAAGTGCAGACACGCATGTATCACACTGTATTATGAGTACAGTATGCTGGAGTTGATTCTCTCCATAATGTGCATTCTGGAGAGTAAACTCAGGTCGTCACCCTTGGCACCAAAGTATCTGCTAAGCTACCTCACAGGCTCCTCTCTCTCTCTCTCTCTTTCTCACACACACACACACACACAGAGAGAGAGAGAGAGAGAGAGAGAGAGAGAGAGAGAGAGAGAGAGAGAGAGAGAGGTGGTGGATGTTCACACCACTTTTTTTGTATTCTAGAGATTGAACTCAGGTTTTCAGTCTTGCTCCGCAAGCATCTCTACTCACTGAGTCCATCCATCTCCACGACTTTTCTTTCTCTTTTCTTTTCAAGACAGGTTGTTACTGTGTATTTCAGGGTGGCCTTGAATTTACTACATAACCCAGGCTGACCTTGGAACTCTTTAATCTACAGCTTTAGTCTTTGAAGCACTAGGGTTACAGGTACCACCATGCCTGGTTTATAGTCAGACAGAATCTTTTTTTTTTTTTTTTTTGTCCAATTCATTAATCAGTTGGTTTTTTGAGTCACAGTATCAGGTTGCCTGCCATCAGACTTCAAGATCCTCTTGCTTCAACTTTCTGGGTGCTAAGTTATAGACATGAGCCCCTTCTCCTAGCTGGCTGCTTATTTGTTTGTTTTTGTGGCTAGCCTAACTTGCCATCCTTCTGCTGTAACCGCCAAAGTGCTGGGGTGACAAATGAGTGTCATCGCAACTGACTTTTTTCTCACATTCCAAAGTAGGAGTTAGATAAAATGTTCACTTGCTCTCATACTGGTAAGATTATTAAGTTAATCTTAGATAAGACCTGACTACTTCTGTTTTTAGTTATAAAGACACCAGGAGCAAATGTTTTGGTGCTGGCTGCTAAATAATCTTTACATATGGTAACTGCATGTATCTTAAAGATCAGAAACAATTAAGAAAAGAAGAAGATTGGAAGCTGAGCTGTGTGTGCACAAGGCCTTGAATTCAGTCCAGGGGAGGATAATAAGAGGGCGGGGAAGGATAATAAAAGAGGACAGGGGAAAATGACAGGGGTTTTCTGATTTTTGGGGGGCTTCAGTTTTCTTGGATTATACTTGTGTGTATGTATGAGAGAGAGTGAGAGATAGAGAGACTCCACACAGTATAACCCATCTTAGTACTGGGCATGAAAACCAGTGCCTTTCACATGGTAGACAGGCCTACTAATTACCACTACATCTTCAACTCCACAGTGAGTGGTGATGCACACCTTTAATCCCAATACTCGGGAGGTAGAAGCAGGTGGATCTCTGTGAGTTCAAGGCCAACCTGCTGCTCTACGGAGTAAGTTCTAGGACAGCCAAGGCTACAAAGAAACGTTGTCTCAAAAAACAAAACAAAAGAACATTTTTTTTTTTTGAGCCTGCCCTGGAACTCGCTCTGTAGACCAAACTAGCCTCGAACTTAGAGAGCATTTCATTAATCTTATCAAATGTGATCATTTATAGGGCTATATGGAGTTTAGATATGTACTTAACTACAGTAATGAATCTTTCTCCTTTCCTAGAATAATCTCCTAAAAGCAGAGGAGGACTTGCCGTGCACAAAGATAAATATAATCTCTGGATAAGCACTCTTACTGATTTGTAAGATGCTGTTATTAACACGTGGGCTGTCACTTCCAAGGACAAACTCGCACACATCCAGAGCTGTTCCAGAGCTGGGCATAATGGTGCATGTCTGTAGTCCCAACACTTGGGAAACTGAGGCAGGAAGCTAGAAAATCAAGACCAGTCTTTATTACATAGTGAATTTGAGGTCATCCTCAGCTACTTAGTGAGACTCTTCTCAACCAAATAGGGACTGGAGAAATGACTCAGCTGAGTTCTTGCACAGGTTGTCCTGACTTCCCCAAAGATGCTCTGGCATGTGTATATACACAAGTGTATAGGCAGGTGAATAAATAAAGTGTCATTGCCTGTTCATTATTCTAACATCTCTAATTTACCCTGGCTCTGTAAGAATGAGGTGAGAGAAGCTGGACAGAAGTGGTGGGTCCTTGTAATGCCACTGTTCTGAAGGTGGAAGCAGAAAGATTGCAAGTGAAAAGCCAGACAGAAATACCGTGAGGAAGCTGGTTCAAAGAACGAGAAAGCCAGGCAGGTGGTGCAGCCCTTCATCCCAGCACTCAGGAGGTGGAGGACCAAGGTTTGATTCTTAGAACCAACACGACAGCTCACAGCTGTTTGTAATTCCAGTTCTAGGGATTCTGATGTCCTCTAGGACATCTATTGATACACAAGAACACACATAGTACATTCAACCAAACATGGACTTAAAGGGGGAAAAGAGTAATGTTTTCTGTCTCCACCCGCCCTTTTTTTTTTTTGAGACAAGGTTTCTCTGTAGCTTTGGTGCCTGTCCTAGAACTAGTTTTTGTAGATCAGGCTGGCCTCAAACTCACAGAGATCTGCCTGCCTCTGCCTCCCGAGTGCTGGGACTAAAGGTGCGCACCACCACCCGGCTTTAAATAAGTCTTTAAAGATTTACTACGATTTATGTGTAAATGTGTTTGTATGTGTAACTGCAGAGGCCAGAAAAGGTTGTCCATCCCTTGAAGCTGGAGTTACAGGCAGTTGTAAGCCACTTTACAAGGGTGCTGGGAACTCAATTTTGGTCCTCTGGAAAAGGTAACAAGTCTTTTTGGTTTTTTCAGACAGGGTTTGTCTGTGTAACTTTGGAACCTATCCTGGAACTCGCTCTGTAGACCAATCTAGCTTTGAACTCACAGAGATCCACATGCCTCTGCCTCCCGAGTGCTGGGATTAAAAGTGTGTGCCACCATTGCCCAAATTTATGAAAACACTTTTTTTAATTTTATTTATATATATTTTAGGTTCTAGTGCTCTGCACATATGCCTGCCCACAGACCAGAAAAGGGCATCCGTTCCTATTATAGGTGGTTGTGAACACCATGTAACTACTGGGAATTGAACTCAGGACGTCTGGGAAAGCAGCCAGTGCTTTTAACCATTGAGCCATCTCTCTGGCCTACAGTATATCTATTAGCTTCTGATCTCTTTTCCCTTGCTTTCTTTGGGTAGGGTTTCACATATGCTAGACTGGCACCAGCTTTCTATATAGTTGAGGATGACCTTGAACTTCTGATTCTTCTTCCACTTCCAGGATTAAAGTGCCACTAAGTTACGTGCCACTACACACAGCTTTTAAAAAGTGTGTGTGTGCCGGGCGGTGGTGGCGCACGCCTTTAATCCCAGCACTCGGGTGGCAGAGGCAGGCGGATCTCTGTGAGTTCGAGACCAGCCTGGTCTACAAAAGCTAGTTCCAGGACAGGCTCCAAAACCACAGAGAAACCCTGTCTCGAAAAAAAAAGTGTGTGTGTGTGTGTATAGACCATAAGAGGGTGTCAGATCCATTGGAACTGTGGAGTTAAGGCAGTTGTGAGCTCCCAACATGGGTTCCAGGAACTGAACTTTGGACCTCTGGAAGAGCAGTTTACACTCTTAGCTGCTGAGCCATCTTTCCAGGCCCAGAGCAAACATTTTGAAAGAAGACTTGATGACTGTTGCTGATCTACTGTCTGTATATTTATATTTGAAAAGTTGGTGTAGACCGAAGCTAGCATTGGGTTCCTCCCTTCCTTCCTTCCTTCCTTCCTTCCTTTTTTTTTTTTTTTTTTTTTTGAGACAACGTTTCTCTGTGGCTTTGGAGCCTGTCCTGGAACTAGCTCTTGTAGACCAGGCTGGTCTCAAAGAGATCTGCCTGCCTCTGCCTCTGCCTCTGCTAGGATAAAAGGTGTATGCCTCCACTGCCCGACTAGCATTGGGTTTCTAATTTGGGCAACTAGTGGTACCACTAACTGTGTCAAGTAATTTAAACATTGGATGTTGGAGAAAAGAGTTGGGTTTGGACATCGTGTAAATTAGGAGTGTACTTGGTTACATGCAAAAGAAGACACAACCAAGAAAGGCGTAAGTGAATGTTTTAAGAGGTCTGAAGTTGGTTCTTAAAGAACTGAAGCAATACCTTATGATGTCATGTTTGTTATTTGTAGTGAGTTTGTTTGTATTATAGTTGTAGAGTCTGACACATCTAAAGCTGCCTTGAGACAGTAGTTCAAAGTAGAGAGAGAGTTCTGGTGGGATCTGTTCTCTGTATCAAGAGATTTCCCAACTGAATGTGGTGACTCATACCTATAATAAGTCATTTGGGAGATGGAGGCAGGCGAATCACCTCAAGTTCAAGGTCAGCTTATATATATATAGTAAGAGGCCAGGCTGGGTTATAGAATAAGATACTGTCTCTAAACAAAGGAAGAAAGGGAAGGAGTGATGGCTTTCTTAAATGCAGCATGTTTCAGCTGTGAAAAATCTCTTACTAACAGTGAGCCTGCAGCAAAGATTGCAGAAGTATGTGATTAATTTTAGCAGAAAGAGCTGAGGATTAGAGAGTCAGGTATCTTCAATGAACTCAAGTTTTTAGTATCTATAAAACCTCAGATAAGGCTGGGCTATGCTGACACACGCCTTTAACCCCAGAACTCAGAGACACAGGCAGATGGGTCTCTGAGTTCAAGACCAGCCTAGTCTACAAAGCAAGTTCCAGGACAGCCAAGGCTACATAAAGAAACCCTGTGGGTGTTGAAGGTAGGGGTTGAGGGGAAACCTCAGATAAGAATAAGAAACTCTTCATTATTTAGCTTTGGGTTCTGTACAGAACTATAGTTGGTTGATAGTGTGAAGGATTAACTGGCTTAATGATAATTAGATTAGTGCCTGGAAGGGCCATCATGGAGGAGCTAGGGTGTAAGAATGTGTTTGTTTAGTGTCTGATTTTGCACAGATGTCACACTGAGGAGTATTCTTATATACTCCTGGAATTATAAACCTCCCCAAAGGTTGAATGAGTAATGATACTGCATTGTGTGATTTATATTTAGCTGAGTCTCTTAATAGCATGTAATAGCAATATAACAGTCATTACATAGATGATTATAATACAAGCCTAGAGATTAAGTAATTTGTTTATGGTTGGGTAGTGCGTCAGTAATAGAGCTGGGTCAGAGTGGGGGAGGATCTCAGATCTCTGAGGCAGTGATGTGTGTGTTCCAGGTATATTAGAAAGAGCCCTCTCATTTGGTTGTGTCTTTTTTTCTAATATTTAATGGTTTGTACCAACAAGCTGGGTTTGGTAGGCAGAGGACAGCCAGGGCTACACAGAGAAACCTTCTTTCAAAAAAGACAAAAACAAAATTGTACCAACCATATATAATTCTAAAAAACCCCATCATTTATTTAAGCTTCTTGGTGGTTTTATGTTAACAAATATATCAAATATATTTTCTTTTTTCTTTCTTTTTTTTGGGGGGGGGGTTTCGAGACAGGGTTTTTCTGTGGCTTTGGAGCCTATCCTGGAACAGCTCTGTAGACCAGGCTGGTCTCGAACTCACAGAGATCCGCCTGCCTCTGCCTCCCGAGTGCTGGGATTAAAGGCGTGCGCCACCATCGCCCGGCTTTTTTTTTTTTAAACAGGGTCTCTCGGTAGCTTTGGAGCCTGTCCTGGAACTAGCTCAACCAGGTTGGTCTCGAACTCACAGAGATCCACCTGCCTCTGCCTGAGATTAAAGGTGTGTGCCACCACCACTCAGTTTAACAAATATATTTTCTTCTGCTAGAAAGATACTTGATTGTTTTTGTTTGCTTGTTTTTGTTCCTTTTTCTCCTGTTATTATCATTGTATTTATTTTGGGTACTCTCCTGCTTCCCAGTCTGGCCTTAAACTCACCAGTAGTCAAGGATGACCTTGAAATTCTAAACCTCCTGCTTCCTCTTCCTGAGTTCTGATGTTACAGGTGTGTACTGGAGTTGGAGCTTGGTTTCATATGTACTTGGCAGTCTTTTACCAACTGAGCTATATCCCCACCAACCTCCTCTGGTATTTTTTATTTAGTATTCTTCTGTAAAAAAGAGCTTATTCTTTACTGTATTTACTTATTTGTTTATATCAGCATAAACTCATGGTTTTTATTTTATGGGTTATAATCCCTACCATTCTACTAATAATTTTAATGGTGGAATTGTTCTACTCTTTGTTTTCATTATAATTTAACCAAGGAAACTAGTAAGGCATTGTTATTCATTGTTATTGATATATAAATATTACACTATAGCTCAACATTCAGTGTTGGTCTCAGTGTGCTGCAGCCACAGTCCTCCCTTATGTTGTATAAGGAGGAGAGAACACAGTCAAGCACGTATTTGTCTTTAAGATCTCCACTTCCTGAACTTGGTTATTCCACCAAATTGTTCAGAAAATCTCTAACGACAATAAAAGCCTGGCAGTTACAAATAGCAGTTCTTTGTGCAATTTAAAAGTTACAAAGTGATTGCAGATATGGAAACTTGGATGAAGTTCTTATTCCCAGTGGTGGCTCTCACTGGATGTTCAGGATGGAGTGCTTGCTGACCCCGTGAAGGCAGCTATTGTGCTGGGTTAATACCATGTTTCCGTCCAGTGTATCACTCAGTGTGCTGATCTAAAACAAACCATCCGGTCTATCCAGCTAGTCCAAGATACATCCACTTAGGAGCAAAGAAAGAGATGAATTTCCTTGTACTTTACTGGTAGAGCTTTTTTGTTTAATGGAGAACATTTTGCGTAGTATTTTCCTAAGTATTTTTCATTGTTTTGCTAGCATTACATTCAGTTATATGTAACATTTTAATTTTATATTTCTATAGCATTTTTGTTATGTTTTACATCCCAATTTCTATTTTATCTGCTGGCCTAAAGTTTTTTGGGGATTGCTTTTTTTTTGGAGGTGAGACATAGCTTTCCTTTTATTTTTTTTTAGTTAAGTTTCTGTGAGTCAGAGCCTCATAGCCCAGGCTAGCCTTAAACACCTCATTCTCCTGCCTCTACTTCCTGAGGTGATAGGCATGGACTGTCATATCTGGTCTAATCTTGTGGTGTTTTATTCTTGTGGGTGTGTCATCAGGCAAGCATAATAGATGACAAAACACGGGCATGACAAGTGCCAGGGTGGTGATCTACGATGATCCGGGAATTATAAATAAAAAAAACTGTATGCTGTTAAAAATTGGTCTCTTGTGAAGGGGAAGACAAAGCACAATTAGCTTGCTATTTTGGGGGAGCTGTCTGGAGTCCCATCTCCAGATGTCTTACATGATAATGTCATTCTACAAACCATTTATGTTCAGTTCCTGCTGTCATTTACACAGCTCATACATGTAAGTGTATGTATCGGGTAAGTTTCTTAGTTGGTATTAGGGTTAGCATTACATTTTTATATGTTCTCAGTGGGATTATGAAAAAATAAGAAAAAGAATCCAGGCAGTGGTGGTGCTCACCTTTAATCCCAGCATTTAGGAGGCAGAGGTAGGCAGATCTGTGTGTCAGAGGGCAGCCTGGTCTACAGAGCCAGTTCCAGGACAGTCAGAGCTATACAAAGAAACCTTGTTTTGAAAAACAAAACAAACAAACAAGTCATCTGCTGTAGAGAGTTTGCTAATACGCAGGGCTCTGTTTCCTGGGCTCTGTTCTCAGCAGTGTGGTGCTGTATGTAGTTCTTCATCATGAGAGAAGGCATTATTTCAATAAAAGTTTTTGCTTTTTCTTTTCTCAAAGAGGGGAAAACTCTGCAGGATAGCTGTGGTGATTTCTAACATATCTGTAATTCCAGCACTTTGGAATCAAACCCAAGAAGATCTCAATTTTGAGGTCAGCATGGCCCTGTAAAAAAAAAATTTAAAAGAACTTTTTTTAAAAAAAAAAATCTTTTACATGATCAGAACATTTCACTTAGTAGCACAGACCTATAATTTCCAATACTCAGAAGGTTGAGGCAGGAGGATGGCAAATTCAAGACCAACATGAGCTATATATATGTCACCCAGAGAGGTAAACGGAAAAAGAAACAATACATTGTTTCATATAAAGCAGTGCTTCTTTGTAGAGAAAGAAGCAGGAAAAGCATACTTATCTACAAAAAAAAAGAAAAGAAAATCAGGAAGGCCATAGAAAATAAGTATAAATTGAGGTGGGTGTGGTGGCCTGTACTTGTGATCCCTGCACTTAACCTGCAGAGACAGGAAGATTATTGCAAGTTCAAGGGCATCCTGGGCCCTGTCAAAAAAAAAAAAAAAAAAAAAGCAGAACTCCAGAGAAGAGGCCAGGAAGATCTGCAGTGCTGACGAGAACAGCAGATCTGGTGGTCCTCTTCTGCCCTCCTCACCTTCAATCCTCTGAATAAGATGATTTAACTAGAGAGAGGAGGAGGGCAATGAGTGAGTGTGATCAATATCAAAGGAAAGCGATTTCCTGTTTCTTTATTGCTGTGAGAGGGTCTTAAACTGTGTGTGTGGCAGTTTCCAAAGGCGGATTTACAGTGGCCGTCTTCTCACAAAAACACCTAAAAATGTCAACCTAGAATGTTTAAAATACATTTATGTATTCTGTTACAGTTTGAGGGAACTTTTACAGAGAAAAAAAGTTAAAAATCTATTTAAGAAGTATTTATTTTATGAATAGCCCACAGCTACTTAACCCTATTAGATTAGTAGGTAAAAGCCTACTGAGAAGAAATTATACCGTAAAAAGCCCCAATTATTTCAGTATAGTTGGGGTTTGTGTGTTTATATATGTGAAGGTGTGAAAGCTGGTGTTTCTGTGCTAATATAATAACCATGTAGAATCGAGCTGAGGACAGTAAAACCTTTTTTGTCAGTTTGCATAAACTCCTAAAAAAAAAAGCCCTGTTTTGTTTTTCCTTTCTTTGTTTCCCCTTTCCCCAAGCAGGGTTTCTTTGTGTAGCGTTGGTTTTCCTGGAACTCACTCTGTAGACCAGACTGGCCTCAAACTCAAAACAGATCTGCCTGCCTCTATTTCCCAAGTGCATGCACAACCACTACCTGGCCCTTGTTTGGTTTTGAGACAAAGTCTCATTATGTAGCTCTGGTGGGCCTGCAACTCACTATGTGGACCAGGCTGGGTTGGAATTCACAGAAATCTACCTACCTCTGCCACCCTGGTGGTGCTGGTGTTTGCTACCATGATACAAACTGGATAGTCCAACAGTGTTTGTCTACTGCTGGAGAAATCGAGAACCCAGTAGCTGGTTCTTTAGCAGTTTCAATCTGGTGCTAAGGCCTAGAGGGTTCCTGGAGAATCACTAGTCTTCAATCCACATGGAAGGCTGAAAAAGCTGAGTTGAGTTGTCAGCAAAAGATGACAACAGACAGCAACAGGGTAGATACATGCACCAGCAAGGATCAAAGGATAGCAGGTGGAATCAAACAGCTTTCTTCTCGTATCTGGGCATAGGAAAGATCTCCTCTCTGCCAATCCTTCCAAGAAAATACACTCACATACCCACTCAGAAGCATGTCTGTCTTTTACCTTACTCCAGATCCAATTAAAGTTGACAATCACGATTAGCCATTACATATCACTTTGGACATGCTCAGAGTATAAAATAGCAAAATCTGGCTTTGGGAGAAACAATTTATCCATGTTTATTTAGGAATCTTGAAAATTTCTTTGACCCAGTAATTATTTTCTCCCAAAAAATGTTCATTGCGGCTCATTAAAGCTAAATACCCAATAATTAGGGAATAGCTTAGTAAATTATGATGAACACAGTAGAATATGATATGGTGATTCTTTTTTTTTTTTTTTTTTTTTTTGGTTTTTCGAGACAGGGTTTCTCTGTGGCTTTGGAGCCTGTCCTGGAACTAGGTCTTGTAGACCAGGCTGGTCTCGAACTCCCAGAGATCCGCCTGCCTCTGCCTCCCGAGTGCTGGGATTAAAGGCGTGCGCCACCACCGCCCGGCTGATATGGTGATTCTTGAATAATACTTAAGACTTGATGTGGAAAATCTAATACCAGAAAGTTTGGAAAATCTAGTACTAGAAAGTTTAGAAGATAAAGTAGAATTGGTATTTTTTTTTCCTTTCAACATTTTTTTATTTAATTATCTTGGATGGAAGAAAGGGGATTAGAGCCATGACTTAGTGGTTAAGAGCACTACTGGCTGCTTTTGCAGAGAACCTGAGTTTGGTTCCCAGCATCCACTTTGTTGGCTCACAGCCACATATAACTCCAGTTCTAGGGGATCCGAGGCCCTCTTCTGGCCTTTATGGGTATTGAATGCTAGGAGTACACATACAGACAAATAGGCACACATGAATAAATAAAAATAAACATTTTACAGGAACTGGAGAGATGGCCCAGTGGTTAAGAGCATTGACTTCTCTTCCAGAGGACCTGGGTTCAGTTCTTAGCGCCCACATGACAGCTCACAACTGTCTGTAATTCCACTTCTAGGGAATCTGACATAAATGCAAGCAGAACACCAATGTACACAAAAATAAATCATTTAAAAAAATAAATAACTTAAAAATCTATATAAACATTCCTTTCTCTTCCTTCCTCCTTCTTTTCCCTCTCCTTCCCTTTTAGAGACATTCTTAATTTACTACTTAGTCAAGTTGGTGATCTTATTTTCAAAAACACATAACACAGGCATTACATTTATAATGTACAGAATTATATATTTAAAATCAACATATATACAGTCACTGTAATATTTTGATAAAAATACTTTCCAGTAGGTTTATAGATACATGTACAGGACAGATAACGTTTATTAATTACAATTATTTATTTGGTGTGTGCAGAGATCAGAAGACAACTTGCTTGAGTCCTTTCTCTCCTTCCTCTGTAGAGTACCTGAGAATGAGGTCCTCGGGCTTGGTGGCAAGCACCTTTACCAGCTGCACCATCTCATAACAGCCGTGTTTTTTGTCATTTGAAAAGGAGAAGGGGCAAGTGATGTTGGCACACGCCTTTAATTCCAGCACTGGGGAGACAAAAGCAGGTGAATCTATGTGAATTAGTGGCCAACCTGGTCTAGAGAGCCAGTCCCAGAACAGCCAGGACTGCACAGAGAAATCCCACCTCAAAAGACCAGAAAAAGGAGAAGGTGTGAGACTGATACTTTTCAGGTTGGATGGGAGCGCTTTCACTTTGGTTTTTTCTTCTCATGTTTTTCTGGATGGAACCAAAGCCTCAAAGCCTAGACAAGAATTCTAAGACCACCTAGAGACTTCCCCTTGTTTTTAATAAGTGATCAACACAGGTAAGATAGAACATTAGCTCTAATGTCTGAGCACTTAGAGCAATGACAAACAGGGTGTGTGGTTATTCTGATGACTCCCACCCTATCCATATAAAGGGATTTTCTGTGTAGCCTGGCTGTCTATAGACCAGGCTGGCCTCAAATTCAGAGATCTGCCTGCGCCTGCCTCCTGAGTGCTGGGATTAAAGGCATGCGCCACTATTGCCCATGAATTTTTTGGGGGGTGGGGGAGGGGTTTCGAGACAGGGTTTCTCTGTAGCTTTGGTGCCTGTCTCGGAACTAGCTCTTGTAGACCAGGCTGGCCTTGAACTCACAGAGGTCTGCCTGCCTCTGCCTCCCAAGTGCTGGGATTAAAGGCATACGCCACCACCACCCAGCGTCGCCCATGAATTTTTAATCCTCCTCCTTCCACTACTTGAGTGCTGGGATTACAGGCATAAATCACCATGCTTGGCTTGTGAGGTGCAGAATGTCAGACCAGGGGCTGTATGCATGCTAGGAAAGCAGTCTACTATCTGGGCTGCTCATTCAGTACAGTGACCCTTAGGTTAGGTGTGTGGCTGCTTTGCTTTTGTTTTTAGCATGTTTGTAGTAATCATATTATAGATGATAATCCTGAGTAGATCATTAAGGACTCTTCTAATCATTGTACTTTTCAAGGGTACTCATTTAGAATGGCTTTGTTTCCCCCAGTTGGTAGCCCAGTAACTGGCATGGTGCTGTAAGTGTTCAAAAGCATGGCTCTGACATTGGCATTGATTGAAACCCTTAGGAATTTCTGCCAAGTTCTCGTGACCTAATCCTCTCCTAAAAGCACAGAGCTCAAGTGTATATTGAAATGCCTGAGTCAGCTGCACAAGGGATATACTGGCTACACTCCTGCTCATTCTTTCAGGATGAAAAGTCTCCCTGGTGACCCAGGCAGCAAGCGTTTACTCTCTCCACCCAGAAATGCATTTATAAAAACATGCAGGAAAAATACACACATGCAAGTATCTGCACTATATCTAAATGGCAGCATTAGAATTATGTCTCCTCGTATGCTTGGTTTCAGCAGATATCAGTGTGGTGTTTTTTGCTTGTTTCATTTGTTTGAGACAGGGTCTCACTTTGTAGCTTTGGCTGTCCTGGAACTCTCTAGATCGACCCATCTGGCCCTGAACTCATAGAAATACACCTGTCTCTGTATCCCAATGCTTAGATTAATAACATATGACAATGGCTTCATCTCTTCTACTGATTAGGGTTAATTTTTAAAACTTTCTCAGGGTTTCTAAGTCGGCAAAGAAAGGCACCTGCTGTTTATCGTATATTCACCGTGTGCCTGGAGCTTGCACTTGTGTAGAATCACTCTTGTTTTTAGGTGAGGACCTTAGAAGCAGCAGGTAAAACCAGAGAGCTTTGAAGCAGTAAGAACTGAACCAGGCAAGGCCACAGCTGTCCGAATCGGCTACTGCAAGTCCACCACCATCAGCAGCGCTTAGGCTGCAAGAGCCGAAGTCTGGGGGAATTCGGAGCCACTAAGGGAACTTGTGTAAATCTCTGTCCATCTAAAGAACTCAAGAGTCAAAGGTTGAGATGGAATTTTGCTCCTCAGAGAGGCTGCATAGCAAGTACCTCACCTCTTCTTGCATTTCTCCAGGCCTCCCACTTCTCCTCGCCCCTCCTTAAAAGCCCTTCTCCACCTGGCTCCTCCTCACCACTTCTTGTCAGCTACTTGCTAATGCAACCTCCTGACTGCAGGGGAATTTTATTTAATCAAACACATCTTTGCATCATTAAACAAATGTTCCACGGCATAAGCAAAAGTAACACCTAGCCAGGTGGTGGCGGCGCAGTCTTTAATTCCAGCACTTGGGAGGCAGAGGCAGGCCTATCTCTGTGAGTCCGAGGCCAGCCTGGTCTACAAGAGCTAGTTCCAGGACAGGCCTCAAAAGTAACAAGCCTTAAAATAATATTCTCCAACAAAGGTATCTCTGTTGTGTTGTAGAAGTGTTGGGTGTTCATAAAAAACCATTATTGGATGGCATGGAGGGGGTGGAAGATAATGACCAGCCGAGTGCTGACACATTATTAAACAAAATACAAGTAGTAAACAGTAAGCATAATGTACTGCCATTGTGTGAAATTGGTGGATAGACATGCAGATGTGTCTGTTCTTACATTGTGCTTAACACATGTAGTACCTTTCCATGATCACACAATAGTTACCTTTAGTGATAGGAATCTATCATTATTATAAAACCCTAGTACTTCTGAGTTTTGTTTTATGTGAATGTGTATCAATTATACTTCATTCAAAACCTAAAACCTGGGGCTAGAGAGATGGCTCAGCAGTTAAAAGCATTGCCTGCTCTTCCAAAGGTCCTGAGTTCAGTTCCCAGCAACCACATGGTGGCTCACAACCATCTGTAATGAGATCTGGTACCCTTTCTGGCCTGTAGGCACACATGTAGACAGAATATTGTATACATAATAAATAAATAAATATTTTAAAAAAACCAAACCTAAAGCCTGAAGCTTTTTGAGCACAACTATGACACAAGTGGAAAATTCCAGACCTGACTTAATATAGCCATCCAGATGAAGACGCTCTTGCCTAAGTCGCCTTCAAGCATATGTATACTGTCTGTATGAAAATGGATTTCTTGTTCATCCTCTCTTGTATATACAAATATTTTTATCTCTGTATATATGGATACTTCAAAATTTGTAAGACTTCTAGTGGCTAGCATATCAGATATGGGATACTCAACCTATATTATGTATTCAAAAGAGAATTTAGTGGTAGTAGACTATTTTGAAAAGGCAAGGGGTTTCAGTTTGGTTGACATTGTGCTTATATGTACTTTGACACATTTCTTTTAAACACAGTAATAATGTTTATATAACTTCCTGTACCCCATCCAGGTTAAGCATTCCTTTAGGACAGGATGCAACTGCAACCCTTATTTGCCCTTGTATCAATTGAACTTTTTTTTTTTTCTCAAAATTTGTTTATTTTTATTTTATGTGCATTGGTGTTTTTCTCTGCATGTATGTCTGTGAGGTGTCAGATCTTGGAGTTACAGTTGTGAGCTACCATATGGGTGTTGGGAATTGAACCCAGGTTCTCTGAAAGAATGATCAGTGCTCTTAACCTCTGAGCTATTCCTCCAGCCCCGTCAATTGAGCTTTAATACTTTCCTTTGTATTGGGAAGAAAGAGATATATTTTTCTGATATTTGAAAGGTTCTCGTCTACAAAAGAGATAAATATTGTTAGGTTTCTCAGTGGGTGAGTCCCCTGAGTGTGGGTTCAGGAGATGTGGAGTTAAGCTCAAGGATATCAATAGCATTTGAAGTTTGCTTTTCACTTCGCTCCAGATGTTGCCTGTATGTGAATAGTCTGGTTTTCATTACATCAGAAACAAAAAATGGTAACCTCTTTTGCTTTTTGTTTTTTTTCATAGTCAAATTCATCCGAGAAGTAACACCGTATATCAAGAAGCCATCTTTAGTATCAGATCTGCCATGGGAAGGTGCCACTCCCCAGTCACCAAACTTTAGTGGCAGTGAAGACTCTGGTTCTCCAAAGCATCAGAACAGCACCAAGGACAGGAAGGTCATCCCTCTCAAAATGTGCTTTGCTGCCAGAAACCTAAGCATGCCAGATCTGGAGAACAGGTGAGCAGTGACTGTCATCATGCTCTCGGCATCACAGACTCAGGGACATACCACAGTATCAGTGCCTCCTGTCGAGTAAATGATTCTGAGATCAGAAGTCTGTCTTTAGTTTTGAATCCCTGGATGGTCTCAAACCCACCAGACTCCCAAGTCTTTTTATAAGGATATTATCTATCTATCTATCTATCTATCTATCTATCTATCTATCTATCTATCTATCTATCTATCTATCTATTTTTGGTTTTCCAGGGCAAGGTTTCTCTGGAAAAACCTCAGCTGTCCTGGAACTCACTCTGTAGACCAGGCTGGCCTTAAACTCACAGAGATTTGCCTGGCTCTGCCTCCCAAGTCTTGAGGTTACAGGTGTGTGCCACCACTGCTCACTTATAAGGAAATGTTTTAATTGTAATGTTTTAGCTCAGAGACCATATGATAGGTAGATCTGGGACATCTGATAATGTGACTCTGACAAGTTGGCTTCACAGAACCTACCCCCTTCTATAAAATGCAAGCAATGGAATGAATAATTTATAATTTTCCTTCTTGTTCTATAGTCATTTGTGTTCTATAATGACTTTAATTTTTGAAAAAGTACTGTTAGACTCAGTGTTAGGCCAGGGTTTTGGCAGAGTGGGGTGACTTTTCATTCTTGTGGTCTCTGATCTGAATGCACCCATGTGCCTAAGCAGAATAGGACAGAACTTGGAAAACAGCACGAAACTGAAGCCAGGATTTTCTCATCAGGCATAGACGCACATACCTTAAATTAAAGCACTAGGGAGGAAGAAGCAGGCAAACTGGTCTACATAGTGAGTTCCAGAGCAGCCAAGAATTCACCTTCTTGAACATGTAAGGCTTTTATGTGATTAAAACTTCTTGGGAGCCAGGCAGTGGTGGCACATACCTTTAATCCCAGGACTCTGGAGGCAGAGGCAGGTGGATCTCTGTGGTCTACCACAAAGGCCAACCTGGTCTACAGAGCAAGTTCCAGGACAGGCTCCAAAGGTACAGAGAAACCTTTGTCTCAAAAAACCAAATAGAAGCAAACAAACAGACAAACAAATAAATAAGCTTTTTGGAGTGTTTTATGTAGTATCTCAAGATTGTAGCTTATTTTAAAGTCTATTATTTTTTTATTCCTGTGTATGTGTGTGTTTATGTAAATGTATGCTATGTGTATGGGTGCCTGCAGAGGTCAAAACTGGAGTTACAGGCAGTAGTAAGGTGTCCAGCATGCTACTGAGACTCAAACTCAGGTTCTTTGCAAGAACATCAGGTGCTCTTAACTTTGAGCCATGTCTTCATTCCATAAAATTGTAGCATAAAGTGTCATAACTAAGACAGTTGTGGTAGCTCTTATGTAGAATCCCAGCTCTTGGGAAGCTGAAGAAGAAAGATCACTGTGAATTTAAGGCCTGCTTGGGCTACATAGTAAATTCCAAATTAGTTTAGGTTATAAAAAAATTGAGTAAACCAGTTTCATAAAAATCACAAAGTGGGGCTGGAGAGATGGCTCAGTGGTTAAGTGTACTGACTGCTTTTCTAGAGGACGTGGGTTCAGTTTCCAGCACCCACATGGCAACTCACAACTGTCTGTAATTAAACTTCCAGGGGACTTGATACCCATAGCAAATCACTAATGCACATAAAATAAAAATAAATAAATTTTTAAAAAATTACAAAGGGGCAAAAAGCTTTAATTCATCTAGTAGTCTCTCTCTCTCACACGCGTGCAGACACACAGACACATACACGCACACAACCTCAGGCCAAGGAAGGCAGAAATGCTAAGTCCATTCATTATAAATCACTTCTAGAATAGATGCCCATGGTGTTACTGCTGCAGCTAGAAACTGGAGAAAAGAGCAAAAACATAAAATTTTGTAAAACAGGGGTGTGGGGATAGGGAAAGAAGGAAGGATGAAGGTGATTATTATATAAGCTAAGGGTTCTGCTACCTTTATCATTTACCAAGACATCTGTTAGAACCCAGTCACCTTGACTTTCTTTAAAACTCAAGGATTGCATTCTTGGTTCAGTCATATGCTGCAAACTTTTTTTGCGTGTGTTGCTGGAGAGACAGCGTGGGTGCTGGGAACCGAACTCTTATATTTTTGGTTTTGAGCCTAGCCTTTAATGGCTGAGCCGTCTCTCCAGCCCACTGCAAACATTTTTAAAGATTTATTTTATGTGTGTGAGTGTTTTGCCTGCATGTATGTCTGTGCACCACGTAAGTACTTATTTCCCATAGAAGTCAGAAGAGGGCATCATATCTCCCTGAAAATGGAGTTATCATTTGTAAGTCATCATAGGAATCGAGCTTGGATTTGTTTGTTTTTTTGTTTTTTGGGTTTTTTTTTTTTTGTTGTTGTTGTTGTTCTGGAAACTCATTCTATGGACTACGCCTGCCTCCCAAGTGCTGGGACAAAAGGCGTGCACACCACTGCCTGGTATGAGCCTGGTTCTTCTGCAAAATCAACAAGTGCTCTTAACCACTGAGCTATCTCTCTCTCTAGCCCCAAATGCTGGAAACATTTATTAACTGTCAGGTTTGAAAGAAATCCTCAGAACCAAGTGTAGAGAGCAATGTGAAACCGCTAAAATTGTAGCAAGCTATCTGTATGTATGTTTGCAGATGAGGAGTCTAGCACAGGGATTACAAGAGGAAGAAAGGGATTTTAGGGGAGATATGAGATGGTAATGGATTGCGTGTAAAAGAAAGCAAAAAGGAAGACTCAGTGGGGCAGAAAGGGAGCCATCTGGAGGAGGGAATGACTGAGAACAAAGTATGAGGATAACACATACAAGGATGCGATGATGATACCCAGTACTTTCAGCTTCGCAGAAGTCAAAACTGCATAATATTTGGGGTGGGGGCATGTGCCACACCCTTCATTCCAGTCAGATGATCCCCATAGTTGGCCATGATGTGCTGTACAAGACTCGGTCTCAGGTGGCTGAGGCTAGTATAAAAATTCTCAATCTTACTTCTGAAAAGGGATTTGTTCCTACTTGAAATACCACATTTGAAAATGTCCATCTTTTTGTAAGATGCAAATGAAAAGAGACTGGAGGTTATTCTGTGGGGGCGAAGCTTGACTTGCATTGCAGTGTTCTCTAGAGAAAAGCAGGCAGGAGAATGACGAGTAGCTGGCGGGGATTGCACGCAGCTTTGTTTATTTCCAGGTTGTGAGCATCTGTCCTTTGTGTCTTGGCAGAAAAAAAAAACATACAAAATTATCACCTAAGCACACTTCTGTTTTAAGACCTAGAAAACAGAGCTAAGCAAATGGGCTCTGGCACCTTGGCCAAACTATTTGTCTTCTATAAACCTCAATTTCCTCTTGAACTAGATAAAAATTATGAGGGTTGAATAAGAAAATGGTTATAAAATTGGCACGGTAATTTCTTAAAAGTGTGTGAGTGTTGTCAGTTTCCCTTGGCCAAAATGTTTACATTGTTTTTCTGTCTGTTTTCTGTCTATAAAATGAAAATACAGCCTGTTTGTATCTTTTAGAGCCATATCAGGAAAGCTGAGAAGATGGCTCTGTGGGTAAAGTTTTTGTTGTGCAAGCATGAAGACCTAAGCGCAGATCCCAGCACACATGTAAAAAGGCAGATTTGGCATGCACCAGGAATCCCAGTGCTTAGAGACAGGAAGATCCTAGGGGTTTGCTGAACTAGCCAAGCCAGTGAGCTCCAAAAAGTACTAGAGGAAGACAACCACCATTGACCTGGCCTACATACACATATACAGCATGCACACATGTATACACCACACGCACACACGCATATTAAGATAAAGGAGATAATACCTGTAAAATCACTTGGAGCTCTTTAGTTCTTAAATTTATCAAAACCCTGTCAAAACACATGTCAGTTTATTTATTTTTGGGTTTTTAAAAATTATTTTTATGAGTGTTTTACCTATATGTAAGCCAGTACCCCACATGCATGCCTGCTACCCATAGGGGCCTGAAGAGGTCATTGTATCCTCTTCTGGCCTGGAACTGGCCTGGAGAATCCTCTGGGCCTGGAGTTGCAAGTGGTTGTAAACCACCATGTGGATGCCAGGAACCAAATCCAAGTCTTCTGGGAAAGCAAGCAGTGCTCTTAACTGTTGTGTACGATGTTTTACTCCTTTACTCTTTTGACTTTACTCCATGGCTGGCTGTGTGGCTGGCCCCTAGCGTCCTCCAAAAAGCCCGTATGCTTCTCCTCACTCCTCCTTAAAATTCCTTCTCCACCCGGCTTCTCCCTGCCACTTCCTGTCTGCTAGTTGCTGACTCAGCCACCTGACCGCAGGTGAATTTTATATAATCAGACACATTTTTTGCACCTTTACACAGATGTTCCACAGCCTAAACAAGAGTAACACATCATAAAATCATATTCCCCAGGGACTGGAGAGATGACTCGGGTTAAGAGCACACTAGCTGCTCTTTCAGAGGTCCTGAGTTCAATTCCCAGCACCCACATAGCAGCTCACAACCATCTCTAGTGAGATCTGGTGCCCTCTTCTAGTATGTGTATACATAATAAATACAGAAATCTTTAAATCATAATGTGGTCACCTGATGATGGTTACCTGAGCGATTTTCAGTTTGGAGTTAGTTGTCATGACTGTTATGTACATCTTTTTTGGTCATGCATTTTCATTTTACTTGTGTGAACTTGGTGGAGTGGAGTTGATATATGTGGCGGGCATATATGATGGTGTATGCCTTGAATTTCAACAGTAATCCCAGTACTCAAAAGCAGAGGCAGGTGGCTTTCTGTGAGTTCTAGGCCAACCCAGGCTAAAGACCTCCCTCAAAAAAGCAAACAAACCAACAAGCAAATGGTAGATGTGTGTTTTATTTTAGAAGGAACTTCCAAGGCTAGAGAATGGCTAAGCAGTTAGACTTCTCTTCCAGTGGACTGTTCATTCCAGCACCAAATGGTTCACAACTGTCTGCGGTCCCAAGGGGTCAAATTCCTTCTGACCTCCACAGACACCAGGCACACACATGGTACACATACATATATGGAGGCAAAACACTCAACACATTAAGTAAATAAAATAAATCTAAGAAAGAAAGATTTCCAGGCATTCTTCCAAAGCGACTATGCCATTTTATACTAATACCAATAAGAGTCAACAGTGTGAGAGTTTCCTTTGCTCCGTGTTCTTCCCAGCATTGTCAGTAGTAACTTTTCTGAAGAGTATGTGGTAGAATCTCATTATGGTTCATCTTTCATTTTTTAAAATATTTATTTATATATTTATTTATTATGTATACAATGTTCTGCTTGCATGTATGCCTGCACACCAGAAGAGGGCATCAGATCTCATTACAGATGGTTGTGAGCCACCATGTGGTTGCTGGGAATTGAACTCAGGACCTCTGGAAGAGCAGCCAGTGCTCTTAACCTCTGAGCCATCTCTCCAGCCCCACCCTTCATTTTTGTGTGAAGGTTTCACTAAAACCAAAAAGGAAACACCTTGTTTTTATTGTCATTATTTTACTACTTTGATTAGGTTCTGTATTAAAGCTGGTGGGTGTTCTGTGAGTAAATGCAGGTTACTGCCTTTGTCCACCTGAGCTTCTGCTGCCTTGCTAGATGCTTCTGATAATGTGTTGTGTTATGAAACCTGAAAACTAATTAATTAATGATGAAGTACAGTGAGAGAGAACCTGAGCCTGTTCCTTAGCAAGCAGCAGTGGCCTGTAGGAATGTGGCGGTTTTAAGCCTGTCTTTTGCATTGGCTCACATTTTCCCATCTTCATTCTGACTGTTTTTTAGTAAAAGGTATACTTGAGATTTGTGACAAAAATTACACGATTATTACTAAATTTAACTCATAAGTTATGTCAAAGACATAACCAAGCAGAGAAAGTAATATAAACTGAACTTACAATTCCATGCTTCTGTCTACCTAAATATTGATTTGACTGGAAACCCTCAGTGGTTTGACTACAGTCCAAAACCTTTAACCTTGTAGCTGCCTCCTATCTCCTATGGGCTCAATTACTGGCAGACTGCCTCTGTGTTTGCTGTTAGCAGGGTTTTTATTTTAATTTTTCCTTTTAAATAGCTAATTTCAAGCATTATTATGTTGCCTTTGTTGGTTTTGAGGACTGCTCCAAGACAGACTCTTCTGATCCTAGATTCAGTTCTGGTTGGGAGTTTTTTTGTTGATTAGCTTTTCCCCAACCCCTTTCCAAGAAGCCACAAGATTACTCTTTCCATAACTGCTAGTGATCCCATGGAAAATCAACTTCGTGACCCTTTCATCGTTTGAGCCCTGTTGTCCTGGTGCTCACTCCTGACTAGTCAGGTTTAGCTTTATTCTATAACAGGTTTATTTTCATTCTTCCAGTAATGTTTTTTTATTTCCAGAGAGGGTTTCTCTGTGGTTTTGGAGCCTGTCCTGGAACTAGCTCTTATAGACCAGGCTGGTCTCGAACTCAGCGAGATCTGCCTGCCTCTGCCTCCCAAGTGCTGGGATTAAAGGCATGCGCCACCACCGCCTGGCTCTTCCAGTAATTTATAATTAGGATCTAATACCAAGATATTTAGAAGTTATTCTGTCTTAATAGGATATTCAGTGTCCAGTGGCTGCCATGATCTGAGAGACTGTTTTTAGGACTGTATACAGTGTAAAGGTTTTTTGTTTTTTCCCCAGAAAAGAATTGGTTTTTGCCTAAAGAATATAAACTGATTTCTATCTTTAGGTCAGTAAGAGGAATGAAGGAAATTTCTTGTCTGGTTCTTGCCAGTGATTTTAGCATGTTTAAAGAATGTTAATGCTGGCCTCAGTGACAGAGCAACAGGGTGGAAATAAATGAGCTCTTCTAGAGGATGGTCAGCCTAAAGACATGCAGTTTGAACTACGAATCGCTCTCCCTTCAGTTTGGTGGGGATGAGAATGGTTCTGACTCTTTTGCTAGGATAAGGTCATGGAAGTCATTGGCCACTTAGTATGGAGAATTCTATTTGTTCATTTGAGACAGTTTCATGTTATATCTTAGGCTGCTCCAAAATTTACTATATGGCCCAGGCTGACCTCAGATTTCTTGAAATTTTGTCTTAGCTGCCTGAGCACAGGAGCCACGATGTTCAGCTAGGTGCATTTTTGTTTAGAGGTGGATTTTGTTTGTTTGGCCTTTTTGGTTTTGTCTTTGCAGCGGTGGGAATTGAACTTTAGGGTCAAAAACTCAACTGAGGCACATTCCCAGTTCCTGTTTTTATCTTTTGAGATATAACGCACTAAGTAGGCCAGGCTGGTGTGGAACTCACAGTCCTCCTGCCTCTTTGGAGTGCATGTTTAGTCTCACTTTCAGGAATAGCCTTGTACCAGTTCACTACCCACTTAGTGATTATGTAGTAGAGTGGCTGGGGTTTGGCCCTTCCATCTCATTTTAGTTAGGGTTCCTATTACTATGATGAAAAACTATGACCAAAAGCAATTTGGGGAGGAAAGACTTTATGTCATCTTAGAATCCTTAGATCATACTCCATCACTGAGGTGAGTCAGGGCAATTCAAGGCAGAAACCGAAGCAGATGCCATAGAGGAATGCTGCCTATATAGGCTTGCTCCCTATGACTTGCTCAGAACCCTGACCACCTGCTAAGTCCTATGGCTGCTTGCCAGCTTCCCATATTTTGTTGTAATGAGCTCTCTGGGCTCTGGATTATTCTTTAAATTTTTTATTAACTATGTGAGTTTGTGCACGCCACAGCGTATTGTAGAAGTCAGAGGACAACTTGTAGGCGTCTGTTCTTTGTACCAGATGGGTTCTTCAGATCAAAGTCAGACCATTAGGCTTGGCAACAAATATCATTACATGCTAAGCCATCTCATCGGCCCTTGAATTAGCTTTTTAAAAAGCCTCCTTAGGCCTTGCAGTGGTGGTACAACCCTTTAATCCCAGCATTTGGGAAGCAGAAGCAGATGGATCTCTGTGAGTTTGAGGCTAGACTGGTCTGCTGTAGACTGAAGTTTGTGTTGCAGCCATTCAGTCTCAAAGAAACACACAGAGGCTTATATTAAATATAAACTGTTTGACCTATGGGGCTGGAGAGATGGCTCAGTGGTTAAGAGCATTGCCTGCTCTTCCAAAGGTCCTGAGTTCAATTCCCAGCAACCACATGGTGGCTCACAACCATCTGAAATGAGATCTGATGTTCTCTTCTGGCCTGCAGGTAGACACACAACAGAATATTGTATACATAATAAATAAATAAATAAATATTTTAAATAAAGAATACCAAATTTCAAAAAAAAACTTTGACCTATTAGCTCAAGCTTCTTAATAATTAGCTCTTTTTTTTAAAACTTAAATTAACCCTTAATTCTTGTCTATGTTTAGCCACGTAGCTTGGTGCCTTTTCTCAGTAAGGCATTCTCATCTTGCTTACTCTTGCATTGGTGACTACATCTCTTTCCTCTTTCCAGAATTTTCCTAGTCTGGTCACCCTGCCTATACTTTCTGCCTGGCTACTGGCCAGTAAGTGTTTTGTTAAACTAATATGAGTGACAAATATTTACAGTGTACAAGAGCATTATCCCACAGCAATCCATCTACAGATTGAGTACATGAACAGCCAGGGCTACACAGAAAAACCCTGTCGCAGAAAAAAAAGAAAGAAAGAAAAAAGAAAAGAAAGAAAAGCTTCTTAGGGGAGGTACCGGGTTTATAATGAGCTCACCACATAGAGCCAGTTTGGTGAGTGTGCCCAGAAGTGTAAAGCATCCCCTGCAGTCCTACTTTGCCTTTACTACCACAGAAGTATCTGGGTTTTGTTTTTTGTGATATTTCAAGACAGGGTTTCTCTGTAGCCTTGGCTGTACTGGAACTTGCTTTGTAGACCAGGCTGGTCTGAAACTCACAGAGATCCACCCACCTCTGTCTTTTAAAGCACAGTCTTCATAATAGCCAGGACTAACTGTCCTCTATGAGATCTTTTGTGACCTATAATTAATTGTGATTTATCATTTGTTCATTTTCTGCCTTCCCTGATAGACTTAGGCTCAATTAGGGTAGAGGCTGGATTTTTTTTCCCCCATTCATCTGTGTTTCTGCAGTGACAATACTTGTCATTTAGTAGGGACTCAATTATTAATGTATCTAAGGAAGGATTGATTGGGGGCCAGAGAGGTGTCTCAGTGTTTGAGAATGAGTGCTTTTCTCCCAGAGGTCCCAAGTGCAGGTCCCAGCCCACACCTGTGACTCTAATTCCAGCGCACCTGATGACCTCTTCTGGCATCTATGGGTACTTACACACAACATAAATACAAATAAAATAAATCTTAGAAAAAAGTATAGACTCAGTAGAATTTGAGAATAAACATTTGCAATATGAAATAACAACTTAAAGTATTTGGAGCTGGCATGGTGGTCGAGACCTGTCATCCTAGCATTTAGGAGGATTATTATAAATTTGAGGCCAACCAGTGCTATATAGTGAGACCTATCAGAAAAATAAAAAGTAAGGCCAGCAAGATGGGTCAGCAGGTAGAGAGAGCTGCCTGTCACCAAGCCTGACAACCTCCATTTGATCCCTGGGACTCGTGATGGAAGGAGAAAAATGAGTCCCACACTCAAGACTGTGACACACTCACACACATACCCACACAAAATAATTGAACAACAAAAACCCCCTGAAAAATTTTAATACAAAATGAAAAGAGCAAAAACAAAAGTAAATAATAAAAGACTTGTAAAAGTACTCGCTGCATAAATCTAATGACCTTCATTTGACCCCATCTCACTGTAGAACTAGAAGAGTAGGGCAAGGATGCCTAATGCATGGCTGGTAAAAGCTGGAGGCGGCCTTGGAACTGCTGATCTAAAGTAACTTTAGCCACGTGTAGTAGCAGCAGCAGCAGTAGTACATGTCTTTAGTCCCAGCACTTGGGAGGCAGAAGCAGGGGGAATCTCTGTGAGTTTGCGGCCAGCTGAGTCTATACAGCGAGTTCTAGACCAGTCAAGACTACATAGTGAGATTCGGTCTCAAATAAATTAATAAAATTCCAATTTTTATAAAGAATAATATTCACAAAGAAAATTAATATCCTGCTAGTATCCCTTTATTTCAAATAAAAGAATTTTAGTTCATTGTTAGGCTTTTATACTTTATACCAGTATTACCTAATTAAAAAAAAATTTAAATGTGTTTTTCGAGACAGACTTTCTCTGTGTAACAGCTCTGGCTGTTCTGGAACTCTGTAGACCAGGCTAGCCTGAAACTCACAGAGATCCACCTACCTCTGCCTCCCAAGTGCTGGAATTAAAGGCGTGCAGCACCGCCTGGGTTTTTCTTTTTAGTTATGTATGTGTTTTTGTGTGTGTCTGTCCACATAAGTATAGGTGTCCACAGAGGCCAAACTTGACTCTCCTGGAGCTGAAGTTATAGTCAGTTTATATTATTATTATTTGAACCACCTAATTTGGGTGCTGAGAGTCAAACCTGGGTCCACTAATCGAGCAGCAAGTGCTCTTCACCACTGAGCCATCTCTTCCACTCCTAATTATTTTTAAAATATTAAAAAAATTAAATATAAAATTATTTTAGCTTTGTGTGGTGAAATTCACCTGTAATTCCAGCACTTGAAAAGTGAAAGCCAGAGGAGCAGGAGTTCAGGGTCATCCTCAAGTACACAGCAAGTGTGATGCCGGCCTAGAGTGCATGGTATACATACAACCCTGACTTTTATATACTTAATATACGTATTTGTGCCCATGTGTGAGTGTTGATGTTGGTGTTCCTGCCTGCGATGTCCAACAGACTTCTGTTTCTTTGACATATAAATTAAGGAAAAGTGAAGTGTCCCACTATTGGCCATCACATAGGCACCGTACATCAACAGAGCCAGCTGTTAGTCCCGATTATTGTCCATCCATTTGTGTTTTCTCTGGTATTGGACTCTGAGAAATTAAAGTATCTCTACTTGAAAATCACATTCCTATACTAGATTTGCAGTTAGTGAGTTAACTCTGGTAGTGTGATGGCTTGGAACCCAGCTCATTTTTCTCTTTTCTCTCTTCATACAGATTGATAGAGCTACATTCTCCTGATAGCAGGAACACCTTGATCCTACGCTGCAAAGATACGGCCACAGCACACTCCTGGTTCGTAGCTATCCACACCAACATAATGGCTCTCCTCCCACAGGTATTGGCTGAACTCAATGCCATGCTTGGTGCAACCAGTACAGCAGGAGGCAGCAAGGAAGTCAAGCATATTGCCTGGCTGGCAGAACAGGTAGGTGGAAGGCAGAACAGGGGTTTTACTCATCTCTACTCAGACTTAGAATGCTTCCCTTATGACATATATCTAGACTGTTTATATCTCTACCCATCTACATAATCTCTCTCTCACTTTTTCTCCCTCTCTCTGACGCGCGCGCATGTGTGTGTGCGTGCGTGCGTGCGTGCGTGTGTGTGTGTGTGTGTGTGTGTGTGTGTGTGTGTGTACAGTGTCTCACCATTTAAACCAGGCTGGCCTTGAACTCACAGAGAACCTCCTGCCTCTGCTGCTCCAGTGCTGGATGACAGGCGTGCGCCACCATGCCTGTCTATAGATCAATCTATAGGTTATGTATCTCTCAGTTCCTGAACACCCACATTGCAGCTCTTCTGTTTGTCTTGTTTCTCCTCCCTCACTCCTTTCTATAGTCTAGCCATTGGTCTCTAATCATCACCCCAGCAGTAGAGTTAACCTTTGTGGTTTCATCATCACAATACAGCTAAAAGGAGGTTCCTGTTACCCCCTCTCTAAACAGCATGGGGTGCTCATTAGGACTAGGGTCAAGAAACCGGAGCTCTATCTTAGTGGCTAAGAGTGTTTTCTGTGCAATCATAAATACCAGAGTTCAAATACCAGCACCTACATGAAAACTGTGTTGTACAAGTGTCTATAACTCCTGTTCCAAGGAATCCAGCACCCGTTCCTAGCCTCCATGCACCACCTCCACACACACACACACACACACACACACACACACACAAATACAATCTTTAATTGGGTGTCTGGGTCAGTGAACTCTGTGTGTTGTTAGCACTTAGCAACATGCTTTGACTCTGCTGTAATAGCAAGCAAGAGAATAAATGGACATGACTATGTTTTAGTAAAACTTTAGAATAAGTTAAAGGGTGGATTTGACCCAGAGGTCATAGTTTTTCCACTCTTTTTGTAGACTATTGATAGTGTTCCCAGGGGCAACAGTCGCTAGTTTATATCCCCAAAGTAGAGAAACTTAAAATATACAAAATATAGGGTTGATGATATAACTCTATAGTAGAGCACTTGTCTGATACATACAAGGTCCAAGAGGAAGAAGATAAATAAAATATTTTGCAAACCATTAAACAAGATTCAATGTAGTCCATAACCGAAAAATGAAAAGAAACATACCATGAAAACCTAATGGATGCTGAGGGGAAAGGGAGAACTGAAGAGCACAAGTTTTTAGATCCCAGGTCCAGCATAACAGGGAAAAGGTCAGATCCTTCATTGTCAACAGGGACAGAGTAAGTTCCAGGACAGTAAGGGCTGTACAGAGAAACTGTAGACAGAAGCTGTTTGTCCTGCCCACCAGTCCCATGGCTGCTTAAAAGTAATCACCCAGAGACTTAATATTTGCTAATTATAAATGTTTGGCTGGTGTTCAGGCTTATTAGTTAGCTCTTACAACTTAAATTAACCCATTTCTATCAATCTGTGTATTGCCACATAGCCCTATCTCTATTTTTATGTCTTGCTTTCTCTGCGGCTGAGTGGGTGGCATCTCCTCGATTCTACCTTCTGTCTCTTTGTATCTCTGCTTGGCTTTTTTGCTGAGCTATATCCTGCCCTGCCATAGGCCAAAGCAGCTTTATTCATCAACCAATAAAAGCAACACATATTTGCAGCATACAGAAAGGCATCCCACATCAAGAAATCCTATCTCATAAAAACTAAAAAAGACAAAATTCTTGCTCTTTTTACTTACTGTCCCTTTCACTGTAATTCATATGTCCTTTTCTCTAATAAATCTTTGAGTAGTTTCTTTATGCAGATGAAAGATGAGTACATATTCTCCTTTTTCTCTTACAAAACTGTGTATGTGTTTGCGTCTATGTGTGTGGGCATCTGCCTGCACATACTGCAGAGATCATATGGAGGTCAGAGGATAAAGGACAATTTTGTTGAGTTGGGATTGGTTTTTGTTTCTTGGTTGATTGATTGGTTGGTTGGTTTGTTTTTGTTTGTTTGTTTTGAGATAGAGTTTCTCTGTGTAACAGCCTTGGCTGTCCTGGAACTCACTCTGTAGACCAAGCTAGCCTAGAACTCTCAGAGATCCACCTGCCTCTGCCTCCTGATTTCTGGGATTAAAGATGTGCACCACAACACCTGGCTCTGTGGAATCAGTTTTGTTCTTCTGCTTTTAGCAGGTTCTAGAGTTCAAACTCAGGTCACCAGGCTTGCCCATCAAGAACTTTACCCACTGAGCTATCTTGTGCCCCCCCCCCCTTCTCATACATAGAACTTTTATCTTGTTTATTTATTTATTTATTTAAACAGTCTGTCTGGCGAGGTTTTCATACAATACATCGAGAGCTACCTTATTCTATAAGATATTCTGTTCTGTAGCTAATAAGAATGTTCCCAGCTTTGTTGTCCTAATATTTTATCATTACAGACAATACTGTAGTAAACTTTTGTAGCTTAGCTTGTCATACATTATCTAAACTTTTTGGTCCTTGTTCACACGGATCAGATAACGAGGGTACTTATTATTTTAATATATTTGGGCCTTAAAATTATTTCTGGGAGGGCCCGGCGGTGGTGGCACATGCCTTTAATCCCAGCACTCAGGAGGCAGAGGCAGGTGGATCTCTGAGAGTTTGAGGCCAGCCTGGTCTACAGAGTCCCAGGACTGGTTCCCTAGCTACTGAGAAACCCTGTCTCCAAAATCAAAACAAAACAAACAAAGAAACAAAATGGCCGGGTGGCGATGGTGTACACCTTTAATCCCAGCACTTGGGAAGCAGAGGCAGGTAGCTCTCTGTGACTAAGAGGCCAGCATAGTCTACAAGAGCTAGTTCCAGGACAGTTAGGGCTGTTACACAGAGAAACCCTGTCTCAAAAAACAAAACAAAACCAAAAAGATTATTTCTAGGAGCAGGAAATTAAAGGTAATGGCACATACCTTTAATCCTAGCAGAGGCAGGTGGAATTTTGAGTTCCAGGACAGGCAGGGTTACACAAAGAAATTTTGTCTCAAATAAATTAATAAAGCAAATAAATATTCTTTCTGGGCCAGGGCCCATGAAATGACTATTGGTTAAGTGTTTGCTGCCCAAACCTGATGACCTGAGTTTAATCTTCAGAGCCTCATAAATGTAGGAGATAACCAACCCCACAAAATTGTCCTCTGACCTTCATATACACAATATTTTTTTCAAGACCTTTGCTTGAAGACTTTGTCAAAATCTACTGCCTTGCATGGAATGTTTTGAGACAGGAGAGATGGAAAGCAGAAGGGGCATGGACGAAAGCTCACTTGTCTGCTCCGTTAGCCCCATCCACAGGTAGAATTGTCTCTTTAAAGATTTGGAGGGGCTGGAGAGATGGCTCAGCAGGTAAGAGCTCTTGCTGCTCTTCCAAAAAACCTGGGCTTGATTTTCAGCATCCACATGGCAGCTTATAATGATCTGTAACTTCCCTTCCGGAATCTGGTTCCATGGGCATGCAAATGCATGGACATACTTGTAAAAGAAATAAAAAGAAAAAATTAGTTTATATCAATTCTTATATTTGGACAGTGAGAGTAGAAAGTAAGGGGACATCTTTCCATCTGTAGGATAATCTCCAGAAATGACTGGTCATAAGAATGCTAGTTTACCGCCTCTAGACCTCAAATATTTCCACGATTTACTACTGACTTAAAATGACAGACACTGGACTTCATACAGTTTCTAGGGTTCATGGCCTTAGCTGGATAGTTAGCTTTTCAAATATGCCCCTCTTCACACTTCCGATGGGGAATCCCGACCTGTGGGGGTAAACTCAAGTCTGTTAGGGTGGGGGAACAAAACAAAGATCCCAATGTTAGGCCAGTACTCAAGTCACTTCTGCAAAAGGCTCATCGTGATCATAGTTAGCTCTGATTCTGATCTCACCATTGTGACAGGCAAAACTAGATGGTGGAAGACAACAATGGAGGCCTGTTCTCATGGCTGTGACCGAGAAGGATTTGCTCCTTTATGATTGTATGCCATGGACAAGAGATGCCTGGGCATCGCCATGTCATAGCTACCCTCTTGTTGCCACAAGGTAAGACAAAAGGAAAAAATACTCAAGTCTACTATAAAGTGAATTCTACTGCCTTTGGTGCCTAAAATAGCATTTGAGAGACTAACAGACAAAATCTATTTTTTTTTCCCAACTTAATCATTTTGCAGCTCCTAACTCTTAACAGAATAAATTGCTTCAATCACTTGTGGGTGTTTGTGTATGTGTGCATGTGCAAGCGTAAATTGTTGAGGGAGTGGCTGTTCCTTTTAGAACTTGCTTAGTCATGGAGATGATAGGGGTTTGGGGTGGTTTGGGTTTTCTTTATTATTGACTGTGACTAAAACCACTGAAATCGTAGTAGCCTTTTGAGTAGGTGATGAAATCATTTAAACCAGACTGTGGTACAGTGGATAGACCGCTCAGCTTAGCCAAAATATCTTTGCAGTGCTCTTTGCAGCAAAAGAGCACATAGCAACAACCATGGCTTTGTCCTGAAGCCACAGAATGTTCCCAGTGTCACAGGTATATGGACTTGGGCAGGAAAACGATTGAGAAATGTAAATTTGAGGTGTCTTAAGAGATACAACTAGAAGTGTATTCAAATTCTGTTTCCCTTGGATCTTAAAGAGTCAAATGTTGGCATAACTGAAAAGCCCCACAAGACTGCTTTTAGGAATCATTAAGAAGTTTCTCTCAGTGCAGTAAACCAGAATGAGAAGTGAGTGTTCTCTGCTGTGCTGAAGTTCCCTTTTGGCAATGTTTTGTTGTAACTGTCGTTTGCCCTTAATGGAAAAAAAGGAGTGGAAGATAATCTAGTGGTTTCATTAAGTGAGGGAACTGCTCAGAAAAATACTTGATGGTGAAAGAGGAAAGTGTTGGAACTATCTCCTATGCCCCATTGAGGACACTGGCTGTTTCCTGTTGTGGGCAACAAAAACATTGCTTTTGTGACAGGGTTTCACTATGTAGGCCTAACTGGCCTAAAACTTAATATGTCTATCTAGTCGTTAACTCAGAGAGATCCACCTCCCTTTACCTTCCAAGAACTATAAGTAAAGGTGTGTGCCTCCACGTGTAGTCTGGTATCAATCTTTTCATGTAAATAGAGTTAAAGTTGTCATATAGCTTTACTGGGTTGCTCTCAGTCACCGGAACAGAGTTAAAACACCTCCTGAGTTTGAGAACCAGGAAGATGTGCACCCCTTAATTCCCTCAGGGGAGAAGCATCTTGTAGAAGATAGTTTAAGTGTCATTCCCAGGCCCTCACTGAAGTAAAGAAAGCTACCTTGACATCAAGAACTATGATGTCATCCAAGAACGTCCCACTGTGCTTGTGCACAGTGTCCCTGGAAATCCTGAGTTAGTGTCACTTATTCTATTTCGTCTCACGTTCACTGAGAGCAGGACAGGACTCCTACAACACCAGGGATGTTTCCACAGTTAAGGTTAGACCAATTAACTTGTATTCCAAAGATTTAGAACACTCTAAATAAACCTTCATTCTGTAAAGCTAGAAGTTACTGTCACCTCATAAACAAGCAGTTTCTGTCCGTTGGATGTTGTTTGTCAAAGGACTTTAGTAGTAAATAAAATGGAGCAGTTGCGTATTTAAGGAATAGGTCTGCTCAGACCCTAGGTATGACATCAAAATCAAATATAAAATCAAACATGGTGGCACATAACTGTGATCCCAGCCCTTGAGAATTAAAGGCAATAAAACCAGGAGTTCAGGATTGGGTTGGGCTACATGGGAGCCTATGTGAAAAAAGAAAAGAAAACATGCCATATGAGGAAAAAGAAGTAAGACTCAATGTTTGTGTTTCAAGTAGCATCAAGAAAATGAAGCCAAGAGGAACTGGTGTACAACTCAGTTGGTCCAGTACTTACTGTATGAGCATTGAGAACTGAGTTCAGATACCAAGAACCCCTGCAAAAAGCCAGGTATTGATATAACTCCAGTCCTGGGGGTGTGGAGACAGATAGGTCATGGAGCTCACTACCTGCCAATGCAGCCGAATCAGTAGGCTCCAGGCTCAAATGACTAGACTAACAAATATATAGGAAAGACAAAGCAATATCTTGATTATCTACAAAATTTAAGTAATCCCAGGTAAATTAAGAATTAATTATTCTTCAGACTTCAAGATCAAATAACATTGTTAGATTTGTATAAAGTAATAGCTATCATTTATGTTGGATTACATACACATTTAGGGTTTGGAGTTTTTTGTTGTTGGGTTTTTTGTTTTGTTTCGTTTTTTTTGCTTTTTGTTTGTTTGGTTTGGTTTTGGTTTTTTGATACAGGGTTTCTCTGTGTAGCTGTGACTGTTCTGGAACAGTAGACCAGACTGGCCTTGAACTCATAGAGATCAGCCTGCCTCTGCCTCCTGAGTTCTGGGATTAAAGGTGTGCACCACCATGCCCAGCTCACATTTAGAAATCAAAACTGTGTGTGCATGTACATTTTTTCTCTCAATACATGACATTTTTGGCAAGGAGGATGAAGGAATTTTTTTTTTTTACGTCTTTACTAAGATCAAGGCTGTCCTAGGTACTGTGGGTTTTGCAGTCTTTTCCTATCAGCTTTCTCTTTAACCAGGAGAGACAGAACCCAAGGACAACATGGCTACTGTATCATGTGGAAAATTGAGTGGTATTGAGTTTGTGGGACTAATACAGCCCAAACTGCTAAAACTCATCTTTTTGTGAGTTTATTTGGCCTTCCCACAAAAGTGGGGATGGGAAGCATTTGGCAATATGTCCTAACCAGTGGCTGCTCCCCAAATCCAGCAGCTGGTTTGAATTAGAGTCCCTCTGCTAAATATTTCAAAATCAAATTTAGGGGAAAAATACCTCCTAGACTGATATTTTGTAATGTCTGACATGGGATTAGCAATCAAACTGAATGTGATAGAATAACCCTGTCACTTTCCTCCGTACTCCATCTTACTTGGATCATGTTGAGTAATTCTAAAACTTAACTCTTTCTGAGCTGGCTCGTGTTCACCTGGCATGTAAGATCTTCAGGAGTCAGATTAGTAACACAGTTCTCAGAGGTGACTCCATAGGGCAAGTCTGTAAATTCAAACGTATCTCATAGTAATATCATGTAATCATAAAATGTTTCTTGCGGGTTTTCACTGTGCTGACAGTTGCCCTGGGGGTAAGTTAAACTGCTGATAACCTTTACAGGTTTCAGGGCAACTGGCAACCAGTCACGCGCACAGGCTGTCCATAGGCACTGTGTTCTCTAAATGGCCTGTGGGGGTAGGAAGTCAGTTTAATTTAAATGTCTTATTGAAGCAGTAAAAACTCAGTTTGGGGTAGAGAGGTTGCTCAGTGGGTGAGAGTGCATTCTGATCCCAGCACCCAGGAGAAAGCCAGGCGTCCCACACATGTGCCTGTAGGCCCAGTGCAATGGCAGCTGAGGCAGGAGGATTGGTAGGACTTTGTGGCTGTCAGGTCACAGAACAGGGAGGACCCCTGATGTGACTTGTGGCCTCCACAGAGGGACAGGTGTTCACACCCACACATGCCAGCCACATCGACAGCACAAATTATCAGTTTTCTTTCATCTTAACCTGTGAGTATTCATCTTTTTAAAATTCGACATGATGAAATAGGAACTATTGAGCTGAGAAAAGAGCTGTACTTCTGAAGTCCACGAAGAGTTTCCACCCTGAAGAGGGCTGATTAGCAAACCACCGTGCTCAGATCCATGCTTGTAAGGAGCCTGCTCTAAAAGACCCAAGGAGAGTGCTAACTGTCGCCCTGATAAAATTCTGGTTTTTAAGAAAGATTCTAATTTTGGATCAGGTTTGGATGCTGTATAGTAGAACCATGTGCTGCATGGTGGAGTTTTGTGACCTGTTCATTTCATCTAACAAGAAGTCCTCAGAGTTCATCCATGTGGTAGATGACCATAGGACTTCCTTTTCTAATTCACTGGTTGGGATGTTGTGTGGTGTTTTGTTTCTTTTTGAGAGGTCACTGTCTGTACCCCAGGCTGGTTTAAAATTTAGAATCCCCCTGCCTCAGCTCCCTAAATGTGGGATTACAGGCATGCACCACTACATTTGGACGCTCTCTCTCTCTCTCTCTCTCTCTCTCTCTCTCTCTCTTTCTCTCTCTCTCTCCCTCTCTCCCTTCCTTTCTTTTTCTTTTAAGACAGTGTTGCTCTGTAGCTTTGGTGACTAGCCTGAAACTAGCTTATCTCTTGGAAGACCAGACTGACCTTGAACTCACAGAGTTCCGCCTTCCTCTGCCTCTGGAGTGCTGGGATTGAAGGGTAGGCCACAACCGCCCAGCTTCTTTCTTTTTTTCTTGTTCTTTGGGTTTTGATTTTCTTTATATGAATGTTTTGCCTGCTTGTATGCACCAGGCAAAACATTCATATAAAGCCTCCATGCACCATCTGTGTACCTGATGCCTGTGGAGGCCGCCAGGTGAGGCGTCTTGGAGATGGTATGAACTGCGGTGTCAAACCTAGGTCCTCTGGAAGAGCAGCAAATGCTCCTAACCCGAGTTGTCTCTCCATCCCCTGGCAGGACTTCTGTATCCCTTTTTCTGTTAGTGGGTAATTTTTTTTATAAAGAGAGTAAGTAGTATCCTGCCTCTTGGAACACCAGGGATTATTCGTGGGATTAAAGAATAGTATCACCTTCAAAATATCACAGTCTGAGCCTGGCGGTGGTGGTGCACGCCTTTAATCCCAGCACTCGGGAGGCAGAGGCAGGCGGATCTCTGAGTTCGAGACCAGCCTGGTCTACAAGAGCTAGTTCCAGGACAGGCTCCAAAACCACAGAGAAACCCTGTCTCCAAAAACAAAAAAAAAATCACAGTCTGGTTTTGAAATGTATTCATCTAAAAACTGCTGAAGGTTTTTATCAGTTTCTGCTTACCAATGAGTATACATTTCTGGCATTTTCTTCCAGTAATGCAGTAATTACTTTAGCTCTCTATTCTATTTGTGTCCTAGGTTGGTTCATTCAGGTTCTGGATGTCGGTCACCCTCCCTTGGATCTGACCTTACCTTTGCTACAAGGACGGGCTCTCGGCAGGGCATTGAGATGCATCTCTTCAGGGTTGAAACTCACCGGGATTTGTCCACCTGGACCAGAATACTTGTTCAGGGTTGTCATGCTGCTGCCGAACTGGTCAAGGAAGTCTCCCTAGGTAGAGATACGTTTGCTTGTTTGTTTGTTTGTTTCCGTCTGTCCGTATGTCTATCTGCAACAGGTTCTCACATAGCCTGTCCTGGCCTGTAATTCAGTTTGTACCAAGGATGAGAGGATGGTCTTGAACTCTTGATCCTCCTGCTCTACTCCCCAGTGCTATAATCACAGGTATACACAATCATTCCTGGCACTGATGCTGGATTTTTAACAGCTATTAAAGTATTTTTTCAAGATTTATTTTTAGTGATGTGTGTGGGTGTATATTTGTCTGTTTGTGTCACGTGTGTGCAGGTGTCCTTGGAGACCAAAAGAGGGAAGCTGAAGAGACAGGATTTACTTATGTGCCATCTCTCCTACCCTCTAACATTAATTAAGTGAAACTGCTCAGCTTTAAAGTAAAGCCACCATTGTTGTGTGTGCCCACTATAAACTGCCTTAAAATGTAAGCTCAAATGGTGATGGCGAAAAGAAGTCCAGTATCTGTCTCACTGGCGAAGCTTTGCCAAGCTTGCCACATGGCATTAACCACGTGGCTTTTTTACTGTTCATCTTTTAAAATCTACATTTAATAGTATAAGATACTGGGCAGTAAAAGTTAGATCCACTGACTATAGTTAAGAAGATTTTAGGGTCAGGCTTGGTGGTGCATGCCTTTGATTCCAGCACTGAAGAGACAGAAGCAGGAGGATCTCTGTGAGTCTGAGGACAGCCTGGTCTACATCCAGGGCTACACAGAGAAGAAACCCTTTCTCAAAAAAAAAAAAAGAAGATTTAGCATCTAAGACATGTCTAGACACCCTTAAATACAAGCATCTGACAATATTGTAGTTACAGAGAATAAAGTGTTTGGAATATTAATTTCTCTTCAAAGGTTTGAAAATATTCTGTCCAACACTGTTAGTGCTTGAAGGAGCTGGTTGCCATAGTTTCACTATGGAAGCTCCCTCTAGTGGCTAGTCCCTGTGAATTTGGGGTTTCATTTATGCTCTGCAAGCATACAGGTATTTCAATTGGCCTTTCAGTTTCACAAAAGCTAGGGCTAGTGTGGCTGGGACTTGAGCTGCAGTTCTCATGTGGAGCCAGTGCGTTATGCCCCTCCTTCTCTCTCCAGATGACTCATGCTCATGACTGGATTAGATGCCTGAAGGATACACGGTGTCAATCCCCTTCATCCATTACATCAGCAAATATTTGCTGTGTACTTTAGTGTTTACCCAGAGCTGTGCTTTATAATGAGAGAGATAGAAGTAACTGAGACCTTATTTCCTGTCCTTGACTAAGCTGTGAGAAGAGCACAGGGTCCTATTGTCCTCTGTGATTAGCTTGTCACAGACTTGGTCTTTCTGCCTCTCTCTCTCTTTCTCTCCCTCTTCCCTCTCCCTTTCTTACCCTCTCACTCTCACTCTGCCTCCTGTTTTGCTGTAGGGTCAGGCCAAAGAACTTTTTCCAGAAACACCCAAACTCCCTACAACTACGAGGTAATGAAGTAACTGATCCCAGAGTAGTAGAAGCAGGATTTGTGGCATAAAACATCTGTGTCATGCTGGGCGACGGTGGTGAACATCTTTAATCCCAGCACCCGGGAGGTAGAGACAGGCGGATCTCTGTGAGTTCAAGGCCAGCCTGGTCTACAGAGCTAGTTCCAGGACAGGCTCCAAAGCTACAGAGAAACCCTGTCTTGAAAAATGAGGAAAAAAATCTCTATCAGTAGGTCTTCACTAGTGTTTGGATTTAAGAAATACAAAGGTTAGGCCTTTAATCCCAGCACTTGGGAGGCAGAGGCAGGTGGATCTGTGAGTTCAAGGCCAGCCTGGTCTGCAAAGCGAGTGCCAGGACTGTTACACAAGGAAACCCTGTCTCAAAAAAATCAAAAAGGGGGGGGATATACAGAGTAGGGATAAGAAGTGGAGCTCAGTGGTCCATGCAGAGACTGAGATTCAGTCTTCAGCACTCCAGACAGACTAAATAAAAAAGATATTGGCAGAGAAAATATAGTGTTTGCCACACCGCATGAAGGCCAAAGTTCATTCCCCAGAACCCATGTCTACAACTGAATCCAGCTGTGCTGGCTCATGTGTGTCATTCCAGTTTCTCCCAGAAAGATAAAGGTTACCTGGGAGTCCATGGCCAGACTAGCGAGAGAACTTGCTTGTTTCTAAAAATATAAGATGGATAACAACTAGGGAGGAACAGTCCCAAGGTCTGGCCTCTGACCTCTACACACATGCACATAGACAACATGATAACATTCATTTCAGTATAGCATCTCTTCTCCCTCTGGGTTTACTAAGTGTGTTAATATTACGGACTTCTTCAGAAGTTACCTGTAAGGCAGGTGGTGGTGGTACATCCCTTTAGTCAAAGGCAGAGGCAGGCAAATCTCTGAGTTCAAGGCTAGCATGGTGTACAGAGCTAGTTCCAAGACAACCAGGACTACATAGAGAAACCCTGTCTCAGAAAAAAGAAAAAGAAGTTGCTTTTTGGTGGTGGTGGTGGTTTTTTGTGACAGGGTTTCTCTGTGTAACAGCCCTGGCATCACTATTGCTGTGATGGACATCATGACCCAAAGCAACTTGGGGAAGAAAGAGTTTATTTCACTCACAGTTTTGTATAACAGTTCATCATTAAAATCAGTGAGGGCAGGAACTGAAGCAGGGCAGGAACTGGAGGCAGGAGCTGATGCAGAGGCATAGACGGGTGCTGCTCACTGGCTTGCTCCCCATGCTTTGCTCAGCCTTTTTTTTTTTTTTTTTTTTTTTTTTTTTTTGGTTTTCTGAGACAGGGTTTCCCTATAGCTTTGGAGCCTGTCCTGGAACTCACTCTGTAGACCAGGCTGGTCTCAAACTCACCTCTGCCTCCCCAGTGCTGGGATTAAAGGTGTGCATTCCCCCCTCCCCTCCCTCAGCCTGCCTTCTTGTAGAGCCCAGGACCACTAGCCCAGGGATGGTACCACATTATGAATCACATCCTTCACAGACATGGTCACAGGCCAGTCTGATCTGGGCAAATCCTTAATTGATACTTCATCATATGACTCTAGACTGCATCAGATGGCCAGCGAAGGTTAACTAGGACACTGCGTTTAAGGGTGGACAGAGGAGAGTCTGAAGCCGAAGGTCATTCTTGGCTGTACAGACCAGCCTGTGCTACACTAAGATTGTCTCTAAAATAAAACAAAATAAGGGGCTGGAGAGATGGCTCAATGGTTAAGAGCACTTCCAGAAATCATAAATTTGATTCCCAGTACCCTCAAGGAATCACAACTATCTGTAATTCTAGTCCCCAGGGATCCAGTGACACCTTCTGGGCAGCAGGCATATCCATGGTACACAGACATAAACGTAGACTTTAAAACACTTATCTACATAATTTAAAAATAAATAAAGCAAAAATGTAAAATAGGTTTAGTGAGATGGCTCAGTGTATATAATCCCTAACAGCCTAATGCAATCCCAATATCTACTCGTTAGAGTGAGGCAACCAACTCCCAGACTTGTCATGTGACTTGCACATGCCCACGGTAGCGTGTGTGTGAGTATGCACATGTGTGTGTCCCACATACAGTAAAATAAATGCCCAGTGTCTAGACCTAAACATATTCGGTATGATTTTTCCTGCTCCTTTTCAAGGTTGAAGTTCCATAAACAAGATTTTCAGTCAGGCGCCAGTGGCTCAGCAGGTAGTGGGAGGAAGAGGTAGTCGGATCTCTGAGTTCAAGGCCAGCCTGGTCTACAAAGTGAATTCTAGGTCAGCCAGGGCTACATAGAGAAACCCTGACTTGGGGGTCAGGAGGATTCTGTTTTTCCAAGTACCTCTTCTCACATACGTATTTGCTTTCCTTTCCTTCCCTCCTGAGGCAACACAGGTCAAAACAACATGTGAGAAATCTCAGGCCCGCGAATGTAGCTCAGTGCTTGCCTACCACATGAGACGACTCTCACACAAGCCCAGTGTTGGGCTGATTGCTTGCCTTTCTTGGCTGTGACTGTCTGGCCCTCACTCACCTGTGTGACACCTACAACCAGGACTGTAAAAACTTGGGCCATCTTTGAACTGTTCTAGATTAGAGCTAACCGACTCCCCTTTAGAACCCGGTCCCTCCTGCACACTGGCTTTAGAGATGTTAGGACTGTAATCTGGGTACGTACTTTGGTTAGGGCGTGAGTTACCCCCACCTCTCCCGCAGCCATTCATTTAGAGAAAGTGCATGGGCTACTTCTACAGGAAGCTAATTGCATCCGTGTTTACTCCTTACCCAGTAGGTTCCTCCTCTATGAGGATAACTACTAATTTGTTGTTCAAAGCTCGCTTCAAATAGTGCAGAGAAGGACACCAATATTTTTGTTTTTCTTCTTTCCAGTTTCCTAAACATAGAGCTGCATTAACTAATTTGAGCTTTTGCATACCCGGTGAAACACTATGTTGGTTGCACGTGATGACTGTTGGGGTCCACAAGAAGACACGATGGAATCAGCAGGAGCGTTTTTATTATACCACATGCGTGTGGGATCACACAGACCTGTGGAAAAGGGCGATGACCTTGAGAGGGACCTGTAAGCTCCTTTTAAGCTCAGCTGCAGGAATTTTAAAAGCAGTGTGACCATTCTATTTAGGATTGGCTTGCTTAGGTAGCGATTATATTAGTACATTGCTAATTGGTAGGGCTAGTAGGGGTGGGCTAAGGCTATAGCTTTTCCATTGTTAGGCAAATCTGGACAAGTCCTTATTTGATTATCACCTGTGGTGGGGGTTGGGAGATGGCCCAGATCTGGTGTGTGCAGGCACTGAGGCCTGGCTAAGTTATTAGGGGCCTGGCCCTCTCAATTACTTCCTTGCGTGTCATTCTTGTTAAAATAGAGAAGCAAAGCTCAGCTTTAATCTTTAGGTGTAACTCTGTAGCCCAGGCTAGACTTAGATTGTTGATGCTCCAGTTTCAGCCATCTAGCTGAGATTATAGGCATGTGTCCCCATACCCAGTGACCAGTTTCTGTGTTTCTGTCAATTCAGATGTATTTTTGGTTGAGCTTTTAATTTTTTTTTTTTTGTTAGCTTGTGAGAGTGTGCATGCATGTGCTGCATATAGAGGTCAGAGGGCAATTTATAAGAATCTGTCCTCTCCTTTCCACCTTGTGGATGGGGTTAGAACCATTTACCTGCACACTCTTGCAGGCAATCTTTGTTTGTGGGGATGGGCCTGGGCCTGGCAGGGTTTGTTTTGTTCTATTCTCGTAGAGAATTGGGTGTTCTACCACTGGGCTGATCCCCAACCCTAGATGTTGAAAGGATTGACCTCATGACTCTTGCTGAGCATAAACTTTTGATAGGCATTATCTCCTTCCCAGATCCCAGCCAAAGCCTGTTACAACCCTGGAGGCTCCTTCTTTCTTGCACACATGAACACTTCTGTCCACATCTCCTGTCTGTCTAGTTTTATCTCTTCTTTTTGTTTGGGTGTTTGATTGGTTTTTCTTTTCCTTTCTTTCTTTTGTTTGTTTGTTTGTTTTTGTTTTGTTGTTTTTTCAAAACAAAGTTTCTCTGTAGCTTTGGAGCCTGTCCTGGAACTAGCTCTGTAGACCTGGCTGGCCTCAAACTCACAGAATCTGCCTGCCTCTCCCTCCCAAGTGCTGGGATTAAAGGCCACCATCACCCAGCTTGATTGGTTTTTCGAGACAGGGTTTAGGTGGGTAGCAGCTCTGGCTGTTTCAGAACTCACTCTGTAGGTCAGGCTGGCCTCGAACTCAGAGATCCACCTGCCTCTGCTTCCAAGTGTTGGGATTAAAGGTGTGCACCACCACCACCTGGCTAGTTTTCTCTTTTCTTTGGGGCCTATCTGAATTTCCATCCTAGAAATCCTTTCCTATCTTTAGCTTAGCTCAGTCTCAAGTGAAATTATGACTTATAGATTCTACCTTGTACAGCTAGGGCTTCAGAGGAAGATCCTGTCTTAGAAAGAAAACTCAGGCTGGCTTTGTAGTCAATCTTATAATTCCAGCAGTCAGGACACACAAACAAGAAGATCAGAAGCACATAGTTACAGGTCAGCCCGGGGGACACTGAACCCTCTCTGAAAAGAAATATGATAAGAATAATAGGTCTTTTAAAAAATATGTACTCCTCATGAATTTTCTTCCTTCATGAGATCATGCTAATCTTCCCTGTTTTGTTCCAATTTTAGTATTTGTGCTATCAAAGTGAGTGCAAAATAATAAATCTTTTAAAATTTGTTTTAGGAAATTTTAAGCAGCTTAGGCCTCATATTCTCAAGAAAAGATTGTTTTCCTGTTTGAAATTAGAGGACTTCTTTTCTACTTGATAACTAAAATAGAATCTTTATTATATGTGAGTTTTTCTTGTCTTTGGTAGGCTGCACCTTAAGTGGCCAAGAGGTAAGATTCACTGTCCACTATGAGCATGGGTTCACCATCTCCAGAGACAATGGCGGCTCCAGCAGCATATTGTACCGCTATCCTTTTGAACGGCTGAAGATGTCTGCTGATGATGGTATCAGAAATCTCTATCTGGATTTTGGTGGTCCTGAGGGAGAACTGGTAAGAATGTTTCTGAAAACCATGAACATGCCTATTGGGTGGCACCCTGAATGACGTGAACCTTCTGCACTAGTCATTTCTGTCTTTCACATTGCTTCTGGTTTGCTTGCTTGCTTGTTTACTTTCCTTTATGTTGCTGAATATTGAATGGAAGGCCACTGCATGCCGAGCGGTCCTTTACCACTGAGCTATATCCCCAGCCTTCTCACTGTTTCTTATCTCCTGTGGCCTAACATTTGACATTCCATTACTGCTAAGACATTGTTCATTGATTTTCAGGATGGCACTGGGATTGTCTTGGTTTTATTTTTTGTTTATTTCTATTTGTTAGTTTTCAAGACAGGGTTTCTCTGTGTAGCCCTCTGACTGTCCTGTAACTTGCTCTGTAGATCAGTCTGGCCTCGAAGGCAGGAATTGGGCTTTTGTTGTTTCATTTCTTTACATTAGGGAGTGATTCTGTTTTTCTAAAGTTTCGTCTGAGAAGTGGAGAAAAAGTAATGTGTTTGTTCTACATGTTTGAAGACCTGAGTTCAATCCCCTTTAAAAAAAGAAATTTACAAGCTGGGCGGTGGTGGCGCACGCCTTTAATCCCAGCACTCGGGAGGCAGAGGCAGGCGGATCTCTGTGAGTTCGAGGCCAGCCTGGTCTACAAGAGCTAGTTTCAGGACAAGCACCAAAAACTACAGAGAAACCCTGTCTCAAAAAAATCAACAAAAAAAATCTACATTAAAGAAGCTAGGTATGTAGCACACTTGTAATTCCAGCATTGGGGAGGCAAAGATGGATAGATCTCTGGGCCTTCCATGCGGCCTAGCTTAAGTGGCAAGTTCCAGGCCAATGAGAAACCCTCTCTCAAAAAGGGGTGTGGAAAGAGCCATAGAGATGGCTGAGCAAGTAAAGATAATTGCCACCAAACCTCATGACCTATGATGGGTCCCAGGATCCACATGGTAGCACAAGAGAAGCAACTTCCATAAGCTGTCTTCCATGTACCGTCACCCGTACGCTCACTGTACACAACTCGAGTTGTATACACACAATAAAGAAACGTGACTTAGGCATTGAAATGCAGCTCACTTAATAGAGTGCTTGCCTAGCATGCACAAAGCTCTGTTTGATCCCTTGCAGCACATAAATCTGGGCATGGTGATGCATCCCTATAATCTCAGAACCTTGAAAATACAGGCAGGCAGATCAGAAATTCAGGGTTATCCATACCTATGCAATAAATTTGAGGCTCACCTGAGCTTCAAGAGACTGCATTAAAAAACAAAACAAACATGGAGTCAGCTGAGTGGTGCATACCTTTAATCCCAGCACTCAGGAGGCAGAGGCAAGTGGATCTTGGTGAGCTCAAGGCCAGTCTAATCTACAGAGAGAGTTTCCAGCCCGGGATGTACAAAGAAACCCTGTCTCAAAAAACCAAAAAGAAAAAAAAGTGGAACACCATATCTAAATTTGTTTCGCGCCTTTGTTTATTAAAGTGTGTGTCCTTTCTCCACAGACCATGGACCTGCATTCTTGTCCAAAGCCGATTGTGTTTGTGTTGCACACGTTCTTATCCGCCAAAGTCACTCGAATGGGACTGCTTGTGTGAGCAGCACAAGAGTCAAGAAGGGCTCCACCTCAAAAAAAATAAAAATCAAAAGAAACCAACAACAAAGAAGCACAAAAAGAAGCCCTGCTCTCCTCCATCACAGTGCCTTCCCACGAACCTCAGCTCACTGCTGAAACCACAGGGTTAAAGAAGGGCCGACCTTTCCCACGCAGCCTTGGTCAGGAGTTCTAGAACTGTAATAAGCTCCAAATTGAAGCTGTTGATTTTTCGTCTCATATTGTGATCGCTAAGTAATTGTGTTTATTTCTCCTGTTAGGAAGGCTGGCTCTTTGCTTATAAACAGTCAGAGAAGTTCTCCTTTTCTTCCTGCAGGGTTTGTGTGGGGCTTAGCCCTGAGCTCTTGTTAAGATAACTGTGGCTCCCCAGATGCTAGTGTCCAGCAGCCCATCATCCCTCTGGCATCCCACACAAGTCGATTGCACACAGCATTCCTGTCTTTACCTGTAATTCCCCAATGGTTCTTCCATCCACCTGGCTCTCACTGACCTCACCCTGTCCCACACAGCAGCTCTGCCACTCGTGAGTGCTACCTTTGCCTTCACTCCCCTTTTTGGTGGTTGGCCAAGTTGAAAATCTAGTTGGAAACCGCTTCTCTGAAAAAGGAGTTTACTTCCTTGGTTTTTATTGTGTTTATATTTGGTAGGAGCCTGGGGACGGTCTAAAGTTTATTTTGCAAAAAAGATTCTTATTCTAAGCTAAGCCATTTCTTATTGCTTACCAAATGTGCCTTTGGTTAGGGTCTGTGGAGCTTTCCTTGTGACTGCTGGCTGACTGGATCTCACTGCCACTCTAGGAAGACCATCTAGCTTTGAGGAGTCATCCCTTAGGTTGCTTCCTTAATGGCATCTTTCGGTGGTGACTTTGTGGGTCGTTAGCTTTGCAGCACAGATGCCATGTCAAGTGGCACTGTGGGGCCAGGAAAGATCCTGGCACTGGACTTTTGTGGTCCCAAAGTAGTAAGGACAAGTCACCTCCAGCTCTTCCCCACCCACCCTGATTGGGTGGAGTGATGAGACACGCGGAGGCAGCCACCTGCTTTGGTTCAGCTCAGTGTCATCAGGACTCAGCCTCAGGGTGCTTTCTGATGTTGTGGCCTGGATAAACCATATCCAGCTTATTTTTCCTGGCTTGGGAGAAAATAGATGTGTGTAAAAACATTTCAGATAGTCTCGCTACATAAAATACCCAGGTTAGCACAATCCCTAAATCAGAACAAAAAGAAATATTGACTTAGAGTTTTCTGTGTTCTCTGAAAAAATGTCTAGAAATAACTCTCATTTTCTAGATTTCTTTGGAGTGTGCTACACAGGCATGTAATGCTTCAGATGGCGTAGGGGAGAAAAGGAAAGAAAACACAACTGTTCATGCAGAGCCTGAGGTGTGAAGTTTGGGTGCCTTGACTGACAAGTGGTCTAGAGGAAAGGACAGATACCCAAGTAGAGGAGGTGCCCACTGTCCTCCGCCTTCTCGGCGACAGGCCTCCTCCTGCTCTCTGCAGTCAGACAGATGGTGCACAAAGGCTGAGGGGAATGCTTCCCCCACCCCCCCCAGCTTCAGACAGGTATTGGCGCACCAAAAATGAATGTTGGGATCCACTTTAAACTAGAAACTAAGATCTAAAGGACTTCTAGAACTTTTTATATTTTAAGTAGTTGTAATCCTGAGATTGGATCCATCCATGATACATCTTCTACTCAAAAAAAGAAAGAAAAACCCGTATTTCAAAGGTCCAGCCGAGTTCAGAAAGCAGAACTACAACAGATAACCTCAGGCAGAGGCTCAGATGCTCTTGTTATTAGCAGTTACCAACGGCACCCGCTTCAGTGGTAGAGTTGAAGTCTTCCGTATTGGGAAAGGCTAAGCCACCAAGAAGATTGATGGGAGCTTCTGCCACCCTGTCCCTTAGAAGAGCAGTGAGTGGTGTGATGACTGGAGAGGTACGGTGAGCATCTGCTTGTCTGAGACTGCGGCCCATGGAGTTAACTCTACCATTCATTCCTGGTAGAAAATGAAGGCTTATGGGTGATTTTGTGTCAATAACAGTCCGGAGAACCAGGGCTCTAAGCCTCTTGGTTCAGAAGCTGTTGCAGCTCCCCCAGGCATTTGTTCAACTAATTGTGTCACATTTTTCAAACCACAAGTGAAATGCTTTTTGTGAGTGTTAGACACCTTGATACATACCTGCATTATCAATTTTGTACTCAAATGCCAAAATATAAAATATTTTCAATATTATATGATTATAATAACTAAAAATGGACATCCCTGTTAATTCACCTCTTTTATAGAATCAGCTAAATTGTCTTTTTTCTTTTGACTATTGTTGGGGATGTTGTGGGATCCTGGGTGTCAAGTGGAAAGGAAGCTGCAGGGTGCGCCGTTCAGGTGGACCATTTCCTAGGTATCTTTGCATTCCATACCTGGATTGCTAGCCCTGGGCAGAGAAGTCTCCTCCCCCCCCCCCCCCCCCCCCGCAAGAAAGAGGACTAAAGGAAGCTGATGTTATCTACTAGCCTTGCCCAGAAATTGGTATCAAATATTTTATACAAGAAATGCTCATGTGTGTTTGCGGTACCTATTAGATGATTATAAGTAAAGGCACCAACTTGTAAACAGTTTCAGGTTAAATTCCGGAATATTATGGGCAATCAGAAATGTTACTTTAATTACCATCTGCCTATTTTGAAGCCATGTTTAGCACTTTTCAGACCAGGGTAAGTCTGATCGCGCTTGGTGGGGTTTCTTGTTTTTTTGTTTTTGTCTGAACTCTTAGTTTGTTACTGGAAATTATTTGCATGGTAGGAGAGATTGAATTATTTATTTTTTTATATGTAGAAAAATATCTCTAGCCAACAGAAAGCTAACATTGTTTCTGATTTATTTGTTTTACTAACATCCTCCTGAAAGAATAGTAGCAAAGCTTTTGTTCAACTGAATAAATGCACTTAGCTGATAAACCAAAATTTATTCTTTCAAAAGAAGAAATTATTATCACCAAAAAATATTAAACTTGAACTTTGAACATGATTATGCTCCCCCCAAAAAAAGGTTTTACTATGAATGGTTTGGATGAACAAAAATGTGTGGAGAAGATTACTGATTTCTTAAAATTTTGTAAGAAACTCAAAAGTCTTCTTGTTTAATTTAAATTCGTGTGGATTTGTTTTCAAATTCATTGAAGACTCTGCCTGTGTGTTAATGCAAATCACCTTCCAAGCTGCTATGCAAACTTGTATTGAAGCCTCACCTGCTGAGAGGGTTCAGCAGTTTTGAAGTGTTCAGGAAAGAGACTCCAGCACTTTCTCTGTTCTTTTGTATCTTTGTTGGACACTTACCTGGATCATAATGTATTATTCTCACTGGTTCAAGCTTTTGATTGTACATTATATTTAAACTGTCCAAACATTCTGCTTTTATTCCCAAATAGCTGCCAGCAGCTCTAGGTACCAAGAATGAACTCAGTCCTTAGAAAGCTGGGCTTGGGGCAGTGGTTGTGCACACCTTTAATCCCAGCACTCAGGAGGCAGAGGCAGGCAAATCTCTGTGAGTTTGAGGCCAACCTGGTCTACAGAGTGAGTTCTCAGACAGAGCTACAAAGAGAAGATAAACAAAACAACAACAACAAAAAAGAAATCTGGGCTCATTGGTTAAGAGGGCTTACTACTGACCCATGAGGACTGGAGCTCGGATCCCAGCACCATGTCCAACGACCCAGGAAAGCAAATAAGCTCTTCATGTCTAATGAGGAGTCATGCCAGTCCCTTAGTTCTTAAGAGAACACTGCTCTGGATGTATGTAATATGGAGCACTACAGTGGGAATCTGAGCACTTGGGAAGCTAAACCAGGTTTGCCAGGCACCAGGGCTCCACAGCAAGACTGTTTCAAAATAATGATAAAATTCTAGTACCTGATAGCTGCAGGCAGAGAATTCAAGATTAGCTGTATAGCCAGTTCAAGGCCAACTGGATTATATATGATACTGTCTAAAAAAATAAAATAGATAAATTTGAAATTGCAAGAACTTTAGTTGAATTTTACTTTAGTTGAATTCTACAAAAATCATACTCATTCCTTCAAATGTTTGGGTCAGGCACATGAACCAGGTGGTGGTATGGTCTGCTATGAGCTTAGGAAGCTTTCCGTGCAATACGGTTGTTTAGTGGCTCTTCCTCTACTGAAGATAAAAGAAACTGTGTTTTCCCATTGTTCCTTCTCTTTGCCCTTTTAAAAATACTTAATAATCTAGAATGATTTTTAGTTTCTACATAGAATCCTTAAAAGCTAATAGCAGTTACCCTGACCCATCTTTAAACTCCACTTTTCTCTGTGCTGGAATCTAAACATTCACTAGAGTGCAGTGGTAGAGAGAAGTCACGCTGCATGTCTGGGCTATGTATATTCGAGCCACATAGTCGTCCCACGCTATAGTGTCGTGAGTAGAAGTAGCAATAGACTACCCAAGTAGCTGATCTGAAACCTCTCTAAAAAATGAAATGGCCTGGAGGTGTAGCTCAGTAGTAGAATGCCTGCCCAGCCTGTGCAAAGCTTTGGGGCCCTCTGGAACACTGCTCAAAACAAAAACCCTATCTGGACAATCAGTAATACAGGTTTATCAAAGGCAAGATTTCAGGCTGGGGTTCAGGGACTAGCCACAGGGGCACATTATTTTCTTGTCTCTTATCCAGCAGTGGCCAAATCAACTAGAAAAAATGGTTGTTATATTAACTCAGAAAAACGTGAGTTCTTTTTCTTTTTTACTGCTAGACATTGGCATTGACCCCAGGCAGGGCCTTGGTCATGCTCAGCATGCAGTCAGTACTACCGTGTGATATACTCTTATATTCCCAGCCCCTTTGATTTCAGAATAACAAGTTTTGGTTTTCTTCTTGGTTTGTAGATATACTCTCATATGACCTAGGTCAGCCTCAAATTGCTGGTCCGCCTGCCTCCAACTTAGTGCCAGGAATCACGGCTGTGCACCAGCTTCAAGCTAAACTTGAACATCATTTCTTGCCACCTCTATTTTCCCATCCCACTTTGGGTGACTGGATCGAAGCGTTTTCTAAGATTTATTTTTCTTTTATGTATGAGTGTTTGCCTACATGTGAATCATGCACGCCCGGTGGGTACTGAGAACAAAAACCCAGGTCTTCTGCAGGTGCAGCCAGTGCTCTAACCACTGAGCAATCTCCAACCAGTTTGTGGGGTGTAATTCCAGCACTTGGAAGGTGTAAGGCAAGGAAGATCAAAGTCATTCTTAGCTACATAGAGAATTTGAGGCTAACCTGGAATACATGAAACCCAGCTCAACAATTTTGTATATGTGAATTTAATGTAATATCTAAATCTGCCTTTTTGCAAATTATTCTTTGCTGTCAAATATCGGTGTGGGTGTGTGTTGATTGTTTTGTTTGGGTTTCTTTTTTTGTATTTGATTGGTTGGTTTTTCAAGACAGAGTTCTTTTGTGTAATATCCCTAGTTGTCTTGAGATTTGACCTGTAGACCAGGCTGGCCTCAATTTTGCAGGGATCAGCCTACCTCTGCCTCCCAAGTACTGAGATTAAAGGTGTGCACCACTACACACAGCTGCTTTTTATTATTCTTTTAAATAGGCACCAAAGCTTATTTCTAAACATTGCTGACGTACTCATTTTCATACATACTATGTAAGCATTTTATTTTTTAAGGTTCTTATACACATCATAGCTGGACTGTTTCTCCATTAGTAAGCAACCAAATTGCATTAAAAATTAGCGAGATTCCAGGGCTGGAGAGATGGCTTAGCAGTTAAGAGCACTGGCTGCTCTTCTAGTGGTCCTGAGTTTAATTCCCACAACCCTCTATAACTATAGTCACATGGGATCCAGTGCCCTCTTCTGGTGTGTGGTGTACATGCAGACAACACTCATATACATACAATACAGAAACAAATAAGTCCTAAAAATTAGGAAGATTCCACTTATTCTAGAACACTGGCATTCAGTGGAAAGAGACCTAGAAAAAGTGAGAGAGGTTTGCTGAGTTTTCCTCAATGACATTCCCTTTTAATCATCTTGCCTTCTATTAACCTTTCAGGTCAACTTTTCAAACATGCTTAATCCTTCGCAGACAGCACCTGAGCTCTCTGTGGTGGGGGTGGCATAAGGATGCAGTTACATGGACTTCTTACCCTTGTTTTCAAGTGTATTGGAGTCGTGTGTGAAAATGAGGCCACACCTTCAGTGTCTTGCTCTTTAAACCTGCCCTTTGACAATCAGGTGCTAATGATTGTTTTTATAAAAACCAGCACATAGTATTGCTGCCTGTCAGGACGAGTCCTGCTAGCAGTGGGTATTTGCTCCATCTTGCTGATGGTTTCTGAATTAGTAGGACTGGAAAGAGAAAAGTTCAGGTTTGACAGTCTCCGAGATCCTCACTTATATCCTAGGCACTGGGTTCAGATCTTCAGTACAGGATGCCCGTGTCACGGTTACAGTCTGTTGCGAGTTCAGCTTGAAGATCTCAGTGCCCGAGCAATCACTTTTCTTTTTGGTGCCAGATCTGAAATCTTATGGAGCAGAGCCTGTTTTTTTCTCCTATGCACACTCTGATATTTCCCACATGTATGTCTTATTTCCCAAGCTGCTCTTTTTTGCTAAGTGTAAAGACTTGAAAGCTAGCTTAGGTAAGGCTGGTGATATAGCTCAGTTGGAAGAAGGCTTGCCTCTCATGCAGGAAGCCCTGGGTTCGATCCCTATGCCATAGAAAACCAGGTGTGGTAGCCACATTTGTGAACCCAGCCGTCGTTTGGAAGGTGGAGGCAGGAAGAAGCTATCCTCAGTCACATAGTGAATATCGAGCCAGCTCGAATTGTGAAACTGTCTCAAAAAAGAATAAATTTCTACCAATTGGTTGTTTGGGGTTTCATTTGTTTTCTCTTTTTAGAATCTTGTATTTAAATAAGACCTCTGTTCAAGTCTTATCTAAAATGTCTCAAGTTTTCTGGCTACCAAATCAAAGACCCATGACATAAAACAGAGCAGTATGTGTTCTTAATTTTTAAAAAAGCTTTATGTATACTCTTATTAATATAGATGCTTAGACAACACTTCCCTTGGGTTGCACATCAACATTTAGCATTGTATATTACAATGAAAACTTGTAACTTAAGGATATTATATATATAAGTATATATGCCTTTGTAACCTTTATATTGTAAATAAAAAGTTGCTTTTAGACATCGCTTTGTTTTTTAGAATGTGCACATAGTTTCTGACTTACAGCAAAGTTTCAAAAACACTGAAGGAACAGCTTGGTGGCTGCAACTCCAGCACTTGGGAGCCTGAGGCTTGAGACTGGGAGACCTGCCTAATGTGTATTTTCAAAGCTTATCTCCCCTCGGCCACCTTTCCACACTTATTCCTTTGCCTTTACGTGTCTGTTTCTAGCAGGCATTCTGTTACTCTTAACTTGCTCATAAATGCCTGTCATGATGCAGGGCACTTTGGGTGGCCACTGTCTGGCCTTCCTTGCCAGTTAGTCAACACGAGATCAAGACCAAAACCTCCAAGCAAATGCAGATGTTGCCATGCATCCCTGCAGGCCTCCCTTTGCTTCCGGGCCTCTTATACCCAGGACTGTGTGTTACCTTTGGTTGTCTCTTCAGTCTGGGACATTCTTTAGTCACTCCCTAATCAAATGCCTGAGTTAGTAAACACAGGTGTTTGGACCCATGGGAGGCTCAGCAGGCACCTCCAATCTGATGAGTTGGGTTCCCAACCTGTGCACAGAGGCACACCCACACATAGAAATGCATTTTACATAAATGTAAAGGAGAATATAATAGGTGCCTTTCACAGCTGTTATCAGATCATTGAAACAACTGTCTCCAAGGAAGATTCCCTAGGGATCTCATGCTGGAAGAAGGACAAGGCTGGCACTAACCAGAGGGAGTTTGTATCCCAGGGAGAGAGGTCACACAGTTCTGACAATTGGCCAGTGTTAGCAGTGGTGGGTTGAGCCTCCTGTGGACCTGGAATACTTAGCTACACATAACTCTGCCCTTTATTTAAACTAAGCCTAATGTCAGTACCCAGGGGGGCATCCACGCGGTGCCTGACACGGGCTCCCTCTAGTGGCATGGGCCTCAAATTAGACCAGACAGTGATTGGCCACTCCCACATGTTCTGTGCCTCCACGGCCCCAGCACATCTCGCGGGCAGGACAGATTTAGGTCGAAGGTTGTGTGTCTGGGCTGGTGTCCCAGTTCCACCAGTGGAAATTCCCTGGGTACAGAAGATGGCAGTTCAGGCTCTGTATCCTCCCTGACGAGGAGTTCTCGCTAGGGTCACCCTTGTAGACTCGTGGGGGGTTCTACGGCACTAGGTTTCCACATCGTCCCAAACGCCCTCCGATTCCAGTCATTTCTCCCCGCACGTTCTCCCTCCGTCCCTCCAAAAATAAATATTTGTTAAAATATATATATATGTATCTTTATTGAGCCCTAACTTTGTTTCAGAAACTGAATAGCTTTAAATTCTTTTTTGCATTGATGCCACAATCCCAGCTTGGTCTACATCAAAAGGAATAAAATTCTAGGGAAGCCCCTAAGGCTGCTGAGGGTGACAGTGGGAAGCTGTGCCTATTGCCTCTGCCACCCCAAAATTCTGACAGCAACATCAGATTTTTCTTTTCTGTCCCTTTTCTTTCTTTCTTTCTTTTTTTTTTTTTTTTTTTTTTTTGTTTTTTGGTTTTTTTGGAGACAGGGTTTTTCCATGTAACAGCCCTGGCTGTCCTGGAACTCACTCTGTAGACCAGGCTGGCCTCCAACTCACAGAGATCCACCTGTCTCTGCTTCCTGATTGCTGGGGTTAAAGACGTGTGCCACCATTCCCAGCCAACCCACTGGCCATTTTTATAGCGGTATTTCAAAGGTGCCTTAAACTAAAAGCCTCCCTATTCTCTCCTGCAGTGCACCCCATCTCTATCCAGCATCTGCATCTAAGTAGCCCAGCCAAACCTGGGAACCAGTCATCCCTGCCAGCTTATCCTGTAGCCTATATTCAATTCATCACCAAGTCCTAGGGTCAGGTCCAAAAGAAACTTGCGACAAATGGCAACTGTGGTATATTAGCATAGCAAATCAAATGCTGGTCTCAGAATCTCTCAGCATTGGAAAACACCTGCACAGAGTCCATCCTGGCTCTTTTCACCCTGCCCCCACCCTAAACTTCTCCATCTCACGGGCTTCCTTTCCCCCAGCTTCTCGTTCCTATATAACCCTGCCATTTCAGCCATGTGCTCTCTTGACTTCCTCTCTTGGTGCCCCACAAACACCTCCTCCGATGGGCCTGTCCACCCTGCTGGCCTTGTTCAGTCTACTTCTTTCCCTTCCACTCTGGACTCTCCCAGATGCCTCTGGCTGTACTCTCCCTCATATCTACAATAAAAGCCTTCCCCTCAACCCTACCCTGAAGCGCTCATATCTAGCTTTATACACTTAGAGTTCACCTTCTCAAACCTCTCCCTCTGTGTTCTTCCATGCTGCCCAAACCACAGCCATTCCTGCAAGCTGTTTCCTAAATCAAGGCTAGATTCATCTATTTAAATGCACACAAAACAAAACAAACTCACATCTGTGAGATGGTGGTAGGAGGATCAGGAATTCCAGGCCGGAAGAAGAAGAAGAAAAAATAGCCTTGCCTTTTCTCTTCTAATAATTAAAAAAAATTATTTTATTTTTTGTATCTGGCTATTTTGCCTGCATGCATGTCTGTGTGCCTGGTGCTCACAGCGGCCAGAAGGCAGCCTTGGATCCCCTGGAACGCTAGTTATAGACAGTTGTTAGCTACCGTATGGGTGACTCAGGTACTTGAGAGGCAGAGGCAGGTGGGTCTCTGAATTTGAGGCCAGTCTGGTTAAAGCAAAGCAAAACAAAAATTAAACAAAAATAAAAACTATCACAAAACTGGCGGAGTCATTGTATCATAACAGTTACCAGGGATAGAGCCCAAAGTGTAAGCATTCATCGAGTGTATGCTGGTTTTTTTTCATCGCCCCCTAAAGCCAGACTAAATAAATATTAACTAAACAAATACTAATTATCATAACCTATTGAATAGCCAGAAAACTCTTCTGGTGATGTTAACTCAAGTGGGATCCTGATTCTACCTGATCCCTCCTCCCCGCCCCTCACTTCCCGTCCTCCAAGCCGCGCCCTGTTCGGTTCCGCCTCACTCGGATCCTACGAACCCTCTGCCCGCCCAAAGACTCCAGCATCGCCCCGGTCCGGCCCCGCCCCTTAGGTTCCCAGCTCCGCCTCTCACCTGGATCCACCAGGCCCCGCCCCCTTTTGCCTCTCCCTTCATCCGGGCTCCCACACAAACCTCACCCTCTCTCGGCTCCGCCTCTCACCCGGAGCCCACCACACCCCGCCCCCGACAGGCCCCGCCCCGCTTGGAGGAGAGATGGCTGCAGTTCCGGGCCATGGCCGCTGGGTGGCAGCCGCGCGGCTCGGGTTGGGCCGCTCTGGGCCGCTCTCCTCGCTCACCTTCGGACTAGGCTCCGGCTGCTAGTGGCAGTCCTGCCCGCGCCGAACGCCGCCTCTCCCGGCTCCCTGGCCGGACCCACCACTTCGGCTCCTCCGGGCCGGACCGAGGCCGCAAGCAGCGCCGCGGGGTGTGGGGCGGACCCAGGAGATGAAATGACAACGTCAACCCTCCAGGTACCTGAGCGCGGCGCGACCTCGGAGGCCGAAGGCGGCAGGGCCTGCGGGCCGCTGAACGGGCGGGCGGCGGCCTTCTCGGAGCCCGGCCTGGCGGTCCCGATGGGGCCGGTTCATTCCACCCGTGCTGCAGCCTCTTCCATGCTCGGAGCCCAAGAGATGTCTGCGCCGAGCCCCGGCCCGGGCCGAAGCGGCATGGCCCCGAGCCCGCTACGCGCAGCCGGTGCTGAACTGCCGCCTTGCAGCGGCACTGCCTCCCCGCGAGAGCGCCCGGGTCCGGCCGGTCGCTCCGGGAACGTCGCTCACTCGCTCCTGCAACGCGCCCTGACCTGAGTGCCCCCCTGACCGTCTGCCAGCGAGCCCCCGATTTCTTGGCCGGCCACCCTTCATTCATTCCCTAGATTGTGCGGGGTGATGCTGGGGTGGTGCCGCCCAAAGAAGGAAGGGCTCATCCTAGAGCTGTCAGAAAGCGTAAACAGGTTCAGGCCTCAGGCTTGGGGCCACTCACTAGTGTGCCTAGGTTTTTGGGTCTTGTAATGTTGGGTTTCCTCGTCAGGAAAATGGGCAGTGCCCTTCTAGGGTGGTTGTCAGACGGCCCGAGACTGAATAATTCAGGAAGAGCGTTTGTAACATAGGTTCAGCCCATCATAAGCCTTCGCAAATAAAAGTCAGCGCTTGGGCGAAACCAAGTAAGACTTCATGAAGGAAGGGACTTTAGCCAGAGCATCAAAAAAGTGGGTGACTTTCACCTACCTGCTGGGGGGAGGGAGTGGAATGGCTGCTCCATATGGAAATACAGGAGTGGGAATCAATTGGAGTACAAGGTTTGGAATGAGATGGAATCCAGAGCCAGAACCCATCATCTACCTGCAGAATTCCTGTTGTTTACTAGGAATTAAGCCAACTTCAGCCCGAGCCCACCTGCCTGGCCACAGTTAGCACACCTGAGGACCAGGAATGTGGGTTTTTTTTTTCTTCTTCTTTTCTGGCTTTTTAAAAACAGTTTTATGTAGTTTTCGTGCTGTGCAGGTCACCCATTTGAAGTGTGTGTACCATTCAGTGCTTTTAGAGGTTTGTATCATCACCAAAGAAACTACGTCGTCAACCATAGTTCCCCAGCCTTTCTGTCCGTGTAGCACACCCTGTGGAGTTGCCTGTTCTAGACCCTTTATGTGTGTCTGTGTGTGTGTGGTGTGGATTGTGTACTGTTACACCACTGCCGGCACCCCCGTTCCACTGCCTGTGTAGGGAGGTCAGAGGTGACTTTCAGAAGTCAGTTCTCTCCTTCCAGGTGTTGAACTTGGTGGGAAGCAGTTTTGTTTGTTTGTTTTCTTTCTAGGATTTCCTCTTTTCTTTGGCATTTCATAAATGTAAGCAATGCCTCTTGGTCCTGTGCACTTCTAGGTCCCATCAGGACCCCCAGCCCTTCCCCACTCCCCTCCATCAGGACCCCCCAGCCCTTCCCCACTCCCTTCCACCAGGACCCCCCTCAGGCCCTGCCAGCACATCTCCTACCCCTTCTGTGACCTCTGCTCTCCTTTATTAATAACCCTCTGAAGTGCCCAGTGTTCTCGGGCAGGTACCCGTAGCTTCAGTGGCCGTGTTGTGCCAAGGACAGTGCTTTACAGTGCTCCTCCACACCCTCCGGCTCTCTCTCCTTCCTCCTTCCATGTTCTTCCTTGAGCCTTGGGGACAAGTGTTGATATAGATGTCTCCTTAGACTGAGCCCTCTGTTAGGAGTCTCTACATTAACTGCTGACCACTGCGGAGAGAGAAGCTTCTCTGGCCTAGGTTAAACCTATGGATACAAGCATAAATATTTAGAAGACAGTTCAATAACATGTCACCCATCAAAACAGCAGCAGTAGGTTCTTCCTGAGGAGCTGTGATTCCCGAGCTGGGTGCTTCTGTCCAGGTTTTCAGTACTAGGCCTGAATTCCCTCCTATGAAGCAGGCCTCAGATTTGAACCAAACATAGTTGAGTACCCCATAACCTTTGTTCCACTGTTGCACCAGTGAGCGAGCCTGCCTAGCACGTCAGTGCTGTAGCAAGCATGGCTGACTTCAGGGATACTGCTGGTGTCTTTCCTGCCCCAGGGACTGGCCCTGCACCTTCTAGGGCTGTGGAAGCTAGTCAGCAGGTCAGTTTCAGCTTGGTTTCTAGTTTATTTTAGATAGGCTCTCAGGATGTAGTATTGGCTGGAACTAGCTATGTAGCAGCCTGGCCTCAGATCACAAATACCTACCTGCCTCTGTCTTCCCAGACCTGAACTTAAAGTCGTGGACCACCACACTCAGCTCAAGCTCAATTTGTCTTTATCCTGAAATTAGTCAAGCACTTTTACCTGCTGAGCTGTCTTGCTGGCCCAGGATTTTGTTTGTTTGTTTTGTTTTTAAATTGGTTTTTCTGTTCTCTGTGTAGCCCTGGCTGACCTGAAACTCACTTTGTAGACCAGGCTGGCCTTGATTTCAGAGATCTGCATGCCTAGATCTCACAAGTGCTAGGATTATAGGTGCATACCACCACCCGACTGAGATTTTCTTTAAATAGAATTAGACAGTTTGGTTCTCTGTGGCTGACTTGCCTGACTTAACTTAATGTCACAATCTTTTACATTATTTAAATGGCTTGGGGGGACTTTCATGACAAAATTTGAAATTCAGATTTTGGTGTCTATAAAGTTTTATTAAATGACAGCCCAGCTCATCCTTTTTTTTTCCCCTCTATATATGTAATCCTTTATTGATTCTTTGGGAATTTCACATCATGCATCCCAATCTCGCTCATCTCCCAGTTCCTCTTTCCATATCCTCTCCTCACCCCTACAGCATTCCCCTCACAAGTCAATTAAAAACAAAACAACACAACAACAACAAAAACTTCACTCCTCCATCTTTCCCATCTTTCCTACCTCTTCAGCCTAGTGGTGCTGGGTGCTGTGGTGTGCCAGTCAGCATGCCCTCCAATCAGCCCTCCACAAAAATGTTTATTGCAAAGAGTCATTGGTATGGTTCAAGACCTCTGGCACACGTCATCACTGGACCCTCGCCAAAACTCTTGTTGAATATCCTGCTTTTGTACCGAGTCAGGGAGATCCTGTGGTTATTCTGCAGGACCAGTCTCTTCACATCCCAGCAGGCCATAGATGGGGTAGACGCTAGGGTGGGCCAACCCAATGTTCAGGTGAGGGGCAGGACCAGCTAGCTCTCCCATACCCGTGGTGAGGGGTAGGGTCACTCTCCACTCATTCTTTTATATGCTGTCTGTGGCTGCTTTTGTGCTGCAGAGAGTATATGGCCCACACAGCCTAGCATACCTGCTGATTGGGCTTTCAGAGAAAAAGTCTGTCAGCCCTGCTCGGCTCCTCCTTCACCTCAGCCCTTTCCATGCTGTTACTAAGAGGTGGCAGGGCTGGCAATTTAATTCGTCACCTCACCCTCCTGTTACGTGCGTGCATGCGTGCGGAGCTGTTTCTTTCCTTTGAAATTAAGATCTGCTCTGACAGACAGCATTGGGGGGTGCCCTGATAGTGCTTAGCAGAGAGGAGACAGACCGGCTCTGCTCTGAGCACAGAGGAACCTCACATATTGTTCTGAGCCTCCAGCTTATGTATTTATTTAGGTTTTTTTTGAGACAGAGTTTCTCTATGTAACAGCCCTGGCTGTCCTGGAACTCACTTTGTAGACCAGGTTGGCCTCAAACTCACCTGCCTCTGCCTCCCTCGTGCTGGGATTCAAGGCGTGCATCACCACTGCCCAGCTATTTATTTTATTTTATTATTTTTATGCATGTGTTTTACCTGCATGTACCTTGTTACATGCTTGGTGCCCTTAGTGTCCAGAACTGGAGTTACAGACAGTTGAGCCACCACATGGGTGCTGGGACTGAAACCCAGGTCCTCTGCAAGAGGGCAAGTACAGCCAGGCTTGGTGGCATACAGCGTTATCTTGGCTCCTCTCTTTTACACCCAGAGTTCTAAACTAGGCAGAGCCACATAGAGAAACCCTGTCCCAAAACAAATAAGAGCAACAAGTACCTTTAAATGCCGAGCCATCTTTCCAGATTATTTATTTTGTATAGGATGTTCTGCCTGCATGTATGTCTGCACCACTTATGTGCCTGGTGCCTGAGGAGCCCAGAAGAGGGCATCTGATCCTCTAGAACTGGAAACAGTTGTGAGCCGACGTGCAGGTGCTGGGACTCAAGCCAGAGTTCTCTCCAAGAGCAGCAAATGCTCGTAACTGCTGAGCTATCTTTGTTACTTCCTCCTCCTTATTATTATTATTGGTTTTTCGAGACAGGGTTTCTCTGTGTAACAGCCCTAGCTGTCCTGGAACTAACTCTGTACTCCAGGCTGGCTCTAACTCACAGAGGTCCACCTGCCTCTGCCTCCTAAGTGCTGGGATTAAAGGTATGCGCTACCATCACCTGGCTCTTACCTTAATTAAAAAAAAATACTATTTTATTTTTGTTTTTCAAGACAGGGTTTCTCTTGTAGTTCCGTCCTAGAACTTGTTCTGTAGATTAGGCTGTTAAATTTTAATATTTATTTATTATGTATACAATATTCTGTCTGTGTGTATGTCTGTAGGCCAGAAGAGGGCACCAGACCTCATTACAGATGGTTGTGAGCCACCATGTGGTTGCTGGGAATTGAACTCAGGACCTTTGGAAGAGCAGGCAATGCTCTTAACCACTGAGCCATAAATTTTAATTTTATACATTTATTTGTCTGTGGGAAGATCAAAGGACAACATAAGGAGTAGTAGATTCTTGTGTGTGAGATCTCCTCAGGAGTTAGGTGTCTCCTTCCTCCATGGCTTCTAGGAATTGAGCTCAGGCCTCCGGGTTTTCGGAGCTAGTGATTTTACCCACCGAGCCATCTCACCAGCGCTGATCCTTCCCTCTATCCCATATTTTAAAGAGGAAGGCCAAGTAAGTCATACTGAGTGGAAAGTCCAAAGCACTGAGGGTATTAACTGTAGAGAAAAGAAACCACCAAGACCAGGGACTGTCTCCATGGTTCCTAAGGAGCCGGCAGGGGATTTGAGGGGAAGACTATTATGTTCACCTGCGAGGTATTCCGTGTTGGCCATGCAGTGTCTAGGCAACGCGGTCAAAGCATGACAGTCATCCACACTCTCATTTTCCTGTCTCTTCATTCTAGTAAGTTCCTCTCGTGTAGCCCTCCTCACCCCTGCCTGCCGTCTTACAGAGCTGTCTGTGTGCCCTTCTTAAGGGATGGTTAAACAAATGCCCTGGCCCTGCCAAGAGCTGGTCAGTAGGTTATTGTTTGCTGTGGCTGAAGCAAGGTCTACAGTGGGATCTGCCTGCCAGGCGGCTGGTGCCACAGCAGATGGAGAAGCCCGGCCAGGCGCTGCCGATTGAGGAAGCTGCAGTTTTTGAAACTGGCTGTGCAGGGCCTACAGTTCAGCTGGGAGCTATATGCCTTGCCTTTCCAGAAAGCCATCGATCTGGTGACGAAAGCCACTGAAGAGGACAAAGCCAAGAACTACGAGGAGGCTCTCCGGCTCTACCAGCATGCTGTGGAGTATTTCCTCCACGCCATCAAATGTGAGTCACTCTCGGGTCCCCTGACTGCAGCGCCCTGGAAGAGGAGGGCAGCACTTGGGGCTTAGGGAGGCACTGGCTTTGTTTGTTTCTTTTCTCCTTCTTTCTTTCTTTTTTCTTTCTATCACATCTGGCTTGCTTGCATTTCTTTTTTTTTGTTTTTGTTTTTGTTTTTCGAGACAGGGTTTCTCTGTGGCTTTGGAGCCTGTCCTAGAACTAGCTCTTGTAGACCAGGCTGGCCTCGAACTCACAGACCTCTGCCTGCCTCTGCCTCCCGAGTGCTGGGATTAAAGGCGTGCGCCACCACCGCCTGGCTTGCTTGCTTTTCTTTATTTGTTTGAATAACTAGAGACCAAACTTAGGTCCTCAGAGATAAGAATAAGTGTTAAGAAAAGAAGGAGGAGGAAAAGGAAAGAAAAGAAAGGAAGGAAGGAAGAAAGCAAGCAGGCAAGCTGGGTTTCTTACTTTGCAGATGAAGCACACAGCGACAAGGCCAAGGAGAGCATTCGAGCGAAGTGCGTGCAGTACCTAGACCGAGCAGAGAAGCTGAAAGATTATTTACGAAACAAAGAGAAACATGGCAAGAAGCCAGTCAAGGAGAATCAGAGTGAGGGCAAGGGGTGAGTATGTGGAGATACAGCTGTGGGGCCAGAGTCCCCGAGTTCCTACTTCACGTGTTGTCATTCTTGATGCTAGTGCACCGTGCTGACAGGGTATCCATCTGCTCACAACAAAACACACTCCAGTGTCTGCTTTCCAAGTATGAAAGACCGGTTGGGAAGGGACAGGAGACAGGTCAGCAGGAGGGCTTGTGAATAGGAAATAAGTGACGGCTGTTGGCATGGGAGCACGTTACCCTTTAATGTTTTTCTTTAGTTTTGTTTTGAGACAAAGTCTCACTATGTAATTTTAAACTTCATGCCTTCTCCGCCCTTGAATTCTCTGGGTCGTGACTACATGTTGTCTGTTTTTGAGTCCGTCTGAAAAGTCTGACTGTTTGCCTTGGTGTTCTTTAAGTCCAGCTGAAGCACATTTCCCTTACCAGCCCTTGGAAAGGAAGCAGCTTCTGTCATTATTCCTTTAGTGAGGAAGCAGGATAGGTTGTGTTTCCTGGAGGAGCGTGACCCTCACACTGAGAGATCTCTGCTTGCCTATCTGTCAGTGGTGCTGAACTGGGAACAAACACCCCCCCCCACATACATACACACACACTACACACATACACACACACATACACACACACACTAACCCTACAGAGCCTCCTTGCTCTCAGAATAGAGAACCAACTTGATCTTCTGTTTCCTTCCTTAGTAGCGACAGTGACAGTGAAGGGGATAATCCAGAGAAAAAGAAATTGCAAGAACAGTTGATGGGTAAGAGGCCTGAGGTCCATGAAGCTAGGGTGTGGACGGGGCCTCTTCTGGGTCCACTTGTGCTCATGGGTCAGTCTGGTTCTTCTCGCAGGTGCTGTTGTGATGGAGAAGCCCAACATACGGTGGAATGATGTGGCTGGACTCGAGGGGGCTAAAGAGGCTCTCAAAGAAGCTGTCATTTTGCCAATTAAATTCCCACACCTTTTTACAGGTAAGGAAAGAATGCAGCATGGCACACATAACTTTTTTTTTTTTTTGATGTTTTTTTTGAGACAGGGTTTCTCTGTGTAGCTTTGGAGCCAAGGCTGTTACAGAGAAAAATCCTATCTTGAAAAACCAAAAGAAAAAAAGAAAAAAGAAGTTTTTGTGGGCTGGGAATACCTCTTGATTTGTAGTTTTTCCAGCAGCACTTGGGAGGCAAGATGACTGGAAGTTCAGAGCCATTCTTGGCTACATCATGAGTTCTAGGTCAGTTTGAGATACATAAGATTTGAAATTTGAATAGACCATCTCAGTGAGCAAGCAGGGCTGGCCAGTATTCAAGGTCTTAGGGATCATTAACAAAATGTGGTCTGAGCTCCCAGTAGGTGTTTGGTTCTCTTTACTGTAGCACGATTAATAAAAACTCAGAGATAGAAATTGGGGTACAACCTGAAGGTCAGAAAAGCAAAACAGCCAGCCACTGGCTCTTACCTTAGTCCAAAATGGCTATCCTGCCTCACAGAATGAAATTGTATCTGAGAGCTGTCTCCTCCCATTTTATAATCCTCTCTAGGTCTGGGATTAAAGGTGTGTACCACTGAGATTAAAGGAATATACCATCCAGTTTCTGTGGCAAACTGGTATGGTTACTGGGATTAAAGGTGTGTGTTACCACTGCCTGGTCTGTAGGGCTGACCAGTGTGGCTGTTTTACACTCTGATCTTCAGGCAAGCATTATTTATTAAAACACAAATGAAATGCCACTACACTTATTTTTTATTTTATTTCGTTTTATTATTATTCTGTTTTTTTTTTTTCATTTTAGAGACAGGGTTTCTCTGTGTAACAGTCCTGGCTGTCCTGGAACTCCCTTTGTAGACCAGGTTGGCTTTGAACTCATTGAGATCCACCTGCCTCTGCCTCCCAAGTCCTGGGATCAAAGGTGTGTGCCACCACTGCCTGGACTCTTTACTTCTAAAACCAGTGGTTTTATAGAACTTTCTCTTTCTGTATTGACAGAGATTAAGGGCTTTCCATTTTACTTAAGTTTTATAACTTATTTTAATATAAATTTTATAACTTTATTTTAATTTTTTTTTTCAAGACAGGATTTCTCTGTGTATCCTTGGCTATCCTGGAACTAGCTTTGTACAACAGGCTGGCCTTGAACTCACAGAGATCTGCCTGCTTTGGCTTCCCACGTGCTGGGATTAAAGGCATGTGCCACCACCACCCAGGCAATAGCTGTTTTTAGATTTGGTTTTATTTTATGTGTATGGTGTTTTGCCTGCATGTATGTTTGTGCACCATATTCATGCAGTTCCCTTGAAGGCTAGAAGAAGGTGTCAGGTCCCCTGAAACTAGAGTTACAGTTGCGAACTAATAATGTGGGTGCTGGGAGAACATCCAGTGCTGTTAGCTGAGCCACCTCTCCAACCCCATGACATTTATTTATTTATTGTGTATGTATGGTATGTTCCCTATGCGGGGATATATATGTGCATATATGGAGGTAAAAGGAGATGTCAAGTATTTTCCTCAATTGCTGTTGACCTTATATATTGAAGCAGGGTTTTTACTTGAACCTAAAACTCGATGATTCAGCTAGTATAGCCAGCTTACTCTAAGGATCCCCTAGCTCCCCTTTCCAAACGCAGGAGTGGCGGGCAGGTCACCACTCTTGCCTGGTATTTTCCCTGTGTGGGGAGCTGCACTTTGGTCCTCATGTGTGTAGGGCAAGTGTTCTGTCGCCTGTGCCGGCTTCTCCAGCTCTGCCTTCAACTTGTTACCTTTCTTTGCTCCTTTCTCCTAATCAGAAAGCAGCTGACTTCTGTCCATTATTTATTACAGGCAAGCGCACCCCTTGGCGAGGTATACTGCTCTTTGGGCCCCCAGGCACAGGCAAGTCCTACCTGGCCAAAGCCGTGGCAACAGAAGCCAACAACTCCACCTTCTTCTCTGTGTCCTCCTCGGATCTGATGTCTAAGTGGTTGGGGGAGAGTGAGAAGTAAGTCAGCCGTCAGCTGTGCTGTGGCAGTCCTGGCAGCTGCTGGGAGTCCAGCTTCCTGGCCCCTTGAGATCACTTCCCAGAGACGGGAAAGGATGTCAGGCAGTCGTGGTACAGGCCTCCAGCACCAGCACTTGGAGGCAGAGGCAGAAGAATCTGAGTTTAAAGCTAGACTGGTCTACAGAGCGAATTCCAGGATTTTTCTGTGTAGCAGAGAAACCGTCTTTAAAACCAACAATAAACAAACACACACACACACACACACAAAAAGGAACATAATGTTTTCTTTTTGGTTTTGTGAGACGGGATCTCATGTACCCCAGGCTAGTCACAAATTCCCTCTGTAGCAGAGGCTGGCCTTGAACTTCTGATTCTCCTAGTACTACCTCCTAAGTGTTGGGGTTACAGACATGTGCCGCCAAGCCTGTAGAGTCAGTTTCTGTTGTGTATCCTCTTGGGGGCATTCTGTGGGTTTAGCTTATTCCTCAAGCTGATCTCCGTTCTTTGATGTGAAGCTGAGGCCTAGAGAAAAGGAAAGGATTCTTCCCGCGTCCAGAGCTAATGAATGGGGCACCAGGACTTGAGGCTGATGCCACAGCAAGTTCTTGGTTCAGTACTATTTGAGGGCTCGTCTGACCTGTTTTCCCTGTTACTAGATGTAACAACTGGATCTCAGGGTGGACATGTTTGGGAGTGTCCAGGTCCTGACCCCTTTCTCACTCTCACAGGCTAGTCAAGAACCTGTTTGAGTTGGCCAGGCAACACAAGCCTTCCATCATCTTCATCGATGAGGTGGATTCCCTCTGCGGGTCACGGAATGAAAATGAGAGCGAGGCTGCCCGAAGGATCAAAACGGAGTTCTTGGTCCAGATGCAGGGTGTGTGCTGGTGCCGTGTCACTCCTTGGCCGCCTTCCACCTAAAGCCAACCCAGAGCTCCATTCTGTAGCTGCACTGGCACGGCAGAGAGGCACTTATGATGCCATCTCTGCCGGCCTTATATGGGCTTGCATCAAAGAGAGGGTTGAGGCCTTTACCATGTCGGCTCTCCATCACTCCCAGAGCATGTGGTCCTATAGGTCTCTACCCAGGAAAGCCCCAAGACATGGTCTAGTTTCCCATGGGTCCTGGCTGCCTCTGCAGGCATCTTCAGTTGCTTGTCTCATTCTCCACAGGAGTGGGGAATAACAATGATGGGACTCTTGTTCTTGGTGCCACAAATATCCCCTGGGTGTTGGATTCAGCCATTAGGAGGAGGTGAGTATATAACCTAGGAGCTTAGGGCTGATATCTTTGTTTAGCACTGGTCATTTTGTTACTAGCTAATGTCCATCCCATTTCTTTGGAATCCTCCCATGTCTATGCTTGCCTTGATGAAGTTGCGTATTGGACCTGGGTCACTCATTTTAATATGCATGCTGCCTTTCCCTTCACATCATGTGATCAGCTCTCATTTGATATGGATATATCTCCCCAGGTTTGAGAAGCGAATTTATATCCCATTGCCAGAGGAAGCGGCCCGTGCCCAGATGTTTCGGTTACATCTGGGAAGCACACCTCACAACCTCACGGATGCTAACATCCACGAGCTGGCCCGGAAGACAGAAGGCTACTCAGGAGCAGACATCAGCATCATCGTGCGGGACTCCCTCATGCAGCCGGTTAGAAAAGTGCAGTCAGCAACACACTTCAAGAAGGTGAGTGGCAGCAGTCAGGAGGTAGGGGTGGACTCTTATGTTTTTGATTTTTTAGATTCTTGACTGCTAAAGGTACATGCTCTGTGAGAGAACCAAGGATAGATTCCTCCCTCCACCCCCCCACAGGGTTTCTATTGTAGTCCTTACTATCTATCCTAGAACTCACTCTACATCAGGCTGGCTTTGAACTCAGAGATCTGCCTGCCTCTACCTCTGCCTCCCGAGTGCTGGGATTAAAGATATGCGCAGCCACCACGCGGCTCCAAGGGTAGATATTATGTGCCCTTTTGCTCTAGAACTGAAGCAGTGCCACACATCCTCCCTGTAGTACTGCTAGTGTAATGATCTTCAGAAGCCAACAGCCAGCATCAAGCTGGAGGGCGGGGTGCACACAAACTGAATACTTGCCAAGTGCCAGACACACAAGTGGACGGACTTGCCTCCTCACTCAGGCACGTCTTTGTTGTGTGTCTGCTGTGGATCCTGCGGTGCACCAGCATTGTCCTATCCTGGATATAGGGAAGACAGTGATACAGACAACCAACAAGAAAAATGCTAGAGGCAGGTGGATCTCTGAGTTCGAGGCCAGACTGGTTTACAGAGCAAGATCCAGGACAGGCTCCAACACTACAAAGAAATCCTGTTTCGAAAAAAAGGAGGGCTGGAGAGATGGCTCAGAGGTTAAGAGCACTGACTGCTCTTCCAGAGGTCCTGAGTTCAATTCCCAGCAACCACATGGTGGCTCACAACCATCTGTGGTGAGATCTGGTGCCCTCTTCTGGCATACAAGCACACATGGAAGGAATGTTGTATACATAATAAATAATTTTTTTTTTTTTTTTTGGTTTTTCGAGACAGGGTTTCTCTGTGGTTTTGGAGCCTGTCCTGGAACTAGCTCTAGTAGACCAGGCTGGTCTCGAACTCACAGAGATCCGCCTGCCTCTGCCTCCCAAGTGCTGGGATTAAAGGCGTGTGCCACCACCGCCCGGCTAAATAATTTTTAAAAAAGAAGGGAAAAAAAAGAAAAAGAGAAAGAAAAGAAAGAAATGCTGATTCTTCTTTAGCAAATAGTGACTGCCCATCAGAGCATGTTGGAACCCAGAAGTTTGGAGGGGTGGGCAGCTTCCCCAGCACCCCGGCCACCTGCTAGCTTATGCCCTGAAATAATTACATGGACACTGTATTCTTTTAAACACTGCTTGGCCCATTAGCTCTAGCCCTTACTGGCTAATTCTGATATCCCGATCAACCCATTTCTAATAAACTGTGTAGCACCGGTCTTACCGGGAAAGATTCAGCATGTCTGACCTGGCGGCTTGCTTCATCACATGCATCTGCCCTGGGAGAGGGGAGCATGGCCTCTGCTCCAGAGAGCAGAGCTGTCAAGTTTGAGCTCACTTCCTCTTCCTCCCAGCATTCTGTTCTGTTTACTCCACCCACCTATGTTCTAACCAATAAAATGGGCCAAGGCAGTTTCTTTATTAGCCAATGACCTTCCTCCGTCATTTCCCCTTTTTCTGTTTAAACAAAAAAAAAAGGAAGGCTTTAACTTAACATAGCAAAATTACATATAACAAAACAGTTATCAAGCAAGAATTACAGTTACAATATTTATATCTATATTATCTTTTATCATAACAAAGGAAAACAACTATAACTATCTATTCTTCAACTGCATCAAAGACTCCAGAAGGACATAATATTACCTAAGTAAACAAGAAATAAGCAACTTTCAAAACTCTAGAAATGACAGAGACATTTTGCTGCCTGGACAGTCATCCAAAGTTTCTCTGTACCGTTGGGGCATCCATCTTCGGCCTACAGGCTCATAGTATCCAGGAGACATTTCCATGAAGCAGGAAATTTCAAAGGCAGTTCAGTCACTATCTGCTGTGTCCTGCAGAATGTCTTGCAGACTCTTTCATGAATCAGGAACCCCAAAAGACCATCTCACCTTTAGGCAAGTTCAGCAGTCCTCTCTGCAGGTTCTTTGTATCCAGTTTATGCATCAGTCCAGGCAAGAGTAGTTTCTTGCCCAAATGGCTATCAAACTCCATAAGGATCCTCTTCGATGCCCATCTTCCTCTTGAAGTAGATTGGTGCTGCCAGGAGCAGAGTATCTCATTGTCATGAAAAGTCCTAAGTTATTAAAATATTTAAAATGCCATATTCTATAATCTTTGAAAAATATGAAGAATGCCTATCTAAAATATATCTATGCACATCTAGAAAATCTAACTAACATGACTACAAGCTTGATTATCCATTAACAACCTATATACATTACTTTTTTTTTTGTTTTTCGAGACAGGGTTTCTCTGTGGTTTTGGAGCCTGTCCTGGAACTAGCTCTTGCAGACCAGGCTGGTCTCGAACTCACAGAGATCCGCCTGCCTCTGCCTCCCGAGTGCTGGGATTAAAGGCGTGCGCCACCACCGCCCGGCTTATACATTACATTTTTAAAATGAACTACACAATCACAATACCTTAATCAAGATCAGAAACACATATACATATAACAAAATTGACCTTAAATTTAAATCACTAAAGCAAAATCCATATCAATGTAAATTATTCATACCTATATCATATTCCCCTTTAAATGTAAAAGAACGTTTATAAACCATATTTGGGAACATGGGCGCAGTTTTTTCTCTCCAAACTGCTTCCTGCTGAACGGGGCATTGTTAATTAGGTCTTTCATGGTATATAACCTGTGTGCTAGTTTCAGTTGGCAGTTGAGCGAAGCAATTTTCTGAAGGTGTTCACAGCAACCCTTCAGGAGGGCGTGGTCCATCATACCATATTGGAATAGAAGCAATCCACAGACTCTCACCCTCTGTGAAAACAAAATAAGAAACTCCTTTCCAAAGCATCATGTCCTTAGATCCAAATTTCAAAGTCAAGGCATTTTCAAAATATCTATGTTGGATTAGTTCAGCAGCATTTATAAACAAATATCTTTTAGCAATTGTTGCTCCTTCCTCAGCATTCAAACAATTCAAAGAGAGCATAATAGCATACAGTATCAAAATTCTCTGTTTATTTTCCATCTTTGTACGGCTTTATTTTAACTCTATTTTGTTTATTTTTACTTTTAACTTTTTGCTTTGAGTCAGGTTCTCTGTATATCTTTGACCTGGAATAACTCTGTAGACCAGGCTGTCCTTGAACTCTCAGAGATCCACCTGTCTCTGCCTCCTAGGCATTTGGGACTAAAGTCATGTGCTACCACACCTAGAAGTCACAGAGGTCAATCTCCCTCTGCCTCCCAAGTGTTGGGATTAAAGGTTTATACTACCACACCCAACAACTCTCTTTCCTTTTTTTGTTTTTTTACTTTAAGAACTTCAACTTTTAGCCTGCATATATTTTTTTTTATATTTATTTATTTATTTTGTATACAATACTCTTTCTGCCTGTATGCCTGAAGGCCAGAAGAGGGCACCAGACCTCATTTCAGATGGTTGTGAGCCACCATGTGGTTGCTGGGAATTGAACTCAGGACCTTTGGAAGAGCAGGCAACGCACTTAACCACTGAGCCATCTCTCCAGCCCCCGCCTGCATATATTTTTAACACACTGTAAACCATTTAGAAATTTTCATTGTCTTTGAATCTGTCTTTTACTGTATATGTCTCTTTTTCTGACCACACAAGCCTTTAAATTACTGAGCAATATGGGTAGGATTAAAGCCGTGGCTTTGCCAGCTAGATCCAGTCCATTCCTTAGCTTTCCAGCCTCATGGCTGAGGTACTGGCTGTAGCCACGTTTACTGCCACAACTCTATGGCATTTCAAGGTCCCTGCCAGCAAGCGAGCTTCAGCAGCCTGTGCTTGCAAACTGCACGAACCGCCTGCGTAAAAGAGTCAGAGTTTGCCCTGGCAGGACAGCCTAGAAAGCCGGCATTTTTAAACGGCACAGCTTTTTTCCTGCTACGGCTGAAAACCGAAAAGCATGTGTTTAGCTTTTTGTCAACACTGTTTAAGTGTTTCGTGGCAGGACCTCTTAATGAGCTGCAGGGTTTTGCAGCTAAAGCTGAGTCGGGAAGCCTCTCTTAGATGAGAGCGCTTGCTTGCCTTTAGCAAGCAGAGTAGACCCGAAATTGTTGCTACCAAGAAAACATGCTTTACTCTTTCCCAAGCTTTCTCAGGCTTTTAGTGGATTCAGTTGTCCACACATTGGGCGCCATTCTGTAGTATTAGGAGCAGTGGGGCTGCGTCCCCAGCACCCCAGCCGCCTGCTAGCTTATGCCTCGAAATAATTACACGGACACTGTATTCTTTTAAACACTGCTTGGCCCATTAGCTCTAGCCCTTACTGGCTAATTCTGATATCCCGATCAACCCATGTCTAATAAACTGTGTAACACCGGTCTTACCAGGAAAGATTCAGCATGTCTGACCTGGCGGCTTGCTTCATCGCGTGCATCTGCCCAGGAGAGAGGAGCATGGCCTCTGCTCCAGAGAGCAGAGCTGTCGAGTCTGAGCTCACTTCCTCTTCCTCCCAGCATTCTGTTCTGTTTACTCCACCCACCTATGTTCTAACCAATAAAATGGGCCAAGGCAGTTTCTTTATTAGCCAATGACCTTTCTCTATCAGCTTGCTCTGTTAAAAGACACACTGTTGTGACCAGAGCCAGAGCCTGGAGTTGGGGAAAGCAGTGCTAGGGGTGCATGGGCTGTTTACCCATTGCAACAGACTTCAGTGGTGAAACATAGTTGCTACAGTTACATTTGTGGAAATGAGTCTTGGTGGCACTTGAGGAAGAGGAGACCAGCAGCTGGAAGAGCTTGCTGTCCATGTCACTCTAAAGCCTGGTCAACCCACGCGGACCTCTCAGCTGTGTTTGTTGTTTGTGCACATAGAGGGCAAACAATAACTTTAAGGAGTTGGTTCTTTCCTTCCGCCATATGTATCTGGGACATCAAACTCAGGTCAGCAGGCTCAGTTACAGGTGCCTTTCCCATCTCACTAGCTGGAACTCCTTTGTTTGAGACAGTTTCAATTAGTCCAGGCCATCTTCAAACTCTCCCTGTAGTTGAAAAGAACCTTAAATATCCTGCCTGTACCTCCTAAGGGCTGGGATCACAGGTGCTTACCACCAGGGGGTTCTTATTTGTTTTAGATGCTACTGTGGGGTTAGGGGCCATATGCATGGGTGCCATGACATGTTTTATAGGTCAAAGGACAATTTTGTGAACTTGGTTCTTCTCTACTTTCACGTGGGCTCCACAGATAGAACTCTGTTGTCAGGTTTACGTGGCAGGTGCCATTACCATGAAGTCATCTTTCAGACCTCAGACCTGAGTTTTTAGGGACTTTGAAAGGAGCTCTGCCCTCCTCCAACCTTGGTAACCTAGAGATCCCAATATTCCCTTCAGGCCATTCTTAGGACAGCCACGACAGCCTGACAATCTCTGCTTGGTTTCAGGTTTGTGGTCCTTCCCGCACCAACCCTAGTGTTGTGATTGATGATCTTCTGACCCCATGTTCTCCAGGGGACCAAGGGGCCATAGAGATGACTTGGATGGATGTCCCTGGTGATAAACTCTTAGAGCCTGTGGTTTGCATGGTAAGTGACCCACTGGGAGAGAAAACTGGAAATCTGAGTCTAAAAATACAAGTGAGTGTTTTCCTATTGTCCTGGCTCATAGCCCACCCAGAGTAGCCTTGGGGTAGTGGGTACTGAGGTTTTTGCTGAGACTCTGGGAACCTTTAAGAGGAAGAATAAAGCCGGGTGGTGGTGGCGCATGCCTTTAATCCCAGCACTCGGGAGGCAGAGGTAGGTGGATCTCTGTGAGTTCGAGGCCAGCCTGGTCTACAAGAGCTAGTTCCAGGACAGGAACCAAAAAGCTACGGAGAAACCCTGTCTCGAAAAATCAAAAAAAGGGGGGGGGGGGGAGGGAGTAAAGTCCAGACACTAATTGTCATTCCAAGGCCTGGCTTTTTGATCCATAATGAACCAGTGAAAATTTTTTCACTTGGGTCTTACCCAGACAGCCTAGCGCTCTCCTAGTTCTCTCCTGGCAGCTGTCTGTGCTGTGGGTGAATGCAGTAACGGAAGCTACTGATGGGATGAGATGGCAGAGTTATGGGGTGAAGTAGTCTGCCAGAGGGAGAGGCGTGTGGACATGATACGCAGTCTGCACTGGGGGTGACCTCAGAGGCAGGCCTCTTGTCAGTCTAGCCAGCACAACTAGAGAAGAGGTGCTGAGGACCTGCAGCGCTGGTTTTCAGCTGTATGCTTGTGTCTCTGCAGTCAGACATGCTCCGGTCTTTAGCCACCACCCGGCCCACAGTGAATGCAGAAGACCTCCTGAAAGTGAAGAAATTCTCTGAGGACTTTGGACAGGAGAGCTAAAGCTTCACGTTGGTCATGAAATCGGGAGTTCGACTGGAGCAAATTCATGGGACTTCCTACACCAGTGGCCAGGCTGCCTGGCTTCCAGCCTAGTGGGATGATGGAGGGGCCTCCCCAGCTGCAGAGATGCTTTGCCATGTAGAACACTCGGGACACTGGTTCTGCACACTCCACTCTTGGATGCTCACACTTCTTGTCCTGATCTATTTTTTTTTTGTTTTGTTTTTATTTTTAACTTTTGTTCCCCTAAATTAATGTTGCTTTGATTTCTGTCTTGTTTATAAAATAAAGAGAAAAACCATCTGGAAGTGTTAAGGATTGGGAGCCACTAGGCCCCTGCTCCCACTCCTTTCTTCTTGAGTCCGACTACTTGAGAGCTGACCACGGGAAGTAGGAAAAGCCATCCCATCGTCCTAAGTTTGCACCTGGAGCTTCAGGTCTTCCTTGCAGGAGCTGATGGCTTCCATCAGGAGAGATGAACAGTCATGCAGGGCTTTATTGATGCCTTCCCTGACTGAGAACTGAGCCAGCCTCTGCTGGTCCTGCCCCGGAGATGTCTAATAAACCCTTTCCCTTCTTGAGCTACTCGAGTCTTCTCATTTTTTATTCTACTATGGGATTCTTTGAGAATGGAGCTTACTTATTGCAAGGCCCTCTTCACTGTTTTCTTTCCTTAGCAGAACAGGAAGTGGGGACCTGCAGTCCAGTCAGGTGATAAGTCCTACAAGCCCTAAGGCTCAGAAGTGCAGCAGCAGTTTTGCTATCTTTCGAGACAGGGTTTCGAGTAACTTGAAATTATGGTGCATAGAACGACCTTGCTGGGTGCCTTTAATCCCTGCACTCAGGAGGCAGAGGCAGGTGGATCTTTGTGGTCAAGGCCAGCCAGCCTGGTCTACAGAGCACGTTCCAGGACTGGCTCCAAGCTACTGAGAAACCGGGGTGGGGGGTGGTGGGGGGGGTGGTCTTGAACTCCTGATCTTCCCGCTTCAGGCTCCTAAGTGCTGGGTTAGGAATAGTAATGTTGGGTCTCTGTTCCCATAACAACTTAGTAACTGCTGCTGAACAGATGCTGCCCAGTTTAGGTCTCCAGGCTTATGCCAGGAATCAAACCTACATCTCTCTATATCAAGTACCCATGAGCTTTATATGCCCCCAGCTCTAAGTGCTCTATCTTGAAAACCTGTTTTCTTTGCTGATTGAAAGTGGCTGATAGAAGCTTTGGTTTTTTAGCTCTTAATTGTGTGTGTGTTTCGTGTAGTTATTTGTACTGAGAATGTTTGCCTGCCCACTTCTGTTCATGCAAAATTGTCAGGGAATACCCACTCCTTCTTCAAGAGTATATTTCTACCCATGCTGTAACATATTCTGTCAAAACCTGCTGTCAGGACAAGCATTTCTATCATCTTCCTTTATCTCAATCCAGCACACACTGGCAGTCCACTGTTTACGGTCAGATTGGAACCAATTCCAAGTTGAAGCACAAAAAGATGTGCCCGTCTTCACCTGAAGTGTCTGCATGCCGGTTTTCCAGACCCTCGGTCAGTCATTGACCTCCATCCAGTGGAGATTGGTAAATGTCCCGCTGTCCATTTTGTCAATGAACAAGCAGCCCTGCAGATGATCCATTTCGTGCTGGATGATGCGGGCTGTCCACCCACTTGCTGACCACACCACCGGCTCTCCCCTTGGGTCCAGTCCTGCAAAGGAAGTTACAGGCTGGCTGAGGTGAGGCTCTTCCCAATGTGCTTAACTTCCTGACTCTATTTCCGAATTAATTCCTGCCCTAGCTACGCCTATTTATATTCTATCTACAGAGGCAGCATCCGAAAGTGAATATGGACAAATGCCAACTTTTTTACTCAGCCTGATTCCTAGCTCTACTACAGGGCAAGGATAAGAAACCCCCTCCTCAAAGCTTTCTCAGGTGCTATGTATCAAAGATATTTCAGCTTGGCACAGTAGCAAATAATAACCACATTCTATAAGACAATGTGGACGACAGGCATGGAATGGTTTGTTGCTCTAGCTGGATAAGGCTGGATCCCGTTTTCTTAGACAAGCCCACCATGACTTGTAAACTAGGAAAAACGTGTTAATACCGACACACATATATGGGAATCTATATACACACCTATGAGAGTTGAGACAGATACAGATTCCCTATCTAAGTCTCCCCGGTTGGCACCCTGCGTCCCATCTACGCGGGTTTTGCCCTGCTCTTCAGGAGTCCCGAGTTCCCTGTTCTCCCGGGTCCGACTAAGGAGAGCACGGCCACCCCGCCGCCCCCGTCCCTTGCACCTGAGATCTGCACGGCCTGGAAGCGAGGCACACACGCCAGGAAACCGGCAACGCTCTCGCAGCCCTCGGGGAAGGTGACCATGCGGTTGTCCAGCACCCTCAGGCTGGGGTTCACCAGCACGCGAAGCGGGAAAGGCTCCATCTGACGCAGCTCGCGCAGGCGCGGTGAGAAGGTGCGGAAGAGCGCGTCGGGGAACTCGAGCGCCAGCACTTGCAGCGGCACCCCCAGCTGCGGCGCACTCAGACCCAAGCAGCGCCGCCGCCGCATCACCTGCACCAGCCGCCCCACGAGCCGCTGCAGCTCCGGCCCCGCCAGCTGTGCGGGTTCCACCGGGGCCGCCACGGTGCGCAGCACCGGGTCTCCGACCTGGCACACGCGCGAGTATGGCGGCTGCGGTGCGCCCCATACGAGACGCCTCAGGTACCGCCAGTAGGAGCGCGTGCGTGCGGGGCCGTCTAGGCAGGCCGACGAGCTGCAACTCAGCACCCCGCCCAGCGGGACCCGCGCCGCTACCAGCAGCCCACCCAGCAGCCCCATGGCGCCGAAACCGCCGCGACCCGTCCTCCCGCTAGCGCCAGGGACGCCGGGAAGCGTAGTTCCCGCGCGACTTCTGGGACCAGTCATCCGAGACAGCAGCCAGGTGGCGGTAGTCGGTCGGCTTTATTAAAGCTGCCACGTACCACCGTGCCCCGCGACATCCTAGGCAAAGCAGTCTCAGCCTCCACACGAGCGGCGACCTTCCCTCTCCAGATGCCGCAGGCAGCGCTGTGCCTTTAGTCCTGCTCCCCAGCCTGGATGCAGGGAACACTGACTATGGCTCCTCACTGGGCGGCTGCGCGAGCAGCGGCTCCCCCACCACTGGCTCCCCAGGCAGAGGTTCCTCTGGTTCTCCCTTCTCTGACCCGCCCTCGGGGGCCGCTGAAGTAACTGGTTCCAGGCCAGGCTGCTCCGCAGAAAGCTCTTGAGCTGGGGCCACGAGGTCGGGCACTAGTTCCTGGCCATCTAGACAGAAGACTGACTCTCTCTTAGGCAGGATAAAGGCGAGAGGCTCCTGGATAGCGCTGATGTTCACATGCCCAAGGTTTCCGTGCTTGGAGAGCTGGGTGGGTGAAATGCCTAACCCAGATGGTAGGAAAAATGAAATGGAAAACAAGTTATTAAATTCAACGCAGAGACCATGGTGGGGGTGCTCAGGGTAAAGAACTGACACAATAACATATTCCAATACTACAAGAGCATACTTGTAATATATTAAGACTGTTATACTGGGGTCCCACGGTAAGGGTGGTTGGAGCAGGAGCCAGCCATTAGAGTCCTGGGATAGACACCAAGAGAAAGGGCTTGTGGTATCTATCCCAGGACCCTTAGCCAAAGTCATCACTGACCCCTCTGCCTGAGGAGGAGCTGTGTCTCCCCTCAGCCCTACTCCAGAAAAGATCTATAACTGGGGGAGTTTTTTTATTTTTTATTTTTTTTTACTGGTCTTATTTTTTGAAACAGGGTCTCTCCATATAGCAATGGCTCTCCTGGAATTCACTATCTAGACCAAGCAGGTCCCAAATCACAAAGATCCACCTGCCTCCTGTTTCCCAAATCCTGGGATCAAAGGCCTGTGCCACCAAGCCCAATGAGAGAGAGAAAGAAATTTTTTTGTTGTTTTTTTTTTTCAGTCAGAGTTTCTTTCTGGGTGGCCCTGGCTGTGCTGGAACTCACTCTGTAGACCAAGTTGGTCCCAAAGTCAGATCCACGGCCTCTGCACCATTTCTCTAGGAGGCGGAGTTGTGCAGACTAGGAGGTTAAGGTCATCCTCCAATACACAGCAAGGGCTACAGGAGACTCTTGTCCAAAAAAACAATCCAAAACAACAAAACCACTCTCTGAATATTGTATATAAAGGGAAGCACACAATAGGTAGTCCTTTTGTGACTGGCTTCTTCCGCTTGCCCAGATAATCCACATAGTGTATGATTCCATTTCTATAAAATGTTCAGAAACGACAGAGCAACAGCAAAAGTTTGCCAGGTACAACTGAAGAGTGTCTGCCAATGGGATCTTAGAGTGGCAGACTTCTAAAACAGGTGCTAGTAATGGTTACCCCACCTGCGTATATTTTCAGAAAGGCACTGACTTATGCACACAATACTTATGTAACTAAATGCCTGTAAAGCAATTTAAAACTTCATACTCTTAAGAAAGAAGTGGTGTGTGCCTGTGACCCCAACCCCTGGATGGTAGAGGCAGGATGACCGGAAGTTCAAGAATGGCTTTAACTACATAGCAAATTCAAGGCCAGCTACATGACTTAAATTAAAAATATTCACATACTCATATCCACACACAGACTTTACATTAATAAATAATTAAAAATAATAAAAATAGGCTAGGTGGTGGTGGCACACATCTTTAATCCAAGCCATTCAGAAGGATCTCTGAGTTTGAGGCCAGTCTGGTATACGGATTGAATTCCAGGACATCCAGGGCTACATATGAGACCCTGTCTCAAAACAACCAAAAACAATAATAATAAAATCATAGAAGAAAACCAGAGCTAGGTGTTATGGTTCATGCCTTTAATCCTACTCTGGAGAGACAGAGGGAGAGAGCTCTGAGTTCTAGGTCAGCCTGGGCTACACAGATCCTGTAACAAAAGGTAAAAAATTTAAAAATCTTTCCTTTTTCTTACCTAGAGTCTGGGCTATCTGAGCTGGCGGGAACAGGACTTGAAGACAGCGGTTCAGATACGGAACAAGGTCTTCCAGGAAGGCAGTGCAGAACTGGACGAAGATTTCAAGTTCCCCACTGCTGAATGCAGCCTCTTCAGCGCGATGGAATGCCAGGATTGTTTTAGTTACCTACGAGAGAAGAATGACAAGAACCTCAGACAAGTCTGCTGCTGCTGACGATGTGGACAGCACAAACGTGCAGCATGAAGAAAGGTCTTTCACAGCTGGGCGGCGGGGGAGCACACCTTTAATCCCAGCACTCAGGAGGAAGAGACAGGCTGATCTCTGTGGGTTCAAGACCAGCCTGGTCTACAGAGCAAGTTTCAGGACAGCTAAGGCTACACAAAGAAACCCTGTCTTGAAAAACCAAAAAATAAAAAAGTTAATCATTCTCAACACTACATTTCATTGCTATCTTGTCCAAATTCAGCACTGTGGTCAACAGAGACACTATTGTGTCACATCACTGGGGGGGTTGATGACCCAACTTGTTACGTTCTGGTACGACTCCCAGTTCCAGGAGAGGAGCATCATAAAATAACACTGGGGAGATGCTCTCCTGTTCCTTGAGGAAGAAACAGCATGTTGTGAGCTATCTATGGTAGATAGCCTCTAGAAACTGAGTTCTGTAACTTTTCCAATGGCATGGGGTGACACCTGACAACTAGAATGAACTCCTGATGGAGCCGGAGAATTAACTTCAGCAGACACCTGGACCCAGCTGATGCCTTGAATACGGCCTGTGAGACCCTGGGCAGAGGACCCAGAGACAGTGGACCTGGATACTGTTTTAAGCTGCTGAGTTAATGGGAATCTGGCTGAATGACTGCCACAGGTACTCTACTTCATAGCTTCTTCCAGGATCACCCCCACAGAGTCATGCTCTCCAGAAAAACCATTAAGACCACACTAAACCTCTCTAAGTCAGCAGGCACCATGCTTATATGGACTGGTTTAATACAAAAGCCTGGCTGGCTATTAACAAAGGCAGACCAAAGGACCCTCACCGCTACAGAAACTATCTTTATGGAAGATGTCACATGTACTTTACAAAGAGTTTCAGTGTAGTTGTGTCTTAAACTTTGTTGTGCACGCATTTTTGAGTTAATTGTGCACCTAGGATTGACTTAATTATTACCAGGAAAGTTTTCACCAAACTGTGCTGTGCTTAAACATGCCTAAAATAAACTCCTTGGTTTATTTCAAAGTTTGAAAAAAAAAAAAAAAAACAAAGGCAGACCAAGGTAGAAGAAAATTACCCACCTTGGCAAGGGCATCCTCCAAGGCCCGAGTCACATCCTGTGCTAGGGCCACAGGACAGCAGAGACGCAGATCGTTGAAAGCAACCAAAATGTTGTTAAGGAAGCAGGCAAGCGGCGGGAAGTCTAGGAGTACCATCGGTGGCTGCAACGTCCCGGGTTGTGTGGTTGGCACTGCAGCAGGCATGTTACTGCTGCCCAGGATGGCTGCAGCTGAGATGAGGGTGTACGAAGTCATTTCATCCTGGAATTTTTCTACTGCTTCCTCAACTGCTTTCTGGAAAGAGTTGAGTGCCACTCTCTGGAAAACAGGAGCCAACTGGCCCCGGAAATCAGCCCCCACCCGGCTAAAGGACAGCCCAAAGTACATGCATTGGCCTAGCAGAGAATCCAAGCGCCCTCCTATACCCCGGTAAAGATCGGTCTCTAACACTTGCAGGAACTGTGAGATTTTCTGCAGCACCCAGCCATGGAAGATGGCACCCTCATTCACAGTGTACTCTCCCATGGCAGACGGCAGCAAGGGGTCCTCATCCGAGAAGATGGCACGGTACTGAGTGATGATATCAAAGAGGTGGACCCGGCAGGCCTCTATGGTTTTTGTGATATGGAAATAAGGATCATCATTAGGGATGGCAGTCAGGATGGAGCGAAGCCAAGCATCCCGGGCCTGAAGAAACTTCACCCTCAGCTCAGCCTCAGTGAAGACATCCATGCGCCGGAGATAGCCAATGACACGCAGGCAGGCTGGGAGCTGGATGTTGGTCCTCAGTTGCTGGATCAACTGGCTCAGCATCAGCTGCATGGACTGGCGCACTTCATTCACGATGCTCTGACAACAGACACTGGGTCACACACTGGGAAAAGTACTGAGACCCATCCTACTAACCTGGTCACCAGGGGCCAACATTCTTACGGCTTTCCCGACATATAGTGGATTTCTTTTTTTTTTTTTTTTTGATTTTCGAGACAGGGTTTCTCCGTAGCTTTTGGTTCCTGTCCTGGAACTAGATCTTGTAGACCAAGCTGGCCTCGAACTCAGAGAGATCCGCCTGCCTCTGCCTCCTGAGTGCTGGGATTAAAGGCGTGCGCCACCACCGCCCGGCATATAGTGGATTTCTAAAGCTTACACCTGCAGGTTTACAGAGATCTGCTTGCATAACTAACTCTCTTGCTCAGAAATCCTCCTACAACTTCCCATCACAGTCAACAAACTACCAACTAGTCATCATGACCTCCAGGCCCTGCCTGATGCTCCAGCCTTTCTCATTATAGTCTAGGAAGAGCGCTGGTTTGGGATTCCTGAAACACTCCAGTTTCTTTCCACCTCACCCTATCTGCTTCTCCTCCTGGCTGCTGTCTCTCTAGATCTTCAAGCACTGGTTCTTTCTCACCCTGACCATGCTTCCCTTTACCCTAGTCCCCAACTCAGTTTATTTATTTATTTTTTGAGACAGAATCTCAGCAAGCTGGCCTCAATGTCACTAAATAGCTAAGGATGGCCTTGAAGGATTGATCCTCTTGGCTTCACCTTCCAGGGGCTGGGTTTATAGGCATATCCCAACCAGGCCTGCCTGGCTTTCTCTGACTTATTTCTTCAGATATTTACCAATATCCGCAATACTATTTTATTTATTTTTCTTTAACATGCCTTGCTGTTTGCCATGGGTGTCGGGCCCCCAGGAATTGGAGTTACAGACAGTTGTGAGCTGCCATGTGGGTGCTGGGAAATGAACCTGGGTCCTCTGGAAGAGCAATCAGTGCTCTTAACCCCTGAGCCATCTCTCCAGCCCCTGCGATATTATTTGTTTTTTTAACATTTATTTATTTATTTATTTTTATTTATTATCTATAGAATATTGTCTGTGCGTATGTCTGCAGGCCAGAAGAGGGCACCAGACATTATTACAGATGGTTGTGAGCCACCTGTGGTTGCTGGGAATTGAACTCAGGACCTTTGGAAGAGCAGGCAATGCTCTTAACCCCTGAGCCATCTCTCCAGCCCCTGCGATATTATTTGTTAATTATCAGACTTCACTAGAATAGAAACTTCGTGAGAGCCATGGCCTTGAGTTTGTTCACCTGGTATTCCTGCTACCTGAGGCAGTGTCTGGCACATGAGCAATATGATCTTTGGCCAGGCAGTGGCGCACGCCTGTAATCCCAGTACTAGGGAGACAGAAGCAGGCAGATCTCTGTGAGTTTGTTGTTAGCCTAGTCTACAGTGTGAGTTCCAGGATAGCCAAGGCTACACAAAAGACAAAACACTAAACAAAAATAATAAACCAAAACAACAACAGAAAAGATCCTTGAATGAGTGAGCCACTATCTTCTGTTCAGCTTACCTGGCTGGCAGAAATTGATATGAAATATGCAAAGGTTTCTACTTAAAAGCTTAGTCACAACCACAGAACTAATAATTACGAGACGTCAGCTTGTGGCCCTCTGGACAAGCTGGCTACCTGGATGACAGGGATAGAGGAGTATTTCCTTTCCAGTCGGCGAACATAGGCGGCAAGCTCCAGGGCCTCTTCGTAATAGCTATTTCGGACACAGGTGTCCATAAGCTGGGGAATCTCTAAAATCTCCAGGATTTCTGTGTGCCGGTTTAGAGTCAGGGTGTTCATCCGGCGGTTAGAGCTGATCTCCTCGGCCTCCTTCACAAAGTTCCTAGAAACAATTAAGAAAATAGATTTCCTCATTGTTTTGCACAGTTGGTAGTTACCAAGCACTTATTGGGCACTGGGCTCGATAGTTTGCCTGGTTTATTTAAAATCTTCCCACAGGGCTGGGGGTGGTGATGTACACCCTCGATTCTAGCCTTCCGGGGGCTGAGGCTGATATGAGTTCATGGCTCTTTTTCTACATAGTAAGTCTCAGGCTAGCCAGGGATACAGTTAACACTGTTTCAGAATCCTCATATCAAACTTATAACTCCTATTATAATTCAAGAAACTTTTTTTTGAGACAGTGTTTTTGTTCATAGCCCTGACTGTCCTGAAACTCTTTCTGTAGACAGAGATCTGCCTGCCTCTGCCCTAGAGTGCTGAGATTAATGACATGCCACCACCACCTGGCTAAAGAAATATTGTTTAATACTTTATTTTTTTGTGCCCTGTTGTGAAGGTGTCATATCCCCTGGAACTGGAGTTACAGATAGTTGTGAGCTGCCATGTGAGTGCTGGGAGTTGAACCTGGGTCCTCTGGAAGAGCAGCCAGTGCTCTTAACCACTGAGCCATCTTTCCAAGTCCCTTGAAGAAACTTTTAACTCAAGGCTTAAGAAACTTTTCAAGATCGCATCATTAATTGGTAGCTTACATAAAGCATCAAGATGGCTCAGTTGCCCTGACTTTGATCCCTAGATGCCACATAACGGAAGAAGAGAAGCTGTCTTCCGACTTCCACATGCACATGGTGGCACCCATCTCCCTCCATGTAATTTTTAAATGGCTTGTAGATCTGGATTGCTGCAAGGATGACCACATTTGGGGCTGAACTGCTCTAGGCCTCATTAAGGACTAAGGCAAGGCAAGGCACTTGGCCTCTCTGGACTTGTCTCTTTGGTTAAATAGTAAGCAGACCCATCTCACAAAGGCATGAAAGTTAGAGACAGGTAAGATGACATGTATGTGGCCAGGAGGCGCAGTGGTGCACCCCTTTAATCTGAGCACTGAGGAGGCAGAGGCAGCAGATCTCTGAGTCTGAGGCCACCCTGGTCTACAGAGGGATTTTTGGGACAGCAAGGGCTACACAGAGAAACCCTGTCTTGGAGGGGGGGAAACATTCATGAAGTACTCAGGACCTGACAAAAGCAAATGTATAAAAAGAGTAAACAATTTCCTTACTGGCTATTGGGGCTGTAGAGCTGGCTCAGCAAGCACTGCTCTTGGAGGGACTCAGGCTCAGGTCCCCACACATACCACTCCAGTGCCAAGGATCTGACACCCCTTCTGGCATCCTTGGGCACATGGTGCTCACATTCGTGCAGCCAAACCACTCATACACATATCTTTAATAGCTATTAATATTCTCTCATCAGAGCCCTAACCAGCCTACAAGCCACACTCTTGCCGAGTCCCTCAGGTCTGAATGTGATGTACGGCTGTTCAGCCTTTATCCTTTCTCTTTCTCCACTTCTCTATGGTAACTCTAGAAATTGGCTTTTAAGTCCTGAATCTCTTTCCAGACATAGAGGGTACATAGGCTGGATAACTAAGAATATAAGCGTGGGGACCTATGAAGCATTATAGCTCAAAAATGAAATGTTTTTGACGACCTATGATACCCCCAAATAGGGTTTCCATGTCAGCCTCATTTACCAATGGAAGTTTCAAAGCAGATAGCCTCCAACCCAAGCTGTTGAATATTCCTAATTATAAAGGTGCATATATAGTAAGCAGACGTTTATACAGCGTTAAGTATGTCGGGCCCAGTGTGTTGATACAATGTCTAGACACGTAGCTCAGGATGGCCAGAACTCAATACTCAGACTTGGACTTCAAGACCTTGAGCTTCAAGTGCTGGAATCATGGTTTGTGTCAACAAGACTGGCTGGATTTTTATTATTATTTAATACAACAGCCTATGAGGGAGAGGTGGACTCCTGGCTTCCAATTCTGACTTGGAAACTTACTAGCTGTGTTCTCGGGCAAGTCAGTTCACTTCGACTTCCTCGTCTGTAAATTAACAATGACAGTACCTACCTAGGTGGTTGTGGTGAAATTTAAGTGGATTAATAAGGCAACAAGGAGAGAGCTCTGCGCTCCACGTAGGGGTCAGCTACAGATATGGGCCTCTCAGCATTAGGCCAGCCGCACCTGCAGCTCTGCTGAAAGCTGGGCAGACGGTCGAGCAGGTGACCGAGGGACGTTTCCACGTCGCCAAAGAGACGGTGGATGCGCTCGGTGCACTCGGCACCGCGAATGAACGTCTTGTAATTGGCGAAGGCCAGGTCGCGCGTCTGCTGCAGCAGCTGGGCCCGCTCCTCCGCCAAGCGCTCGGGCTCGCGTCGCAGCCGGTCCAGCCCCGAGCCGCTCAGCTCCCGGAGGTAGCGGCCCACGTCCGGCCGCTCACGCCACTGGGCCTCGGGGAAGCGGTCGCGGAAGAGCGACGCCAGGAGTCCCTCATCTTCCACCTCCCCCAGCGCGGCTGCTGTGGCCGTCGCCGTGGCCGAAGCAGGAGCGGAGGACTGGAGAGTCACAGCAGTCGCCATCTTCCCAGCCAGCCAGCCAGCCACACGGTCACTTCCTCTCCAGACCCGGGAGGGCGCTGGCTTCGCGCCTGGAACCGGAAACGCGTTGGGAAACATTTCCTTTCTCTATGGTTTCTCCGCCCAGCCAGCTTTCCGGTTCCCCGGAGGTCCTCCGAGCTAGGTGGCACTAGCACAGAGAACACGTGGCACAGGGCTAGAGAGGCACGCTTTGGTGTTGCCAGGAAGCGGGGTAAGGTGACTTCCGTTTCCGTCTCTCCCGGCACGAGGATCCCTGGAGCCTGGCTAGCAGGAAAATGCGGCCGTTGACAGAAGAAGAGACTCGAGTGATGTTTGAGAAGATAGCGAAATAGTAGGCACCCGAGAGGCGGACGGGGGACGGGCGCGCGGGGAGCGGGGACGCGGCCCTGGGGCGGGACGGTCCCGGCGTAGCCTCCAGTCTCCCTTCTGCCCTCAGCATCGGGGAGAACCTGCAGCTCCTGGTGGACAGGCCCGACGGCACCTACTGCTTCCGACTGCACAACGACCGCGTGTACTATGTGAGGTGAGGTGGGGCTTGGCGCGCACCGTGTAACCGGCTGGAGGCCCGCGTCCGTCGGTGGCCGTCACCCAGGCACCTTCCTCCCTCGTCCTTGTAGTGAGATGATCCTGAAGCTGGCCGCCAACATCTCCGGGGAGAAGCTGGTTTCACTGGGGACGTGTTTTGGAAAGTTTACCAAGACCCACAAGTTCCGATTGCACGTTACAGCGCTCGATTACCTTGCACCCTATGCCAAGGTGTGTGGGGCTGGTCTACTTTGTGCCATCGGGGATGGAGTCGAGGAAGACGGCTAGATCAGCACAGACTCATTTACATTGAGTGCCTGCCAGTGTCAGCTGCAGATGTTTGCAGGTGTTGGCTGCTTGGGTATGCTTAGGAAGGGGTGTGGACCTAAGGATGCCGCGTGGCTGCATAGTCTAGAAACCTGTAGGGAAACAGACCTCCCCAGAGTCAGCCGGTGAGCAGAGAGAAGTGGCTGTGCTGAGAAGGATCCTGGGCCCCCGAAAAAAGGAAAAGAAACTGTTAAGCTGTCTGTCAGGTAAATTAGCGCGTTGAGATGTAGAATTGAGGAAGGAACTCCAAGGCGAAAAGTTTAGGGTCCAAACAGTTTAAAGGGAACGTGTCTGCTTGTCTGTTTGTCCATCCCCCTCCTCTCTTTTAACAGAAGCAGCAGCTGCTCTCACTTTAGGGTAGAGCTAGCGTTTTTGTCTCTTGGTTTTTAACCCTCTTTCAGTATAAAGTGTGGATAAAGCCTGGAGCAGAGCAGTCCTTCCTGTATGGAAACCACGTGTTGAAATCCGGTCTGGGTCGAATCACTGAAAACACTTCTCAGTACCAGGGAGTGGTGGTTTACTCCATGGCGGACATTCCTTTGGTGAGTAGAGATGGGAGCCGTTTGGAAGGAGTGTTGTTTCAGTCTACGCACCTGTGAGAGTTACCTCTCAACATCCTTCCAATTTCTCAGATACAGCTGTTTTAATAAAGCTTTTTGTTTGATTCCTTTTTTTTTTAAGTGAGTGACTTGGTATCTGTTCAATTCCAGGGTTTCGGGGTAGCAGCAAAGTCTACTCAAGACTGCAGGAAAGTGGACCCCATGGCAATTGTGGTGTTTCATCAAGCAGACATTGGGGAATACGTGCGGCACGAAGAGACACTGACTTAGGCTGGTCGTCCCGGGACCTTTCTGCTGTGTGAAAGGACTTGGCTTTGTTTCCTGTGTGCAGACATTATCATGTTAGATTTGGACAGCACTGATATGTGCAACTTGGATTCTTACTCAATGGAAATGGCTAAAAATAGGGTTCCAGGCCCACTTTGACTACTTGGCAAGTTCAAGGCTAGCCTGGACTACATGGTGAGACCCTGTCTCAAAAACTAAAAACAAACAAACCAAAAGCTGTCATGTGTTTGAGTAAACAGTGTCTCTGTTCTCCATCTGCATCACCTTTGAATCAACAGACTTGTTCTGATAGCGAGTTCTAAGTCACTGCACTAAGGACAGGAGCCGTTTTATTGTTATCTGTGATAACTCTTTTACAGGCTAGTAAGAGCATCTGGACTTCCTATTATTTTATTAGTATCATTAAAGATAGAAGCAGTCATATAAGACTAGTAGGCTCTGCTGTGATCTTACAGCTAGGATTTAGTAAAATAATAGATGTGGTTCAGCTGTTTTTCTTTGTGGTGAGCGGTGTATGGTGTGGAAGATCCTGTACTCAAGCCTCGATTCTGCTGCCTGCCGGTTGTGTGCTAATGAACAAGTCACTCCACTTAGACACGCTTCATTTTCTTCCTTTGTTAAAAGGAGGGAAAGGCCATGAAACTATTCAGTGTGGTTGTACACACCTTTAATTCCAGCACTGTGGAGGCAGAGGCAGATGGATCTCTATGGATTCGAGGCCAGCCTGGTCTGCGTAGGGAGTTTCTGACCAGCCTAAAAAACAGTCAAAACCCACAAAACTGGAAAAACATCTTTAATCATCAGTGTAACAGTCGTATTCGGAATTAAAAATAATGATTGTAAAGCTCCTTGCATAGGATCTGGCGAATAGTTTTGGAATAAATACTAAGATATATTTTTAAAAGAATTTTAGATTTATTTTTTGTGTATGAACGTTTTGTCTGCATGTGTGTGTATGTATGTGCCTCATGTCATGGAGGCCAGAAGAGGGTCTTGGATGCCCTGGAACTATAATTACAGATGTATGTGAGCTGCTGTGGGGGTGCTTAGAACCAAATTGGGTCTTTCCCAAGAGCAGCCCGTGCTCTTAAACCATTGAACAGTCTCTCCGACCACCATTTTAAAAACTGTATGTGTGCCAGGCATGATGTTGCACACCTTTACTCCCTGCACTCAGGAGACAGAGGCCGGTGGGTCTCTGAGTTCAAGGCCAATCAATAGTCTTCAGTGAGTTCCAGGACAGCTAGGGCTGTGTAGAGAAACTGATTCAAAACAAAAAATTGTGTTTGTGTGAGTATCTACTTGGATATTAGTATCCTCAGAGGCTAGTCTTTGGAGTTAAAGGCAGTTGTAAGCTGCCATATGTTGGTGTGCAAATTCCTGTCCTCTGAAAGAGATGGCTCTTAACTGCAGAGCCACCTTTCCTGCCTGTGTTGAAACATTTTTGTTATTTTTAATCAAAACAGGGTCTCACTATGTATTTGAACTCAAAGAGAACCATCTACCTCTGAAGGGCTGGAATTAAATGGGTAATGCTACAGTGGGCTCCAAACATTTTTTTTTCTTTTTTAAAAATGATTTGTGTAGCCCTGGATGTCCTAGAAGTTGCTCTGTAGGTCAGGCTGGCCTCGAACTCAGAGATCCACCTACCTCTGCCTCCTGAGTGCTGGGATTAAAGGCGGACACCGCTACCACCCAGCATCTTTATTCTTTGAGCCAGCGTCTCACATTGTATCTAAGCTGGTCTGAAACACTAAGTAGTCAGGCAGTCTGCCTTAGCCTCTCAAGCGATGGTATTATAGGTCGGTGTCACCGCACCTAGTTTCCTTTAAAATATTTTCTTTAGTGGTGGTGGTGCACGCCTTTAATCCCAGCACTCGGGAGGCAGAGGCAGGCGGATCTCTGTGAGTTCGAGACCAGCCTGGTCTACAAGAGCTAGTTCCAGGACAGGAACCAAAAGCTACGGAGAAACCCTGTCTCAAAAAATTCCCCCCCCAAAAAAAACAAACATAAAATATTTTCTTTAAATATTTCTATTTCCTTTAAAATATTTTCGACCACGGAAAGGCCCTGTAGGGCCAGCAGGATAGCTCAGTGGGTAGACTGGCAGAGTGATAGGGCATGTGCCACCAAGGCTGATGCTGAGTCCAGTCCCTAGGACGAGGTAGGGAATACTGACCATCACGGTCCTATGCGATGGATGAAAACTCCGTAAAGCCGCTCAGCAAAGCTCTGCTCTGTCCCATCGCTTTCAGCTCCCTCTCAGAGCTTTCTAACGTGTTCCGAGATATGGTCCTGAACTGCTGAGGCTCATCTTAGGGCTCCCACCTCTGGGGTGCTAGGGTGCACACCTGTGTGCCTGTGCCCCACTCGTTCATCTGGTGCTAGGATCAAAGCTGCTGCCCGTGAAGCAGGGCCCCTGTCGACTGAGCTCCATCTTCAGAACCCCCTTCCACGGCTTCCATTACCTTCTGAGTGGAGTCCGTGAAGGTGAGGGGACAGCTGTGTAAGAGGCTGGTATTTTCCAGTGGGGGGCGGGGTGTACACACCTTGGCAGACGCAAGTGGGGAGGCAGACACAAGTTTGAGGCTAGCTGGATCTCCACAGTAAATTCTAGTAGTAGTAAAGTCAAGGCTACATACTGAAACTGTCTCAAAAACTGGTATTTCATTTTAGCATATAATACATATTTTAGAATAATCAGCATCAGAATTCACTTTTTTTATTACCACTTGCATTTATTAATGAACACAAATAGGATTTAAGTTGATTTTTTCCCCTCCAAAAAAAGCTGATTTGACCAAATCATTTGACAAAGATGCCGTATATCAGCATCTCAGCTTCGTGTCAGCAGCTGAGCCAGTGAAAAGACGTTTCAAGAAATACAGCTGTAGGACCCCAGAAAGAACAATAACGAGGCTCTGGGCTGCGGACCACCGGTTCACATAGGTGTAGGTGGACTGGAGAAGGAGAAAGTCAGCCACTTTCCTCATCCTGGCAAAGTTGTAGAAGCGCCACACGTGGAAAACATGGATCTCCACCCTTCTTGTACTGACCTGTGGGAAAGGAGGAAAGCTGCTCCGGCTGCTGCTGGGCCTCCCCTGACTAACTTACCTAAATCATGGTACTCACGACCCTGACATACATAAGGCTCTAGAACTCGGCAGGCAGAGGCAGGTAGATCTCTGCGAGTTCCTGGCAAGTTCCAGGGCAGCCAGAACTGTTACACAGAGAAACCCTATCTTGAAAAAACCAGCTGGGCAGTGGTGGTGCATGCCTTTAATCCCAGCAGTCAGGAGGCAGAGATAGGTAGATCTCTGAGTTCAAGGCCAGCCCCAAGCAAAGGATCTGAGTAGACATTTTCTCAAAGGTCTACAAAATGGTTAATAAGCATATGAAGAGATGTTGGATTTTTTTTTAATTAACTAAAGCAGGGCAGTGGTGGTGCACACCCTTAATTCCGGCACTAGGGAGACAGAGGCAGATGAATCTCTGAGCTCAAGGCCCATCTGGTCTACAAAACTACTTCTGGGACAGCCAGAGCTATTACATAGAGAAACCCTGTCTCGAAAATAAATAGGCCGGTTGTGGTGGTGCACGCTAGTAGGATTTGCTGAAGGAGGCAGAGGCAGGAGGATCACGAGTTTGAGGCCAGCCTGGGCTACACATAGCCAGGCAGTGGTGGCGCACGCCTTTAATCCCAGCACTCGGGAGGCAGAGGCAGGCGGATCTCTGTGAGTTCGAGTCCAGCCTGGTCTACAAGAGCTAGTTCCAGGACAGGCTCCAAAACCACAGAGAAACCCTGTCTCGAAAAAAAAAAGAAAACAAAAACAAAAAAAAACAAAAAAAAAGAAAATAGATAGATAGATAGATAGATAGATAGATAGATAGATAGATGATAGATAATCAAGCTGGGCGTGGTGGCACTTGCCTTTAATCTCAGCACTAGCACTAAAGAGACAGGTGAATGTGAGTTCAAGGCAGTCAAAGCCATGCTACATGCAAGATGCCACCACAACGCCACATGTATGATTCTGTTTGCATAAAACTTCAAACAGAAAGCCCATGGGAACAGTTCAATAGTGACTCTACTGCTGAGAGATTCTGGAGGGAATGGGGACAGTCAGGATGTGTCTAGAGTTTCTTTCGGGGACATAGTTGTTCTGCTTTAGGTACTAGGTGTAGCTGCACAACCTTGTGAGCATGTGTTAACACAGGAGTGGGCTTGATGGATGCCAGCCATTGTTTGCCCAGGCCTTTCTTGGCACCAAAGAGGAGTGATGTGGGAGGGTCTTCTGTTTTGTGTTGATTTCATTGGTTAATAAAGAAACTGCCTTGGCCCTTTGATAGGCCAGCCCTTAGGTAGGCGGAGTAGACAGAACAGAATGCTGGGAGGAAGAGGGAAGTGAGGCAATCCTGATGCCTCTCCTCTCTGGGACAGAACGCTATGGAGCCAGCCACCAAGTCAGAGACATGCTGAATCTTTCCCAGTAAGCCAGCACTTTGTGGTGCTACACAGATTAGAAATGGGTTAATCAAGATGTGAGAATTAGCCAATAAGAGGCTGGAACCAATGGGCCAGGCAGTGTTTAAATGAATAGAATTTGTGTGTTATTTTGGGGCATAAGCTAGCCGGGCGGCAGGAACGCAGCCTGCCGCCACCTCTTTCTACACAGGAGCTCCATGCTGCATGCCGCTGCACTGGAGGTCCCCTCCCCACTTGCCCATCTCTTTTCTATCATGAGTCATTGTTCAGGCTCTACCCCATGGATGCCAATCCCATTACCTCGATCGCATCCAGAGTGTCGTTCAGCTGCTTCCTTTGGTTCTGTTCGTGATCCATTTCAAGCCCCTCGTAGAAGACGCCGAGGTTGAGGTACACTTGCACAGAGCTGAAGCGGCTCTGGTCATTTCTTAGACAAAGCCGATAGAACCCTGTGGGAATTCCTGGATCTCATTATCACAGGTTAGGTGTTCTACCATCTGAAGGTTCCCTAGACATAGCTGCTCACCAGTTCGTTTTATTTTTGTTGTTTTTGTTGTAGATTTTTCTTGGGGGGCGGTTTCGAGACAGGGTTTCTCTGTGCAGCCCTGGCTGTCCTGGAACTCACTCTGTAGACCAGGCTGGCCTCAAACTCACAGAGATCCCTCTGCCTCTGCCACCGCTGCACAACTTGTTTTATGCTTTTGAGTCAGGTTCTCACTATGTAGTTCAGCCTGGCCTTGAACCCAGAATTCTCCTGCCTCAGCCTTTGTAACACTGAGATAAGTCACTTGCTACCACTTCTAGTTTTTTCCCTGGTTTCAAACTACTACTATAGGGCTGGAGAGATGGCTCAGTGGCTAAGAGCACTGCCTGCTCTTCCAAAGGTCCTGAGTTCAATTCCCAGCAACCACATGGTGGCTCACAACCATCTGTAATGGGGTCTGGTGCCTTCTTCTGGCCTGCAGAAAGAATATTGTATACATAATAAATAAATTAAATAAATTACTACTGTAGCATCTGTTTAGAAAGTAATAGGACCATTTTTGACACAAAGGGCACTGTTCTTGTTTTTTGTTTTTTCTTTGTTGTTGTTGTTGCTATTTATTTATTTATTTATTTATTTGAGACAGGGTTTCTCTGTAGCTTTGGAGCCTGTTCTGGAACTAACTCTTGTAGACCAGGCTGGTCTCGAACTCACAGAGATCCCCCTGACCCTGCTTCCTGAGTGCTGTGATCAAAGGTGTGGGTCACCACTGCCAGACCCTTATTTCTCAGTTTCATAGAGACTTCTGATTACTATCATAGCCTGGGGAATGGATACACACCTGTCTCTTGTGTGGCGAAGTTAATCTGGCCCCGGACATCCTGAGAAGTGTCAATAAGGAAGCCTTGTGGCGCATGTACGGTGGCGGCAATGTGATGGTCATGAGACATACCGAGTGTGCGCTGAACCTTCCATCACCATTTTAAAAAAAAAGAAAAGGACCCTGCTCCATCACTCAGACACCAGCAACATGGTAGGACTGACGCACCCCGGGGTCAGCACAGCAGCTCACACAGATGGTGCCCACTCCCAGCCCTTTTCTAGATGCTCAGAACTGAAGATGGCTTTTCAGCTACCTCCATGATGTTGCTGTGGACCCACATTAACTCCGAGCGCTCTGCTGCCGAGCGCCACACAGAAGGCGGGATAGAGACACCCAAGCAATTCCTCTGCTGAGGGAGAAAGCAGGCCTCCACCACACGGGTACAGATCAGTGCCACACGCCTGGAGTTCCTGGCTGAAGTTGGGGTGATTGAGCTCCCTGGGGTGACCAGGATTTGGTGTTTGCTGCTTGAGAGTCCCCTCCCCAAAGCAAGCAGTACCCTCAGACACTTGTCCTCAGTAAGCTCAATAGTAGCTCTGGTCTAGCATAACATAGATCATAAAAGACCGGTAAATTAGGCCAGGTGGGGGTGATGCACACCTTAAATCCCGGCACTCGGGAGGCAGAGGCAGGCAGACCTCTGAGTTCAAGGCCAGCCTGGTCTAAAGAGCTAGTTCCAGGACAGCGAGGGCTACGCAGAGAAACCCTGTCTTGAGAAACAAGACTGGTAAGTTAACTTCGGTGGGGTAAAAGCAATAGGGTTCACTACTGTGTAAACCAGTCTTAGGAAGTTGTGGCTGGGTGTGGCGGCACACGCTTTGGGAAATGCAGGAACCTTGCACCAGAGAACTAGGTTACGGCTCTGTAGAGCGCTGGCCTAGCGTGTGCTCCGTATCTAGGGCATACTGCTGCGCACCTGTAGTCCTAGCTCTGGGAAGGTGGAGGCGGGATCCAAAGTGTAAGGCCACCTCCTTGACTGTACCCTGGGCTACATGAGACCCTGTCTTCCCCGAGAGCCTCCACAACTTAAAAAAAAGAAAAAAGAAGAAAGTACCTCTAACTTTAATATTAACCTCAGAATGCTTAGCTGGCATAGCTCCTTTGGGTGTACTTGCCCAAGGCGTGGGTGCCTTCCTAAAAGAAATAGATGGCTCGGCAGTTAAGAAGCTGCTCTTCTGGGGGTCCTGAGTTCAATTCCCAGCAACCACACGGTGGCTCCCAACCATCTCTAGTGGGATCTGATGCCCTCACCTGGCATAAAGGTGTACATGCAGATAGAGCATTCATATTAAATAAATAAATCTAAAAACAGAAGTAGAATTGTCTGGTTGCATAGACAAGCATTGAGCTGGTTATTCTCTGGTTTGAGGATTAACAGAGGCCCCTCCCCGCTTCGCGCTGACTGAAGTGGTTTCATCTGAAATCTATTACGTGACTCTTTCATCGGACCCCACTGCAAATGTTACTATTTTAGAAGGCATTGGCTCTCCCGTCTCCTCAAATCAGAGCAAGAGTGACGGCTGTCTCCTGAAGAAGCAGGGGCTTGTCCCTTAGATTTGCGCACACGTCTGTAGCTGCCAGTTCTAGACCAACCCATATGCTTTGGCCCCTGTTGCTGGCTATTCATCCAGCTCTCATCCAGAGCTGCCTTCTAACTGACGGTCCACTGACTCGCGAGCGGCAACCACTGCATCACACATGACCTGACTCGCTTTAGAGACGGTATGGCCGGAGGCCTCCACGCACCTCATAGCTGAAGTAGAAGTAACCCATCTGTTCGGCAAATTGCCAGAAACATTCCATGTCTCCTGGATGGATCATGATGGCAAAGTCATGCTGTTCAGCTTTACGGAGGAGCGGCTGGCCCTCAGAGCCCACCAGGGTACCTGCTTCCTGGCTCTTAGCAGATGTTACCAGGCTCACAGCCACCAGCCCAGCCACGCAGAGCAGAGCGAACATAGCGATTCCTGTGGATTCTTCTGCAGGTGAGCTGTTCACAGCCCTGTGCGAAGCTTAGACAGCAGCTGGCTAATCATTAACCCCACGAGTCACAGTTAGGACCAGTTTCAGGGCTATCATAGGTATTCTACAAGACAGGTCCCCCCCCCCCCCCACCGCCACATCTTGGCTCACAGATAGGTTTTACTTTCACCTGAAGAAAGTGGCTTGCCAGATCTAAATGGGTTCTAGAAGAACACTGTATTGGAAGAGAGCTTTCCATCCATTCTTTGTGTTGTTTTCTCAGGTCTTGCTTCTTGTAGATTAAATATCCGACAAGTTAATTTATAGCCATTGTGCATACTGACAAAAGCTGGCTGAGATGAAGTTTTGCATATCAAATGGCCAGGTGCCACTTATGTCTACTCAACACTAGGGTGGTACTGGCCCTCAGATTTTGTGGCCTAGGGCAAAGCACAGCACATACGTGCACACCCAAAGTATTTTTCTCAACATTTGGGGGTGGGGTGCAGGGGTCTCCTATGTAGACCAGACTGCTTTTAAAGATGTTTATATATATGGGTGTTATGTCTAGATGTATATCTGCACACCAGAAGAGGGCATTGGGTCTCATAGGACTACAGTTATAGAAGGGTGTAATTCTCACCTCCAGTAGAGCAGCTCTTTAAAAAATATATATATTTTACTTTATGTGCCGCATTGTTGTTTTGTCTGCACGTGTGTATGAAGATGACAGATTCCCCGGAACTGCAGTTACAGTTGTGAGCTGCCATGTGGGTGCTGAGGATTGAACCCGGGTCCTGTGGAAGAGCAGGGAGTGGTCTTAACCACTGCTCTCTCCAACCCCCAGACTAGTCTTGAACGCCAAGATCTGCCTGCTTCTGAGTGCTGAGATTAAAACCCATGCCCCCACACCCAGCTACATAAAAGTTTTAATATATGAAGAAGAGCTGGCTAGTTTTATGTCAACTCGACACAAGCTATACTCATTTGAGGGACCCTCGATTGAGAAAATGTCACTATATAATCAGGCTACAGACAAGCCTGGAGGACATTTCTTAATTAGTGATTGATGGAGGAGGGCCCAGTCCACGGCCTCTGCATCAGCACCTGCATCCAGGGTCCTGCAATGCTTGAGTTCCTGTCCTGACTTCCTGAAGATGAACAGTGATGTGGAAGAATAAACCAAAGAAACCCTTTCCTCCCCAAGTTACTCTTGGTCATGGTATTCATAGAAACCCAGACCAAGACAGTTATAAGAAAGTGGTCTACCCCTCCACCGAGTTCTCCTTCTGCTGATTTCCACTTACTGGTCTATCTAAAGCTCTCCAAAACCCTCTGAAAGATGGGCAATGGTGGCACACGCCTTTAATCCCAGCACTCGGGAGGCAGAGACAGGGAGGTCCCTGTGAGTTTAATCCTAGCACTCGGGAGGCAGAGACAGGGAGCTCTCTGTGAGTTCGAGGCCAGCCTGGTCTAAAAGAGGTAGTTCCGGGACAGCTAGGAGTGTTACACAGAGAAACCCAACCCTATCTCAAAACAAAACAAAACAAAAAACAAGAAAGAAAATCTTGTTTAAACCTTCCTTCTCTTCTTTCATTCATGACTTCTTCAGCACCCACAGGGAGGGAAAGGCTGTGCAATCCACTTTAATACCATTATATATTCCAACCCTAAAAGTATTACATATCCTAATCTTCAATCTCCTTTTCATGGTTTCAACACCCACTGATTCTGTGACAGGCACCAAGCTCAAAATGTTGCCAACATTTTCTCTCATCCTCACGCTACAATCAACGCTGTCATCTGCTCCACTGGAGTTGAGGGCAGTGACACAAACCTGGAGACTTCATGGCCCCACCGTAATGGCTGGCATAGCTAGAGCCCTTATGTTCTAAAACAGTTTCTCCAGCTGTTCGTTCCCAAATTCTGACATCTGTAACTTAGGGACAGGTGAGATAGGATCCCACAGTGTACCCCAAGATGGCCTAGCATTTATAACCCTGCTGCCTCAACCTCCCAAGTATTGGAATCTTAGATGGGTACTGCCCGGCTTCTTAATGTTTTTATTTCAGGGAGTGATTGTAAGTGTTGCCCCCCAATAGTCTTAGGTGTCTAAATACTTGGTTCTCAGTTGGTGGCACTGTTTGGGTAGGTTTATGAGATGGTGTAGCCTTGCCTAGAGGAAGTATGTCACTACGGATGAGCTTCCTCTAGTTTTTTTTTTTTCTTGAAACTGGGTCTATCCTTGAACTTGCTCTGTAGACCAGGCTGGCTCTGCCTCCCAAGTACTGGGATCAAAGGATCATGCCCAGCTCTCTCTGCTTTGCAGTTCACAGTGAGTCCTCAGCTTCTGGTCTGGCTGCCACACCTGCTCATTGCTGCAATACCTGCCTGCCATGATGAAGTTTTTTGTTTTGTTTTTTGAGACAGGGTTTTTCTGTGTAGCCCTGGCTGTCCTAGAACTCAATTCACTCCATAGACCAGGCTGTCCTGGGAATCACAGAATTCCACTTGTCTCTCCGTCTCAGTCCCGGGATTAAAAGCATGTGCCGCCGCTACCTGGCTGTGATAGCTTCTTTGTCCCTCTAGAACCCTGATATGGAATAATCCTCTTGTGCATCATAAAGATTTGCCATTGGAATTGGTTTAATAAAACACTGATTGGCCGGTAGCCAGGCAGGAAGTATAGGCGGGGTGACCAAAATAAGAATGATGGGAAGGAGAAGGGTAGAGTCAAAGGAGACGCTGACCAGATGCGGAAAGAGCAAGATGGGCACACTGTACTGAGAAAAGGTACCACCATGTGGCAGAGCATAAGTCAGAAATATGGGTTAACTTAAAATGTAAGAGCTAGTTAATAATAAGCCTGTGCTATTTGCTGAACATTTAAAATTAATATAAAGCCTCAGAGTGGTTATTAGGGAACTGGTGGGAAGGAAAGAAGCCCCCCAGAGAATGAACGTGTGGTCTCCTGGTTACCAGTGGTCTCTCCTTTTCCTCTCTGGTTATCATTTCGGCTTTCCACCCCACCACCTCAGTTGTTTTCCCAGGATCACCTGGGAGCGTTGGCACCCAATTATACCTAGCTAGGTATCTTTTAATTTGATCTGACTGGGATTATTTGCCTCGGTGGAGAAGTTCGTTGGCCAGAAGAAAATACTTAACAGTAATAAGCAAAGAGAACAGACGTCAGTTCCCCTGAAGCCAGATAGTAAGCATCTTACCACCTGGGAGGCCTGACTGCTCTGGGGCAGTTCTCCCCTGCCCCTACCCCCACAGGGTTTCTCTGTGCATCTTTGGCTATACTGGAACTTACTATGTAGACCACCAGGCTGGCTTTGAACTAACAAAGATCCTCCTGCCTCTGCCTCCTGAGTGCTGGGATTAAAGGTGTGCACCACCATGCCTAGCTTGCTCTGGGGCAGTTTCTCTCTCTCTTTTCTTTCTTTCTTCCCGCCTCCCCACCCCCCACCCCCCGCCCCAAGACAGGGTTTATCTGTAGCTTTGGAACTAGTTCCTGTAGACCAGGCTGGCCTTGAACTCACAGATCTGCCTGTCTCTGCCTCCTGAGTGCTGGAATTAAGAGTGTGTGCCACCACCGCCTGACCTGCCAGCACAATCTTAACATAACTTATGTTACAAGCAGTATTCATAGAAAAATTTACAGTTCTATAGAAAGCAAAGCAGTTGTTTTAGGAGCCCTGTAGAAACAGTGAAGTCCTGTGGACACGTGACAAATGCTAGCCAGGATATTCTGCATCTTTAACCCATCAGTCTTACCCTACTCCCTGGAAAGAGCTAAGGATGGGATCTGAAGGCAAGAAATCAGAGGTGGAGAGAGGCCACAACTAACTACAACTACAAGGCACCGTTCTGAGCAGCTCTGGGTCTCACTGTGGCTTCTTGTGTTGGCTGGTAAGAGGGCGGAGTATCAATGCACACACAGCGACAAGTTCTAAACCTAGACTTTCCACGCTTCAATTAAGCTAAAGACGAAATGGAAGCTTCCATACACCTTTAAACTTGCTTAGCATTCACTCAGAAGACAGGAAGCAGGGACGGTTTAGTCCCTAAAGTAGTGCTTGGGAAAGGGACAAATTGAGAAGACACGTTCACAGCATGGTGACACGGCATCCAAGGCTGCAAAGTGGCTTCACAGCAGCTCAACAACGCCATACAGCAGCTTGTCAACATCCCCCCCCCATGTGAATACACGCTGCACTGCAATTAACCAGCTATGGAAACTTGAGAGAAGCAAGACTTTAATGAAGAATGCTACAAGTAGGAACAGTTCATTCTCATATTTAAAAAAAGATTACAGAAAACACTTTACTGAGTTTTTTTTTTTTTGTTTTGCTAAAAAGACAGTTTTCAAGGGTGTCTGAGAGACAGCAAGCACAACACTGTACAAAGGGAGAAGGGCATGTCGGATTCCGCTGCAAGACACAAACATAGCACGACTAGGGAAGTGTGGGTGGGAGCAACCATTTGGAGGATGAGCTAGGCATTGGTTCAACCAGGACTGAATTCGAAGCTTTATAAGTCCAGCATAATAAAGGGCTCTGAGAAGGGGGAGGATGGGATGGGGAGGGGAGCTAAGCTTATCTACAATCACCATTTTACCAAAACCACACTGTTCAACCACATGAGAAAAGCGCAGGACAAACCTGCCATGTAGCCCAGCACACGGTAACAGCGAGTGCCCAGGCAGTCAGGTCCACGGCTGACGAAGTGGCTAAATGGTTCTTTACAAGGACTCAGATTCCACAAGAACTGAACATCTCTCATCGGGGCTCAGCACAAAGTGCCTTTCTTCTTGAGTCAGGAGGTCAGAACTCAACGAGGATGAAGTTCATTCCAGATAATGCTCACATTGCTGGATTTAACAGATCAGGGATCGTAAGTACGCACAATGGATTCCATCATTTCTTAGGAGAAGGTTCTATGGATGACTGGGGATTCAAGTTGAAGCAAACCACTAAAGGGAAACGCTAATGAGGTTCTGGCACTGTCTAAGCTGTGTGCCTGCGGCCTCTGCTGCAGACATGGGCAGACCTGGCTTTGCTTCTCAGCTCCATGATCTCCGACAACAGTGATGGAGTATATGTGAGGCCTGCCTGGACAGAAAGGCCGCCTGCACGTCTCCTCTCAGTCCAGCTTCTGAAAGAGACATCAGAGCATCAGCGACTATGGTTCAGAACCACGCTCTTGTGCATTCTGTGGAAACGAGAGCCTTTTTCAGTTCATGCCAAGTTTCTTCATGGTCCTCCAGCGGTCTTTAATCATCACAGCTGTTCGGTTGATAAAGGGGTAGTTTTTAGAAATGGCGGCCCAGTTTCCTTCCCCGTACTTCTGCACTCCGTCCTTCACCCACTCGCTCTCTTCCACAGTCCACTTCTGCAGAAGAAAACCACCAGACCTGTCAAAACCTGCTGCTACTTACCTCTTTTCCAATGCACTGACGAGCAATCTAAGCATGAACCCAACAGCAAGTACAACACAGTATAATCCAGGTGATGGTGGCACACTCCTTTAATCGCAGCATTTGGGAGGCAGGGGCAGGAGGATTTCTGTTGCAAGGACAGCCAGAGCTACAGAGACAGACACTGTCTAAAAACAAAAACAAACAAACACGTGGTATAAACAGCTAGAAACCATCCATGTTCTAATGCTGACACGCCACCCTTTATTGATAATCACTGCTGTGAGCGGCAGAGAGGCTCAGTGGTCATGACCACTTGCTGCTCTCACAGAGGACCCTGGTTTGGGCTCCTGCACTTGTATGGCAGATCACAACCATCTGTAAACTCCAGTTTCAGGGAATCAGATTTCTCTTCTGGCTTCCTGGGCCACTGGACACACATGGAACACAGACATATACGAAGGCAAAAAACACACTGAAAAAAACAAACAAAAAAACCCCCAAAACGCTAAAAAAAAACCCAAACGAACAAACAAAAACCCTGAAACACTGGATCTTAAAACTAAGAAGTAAAAGGGCTGGAGAGATGGCTCAGTGGTTAAGGGCATTGGCCGCTCTACCAGAGGTCCTGAGTTCAATTCCCAGCAACCACATGGTGGCTCATAACCATCTGTAATGAGATCTGATGCCTTCTTCTGGCCTCTTCTGGTTCTGCAGGCACAACACTGTATACATAATAAAATCTTAAAAAAAAAGAAAGCATCTGTGATGCAGCTCAGGTGTACAGTGTTTGCTAAGCACATTAAAATGCACTGTTTGAACTTAGTTTGAACTGTCTTAGGAGTATTTTATTTATTTATTTTTTTGGTTTTTCGAGACAGGGTTTCTCTGTGGCTTTGGAGCCTGTCGTGGAACTAGCTCTGTAGACCAGGCTGGTCTTGAACTCACAGAGATCCGCCTGCCTCTGCCTCCTGAGTGCTGGGATTAAAGGCGTGCGCCACCATCGCCCGGCAGGTATTTTTTAAAATATTTATTTGTAGTAATAAGAGCGGCGGCGGGGCTGCGTCCCCAACACCCCAGCCGCCTGCTAGCTTATGCCCGAAATAACACATAAACTATATTCATTTAAACACTGCTTGGCCCATTTCTATCTAGCCTCTTCTAGGCTAACTCTCTCACCTGGACCAGCCCATTTCTAATATTCTATGTAGCACAGCTAGGTGCGCTTACCGGGAAGATTCTAGCCTACATCCATCCTGGGTCGGAGCTTCATCGCGTGTGTCTGCCCAGGAGCCGGGAGCATGGCGTCTCTCTGAGGCGTCTGCCCCCGAGAGGAGAGCTGTGGAGTCTGAGCTCACTTCCTCTTCCTCCCAGCATTCTGTTCTGTTTACTCCTCCCAATTATGTTTTAACCTATCAGGGCCAGCCAAGCAGTTTCTTTATTGCTTAACCAATGAAATCAACAGATTGATATATGACACTCCCACATCATTTATTTATTTATTTATTTATTTATTTATTTATTTATTTATTTATTATGTATACAGTGTTGTGTCTGCATGTATGCCTGCCTGCCAGAAGAGGGGACCAGGACTCATAGATGGCTGTGAGCCACCTGATGTGGTTGCTGGGAATTGAACTCAGGACCTCTGGAAGAGCAGCCAGTGCTCTTAACCTCTGAAGCCATCTTTCCAGCCCTTGGATGTCCTTCCAGAGACCTGGTTCCATTTCCAGCACCCACATCGTAGCTCACAACCACCTATAATTCCAGTTCCCGGTGATCCAATGCCCTCTCTGGCCTCTGCAGACACCCCCTGCACACACACAAACACACACACCCCACGGTACACAGATATAACCAACTTTGGTTTCCAGCACCATTATCAGGTGGCTCGCGAGCATCTGTTAACTCCAGCTCTGGGGGATCTGACACCCTCCTCTAGATTCCACAGGCACTGCAGTCACATGCAGAAGCCCACACACGTATGATTAACAATAAACTCTTACATGTAGGCAAAACATCCACACACACAAAGTTTGAACAAGTTCTTAATTACCTGCTTTCTTGTTAAACTGACTGATTTTTCTTCATTTGGTGCTGTTGGAAAACATGAGAGTATATTTAGTTTAGAAGAAAACATAAAACATCCCCAAATGGAAAACTTGATTAAAATTTCACAAGCACTGAAGGCTGGGAAGGCAGGTCAGCAGTAGAGAGACTGCCTAGCTTGAATAAGACGGAGCTTGATCCCCAGAAAGGCAAAAGCAGAACAAAATAAATTTCACTAATGTTGAGAATTAAAAGAGCATCATTAAAGAATAATTTCCTGTTTTTTATTTGCAGTAGTGCCAGGATTAAGGACGTCGCCACCACCGCCTGGTGCATTTCTCTATCTCTATTAGAATGCAAAATATGTGGTGGGAAGATTCTAACACCAATGCTAAGAGCTTTAGATGTGCTTACAGAAAGTAACATTTCCTATCCTATACATGTATGCTCAGCATACACACCAAAGAGAGCCTTTCATTTTAAGAAATACAGAGCTAGGGAGATGGCTCCCTAAAGGCACATGCTGCCAAGTCTAATGACCTGACTCTGTTATCTAGACCTCACAGGGTAGGAGAGAACAGACCCTGCAAACTGTCTTGACTTCTACATGCATACATGCTACCTCCCCATCCATACACAAATAAGGAAGTAAAATAGAAGTAAACATTTCGGTCTTTTTTTCTTTGGTTTTTCGAGACATGGCTTCTCCTTAGCTTTGGAGCCTGTCTTGGCTGTAGACCAGTCTGGCCTCAAACTCACAGAGAGCCACCTGCCTCTGCCTCCCAAGTGCTGGGATTAAAGGTGTGTGCCACCACTGCTTGACTAAAATTTTTTAATACAGGAGACAAAGGCAGGTGCACGGATCTGTGAGTTTGAGGTCAGCCTGGTCTATATAGAATTTCAGGCCAGCCTAGACTACATAGTGAGGTCCTGTCTCCAAAATAAACAGAGAGAACGGGTGAGATAGCGGATGGCTGTAATCCAGCGCTCTGAAGTTCATCAACTGCTCCACAGGAGGTCCACAGACAGACTGCACTACACGAGACCTTTCTCACCCCAGCACCCTACCAAGGAGGAAAAAAGGAAACACGGGGAGCCAAATGCAGTTACATGCCTGTGATCCCAACCTGGCAGGCACAGGCAGGAAGATCCTGAATTTAAGAGCAGCTTGGGCGACACAGCAAGAGCCTGTTGCAGTAAAACCAAATGTACTCTGATTTCTGACGATGCCGCTGTCTCACTGGGACAGAGGGACCCGCAACATGAATGCGACAGTAACATGCATCACACTTCAGCAAACATGCCAAGAGGGCAAGGGCAATCTGGGGCTTACCCTGAACGTCAAACAGCTGGTCCTCTTCCACCCAAATTTCCTTTTCTTCAAGCCCGTTAGGACTGTTCCACTTGTCTTTGGATACTCTAGGGGAGAGCAATGAGGAGAAGCCATGAGACACTCCCTTCATCACGAGCTCTGAACACGGCTCGCTTTCAGTTCTCTCAGGGGTCATCACACAGTGCTCCAGTTCACTGTCACCTTCCCTCGGCCAGCCAGGCATTTCCACATGTGACCACCTCCCAGGCTGCAGAGCCATGCCTCAAACTGGGCTCTGGGTAAAGTACAGCACCATGCTGCCATCTCCTTCAAAAGAGCTTTAATTTCATTTACTTATTTATTCTTTGTTTTTCAATAGGACTATACTGTGAACACACGCTGGCTCCTGCTTCTCCCTGCTGAGTGTTGGGATTACAGGTATGCATCAACATACCCAGTCATTCGGGATCCTTTAAAGGTCTCAGCATTTTTCTGACTTAGAAGTGCAGTCTTGCCTCTCCTTTAGGGCCAGCTCTAGTGCATTTACACTGACTTGGGTACCCTCCCTGTTCCTGAGTTAAACTCAATATACCTTGTATCAGTATTACACTAGGCTTTTCTCCTCCAAAAGCCAACATTACAGAAACATACTGACTGGGTACTGTGGCACATTCCTGTAATAACAGTATTTGGGAGACTAGTGAAAATCAAGTTCAAAGCTGCCTGAAATACACATGCTAGGCTACCGAAACAACAACAAAGTCAGCACACTTCTCCTCAATGTCTATGAGTCCAGGCCATTTCCTACCTTGGCTCTGCCACACCACTACACCTGCGGCAGTGGTCCTCAACCTTCCTAACGCTCTACCCTTTAATACAGTTCCTGTTGTGCAGGCTCCAGACCATAAACCACTTCATTGCTACTACTTTACAACTGTAAGCTTGCTAGTTATGAACTGTAAATATAAGTATCTGATATGTGACCTCTGTGAAAGGGTCATTTGACCCTCAAGGTTGAGAACAACTACCCTACAGCAACCCAGGCTCCCTGATCCTTACCTCTGCCTAGGAGTACCTTCCCTGCTTAGGAACTTAAGGGTCTTTTTCTTTTCTTTTTTCCTTTGTGACAGGACTGCCCAGACTGGCCTTGAATGTGCTCTATCACAAGGGGACCTTGGTCTTCTGACCCTTCTAGTTCCATACACGTGCTACCACAGGCACGAGCCACCAGGCTGTATGTAGTGCTGAGGACCAAATCAAGGCCTTCCACACGCTGGGCAAGCATTCTACACACTAGGCGGCATCCTCAGTCTAACACTGCCGTTCTCAACGACACCTCTAAGTACTGATCGCAACACAGAAAGCCTCTGCTCCCATCTGCCAGGTTGCGGCCATCCAAACCAGCCAAGGTTCCGCCAAAATCCTTTCTGTAGTTAAGAAGTTGGGACAACGTATGCTGTTAACTGGGACTAGATCTTGAGAATGGTTTACCTGAAACAGAGTGGCACCACAAGCCAGCCTTCAGTTCTACCGTGGACTGCTGTTTATAGACAGCTAACAACTAGGCTACTGGTTTTTCCTATTTTTCCCAGTCCTGACAGTGAGTTTGGACTTTGGTTCCTCTGGGCTATCATTTGCTAGTAACTCTCACACTGCCCTTTCCAGGAGGGATTGCAGAGGCCTAAGCATGTGTAGTGACTTGCTGACTGTGGAAGGGGCTGACAACCGTCTTCCTAGCTGTCAGTGCTGTGACCTGGGCAAGCCAGGCCACTTCTAGATCCTCCTATTCCTCACTTACTAAGTCACAGCTTCATAAGCACTGGTCTAGCAAGGACTTGTCAAACAGCCTGCGCTGCTGGGGTTCATCCTGGAAGCTCTGTCCCCTTTCTCTCTCCAAAGGAAACCTTAACCCTTAATGTATACGTGGCCTACATACACCTAGGGGGTGTCATCCTGTACAGAGACCTTCTAAGAATCCCTTTAACTTGATTAATAAACTCCTAGCAAATGCTGACTGTGTTCAAGGTGCTGTGGGGACAGAAAAACCTAAGCACACAGCCTTGCTTTTCAGGCAGTTTCCCCTAACTCTGCCTTCTCATGCTGGATCCTTCTGGTCCTGTCTTCCTCAAACTCTCCCGGCTTACTTGCAGTTGTCTCCAGCTTCTTCCCAGCCCTCAGTGGTGCCCCACAGGCCTGGGAACATAAACTTAAAAAACAACAACAAAAAACCCAAAACCAAACCTTTAAATGTGCCCCCTGCAGTCTGAGGAGCTAGCTGCCTGCCTGCCTGTCTATTTACTCAGGACCTGGCCGGCTGGCCTGTCACTGCTGCTCGGTGCTGCAGTCTCAGTCACTAACATCTGGTTCCCATGCCCACACGAGCTGCAGTACTGTCTAGAACCCCTTCCCACATGGCACTCACGACCCTACTCCTCCAAGGCCAGCTCAACATCTGTTCTTCTGGGGCTGGCGAGATGGCTCAGTGGTTAAGAGCATTGCCGGCTCTTTTGAAGGTCCTGAGTTCAATTCCCAGCAACCACATGGTGGCTCACAACCATCTGTAGTGAGATCTGGTGCCCTCTTCTGGCCTGCAGGCTTAATAAATAAATAAAAAAAAAACCCATCTGTTCTTCTACAGGATGCAGTCCACCCAACACTTGCGTAAGCAGGCTCAGGAACTCTCCCCCAGCTCACAGGGCATCCCATACACTTCCTGGTGCTGGGCTCGCTAGCTTTGCCATCTCTGTCACCTCTACTGGCTTCACAGCCTGTTGGAAGTGGCTACGCTCCATTGTATTTTATTAACAGAAACAGGCAGCAGGTGATTTTACCAATTCTTGCTGTGCAGTTCCCATCAAACTTTAGACCCTGGACATATTACAGCACGGAGCACGTCTGCAACGGTCATACATACTCCCATTTCCAATCCTACTGCATCTGCAATGGTCTTGTTTCTTCAGCTGCTCATGGGGCAGTTTCTACAGTTCATAGGGTTTCTGTGAGAAATGAATGGAGGACGAGGAGTGTAGAGCTGCATTAACTATGTCTGCCTGCGACTCGTTTCTGCATGCAAGAGTGGCGCATACAGTGCGATTCTGTCCGGAGGAAACCACGTTATCACAGGCCATGGCCTTCACACTGCAGGTCAGAGCAGGGCTCTCCAAACAGTCACAGCACCCAGCAGTGCACAGAGATGGCCATGGCCTTGGAGAGCAGCGAGGCGGGCGACTTACACAGGGACAGCGGAGAAGAGCTCACGGGAGCTAAGAGTGTCAAGAGAGGCAATTGATGTATGGGCCCAGCTGTGGTGCTAGCACCACATAGATTAAGACCCCGAAAGCCCAGGTTTGCTATTTTCAGCTGTGTGACGACAGGTGAGCTACTAACTTTTCTGAGCCTTCCTCAACTACACAACAGGGCTAACATCCTCTCACAGAGACAGCACTGGAGAGTCAGGTAGGTAACACATGGAAATCTGACAGGCAATGATGGAGAATGACAGTCCACCATGGGAATGAGAGGAAGTGAAGGCACAGGAGAAACAAACAGTATGTTCCAGAGAGAGAGCAGAGCAGTGCTGCAGGGTGGATCCACGCAGGGCAGAAAGGAGCCAAACTCTAAACCTGGGCTGGCAGTCACGGTGGGAATAAAATAGAATAAACATATCCTAACCACTGCTCCATAGCAACTGGCAGAACATGAGATTAGGAAATCTTTACTGAATTTGCTGAGTCTCATACGCCCATAGAAAGGTACAAAACTAAGTATTCATTCTTTCATAAATATCAAGTATGATGAGGCCCAACTCAGACAAATTTCACAAATAGACTAATAGTCACTGAAGCACTTAGATTGACAGGCAGAAGGCTCAGAAACCCTCCCTCCCTACTCACGCCCTAGGGCAGTGCTGTGTAGCCTACAGGGTCTTGGGAACTCAAGGACTGCTACATAGTCACTCCCTGCTCCAGTCTCATTCTAGCAGTCTGAGCAAGCCTTGGTGGAGAGCAACTTAGCTGAAGTAACTTCATTCACAGAAGCAAAACCAGGCCCAACCAGGACCGCCAACCAGCCCCAAAACTGCTACAAAGAAGGTCTTCATACTTGGGATTCTTCTCCCCTGTATGGGGTTGGTTGAGAGCTCTGGACTTGGATGGTGATGCCGACATGGGCTCCGGGGAGGAGTGGAGGCCTGGGCTGGGCTCAGAATTCTGGCTGTCCTCCTCCAAAACCAATCTGCTTATTGTCATGTGATTGTTCTTGGGCTGCAGTTCTGAGCCTCCCTCACCCTCAGTGAGAGCTGAGTTTTCATTTTCATCTTTCCTGGGTCTCTTGTTTTTGTGGGTTGGTGATGATGGGGATGGCAGATTAGGAAGTACCAGGTCTTTCTGGTCCAGTTTTGCAAAAGCTGCTTCTGAGTCTTGTGCAGTGGACAGAGCTTTGAAAGCTGCTCTTAGAGTCCCGATCCCGATGGTGGTCGGAGGGTCCCGAGGCTGTCTGTAAGAAAGCACACAAGAGATCAGTCTCCCCAGGGTGGAAACACATACAAGAAGCAGGACCTAAGACTCTCCATCAAAACAAAACAAAAATGGGTGGGGTGGGCCTGCTTTCTCTGAACAGCTGTTGTTCATAAAAGCCTTCACTTAATGAACATACGTCTAAGTTGTATCAATTTTAAATTCCAAACAAGAGAACCTTACAGAGATCAAGGCCAATGCAATTCTCTCCAGTCTGTCTGTAATCAACCCTTTTACAGCCTGTATGATCAAAACAATGTTTCCCATTATGTAAGAGTTCTGAGCAGTGCCTGCCAACCTCACATGTACCTGGGCAACCAACTGACACCGCTACAGTCTCACTGAAATCTCCACTCTCACAGCCATCCCCATCTGGCTCTCATCTGGGGAGCAGCTAATGGTCTAGACCACGTTTACAGACAGAGGAAGTGCTGTGCCGTGTGATCCGGAAGCAGTGAGACTGACGAGTACAGAGACTTTATTGATCCTCTGGAACAGCTAATGAGTTTAGGGTAAAATCTGTCAGAAAAGGCAAACCGGTAGCCTAAAGGCCAACCTCCCTGACAAGTATAGCGAACTGTCTAACAAATACAAGGCTGTTTTCTAAAACCAACGTTCAAAAGTCGCAAAGGACCCAATTCAGTCACCAGCACATACGTCAGGTGGCTCAGAATCAGCTGTGTATAACCCCAGCTCCAGGAACTCCAAAGTCCTCTCCTGGATTCCACAGGCACCCATATTCTTCATACACACTCATGCACAAAATTAAAAAATAAATCTGTAGAGCCGGGCGGTGGTGGCACACGCCTTTAATCCCAGCACTCGGGAGGCAGAGGCAGGCGGATCTCTGGGAGTTCGAGGCCAGCCTGGTCTACAAGAGCTAGTTCCAGGACAGGCTCCAAAGCTACAGAGAGACCCTGTCTCGAAAAACCAAAAAAAAAAAAAAAAAAAAAAAAATCTGTAAAACTTGAGCAATCTAACCACACACACAAAAGGACATCTCGCACACAAAATCTGAACTCAAGCTTTGGAATGGTTAGATATTCTCAGAAAGTAGTAACTGCCAAAACCAGAAAACCTGGCCTCACCTTTCGAGTGTCCTGTTTGGGACCATCTATTTTAGGACCCATGTGGCCTCTGTATTTCAAACCAGGGTACTATGATTCAGATATTGTTTCAGTGAGTCACGTGTTGACATTTAACTCCTGGTTTGAAGAAGGGGCCCCAGCAAGTAACTAGGATTAGAAAAGCCCACCATGGTAGAGCCCCAAGAGTAAACTACCAATGTGCTCGAGGTCGGGGAGGCAGAAGCGCACGTGTGCACCCCCCCCCAATCAAATGGCATGCCAGCAAGAAGGTTATTATCACATCACCACATACGGCCGTCAAACCTTTAGTTCTGAGCACTAAATAAACTTTTTCTTGTATGGTTAATAAAAATGTACCAATACATAGGTCCCCACAGGAATCTACACTTTTGACTTTCATGCTATGTCACCAGACTTAAGATTCCAACTGTCTTTTTTCTTTTCTTTATTATTTTAAGATTGATTTATTTACTATGTATATAGGTTTCTGCCTGCATGTATACCTTCAGGCCAGAAGAGGGCACCAGATCTCATTACAGATGGTTATGAGCCACCATGTGGTTGCCAAGAATTGAACTCAGGACCTCTAGAAGAGTGGCCAGTTCTCTTAACTGCTGAGCCATCTCTCCAACCAGGCCTTCCCGCCCCCACTTGAGACAGGGTCTCACTATATAGCCTAGGCTAGTCTCTAACATAGAGCCTCTTGCCTCTGTCTCCCAAATGCTGGTATTAAAGCTATGAACTACCAGAGGCAGGCAATCTCTGAGTTCAAGGCCAGCTTGGTCTACAGAATGAGTTCCAGGACAGCCAGGACGACATAGAGAAACCTTGTTTCCAAAAACCAAAAACAAACAAGCAAACAAACAGAAAGAGCTATGTGCCACCATGCCCAGCTTCACTATCCAGTCGGGCTCAGTGGCTCACGCTGCAGTCCTAGCACATGGGAAGCAGAAGAGGACTGAGTTCCTGCACAAAATGGGCTACAAAGTGAGGCTGTCTCCATAAAAATGAAAGGAGTGTGCACATTTGTGTGTGTGTGTGTGTGTGTGTGTGTGTGTGAGAGAGAGAGAGAGAGAGAGAGAGAGAGAGAGAGAGAGAGAGAGAGAGAGAGAGAGAGAGATCCACAAGTTATAGGTGAGATAGAGAAGTACAAACAGAACCTTTGGGGAAGTGCCAATCAGGATCTTCTCTAGGAGACCCCAGAGGGCTAGTTTCATTTTCCCAGGCCATGTCCTCACAATGGTATGTCACCACTCACAATGGTATGTCACCACTCACAATGGTATGTCATCACTCACAATGGTATGTCACCACTCACAATGGTATGTCACCACTCACAATGGTATGTCACCACTCACAATGGTATGTCACCACTCACAATGGTATGTCACCACTCACAATGGTATGTCACCACTCACAATGGTACGTCACCACTCACAATGGTACGTCACCACTCACAATGGTACGTCACCACTCACAATGGTATGTCACCACTCACAATGGTATGTCACCACTCACAATGGTATGTCACCACTCACAATGGTACGCCAATAACCTGGTGATGTTATCAAGTCTGCTAAGAGAAACTGACCTTGCTAAATGCTTTCCCCACAATCACGAAAGGACACCCTCACCTTGAAGGCTCTCTTAGTGGCTTGTCCACTGCCTCTGGGACTGGCTGCTTTTCTTCCTTCGCAGCACTTGAAGCAGCAGATTCGGATTTCAAAGCCTTTTTGGCCATCTGGGAAAGGAAGGGTGTCATTAAGAGGAAGCCAGAGAAGTTCATTTAGTGTCTAGTCTTTCACCAAGAACATACACAACACAAAGCAACTCATTTACAAATCCAACCCAGGCAGTGGTTAGAGGACACAGATGGGCACAGCATGACATGGAAAACCTTCAACTTTCTCTTCCTTACCATAAAACAACAACAGACCCACCATAGATGGCAAGCTACATGAAGGAGAACTCTCTTACTCTCTTGCATTGACTGAACCTTCCAACCTCAGTCCTATCTAATGCTGGTTTCCAAGTCTCTTCAGGAGTCAGGTATAAAAGTTAAATTTCTTCTCCTATTTCTTAAAAAATATTTTTTATTTTCTCATGTACCACACACCCATGGAGGTCAGAAGAGGTTATCATCACACTGCCTGGAACTGGAGTTGCAGGTGGTTGTGAGCCACCTTGTTACCTTGTAGGTGCTTGGGACCTAACTTGGGTCCTTTGCAAGAGCAGTCACGTGCTCTTAACCACTGAGCCATTTTTCCAGTCCCCGCCTCCCCTTAAGGCAGGGTCTCAGTATACAGTTCTGGATGCTCTAAACTTGACAGACGGACCAGGTTTGCCTTGGACTTACTGTGATTTTTCTCTTTGTTTTCCAAGTGTGCCACCATGCCTGGTTCAAATGGTTTTTTCAAACCTTAGGATAACTGACAGATAGGAATGATTTTTAGTTTGTATATGCAATGTTAAACTATATCCCCACCAATGTTTTGTCTTACTGACAACTATTTGAAAATCCTTAATATTACACAGGAAACCCTAGGCAGGTCATTCTTGCCCTAACTCTACTCATCTGCCCCCTCCTGCTCTTACGTGTAGACTGCTCCATTCATTTCAGGTACATCTATCCTCATGTAAGGAGCAGCAGAATATTTTTCAGTTACCCAAAATGAAAAGGAATGAAACACACCTAGACCAAAGTTCCAGCATCCAGATGCTTCCTGGCTAGCTACTCCAAATACCACCACCTTTACAAGTGACCGAGACCTGTCCAATGGCTTATAGGATCCCTCACTGCACTGCCCTAATAGAGGCTTCAGAACCTGCATCATGACAGACTATTGTTGTGTTTGTTTTTTGAGACAGGGTTTCTCAAAAGCTTTGGGGCCTGTCCTGGAACTAGCTCTTGTAGATAAGGCTGGCCTCAAACTCTGACTGCCTCAGTCTTCTAAGCTGGGATTAAAGGTGAGCGCCACCACCCCCAGCCAATCACAGGCTATTTTTAATATTATCAAATCCTGGGGGCTGGAGAAATGACTCAGTGGTTAAGAACACTGACTGATCTTCCAAAGTTCTTGAGTTTAATTCCCAGCAACCACGTGGTGGCTCACAACCATCTGTAATGAGATTTGGTGCCCTTTTCTGGCCTGCAGGCATACATGCAGACAGAACACTGCATGCATAATACATACATACATAAATCTTAAAAACAAAACAAAATAAACAAAAAAACAAACCCAAACCTAGTTCCTTAACTTTACTCTCTCTTTTTTGGTGGTGCTGGGGTGGGGACCAAACATACTGTATCAAGTGTTTTAGTATTAAACTACATCTCCATCCATTAGGTTCTTCGGATAGGGACTGGCTGTGTAGTCTAGGCTAGCCTCAAAACTCATGCTCTTTCTGCCTTACTGTACAAACTGGTGATTGGGCCTCACCACGCAATCTCAAGTCCAACTAAAGGATTATTGCATAAGGCCAGTGGAGCACTGTGGCCCATACCTTTAATCCTAGCACTAGGAGGCAGAGATAGTTCGACAGTGTGATGCCAGCCTGGTCTACACTTTCCCAGGCTACCACAGTGAGACCCTATCTCAAAAGGGGCAGGGGTAGGCTAGAGAACAGCTCAGCAGTCAAGAGCACTGGATATTCTTGTAGAGGACACAGTTTGATTTTCAGCACCCACATGGTGGCTCAATAACAATCAGTAACTCCAGCAGTCCCAGGGGATCTGACACTTTCTGGTCTCTATGGTTCCTTTGGATGGTATCATACTTCTAGTCTCTCCTCCCCCAACCTCATGCCCCCATCTACCAACTCCCATCACTCCACGTCTACCTTTCAGCTCAGATTCCACTGCCTGTGGAAACCAGGACTATAAGAGAATGCTCTACTTCAGCTACAAGATTAGTCACACGTAAGAGTCTAAGATGCAAGGAGAGAGAAACCAGGTATGTTCTGTCTGCCACAGCCAGGAGCTCATCTTCGGGATTTCACAGGCACTTAAGAAAGGTAGTGCAGGGGGCTGGAGAGATGGCTCAGTCTCTGCTTGCTCTTCCAAAGGTTCTGAGTTCAATTCCCAGCAACCACATGGTGGCTCACTACCATCTATGAAGGGATTTGGTGCCCTCTTCTGGCCTGCAGGCATAGATGCAGGATACTAACAATACTGTATACATAATAAATAAATAAATCTTTAAAAAAAAAGAAAAAGAAAAAAAGAAAGGTAGTGCATATAACCCAGTCAATGTTACACCATTCTTTTCACGCCAAAACATGGTTATGGGAAGAGAAGAGAGGCCAAGGCACACCGTGAGGAGGAAGGGCTCTGTGTCATCCAGGTGGCTCTCCAGGAAACGCAACATCTTCTGCTGGAAGGTCTCATAGGAAAAGTTCTGGATAACAGGGTGGGCCAAGTTTTTTTCTCGGATAATGTTCAGGAGATCAGTTCTTAGCTTCTACACGAAAGATTGACGTTTGCAACAGGAGAAAGGAAGAGAACAGGACAACATCAGGGCTGAGCTGAGACAGAATATCACCAACACATCTGCAGTACTGTCAGACAACTCAAAGGATCGGCTGATGAAATCATGGTTCAGCAACAGTGAATGAGTTACTATGTGGCTAGTCACAAAGAAGGACAAAGAAGCTCCATTGTATGTTAATAAAAAATCATGGGCTGGAGAGATGGCTCAGCGGTTAAGAGCACTGGCTGCTCTTCCAGAGGTCCTGAGTTCAATTCCCAGCACCCACATGGTGGGTTCTAATGCCCTCTTCTGACATCAAGTTATCTATGCAAATAGAGCACACACACTCTCTCTCTCATACATACATACATACACACACACACACCCCTTTAAAAAAAAGGGAGAAAAAAGCAAAAGAAAATCCCTTGCTACATTAAGAGGAAAAAAAGGGGTAAGTGTTCAGAACAGTGTGTCAGAGTGAAGAGCCTGCCAAGTCCCATCGACAGACAGAGGAGGAAAATGTGCTCATGTGTACACAGACAAGACTTGCCCGTAGACAGTAGTATCTCTGAAACGGTAAGAAGGCTGCCTCTGAGAGTAGGTGAAGGGCAAAGACAAGGGGATTGTCACTTAACTTTTATTATCCCCACTTCATTTTCACTTGTGTGTGTGACTGCCTGTGCACATGTGTCTTTGTGTAACAGCACAAGGATGACGGTCATAGGACAACTTGCAGGTGCTGGGTCTTGGGGATGGAACTCAGGTTGCCAAACACTTTTACTGACTTAACAGGCCCTTAAAATATTGTTTTTGAATTTTGTACTATTACACATTAGCTCTTCAAAGATAAAGGGGCTTTTGCTAGGCATGGTGGTGCATAGTGGTACATGCTAGGCCTTTATTCCCATCACGTGGGAGACAGAGGCAGGCAAAGATCTGTTAGTTTGAGGCCAGTCAGGTCTACATAGTTAGTTCAACAACTGCCACAGCTACACAGAGTCTCTGCTTCAAAACAACAACAGAAAAGATAAAGAGGTTGTGAGCATGTTTGGTGCCAGGGCTCAAACTCGGCATGTTAGGTAAGTGCCCTACCATTAAGAATATCCGCAGCCTAAAACTAAGTTTATAAAATAATACAGGCTGGGGATAGAGAACTCAACTGAGGCTGTAGTTCAAAATGTCTTCCACACTTTTAACAGGAAATGGAGTTACTAAGTCTTTTCCAAAGTAGCCTCCAAAGTTCACAGGGCTAACATTCATATAGACAGAGCTACAAGTACCATACTTTTTGTTAAGTATCTGGTACTGATTACTTAAATGTTCTATCACAAAACTGACAGAACAGGAAAAACAAGTGGTCTGAAAAGCCCGTCTTGGACACTGAAGCTAGAGTCTGTTACTTTAGAAATAAAAAGATGTGGGACGTTTTTAAGGCAGTCTCACTGTGTCTTAGGCGGGCCTTACACCTCTACATAGCCCGAGGCAGGCCCCCAACTTGCAATCCTCTTGCCTAAGGCCTCAGAAGTTGTGATAACAGAAAAGATGTTGGGTATTTAAAGGCGAACACTTAGGTGATTTTTTTGGATACAAAGTCTACTCTAGTTCTAGCTAGCCTGGAAGCACTATATAGACTAGGCTGGCCTTGCAAAGATTGGCCAGCATCTGTCTCCCCAAGTGCCGGAGTTAATGATGTGTCCTACCGCACCTGGGATAAGTGACAGTCTTACAAAGAACCCTTTTCTTACTGCTCCACAAAAGTCACAGAAATAAAAATATATCAAATTTACCTGAGTTGTAGGGTCCTTGGACATGTATTTTTTCAAAATTTTTGAAGCCTTTTCAAATTCTTTGTTTTTGATACAAATAATGACAGCCTATAAAAGGGAGAAAAACTTAAAAGTTTTGTAATGACAGATGTCATTAAAATATCAAATGTCAAAACACGCTCTATCAAAAAGCTAACCTTCACATAGCATCAAATTCCTGTACTTAAAAGCCAACATTACCGCTCAAGCACTAAGAGCAACCACAAGTGTAGTTTTTCCTGTTTTTAATGCCCAAGAGAGCAAAATTGGATCTCTTGGGTTACAGACACTTAACCAAACTGAGCTGGACTAGCTAAGGAAAGTCAGGAGGCCTTCCATTCCAGAGGCTCAGAATTTCAGAAGCATAGAACAATTGATTCCAATCTTGGTGAGAGAGGATATAATATGGGAAAATGGACAAACGCTGTGCTGACCACAGCATTCAGCTGGTTCTAGTTAGAAAAGGGCTGAGGCCAATTCTGTGGAATGGGACTAAGCCTCTTACACTGTAAATGCCAGCTAGTTACTCTAGCTAGAGTGTGCAGGGAATTCCTGAGACTGACAGCTCACCCACAATGGCAGATCTGAAAACGATCAAGAGTCAGGTAGGACCAGATGTTCTTATCAGCCACAGAGGAATAGGTTTCTGTAAAGAAACCCCGAGAGAACATACACACAGTGAAAAAAAGGGGACTCTTAACATGCTAAGGAATACAGCAACCCAGGGCAGATCAAACTAGTGTCAAATGCTTTTGAACAAGCAGGCATGTCTATAAATTCTTGGAAGATGCAAAATTAACCATCTGTTGGTGTACAAAAGAGCTCAACAATAGCCTGGAATGGAGTTTAACAAAGGTTTACTTATCTGGGTATAAATTCACAGAAAGAGTAGCAATTCACGCTTTGCGTGTGCTGGGAACTGGAACTGAATCCAGCAGCCAAGAGGCCCACACATGCTTTCGTGTGCATTTATAATGCATGAGACCGTGCCCAAAGTAGGCCAGTATCTTAAAGGCTGAAGGAGCTCCCGCAGCACCGTCTTTTCAGATGACCATTTTCAGAATAAATACTATTATACTAACTTTCTTAAAACAACACAGCTTTTAGTTTTTATAAAGCCATATCAGTTCTATTAGGTTTAACTGCATTTAACTTGCACACAGCAAAACTGTTTGGGGCATAAAGCAACAAATATTAACAAGCCCAGACTTCTATAACCACAAAATATAAAAGCAATACTTCCATGCCCCCTTTTAAAAACTGTTCTTTTTGCTACTCTATCTTTGCAATATTACAGGAGTAAAGGGCACGACTTGCTCTTTTCAGACTGGGTATTATCACATAAAACTCAATCCTCCTGCCTCAGCCTCCCAAGAGCTGGGATTACAGGCATTCACCAGCAGACTGAGCTCCAGCACCAGTTGTATTAAGGACGTTTCCTTTACTCAGCACAGTGCCCCCAAGTCCACCCGAGTTGCTGGCTGTCAGCAGTTCAGTTTCTTGCCGCTGAGCACTGCTGTATAGTTTAGGATATAGCATAGTTATCCATTTATGTATGCAACAACATTTGGATAGCTCAGTTTTTGGTCATTATGAACAGAGATGCAAAAACACTGGTTTTTATGTGAACGTCTCTTCAACTCTGAGGTAAATACGCAAGAGTAGGCTCCACAGAGCAAATCCTGCTTTATGGGGTAAGCAGCAAACTGTTAAGGTAGAGTAGGTGGACCACTTAGCATTCTGTCAGCAGTGGGAACCGTTTCAGTTATCCGAATCCTCTCTAACATCTTTTAATATCCCCACAGGAGTCCGTAGTTCCTGGAGGTACAATACTAGGCTGATGCATGGAGGGAATAGAGGAAGCTCCTACGCTATCTTCCAGCTCCAAAAATCCACTTACATAATGTTCTTGGATAAAGGAGAATGTATCAGATACTGTTGAGAACAGTGACCTGATCTTAGCCAAAAGGCTGAGGTGATCCCGTAGTACTTAACTGTATAAATGTATCATATCCATGTTCTAAAGTAAAGCAGAATTTCTGGAGCTATTTATAAGCTTGGTCAGGTCATCTAACTGGCTCCTCAGAACAGGCAGGGTTGTCTGCTTTGGTGGCACTGGACACTGAACCTAGGGCTTATACCAACTACAAAAATGAGCTTTAGTCCCAGTCCCTTGTAAATTGAAAAAAGTAATTTTTAGTTACATGCATGTGGACATTGGTGAATTTGTGTGAGCACTGGTGCGGGGAACCAAACCCAGATCCTCTACAGGAGCTGTAAGTGTTCCTAACCACTGAGTCATCTTTCCAGTCCCCACATAGTAAAACATCAAAAACATGCATTAGCCAATTGGGAGGTGGAGGCAGGAGGATCAGTAGTTCAAGGGTCATCTTTCAGCTACTTATTAGCTACAAATCAAGCTCAACAAAGAGCCTTGTTTTATCTCAAAAGAAAACAAAAAGAAGATAATATAGTTTTATTGTTTAAAACTTTACCAAATCACAGGGCTAGAAGCTGGCTCAGTGGTTAAGAACACTTGTTCTTGTAGAAGACCTAGGTCCAATTCCCAGCATCTACATTGTAGCTCACAGGTATAACTCCAGGTCCAGGGGATTCAATGTTCTTCTGACCTTGGTGGGCACCAGGCATGAACATGGTCCACAGACACGCAAGCAAGCAAAACACTCAAACACATAAAAATAAAATACATTTCAGAGCTAGCAGTTAAGAAAACTGACTGCTCTCCCAGAGGACGTGGGTTCAATTCCCAACACCCATATGGTAGCTAACAATTGTCTGTAACTCCAACATCTGAAATCCTCACATAGACATACATGTAGGCAAAATACCAACATAAAATAAAAATAAGCAAATTATTTAAAAAACAAAACCGACTGTCTACAAAGTAAAATTTAAGCCAGAGACAGCTACTATACAGGTAGACTGCCTTTAAAAAAATTAAGTTTCGGGCTGGAGAGATGGCTCAATGGTTAAGAGCATTGCCTGCTCTTCCAAAGGTCCTGAGTTCAATTCCCAGCAACCACATGGTGGCTCACAACCATCTGTAATGAGGTCTGGTGCCCTCTTCCGGCCTGCAGACATACACACGGACAGAATATTGTATACATAATAAATATTTAAAAAAAAAATAAAGTTTCTAGTGGAGCATGGTGGCTCACAGTTATAATTCCAGCACTCAGGAGGCTGAGGAAGGAGGATTACCAAGAATTCCAGCTACAGACACTATGTCAAAAGAAAAAGCAAGCAAAACAAAGAATTCAAGGTCTATGAATGTGTCTAACACACCGCATTCCTGAACATAACATTTACAATCAACAAGTAAATTTAGAAAGCAATAAATAACTTCTAAAATCACATTTATTTTAGAATGCAGGTGTTCATGCAACCCTTAGCTCACATGTGGAAGTTCAAGGACAACGTCTAGGAATACATTGTCTCCTTCCACTATGTGGGCTCTGAGGATGAACTCAGGTTTGGCAACAAGCACCCTCCCTTGCTCAGCCATCTTGTTGGCCCAATAATTAACCCTTTTCAGTCATAAAAAGAAACTGCCAGGCATGGTGGCACACACCTTTAATTCCAGCACTTGGGAGGCAGAGGCAGGTGGCTCTCTGTGAGCTGGAGGTCAACCTGGTCTACAAAGCAGTTCTAGAGTAGCCAGGGCTACACAGAGAAACCCTGTGCCGAAAAACCAAAAATAAACAAATAGTAAAAAAAGAAAAAAGTAAGAAACAAAGCAAAAAAAAAATGGGGGAAGGGACGACCACTGTGGCTCAATATAAACCAATAATAGGATTTTCTCTTTCCTTCCTCTTACCCCCCTCCCCCCAGAAAGAATCTATGTCTGACACTCACTATGTAGGACTAGCCTGGCCCTGAACTCATGTCAGTATGTCAATCCTCCTGCCTCCACCTTCTGATTGCTGGAATTAGAAGTCTGTGTGGCTTCATACCCAATGGAAAAAATGAGTTTGTTTGTTTTTGTCCAAGACAGGGTTTCAACTGTGTAGCCCTGGCTGTTGTGAAACTCAGCCTGTAGGCTGCCTGGCCTCCTGAGTGCTGGGACTACAGGTGTGCCCGGGGTGAAGGGACACGTGTTTACCAGGCTCCTCAGAAACTGCTGTTCTTCTTTGACTTGAAACTCTTTCTTGGGTGGTAGTACTGGGAACTGAATCGAGGGCCTGGCAATGGCGGAGCTATCCCACTGACACAAAGGTCAGAGGAAAACATGTGCTAGTTGTTTCTTTCCTGCTACCATGTGAGGCTGGGTCTCAGGCTTGGCAGGACCTGCTGAGCCGTTTCACGCTCCCTCTTTTTGTAAAAAATAAGATCTGATTACATTTACCAGCTGACCTTGAACTTGTTCCAGTTTCCTAAACAGTCTGGATTTTCTACAGGCCCTCATTAGTCCTGCTCTCACAATCAAACATTAACAAGCAAACTCTCATTAAAAAAACAAAACAAAACAAAACAAAAACCCAACAAACTTTTTTTTATTAGCACACACCTTTAATCCCAGCACTTGGGAAACAGAAGCAGGCAGATCTTTTAGTTGAGGCCAGCCTGTTCTACAAAATAAGTTCTAGGATAGTCAGCTACATAGTGAAACCTGGTCTTAAAAATAACCCTCAAAGAGCTAGGTGGTGGTAGTGCACGCCTCTAACCCCAGCACTAGGGAGGCAGAGGCAGGCAGATCTCTGGGAGTTTGAGGCCAGCCTGGTGTACAAGAGCTAGTTCCAGGATAGGCTCCAAAGCTACAGAGAAACCCTGTCTTGAAAAAAAAAAGAAAAGAAAGAAAAAAAAAAAAGGAAAATAACCCTCAAAAAACCTATTTTTGTGTGTATGAGTGTGTTGCCTGCATGGATGTCCGTGCACCAGGTGTGTGCAATGTCCGAGGAGGCCAGAAGGGGGCATCAGATTCCCCTGGGACAGGACTTAAAGCATGCTGTCAGGCACCCTGTGGATACTAGGAATAGAACTAGGAGACCCTGGAAGAGAAGTCAGTGTGCTTATCTACTGTGCCCAACAAGCAAAACAAGCAAATCTACCTCTCCCCACTTCCCCAGACATGCTCTCACCATGTAGACAAGATCACTTGCTTCTGTCACCTTAGTGCTGGGATTAAATACACACACTACCATGCCTGGCTCAAACTTGTCTTAGTCACATTAAAAATCCATTGATCTTGGCAATCAAAGTGGCTGGTTCAGTGGGTAAAAAAGTTTGCTGTATAAGCCTGAAGACCTTAGTTCAATTCCTAACCCCATGTAAAAGTGGAACGAAAGAATTTCTTCATGAAGTTATGCTCAGATCACCCTACAAATCATGCACATGCGCACACATAGACATACTAATTAATAAAACAGTTACTAGTGTAATTCACCAAAGCATGCTGCGGCCCTCACTACAAATGCTACCACACTCAAACATTCAAAATAGCATCTGGGTGTTGTTACAAAAGGAGTTCCGGCCTCCCGGTTCTTCTGAAAGACTTTCAGAGACCTCCAGAAATAACTGAACATGAACTGAAGCTCTAACTTAATTTACTTGATTAAACTTTTTCACTTTGAATTACCACCAATCCTTCTTCCATCGTACTGTGGCAGGGTCACACAATCAAACCCAGAGCTCTCAGACCCTCTTAGTCTCCCCAGCCAGTTTGTCCTCGAGATCCCATCTTCCCCTTCTGAGGCTGGGTGACAGTGCCACCTGCCCTTCCAGCATTTACACTGGGGGACTAGATTCCAATCTTCACACTCACATATCAAATACTTAACTGCCAGACCCTATTTTAATACGCTTTAAATTATTGTGCCCAGTATGATTTTGAGTGTCTTTAATTTCAGTGCTTGGGAGGCAGAGGCAGGAGGCCTCCTCAGTTCCAGACCAGCTTGGTTTACATAGCAAGTTTTAGGTCAGCCAAGGCTACACAGTGAGATCCTGTCTCAAAAACAAAAAAAATAGTAAGTTATTAGAACATTTTCCAAAGCTTAAAGGAATCTAGGCAGCCCATAGTATTTTATAAGATGACCATTAAAAGACTCTAGGACACTAAATGAGAAAACCAGAAAGTGTCGGTTAGTAACCAGGAGATAAAGTAGCTGTGACCAAGGCTCTAAAGCAGCCCTCGGTGATCCTGACCTCCTGAACGGGCCCATGCACACACTATCCCACAGCTGGTTTAGAGTGCGAGTCCTGAGCCAATTTCTCAGACCCGAGACAGGATCTTAGTAGCTGAGGCTTGCTTGCAAGTCAAGATCCTTCCACCTTAGCCTCCTGAGTACAGGAATTTCAAGTAAGTATCACCAATCCCAGCAGTAGCTGAGACTTGAAATGACTGCAATTGTGTTTATTTTTGCAGTGTCAAGGATTGAATCCAGGGCCTCTCACAGGCTAGACAGACACACAGACTACCACTAAGACACAGCACCAGCAACTCCAGCTGATGACTATAACCTTACTCAGGCCATCCTGGGCTGGAACCACTCAGTATGCCACTAGCTTCCAGACCTTTGGAAACTCAAGGCTACTAGTCACTGTTTTAAGCTAAGTCTTAGAGTAATTTGTTATGTCAAAGTAACAAACACAGTAAGGTCAGGGAATGCAGTTCTGTAGTATAGAGTGCTTGCCTAGCACATGTTCAATAATCGTAGCTTCTGAAGGTGTGCACACAGCACAAACTTCAAAAGGTATAACAAGAGTTTAATGAAAACAACAACAACACAAAAAAAACCACCAGAGGGCAGCCAGGCATGGTGGTGTACGCTTGTAATCTCAGGACCCAGGAGGCAAAGGCAAGAGGGTAAGAGGGTAATAAGTTCCAGGCCAGCCTGAGCTACACAGTGAGACTGCCTCCCCCTCATCCCCTGTAAACCATATAATAAGTATAAGACATAGCCTGGTAGGCCAAAAAGCACATGGAAGTCGACAGAAGAAAATAGCTGACTACTTTAAAGGAGTTTAGATTCCCCCCCACCTCCCCCAGACAGGGTTTCTCTGTAGCTTTGGAGCCTGTCCTGGAACTAGCTCTTGTAGCCCAGGTTGGCCTTGAACTCTTAGAGAGTCTTAGTGAGTCTGCTTCTGTCTCACCAGTGCTGGGATTAAAGGCTTGTGCCACCACCGCCTGGCTGAGATTAGATTTAAAAAAAAAAAATTTACCTAGTTTAATCGCAACACTCAAGAAGCAGAGGCAGGCAGATCTGAGTTCGAGACCAGCTTGGTCACGGAACTAGTTCTAGGACAGCTAAGGCTGTCATTGTTATTCCATTCTATGTATATGGGTGGTGTGTGGTCTGCACACTCTCTGAGCACTACAGGATGCCTGATGCTCCAGAGGGCCTGGGACTGGAGCTATAGTTACCAGCTGCTATGCCAGCAGTGGGAACTGAACTTGGGTTCTTTGCAGGAGCAGCCAATGTTCTAAATCACTGAAACCACTGAACCATCTCTCCAGCCCCAGGGAGTTTAGATCTCACTGACAGATGTTACAAACAAATTTCTAAAACATAAACTTTATGACTTAGCTGGTTGTGGTGGTAAATAAAGCCTGTATTCCTAGCATTCAGGAGGCTGAGGCAAGAAGATGGAGACTGAGGCCACTCTATAGTTAAGACCCTATCTCAAAACAAAGTCCCCCAAATAAACAAAAACAAAGGAAGAGACCCATGCCTAAGTAATAAATTATAATGTATGCATGCCTTCAAAGACTCCCCGGCAAGGTAGACCAGATGACAAACTTACAGTCCTTGTTTCTAAAGGGACTGAACGGATAACTCTGAACTAGTAACATTTCTTCCATTCAGAAGAACCTGAGCCATTCTCAATGTACCCTTGGGTTTCTCCTCCATTGCTAAGGATTTTCCTGGCATTTTACTCCCAACACAAACCTGACTTATCTATAGTAAAAATCTATAATGGGCTTATTCTTCCTTGAACTGAATAATAATTATTCAAGCATTCTTTGCAAAACTACCCAGCAGTTCCTGCTCCAGGTCCTTAACTGAGCAGATATGTGTACCCAACACACACTAAACTTTTTTACAAACAGGATATTTGAGTACCCTGTACACGGTCAATGTCTTCCTTGTAAAACACGGCTTTCTCCCTCCTCCACCTCTAAGACCTCATCCTTTTCAGGAGTTCTCTTTTCCTCTGTTACCCTTAACTTTCCTTTACCAAGGCAACATGGAGCTGCCATTCTTCCATCCCCACCCATGCATCTGCTTCCGTGGCCGCAGCCTTGGCTACTGGAGAAAACCCACCGCCATGCTTGCTTTAAGAGTGCTGCCTGAAGCCATCTGAACCCAACAAAGTGACTGCCTCAAATCCCTAGACAGTCGCCGGTTTTGATGTTCTAGAATACCATCTGCGCTGTTCTTCTCTAGCTGACTTTGATTCTAGTCTGATCGCAGGGAATATTCTTTAAGTCCCTCTTTCAGCAGTCACATTTCCTGAGGCCCTAGCCATTTCCGGCTTGTTCTAGACAATGGTGCCCAAACTCAGGACCAGAAATGCTTGGAGCCTCTTCTCAATGCTCCAATAACTTCCAAAACAGAAGTCTTCAACGTCAATCCCATTCCCAGTACAATGGTCCCTCCTGCCAAAGCCACAGAAGACCAAACCAGAGCAGAGTACTTCCCAAGCCTAGGTGAGGAAGAGGACATGCAGAGAGATGACACGTTACCCCCCACCCTGCCTTCCCTCTACCAACACAGAAAAGTTGCTAGAATGTAGCCTCAAAAACCCCCAATTTTTGTTAGATGAAAAAAAAAACATTAAAAACAGTGTCTTACAGCCTTTTTGACCAGTTTTCTACTGGATTCGACCACTGCTTCTGTCAGTGTAAATTCTGTTTTAATCATCTCCAGGACATTGATAGCTGATTCCAGGGGTGTGAGCTCAGCCTCCATATCAAAGGAGCAGTCTAGGACAAAACAATAGTTTTCACTTTAAGTGCCTCCCTAAGGAGCAGCAAACACGTCCAAAAAGTATATACAGTTACCTATGGAAACAAGAAGACATGCAAGACCCTTGTTTATATAAAAGATCATGCAAACCAGACATTTAATTCTAGTATTCAGGAGGCAGAGGCCAATCTGGTATATACAGTGCAACTGACAGGGCTATGTAGAGAGCCGGTTTTAAATAATAATATAAAAGGACCATGCAAACCCAGGAAGACTTGCAATTATGTCAGGTGGTAGTGGTGGCGCACGCCTTTAATCCCAGCGCTCAGGAGGCAGAGGCAGGCGGATCTCTGTGGATTTGAGGCCAGCCTGGTCTACAGAGCAAGTTCCAGGACAGCCCAGGGCAACACTGAAAACCCCGTCTTGAGAAAAATAAATAAATAAATGATTTGCATTTATTTTGCTTATGTGCTTGTGATATGGTCCAAATTCAAATCAACCTATTCTATTCTTGTTTGTTTTTTCAAGACAGGGTTTTTTTCTGTGTAGCCCTGGTTGTCCTGGAACTCCTGAACTCGGAGATCTGCTAGTTCCTGCGCTACCACACCCAGCTTCAAACCAACCTTATCTCAATACTTTTCAACACAGCTCAATTATAACACAAACATTTACCTCTAAAATCCAGAATAACACATTTCTCAGATACAAGTGACCAACACTGAAGACAGTTTATTAAGCAGCTGCCAAGTTCAACTGGTGTGTGTGTGGGGGGGGGGTTCACGCTTTACCATGGGAAGGAAGGGGGTAAGGATGTGTCCTTAAGGATGTAACTTACTTTTAGCAACAAAAATGGGTGTGCAATAACAGGTGGGAGAAAACAAAAAACACATAAAAATCAGCCAAGGAACCTTAACTGGAGAAACTAGAACTAGACAATTCAACCACCGTTGAATGAAAAAGACCTCTGCGGTGGAAACACTAGTGCACTTTAACCCGGAATCTTTCAGTCCCGGATGTTAAGTTTGAAAATAACAAAACCCTACGTAAGTGAGCCCAGAAAAGAACACAAAAAATAGCCATACCTAAATTTTCCCCTTCTTCAATGCGCGACAGGCACTGCATAACTCGCAGCAACCGGGACACCGTATGCTCCTTCCCCAAGGGCCTGACAAGTAACGCTGGGAAAGAAGACATGGTTGGCTCCGCGAGCCCAGGACCCCAAAGTGTGCCCCACAGACCCTCCTCCTCCCCGCGCGGCCCCGGGCCGGCCCTCACCCTGCATGATGTCCCGGATCTGCCTGAAGTCCCCGTACCGGCTACTCCGAAAGGCCCGCAGCGCCTCGTGGAAGTAGAACTTGAGCACCCAGCGGTTGACCGCCTCCTCCAGCCTCGTTTCCCCCGCGCCCCGCTCCGTCGCGCCTCCCAGCCCCGGCTCGGGCCGTCCCCGTCGAGCCCGCCCGCCATTACGCGATGCCCGCCGGCCCGCCGCCCGCCCGCCGCTGTCGCTGCTCCCGCCTCCTCCCGCCATCCTGCCTGATCGCCGTGCGCCCTCCCTGCCTTCCCGACTAGGCCGTTTCCTTGGCTGTGACGCCATCGGGTCACGCACAACGCCCGGGCCGGAAGCAGAGCCCGCCGTCCCGGCTCCCGCGGCCATGATACCGACGGGGGTTCCAAGCCGCCCGCGGGCTTCTGGGAGGGAAAGGACCGAGGAAGGTGTACCCCCTCCTCTTCGGCCTCCGTAGTTCCTGTTGTGTTTGGCGCAATGCCTGCTGGAGATTGAAGTCCACGTAGCCCCGCCAAGCGCGTTGTACGCGGGACACCGTGAAGACTATGAAAATTAAGTGCATGCATATTATTAGACAATTTCACAATTGCAAATTGTGAAAAGCCGTGTAATAGAGAAAAGGTTTCTTTGTTTGAGACAGTCTCACTATGTATCCCTGTTTGGCCTGGAACTCATGATATGGACCAGATGGGCCTGGAACTCTGCCTCTTAGTGCTGAGATTAAAGGCTAGTGCCTTTATTTTTTTGTTTTAATTAAAAAAATTTTTTTTTAACTTGGGTTTGTTCTCGGAATAAACTGAGGTCCTCGTGATTGCAGAGCAAGCACTTTATCAACCATGCGTTCTCCCTGGCCCCAGTAAAAAGCTATTCTAAGACAGGTCCTGCAAAGTTGCCGGGCTAGCTTTGAACCCATTTCAGAGCCGCTCTCTGAAGCAGTCCTAGCTGTGGCAATCCAAGCTGCTTGGTGAGTCCAGCCTGCTTGCTTACTTAAAAGGAGCAGCTTCACATCCCGACAATTTTGCTTCTTACTGTATAAACCTTAAGCAAGTTACTTTTCCTTTTGAGCGTCTGTTCCCCCTTCGTCAAGCATACATAATGTAGGTACCTCATGGGGATTATATTAAAATGAGTTGAGTTACTATTTCTGGTGCCTGTAGCTCAGGGCTTAGCTTGTAAGGGTTCAACAAATATTGTGTGTGTGTATGTGTGTGTGTACCCAGAGATCCAAGGATACCTTTTAGAAGTTAATTCTATCTCTAGCACTGTAAAAATAGAACTTCCCTTCCTTCCTTTCCCTTTTCTCCATACAACTTATATAAAGCACACAGGTCTCAGCCAGATATGACGGTACGTGTCTGTAACCCACCTTTTGGGGTAGTAGGATTTAGAAGATTGAGGTCTCCCTAGTCAGAGCCTGTCTCAGAAACAGGTGAAAACAAACAAAAGCCCCTGTAATTCCAGCACTTGGGAGATGAAGGCAGGAGGGCTTGGAGTTCAAGGCCAGCAAGGACTACCATGAGACCCATCTGAAAGGAAGGAAGGAAGGAAGGAAGGAAGGAAGGAAGGAAGGAAGGAAGGAAGGAAGGAAGGAAGGAAGGAAGGAAGGAAGGAAGGAAGGAAGAAGGAAGGAGAAAGCATCTCACTCAGCTAAATCTGAAATGTGCACTTTCTTGAGGATTCTCGTTTTTTCGTTTATTGCTTTATGGTTATGCGTTATGGTCGAACGCAGCCCATTCCAACCTCCCACTCCCGTGCCTCCATCTCCCAAGACACCTGGTGCTGTTCTAATTTTTTGAAAACCCCAGTTTTACGTGGTTGAACCAGTCTATCTACCACAAATACACAGTAAATCACAAATACACTTTGTGGACTCAGGAGTTTCAGGAGCTCCAGTCTTCTCCAGCAGGGGGCAGAGTGGTGCAGGGAGAAGACCTGGCTGGTCCTACCTAGATCTCTCTGTTTTACAGATTTGGGTAAGATTTTAAGCTTTGGGTGAGAGGCCAACTACCAAACGGACAATTTATAGAGCTGTAATTAAGATGTGAACAAGAAATAAGTTAATACCTGCTGATACTGCCCAATCCCAGTACAATTAACAACATTGCTTTATTTTTTTTTTTCGGTTTTGCCTGTGTATGTATATGTGTACTTGTGTGTATGTGTTTCTATGTGTGTGGACGTGCATGTGCACATGCGTGCACAGTGTATGTGTAAGCCTGAAGGTGATATAGGTATCTTTTACTTTATGTTGTTTTGTTTTGTAGAAGTGTCTTACTATGTAGTCCTGGCAGGCTTGATACTCTCTCTGTAGAGCGGGCTGTATTTGAACTCACAGAGATCTGCCTGCCTCTGCCTCTCAAATGCTTGGGTTCGAGACACAGTAACCCAGCTCCAGCAAGGTTTAAAAAAATAATAATATCCGCAGTCAAGGAAGGCGCTGTACTATAGGTACTTTCAGCCACTGAAGGTGGGAATGTCAATTAATACAACCTTTCCAGAGAGGAATTTAGAAAAAGAACAAGCTGCCATGAAACCATACATATTCCATCTTTAGAAATAATTCCTGGAGGAAGAGTTGTAAGTGAGCATCACAACTTACAGATTTTTCATTAGTGATTACTAATAATGTAGAAAAAAAAACAACCGAAAAGATTCGATAATAGAATTTTTAAATAAATCATGGTGTGTATCATACTTAGGAATCTTATTCTGTGATTTTTTTTAAAAAAGCATTCTTGTTAAAATAACGAGCTGAATAAAGTGTCCAACCATTATTTCATGCTCAAGATATAAAGAAAGGAAAAGAAATAGAACAATAGAAATATTTACTATATAGAATATTTCTGGATCATGGGCTATTGGTTCATGCTTGTTATCCCAGCTGAGGCTGAGGCAGAAGGATCTCAAGTTCCAGGCTTGTCTGGCTATAGAGAGGGGTCAACTTGAGCCTGGGCTACTTAGTAAGACTTTGTGTCAAAATAAAAGTAAACAAACAAAACAAAACAAAAGGAAGGGGAGGGCCAGCAAGATGGCTCAGGATATAAGTGTTTGTGGGTTGTTGTGCCATGGCCTGGTCTACACGTCAAGTTTTAGTCCAGCCAGGGATACATAGTGGAACTGCATGGAGAAGATGAAAGAAAAGGCGAGGCTGGAGAGATGGCCCAGCAGTTAGAGCAGATGATGCTGTTCCAGAGGGGCGGGCTCGTTTTCCATCACTCCATCTGTACAAATGCCTATCACTCCACCGCCAGGGCAGCCAAGCGCTTCTTCTGGCCTCTTCTGACTTTGTGCACACGGTACACATAAGATACATTCAGATATCCACACATACACATAAAACTAATAAATAAGAATGGTAGAAATGACTCAGCCATTAAAGGCTAGGCTCACAAACAAAAATATTAAGAGTTCAGTTCCCAGCACCCATGGCTGTCTCTCCATTCATAAAAATAAATAAATCTTCTTTAAAATGTTAAATAAGTAAATAAGTGAAAACTATGAAAACCAACAAAGGGCTGAGGCCGTAGCTCACCGGTAGCACTTTAGTTCTGTCCTGGGCAGAGGATGGTGGAGGCTGTAGGTCTAACCCCCAGGACTGTGAAAATGAAGTAATAAAATAGAATGCCTTTGAATATTTATTATTCATATTAGCAGGCAACACACACACACACACACACACACACACACACACACACACACACTAAATAAGCAAGCAAGCAAACAAACAAATAAGTCTGGGTTGTAGCTCAGTTAATCGAGGGCTTGCACAGCATGTATGAGTCCCAGGACTTCAGAAGACTTGACTTGGTATGACTTGGTTTAAACCTTTGGTCTATTTTTAAATTCAAATTTAATTTAATTATCTTGAGAAGAAAATCTCATTATGTAGCCTTTATTTTTAGTTCCTGGGATTAGAACCCTGGACCTTGAACATGCTAAGCATAATCTCTATCAGCGAGTCACATTCCCCGCCCTAAGTCTGATTTTAAATTTAAACCTGTTTGAAGACAAAATGCCAAGGGATTTGATTAGTTTCCTATGTTCTTGGAGTTCATATAAACAGAATCTCACACTGAGCAGTCTTCTGTCCGGCTTCTTTTGCTCATTGTCTCTGAGATCTACCCGCGCTGTTCCTTTTATAGCTGAGTATCATGCTTGGTTGTTTGGAAGTCCACAATCTACCCATCCACTCTTCTGCTGATAGACATTTAGATCGTTGCCAGTTTTGGACAATTAGGAAAAAGGCTGCTGTGAAGATTCTAGTTCAAGCTCAAAGGAAAAAGATACACAAGTAAAAGTTTTACATGTTCACTGTAGATTGCCCATGGGGAGATTTTAGGCAGCACTTTCTTTTCGTTATTATGGGAGAAGGAAAACTCCATCTAACACGTCTCTCTCCATATTCTAGCCTAGGGGCAGTGTGGCGAGAATGCAGTTGTGTTGAAAACATCTTCGGTTTGGATCTAGAGGACTAAGAGCTCTTAACCAGGTTCAGCTCCGACATGGCAGCTCATGTTGGTCTGTAACTCCAGCTCTAGCGGATCCAACACCCTCACACTGCAGGCAAAACACCATCCATAAAATAAAAATAAATAAAGCACTTTAAAGTTAGTTTTAAAAAAGAAAGAAAATATCTTCTAGCAATCACTCTGTAGTTTATCTTTTAAACAGAGAATTTTTTTTAAAAAAATTATATTTATGTGTGTGTGCTTTCCATGTAAGTAGGGCTGTCTGTGGAGGTCAGCAGAGGGTGTGGGCTCCTCTGAAGCTGGAATTACAGGTGTCGTGAGCTGCAAAATGAGTCCTTCGCAAGAGCAGTCCGTGCTCTTTAACTGTTGAGCATCTCTCCAGGCCTTCTGTGGGTTATTTTTATACTCTTTTTAAAATAAGTCTGTGAGGCCGGGCGGTGGTGGCACACGCCTTTAATCCCAGCACTTGGGAGGCAGAGGCAGGCAGATCTCTGTGAGTTCGAGGCCAGCCTGGTCTACAAGAGCTAGTTCCAGGACAGGCTCCAAAACCACAGAGAAACTCTGTCTCGAAAAACAAAAACAAAAAAAACAACAAAAAAAACAATAAAATAAGTCTGTGAGTTGGATGTGTGGTGGTGGTGGTGGTGGTGGTGTGTGTGTGTGTGTGTGTGTGTGTATATGTAATTGTTCTGCTCAGTAAGTAGAGACAGGAGGTATGCTAGAAGTTCAAGGTCAGCCCGAACTACGTAGTAAGACTGTCTCAAAAAAAAAAAAAAACAAAATAAATAAAATACATGGCTCAGTGGCTAGAAACACTTGTTTCTCTTTCAGAGGACCTGAGTTCGATTTCCAGAACACCCATGTGGTGGCTCATGACCTCATGATCTCATGACCATTGGTAACTTCAGTTCCAGGGGCTCCAACACCTTCTTCTCACCTACAAGAGTATCAGGCAAACACATGATATATATGTGTACACACACATACATAGGCAAAACACTGACACACATAAAAATAAAATAAAATTACAAAAATTAAATAGTGATAATAAGAATAAAATAAATACCGGTCAGGTATGGTAGCATATGCATTTTTATTTTTTTTAAGGTTTACTTATTATGTAGACAATGTTCTGCCTGCATGTATGTCTACATGGCAGAAGAGGGCACTAGATCTCATTACAGATGGTTGTGAGTCACCGTGTGGGTGCTGGGAATTGAACCTAGGACCTCTAGAAGAGCAGCCAGTGCTCTTAACCTCTGAGCCATCTCTTCAGCCTCCCTTACAGTTTTTTTATTAAATTTTTTCATACAATATATTTTGATCATGTTTTCCCTCAGTTCCTCCTATCATTCCCATCTTACCTTTATGTTCTTGTTTTCTCACTTTTTATTTCAAAAACAAACAAATCCCAAGAAACAAAAACAAAACCCCTACCAAAAAAAAACAAAAACAAAACAAAAGTCAAAATAAACAAGCCAAAGACCAATAAGACAAAAAAAAGTCCAAATAAAGTAAAAATTAAATAAAAAGCTCACAAAATTACTATTGAGTTTGCTTGTCTACGGCATGGGGCCTGCTCTGGATTATGGTAGATTATAGTGGTATATTATTTGTGTGTTTTAATAAATAAAGCTTGCCTGAAGATCAGAGTGCAAAGCAACCACATTAGCCAGCCACACAGACCAGGCAGTGGCGAACACACCTTTGATCCCAGCACTAGAGAGGAATGTAAGACAGGAGGAGACAGCTCCCACTCTCCACCTCAGTGTTCATGGAAGCAGGGTCGCCCATTTTGGTCTGAGGTAGAGGTAAGAGCCAGTGGCTGGTGGCTTTGGTTTTTATGACCTTCAGCTTGAACCCCAATATCTGCCTCTTGATTTTTATTATTCATATTACAGTAGATATACAAAAGAAGACTTCATTGGAGAAAACTGGTTTTCCTCTTGTCAGAGGGTATCAATTGCAGGTAGCTTTTCTTTTCTTTCATTCTTTCTTCTTTGGTATGGGAGGTCCTTCTGTCTGTGTGTTGCTTTTTTTAGTTAATGAATAAAGAAACTGCTCTGGACCTATAGCAGGGCAGAACTTAGGTAAGCAGGGAAGATGGAACTGAATGCTGGGAGGAAGAAGGCAGAGTCAGAGGGACGCCATGGAGCCGCTGCCAGAGTAAGACATGCCGAAACTTTGCCCATAAACCACTGCCACATGGCGATACACAGATTAATGGAGGTGGGGTAAATTAAGATGTAAGAATTAGCCAATAAGAAACTAGAGCTGCTGGGTAGTGGGGGCGCACTCCTTTAATCCCAGCACTCAGGAGGCACAGGCAGGTGGATCTCTGTGAGTTCGGGTATATGTGGAAGCCAGAGAACAATTCTAGGAGCCCAAAGGATCTCTCACTAGCCTGGAGTTCACCAACTAGGCCAGGCTGTGAGCCTCAAATAATCCACCTGCTTTTACTTTCTCTGCACTGGTATTGTAAAAATCTCCCAGATTTTAACAAGGGGTTTTGGGGATCAAATTCAAGTCTTTATATTTGTAAGGCAAGCAAGCACTTTACTGGCTGCTGCCCTTATAGCCCTCAAACTATAAAGTTTGAACTTTAACAGTCTTAAAAAATGATGATGATGATGATGATGATGATGATGATGATGATGATGGCGTTGATGACGGAGAAAGAACAGACGATGCACGGCGCGCCATGGTGTGTGTGGAGAGCACAGAGCAACTCTGAGGAGTCCGTCTTCTTCCCTTCTACCATGAGGCTTAGGGATTGAACGCCAGGTCCCCAGGGTGTGTGGCAGGTGCTTTTACCAGGTGAGCAGTCTCACCACCACCGCCACCCCAACCTCCTATCACTAAGTCCAAATATGTAGCCATGTATGACCAGGACCTCACTACGTAGGCCGGACTGAACTCAGAGATCTGTCTGTCTCAAGTCACTCACTATGTAGCCAAGAATAGGTAGGAATTTCCTGATCTTCCTGCCTCCACCTCCTTGATGCTGGGATTACAGGCATGAATCGCTGCTTTGGCTCCCTGCGGTGCCGGGGACGGAACCCCGGGGCTTTGCACACGCTAGGCAAGCAGCATTACCATCTGGGCTACGGCTTCAGCCCCTAGGCATAATCTCTTAGCTCATCTAAAATCGATGTCTGAGAAAGGCATAACATACATCCGATGCACTCTGTTCCTCTATGAGCACCTAACTCATTGCCCTTTGTTAAAATAAATAGCCCCTTCTGGGGCGGGGAGAGTTCAGAGTTTAAGAACATACACTATGTCCGGCTGTGGTGGCACAAGCCTTTAATCCCAGCACTCGGGAGGCAGAGGCAGGCGGATCTCTGTGAGTTCGGGGCCAGCCTGGTCTACAAGAGCTAGTTCCAGGACAGCGAGGGCTGTTGCACCGAGAAACCCTGTCTTGCAAAACCAGAAGAAAAACAAAACAAAACAAAACAACAACAACAAAAAACCATACACATACATTGTTCTGTGTTCAGTTCCCAGCCCCCACATGGTGCCTCCCAACTGCCTGCAGGTCCGGTTCTAGGCCACCTGCCGCTCTCTTCTGGTCTCTGCAGATACCTGAACACATGGGATACATATCAGCTCATGTGAAAATGAACTTGAAATGTATGCCCTGACAATGCTGAAGCAGGCACGGGCAGCCTGTATATGGCGGTTCTTGTCCATGTTGGGTTTCATGGTCTAAGCTGATGAGAATGACTGACTAGACCTCATTACAGATGGTTGTGAGCCACCACATGGTTGCTGGGATTTTTTTTTTTTTTTGGTTTTTCGAGACAGGGTTTCTCTGTGGCTTTGGAGTCTGTCGTGGAACTAGCTCTGTAGATCAGGCTGGTCTCGAACTCACAGAGATCCGCCTGCCTCTGCCTCCCGAGTGCTGGGATTAAAGGCGTGCGCCACCATCGCCCGGCCGGTTGCTGGGAATTGAACTCAAGACTTTTGGAAGAGCAGGCAGCGTTCTTAACCGCTGAGCCATCTCTCCAGCCAACTACCAACTCATGCAGGCGCACACAACATACAATATACATATAAAAAACACACAAAGCCCCCTTCTTTTTGGAATTAAGAGCCCTCGTGTGTGTAGACCTGTTTCTAGGGCTTCAGAAATTTGAAAGTTAATTGAGTTTGCAAGCAAAAAAAAAAAATGTGAAGACCACATGGCTAGACAATTCTTGGGTCTTTGGTCATTTAACTCCCCTGGGCCCCCGTGAGGTGGGAGATCAAATGGGAAGACACAGTAAAGCTCTCACAGTAAAGGGCTGGTATCTCAGCGGCGATAGGCTAGAGGAGTGGGAGGACCTCCCGTAACACCTCCCCCTTTTGTTTAAATAAGAGAGTTCTAAACCTACTATGAAATTATATACAATAAGTACAAATATCCTATTCTAACTAGCTTAGGTCTTGTATAATAAATAACTTGGCCAAGTCATGAGAGAAAAGTAACTACATCTATATAGTCTTCAACCCCATCGAAGATCTGAGAAGGGAAATAATGTTACCTGGTTAATTAGGAAGTTCAGTAAAACAACTTCCAAAACATGCAACAAATCACAGAGACAACTAGCTACCTAGGCAATCACCCAAAGTCACATTAGCAGCGTTGAAGCAACCAACTTTGGCTAAGGCCTAACATAACTGACACACCATTTTCAAAGGCAAGCAACTTTTCAAAACTATCTTACCCTGTCTTGGCAGGATAAGACAGCCCTGTTTTATCCATTGATGCATGCTCTGTATCTTTGTCAGTGGTTGAGGTATGGGCATTTCTTTGCCCCAAGGCCAGTTCTGCCAAAAGGAAAGGCTCCAGGTGGAGTGTCTTTGGTGCTCAACATTCTCTCGGGAATAGAGTGGTGTTGCCAGGAGCAATTGTGTCTCACTACCACAAAACTCTGAGTTAGATTAAAGGCCATTTTCTACAGCTCTTTGAAGAAGTTGAAGACTATCTATCTATACTGAGTATAATCTCTATATATCTAAAGAACCTGATTAGTCTAATTATAAATGACAAACTTAGATGACTATTAGTCTATATAATTCTCAATATCTATCTAACTTAAAGATTAAGACAATAAACAACTGTGAAACAAATGAGGACAATGACCTCCAAATATAAACAATGTACAAATATACATTGCAGTAGGTAAATATATATCAATACACAAACATTATATAAGTATCTTAATCAGAGGTAGAAATGTACACAGCAATATGGTAAATATATACAATACAATATATGTCAATACATAAAAATGTTTTAAACAAGGTAGAAACATGCATGCATCCAATAGTCAATATAATTTAACTTTGTATCAATATACAAGAATCTATAACAATATATTTGTCTAAAAACAGTAACTCACAATTACAAATCTATTATCCCATCATCCCTCTTTTTTTTTTCAAAATGATCCCTGAGCTTATAAAATTCCTCCCCCAACCCTCAATCGTATACTAATTATAATCAACCCCTAAATGATGTCCCTAAACCCAAGGGCAAACTTTACTGGGAGAGGGGACGTCGTCCTCTAGAATTACTTCCAGCTGTCATGGGGGCGACGTTCTTTCTGGGGGATCCTGTGAAAGTAAAATGATGGTTAAATTTCAAGATCAATGTCTTTTAAAATTGCCAATAGTCTCTGAGTATTTTGTGCAGGTCTGGCCAAAATGTTGTATAAGATGTGCACCATTTCAGCTAACCAAGTTGGAACTGTCTTGTGCAGCTGGTACCCAAAGCAGGTCTTGTTGTAGCGCTATCAGTATCATGACGTCATATCAACCAGGTGGAGTTGTTGTTATGGGGCCCCATCTTCTTCCTGGAAACTTCAAATGTCACTTCAGGAAAAACTCATTGTTCATTATAAGAAACTTAGGGACCCAGGGACCCAGGGACGCAGGAAAATTGATCACATACTTGGTAACAAAGCAAACTTCCACAGATATAAAAAAAAAAGTTTAGTAACTACCTGTGTCTTATCTAATCACCATGGAATAAAGTTAGAATATAACAACAATTCAACCCCCAGAAAACCTACAAACTCATGGAAACTAAACAGGTAACTACTGAACCACCCCTGGGTCAGGGAAGAAATAAAGAAAGAAATTAAAGTCTTCCTTAAATTCAATGAAAATAAAGATACAAAATACCCAATCTTATAGGACACTATGAAAGCAGTACTAATAAAAAAGTTCATAGCGCTAAATTCACAAATTAAAAAAAGACGGAGAAAACTCACATTAGAAACTTAACAGCACAGGTAAAAGCTCTAAAGAAGAAGAGGAAGAAGAAGAAGAAGAAGAAGAAGAAGAAGAAGAAGAAGAAGAAGAAGAAGAAGAAGAAGAAGAAGAAGAAGAAGAAGCTGACTCACCAAGGAGGAGAAGAAGACTGGAAAAATCAAGTTGAGGGTTGAAATCAACAAAATAGAAACAAGGAAAACAATCCAAAGAATCAATGAAGGAAACAGGGCTAGTTCTTTGAGTAAAATCAACAAAATTGACAAACCCCTATCCAAACTAGTTAAAAGGAAGAGAGAGAACACACAAAATAACAAGATCAGAAATGAAAACGGAGCCATAACAACAGACACTGAGGAAATTCAGAGAATCATTGGGTCTTGTTAAAAAGCTTATGTGTGACAAAGTTGGAAAATGTAAAAGAGATGGACTTGTTTTTAGATAAAATCCAAATACCCAAATTAAATCAAGACCAGGTGAGCAGCACACAATGCCTGTCTGCACTCTATGTGCTACCATACAGTTTGTGAGCTACGAGCAAGGGGCTAGAGGTTAAAATACACAAACACACAGACAGAGAGACAGAGACATGGACCTCTAGTCACTGGTAAGAAGCCCTTTAAACAACAGCACCCTGGAGGCTTAGCACCCAACAGTCAATTGGGCCAACAGGTGAAAACCTTATCCTCTGATCCTCAAGGCCAAGGCAACCTCTTTTGGCTAGAGAAAGAAGAGCTGGAGAGATAGCTCAGTGGTTAAGAGCATTGGCTGCCCTTCCAAAGGTAACAAGTTCGATTCCTGGCAACGACATAATGCCTCACAACAATCTGCAATGAGGTCCTGTGCCCTATACTGACAACAGAAGGGAAAGGCAGGAGAGATAGCTCAGTGGTTAAGAGCATTGCTTGCTGAGTTCAATAAGGTGGGACCCAGGGACCCCCAGGGACCCCCAGGGACCCCCAGGGACCCCCAGGGACCCCCAGGGACCCAGGGACCCAGGGACTCTCTCACTCAAGAAGCCTCAGCCGCGGTAGTAATAGTTTTTTTTTTCCTTTTGTTGCTATATTTCAAGTGCCACGGAGTACATGGAAACAACACCCACTTGGGGCAGGAAATGCCAGGGAAAAAAACCAGGGGACGTGACATCTGGGTGGGTCATGAGTGACGGTGGAATCTGTCATCTCTTTTTATGACTGCAATCTGCTGTCTACGGCGAATTTCCCACCCGGGTTTCATCTACACTATGTCTTATCTGATTTAGAAGGGCCCAGAGGGACCGTCCCTTGCCCCATCCCCCGCCACAACCCTTGCTTCAGACGACCTAGAGCTGGTGCTGGTTCGGTGTCTGTCGGACTCAGGTGTTCTTCATGAAGGCCAGGGCTGGGCCTTTAAATCTTCTATAACTGCAGTACCACAGGATTCCTGAGTTTCACCCACACACGGCTCCCTCCCGGAGCCCCAGCTGGCTGCCAACACCCACACCAGCAAACTCACCCCCAGCACCGCCACCCTTGGCTATGTTGAAATTTACACCCCCACCCCCCAGGTCTAGCTTTACTCTGGAAGAGGAGCACAGGGTCTTGGGCGGTGCAGACGCCTGATAAGCATCTGGAGAATCACCAGTGAGTAAGGACAGCAGATCAGGATCCAGGAGCTTCTGTGTAGCAAGACCAGGGAGGGCGGGAGGCTGTTGCCAGTGTTCTCTGTGCTTCGGAATCATGGAGGCACTCCGCAGTGTTCAGATTCCTGCCCCCTTCACCATCTGGGAGATGAAAATGGTGTTCAAAGAGCACCTATAGAAACTCCCTGGGACATTCTGTTCTCAAACCTCAGCGGGTTTGGAAATGACAGCATTACTAAACAACTGGATCCTTTTTTTTTTCTTTTGGTTTTTTGAGACAGGGTTTCTCTGTGGCTTTGGAGTCTGTCGTGGAACTAGCTCTGTAGACCAGGCTGGTCTCGAACTCACAGAGATCTGCCTGCCTCTGCCTCCCGAGTGCTGGGATTAAAGGCGTGCGCCACCATCGCCCGGCCTGGACCCATTCTTCATGAAAAGTATCAGATTGAGCCAGGTGTGGGAGCCCATGCCTTTAATGCCAGCACTTGGGAGGATGAAGCAGGAGGATGGCAGAGTTTGAGGCAATCCAGGGTTACATGTTAAAACCTTTTCTTAAAAAAAAAGGAGGGGTGAGCACACTGCAAATATGTGCACATATACCTCACATTCACGTGTACAAAAAAAGAGAGAAAGAAAAGATAGGGTTTCTCTGTGTAACAATTCTGGTCATTCTAGAACTCACTCTATAGACCAGGCTTCACTTGAACCCACAGAGATTTGCCTGCCTCTGCCTCCTGAGTGCTGGGAATAAGGTTGTGTGCCACAGCTGCCTGGCTAAAAAAAAAAAAGAAAATTATTAATGACATTTAGCACAGGAAAATTGAATGTGTGTATATATATATATGGAGGAGTTGCTTGTATTTTTTTTCTTTTTGTCTTTCCACAGCACTTAAAATTTAGCCTCAGGAATGACTACTTTTATACTTTACAAGCATAGGTTGTAGCTGGGTCAGCAGAGTGTGTATCTAGTGTACATGGGTTCCACCACCAGAACCACACAAACCAGGCATGGCGGCAAACCCTGTGACCCCACCCTGCTAGAGGTGGGGGGCAGAAGGATCAGACGTTAAAGGTATTTCTTGGTTGCAAAGTGAGTTTGAGGCCATCCAGAGCTACACAAGAATTTGTCTAAAACAACACACACACACACACACACACACACACACACACACACACACACACACCCCTATAGCTTCTGGATCCTGCGAAATGTTTTCTTTCCAGCAGGGGGCAGAAGTGATCCTCAAATATCCCTGACTAAGTGCTAAGCATGGGTCAGTGTCCACAGGTTTCCAGCTCCAGGCTCAAAGATTGTCCTTGGATCACCAGATCACAAAGGAAGCCAAAGAAGCCAAAGACAACAACTGCACAGAGCTTTAGATGCTTTAGGAGTTGTTGAATAAAACATTTTCCTTATGGCTCTTTTATTGATTCCAAATACCTTTATTGTCCCTGAAGCTCAGTTTTCTCTTTTTTCTTGTTTTCTTGAGACAGGGTTTCTCAGTATATCCCTGACTATCTTGGAACTCTTTTTGTAGACCATGCTGTCCTGGCACTAACTTGACCTTGAACTCAGAGATCCGCCTGCATCTGCCTCCCGAATGCTGGGATTAAAGGGGTGCACCACTACTGCCTGGCTTTTTATTATTTCGTTTCTGGTTTTTAAAGCTCAGTTTTCTCATTTGATGAATTCTACAGATTTGCTGAAACCACTTTTCAAATCTCTCTTTCCATCTGTTTAAAAACACCACCACCACCAACAAGCCTGGCAGCGGTGGTGGTGCACGCCTTTAATCCCAGCACTTGGGAGGTAGAGACCAGAGAATCTCTGTGAGTTCGAGGCCAGCCAGAGCTGTTACACAGAGAAACTCTTGTCTCAAAACCCCAACTTCTCCAACCCCCCCACAAAAAAAGCCCACAAAACTTTAAGCAGTTGTGGTGGTATGCACCTCTAATCCCAGCACTTGGGAGGCAGAGGCAGGCAGATTGAGCGCGAGGCTAGTCTGGTCTACAAAACGAGTTTTAGAACAGCCAGGGATACACAGAAATTATGTCTCAAAAAACTCTAAATAAATAAATAAATAAAACTAGCTGGGCATAGTAACACATGCCTTCCAGCGCTCGGAAGGCAAAAGCAGGCAGTTTTCTATGAGTCTGAGGCCAGTCTGGTTTACGCCATAAGTTCCAGGCCAGCCAGTGCAACGTAGTGATAATCTGCCTTAAGAAACAATAAACTCGGAGGCTGGAGAGATAGCTCAGTGGTTAAGAGCACTGGCTGCTCTTCCAGAGCACCCACGTCCAATCCCCAGCACCCACATGGCAGCTCACAGCTGTCAGTAACTCTAGTTCCAGGGGCTCTGACACCCCCATGCAGATATACATGCAGACAAAACATCAATGCTCATAAAATAAAAATAAATTATAAAACATAGACTTTACAAATCAAAATCAGCATTAAGAAGAAACAAGCCCCAGTCCTCTCTGAAATTAATTGGCTTATTCAATTATCTGCTTGACAGCCCTCAGCTGATCAGGATGAACCATTACCAGTTTATCTTGAGTGTGGATCAAAGAATATCATTTTTCTTTTGATGGGGGGATTGGCATTTACTCAAAACACTGATGGAGAAAAAGCACTCTCTTCCACTCTATAAATGCTTAGCGTGTGTGCAAAGGTCATAGGTTTGGGTTCAGAAGTCACACACAGGCTTCCCAAAAGATCTTGACTGTGGGCTGGCCAAATTACACAGCAAGCAGTTGTAGAAAAATAAACACAAGTTAAAATTTAACCACAACTATCTGTCCTTGCTGTTCTGGCCCCCTGTGGGAGGAGCTGCAAGGGCAAGAGAGAGCTCTGGTCACTCTAGCAAGAACCTGAGCTTTCTGTGACATCAGAGGACACTTTCTATAGAAGCATTTCACTATGTGTTACACATCTTTGCATATATGCAATGTTTGAACTTTTCCAGCTTTTTTCATGCTTCAACAACAATGCTGTTTTTACAGATTGCTAAAAAAAATCATAAAACTATTCTCTCTCTCTCTCTCTCTCTCTCTCTCTCTCTCTCTCTCTCTCTGTGTGTGTGTGTGTGTGTGTGTGTGTGTGATGGTACTAAGAATAGAAAATTCAGGTCTATTCCATGCTAGGCAAGGGCTCTGTTACTAAGCTACAGCCCCAGTTCTTTTTGAACTTTCTATATTTTTGAGATGAGCCATCACTAAGTTGCCCAGGCTGGCCTCAGCCTAACGAGTGCCAGGGTTAAAGGTGTAAACCACCACACGCAGCTCCATAATTATAATTTGATTCTACTGGATGTCTCTAGGAAAGAGTGATGCTGCAAAGGAACCCCAACTTCCAGGGTCAGACAGGAACTGGGGCCAGATCTCAAGGAAGGAGATCTAAGAATCCAGAACAGTTCTCGGGGTTAGATAATCAAGTCAGGCCTAAGAATCACCTACATTTGTTCCACCATTGCCAGGGTCTGCTCTTTGAGCTTTTCATGCTGATCTGAAATGAACTTCATTATACGCTGTACTCTTTAAGAAAGAGAGAGAAAGAAAGATTTATTTTTACTTATGTGTATATGAGTGTGCTTGCATAACTGTGTGTGCATCTTTCCAGCTCTAGTGTACTGCCTTGTTTTGTCCCTCCCTCCCTCCCTCCCTCCCTCCCTCCCTCCCTCCCTCCCTCCCTCCCTCCCCCCTCCCCCCACCTCTCTCTCTCTCTCTCTCTCTCTCTCTCTCCCTCTCTCTCTTGTCTTTGCTTCTGTTTGAGAGCTCCTGCATTTATGCACACGCGTTGGAGAAACAGCCCGTGTCAGTCTCCCCCCCTCCCCCTTCCACCTTACTGGAAACAAAATCTCGTTTTGTTTTTGTCTTTGTACTTTGTACCAGCTGGCCTTCAAGTCCAAGCTGGTGGGGATTCTCCTGTCTACACCTACACATTGCTGTGGGAGTCCTGCGAGTTCAAAGGGGGCACTTCTGCACCCTTCTTTCCCTGGGTTCACCCGCAAGCAGTTTTATCCATTGAGCCAGTTCCTTAGCTCTGAACTGAAGCTGTCATAAAGCTTTAGTGCATGAGGGGCCACACGTGACGGTTCAGCAGCCATTTCCTTCCCCTGCCAGTTTGTTTGTTTTCTCCCAAACACCGACTAGCCTCCTTTATCCTCTGTCAAGGGCACCGCTTAGAAGTACTCCAGTGTTGGGCACCCTTTGGTTGGGTCTTGGCATGAAGGCCCGTGAATTCTTTCATCTGAAACCCTCTTCGGTCCGCCAGCCATGCACAAGTCAACAGTCCGTCTCCATTCTAAAACCTGCTGCGAACTCGCCTCCCCCAGCAGCCTTCCCTGACAACTTTTAACTTGTTGCTCTGTGTCCTGTGTTATGGACGCAAAGGGGTAGGGCGGATATAAGCCGGAAGGATCCTTCAGACAGCGTTGAGCGTGTGTTCATCGTGGTTCTTTCCATTTGGGGCAGTATGGCTTGATGAAGGAAGCAGGGACTCTTGGAATCTGTGTGAAGTGCACACCCGGGAGTCCTTTAATTCGTTCTGTTGTCCCCGGTCACCCAGGGAAATGATTTTTCCTTCTTGTGGGCTCCAGTTTTCCTCCTCCCCTTCTCCAGGTAGCTGTCTTTTCTTCTCCCTAAGAGTGGAAGAACAGGTTTCTTTTACCTTCCCAAAGCACCATAAAGTCCAAACCATCACCCCATTGTGTCCTCATCTGTCAGTGAGAGATAATTATAGTCTTTTCCTCCTTGCTTTCTTGTAGGAATGAAATGAGATCGGGCACGTTTCCAGACGTGGCACCTGGTAGGTTGCTTTAGACTGGGCTGCTTAAAACCCACCCCAACGCCTTTGTAGTTGGCTCCTTGGACTGCAGAGCCCAGCTTTCTCAGAACTCTCGAAGCTATGCTTTTATTTGTGTTTCTGTTCCCCTTGTGGAGGGAGAAGGAGGCAGGGAAGCACCTGTTTTGTTGGTGCCGAGGGAGGCAGAGGCAATGGTATTCTGGGATCAGGAGCTGTGGCTCAAGCTTGGCAGTTCTGAAGCTCCTGGTTGGTGGCAAACACTATCACTTGCTTGTCGGCCAGTTCTACAGGGTTTTGGAAGTCATTCTCTGGTATTTAGCCTGGAGTGTGTTTCTTCAACTTTCCATAATAAATTAGCAAGAAAAAAATATTTGTCAACTGTAACTGAGAAAAACAACAACAACAACAACAACAACAAATCTATCATTGTTTTAAAACTTTGCTGAGGGCAACTGAGATGGCTCGGGGGTAAAGGCAACTGCCACCAAGCTTGATGACCTGACTTGAATTTGATCCCTAAGACCCATTGAGCAGTAGGAGAGAACCAACTCTTGAGAGCTGTCTTCTGACCTCCACACCCATGCCACATACATATGCAAAATAAGAAAGTAGGGCTGGAGAGATGGCTCAGTGGTTAAGAGCTTTGATTATTCTTCTAGAGGACCTGAGTTCAATTTCCAGCAACCACATGGTGGCTCACAACCATCTGTAATGAGATCTGGTGCCGTCTTCTGGCCTGCAGGCATACATGGAGGCAGAGCACTATCTACATAATAAATAAATATTTTTAAAAAAGAAAGTGAATAGCTATTATTTATTTATTTATTTAATATTTATTTATTATGTATACAATATTCTGTCTGTGTGTATGCCTGCAGGCCAGAAGAGGGCACCAGACCCCATTACAGATGGTTGTGAGCCACCATGTGGTTGCTGGAAATTGAACTCAGGATCTTTGGAAGAGCAAGCAATGCTCTTAACCTCTGAGCCATCTCTCCAGCCCGAATAGCTATTTTTTAAAGCTTCATTGAAGGCTTGGTGATACAGGGCATAATCATATTTCAGGGAAGAAAAAAACTTTTTCTCTTTCTTTCTTTCTTTCTTTCTTTCTTTCTTTCTTTCTTTCATATATGTCCCCGGTGCATACGGTGCTTTCAGAAGGGGGTGTCAGATGCCCTGGAACAGGAGTTACAGATAGTGGCCAGTCCCCATGTGGGCTCTGGGAGCTCAGCCCAGGTCCTGTGGGAGAGCAGTCAGGGTTCTTCGCAGCCGGGCCATCTCTCTGACCTCTTAATGGCGGGGTTTTAACACTATACTGTTAAGTCCTAGCGAATGAAAGAAAAAAGTAAAAGGAAGTGTAAGGTATTGAGATCGAGAAGGGAGAAACCGAACTGTCTGTGTTGGCAGATGCCATAATTACTTAGGTGCAGCATTCGAGAGGGCTGAAAAAGATCTGCCCCAAGAAGTAAGCAATTACAGCAAGATCGTAGGAGGGAGATTTTGTGTTCCTGGGTAGGAAGACTTAAACTGGGAATGGCAGCTCAGGGACAGCATCTGTTCAGCATGCCAGAACCCTGGGCTCAATCCTAGAAAAAAAAAATAAAGACTTATTGTAGATTCTGCCCAATGTGTTCAAAAGAACACCAATCAGAAGTTGTTTGGATGATATTGACAAACTGATTCTAACTCTTTTTTTTTATGATTTATTTTATTTTTGAGATAGGGTGTCGTGTAGCTTAGGTTGTCCTTAAATGCCTTATGCAGCCAAGGCTAGCCTTGATCTTCCTGCGTCCACCTCCCAAGTGTGTACCACTATGCCTGGCTTGATTCCAAAACTGATTTAGGAAAGACAAATGATCCAGAATAACGAACAAACTATTAAAGGAGGAGAACATGCTGGAAGGCTGACATCATCCAACTTTAAGACATACTATAAAATTACAGTAATCAAGGTGGTAAGGTATAGTGTAAGAATAGTCAGCCAACTAATGGGATAGAGACACCAGAAATAGAAACATATCAATATAGTCAAATAATCTTTGATGAAGCAATAAAGACAATATAATGTAAGAAAGGCAGCATTTTCAGCAAACAGTATGCAGCACATCCAAAATCCACGTGCAACAGAATGAGTTTACACACAGAGCTTAAACAAAATTATCTCAAAATGAGTCACAGATTTGCAGGTAAAATGTAAAATTATAGGATCTTAAATAATAGCCTATGGGAAAATCTAGATGACATTTGCAATGTTACCTTAGATAAAACACTAAAGGCAAATTTTATTTAATGCCCACATTCCCCCAAAATGGATTGTGGATGTTTGTCTTTGTTTAGAGTTTTGGTTACAAGTTGTTAAGGATAATGGTCAGGAAAAAAGCCAAGCAAAGGAGATTAGATTCAGGGTTTTTGTTTTGAAAAGAAAAAAAGGGGAAATGCTGTGGGATAATGCGCTTGTACACTGTAAATATCTGTCACTCATACTAGTTTAATAAAATGCTGATTGGCTAGTAGTCAGGCAGAAAGTATAGGCAGGGCGGCCAGGCTAGGAGAATTCTGGGAAGAGGAAAGACAGAGAATCAGTCACCAGCCAGATGCAGAGGAAGCAAGATGACAGTGCTTCACTGAGAAAAGGTACCAAGCCACATGGCTAAACATAGACAAGAACTATGGTTTAATTTGAGTTGTAAGAGTTGGTTAATAATAAGTCTGAGCTAATCGGCCAAACAGTTTGTAATTAATATAAGCCTCTGTGTGTTTCTTTGGGACTGAACAGCTGTGGGACCAGGTAGGACAGTCACTTCTGTTTACAATTCTTCTTTCAGGACATCTTATTGTTGCTCAGAGTCAGGAGGACTGTGCAGTTGGGGAGAGTGTCTGGGGGCAGGACCTGGACAAGCTCCATCCTGCCCTCCTTGCTGCTGGAAACCCTGCCAGGATCCCTGGCATGACCATTGTGTTTGCAGCCTGAGAACAATGAGTGGCCTGGTGCTCTCCTACCTCAGCGCAGTGCGCAGTGCAAGGGCTGGTAATACAATGTATAATAATATAATAATAGCAGCAACAGTCAGAAGTAGCAGCAGCAGCGGTTCAGTAGCAGCATTGTCCTGCCAGGCAGGTGTCGACAGGGTGGGATGACCCAGTGGTGGCTTGAGCGTCCTGGTGTCCTAAAGATCTGCTCTACTCCACAGCAACACTCTCCTTTGCCTAGAGGCTGCTTTCCCATCTCCAGACTTTAGGCACCATGGAGGAACTGCCTCTCTAATATTCTTCTTTCCTTCTCATTTCCTCCTCAACTGTTTGTTCAACTTGGCTTCTCAGTCACCGGATGGTAGAGCTGTAGGCAAGTCTGTAGGGCATCTTCTTGATTCGTGATTGAGGTTGGAGGGCCCAGTTCACTATGGGCCTTGCCATCTTCTGAGCAGGTGGTCCTCACCCTGCAGAGATGCCTCTGGTGCATCAATGGATTACAGTCTCACACCAGGGATGCCATGGTGACAGGAGTCCAGTTACATGGTATCTGCACCCAGTGTCACAAGCTCCGCGGGATTTTCTGTCACTCCACCAATCCACACCTCGTCTCCAAGATCCTCCACCACAATCGCTCAGCTGTGATACCAGAGACCATAGTGGCCCTCTGTATAATATTTTTAAAGGGTGGATACATGCCATTGTACGTTTGTCAAAACTCACAGAAAGTGCACCAACAAACCAGGCATGGTAATGCATGCCTGTAGTCACAGTGCTGGGAGTTGGAAACTGCAGGACTAGGGGTTCACGGCCAACCTTGACTATATATCGAGTTCTATGCTAGCCTGGGCTACATGAATCCATATCTCCAAAAAACAAAAGCAAAAACAGAAACAAAAAAAGGAGGCAGAACACTAAAAGTAACTCTAATACAAACTATGGTCTTTGGGTGATAATGGCTTATTAATCTAGGTCCACCAGCTGTAGCAGATGTATTACTCCAATGTGGGGCATTGATAGTGGGGGGGGCAGGTTCTGAGTGGAGAGGGGCCCATACTTACTGCTTAATTTTATGTGAGCTAAAATTGCTCCTTTTAAAAGAAAAAGAAAACGAATGGGGGAGGTGGGCGCTAGGGATACAGCTTTATGGCAGGGCATCTATCCAATGTGTGAAGCCCAAAGTTCAACCCCAAGAACCATAAAACAAGTCTACTTAAAAGGGAAAAATTACTTTTGTAAATTGCTTTCTTCTCTGAGGGCTATTAAAATGATTCTGGAAAATAAGTGAATAAACAAACAAAGGCCTAAGAGAGAGGAACAAAAGATGAGGCCTGTAGTGTTTTAATTGCTTCTTAGCTCTGAGGGCAAAGGGGAGCTGGCTACAAACAGCTCTCAGAAGTCGCCGAGAACTGCATTCGCCTATCAATATGGTTTAAGCACATCCACCATGAATGGCTTGTAAGAGAGAGACGGTGTTCAGCACACGCATGAGCAAAATTGACTCTTCCTGGCATAAGATTATCGGTTCAACGAGGCTGGTCAAATCTCTATACAGACAACACATTGACTTCCAGTCTCCAGGACCTACTCAGGCTCGTCTGAGGCCCACTGTGCTCCAGGGCGCCCGGCTGGGCTAGCAGAGGAGAAGCCGTAGAGGAGCTGCCCTTAATAGCTTCTGACTCAGGCAGCCCGAAGACAAAAGGAACTCTTTTACAAGCTTAAGCGTTCCAGAAGCAGAGCAAAAGTGGATTTGAGAGAAGAGAGCAGGAGGGATGCGTGGTTCAGAGTCTGAAAGATCTAGCAGGGCATGTTGGCTCATGCACCAAATCCCAGCACTTGTAAGGTGGATGCAGGAGGACCAGGAATTTGAGGCCAGCCTAGGCTACAAGAGACCCTGCCTCAAAAGAAAAACAAAACAAAATGTACACGCGGTGGCGCAGGCCTGGAGAGACAGAGGTAGCAGGAGAGCTACGAATGCAAGACCAGCCTGATTCATCTATCAAGTTCTAAACCAGCTAGACAGGGATGCATAGTGAGACCCTGTCTCAGACAACAACAATAACAGCAAAAACAAAACAAAACCACAACTCTCCCCCCTAGTACTGTACCCACAAAACCTGGACGGGAGTGGCACACATCTTTAATTCTTCACTCAGGAGACAGAAGCAGGTGGATCTCTGAGTTTGAGGCCAGCCTAGTCTACAGAGTGAGTTCCAGGACAGCCAGGAATGGAGAAACGCTGTCTCAAAACCAACCACCTCCCCTGCCAAACGTAAAAGCAAGAGAAAGCTGAATGTGGAGGAATAGACCTTTAATCCAAGCACTCTGGAAGCAGAGGGAGGTCAGTCTCTAGAGTTCAAGGCCAACCTGGTCTATATAATAAATGTCAGGTCAGCCAGAGCTCCACAGTGAAACCCCAAAAGCAGGCAAGTGACCCGGGTGGGTTCTTGATCCCAATACTTCACTTTTCTGCCTGTCGAGTTCCTTATCTGTATAAGGAGACACTGTACGGCTTAGACATAGGGTTTACAGAGCAGCTGGACATGTCTAGCCCATAGTAGGAATAATGGTTAATCTCCAGTGTCAACTTGACTTAATTAGGAGTTACCTAAGAGACACTCCTGAGGGAGTGTCTTTGAAGGTATCTCACAGGGATTAACAGAGAGGCGGAGCGTTCCCCCTGCGTGTTGGCAGCACCACTAGATGGGCTGGCAGGCTGGCATCAGAGAACACCAGCGTTCACCCAACTCTTTCCTGACTGTGGCCACAACACGCTCTCACTGCCATGCCTGGCTTGGCATCACGGGCTGTGTCCCCTCAAACCGTGAGTTAAGAGAAGCCACTCTTTCTCAAGCTGCCCTTGTGAGGCATTCTGCCGCAGACGCAGTAGTTAAAACAGCAGGTATCCCGTTTACCGCAGCTGCTATAACTTCTCTTCATGGGCTAACACACTAAATAAACGTAACTGCAACAAAATCCTGACAAAAGATATTCTTCGCTTTTCCTCTCCCCCCCCCCCATGATAAATAGAACAGATTCAGGAAATTCACATGGTATTTGATACCATCTGTAGGATGAATAGTTAGAAAAATCATCTTTTGTCAATTCCCAAGCAGGATGAGTTCCAGGACCACTAAGACACTAGAATCCATGGATGCTCAAGTCTCATGTAAACTGGCAGAGTATATGCTTGCAATGTGCACCCATCTTCCTGTGTGCAGCCTCCTCAGAAGGGAGGAAGAAATCTGCACTGTGAGAAGTAAACAAAGACTCCAACCTTCAGCTGAGCGGTGGTGGCGCACGCCTTTAATCCCAGCACTCGGGAGGCAGAGGCAGGCGGATCTCTGTGAGTTCGAGACCAGCCTGGTCTACAAAGCTAGTTCCAGGACAGGCTCCAAAGCCACAGAGAAACCCTGTCTCGAAAAACCAAAAAAAAAAAAAAAAAAAAGAAAAGACTCCAACCTTCGTCTGCAACACTGTAATCTCGGCAAGTCTAGTCCTTGTTAACCACTAATTACATCAAAAGTTAGTAATAAAAATAATAATGGCAGTATTTTTATTTTATTTATTTATTTATTTTCTTTTTTTTGGTATTTTATTTTATTGAGACACAGTTTTTCTCTGTGTAGCCCTGGCTGTCCTGGAATTAACTTTGTAGACCAGGCTGGCCTTGAACTCACAAAGATCTGTCTGTCTCTGCCTCCTGAGCGATAGGATTAAAGTTGCGTGCCACCACCGCCCCGTACAATGGCAGGATTTTAAGGAGGGTAATTTATTATGAAACAATAAAATGATTATAAATTTGTTATATAAAGCCATGTGGGTTTTTTTTTTATTATTTTACTTTGTGTTTTGTTTTTCCATGTTACTTGACTTGAAACCACAAGAAGACATTAATCCTAGAGCTATCATCTACCAGCTCTGGGAACCTTCTGGAACACAAACATTCACAAAGAATGCAGATTGCACTCAAGCTCCATGCACCACTTTCATGAGCTGACAAGAACAAATCGAAATAATAAATCACAGAGGCTCCACAGACCTTCCTTCCCATAGAGCTAACCAACGGGCAGCAGAAAGGAAGCTGGGGGAAAAGGCAGAGGTGTCCGAGTTCAGCTTTACTCTGGACCTCGTCTTCCTTTCTTTCCCCACACAGATGTTCCCTATGAATGAACTTGGCTCCACTGTCTGCACACCAGAATAGATTGTCCAAAGTGGCTTGAAAAGAGGAACTCATATTTTCTGGACTGATTCTCTCTTGACACGGATTCAGACTTAGGAAGGAGCTGCCTACCTTTTGATAAACACTCAAGATACATATGCGACCCCCAAACTGAGCTGATTTCCTTCTGTCCTCTTGGTATCTCTTTTATCTCACTAGATGTACTGTAGCTTTGGTTCACGGTTGCAATGAGTGGCATCTGGGAGTGTGCCCTTTCTTCCTGTCCAGAATCACAAACAACAGGGTGTTTCCCGTAACCTGAAGTCCCAGGTGCTTGGAAATATTGCCAAATGCTTTTTCCAGCTTAAAAAAAAAAAGCAATTGTATCTATTAATTTCAGATTACGACATGCATTCACATAATTTAAAACTTCAGAAAGTGTAGAGCACAAAATGAAATTTGTTCCCCCATTCTTGTGACTCAGATTCCCACCTCCCTTCCTTCCCAGTTCTGCTAGTTGCTAGGCTATTGTCTCTGAGATTGAGAGTTTACACACAGCTAAAATGACACATTATAAATAAGAACAAGTTCATCAAGCCCGATTGCATGTATTTGATGCTGGGGCTCCTGTAAGTTGTCCTCTGACCACATGCATACTGTGGAACATGTCCCCCACCCCAGAAAAATAAAAAGCATTTATGTTCTCCTCCTCCTTCCCCCTTCCTCCCCCCTCTTCCTCCTCCTCTCCCCTTCCTCCCCCTCCTCTTCCTCTTCTTTCTCTTCTTCCTCTTCTTCCTCTTCTTCTTCTTACTCCTCTTCTTCCTCTTCTTCTTCTGAGACAGGGTCTCAATATGCAGCCCTGACTGACTGTCCTGGAACTCACTATGTTCACTATGTTTGAGGTTGGCCTTGAACTCACAGAGATCCACCTGCTTCTGTCTCCCAAGTGCTGGAATTTAAAGGCGTGCGCCACCATGCCCAGTGTTATTCTTTTTCTTGTTATCCTTTTATGTTAATAATACTGTAGTATATGGAAATAGTTTTCTTTTTTCCCTCTCCCCACTTTCACTATACAAAAATACTTTTCTGAAGAACAAGTTCTTTAAAAAAGATTTATTTAGTGATTAAGGGTCTTGTCTTAAGACCTAGGGAATGCTTAGTGCTAAGTGCTTCTGGAGCATCCTCCTGATGCCTACCTGGCCACCTGTCTGTGTAGGTGTGTCCTCCCTTCCCCCTCCCAGATGGATCTGAACCTAAAACAAAACAATGACCCACTCTTCTAGGGGCTGGAGAGAAGGCTCTATGGTCAAGAGAATTTCCTGATCTTTCAGAGGACTAGAGTTCACCTCCTAGCATACAAGCTGGGTGGCTCACCGCTGTTGTGTGACAAAACTTTTCCTGGGGACACACAAGACACATGTCTACTCTATGGAGGCATGGCAAGCCAAAGTATGGACACCACCAAAGTCCAACTTGGTGAACCCTGAATTTATTGGGGTTACTCACAGGAATACGGATGAGCACTTACTTATAGAGGAAGAAGGAACTCAAAGACAGTTGCATTACCAAAACCCACCCCAGCATGGGTGACAGTTCACAGAGACTGGGAACTTGAAGCATACTGTGTAGTCTACTAAGTAGGTAACTCTGGTCTAAACTTCTTTCCAGGCAGCTTGTCTAGTGTCCCAGTCTTCTTTGCAACTTGGGTTGCCTTGAGAGCGACTCTTGGGAGCTTTTATTGCTAACTCTGGGAGGGCAGGGACTAGTGAATCTGATCAGTTTCAGGAACTTCCTAAAGCTATTTTGAGTTACTTTCCTGCTTAAGGAGCTTCTCTGCAGGATAGAATGGTTCAACCTCGGAGAAAACATTTTCATAACACAGCTTACTATGATTTCAGCTCCAGGGGATCTGACCCCTTTAGGTACCAACATACATGTGCTCATACACACATACATATACACACACATGTGCTTAGACATAGACATACACACATATACATAAATAAAAATTAATCTTGAAAAGTTTTACAACTCAGGGCTGAAGAGATGGCTCAACCATTAAGAGAACATGCCCCTTGAACAGGCATTGTGGCCCATACTTTTAATTCTAGTACTTTGAAGGCAGAGTCGGATGGATCTCTGTGAGTTCAAGTTGGACCATCCAGAGCCACAAAATGAGGCCCTGTCTTAACAACAACAACAACACACACACCCAAACAAGTCCCCCAATACTCTCCCCAAAGACTAAGAGACCATGTCCTTCTTAGTGAGAACCTAAATTGGGTTCCCAGTACCCACATCAGGTGGCTTACAACTGCCTGTAACTCCAGATCTAGGGATGTTTGGTGACTTGTGGCCTCTGTGCACGATAGTACAAGTGCCCACAGAGTGGCAGTACATATCACTAAAAGACTTTCTCTGTGTAGCCCTGGCTCTCCTGGAACTCGCTCTGTAGATCAGGTTGGCCTCGAACTCAGAGATCCACCTGCCTCTGTCTCCTGAGTGCTGGGATTAGAGGCATGTGCTACCATTGCTCAGCAAAATTAATTTTAAAAAAACCCAAATAAACAAAACCCCAAAACTCTTCTGGTGACCACAAAGTCAGGGGGCTTTGAGGGATTGTTGGTAAGTTCCCCAGGTCAAATCCAGCCTTCACTCACACCAATAACAAAGAATAAAACCTGAGAAGAAAGGGACCGGAGGATGGAGGAGAAAAATGAAGTTTTTCCCTTCCAGCTTCTAACAGAGTTTTACAAACAATCAAAGTAATTAAAAGTCCTTAGAAGTAGCCGGCTGGTGCCCTTTTCACCGAGGGAATGTGGGCCAAGCATGATACATTAAAAGAGAGGGAGCTGCTCCATTGAAGTTAAAAATAACCTCTGTCACATGGCAGATTTGTTGGAATGCAGTGATAAAGGGCTGTGGGCAGAGCGAGAGCTGGCTGCAGCTGGGTGGTTTGCATCAGGCCCAGCGCACTTCCTGGGGACTGTGTTTGTGTTTGCAGGGAGAAAAACCCACGATCCCAGCTGACTTAGGGCAGCTAAAACACGCACACACCACACACACACACACACACACACATACACACACACACACATACAGAAGGCAAGGAAGAAGGGAAAGTGAGTTCAAGTTCAGAGCTGTTGACCTTCGGGCTCATCAGACAGTGTGAGTGGGTGAGAACTGGTCACCTGTGCCCAGTGGGTGCTGATTCACTAAACAAGGAAGGCCTTCCAGTTTCTCTGCCTTTGAATCTATTTCAAAGGAATACATGGCCCCAAGGAAACCTTTGATCCTGAATTCCCGGGAAAAGCAATCTATAGTGTCTTGAGAGAAAAAGAGCTAAGCCAATACGAATCATGCTTTGAGACGTTGGAGACTTAAGTTTGTTTCTCGGCTCTGGGGTACAGAACCGAAGGCCTGTGTGTGCTGTGCCTTGACTTTCTCTGTGTGCTGAACAAGCAGGAGACCCCTGAACCATCGCCTCGGCTTTCTGTGTGTGCTGAACAAGCAGGAGACCCCTGAACCATCGCCTCGGCTTTCTGTGTGTGCTGAACAAGCAGGAGACCCCTGAACCATCGCCTCGGCTTTCTGTGTGTGCTGAACAAGCAGGAGACCCCTGAACCATCGCCTCGGCTTTCTGTGTGTGCTGAACAAGCAGGAGACCCCTGAACCATCGCCTCGGCTTTCTTTTTGCTTTTTATTCTGAAACAGGGTCTTGAAATATTGTCCAGCTGACCTTGAGATCACTCTAACCCAGTCAGGCCTCCAACTTGGAATTCTCCTGTCTCAGCCCCCTAAATAAAAAGAGTTGAGGGGGCTGGAGAGATGGCTTAGCGTTAAGAGCACTGACTGACCTTCCAGAGGATCCGGGTTCAACTCCCAGCTCCTACATGGCGGCTCACAACTGTCTGTAATTCCAGTTCCAGGGAACCCAACACCCTCGTGCAGGCAAAACACCAATGCATATAAAATAAAACTAAAATAAATTATTTTTAAAAAGTGTTGAAATAGTAGAGTGTTTGCCCAACAATAGCGAAAATCTGTTTTCTCTTCTGCACTTCATACTTGGTGTGGGGGAGCCTTCCAGCAGAAAGATGAGAAGTTTAAGGTTATCTTTGGCCTCATAGTGAGTTTGAGGCCAGCCTTGGGTGCAAGAGACCTTGTTTCAAAACAATAACAAAATAGGGGCTGGAGAGATGGCTCGGTGGTTAAGAGCTTTGCTTGTTTTTCTAATGGTCCTGAGTTCAATTCCCAGCAACCACATGGTGGCTCACAACCATCTGTAATGAGATTCGGTGCCCTCTTCTGGCCTGCAGGGATACATGCAGGCAGAACACCATATACATAATAAATAAATTAAATCTTTAAAAAAATAACAAAATAGTACAACAACACACAAACAAATCAAAATAGAACCCATCACCTAGAATGGCTACGATGCTTATAAAGTGCACAGCATAACAGCCAACCTAAAAGAAATGCTTAATTAAAGGCTAATGTGGGCTGGCATGGAGGCTCAACAAGTAAAGACACTTGCCACCAAGTCTGAAGACTCGGTGGGATCCCTAGAACCCATGTGGCTAAAGAGGAAGACATACTTCGGCAAGTTGTTCTTTGTCCTCCAAATGTAAGCCTTGGTGCAAATGGGAGTGAACACACACACACACACACACACACGAATGTAATTAAAAATAAATAAAAGGTTAGTAGGTATTGTCTCACACACTATCTGGCACCAAATTTGTAGTCTTTTTTTCCAGATTAATTTGCATAAAAGCCTTATTTAGTTTGAGTGGGATTCTGTCTCCCCTGCCCACCTCCAACAATGGCTGGCCCACTACATAAAAAAGAAGCAGGCCGACTGAATGTTCCCACAGCCTCTCTGTTCTTAGAGCAAACGCCTTCTACAGCGTTTCCTGCATTCCACTGCGCCCAGGCGCCTGCTTTTCCCTGAAGCCACGAGCCCTCTGGCCTGCATTTTCCAAGGTGCTGACAAGCAGAGACAAGGCCCACGTGAAGAAGCTGGTACTGGTACTGGTACATTTGGCAACCAGATCTGCTTAAATCTTCTAGAAGACTTGATTCATTTCCAAGCCCATAATGGGTACTCCTAAAAAGGGGGCTCTTAATGTCCTAGTGGAAGCTTGGGGTTCGCAATCTGAGTGCCTCTGGGAAGTGGAGGCCACGTTCTCTGGGTGGCATCTAGTACTAAGAGCAGAAACCTCACATGGTAGCTTCTGGAAACCGAAGCAGGTACTGTCTGTCACCGGAGCAGATTTCCCTTAGGACGAGATTCGGCATTCCCCAGGGCCTCAGGATAACTTCTGCCTCGTTAGCCTCCTGCTCGTCCCACCACTCTCCTGTGCCCACTGGGTTTTGCTGACACAAAGCCCTGTGGCAGGAGGAAGGCTCCATGTTAGCTGTGTCGTAGGGAACAGGCCAGGAAGGAATGACGTCCTCATGCAAAACTCTCCCAGGGAACCACCCTTCTGGACAGATGACCTTCAGCGGGAAGGTGCTTCTTTCCGTTCCCCCTTTTTCCCACCGCGTGTCGGGTCCCCATCTGATAGTGTTCAGTGCACTTCTTCACCCTTCACTTCTACACAGAGAAAAGGGAGGGCATCGGGAGAAATTGGGGCCTGACCAACATCTTCCTTCTCCTGAGGTCTGAGGATGAAAAGGTGGGGCAGGGGGTAGAGGGGAGTAACTCAGTGGCCGAGGGTTTGCTTATCCCGTTCAAGGCCCTAGTGAGAAGAAAGGGAGGAGAAGGCTGCTGAGGGCGAAGGAGGGTACAACTTCTCTTCACTCTGGTCCGTTACTTCTCAAACTTCTGGGGAGAAACAGTCTGTTTAACTAGGATCCGAGGAAGCCACTTAGCCACACACACCACCCTGTTCCCCATCCTACAGCCTGCATCAGAAGATACGCGTCTCCCGCTTTTTCTCAACTGACTTGGTCTGCTATGTTGTCAAAGCTGTATTTGTAATTAATTAATTATTAATTAATGTGCAAAGGCGTGTGTGTGTGCTTGTGTGTGTGTGTTTGGGTGTATGTGCAGGTATTCTTCAGGCACCAACCACCTGTTTTGTTTCATTTTTTTCTTGCTTGTTTGTGTTTTGAGACAAGGTCTGTCACATAGTTCTGGCTGTCCTGGAACTCACTATTTAGACCAGACTGGCCTTGAACTCACAGAGATCCACCTGCCTCTGCCTCCTAAGTGCGTGCTGGGACTAAAGGCAATGCCATCGCTCCTGGCAACCATCTAACCTGTTTTTTGCTTGTTTGTTTGTTTTGAGACAGCATCTCTTACTGACCCAGAACTTGCCAAGTGGGCTAGGTTGGCTAATTAGTCAGCTCCTGGCCTCCACCTCCCCATCACTAGAATTACAAATGCCACCATGATGCTCACTTTTGTATGTAGGTCCTGGGTCCTACATGCTTGCAAGGCTGGTACTCTACCACTGAGCCATCTCTCTAGGCATTCTCTCTCTTGCCCTCCCCCCCCCTTTTTTTTTATTTTTGAGACAGGGTTTCTCTGTAGCTTTTGGTTCCTGTCCTGGAACTAGCTCTTCTAGACCAGGCTGGCCTCGAACTCACAGAGATCCACCTGCCTCTTCCTCCTGAGTGCTGGGATTAGAGGTGTGCGCCACCACCGCCAGGCTTGTCCCCCTTTTTTGAGATAGAATTTTGATATGTAGCTTTGGTTGGTGGAGAATTCACTATTTACAATAGGTTGGCCCCAAACTTTGGGCAATTCTCTTGTCTCTAGCTCTCAAAGCACTGGGATTACAGATGGTGGTCACCATTCCCAGCCTAGAAATCTGTTACTCATAAAATACCTTCTGCAACTCAACCAGAAGCATGGCTAAGAGCTCCAAGGACCTACAGGCTCACCCTGGAACTTTTCCTTTCTAGAAAGTCCCCAGCACTAGTAGTGGGAAGCATTTTGCCTTGGGAATTTAAAGAGACAGTTGGAGGACTCTGCAGGCTCAGAGGGAAGTCCTGAAGGAGGCAAGAGGGCTACAGTTACTCCCAACAGCAGGGGAGAGAACTGGGGTATTTCACATGGAGGGGACAGGAAAACAAAGGAGAGAGCAGTGTGGAGGGTGTGGCATCCCTGGTACTTTTCCACAGTGCCACTCAGACTGGAGCAGAGTCACAGCTGTCCCCCACCTCTCCTGTTCCACTCTCGTGTCCTTACATCTACCTCTGGGAAAGCAATGGTCCCACGTATGTGGAGAAGGGCAGGTGTTTGCGACACGGAGAACAACCTGAAGCCCTTAATAGAAAAGGTTTGCGAAGAAATAAAAAACATAGAAAAGTGTAAAGATTAAGGTTAAAATCGGATGGCGGTGGTGCACACCTTTGATCCCAGCATTTGAGAGGCTGAAGCAGGCGGATCTCTGAGTTTGGGGATAACATGGTCTACAAAGCGAGTTCCTGAACAGTCAGGGTTGTACAGAGAAACGCTGTCTCAAAAATGAAAAAATAAAAGATAAAAAAACCAAACCAAACCAAAAAGATGGAAAGTTGAAATCAAATACAAACCCTCAGCTCTGAGATAGTACTGTGTAACTTATTTTTTTTCTTTCTTAAAAGGTTTGTATTTATTTTATGTATAGGAATGCTTTGTCTGTCTGTCTGTCCGTACACCACATGCTTGCCTGGTGTCCTTGGGAGGCCAGGAGAGGATTCTTTAGAACTAGAGCTCCAGACTTCTGTAAGCAACAATGCAGGTGTTTGGAATGGAACCCAGGTATTCTGCAAATACCATGGAGCCGTCTTTCCAGTCCTTATCTCATCTTTTTGAGACAGCGTATCATAAAACCTCCAACTTATGGTGCATCAGAATGTGTCTGTGAACTCCCGACCCTTCTGTCCCCCTGCCCCCAGTGCAGGATTACAAGTGTGTAGCACCACGGCCAGTCAGCATTTTGATTGACCACTGTCTATCTTTTTTTGTTGTATGTATTTTCAATGTTTTCATCATTCCTTATTTAGTCGAGTAGTTCAAATAATATAAAAATGTATATAATGTAGAAGATGAACATGGCATATTCTGTAATCTCTTTCTCTTCTTGTTTTGTTTGTTTTTGTTTTGAGACAGGGTTTCTCTGTAGCTTTGGAGCCTGTTCTGGAACTTGCTATGCAGACCAGGAGATCTGCCTGTCTCTGTCTTCCGAGTGCTGAGATTAAAGGCATGCACCAGCACTTCCAGGCCTCTCTTCTTTTTAAAAACAGGATGTCATTATGTAGCCCAGGCTAGCCTTGATCTTGTGATCCTTCTGCTTCAGTCTCCTGAATGATAGGATTATAGACAGACCCAAGTGTGCCCACAGACTGCCATTTCTCTTAATATTATCATGTATGTGTTATATGAAGAATAGTTTTACTTTACAACTTTCTTCTCTCTTTCAGGCTTTAAAGACAGTTGAAATTACTAGCGCTCATTTGAGAAGAAGGTGCTAGCTTTCTGACTCGATGATGGGATATGAGAACTGAGGTTCTGCTAGATGTGGTGGTGCATGCCTTTAATTCCAGCACCCAGGGGACAGATGTGAGCTTGAGGCCTTGGAGCCAGCTGGTCTACATAGCAGGCAGGACTCCAGAACTAGAGAGAGAAAGAGAGAGAGAGAGAAAGGGAGGCGAGGAGAGCTTCCTCAAATACAATAACACAAGAAATTATGTTCCCAGTGGTTGCTCTTAACCATTTTTGATCCCTTCTGTGTGGCCAGACCCTGGGAATAGGAACAATTTCTTAACTTAGTAGACAGCTTTGTTAAGAAAAGGTAGAAAGAGAAGTGATAAAAACCAAAAGTCTAGGATGTCTCTCTTTATCAGAAATACCCATCACATCCACCCACCTTTCCAGGGCCCCTCTGACTCCAATAATTCGATCATGGGAACATTAGAAGTGAACAAAGATTAGCAGAAAGTTCTTTATCAGCGGGCAAGTTACTTCATTCAATGTGTTTCCTAATGTGAGTTGGGACAATAAGGGGGAAGAAAGAGAAGAAATAAAAGGCCAGTTTCTTTGGCCACTAATAATGAATCACCCCCCATGTCATCACCCATCCCTAGTCAGGAAAAGCTGAGTTTTTTCATGCCAAGAAAAACAGCAGGCAGGAAGAAACAAATTATGACCTTGTTTGTGTTTTGTGTCTTAACTATTTGATTTATAGGCCTTGATCCAGTGATTATGGATGAAAGAAAATATTTCAGTGCCCCAACCGTAACCTGAACTTAACCAGGGCTGGGTCTCATGTCTAAGAAGTTATGAAACTGAGATGCTTTGAGAATAAAGGATTAAAGTTGGAGGCCATCTGCGGGCATTTTCAAGCTACTCACAAGGTCGAATTCTTTTCTCACACTCCAGCATCACAGAATTCCCTTTAGAAAGCTCGCTGCCTTTCTCTCATTCTAGAAGCTGGACATTTACTGGCTCAATAAACAGTAAAACAAAAGACAAAAAACAAAAACCAAACAAACAAATACCTTGTGTGAACCAAGCACCAACTCAGACACAGAGGATCCACATCACAGTAGAAGACATTGTGTGGCCATGGGCTCTGTGGGGAGAATCAGAATTAGAAGGATGTATTAGAGAAAGACAGGGGAGCTGCCAAGAGGAGGTGGCCAGTTTAGGCCTCACTTGGGTGCTGACATTAGATCTGAGGTGGAACAAATGCATGTTGAGATGGAGGGGGACCTTTCCAGGGAAGGGGAATAGCCTCTAACACAAGCTCAGGAGACAGGCCTGATGGCGGTATAGACCAGTAACCCAAGCCCTTGGGAAACTAAGGCAGAAGAATCCTAAGTTCAAGACCTGTGTGGTGGTCTGAATAGGAATGGCCCCCATCGACTCGTATTTGAACACTTGGTCCATAGGGAGTAGCACTTTTAGGAGGCATAGCCTTGTTGCCACTGTGGAGGTGGGTTTGAGGTCTCATATATGCTCAAGCTATGCCTAGTGTGGGTCACTTCCTGTTTCCTGCAGATCAAGATGTAGAACTTGGGCTGGAGAGATGGTTCAGAGGTTAAGAACATGGGCTGTTCTTCCAGAGGTTCTGAGTTCAATTCCCAGCAACTACATGGTGGCTCACTACCGTCTATACTGAGAACTGGTGCCCTCTTCTGGCATGTATAGACATAATAAATAAATAAATTTAAATTAAAAGAAGATGTAGAACTGTCAGCTATCTCTCTAGCACCATGTTTGTTTGCATGCCTCTATGTTTCCCGCCATGATGATAACGGACTAACCTCTGAATTGTAAGCTAACCCCAGTTGAATGTTTTCCTTTACAAGAGTTGCTCTGGTCATGGTGTCTCTTCATAGCAATAGAAACCCTAACTAAACCAGCCTGGAATATACAGCAAGACCTGTTGCAAAAAACAAGCAAACATAAGCTGGCGATGATGGCACACACCTTTAATCCCAGCACTGGGGGTGGGGGGGCAGAGGCAGGTGGATCTCTGTGAGTTCAAGGCCAGCCTGGTCTACAGAGCTAGTTCCAGGACAGGCTCCAAAGCTACAGAGTAACCCTGTCTTGAAAAAAAAAACCCAGAAAACAAGCAAACACAAAATTCTCAGGCAAATCTCAGCTCTATCATGGGGCTATGCCTTCAGATGTATCTAATATTTTTCAGATAAGTTACTATTTTTAAAAAGCATAGCACAGATTGTACATTGTTCACTACATTTTCCTAACAAAAAGTCATAAAATGAGCATATTTGTGTTTTCTTGCATTTGCATTAAGATACTTAGGGAAGGGCTGGAGAGATGGCTCACTGGTTAAGAGCACTCACTGTTCTTCCAAAGCTCCTGAGTTCAATTCCCAGTGCCCATGTGGCAGCTCACAACTGTTTGATGCCCTCTTCCGGTACACAGATGTATATGGATACAATGAACCCATATACGTAAAATACACAATACATCTTAAAAAAAGAAACACACAAAACTAATATGTGATAATATTCACTTACAACTTTTTAAAGGTGAGGTTAGCATAATTTGAAAGCATTAGTATTCTGTGTATCAGACTGGCGAACTTGCTTCAGTGTGCGGTCACTGAGCATATCATTTTGGTGATGCCTAACATTGCAAATGCTCATGCCTTTGACCTAGAAGTCCCATTTCTGTTTGTGCATTGCATCATGATGTAA